>NC_140593.1:443549923-445009090 GCF_964204655.1 Triturus cristatus | reverse complement strand
GCTACCCAGATCGCCAATCCTCCGGAGGGCCTCCCTCTACCTGACCAGATCGCGTTTATTTCAAACACAGCATACCCCACTCTAGATAATGGTTCCCTTGCCCATGTCTCTTGAAAGAGGCAGATGTCGCTATTGGCTATCAGGGATTCCCAGTCGCTCGTGTCAAGTTTATTGACAATGCCAGCGACATTCCAGGAGAGAACCTTTAAGGAATCGTCAAGCGGGTCTGGATCACTTCCACCACTTTTGAGCGGGGCAGCATCCATTGGTGGAATCATAAGCCTGGGCAAAGATATTTCCAAAGTAGATGGTTCCATCGGATCTACTTTATGATGTGTTGGGACTGGCAATTTTAACTTGTTATTAGTACCGCCCAAGATAGTTGTGATTTTGGATGGATCAGTTTCTTCACCGTGGTGGTTAATAGATGTCAAGTTCTCCCCTCGAGGGGCACCATATTCTTGAATGGCGATGTCTATTTCGCATCCGCCATGCCCCTGACCCTTAAAAAGTCAATCTATCTGTTCAAGACAGCTGTATCTATTAGGATGCAAAAAGTTACCAAAGTTGGTACTGGGGGCATTACGGGTGGGCCTGGCTCTGCGGCCATCAGCAGCAGGTCCAACCCGGGTCCAACCATTGTCATTGTTCAAAATTGGCTTATAAATATTAGAATAAAAATATGACAGGTGGACCACTTCAATAGATGTAGACCCTGTGTTCCCAGTCCAATTGCAAATATAGGGCACAATTTTGGGGTTCCTAAAGTTTACAATTATGCAGTCACCAACACATTTCTTATCGGTATGACCGATCCATGGGACTCTTCTAACCATGAGAATTTCTCCCTTAGTATTAGGTGGTAATGGCCTGTGGGTATTAAGCCAGCTAGTGACCTTGTTGTGTAAAGAGTCATAAGGTTCCACCACGGTTCCCTCGAACGAGGGTACTCCCTTCAAGACAACGGAATAGGCAGCAGCCTCAGGAGGCAAATTTATCACTTTGCGCCAATTTTGTTGGCTGTCTTGCCTGTCTGTAGGGTTCCTTGCGTCGTTTAATAGTTTTTCCTGATCAGAACCAGAGGCCGGACCGGATGAGTTCGGCCTACTGGTAGGTCCTGTGATGGATTGGTGGTTACTGGGTAGTGCGGGAACGGATTTTGACAAAGAAACTGGCTGCACATTTTCCAATGAGGTGACTGTCAGAGGTGCAGGGGACGAGGTGATAGAATTTAAAGGTAAATTGGGTAAATTAGGAGTCCCTATGGAGTGCCCAACTACTGCGTGCGTGCCTGCTCTTTGGTCTGAGACTAAGCCTAGTAATCCCCTGCGCAAATCTATTAGACAGATTTCTATGTTGGCCAAACGGTCTTCTAGGGGATTAAGCAATTCCCTCAGTAGAGTGCGTAAACCAGTGAACATACTATCATACATCCCGGCAGCAATTTGTTGGCTAGATGGATTTTTTGCCGGGGTGTGTTGGTGCAGGGCTTCATGTTTACGGGATGGAACCGGCCCTTTGCTAGCTATGTCCTGTTTAGTTCCCCTAGCCCTAGAGTTGGCTTTAGTAGCTTTAGAATTTCCCCCCCTGGTTTTATAGGCCCTTTTATCCATTTTCGGGATTGCTCCCTCCTTCTCCCGCTGTGTGGGCTGGGTCAGGTCCTTGGTATTACTTGTAGTCAGCTCAGTAGCAGCTACCTCAGCAGTGGTGTGTACTGTTGGGCCCTTACAGTTTGGAAGAGGTAGTAAACTAAGCTCTGCATGCTCAGAATTATCACAATCAATGGAGGAGGTAATGGAGCAGTTAGTAACAGATGAATCTGGGAGAACAGGCAGCCCAACTACCCCCCCTACCGGAAGTGTTATGGGATTTGGTGGCTTGACGGGGGTGGTAACGTGTGCGATGGGTCCCAGGGAGGATCTCCTCACCCAGTCTATTTCTTGGGAGATGCGTCTTTCAAGAATGGAAATCTCATCCACAAGAAGGGACCCAGCTTTAGCAAAGTACGTATCCAGTGTACCTGTTGGCCTTCCCGTCGCCATAGCACTCTTGCTCCTGGTTTCTCTCGTAGTCATAATGTCACCGACAGCACCTGGGATGTAGTGGAATGCAGACAGGCTGGGGTGCCCCACGCCCTCCCTCGTCCGTACTCGAACGGCCTCAAACGGCCCGCTCTTTGCCCGGTCTTCGCTCCGGGCGCGTTCCGCTGGCGCGTTCGGGGAATAGGCTTATACTAGGGGGAGGGGTCGATAAAGGGGCGGGGCCGGGAGGAGTCACCAGGTGTGCCGAGTAAGTTTGTCAGAGAGCACCCTGGTCCTCGCAGTCCCGGCCTCTCAAGCTCCGCAACGGCCTCTCCGCAGGCAGCGCGACTTCCCCTCCAGTCGGCGTAGCAGCAACAGGACACAGACCAGCTCCGAGGTATCCCACAGTCCGTGACAGGTTCAGCGAGCGGCGCCCGCGCAGCGGGGGCCGCGAGGAGTGTTATTGGCAATAGGGGCGGGGCCGGGAAGAGTCACCAGGTGTGCCGAGTAAGTTTGTCAGAGAGCACCCTGGTCCTCGCAGTCCCGGCCTCTCAAGCTCCTCAACGGCCTCTCCGCAGGCAGCGCGACTTCCCCTCCAGTCGGCGTAGCAGCAACAGGACACAGACCAGCTCCGAGGTATCCCACAGTCCGTGACAGGTTCAGCGAGCGGCACCCGCGCAGCGGGGGCCGCGAGGAGTGTTATTGGCAATAGGGGCGGGGCCGGGAAGAGTCACCAGGTGTGCCGAGTAAGTTTGTCAGAGAGCACCCTGGTCCTCGCAGTCCCGGCCTCTCAAGCTCCGCAACGGCCTCTCCGCAGGCAGCGCGACTTCCCCTCCAGTCGGCGTAGCAGCAACAGGACACAGACCAGCTCCGAGGTATCCCACAGTCCGTGACAGGTTCAGCGAGCGGCACCCTCTCTGTAAATATAAAACCAGCCCCACCACCCGTTTTGCGATTCTGAATTACGACGACCACCTGTCCGTTACTTACACGGACCGTCCGTAAATTCAGCCTATGTCCGTCTTCCTTTAGTGATCTTTTAACGGACGTAATTTGTCCGTAATTCAAGCACTTCCGGGTCGCCAGTAATCTATACTAGCGCATAGCCTAGACCAAAAGGATTTGCCAGTGTTTTTATCCTGGAGGGATAGGAGGGGGCGGGGGGGGGCGCAAAAAGTATCTATAAACTTCAACTAAATTGTTATCAGAGACATGTAAAACTCCATCCTGGCTTAGTCCCTCCTCCCCAGTTTCTTCAGGTCTAACATCAAATTCACTGCAGAATGGTCAGAATATGAAATTGACAAAAATGAGATCGCAAAACCAAGCCATTTTGTAGCTTACCAAGGGAATAGAGCAATACTTGAATGGCAGCTTTGCATGGAAGAAAAATAGTAATCTCTAGCAGTAAAGTTGGTACCTGCCAAATATCAACCCATCTCGGTAATTTAATCCTACTCAAGTCCAAGACATTTTTAATGGCAACAGTTTATTTCTATCTGAAATTAAGTCCAGCACCTCCTAAAACTATATTACAATCTTAAACCTTTATACAACTGCATTGCTAAAAGTTCAGATAAAATACTCCGCAATCTAATGCCAATTGAAAACACATTCCATATAAGCACTTGGAGATCTTTATATCTACCAGATGTATGCAAAATGCGACAATCCACAACTCGATCCACATACACAGTTTATAGGTTTCGTATGATATAAACGAAGGACATGCCAAGTTTTAAGCTTAAATAAATGGTTGGGTGGAATTCCTGTACCTACCCAATCATGCTAAAGCTTACAAACTACTTCTACCAAATGATTGTCCTGCAGAACAGTTTAACCAGCCTCTTCTTTAAACACACTAGGATGAATCATATTAAAATTGGACCATAAGTACCTTCAACATTTTATGTATTCACTTATTTTCTGCATCCCACACAAAACACCGATGTCCAACGTGCACAACTTATTAAAAACAAAAAAACGACTATATAAGGCAGAATATTTGTTCAATTATCCCTAGACACTGACGTTTCAGCTAAGAACCAACTCCATGTCATGAATGAAATCGACACACAGGTAGGTAGCAGAGCCCCTCTGGGGAAAGTGATAGTTCAATCAGTGACTTGCAATGAGAGCAAAGCTTGAGTTGTCTGCCACTCAGAAACCAGAGGTGAAAACTATCCCTGTAATTCACTTTTTGCAGATCTAATTTTATGTATAGAAAATAAAGGTGAAGAAAGAAAAGAATAATCAGAGCCTCCGGTCCCGACAAAGAATCAGGATTGACTGGCCGTCTTTAAAGTGGCCAATCAGGGTATATCTGGACACCAGCAGTCCAGACAGCACTATTGTTTTAACCTCTAAATTGCCACCTCAAGCAACACTTTAAACACCATTTTTTTTTTTAGACAAGTGAAATGATTTACACCAAATAATGACAAGCAGACTGAGTAAAGTTCAATTTTTTTTCCCAAATTTGCTACAGTTTAGTTAAAGCTGATTTTTCTGCATCACTTCCCAACATTGCTGTGGGAATTAACAGGGGAAACCAGTGATTTGGACCTCTGTTGTCGTGCCCCCCCTCCCCTTCTTGATGGAATACCTCAATACTTTCTGAGAAAAAGCTGTGGTGGGTGAACTTTTTTTTGGGAACGTTTCAAGAGAAAGTCAAAATGGCACCAAAGTTAGTGAAACAAATGCTCTTCCTATGGAAATTATGGGCAATTTATAACTACACTGATTTTTTTATACATACACACATTTATATACATACACACATTTAGATTAAATATGCTAAAACATACATTGACATTTATTATGACGGACCAAAATGTTGCATTCCAGTTTATTACCACAGTAGAGCAAAGCTGCTCTGAGGAAGAAAACAAACCAAAATAAAAGGGTTTACTTCCTCATAGGATTACATGCTACAATTACTTGACACAAACAACTCAAATAGTCATGGGGATGTCTTCAACATTATTGTACCCTTCTACACATTTAACGCCCTTGCATATAGTAAATTCCAGAGGTGCTTCGCCTCTCATGAGGTCATGCCCCCCCCCCCCCCCAACACAATGGCATTATACACACACATACACACACAATTTAATAAAAATAAACCAAATGTGTTGTCAGATAATGGCAGAAAGGGAGATCTTATAGTAATTTAAGTGCTTTGATATAAAGGACTAACTATGGCCATGAAAACGGAAAATAAAACATCTCTTGAATTGGACAAACTCATGAGTCTGCAAAGGAGAAGGTTATACCCTCTCCTGCAAAAACAGGCACTATGGACCAGATTGGATTGCTGAGAACTCTTTTCTAACGTCATTGGAATTCATTCTTCTCCATAAAACAAGCATTTGCAATGCAATGGGTCTCGCATTGACGCGAGTGTGAGCTATTGACAATGCAAATAACAATGCCTTTTATTTTTTTTAAAACATAAATAAAAGGCATTGTTATTTACAATGCCAATAGCTTAAACTTGTGTAACTGTGAGACCTTTTGCATTGCAAATGCTTGTTGTCATGTGTATCTGCCTCCCTCAGCACCATGCTTACCACTGCTCAATGGCTTAACTAAAAAAAAAAAAAAATGCTTCATGTAGCGCTTCGCACCGCACTTTTGTTTAATATAAACGCTGCAAATGAAATTTGCTACTATTAAGCAATGGAATGATTTTCAGGTCGCATAACCCCAGAGTACAGAACACCAGCAGGAGGAGGAGGCGCGCACGCACCTACCTACAGTGCTGCAAAGGTTTCCAAATCTGCGCCAGAAACCGTTACTTCCACTCTCGACCCCATCTCTCTTCTAGGCGCCCCCATTGTCAAACGCTAGTGTCAGCAAAGAGCTCCACTCAGTGAACTACCACCATGTCAACATCCTCTTTAGATGTGTAATACACACACACACACACACACACACACACACACCCACCCACCTGTGGCTGCAGGCGGGGTTGGGTTCCCCCAGCACTTCACCTGTGCAATGACTGGACACAGACCATTTTCTTGTTTTTTTAACCGCTTTGGAATACGGACGTCTTAGATCGTTGCAGGCCACCCTGCCCATTCTGTTATTACTTGATGATAATTTATCTCAGCTAATTATTGTGCAACAATACTCACCTGTACCGCTAAAACTTTCTTTCCTTAAGTGGAATATAACTGACTCCATATATATTTAATCTTGAGCCCTGAAGTAGTCTCGATAGAGACGAAACGCGTTGGCTAAAATATTCACGTTTATGTTCTTTGGATTTTAAGCATTTGAATAAAGAACATTTATTTCTGACTACAAGCAAAATTGTGGACCTGCTTCTTCGACTGATCACCATGGATGTTTTATGTTCTAATTATTTACAATGAGACTCTTTCAAATGATGGGTGCTAATTCCGCATTCTGTTTTCCACCCAGTCCATTGCACACCACGATGGGCACTCTAGGCCGGGGACCGATGGTAGAAGAGCGCTTTGGGGCCAGGGCCGGGTCAGGCCTCGCGCCCTTATCCGAAATTTCAGAACGTGTATCCACCTTTGTACACCCAGAGACTGTCCCATTCCCGCCTCTTCTACGCTCTTCACTCCCTTCAGATCAAGCCACAGTTGAGCTGGAGAGAGTCTGACATACTGGGGGTAGGAAGAGGCCATGGTTCTGTGCTCACGGACCCCATAGGACTAACCAATGCACCGAATGATGCTTCATTACAGGGAACAAGTTAAGTTCTGTCCCGGCATCCCTCTGCACCCCTGGTTCTATACTATTGTTGTAGGGTTCGTGACACGGTTTCTGTTGTTGCTTGATTGGCGCTAGATGGATAGAGGGCAGTTGACCCTGGGCAGAAACTCACAAACCCCACAGGCGCAGCAAGGCCCCACACAGGCACTGAATGTGTAACTTCAGGTAGAACAGGTGGCAAGTATCTTCACAGTTAGTGATGTGTGGCCTCATGTACCACCCTCACACCACACAGGGTACCTACATACCATCTGGCCCAAGATTTAACGACACTTCACCGGGTAGTGTAGCGCGGCCTCAACCCTCACAACACAAGCACCCGGATGCCAGTCGTCCCACGATCTGACACTCATCAGGTAGTGTGATGTGGCAGTGCCAAACCAACAACCCTCAAACCACACTCTAGACGGCCCAAGATTTGACGCTTCACCAGGTAGGGGGTGCGGACTTGTATACAACCCTCACACCACACTCAGGTGCCATCCAGCCCAAGATCTGACACTCTTCACACAGTAGTGTGGTGTTGCCTTATATTCAACCCTCACACCACACACAGCACATAGGTGCTAGACAGCCCAAGGTCTGACAGTCTTCACCCGGTTGTGATGCGGCCTTATGTACAACCCTCACACCTGAAATGTGGCTGGCCCAAGATCTGACACTTGTGAAAGCAAAGGCACAGAGATCCCGCTGAGTGCGAAGAGCCGTAGATAAAATAAATGTATTAGACATACTATTATTTATTACACAAGAAAGGGACATTTGGTGTATTCCTGGAACAGTCCATCTAGTGACTGTCAGCCCAATTTACATTTACATTTACAGTAATAAAAAAAAACAATCGTCTCCAGCCAGAGATTGTTGTTTATGCCTCGAGACACTTTGCGTGTTTGAGGTGCTGTACTACAGACAAAACACTAACACACAAGGAGCTGGAACAGAGGGTGTTGTGGAGGCCGGCAGGACTGTGCATTCCGTCCCGGTACCCCGCACATACAGATAACCACTACAAACACTGCCCACACAAACATACACACACACTACCTCCCAGTACACGCTCATGCACTGCACACCGTCACACACCCTACACCTCCTGCAAACACCACACATTAAACACACAGGGCAGTAAATGAATAGAAGGGTATTAGTACCCAGGCCCTTTAAACTGCCCCATTCCCTCTCACTCCTCTGCGTGCTCTGAACCGGTGTTCTCCCTGGTGGTGATTCCAGCTGCCCGGCTGTAGTTTGTCTCCAGGCGACATATGGAATTTGGGACATTTGTTTGTGTGCGTCAGCCGAGTCAAGCAGGGAGCATAGTCTGGTAAAAAAAACAACACCGTCTTAAGCAAATAGCGACAAGCTAGGTTAAATTCGGTGTTCCCCGAAGCCTACTAACTAATGGTTGAAAAATTCACGAGTCGCCAAGAGCAGAGGCCGAGCTGTGGCCTCACAACGAGCGCCGAACTGTACCTCCGAGCCTCATACCAGGCACCAAGCTGCACCCCAAAGAGAGGGGCCTAACTGTGGCCTTTCAGCCCCAGTACCTCTGAGCAGAGTGTGAGCATAACACACTGTTGAACTGACCACTCTGTGCCGGAACATCCTAATTGACGAAGAATGTTAGAATTGTCCATTTTTTTTTATTTAAAAAAAGAAAAAAAAAAAAAAAAAATGTACTTTTGCATGCAAGCATTCCACACAGCCGTGCCTACCAAAAAGTCACTTGAGAAATAGAAATTTAAATAAAAAAAAAAAACAAGCATCAATCTCGTCTTTATGGGGCCATGTGTTTTTAATTAGAAATACACGGCCCCATAAAGATAATAACGTGCTTTGCGACTGCAGCAAAGCAGGCAACCCAGTCGGGATTGGAGGCGAAAGGGCGTCAACAAAAAACCCTCATTTCCAATGGCAGGCCACTGTTTAGCATAAACGGTGATGCAAGCCAATGGAAATGAGGGGCGGGGCTTCGAGACCCTTTATGAAAACCCCTCATCCACAAAATCTCTCGCCGAGCGAGCAGCGCTTTGCTTTGCTAGGCAAGACCTAAAAATGGTATTAAGCAAACTGGGTCATCTGTCCTCATCCAATATATATGGGATAGCACAAAAAGAGACCCTCAATATGGTGCACATCGGATGGAACTGCCCACCAAGACCTAGCAAAACCACAGAAGAGACTGACAAAATCAATAGATCTAATGTTTATACTTGTTGTACAGCAGCATGGCTAAAAGGTAAAAAAGAAAGAAAAAAAGCTATTATGTCACCAGCATTGGCTAGGTCACTGCTCCTTTTTTTTTTTTTTTTATTGTGCAGGGAGGAGGGCAGGTGGCAGAGGGAGGGCGTATAGGGGGCAACAAGAACAAAAAGGTGTGAGGGTAAAATAGGTATGGTATGGCATGGCCAGGTAGTGAGTACCAAAACGTATAGAGGGAGGACGCAAGCAAAATGGAGGGCGGGGATCGGTGCCCAAAGCAACAGGTAAGACAGGTACACAAGGGAGACTGCGGGAAGAAACACTAGTTGAGTGCTTAGACAAAAGAAAAAAGTAGCTCCTGATTAAGGGAGCAGTGGAAGGACACAAGCACTTGGGACCATGCTCCATGGGAGAGACCAACACAACTAGTGGAAGTAAACACTGCACACACCAACTTATGAATAGTAAGCAAATGAGCGTGGGAATGAAGTCAACCAATGGTATGCAATGGGGATCCTCTAACTGCTGTAAGTAAACAAAATGTCTTACAAATGACAGCGCATACTCTTGTCTCTGAGCCTACTAGATTTCTATTCTCAAACAATCGAGTCACACTAATTATTGAGAGATGTACTGAGGGCGTGCTAGGAGAGATCAATGTTGCTGAACTTTACACACTCAACATGAAACTGAATGCACATTATACATTAACGACCAGCTGATCATTTGTGGAAACGGGCTGAAGCCCCTCCCCCTTGTATACTCATGTCGAGCAGGTTAAGCATGGAGAAAATAACTTCGACCCTTACAAAATAAAAATCATCATAACATGAGACCTTCACCAACATCTGGGAGAAAGCACAAAATAGGAAAGTTTTATTGCAGTTTGTAATTCTTTTCACGAACCAGCCTTTGGTTATCGACTTAACACTTGATAAAAAAAGAAAAAATTAAAACGAAACAAGAAGGAGCAGAAAGTAAAAATATTTATACCCAAGTTGGGCCCATTAGGTCCAAGGAAAACTGACAGTAGGCCATGACGGGTGCTTGCAAGTCAATCTCTTCACCCACAGCTCTGACATAGGCACAGGAGGTGAAATAATTTACAATATCAAAAGAAGAAACTGAGACAAGTCAAATGTTCCAAATACTTTAATAAAACCGGATTCTAGAAAGCACATTCAAATAGGGACTGGGCATGCATGACTTCATAGGTGCCAAACAGTAGGATACATGCCGTTTTAGGAGATGAACACTCATTATGGCAGTAAGGATCTTTTTTTTTTTTTTTTTTTTTTTTAAAAAAGGTAAATCACTCTTCCTATGAAAACCAAGATTCCCCAAATAGTAAAAAAAATAAAATAAAGCGTCCTTAACACTCCCTGTTGTAGACTGTTAATTTGTTGTGGTTTGTTTAATAACAAAGCAGTTGCTGCCGACTTCACATTACATAGAGTTGTAAACACATGCCCTTACGCCCCCACTCAACAGTACTCACTTTAAACAAGCTTTGAAAAACGAAAGGCTCAGGCGACCTTGCTGGGATACGATTATAGAACCAGGCTGCTCACAGTGCATCAGACCTCTCCCCGCTACTCCTCTCCTAGGTGCATCATCCACTGCCTGCTCCTCCTACAGCCATTTGTGTGCCAGCCCTCCCCACTCTAATAGAACAGGCCTCCACTGCTTTCCTCCCCCTTCCTCTGCACCTTTCATGCAAGCTCATACTTCCTTCACTTGCTCCCCAGCGATCACTTCTGACCTCAACTAAACTATCCTCTCCATGACCCTACTCTTCACCTTTCCTCCCTGATACTACTACTCTCCCTCTTGCGATCCTTCCCTCAACGATTTTTTTTCCCTTTGTCCGTGATGATGCTACCCCATCCCATCTATAATCTTTGGATGGGGGGGGTGGGGGGAGAAGAGTACACATACACCCAAGCTAGCACCCTTTCACCCATCCCCTCTGTCCCCCTAGAACCAGTCTCCTCTCAAACCATGTTCTCCCAATGACCCTTCTTTTTAGGATGATCGGTTATCATTCTGTGATTTCTTCCCTATGTTCTCCCCTTCCTAGCACTACAGATGATGTGAAGACAGCAGCTTTGTGGACAGGGAACCAAGTTAATACTAGCAAGTGATTCTGCACCAGCACTCCCCTTCAGTCCTTAAGGCCTTGCAAAAGATAAAATCCAGTTCCCCCACTGATCTGATTCCCCCAAAGCTACTCCTAACGATTGCCCCTGCACTGGTCGAAAACATTACAGATCTCTTTAATAAATCACTTTCAGAAGCCGTTTTTCCTTCAAGCTGGAAGATTGCCCATGTAAAGCCCATTCTGAAAAAGCCTACGGCCGATCCTACACTTCTCTCCATTTATCGCCCAATTTCTTTACTCCCCTATTTTGGGAAAGTATTGGAATCTCTTGTCAACCAGCAACTTGTTGTCCATCTGGAGAGTCACAATCTACTAGAACCCTCACAGTCTTGGTTCAGAGCTGCTCACAGCACTGAGGACGGCACTGGTCGAGGTCACAGATAACATCAGGCGGGCTCTGGACAGACATCAACCGGTTATTCTCGTACTCCGACCTGTCGGCTGCATTTTACACCATCTCTCACAGCATTTTAGAACATCGGCTGTGGGAGATCGGTGTCAGCGGTAAGACCCTGAAATGGTTCCGAAGTTACCTTTCGGACCGTAAAACCATTGTTCAGTCGGGACTCAGTATAGTCTCCACAAGACCTGTCACGATGGGTGTACCACAAGGTTCCATTCGGAGTCCCACCCTCTTTAATCTGTACATGACTCCACTTGCCCCAGTGATTAGAGCTTACGGATTTGATGTCATATCGTATGCCGATGACACTCAGATCATAGTCACACTGGGTCCTGCCCGAATGAAACCATGGTACGTTTTAAAAACTGTATGTCCCACGTCAACAGGTGGATGAAAAGTAACCATCTTCAACTGAACGGTACAAAATCTGAGATCATGCTTTTTGGGAAAGCCCCTGAACACTGGTCGCCAGACTGGTGGCCCTCCGATCTTGGCACCTGTCCTGTCCCCAAAGAGGTGGTTCGTAATCTGGGCTTTTACATGGACAATCAACTGTCCATGAGGGCCGAGGTCAACCATATTACTAGTACATGTTTCGGAATAATGTGCACACTGCAGAAAGTTTTTAAATGGATCCCCTTGGAAGCCAGAAAACCTTTGCTTCAGGGCCTGATTACTAACCGAATGGACTACGGCAACACACTTTTACAGTCCATCAATGAAACCTTTTTAAACAAACTACAGATTCTACAAAACATTGCGGCTAAACTGATCTTGAACCTGCCTTATCGAACATCCTCTGCCCCATGTCTCAGAACCCTACACTGGCTCCCAGTGAGAAAGCGCACTCTTTTCAAGGTCTTATGCCCTACGCAAAAGTATCTTTACGGGAAGAGCCCACAATACTGGTCCAAAAAAAACTGTTGGTATAAGCCTCAGAAGGCACTTAGGTCCAGTACCAAGTCTTTGCTTACCCCCTTCAGAATACACACCACCAGAGAAGGTGGTAGATCTTTTTCGTACCTAGCCCCGGCCTCCTGGAATAAATTGCCTGTTGACCTACGATCCACTCCCATTCATAGTTGTTTTCGAAACAAGTTGAAGACATGGCTATTTGATAAGTGATCTTTCCCTGTTTTTTCCGTTCCACAGCCGCTGCATGCACCAGGAGATTCTTTGGAGTGATAGGTCTTGCGCTATAGAAATGCCTCTGACTTGACTTCCCCTACCCCCACTTCCAATCTTCACCCCAAACAAGAAATAGCAGGCTCTGCACATAGGCTATAACTACAGGACACCAAGTCTAGTAGGTTATTAGAATTGCTTTCTGAACTCAGCACAACGGACAAGGTAAGTGATCAGTCTCTCCTCCCCGCCCCCCAATCAACCGGATCACAAGGCAACTACAAAGGGTATTTTATCACTGGCTGCAACAACATATGAATTACCGCTATTAGAATAAGCGATGCAAACTCTCTCCCCAGTAAAAACATCCAAGCACAGGTGTGACCTTACTTGACTGAAGGCCCATTAGGATTTTGGCTACAAGGTAGCATTTGCTTCTTAAATTCTAGCATTGCCATAGTTTGCTCTCCTTCAGGGTGCACTTTCAAGCATTTAAGGAAAAATACAACAGATAAAATGTTCACAATAAAGGAACTCCGGTAACAGCTACTTCAATAGGATTTTTGGGAGAATTAGAATGAACACTATTGTGCTCCAAAAACTGAATTCGAACTAATAACAGCACAAGAGTGACTTATGAGGCAGGCTCCTCAAGCAGTAAATTAACTTTCAAATCACACTCTTAACTTGCATCTTCGTGCAAGGCAAAGACAGTAATGAAATGAGGACTGAATTTTCTTATTTGCGAGCACAGACAACCCCCCCCCCCCTCCTCCCAACACAGATCTGCTCCTAAATGTCCCCACATAAATACGAATAAAAGGTTTATGGACATGTAAAAATTATAGCAAATATCTGTGCGTAGGTTTCACAAGTCCAACTCACAACCCCACAAGCTGCATTAGTGTACAAAGACTCCTAGTCAACACCATCATCACCCATTTGCAATTCCAATGACACAGGACTCGATTAGAAAACAGTGACTGAAGGAAAGAAAAGACGCAGCAAACAGAAGGAAGGAGAGTAACAAAGGGAGCTGTGGTGATGTTAACATATTCCAACTCTTCACAACAACGTTCCTATATGCCAATTCTCCCCCCCTATCCCACTTTAGGCTCCCTTTTCCCAAACCACTGTCCAGGTCGTTCTGGACACAACCAGAGGAGCTCTTGTTTAGGTCACACACATAAGGCAAGTTTGGGAAGGGGGGGGGGGGGGGGTCGTTTCGTTTCGAAACAACAAGACTAAGGTAGGGAGGAGGGACATTAAGAGTGCAGCACTTGGGGGCGTGGCCAAGCAGGGCGAAGAAATGGCCACGTAGCGTCCGAGCTCCGTCGCCCAACGTAGCCCTACACCATCCTGAACCAACATCCGCAGCACCTGCAAGTAATCCAGAGTGCTGGATCATCGGCGGAGCCCGTCTGCGGTGGCCCGGTGTCTCTGTGATCGGTGGCGAGGATGCGGGGCTGCGGGGGCTCCCGCGATATCACGACCTACGTGCCCTTCGGGAGCCGGGTCCTGTGGTGGCAGTTGCGGCCCCCGCGAGGCCCCGCTCCTCCCTCCACGCCGCTGGAGCCGCGGCCTTTGCGGTGGTGTAAGAGCTCCCCCCCCCCCCCCCCCGGAGCTAGGAGACTGCGGACGTCGTTCTGGAGTCCTGGGCAGCTCCACAAAGATCGAGATCTCTCCGGACCAGAGACGAGTCAGCGGAGGTGGCAAATAGCCCTCACACGGCCCACCCTGTGTGCGCCGGCCGCAGGATCCAAAATGGCAGCGGCGCAGCGCTGAAGGTGAGCACCCAGCTCGGGACCAAGGATCTAGTGGTGCTTGGTGCTAGACCGGCGTGCAAACCACCCACATGCGACGAGGCTGAAGGGGCCCAACCAGGAGGGCAGCCGGAGTGGTTGCGATCCTGTCTGCTGAGAGCCTGCACCTTAAAATAGTGGGAGCAGCCTGGCCCTGCCGAGCCGCCTTTAGACCCCTATCAAGATAAGGCCTGACTCACCGGGCTCACAGGTGGCACGCGCTTGCGACTGGCGACCTGTGTTGGAGACCTACTCGCCTCCGGGGTGTGGGTCGTGGAGGCTACAGAGGGCTGAGGGCGTGCACCGAAGTGCCCAAAGTGCCGTACATCAAAGCAGACTCCTCTGAATTCTTGCGTGACATCAATCTGCCGGTATGGTCTGATAGTGACCGTGCTTTTATGGATAGCGCCCTTATCGCGGACGAGATCGCAACTGCAATCAGAACACTCCGCCCAGGCAAGGCCTTGGGGCCAAATGGCCTCCCGATCGAACTCTACAAACTCCGCCCTGATAAACTAGCTCCACGTCTGAAATCAATGTTTGAGACCTGCCTCGAGCAGGGAATACTTCCCCTAGACCAGCGAATTGAGACTAGCGTCGCGATCCACAAGGAAGGGAAATCCAAAACTGACTGTGCCTCCTACAGGCCTATCTCATTATTAAAACGCTGAGCCCAAAATACTTGCTAAGGTGCTCGCTAATAGACTGATCAAGGTCATAAGTGTCCTTGTACACCCTGACCAATCAGGGTTTATGCCCCGGCGAAATACTGCCCTTAATCTTCGCAGACTGCACGGGGTATTGTGCAGAGCCCCTACCTTGCAGGAGGACGCCATTGTGGTCTCCTTGGACGCCACAATGGCTTTCGATACACTCGAATGGCCATATCTATTCGCAGTGCTCAACAAACTGGGATTTGGGCCGGGCTTTATTCAATGGGTACGATTGTTGTACGGCTCCCCATTGGCCCAGGTAGTTGTGAATAACAGGAAATCTGACCCCTTTTTACTTAGTCGAGGGACACGTCAAGGGTGCCCCCTTTCTCCCTTGTTGTTCGCCTTAGCCCTTGAACCCCTTGCGGCCTGGATCCGCAGGGATGTAATGATCCGTGGATTGCGGTGGGCGGCCAGCTGGGAGGACCGAATATCCTTGTACGCGGACGATATACTCTTATACCTCCCTTCTCCCAAAAGATCTCTTATTGCACTATTCGACTTTGGCAGGTACTCCGGGTTCGGCATCAACTGGCAGCAGTCCCACCTCTACGTCTTGAGCGGAGAGGCCCCCCCAATACCCCGAAACTGTCCCATATCAATAGCCTCAGACGGTTTTAAATATCTGGGTATTTTTATCTCACTAGACAAAACTCTCCGTTTCACCCGAAATCTCCCCGATACAACGACTAAAGCAGGACATTGCAAATTGGAAATCACTTCCCCTTTCCTTATTAGGGAAAGCAGCCCTCTTCAAAACGATGTCCTTACCCCGCTTTCTCCATGTTCTTCAGAATTCTGCAGATCCAGTACCAAACTTTTACATTCAACAAATAGAGGGGCTCCAACGGGACCTTCTTTGGAATGGGAGGCCTCGTATTGCTCTTAAAAAGCTCACCCTCAGCTGGTTCGATGGGGGGGATAGGATTCCCGACATTAGGACATACTATTGGGCCTCACATCTAACGGCAATAAACCACTGCAGATACGGGCGGCCTGACGATCCTGGGTTTGGTATGGATAGGTACCTCCTTCTCAGCGGTGCCTTTGCTAAGGCCCTTTACTCCAAGCCAAATAGATACCCTCTCACTGGCCCCACCAAGCACTCTGTCCACATTTGGCACGTGGCGACCGCCTCGCTGGGCTGGACCAATAAACTGACCCTTTCCACACCCCTGTGGGACTCGCAGAAACTCGGGGACTTGGGCAACTCGCAGGGGTTTGATAAATGGGACCTAATTGGTATTTCACATATTAGAGACCTGTGGGATAAAAATGGCGGTAAGTCTTTTGACTTCCTCCAACTCCAATATTCCATGGCGGACTCAGAGCTTTTCCGCTACTTGCAGGTACGTCACGCACTGCTAACACTACCTCACGACACCTCCCCACCTGACTATTCACCACTGGAGGACAGACTGCTAGATGGCTATCTGCCAGAGAGGGCCATCTCCTTAACATATAGCAAACCCATTAACAATATGGACGACCCACTGATGCCTTTGCGAGAGAAATGGGTGAAGGATGGTATAGAGTTGGACGATGACAATTGGCAGACCCCAGTCTCCTCCCCAAAAACTGTTGCCATTTCAGCGCGCCTCCGTCTTGTGCAGTTGAAAATGCTACATAGAGTCTACATCACGGGACCCCAATTGATACACATGGGTAGTTCAGCAGATGGTCACTGCAGACAGGGATGCACCCAGCTAGGCACGTTCATCCACATAATTTGGCACTGCGACCCCATACAGGCCTACTGGCGAGACATTCACAACATCATGAGCAAGGTGCTCGGACTTCCTATACAGCCGGAAGCCCCCAGATGCCTCCTCAATATCTGGGAGCTCACCAACCTGAACTCACATGCTATATAATGGGCTACGCTGGGCTGCATGATTGCCAAAAGAAACATCGTTTAACTCTGGGGAGCGGCGCAAGCACCAAGAGTCATAGATTGGGAAACAGACCTAGACTGGTGTATGTTGAGGGAAAAGACAGTCTATGCAGCTCTGGGCTGTCCCCGAAAGTGGTCCAAGATCTGGTCTACCTGGAATGCATATCGAGGTTATATATGTGCCCCCCCAGATGACCCCAAATGTGAGAGTTCCCCCACATCATAACTCCCAACCCTCATCCTCCTAAGTCTGTATAAATTGATGCTGCTGTATGCCCGGTCATTGATCTGATGGAACTGTACCTGTGTTGAGTATGTTAAATACGTTTAATAAAAAGAATAAAAAAAAATAAAAATAAAAAAAATAAAATAAAGAAAAAGGTAGGGAGGAGGGTAAATATAGGGGTAGGTTATAGCACCTTGACACTATAGCGAGGTACTCGCAAGCCACTCACTTAGAGGGGCGGGTGGGTACACCCATCCTGACACAGACCCAAGCATTCGCCTTGTTAACGTGGAATGTTAATATACCAGGCAGCAGAATATAGAGAAGCTTGGTCATTAAGGTCCTAGGCGGACCAAACCAGACATTGAATTCTTGCATGAAACACCTCATCGATACACACTGTAGCATGGGGAGGGGCAAGTGCAAATTGGCAGACCATGCACAATATAAGTCTGGATTGACAGGCGTGTTAATCCCCGTCATAGTCATATCATAAGGTGAGCAAATGGACAGATCAAACACGGTTCCTATATGGCGATCCTGGGAGAACAGGAGGGTGAAATGGTATTACACATGAATGTATATGCACCCCCGGGCCTCAATCTACAACACTTCAGCAAATAGAGAACAATCTGCTGGAAGCTCCCCCAGCACTGAGGTACTTGGTGGGGATTTTAATCATGCACTAGATACGGAGCTAGACAGAATGAACATGAGAATGGCGGGGGAGACAACTAGAGGCACATGGGAGAGTTTCGAACAGGTACTTGGGCTATGAGATATCTGGAGATCTCTCCATGGCACAGAGAGGATACTCATTTTATTCGGGTGCAAATGATATGCAATTACATCTGGATTATTTCCTCACACCGGGTAGATCGCTTCATATGTTCAGCGAGGCAGAATATTTGGCCCAGGGGGGGTAGTGATCACGCGTCCCTTCGAGTGGCACGATCCATTAATATGCGGAAGTCACGTGGGGAAATGGAGAAGTTGCGTCTCTCAAATACACAGAAGTTAAATTGGATAGAGCAACTAAGCTCTATTTTGAGGAAAACAACGGTACAGTGCGGAGCCGTATTGTATTGTGGAAAGCATGCAAAACAACAATCAGGGGTGTCATCACTTCAGGAGAAGTTGGGGACAGAAGAGAGGGGCGTAATAGGTTGACCACACTAGAAGGGGATCTATTACAACTGGAAAGTGGGCATGCGGATATCTCCCACGCTCAGTGTTCAACCCAACATGGACATAAAAAGGACAGAGTACCTGACAGTAGCTAATCATGAAGTCAAAATGTCTTACCTGGCGTAACAGAAAAGGATTTACGAAGCGGGAAACAAGGCAGGCAAATTGTTGGTGTTGATTGGAAGGAAGAGAAGGCATGTCTGTTAGAGAATTGAAGTAGAATCAGGGAACATGATGGACAGTGAGGATAGTGGAGGAATTTGCCATGTACTTGAAGGCGTTCTACGACACGCAGCTACAGGGCACCTGAGGAGGCGGCGCCAGCTTTTATAGACGATTGCCCCATGAGACAGCTAGGGACACAACTAAGGGACTTGAAGGAAGAGATCTCAGTAGAAGAGGTTTCCTTAGCTATGGACATGCATGCCAGCAAAAATCTAAAATAATCTAGTAACTACTGCAAAGCTTCTTTAAACAAAGGACAGATAAAAATGGTTTTATTGCAAGTTTGTTTTTTGTCACCACTTTTTTTCACCTGAGCACCAACTCAGCCTCCCCACCTCATCAGTTCACCCCCACCTCAGCACCGGCGCAGCCCCACCTTAGCATGTTTGGTCATTTTGTTGGTACCAATATTTAAGAAAAGTAACTATTGCAGAACTTTTCTAATAGTCCAGAAATATTTAGAGGCAAATGTAGAGATGTGTAAGTATTTGTTGAGCACAAGGGCTATACCAGACAGCTCTCAAAAGACGAACACACCAGTGGCTTATCAAGGACTCGTGTTTTTAATATTAAGAACGTTTTCTTATTCCATGAGTTCTACTTTTTTTATTACAAGAAAAAGCTTTTGATCCCGAGAAACATAACAGTACCCTCCCAAGCTACTAGTTTGTTGTATGTTTTATGATTTGCCATTACTTCAGTTTGCGTTAACAGTTATGAAAAAATTATAAGAGCAAAGCACGTCGAGTTTAACAACATAGCAGGCGCAATACTATACCATAGGCATACTTTCAAGTAGCCTTATTTATCAAGTGTCACCCCAAATGGCTAAAACTACACAATGGAATGCACAGATTGCATTCTATTAAAGCTGAAGTATGGTCAAACGTCGAGTTCAAGAACAGCTGAAAAATATGGCCAATTGCCTCAAGTTCCACGGGGACCATATCAACAGACCTTCATAAAAACAGACAGAAATTACTGCAATCACTCACATACATTATACCATATTTTCCGGGGGGGGGGGGAAGGTGGCTTAGACTGGCTACCCCTTACTTCTAGCTCCAAGGCAGCTAGCGTTTTGTGATTTTAGGCTTTGAAATGCATCCTAGCCAATTTTTATATTTACGTTTCTGAAAGCGCCTCATCCTCTACTGTTGTAGTTTTTGTTCCAACATTTTACAGTGGTGAGCTGCGAAGGATGAGATTTAAAGCAGGCTTCGCCAACGAGTAGCTCGCAAGCTACTGGTAGCTCGCCAACTACCTGCAAGTAGCTCTCCTGTGTGCATCCCAGACTATATTGGAACTTTTTGCTTGATTGAATTAATATATGCACGCCGAATTGTCTATTGAAGACAAACATTTGTGTAATTTCAGATTAAGTTTGTTTGAAGAAAAATAGCTGAATTCAAAAATAGATGTAAACCGGATCGGAGTGATAAATCATGTGGGGAAACGTATTACTAATATTTATTTTGTGCCCGGGGCACTACGCAGGGGCTGGCATGTATTTCCTATGTAGAATCATTCCAAACAGATGAAGCCTTTATTACATTACTACTGGCAAGCCTGCCTGATGCACCAAGGTGAATTCAGCTGCTTATCTTGCATATGATTGCCACTGTCATCTTATCTGACGTGGTCATTGTTACAACCCTAATTATAATAGTAATAACAGTAGGTTCCAATGATTTTAATTGAACATGAGGATCTTTTCTTCTTTTCTTCTCTCTCTCTCTAACACAAAAGGTTAGAGACCCCTGGATTAAGGTATTCTTGACAACTAGCTGTAAACTGCAGAGGGGGTGGGGGGGAACCGGCAGACTGCCAGAGCTTGAGGGTTTGGATTGAGAAGCTCGGACCACAACGGAATTTCCCAATAAATTCGATACTTCCGAATACAAAAGAAACGTACGTCAGAAAACAGAAGTCTTCCATACATTACCTTTGTATCACATATGCCCACAATTTTAAATCAGTGGCCAGTCTAGCCTATGCAATTTAAGACTGGAGAGTTGAAATTTAGCATAAGAGTGCCAGCATTTTGAGTATTAGGTTCCACATCCTTTGAAATCACCCATGGCACCTAGTTAAAGCAGGGATGAAGAGGTTGTCTTCATCATGGGAGCAAATGGGGGAAAAAATAATAATAAAAAAATAAATTAAATAAAATCAGATGCCATTACAATAAAAAAGAAGAAAAAAAAATCATTTGTAAAGCTCTTAGGTTTGATGCTCAAGGGCTGACAATCTCAATTTAAAAAATGCCCGATGCAGTGGAAAACAATTAAAAAGCATTCCTTTGACTAGACTATTCACAGATAAAATACAGAATTAAATATGCAATAGCATGTACCTTTGAGATGTAAAATAGTCCCTCCTAGATTCCAGTGGAGGCACAAATGTATACCCAACACACAGAGATCCCAAAAAAATGATTGACTGAAGTGGGCTAAATCAATGCCCATTAGAGCATGTCCAGAATACTTCAAATGGGTCATGATTGTACAAGGACCATTGCACGTCACAACTAAAAATAAATATCAATTTGATGGAAGCAGCCTTGCTTAATTACCCGTGGAAAATGCACTTGACATACAAATACAGTACAGTGCAAACTTCTCAGGCACCATATATCCAAAAGAGGCAACGTGCAAGCCTCCATCTGCACACTTTTGAGAAAGTAGGGGTATCGACAACAGTAATCATTTAACCATAGTGAATACACGACGGGTGTCCTTTCCAGTGGCGGCTAGCGGTAACAAGATATGGTGAACGCAATGGTACACAACACACCATAAACTCAGCGGTTTTTAGCCAGAAGATCGTAACTTCCGCATCTGTAACAAGTTAGACTACCTTGAGTTTCTCTTCTAAATTCTGCCCTAACAGGATTACTTGTTTTTCTTTGTTCCTTAAACTCCTTTACTCTTTCCCTCTCTGGCTTTTTATTACTCACTTTACTCATTTTCTTTTCCTTCACTACACAAACTTCCTATTTCTCTTTTTCTTTGCCTTCCTCTAAAGCTGCTTTTGCACATCTGACTGAAACTTCAGCTTTCCTCACAACAGAAAGTACTTTATTCAAAGTACCATCCCCCATGGTCCATAATCTTTCTTGCACTCTTGTTAGTGAGCATAATAATCTGATCTCTTATCATTTCTTCTTCTATCTGTCCAAATCTACAACGTTCTGCCATTTCCCTCAAAATACAAATAGTCCTCATTTTTTTCATTCTGTTCTTGTTTTCTTCTAAAGAATTTATATCTATCAATAGCCACACAAACAGTTGGTGCGTAGTACTTTTCTAAATCTTCTAAAGCATTTGCATATACATCCGTCTCTTCCTCACTTCTTTCTTTCTTTTGCATCTGGTGATATGGTCCAATACGTTCTGGTCCTAAGGAATGTAATAGTATTCCTTTTCTTATCTTCGATGTTAGGCTTGAATTGCTAATGGTGACCATGTAATTTAAAAAATAAACTTTCCACTCCTGCCATTTCATGTGTGGCTCCCCTGGCTCTGGCAAGAATGGAATTGGAGGTGTAAGTGTGAAAGTTTGTGCAGCTCACATTTTCTCCTTTTTATTTTTTTACTTTCCTCCAATTATCGTTAATGCTCTTTTCCACACTTTTTTTCCCCCGTGTAAATATTGTTCCTCTTCACTCTGTAGCGTTTTATATTCACAATGTCACTGGTGTGCAGATCACCGTAATGAGTGCACAAGTAAATTCCCTTTTTCTTTACTTTGTCAGTACTTACTTTCATTAACTTCTATTCAATAGGTGTGCATATCACCGATATGCAACTTGACGGTTCCTTTCCGTGTGTTAGTCTTCTTACACAAGCCCGTCTTTCCCGTGCACCAACGTAGATTCGAATAAATATTCAATCACCGCCACACGCTCTCTTCCTCAATGGCTCGCTCACTGGCTCACCTTGTTTTCTTGAATTAATTCTTCATTTTCTTCCGTTTCCCCGTTGTTCCTCCATTTCTTCTTTATTTTTTTTGCTTGTGTGGGATCCTGCAGAGTTGCTCGCTCGTCGCCAGTTTGTAATGTATAGTCCGGTAACTCCGAGTAGTCTTCAGGTAACTTTATTGGCAACTCTGCATAACACGTATGTTGAAGTACAACTTGCCAAGTAACATTCAAAGACAACTGACTCCGCAAGAACTCCCATTCCCCATAGTTCCATCATACCTCATCGTGATGCAAGATACATTCCAGACATGGAATGCATCAACACCACACATATGAAGGAGAATTGGCCAAGATGTTGGAATCTGCATTTGATTTGTCTTTATTTACTCCGGGTAGACATGAAAATTATTTCAGTTGGTGTGGGAGGCCCCTCAGGAGGTAACATGGCACTGATTGTTGAGGAGTAGTACAGTAAAGCAGAGATTCCCTTCACACTACAGCTGCACGAGGGAGGATTCATGTTAGCTTTTCATCTCGAGTCACAATGCTGAAGTAGGCTGTGAGCATTATTTTTAACTATATTAAGTCAAGGTTATTTCTACGGGTAGGGGGCTGCTGCAAGTTTTAAAGAAGGGGGTGCAGGATCCACAGTTTAGCAAGTCAACATTTCGATGCAATTACAAAACCATCAGTTGTGTTCCCTGCAATCGAAAAGGATGATTTTCACACATCCCTTGTGCAAGCATACCATCATTTTAAGGGTGAATCTGAACACAATGTGATTACTTGGGGACTGACATTGGAAGCAATCACTTTCAAGATCTCTGCCTTTACATTTCATGACTTGGTGGTGATCACCAATTTATTCTTCCTGGTCGATTTTACTTCAGTAAAAGGTGGTGTGGAGAGAAGAATAGTCTTAGGGCCATTATGAACTCTGCAGGGCCAAGATTCCAGTCACAGCCCAGAGTACGCAAAGTTTGTGAAGAATCCCAGTTTGTTCAGTCACATGTGGATTTCTCCATTAAACTGGGACAATTAACACATTTAGCAAAGTTGTTTAGACTAGAGATTAAAAATGCTATTTATAGGTTAAATGATAAACAGGAGGTGGTTGTTACATGTTTTGTACTTCAAATAAGTGTGACAGCTTCATGACTGAATTTGGTTGTAAACCAAGAATTTTTATACAAGTAACATTTGATAGCCATCAAGGTTTTGCATAAATTCTTTTGGATTGGGAGGATATCTGCTGTAGAGAAACATTTAATGGGGTGGTAACTGCACACTGAAGAGTTTTGAAAATGTATGGATGCTCCAGCTACTAATAATGTCCAAGTTTAGATTTAACCTTTTTGTCATGTTCGAATAAAAAAAACATTAAATGCAAATAAATATCCATGAAAAACAACATTTACTAGTCTCTAGGACAAAACAAATTAATTTACATCTTTCAAAATCCACTTCTAAGATGACAAATATTAGTCACCTCCTCCAAAATGCGTATAGGATGATGTGCAACAAAAACGATACCTGCTCCCATGGAAATTCCCAGCACTCAGTCAATGTTGAATTTAGTTATGCCTCATGAAATGTTAGGATTGCCATATGCACTGACCAACTGCAAAGCTTCACTTCACTCCCCAGGTAGAAATAGGAAATGTAAATAACAAAGATGATGAAGCAGTAGGGAAAAGCTTTAAGGTTCATAGATACTTAAAAGCTGTAGAAATCAAGTGTACAGCTTCGCGATTAAACCAAACTTCACATTCCTCTCTGGAAAGAACGTATCTTGTACTCAAATTGAGCCCTTATTGGCCACCAACCACAAGACTACATACACCTCCTTGGATTAAGTCAATACCTCTGCCATACCTTGGTTCCACTGTACACTCGTTCATGTCAATATGCTACTGCCACAAATATAACAAATGTTGGCTCAGCACTTTCTTCCAGAAGCAAGAAGCAGATTTTTAAATATTTACAAAAGTAAAATACGTCAAATACAAACACTTTCTGTGGCAGGAGAAAATATACATTTTACTCGGGATAATCCAATACCACTCAGCCAAACTACGAGTCTGTGCCCTCTCCCGCCCTCCATTCCCACCTGTTCCACAAATCCAGGAGACTTACACCACGATACATGCAGAAGGTGCCTTTACTCAAATTTTCCACAAAATAGTCAATACTCGTTAGTGTCCAAGATCACAAGAAAATGCTAACAGGACCAGACGACCAAGAAATGCTCCCTCGGGCCTGTGCTTCTAGAAGGCTGTCCACCTTTATTACACGTAAAACTTCTAAAAAGCAATACTAGACAATGTAGTGTGTGTGTGTGTGTGTGTGTGTGTGTACACACACATTATCTACTGGCGGTCGCCAGTAGATAGTTAGTTACAACCTATTTTCCATAGGAAATCTCAAAATTCTATTTTGAATAACTTTGGCGCCGGTTGACGAATCCTCGCGAAATTTTCAAAATAAATGGGGCGCTCCGTTCAGCTCCTACCCTGAAAGTCTCGGGGTGATTCGTCAAGCGGGGGCCGAGAAAAAGGGGGGTCCCAAAACGCGTTTTCCCCATGCATTTTTCCATAGGACCTTTAGTCGCAGCTACAGCCCAAACGGCTGAACAGAATTACGTGAAATTTGGCAGAGAGGTAGCCATAAGGTCAAGGAAGTGCCTTTTGAAGGTCTTGTGTAAATCTGTTCAGTATTTCCTGAGAAAATAGCATTTAAAACCATATCAATATCTATACGCGCGCACCGTGCGCGCACACCCTTACGTGCGCGAGCGGAATTCTGATTGGTTGTTAGATGTCGGTAAACATTCGAATCGGTCGAAACCAGGAAGTGTCGGCCGCCATTTTGTTTCTCGCAGTCTGAGGAGGTGAAAAACAAAGGTGGAGAACGTGAAAAGGGGGGGGGGGGGGGAAGGGTGGACAGTTCCTGACCACCTAGCCTTTGTCAGGGGGTCCCAGAAGGACCCCCAAGGGCAAAAAAAAGATTTCTTTTTTTTTTTTTCCAAAAAATCGCGGAGAGCGCGCACCCTGCGCGCACGGGGAAAAAAAACCGAAAAAACTTCCGCGAAGTGCGCGCACGGTGCGCTCAAGCTGAAAATTCCATAAAAAAAACAAAACCTACATAAATTAGCATTTAAAAAACCTTTGAAATTCACTGAAAAAACCATAGGTTTCACACACATTATAGTTACGAATTAGCATTTAAAAAACCTTGCAAATTCACTTAAAAAAACCATAGGTTTTACACACGTTATAGTTACCTGGACATTTCACTCGTAAAAAACCAATGAAATTCCCCCTTTATAGTTAGTGCAGGCAACTATAACTCACGCAACCGCAATACTCTGCGGATGACGTCAGATATTACATCACTGATGACATACGTGTCTTTCTGAAAAATAAATATTTGTAATATATGTATAGCTAAAGATTAATGGAAGAAGACATGGGTAAATAAGTTTCTAAATACAGTGATGTAATATCTGACGTCATCAGCAGAGGATTGCGGTCGCGTGAGTTATAGTTGCCTGCACTAACTATAACGGGGGAATTTCATTGGTTTTTTACGCGGGAAATGTCCAGCTAACTATAACATGTGTGAAACCTATGGTTTTTTTAAGTGAATATATACACACACACACACGGATAAGAGTGCCTAGCTGAGGGATTGGGTCATATCTGATGAGGTTATTTTTATCTTTTATAATTGTGCTTTTGCCCGTCATTTGTTTTATTGTGCAAATTTGGGCTTAAATGATATGTATTGTGTCAGCTTTGTATGGATGCTTCGATGAACAGATTTTAAATAATTTTAATTATTCTTTTTAAGTACTGTGTTAAAAACACGATCGTTTTATGACCATTGTGCCAAAATAAAGAATGAATAAAACATGTAAACATACATAATGGAAAGCTACTGTGCAAAGGTCTCATGTTAGGGCTGCAGCTGACAGCCCGATCCCCAAAACCTTCAATCGTGCAGCGAGTAAGTACACTCCGGTTCAAAATCCTGCCAAATATGATGGCAGCACTAAACTAGTCTCCTAAGCAGCATGATGGGCTGAACACAACTTGGCAGTGAAACTGTCCAAGCCTAATCTGCCATGTGAAGATTGTGGTGTATTATATTATATGGTATGGCTGTGCGACCTTACCATGCCATACACTTGTAAAACTGTCTTGGGTCCAGTCAGGATCCTTTGTAAAAACCTTTAGCTCAACACAATAGATGTGACTTTGAGCAGCAAGGCTTAAACAAAGATACTACTGCAAAGCATTTAGAAGTAGCAAACAACAAAATAAAGTCACGCAACTAGAAAGAATTCCAACACCAATCTATAAAAATAGATTATATTTTTTTAGACACCACGATGAGCAAAATCCACCGGAGGGTTCTAGAGACAGATTTTTAGATAACACAAATCTCAGTTTTTTAGTCCAAAGTGCAAACAATCATTGGTAACTAAAGTTTGTAAACTTTTGAAGCGTTGAAAATGGTGTTCAGCTACTCCAGCCCAAGTTGGGCAACCAATTCCAGCTTGGAGAAGGTCAGTGGGGACCAATAATGAGTACTTAGACAGTTACCAGGTCACCAAACCAGTCTTAAGTCCAGTTCCACATTAAATCAAGACCGCCATAGACTTTAATGGAGTGGTCCCGATGCTAGGGAGGCAGAAGGATGCTTTGGGTTCTGCACAGTCAATGGCTGCGTCCTTGCAGTTACTCCTGGGTGCACAGGTAAGGTGGGGCGACTTAGACCACAGAGATCGGTATCACTCAAAGTTTTCTACTGACAAAGGCCAGCTGCGGCTGGACTACTAATCTCTGTAAACAGCAGGTCCAGCAGTTTCTTTTGGCAAAGGCTGGTGTCTGTCCTTGGCGACCAATATGGACTCAGGCAAAAATCCCAGGTCGAGCAAACTTGGGAGCAAATTTTGGCCATAGAGGATTGGTCTCTTGGGGGTGTCAGTCGGTGGTCAGCGGTGATTCAAAGAAAAAGGCAACTGACTTGCAGGAATGGGCTACTTCAGCTTTGATGGCTCGGGTGCTGGTTCCAAAAGGGTCAGCCGACTGACTTTGAGAGTCACTTCTTGGCTCAGGGGCCATTTTCTATGAGCCGGGAGGCACAGTCCTCTCTTTACTAACCCAAGCTGCAGCAGTTGCAGTCCAGTAGTCATGCATCCTCTTGCCAGATCCATGGGTCAGCAGGGCAGCCCTTCGGTCCTTTCTCCAGTCTGATTGTAATTGATGGTTCAGGGTGCCATATTTACACCCAGAAAGAGTCCAGCGGGATGTGGTCACTAGCAGATGGGCCACCAGGATCCCTCCTGCCCTGTGATGACTTTTGGCTATGTGCTGCATCTAACAATCCCACAGTGCATTATTCTGCCCATTCTCAAGAGGTCTGAACCCTTCCTTGGATGTTAGGAGCTTGGTAGCCCACCTTGGAGGCATAGCTGCCTATGGATTACACGCTCATGGAAAACCAGTTTGGCCACTGGTTTCCCAGCAGTTCCCGCCGCCAGCCCACCTGAATAAAGGGGCAGCCATACAAGAGTGTGATCACCATTTGTCCAACAAAGGTGGCTTTGCCTTTGAAGCACATCTTTTGGGTCAACACCCTGCTCGATTTACTGCGAGGGGGGGGGAGGTAACACCACCCTCTGTAGCAGGCCTCTATTGTCGCGGAGCTCAGCATCCATTCACACAACTCCCCTGAGGGCAAAAGGCGGTCTGGAGGCCAACAACTGTGAAGGCCACTAGATAAACTGGGCAATAGAGTGGCAACTTTCTTAAAGTTGTCTTTCCTTAAAAATTACATTCAAATTCGACTTGGACATCTAGTCGGGTTTAATTCCACAATTAATTTGATACCTTGAAGTACCCATTTTAGTAGCCCATTCAGAAGTTAGCCAAGTTGAGAGTGTGGCGCAATCAGTGCTGCATCTCGGATGGACACACCAAGTTACACGCCCTGGGTGTCGCATACTAGGGATTTAAAAGCAACTCATCTTATGTCATTTGTGGTAGCCGATTCAACATCCATTTTGTAATGGGGTGAACACTGGCACTGAGGCCTAGTGAGCAGGCCCCAGAGCACTCTCGTGGTTGGGGAAAAAAGCAAACACACACACACACCGCCCAAAAAAGTAGGGGGCAAGCATGCACAAAAGAGGCATTTCCTTATATGCCAACACAAACTTGGAGTAGTGCTGTGGTCAGAAGCAGGACCCTTGGAGAGCAGTAAATTTCACTGGGGGTGTGGTTCTTCTCTTTCCAACAACGACAAGGAGTAAATCCATAGTGGTAAAACCACTATGCCAAATCAGGCCCCAGATTCAGCGAGAAAACAAATAGTCATGGGGGGGGGGGGGGGGCTTAGTTTCTTCTGACAATGGTAATTAAAGTGGCAATTTTCTAACAGGCAAACAATTCACTGTTAATGATGGATGCTCCTATGTATCAACATAGACCTAAAAATATTGAAATTATGTTGGGGCTTTCCTGCAGACATGCTTCTAAAAATAATGCCTTCCAAGCCCAACTCATCTGTAATAATAAGCAACAACTGTACCATTTTGTTCATTCCCTTATCGACATTCCTTGGTAAAGAGGAGATGCCATTAAAAATGTTTCCAGAGGGGTGGAATTTAATAAAACATCTACTTGTCTATGGGGCAAGATGCTTCATAAATCTACTTGTCCTGTAACAAAATACACTTGTCCCTTTTGTGCCATGTAATGTGACGACAAGTTATGGCAGCAATCTTATTATATAAGAGCTCCGATAGAGCCTCTGATTATGCAAGGGCTCATACCATTTTTTATATTCAATACTAGCAATTCCCTCATTTTGCTATATTTCTGCAGATCTACATACTGGGGCTGAAGGTAGTGGTAAGAAATAGTTCCAGGGTTGGAATGCCCTAGAGTCTATGCAAACCCTACTTGCATGTTTCAAGTGTTTTCACCTTCTCATGTCTAATCGTTTCCTATACTGAGAAAAGTTGATAATGTGCTCCTGACAGTGGCAGACGTAAAATTTGTTCTAGGGATGGAAAAAGAGTGGATGGAGGGAAAATGAACTCATTGCAGGAGCAAATCTACACATGCATATTTGCTGATGCTTAAATGAAGTGGACAAAGATTTTCTAGGAGTACTATGTATATATGTGTGTTATAATGGTGAGGGCCCGGCAGCTCCCACACCTATAAGGTTTTACAAAAACCATGCCAAAACAAGACACATTGGCAAAATTTCAGACCTACTGGCTTTACCAATGCTGGTTCATATCAGTTTCCCATAATCTTATTAAAACTGGTTACACTGATTTTCCATTATGAATAGCTCTGGGAAATGCTAGCATACCCATCAATACATTTTATAAAATGAAGCTGTAAAGAAATAGTACCTAAAAATTTTAACAGTAGTTTAGCAAAATTATTTTTTTCATATTTGCATTTTTGGTGAACATTTTATTTTGAAAAAGAAAAAAACAACTCAATCTTGCTTTCAAACTTCTGCAAATGTTTGCATGTAATCAGAGAGCATTACAAATTGCCACATACTGCTAAACTTTGAAAATGTGTGTACTCATTTTTATACTGGAACCCCTCTCAGTAGTGCTGTCCGAGCTTACATTTACAAGAGCGCTCACCCTAATAATTTGTGCTTTGCACTAATGAACTATAAATACAAGTTTTAACAGCTATAACACGTGGATACAAATATTACCTTAACTGCAGACAATGCCCTTCTCGGATCCATAATGTGGTACTGTAAACTGGCAGCCAAAGGGTTTGTATTGTAGGGGGTTGGGCCTACTTGTCCCAAGGACAAAAATATACATGATAACTTGCTGCCCTTGACCCCAAACAATAGGTCCTGGACGTCAAACTATAGGAACTCAAAATCCCCGTTTTCGTTCTAGCATTTAGCTCCCATCTAACCATGCTCAAAGTAGCAACTTAAAAGCAGCATCCATTGGCAGCGACAAGATGGCCGCCACGTGAGAAGCGCCGACTCACCGAGCTTTGCTTCCTGCTGGAGGAGTTGTTTTACCGCGTCCCTGATGTCCGCGGACGGCTGTAAATGCGTCAGAAACTGCCAGGATCATGTGGGCAAGTTTCCGACTGCTTTCTTCAATGTTGAACTCTTTCTCTCTGCTTTGCTGCCCCCTCAGAGATGACACCCGCCATTTTATGCGCTCCCGTTTCACCGCGCACTTAATGCTTGCCTGCTGAGTTATGTTATACTTGCACCTCCTGCTGTCCCACCTGTGTACTGCTGCATCGTTTTTTCTTTTGGTCTCTGGATGCTTCTTAAATTGTTTGGAAGGTCTACTTTTTCAATCCTTTCTGGTGGTATTCATTCCTCTGCACAGCGTCCGTGATGATTTCTCCTCAGCATCATTAATTCATCGACTGCAGGCCAATCTCACTACAATGTGACCCGCCCGCTATTTTAATTGCGTGGCTGCTTTTTCCGACTGCTTAGAGAGCCTGCTTTCTCCTCTGCAATCTGAAATACTTTTTCCTCAGCATCGCGTCAGCAATGCTATTTCTCTCTGCAGCATTTCCTGTTACCGAGTGCATTTTTGCCTCATCACGTTACAAACTTCTGACGCACTTCATACATATCTGACTATATACTATTTTTTCTGGGAGCCTGCTTTATGTTCCACCAATTTAACGTACAGCACTATTCATCTTCTGTACTTATAGCTTAACATGGTCGCATGCTGGCTGCTTTAATTTGACTACCTGTCACTCAGTGGAACCTTTTTTTTTTTGACAGACGTCTTTTTTGGCTTGTTCTTTCGATTTGAGCTTTTTGTTTGCCTCTGGCTTACACCATGGATCCTCTGCAGTCTCCCAAGCCTCAGGTTGCTGTTGGGGTTGTTTCTGGAGGTCGTAAAGATACAACAGCTAATTCTGGCAAGCGTCTCAAGAAAAATCTATTCTCCGCCTAAACACCTCCTCCCCTCACGCTGGAGGATATTATGGAAGAACTACGCCTTATTCGTCCCTTTATGTCGGATACCGCTGCTACTCTACAAAAAACTGAGGAAAAGTGGTCCGGCCTCGATATGAGACGGTCTGATGTCGAACAGAAGATAAGTGCTGCACAAGATATCATCGCTAAGGTTGATGCCCTCACCACAGAGGTTACTCAACTTAAGAAAACTGCAGAGGATTTGGAAAATCGAAATCGGCGCAATAACCTACGCATTTATGGTATTGCGGCGGGTTCTGAAGGTTCCGACATGATCTCTTTCTTGAAAACTCAAGTCTTACAGATTGTTGGCCTTCCTAAATCAATGGACTTTAATATTCAAAAGGCGCACAGATTAGGGCCTAAATCTGCTTCTTCTCCTACAAAACGAAGAGGCATCATCGCATATTTCCTGTTGTATTCTGATCTTATGGCAATACTTAATGTTGCCAAACAACATAAACTACTATGGTCGTGGCATAAACTCTTCTTCAGTCAAGATTAACCCTGGGCGTAGTTCGCGAAGTAGCACTACGCGAAGCTACGCAAAGTGCACTTCGCGAGCTACGCGTAGCACTTTGCGAACTGCGTAGTACCCTGTTCGCACTGTGCAAGAAGTCGTTTTCAATGATTGCACAGTGCGGACAAGCAACCGGCACTGTGCAATCATTGAAAACGGCATCTTGCACAGTGCGAGCTGTCGTTTTCTGCTGCTCGAATTGATTTTTACTCGAGCGGCAGCTCTCAACGCGGACTGGTAGTTTCTCATTGCGTGCGGTCGCGAACATACGCGACCACTCGCAATGAGAAACCTGACCTCCTCGCGTTGAGAATCTCGCCAGGAGGTTTATTTTCCACGCTCGCGATCTCCAACTTGATGTTGCTGTTCGCGAATGAGGAAAAAGTTTCGCCGGGATGTCATTTTGCTTGCTCGTGGTCGCCAACTTGACGTGGAGGACCGCGAGCAAGCAAAAAATTACCGCTGCACTACGCAACACTACGCTACGCGTGTTCACACTGTCCTACGTGCAATTCGCGTAGTGCGAAGTAGCGCAAACTTCGCAAAATACGCGAGCGTAGCATAGTGCTTTGCCCAGGCTTAGTCAAGATGTCTCCAAACCGACAGCCAACAGACGAAAAGAATTTCTTGATCTCAGACCAACCCTGAAATCCATGAATGCTCGCTATTGTCTTATACACCCATGCTTCTTTAAAGTGACATATAAAGACAGAACATTTTCCTTTGAGGATCCAGATGACCTTTGGAAATTCATCCAATCTCGCCGAGATCTCATGCAACTTAGCAATCCCTGACTGTATATTTGTCATACCGGTTTGTTTCTCTCCTTGAAACTTAACTTCTGTGGTATGTCGTATCACTTTTCTTGATTGTTCCTTTATTCCATACATATTTTTCAGGTTCCCCTTGTGTTGTCCTGTTACAGAAGATTCATCCCTGCATTATCTTCATGTTTATCTCATCCGATTTAGCCGGTTGTCTTGTTTTCATAGTTTGGTAAGTCTCCTCCTTCTCATTTCTTTCGTTTATTACTTTCAATTTGGAGTGTTTTTCTTTTCTCTTCTTTTTCTTTCTCTCTCCTCCCATTATTGCCTTCCATATCAGTACTATCTCTTCTCGGTGTTTCTTCTCAGTGGAGTGGTCGTCTTTATTAGTGCCGTCCCCCCCTCACATTATTGTTCTTTTTTCGTGACTGTTATGGCTAAAGCCATCTGGCTTCTTGCCATCTCTTCTTCTCTATCCTCTCCTAGTCATCTTTTTCCCCCTCTTTCTTTCATCGTCTTCCTGGCAACATTCTTCTTCTCCATTTTTTACCTTATCCCTTTATATCCTCTTTCAATTCATGGTTATTTGCTGCTTCATGTCTCCATACACGCGGTGGTCACCCATTCTAATATTTCTACTTTCGGTGATCCACTTTTTCATCCCCTACTTGTCCTCTTACTGTCTACTCTTTTCTGTCTCTAACTTCTCCTTTTTCTGGTGCCTATTTTTCACTAAACCTTTAATATGAATGGTCTTCGTGATATCTCTTGGAATGTTAAAGGCATTCGTAACCCAGTTAAAAAACAGAGAATTTTATCACATCTAGCAAGATTGAAATGTCAAGTTGCTTTGTTGCAAGAAACGCATATCAGACTGCAAGATTTGTCTTCACTGCGTAAACAATAGGTAGGAGATATATCTTTTGTTCTCCGGCAGTGAACAACAAGAATGGTGTTGTCCTCTGGTTTCATAAGTCACTAAATGTTCAGTTACAAAATGAGTTTCATGATAATATCGGAAGATGGTTATTTTTAAATGTTACTATTGACAATACTCAACTTTCTTTCTGCAATGTTTATGGCCCTAATGGTATTGATTTAGTTTTCTGGAGTTTTCTACTCTTCTTTCATCACACGCAGTTGACGATTAAATTGTAGGTGGGGATTGTAACCAACTCATGGACCCATTTCTAGATCGGAAATCACTAACCAAAATATGTTCCCAATAAGATGCAAAAATCCTTTTACAAAGCCATCTCCTCTAGAGGCTTAATAGACTCTTGGAGAACCTCTCACCCTGATACTCTAGAATATTCCTTCTTCTCCCCTGTTCACAGGTCCCACTCCCGCATTGATTACATTTTTCTTACTCAACATACCTTACAATTTATGACTAACTCTGAAATAGGCTCTATCCTTATTTCAGATCATGCCCCTGTCATTTTAGATCTAGATTACCCGTCTCCTTCTCCCACATGTCGCAGATGGCGTTTCAATAATTCCCTCCTCTTAGATACCCAATTTACTGAGCAATTTATGTCATTTATTGAAGATTTTTTTTTCACAACAATCTTCATTCCACCCCACATTTTCATTTTATTTGGGATGCCTTTAAGGTGGCTGCTAGAGGATTTATCATCAACTTTGTAGCTCAGAAAAAGAAAAAGTCCCTCTCGCAATCTTCCTCTATCCTTAAACAAATTAAAGACCTCGAACATCAATACTTCACAACAAACTCCTCCGATATATTATCTTCTCTCATCTAAGCGAAAATCCTATACAATAAGCACTCATTGGACTCTGCAACTAATATTCTCCTCAAATTCAATGCTAAAATGTACGGTGGGCGGAATAAAGCTGGTAAATCTCTTGCAAACTATCTCAAAATCAAGAAGCAGAAATCCAAAATCATTTCCATCACGGATAATCTGGGAAATCGTCATTCTTCAGATGATAAAATTCTTGATTGTTTTGTCCAATATTACTCTTCTCTTTACACTCCAGAGTCCATTCCTTCATCTGCACAGATTAATTATTTCTTTCAAACTAATCCCAAATCCTCTGACCATTCTATTGATCTTACTTCCCTAGACGCTCATATCACTGATAAAGAAATAATTACTCCCATCACTCAATTACCTAAAGATAAAACACCTGGTCCAGATGGCTTCACTGTTAGATTTTATTCTTATTTTAAACAAATCCTAATACCCCATTTACTTCCTCTGATTAATTATTTTCTCAATGAGGGACGCTCTGACGGAACCTTTACTCAGGCGATGTTATGCCAGATTCCTAAAAAAAATGATAAGGATCCCTCACTTCGTAAAAATTACAGACCTATCTCCTTAATCAACACGGATTGTAAAATCTATGCTAAAATTCTCACCATTCGTATTAACAAAGTCATACCTGATCTCATCAACATCTATCAATCTGGGTTTGTCAAGGGCAGATCAATCACTGACAACTCGAGAACTTTACTCAACATCATTCATCTTGCTTCCAAATTGGAATCTCCAATTGCAGCTATCACTTTAGACGCTGAAAAAGCCTTCGATAGGGTTAGCTGGGATTTTATGTTTGGAGAATTGAGATGGCATGGTTTTAGTCCCCACATTATTCAACATATCCAACTTTTATACTCTGCCCCTTCTACCTCCATTTGGGTTAATGGCTCTCAATCTAATTATTTTACTCTCCACAGGGGCACCAGACAAGGCTGTCCCCTTTCCCCTCTTCTTTTTATTCTTGCTCTAGAGCCTTTTTGGGAAAGGATTACGCGTTCATCTTATACTGTCTTCAAATTTCAGAACATTGACATTAAGTATACTGCTTATGCTGATGATATCTTATTATACATTTCTAATCCTTCTACCTCTTTGCCTGCTCTTTTCTCCCTACTTCAAGAATTCTCTCTTGTCTCAGGCTATAAACTAAATATTGACAAATCTGAGGTTTTACCTTTAAATAAATTTTACCTCCCTCATATGTTTAGTGGTTCCGGTTTTGAATGGAATCCTACCAGTATCAAATGTCTAGGTGTACTTTACACAAGCACAATTAGAGAAACTATCAAGTTTAACCACGCAGACATACTGAAAAAGTTATCTACACTTGTTGAAAGCTGGTCCCCCCCTTTTCCTTTCCTGGTGGGGTAGACTTGCTTCCATTTAGATGATGCTCCTCCTCACAGTCAACTTTTATCTTTCAATGCTTCCCATCTCTCTTCCGCTTTTTCTTCAGAACTATTAACCGCATCCTAATAAAATGTTTATGGAATCGCAAACCTAGGATTTCTCTCTCCCGTCTTCAACAACCCAAGGACCTAGGTGGAGTAAACTTTCCAAATCTTATTCGCCATCATTCAGCTTTTACGTTAAAACAAATATGGCCTTTCTTATCGTGTTCTCCCTGTCCTCCTTCAACAGCTTGGAGCTCAATTGAGCTTGCACAAATTTCGCCCTTTTCGTTTCTTACAGCTACTAGTTTATCCCAGCCCCCAAAGCGCTTCCTTACTCCCATACTTAAGTTCTCCAAAACACTTACCCATTCATTGTCTCGTTTTTTCACGTCACATGTTGACTCCTATCATCAACCCCCGGATCTGGTACAATAAGCTTGTTAAAATTAATAAAGCATTATTTTGGAAGGAATGGATTGATAAAAAGGCATTATCACTTACGTCCATTTACTCAAAGACAACTCCCCGAGGGACTTTTCAGACATCTGCGACGCCTTTCATGTTTCAAATGCACGTTACTCCCAATACCTCTTACTGTCAAACACACTTGCCTCAATTTTTTCCCAATACAATCCTTCATCCACCAGCACTCCTTCCCTTGTCCCTCCACCAGACTTCTCCATTCCCCTTAAAGTTGCTGCCATCTATAAATTACTTTCCCATCCATTAGTTGGAAGGTCTAAGTCCAAGACAGAACTCTTATGGGAGAGGGACCTAGCTCAGGAATTCTCTTTTCAAGTTTGGGATTCCATTTGGTCCAAAATACATACCGCCTCCCGTTCTGCAAGCACCACTCCGACACTATATATTTTTTTTTTTTTTTTACAATAGACTTTTCCTCACTCCTTCCGATCTCCATAAACTTAAAATGCTTGACTCCAAGAAATGTTGGTCCTGCCCACACGTTGATAGCGACCTTCTCCATATGTTTTTTCATTGCTCTACAGTTAAATCCCTATGGTCTCGCATCTGGTCCAAACTAAACGATATTTTAAACACTCATTTCCCATTTGAAATTGTACATGTATTTATGGGTGGGTCATCACCTCTTTGGAACGTTTCATCTAATGTACGCAAGTTTATAGATTTGTATATTGCCATTTCTTTTCAGATTATTACAACCAACTGGAAGGACACTTCAAATATTTCATACACTGCCTGGTGGAATCTGTTATGTCATCATCATAGACTTGACCGTGCTTTTGCCACCTCTGTACCTTTATTAATCAAAAAGGACCTTTTATGGTTACCCGTAACTGATTTTCTCTCCAGACATGTCTGAATTTTTTTTTTTTTTTTTTTACACATTTACCTTTCCTCTATATATATATCAATTACTCCTTTCTTCTTGTTTTCTATCTATTTAGTTTGTTGCCTCTTTCTTTCTTCTTTTCCCCCTTCTCTCTCTCTCTCCCCTTTTCTTCCTTCCCCCTTTAAAAATCAAAAAAAAAAAACCTTAAAGCTTTTTGGCCTAGGTATAGTTCACATTTCCCTTTTTGGGATAGTTATATATACACATGATTTTTATTAATATAATTTCAATCTTCTCTCAATGCCATGTTTTTCTTGTATTGATGTTTTACTATGTTTCACATATTCAATAAAACTTTTTGAACTTAAAAAAAAGCAGCATCCATTGAAACCTGATGTACAGAAATTCAGACGTACTGCAGGCTTGATGGGAAATAACACTGATGGAATGGGCACCCTCTGAAAGCAATGCAAGTCACTAGTCTAAATGTTATCGAAGTCTCCACGCTATTAACAGAACACCCATAAGCATCCTGCATTGAGCACTTAATGCCCATATCAACACGCATGAGCAAAGGAACACGATCCTTTGTTGTTCACAATACACATGCAGGTCAGTTGATTTCATCCTCATTTTAACTTGAATTTCCATAGTATGACGGGTCAGCTCATTTTAGTTTCTAAGATTCTACCTCACTAAGGACTGGAAACTACAATTGATGGACTGCAATTAAAACACCACATTGCTCCCCACAAACGCTCAGATTGTGGGCAGGTACTCATATTGATTAGAACTGTACCTCCTCACAGGGAAAATAATTGCAACCATATGATGAGAGTGCAGTCACCTAGCCAAGTCTAACTTGCAACTGCCATTTACCATACCACACGCAAGATCACTACTTGCATTTCAAGCCATGAAATCACCACAGAGAAAAAAAAAAAAGCCTATTCTGTGTGTGTATATTTCATCTTCACGTTAAGAGACCTTTCAAGCAGACTGGTATAAAGTGGTGAAGGAAATGCAATGATAGAGATTCAGCGGTCAATCCTTCTCCCCCTGCAACCACCCTCAAATAAAACTGGTTTTAAATCAGTTTCATCATAGTTCTAATTTAATCCCCAGGATCCGCCCCCTGGACCCTGCCAAGTCTTGAGGGCGGGTCCAGGGGGATGGCACTGCTGGTTGAGGAGTGGTGAGCACTATTACAGTGCACATGTCTGTTTGGCCAGCCGTCTGAGGCCAACCAAACCATCATGCACACTGAAGCTCTCCAGCCGCAGCTGGAGAGAGCAGGCACAAGCTCCCAGCATGCCTGGGAGCGCAAGTTGACAGCGCTCAGGCCAATCCTTTCATGCAGCATCAGGATTGGCCGCAGTGCAGTCTGGGAACCTATGCCCAGAAGAAGACAACTGTAAGAATGTGACGCGATGGAGGGAGTTCAGGACAGTTCTTTTTTTTGTCACTGAACACTCCTCCCCCCCCCCCCACCTTTGCCCCCCCCCCCCACCTTTGCCCCCCCCTCCCCACCTTTGCCCCCCCCCCCCCCACCTTTGCCCCCCACCACCACCTTAGCAGGGGACCGGCCACTACTGTTTATTACACCTCCCCGGAGCAGACCACTTCTCTCCCGACCCAAAGGGCCACAAGATGGAGCACCCTGTTACTCAGAAGGCCAGAAACAGCTGCTTAAGCACCCACCCAAGGCCACAGCGTTAAAGCTACAAAATCTCTTGGAGGTGTCAATCAGTAGTAAACTGTATGAAATCTTTGATGAAAAATGGGTAGCAGCAGCATCGACAACCATGAGCCCACCCAGTCCAAAGTTTACAAATGCACCCAAAGAAAACCCCTCCAATACCCAAAATCAGGATCAGACCGAGTGGGAAAATAAGAGTTCAAAGGCACAAGAGACAGAACTGGCAGATAAGAGGGGGCTGTGGATCTATGGTAAAAGAGGTTGCCCGATTTGTGCCCAGATCTTTTAAAATGTCAAGCTTGGTATGACGACAGCTGCCTCAGGCCACCACAGCCCCTAACCCACAACTCCCACCCGAAGACTGATTTAACGAGCTCTGGCAGCCCAGCCATCCCTTTCAGCGATGTGGCCACTCCCATTAGCAGTGCCCCCTAGGCAGGGCATGCACTTTACACCCACCTGCCACTGGTCTCATCCTATGGACCAGACTAGAGAAGTGTTAGGTGGGGAGGCACATCTTAAAGAAAGCCCCAATCCCCATCATCCTTCTACTGTCCTCCCCCAGCTTCCTACACAACTTAATCCCTAGATCCATTTATTTACCTTTCCCGTATAGCCCATCTAATTTTACAGCCCTCACCTTCTCCCTCAAATGTCTAACCTCACTTTGATGTACCTGAAAGGAGTACGCATCGACATACACACAGGAGTATGTATATAAACCCACACACAAAAAAAAAAAACCAATTACACACCCATATAGCGCAACATTCAATGTGAAAACAAAAACGTTAGTATTTGTGTCCCCAGAAAAATGTCAAAACTTCAAACACGATCTAAATATTGTGTAAATTATACTTCACATAACTGGATTTTAAAACTGATTTACTCGACACCTTTTATAATAAAATTTAAAAAAGCACAATTACGATGACCCAATTACACCGAGGTTTATTCAACCATATTGTGTTTCTTCCACGGTATTGTGTATGCTTAAGGCGTTCCACATGCTTTCACTCGTGAAGTGCTGTAAATTAGCTCAACACACAAGACACGCTACAAACAACCTTGCAGTATGTTGTCAAAACAATGTACAAGAGTGACTGCAACTGCATAACCTATAAAAACCACTCAGAACACTACTTGTGCATGAACGCCCTGGTGTGTAACAGAGAACTTTACTTCACATAATTATTTGTGATGTTGCAGGTGGCAGTTGTCTAATACAGTATTTAGAATGTGTATGTACATTATCTCTTGATCCTTTTTCATTCAACTCCTTCACTGTTTGACTGCATTAGATTGCCATCTTTCCTGCACAAGTTTCCCTAACAAGTAAGGCATGTGCGAATCCTTACAACCACCGACTCCTTCATTCACCATTGTGTAATCTTTGCTACGTTTTATACTGAAACCAATTTGCAGTGAGCCCTTCCATTAATCCAGTCTTTGCCTTTTTTTTTTTTTACTTTTAGCCTCTTATCTTCCATGAAACACGCAAAAGAGAACGAAAATTGCACTGTACCCCCATTTAGGGCTATGCGTTTTCTAAACAAATCGCATCATATTATTCCAATTCTCTACTCGTATAGCATGATCAAATGGCTATATTGACAGCAAGTCAAGTATTCAAGTAATATCAAGAACGCAGTTACTAAATAACAATCAATTAACACTTCAGGTCAAATATTCTAGTCTGATTAATAAGGCATAATGTATGCTCACCTGGAATAAATTAAAGTGACTTTGACCTCAGTTTCACCCTCAGCAGACAAAACTCTTAGTCCAGACATAAACAAGGAAGCCAGTACATGTTACAAAAAAACTGCCCAAAAGATATGGGTGATGTATGAATTATATAACACAGAAATTGAACAGTGATGGGTCTTTCTTTTTTTAGGTCTCGCTTACACAGGGTATGCGCTGGACTGCGAGACATGTTTACAATTCGGATGGCTTACAACCCACCCACAGCATACCATTAGTTGTTTTTGTTGTCACTTTAATTTGCAATCTTTAAATTGCTTAGCTCCTGTAGGCTTCTCCATTTCTTGCGCTAGCTCCACCCAGGAGCACAGACCAGTACATCTGTTCATCCTCCTCTTTCTGCAAAGCACTTCATTTTTTTTGTTTTAAAGTATTTTGCTAATATTTCTGGATGTACAATGTGCTTTCCTACTTGTTTTAACACAGGCATACCGCTCCTAATTTGTGTTGCTTTATACCTATCTGCGATCTCTATTGACTTATTACTTACATCCCCAACTATTCTACACCACTCCCCCATATCCCACTCTTCTCTACGTCACGTCACTAACTTTTGGCCATGCTGAATAGCAGCATACTGAGGTACACCATGGCCGAGATGTTGCACAACCAATAGCTCCGACATAGGCAAGACCTACTGGCTTTGCCAATACTCGTTTACGAGTTGTACCATTTTTGGAGTCTGTGGTTGGTGCTTCACTGATCAAAGCTTCAGAACAACGCTCCAAAAAACACCTTTGGGCAGGGAAAAGAAAAAAAAAAAAGTTTAAAAAAAAAAACAACAACAAAAAAACACCCACATGCAAATGGGACTAAGTTTACCCAGTTGATAAAGCACCATCTGCAATACCTGGCTAGACTTGAAGACTTAACTTTTTATAACCAACGGTATGGCCTTCCACAGAAGTGGTCAAAAGCAATGTACAAACACTGCAGAGACGAAGCATCAACACAATTATCTATGTGAGTAAACAAAAGATGAAGGTTTGGCATGTCAAAAAAGTGCAGTGGTGAACATCATAAAAGTCTAACTTTGAACTACAGCTGAAACACCACCACATGCCCTAGTCAGAGCCCATATGATATGGAGATGGACCTCAAAAGCTTTAAGTGACGACTGCACAATCTTCCTTTGAGGTGTTACGTCCAGTACGATAAAGGAGGTGATATCACCATTGCTTTCGTTCTGTCTGGCCTCACACGTGGCAGCCAAGAACGTGGCGGGCACACATCACGAAAAAATAAGTTTCATGAGTTGCACTGCTGGGGTGCCTTTAAAATTTCCATTACACTTAAATCACTGTTTATTAACACTTAAAAATTATCCGTCATTTTCTATTTCAATATCAGTGTTTCCCATCTGTAACGGCACTAGGGAAACAAAAGAATACAAGTGCCCCACCATGTGCTAAGCTCCCAAAAATCATAAGAGACTTTCACTGATTTTCCACAAAGAGGATCCCATGTTAATTGTAATAAAGGGAGCTGGAGTCTGTTACAGTGCTTTTGGATGGATTCTCAAGTCAACAGACTGTGTGGCACAGTTATCATTGACAATTTATTGCAATCCAAGAATCAGATAAGCCCTTCATGCAAAGTCTTATGGGTAACTGTCCAAGATGGTAACTTGAGTTACCACAAAACTCTTCCTTAAACCACATCCTTTTTAGCAACCTAAGCAGGTAAATTGTTTTTCATCCTTGCTCACAAGTACTCAGATTTTACAGGTACACTTTAGTGAAAAAGGAAGAATAAACCCATACTCCGAGATTAGTACAAGGGTCATACATAAAGACTGATCTCTGAAGCAGTCTTGTATGTACCAACAGTGGTATTCTTTGATGCTCTATACAATTAAGTCTTAATTGAACACCATCCTTGCATCCACCCACACATTTTGAATAAAAGCTTCAACTTAAAGTACTGCTTCATCAATTGCCATCTTCAGCCTTGGTTTGGAAAAGATTTACCTAATCACTACTTGGAATCATCCCTTAGGTGTTTAGCCACGGCTAAAGGTTGGCATTTTTTTCCTTTTTGAAGTAGGACCGAAAGCACTTTTCTGAAGTAAGGCAGAATGTGGATCCTTTACACCATGTATAACTTAGTCCCTCAGTTTGTTTTAGTGCTGAGATGTTATTAGTCATAATCCCTGTGTCACAGCTGCCAACTTATACCCAAGACAATAACAGCCTGAAAGCCCATTCTTAGTTTGCATTCAAATCCCAGTGCCACAGAAAAAGCTACAGTGAAAAAAGTATTATAATGCACCAACTAAGAAACAGCAACATAAATGAAAAAGATTAAGTGGATCGTGTGCAAAGAGTATACTATGTAAGGCTCCTTAATTACATGTCAAAGGTATGTGTGGGAAGCTCCAATAGAAAAGGCAACACAAAAAAAAACACCACTTGTCCACAATTTTTGGAACCAGGTCTATCAAAGCACAGCAGGGGGCTGAGACCACAAGAGGTTTGTAGAGCCGGAGCTTTCATGGCCCAACTTACTAAGAGTTACTAATGCAGGGCTAATCAATGTTAACTGACTGGCCTCTATGGAAACCCACATACTGGAATACATGCAAAGAAAGTAAAGGAAACTTAGAGAGTTTGAGGTCTCTTTGCTGGTGCACATCCACGTGCTAGTGGTGGAGGAAAGGTCGCCCAAGTGCCAACTTTGAGCAAGTAATCTGGGTTCCAATTCTAGAGTTCTCACTACACTAAAAGTGCACAATTCCTGGGAAATCATTCATCCATATGCAGCAGAGTTATCTGGTCTGTTCAAATTGAGACCGTAGGAAGAAGGCCTGCAACAGTTCACATCCATAAAGAGCATTGTGTTCTGTGTCTGGAAGCACCTTAGTAGTTCATTTCACTGTGCCCCATGAAACCACTGCCAGTTAAAATATCAAATAAAAATTGAGTGTACGTTTTAGAAGCACTCAAGTTCTCTCTCGAACGTTTATATCACATGCTGGTCTAAATAACACAAGTCCAAGACATGCACAATGTTGGCAGTTTTTGCTAGGAAAACCGTGTACAAAATGTTGAGAGGCATTCTTCCAAGGAAGATAAGCATTGTGTAAAGGGTACTCTCTCTGGTCCGTTAGGGGACATGCGGGGAAAAAATACATAAAAAAGTAAAAATTCTACCCGAAAATCCCACGCGTAAAAAAGTAGCATACAAAAAAATTGGAATTTATAAGCAGCGAAATATGAGCCAATGTCCTATTTAAAAAAAAAAAAAAAAAAAAAAAAAAAAAAAAAATCACTAAATCAAAGACTTAACAGCTGGCCACATCTGCCGGTTCATTCTCCGGGAATGCTAACTTGGGCTACATTCTTTAATTCCCCAACTGCAAGTTAGAATTACAGCTGGAGCGAAAACATGATACCTAGTAAAAGAAAAGAGTCTCGACACTGAGGAAGGCGGAGGAGGGGTGGAAGCGGTGACAAAGATTGCAGCCTTTCACGCGTCACTAACACCCGACATCCTGCCAGTTGTTAGCACCTTGAAGTTCACAGTTGGGCGCCCGCCCGGCAGCAAGGCATACCTTTACTTTTACACACCTTGGGCGTCACGCGCGCCCCCGCCCGTCAGCTGCGCTGCCCACTCAGCCGTCACAAGCAGCGCCATGTGCTCCGCCCAAGCCCTCCCTCCCCTGCTACTGTTCCATGACTGGGCGGAGGGGATTTCTACCCTCAACCCGGCTCGGTTTGCTGCTCGTGCTGTCAGGCTCAGCTGCCACATCACTTCACGAGGTGTGGGGGAGGAACCGAGCCATGTCCCGCCACGCAGCATTCTGATTGGAGCCCTGCTGGCCCCCATGGCCACGAAGACTCTTTAAAGCTTGCAGGGCCACTAACTCAAAGTTTTCGCAGTGGTCTCGCAGGAAGGGGGGGGGGCGGGGGAGGATAGGAGGCGGACACCTGTCACTCTTGAAGTCACATAACACTACCTCAGAAAGACAAATGGGTTGTGAACAGGTGGTCTCCCACCAAGACCCACTCGTCCACGCTATGCGCCAACCTCCCATACTGAAGGAAACCCACGAGGACACTTGAGTAAAACGCTACCGGGTGGCCCTGTGGCTACAGGTGTGGCTTTCTAACCCGTCAAAAATAAAGCATGCTCTGACCTCATCATGGTGATCTTTGCAAAGGCATGAAGAAACTACTTCACGAAAAAGGGGGGCATACGATTGGTAATCTGGTACATATTTCAGTTGCACACTCAAACCGGTTGTAAATTCATTTTTTTTTTTTTTTATTTTAAAGCAGAAGAACATCCCTTCTCTGTTATGCTACTTTAAGCTCTTAAAACTGGGCCCGAAATCCCATTGGTCAGTACAAATGTGTTCTCCACTCAACTTTATTTTCCTCTTGCAGCTCGATTTGGGATGGCTAAAAGAGCATCAACCCCAAAGGACAGACAATAACTCCCAGGCAGTGGTCACCCAGGCAAGCACATAGCACTCATCTTTCACAAACTACAGTGAAAGCACTGCGACTGAACTAAGAGCACGCCTCTGCCAAAGTTCTGTTCTAGTCTTTTTTGAAAATTGATATCCCCAAGCACAAGCTGAACGGTGTCACAAATAACGGTATAGTAACTAAAGTAATTAGCTTCATTCCAACCGGCCCACTCTGCATCACCATACAATCTGATGCATATAGTTCAGCGCTAGAGCCAAACGCTTCTCGAGAGGCTTACGGTTGCCCAGAGGCAACATCAGCACCCAAGGTAAACTCCAGCACCCAGTGATTTACTTAATACCTACCATAATATTTCCAAATAGCTGGAGTGCCGAATTTCCGTTATTAGCAGTCACGGGTATTCAGCAGTCCATGAGTTAACGATATGAAACACGTCAGAGTATTACAGAAACTGAAGGACCGAAGGTTTAGAGACAAGATGTCCTTTCTAAAAGGGATTTCACACACGCCTTAATCACCTCCATGTCTACTGAGACTCCATAGTGATGAAAGAAAACAACCCCTTCTCAGAGCGCAACACGCGATTCACAAATACATCCGTAGATCTGCCCAGCACTTGCCTATAAACGTCCCAACTATGGATTTAAAACAAACACGGCACCTCGGACTGCTAAGGTGACGGACGGTCCCTGGAAATGATGTTATCACAGACACCATTTGCTTCCCCTCGACTTCCGCATGCTGCAGTCCAGACTGTGCGTTTGACAAGGCTCGGATCCGTTATTTCTTTTATCTTCTAATAATAAACAGAGAATGGATAAGGACAGCCAGGTAGCAAGCGTGGTAAGTTAACTCCTCCCCGGAGAACGAAGGCTGAAGACGGAGGGACTGACATACAGAGAGAAGAAACTAAACACCATTTTTTTTTCCTACCTGCAAAAGTTGCCGTTTGCTGCAGCGATAAAGAACCCCCCCCCCCCCCCATGTATATGTCAGCTTTCAGAGCGGGCTTTAGGCAAATCTGTTTACAGACGGGAGCACAATATTTCTAATCTCGGGATTTATTCCAGAGGAGGAAAATGATGTTTTTCTGCGCTTTGTCTCAGGTGCGCTCATGTTTACGTGCAGGGGGGGAGGATCAGGCTCACATCGCACATGCATACCGTCAGCAGCAGGAAAAGTCCCCTTTGCTCCGACACTCAATATTTGGAATAAAGAAGCTGACTTGTATATTAAATAACTTACCTTTCAACAAAACTGAACAAAAAAAACTCAATGCGATATCTACAGATGGAAATTCAAAACGCCTGCGCGATAACACAACTACTTGTTGTAAGATCCTTTGCAGCGCAGGCAGAAGTTTATAAATGCAAAGTAGTGCATCCCAAATATGTGTAGAATATCTGCATTACAAGTCTTAATGACTGTCCGGACGCGTCAAATCCCAGGTCAACACACGCGTTTACCATTACAGAGACAGGAAGAAAAAAAAAAAATCTTGATGCACAAGCTCCAAACCCTTCCTATCTGACCCGAGACAGGAAATCCCAGACAAAACCTGAAAAAAAACACGGCAGGAAAAGCCAACACAAAACCTCCGTCCGACATCCCGAGAAGACGAGCGGACAAACAACCTATTCTCCTAATATGAATTCACAACCAGAGGGCAAAGCTTTTAATTACAAAGCACGAGAGAGCGGCGGGGGGGGGGGGGGGATCCGACTTGTGATCTGTTAACTCATTTCAGAAATAACCCACGTACAGTCAGAGAGAGAGCGAGCGAAAGACTCCGGTCTCTGAAATGTAAATGTATTCCTTATATAGACTGCAGCAGTTGTTCCGAGAGCCGAAAGGGGCCCCCTTCTGCACAGGCGTTCCCACCCATCCACAGAGAAACAGGTACCTCACACAGGCGGGGGCGGAGGGGGCTCCGGCACATTTCACGCCTTCCCTCTACCTCCTCAACGCACAAAACAGCATCCCAACAATGGGCAAGGCTCCCGAAGGGGACACGTCTGCACGATCACATGCGCACGGGGGATGAGTGACGGGAGTGGAGGGGGCGCAGCTAAATGGGAGGGGGGCAACACGTGGGAGAAAATAACTACAACAGTCTGTGGTGACGACTAACGGAAAATAATAAATCATCAGGCACTGCAGCAAAGCAACAGTCTGTTTTTTTTACGGGGGGGGGGGGCTGCGGGGGGCGTACTCCCCACTCAGTTCACTTCTGTCACTCAGGTAACAAGTTAGAATGGGGCAGGGAGGGGATGGAGGAGCCCCCACAAAAGATCGGGGGTGAGGAAGGAACTGCGATGAGGCCAGTGAAGTGTGGCGAGCGGGGGCCCTTGGGGTGCAGGGACTGCCCACGGTGCGACAGGTAACAAGTTTGGGGCTGTGCCCCCCGGAGGGCTGCGGGCAGGGCACGGGTAGTCCGGGGCTGCGGCGGGGCGCGCGGGGAGCGGCCGAGTCAGCGCCGCGCTAATGAGATGCATAACGGTCCAGAGGAGGCAGCCGCTAGGCGGAGAGGGAGCAGGTAACGGTACAGCAGCAGCACTGCGGGAGGAGCGGCCACTTTACATTCACTTTCCCTCACTCAGGCCGGGCCAGGCCCTCCAGCGCACCCCCCTGAACCCCTCAGGTGCCCCCGGACCATCACCCCACTCACCGTTATTCCGCCTGGGGTTCGCCTGCTTTCTGCGCTTACACCTGGGGCCATCCGCCATGATCCTCTCGCTGGTGTCTAAATGCTGCCGGAGTCACCTCCCTCCTTCCCTCCGCCCCCTCTCCCCCTCCCACCACCGCACCTGGTTTACGACAGTCGTTTTACGACATCACCTTCCCTACACCTAGCCAGACGTGCCTGCCTGGGAAGCCTGTTGCCAGGGGAGACGCTGGTTTGCGGCGGCGGTTGCGGGAGTGGGGGCCAAGGGAGGCTGCCCAGGTGGGGCTGGCCGGGGTCGGCATTTCCACGGCGAGGCAGGGCTGCGGCAGCCACGGAGCGGCTCCTGAGGCGGACATTCGTGCAAAGGTGCCGCCTCTCAGGCAGGCAGGCTGGACCCTTGTCGACGCCGTGGCTGCTCCCAGGCAGGATGAATCTTTTAGTTAGCAATGTTATGCTGTGGTCCACAGGATGGCTATACCTTGAGTCTGTACCAAGCAAGAATACTTGTTCCCATGCAGGCTGAATTGCTGCCAGTGGTCGTATTCCTTCCTCCTCAGGCAGGCTTATCCACACTGTCAGTCAGTGCTCACTCCTACCGCAGGCTGGACGTTTTAAGCATCACTAATTTTGTGTCGGTGCTCGCGCTTCTCTTCACACCGGGATGACAGTGCATCCAGATAGTTGTGTTTCTCCCGCAGAAGGCAGTCAGTGTTTCTGCTGCTGGCCAGCCAGTGTGAACTGTGCAGGCATTGCCCGCGCGCTGCTTCTGCTGGAGCTCGAACTGACAGAAGTGTTTTTACTGTGTTTAGAAAGCGAGGGTCTCCGAGCCTGTGCATGGGATGACTGCGTCAGCGGGGGCTAATCATGTTGAATAGCAGCAGCACCATGCCTCGCGTCACGTACTGTGAGCGCTCGCACGCTGCACAACAACCTGTGCGCAGTTCACACAAACCAGGACAGTAGCAACACAACCCTAAAAGTAGCACAAAGCAACAACGCACCATGATAATAATCTACGATAACACAGCAAATCAAACTATCAGAATAACACCACTATATTTGCATGTTTAATTGTGGTTTGTTTTATTTTCTTGAGTGTTTCTGCTGCTGGGGTGTTTTTTTATTGTGTTTAGCTGTGATTGTGTTGAGTTGTCTTGGAGTTGCTTGAAGTTTTGCATTAGGTTTTTGATGTAGTTGTGTTGATTGTATAGTATGTCCTTGTCGATTAAAAGTGTTACTGTTCTTTGTTCAGTGGTACATCTGTTTTGTTGTGCTGTTATTGTAACTTGGTGACGCGTTTTGTTATGGAGGTTGGGGTGTGGGATTGTTCCTCACCTGCAATCTGCTTAAATAAGTACAAGGACTGGTGACTCACATACTGCTACCTCAAGCACCTTCTATGATAGGTTAGAACTAAACATTGCTCTATTTACCATCAGGATTAGGTGACCGAACTGATCGACAATGTTTTCTGATTTGACCCCTATTTGTGTAACAAAACTCAGTTCTTTTTTGCCACATATATACCATAGTTTAAGATGGCATATAAGAACGATCAAGGTTTCTGTCACGGATACTTGTAAGTAGTAAATCTCAGGTTTTGATACTTTAGTTCGGGGGTAAATACACTCACTACAGAGATCAAAGTGTAATCTGATTATTTACACCCTTCTAAAATAACTTAATGGTTAACTGGGACTGGTGCAGGGCACTGGATTTAACCTGCAGGCCATACGTTCATCCCCTAGTATCATTTTTGAGTAGGCTATTGCACATATTGCGGAGAAACCTGTGTAACCTGAAGGTAACACCTTTCAGCCCTAGTAATATATGACTGCGTGTTATACATAATACATATTTTCTTCACTTTTTAGGTTTCGCCTGAACAGTACTTGGAGCGCATGCACTGTTCTTGCAAATCTTGTTGGCAACATAAAATAAAGTGTGCTTAGAGCCCGCCACTTTCTTAACATTACTTACTATTGTTTGGCTTTTATGTCGCTCTTGTTTCCTTGCTACTTATTGGTCAGCGGCTTCCTCCTGGGCTTCAAGTTTTGGTCCCTGCTGTGGAGCATGGACCAACCGCAGTTTCCTCTCTGCAGCCACTATCTTTACACTGACTCCTCCAAGGAATAATATTTAAAAAAAAAAAAAGTTTTGTACATTCACTTTTGAAGAGTAAATTTCTCTGCAGTCTGTGTCACGCCCTTCTCCTTAATGTAGCTCCACACCACCCCCTGTCCCCCACTGTCAGTGCATCCTCTCACCTCCTCTGTCCATTGTTGCCCTCTGCATTAACATTAACAAACCCAAATAACTCTCGCAAAGCTGTTTGGCTTTGTTGATGTGTTTTTTAAAGATGTTGAACAGCAGTGCGGCTACTGTGCAACATGGATTAAAGCAAACAAAAAAAACGATGGCTTGGTCAGCGCTGGTCATAGCGCTTTGTGTTTATTTACTTTGAGCTATGTTGCACAGCAGACCGCACTGCTGTGCTATCTGTCTAAAAAACATTGACCACACCAAGAGATCAGGAGGCAATTAAGGAATGCAGAGTGTTACACTAAGATAAGGGGGAATCCTTTGCAACAAGTAGGAAGACTAATAACGGAAAGACTCTTTTCTTGGAATGAATTAGGATTACTAGATGAAGCTGAATTTAAATATCTGAATGTGACTAATCCCTCCTACCCATTTATCTATACTTTGCCCAAAGTACATAAATCAAGAACAAACCCGCCAGGTAGACCTATAGTCTCCAGCATTGGAAGCATAACAGAGCACTTATCTGAATTTGTGGATCTGTTCTTAAAACTATTAGTTGTTAATTTACCATCCTATATTTGAGATACGATGGACGTTCTAAATAAGTTACTGGACGTCAAGTGAGAAACAGGAATGAGTCTGGTTACATTGGACGTGGTTGGGTTGTATACCTGCATAAATAATGACAAAGGAGAGCAGGCATTGAATAATTTTTTGGGCAGTGGTAGTGCCAGTTTACATGATCATTCTAAAATGATTCTAGAAATGAGTGTGTTAATATTGAATAACAATTATTTTGTTTCAAGATGAATGGTACCACCAGATCAGGGGAACAGCAGTGGGTTTCAGGTTTTCTCCCTCTTATGCCAACCTTTTCATGGGTTGGTATGAGAGGGAGCATGTCTGAAACAGAAAGGCCTCAAGATGGACGGTTCAGATCCTATTTTGGGGACGTTTTATAGATGATGTTTTGGTAATATTGCGAGGATCTGAAACCGAGTTACAGGAATACTTTGAATATTTGAATATTAATGATTTTAACGTGGAATTCACCATAAAATATCATCAAGAAAGGATCGAATTCCTAGATGTACAACTGTTTGTGGAAGGGGAAGCCCTCAAGAGTAAATTATTTAGAAAAACAACGGCCACTAATTCTATATTAAGAGCAGATAGTGCCCCCTTCCCCAAGGGGAGTCATCAAAGGGATTTCCTTTGGGGAAATGGTGCGAATCCGTAGGAACTGTAGCAGAGATGAGGATTTCAAATCCTAATTAGATAACCTGCAAAAGATACTAAAGAATAGAGGTTATGCTAAGGAGGATCTTAACAGGGCACGAACAACGGTGATATCCATTAAGAGAGAAACAACTCTTCTACAGAGAGACAGGTCTCGCTCCAGCAAAAGATTGACATTTGTCACTACTTACAGTTCACAACAAGACAAGATTTACAGAACACTTAGTAAACATTGGAATTAGCTCAGGGGAGTACCAGGTCTGACTGGTTGTATTGGAGTCAAACCAAGTGTTTTTCCCAAAAGATGTCACACCATTGGGAATATGATAACGAGGAATTATGTAGAACCACTAAAAACAGATGGGAGAACCTGGCTACCACAGCAGCCCAAGGGTTTCTACATATGTGGAACATGTAATATCTGCAGTCTGGGTATCAACAGAAAGAAGGAATTTACATATAATACCAAGAAAAGTTATTGCATAAATGAATTTATTAATTGCAATAGCACATGAGTTGTATATGTAATTATATGTGCATGTAATAAGATCTACATCGGTAGCACCAAGAGAAGTTTGAAAACTAGAATTCAGGAGCATAGAAGGGCTATCATTAATCAGGATATGAAATCACCCATTTACCAGCATATCAAAGAAAACCACATGAGGGACACAACTTTTAGGTTCCATGGGATACAAATACATTTTCCCAGAGCCAGGGGTGGAGACTGGGAACTAATGATCAGAAAACAAGAGGCAAGATGGATCAGCAGATGTAGAGCGGTGATCCAGGGCTTGAATAGTGATAATGAGTTGCATTATTTCTTAGATTAAATTGATCGAGAAGCCTATATGTTCTATGGAAGACTAGTGGATAGTAAGATTCATGTAACTGTGATTATGAATCACAACTTTATATATTTTTTGGATGAGTTTTATTGAATGGTATGTACATGATATTGGTAGAATCGATAGTGCATAGGTTGTGGTCATTAGCAGATAAACTAAAGGATGTAAATGGGCGTCTTGTAAATTAACATTAACATAAAAATAAATACATGGGTGCTCAGTAACATACGTATAAATAATATTGTCTGTTCGAGAGTGTTGGAAATTTTAAACAGCAACCCAAAATAGGTTGCATTTAAAATAGGTAGGGCATTTATGCCTAAACACAGCAGTCATAAGTTAACTCGGGAGTTTCGCGACCCCATGCATTCATCGAGTGGGAATCTGGATTTGCCAGTTAATTACGGCAAACATATATTAAATTATACCATCCAATTTATGAATTGATATGCACAGAGTGGGCACAGGTAAACATTGTATTAAAAGACCTTTACATTAATTAAAAGACCTATAGTTGAAATGCTTATGTTTGGAATATGTGAAGGGAGACTCAGTTGAAACACATGATTAGTCCACGGAATTGGAATTGAGATGTGATTGGTTCACAGTGTCAATAGAGTGACCAATCGGGAGACAGGCAGATGATGCGGACTAGAGGGGGAACTGCTGCCAGAGATTTAGTCTTAATAGACCCTTTCATAAATTAAAAGACCTATCGGTGAAAGGTATACGTTTGTAATACGTTATGGGAAACCTGACTCGTCCACACAGAACGGTAACTGAGAGGTGATTGGCTCACAGTGTGACCAATCGGGAGATAGGTAGACGACGTGGACCAGAGAGGGAACTGCGGCCCAAAAATAAGCAAAAATTAAATGAATGTTGTTTGTGGCTCGCTAATGAATAGACAGAATTTAACTGAGTGGTGATTGGCTCACTGAGTTAATAAAGTGACCAATCGGGAGATAGGTAGACGACGTGGACCAGAGAGGGACCTGCAGCCCAAAATTACGCATGAATTAAATGAAGGATGTTAGTGACTCACTAATGATTGGACAGAATTGTATTTAAAGCGCAAGGCTTAAATGCGCAACTCCGGATTGGTTCAAAATAATTTTAAATAGAGGTGGGGAATAGTCACAGATTGCAGTGGGATTTATTGGGCCTGGTTGGAGAGGAGAGAAAGTCTTGGAGATAATAAGAAGGTGAGCAGATGAGTGGGAAGAAGGCTAGCTAGAGGGGCGATAAGAGAGATCGGGTGAAGAATATTAAGTAGCGGCTATATGGTTTCTTTACAGAATGAGCATCACAAAATAGAAATTTTGAAAATTGATTAGGAAAACTGGAAGAGCAATTGATAGGACCTCGTTCAACGTTATAAAAAGGTGAGCAATAAGTAAGAGCGAGGCAAGCTTAAGGAACAGATATAAAAGTAAGGGGGACTACACTAAATAGTGGTAATTCTCATTTACAGAATTTGCATCATAAAATAGAAATATTAGACTAAGAATGGACAGTAACATGAAAATGATTCAGGTGAGATCACTTTGAATCTAATGATGGGGAGTACATATTCGGGCTGTTTCTGGAAATTATTGGGACAGAGGCCTGTGTTTCTTGATAAATACACATTTAAATAAGACTAAGTGGAGTGTTCAGGGTTTCAGCAAGTTAGAAGGAGGACTGGTGTTAACTGAAACACTTTTGATAATTGAAGTCAGTGTTTCCTGATAAATACACATTCAATAGGACTAAGTGGAGTGTTCAGGGTCTCAACAGTTAGATGGAGGATGGGTGCTAACTGATGATAAAAACTTTTATTAATTGAAGGCTAGGTTAATCATGAACCATCATGGATCAGTGCACACCTACTATTCTGATCAACAATATTTTGAACAAAGATGGGTAATTACTATGTATAGGTGAATATAAATTGGAAACTGTATAGGATTGTGGATCTAAAAGAATGTCATATAGTCAGGCTGCCTTTTGTTTGATATAAGTACATTTTGGATGAGTCAATGATAGTGGGGCATAACTTATCAGATGAGTATAGATTGTTCCATAGAAAGGTTGTAATTAATAAGTTATAAGAACATTTTGGTATGTCGAATATAATTTGCAAGTACATTTTTGATGTGCCAAAGATAGTGGGGCATACCTCTACAGAGGAGTACAGATTGTTCTATAGGCAGGTGGTAATGAACATGTTTTCTAAACATTTTGGTACTCTGTTTTAATTTGTATGTGTAATCTAAAATTGGAATTGATTTTTATTTTTTTGTTTTCTTTTTACAGCCCTTGTGTCCCATGGGGGACGAAACGCGTAGGCTGGCTGTATTGAAATATTGATTGATCTGTGTTTTGAAGAGTTTGGAACACTTGTCAATAAAGACAAGTGGACAAGGAAGCTTGCATTGGAATTTTGATTATTTATGGACTTCAATAATCAATTGTGGATGAATTCATAATGATTGTATGCTCCTTCAGTGTGGATTCAACACCAATAGGTCTCCATTGGTGAAACCTATTCGCTTTTCCCAATGCTTGTTTTTAGTTTCTCTCTTGTCCACCATGTGAAGCGAAACTCCAGGTTGCACATTTGTTTTATTTCTTTATTGTTTTGCAAAAAGCCATGCAATTTAAAACACAGTACCCATATACAAGAAATGTGGATGGCTTAAATTCAAGTAATCGCTCTAAAGATGTGCAAATCATGCTGTATAAAAACACTACGTACAGAGTAATATAAAACAATGGTCATAATTATTTCAGCAAAGTCTCTACAAAGCCCTAAGTTCAGGGAAAGGGTTGAGACCATCAGAAACCAAGTCTAGGGGCCTTCTAAAAGATGTATGAGATATCGGAATCTAACGGTAGCATAAGGAAATTGCATCCCTGCAGTGTCTGATTCTCTGTTTTATATTATTAATGTTAGTTTATTAGTCAATTAAAACCATAAACAAAATCACACTGTTTAAAAAATACATTAAAAAAATAGATAAAAAGGTGGATTCGTCATACAACTAGTTCAGCCTCTGTTTTATAAAAAGAGGACAAAGATACAATCTCCTTACCTGCAGTGATTTAGTTCAGAGTAACAAAGTGCAAAACGGACTCCCACCCACCACGACATACAGTTGTAGATGCCTGTGTACAGTTTGATGTAAGACAATTTTTAGATCCAAGCCTACCAGACTGCATAGCTGTCTGGTTTTCTAATGACATCTTGGGGACATTCTGAAAGCTTCCTTGGGAATGCATTGCACACGTTGCTTACCATTGGCTTTTTGGTTTGTAACTCACATTTTTTTTGCTTTCTATTTGCTGGCTTTGTTTGTTTTAGGCTGTCGAGCTCCAGTTCGTCCCTTCCCTTGCCTAAACCTTATTTGCAGTATCCTTGAGAATGCTCACTTTCTGTAAACTGGCCTTTAAATCTTATCACATTTGCTATCCATTCAGAGTTAGAGGTCAAATGTCATGCTCTGTCTTCCGAGGGAGCTTGATATTTACTTTTCTTTCTCTGACTTCAAAGTGAGAGGATTTATGTGACAATCATGTTGGCTACTGGGAGTAATTCTCAAGTGTGGTAGAAACAAATATTTTAATATCAAAAAAATCAATACACTAGGTGACGACATTTCCACATATTATAGTTTGTGCGCTGTATACTTTTATCAGTATGTCTAAATGTAATGGTCCTTTCAATTGAAGATGTCTGTAATGCCAGTGTGCTACCACACCATGCATACTCCAGTTTACTCAACACCACTCTATTTTTCTCCACTCCACACCACTGTACTCTTCCTGCACCTTTCCACTGTACGCCACTTTACTCTGTATGCTGCATCACTCTACGCCAATGTACTTTGCCCCACTCTACTATGCACCATTGCACTCTACTCAACTCTGTTCTATGCCTCCTGCGCTCCGCAACCATGCACTCAACGCCAATGTACTCTACTCTGTACCACACCACTCTACGCCAGTGCGCTCTATGCCATACGCTCCATGACACTCTAATCTACTCTGCGCTTCACTCTGCATCACTCCACTCTACTGAGCACTGCTCTACTCTACACCACTTCACTCTACTCTGAAACAATGTACTCTGCACCACTCCACTGCAATCTGTGCTGCATTTCTCCAGTCTGCGGCTCTGTACTCTGTGCCACTCTATGGTACTGCACTCTACTCTAACCACTTCAATATGTGACAATCTACTCTGCACCATTGCACTCTACACAACTATACTCTACAACACTCCACTCTGTTGTACTCTGTCAGTGCACTCTACATCAGTTTGTACTACTCTGCACTGCTGTACTCTACACTGCTGTACTCTACACTGCACCACTGTGCTCTACACAAATGCATTCTACGCCACTCTGGTATACACCACTGCAGCATATGACTACTCTAACATTGCACTCTCTGGCACTTAACTTTACGCTACTCTATGCCACTGCTCTCTACTCTGCACCACACTAATGTTTACCACTACACTCTATTCCACTTTACTTTGCATCCCTCCATTTTATGCCACTCCACTCTACACCAATCCACTCTAAGCTACTCTGTACCACTGCACTCTATGGCACTCTACTCTGACACTGCATTCTATGCCGCTTCACTCTACTTTGAAACAATCTACTCTATGCCAATGTTCTCCACATCAATGCACTCAATGCCACTCTGCACTCCGCGTCACTCTATGCCATTTAACTCTATACCTATGTACTCTACACCACTGTAGTCAACTTAATTCGAAAACTTTATGCGGTCATATAAATGTGAACCGTAAAATAAAGAAATATACTACAAGACACAAGTTATAATAAAACCTACAAAACAACATCATTTAATATGGTGATCCTTAAAAAGAACAATTAAAAATGACTGCCCCATACATCTAAAAATTCTTAGAAACACAAATCAGTATCCAACTACAATAAAGTTAATGTGAAGCCTACCTAAGGAATTCTGCAACATTAGGACAAGCCTCAAAAAAATAAACACAAGCAACACCTATTCGACTTGGGGCCAAAAATTGCAAAGGTACAGTACTTCAATGCAGTGATGCAAGAAATGTTTATATAAATACACAAAAATGTGCACCACACGTTTCTTATACAGAGTCCAAAGACGACGGATTTCCAATTCGTATGTTAATCTTCTCTTTTTATTTTATTTCTTGAGCTCAAGTTTATAAGATAGCCAATGCGTTTCGTCCAACACAGTGGACGTCTTCAGGGCTGTAAGTGTAACATATATAAAATGACACCCACTTAAATGGCACAAAAGACATGACAATACAATACCTAAAATGAGGTGCATGAAACACCCGCCTCATTTGTAGAGAAACATGCTAAAATTACATAACAGTAAAAATGATACATATGGACTATTAACATTAAAAAATATAGAGAGAGGAGCATTGCATAGTGATTTTTGTCAGAATATATATCTATATCCCTTTTTAAAACAACAATATTTATACCAACACACACATGTACAAAACATAAAGCAGCAGTAGGACAAGCACTAAAATGTGTGACAAATTATTCCTAATAATTATGACTATACCTAAAATGTATGCAACACAAACCCCTCATAGGATCCTAGTAAGGAGATGAGCCAATGGGATAGGACTAGTCGGGGACAGTATGTGTATATATCAAAATGAAAGAATCCAATATTGAGCAGCAAGCATGCAATAGTACTCGCAAGACATAAGAAAAAGTATAATGTCTAAAATCCAATGTATACTAATAGTGGGATGATCAGAGGGACTGGGCGTATTAGAAAGAAAGTGAAGGAAAAGTGATGATTTTAGAAATATATGTGTGATGTTATACCTACCTAAATATAATGTGATCAGAGTATGGTTAAATAGCATTTATCCAAATAGTAAGTCAAAATTTATGATGTGGTGAACTGTCTCGTGCTATACTTCCATCATGTCCCTGTATAGAGGAACATGTGTACAAGTGACTCGATTTACTTATTTTTCAAAATAAGTAAAGCCCTAAAGGTATCACAATATCAACAAAGTAACTCGTACTTACTGGGTAGGAGTTATTTATACAGAAGTCATGATGCATAGAAACATATAAATCATAAATCCATGATTCATCTATTGGGAAGGATTCCACATGAATAAATTAAGAGGTATAGATCAAACCCTAAACACAGCACCTATCGGGAATAGATAAAGGGGGAACTGTGTGAACCAGTGTGGGTCAAGTAGATGCCCACACAACCATCAAATTATGTAGGAACCTTTGTATCCATATCACTAAATACCGTAAACGGATGAAATTAAATATCCGGTTCACCATGCAAGTAAAGAGAACCAAACTAAACCTAATACCTGTTAGAGCTGGCACCATTGGCGTGGGTCTCCTTTCCATTTTTCGCTTTTGTCTCCTCTCTTTTTGCTGGTGTTAGGTGCTCTGGGCGTTGTGCCACTGCCATTCAGTGCCACAACACGAATGCTCCCTGTGTAAATATGTCTATGGGAATTGGTATGTCCATGATTGGCTCATTTGGTTTGCACGTTAGTCTATAGTAGCGTAGCCTGTGTGCCCAGGGCTGGTAAACCAAATACTGCTTGTGGGCCTGCAGCGCTGTTTTGCGCCACCCACAGAAGCAGCTGCAAAGCATGTCTCAGACCTGCCACTGCAGAGTCTGCGTGCAGTCCAGAACTGCCATCTTGGCTGTGAAGAGCACACACTTCCCAGCCCCTGAACCTTCCCTTGATCATGTAAGTCACCCCTATGGTAGGGTGCATTATATGTGTAAGGTAGGACATGCCTTGAAATGAAAGGGGATTTATAAAGCGCGACTGCTGCCCTAAGGCGTCCAAGCGCTGAGTAGAAAAACCGGTTCACTGAGGGACTAGCTAACGGAGACAAGTGGGGAATTAGTTCCTGAACAAGAAAGTTTTTAATTCCTTGCGGAAGGGAGGATGGGATTGGATCTAAGGGATAGGGGAAGTGAGTTCCATAATTTGGCGGCGTTGAGGGTGAAGGCCCTGCCTCCTTCTCTAGACCTCTTAATTCTAGGTACTGTGGCTAGAAATGCGTTAGTCGAGAGCAGTAGTTTCCCGGGGAGGTAGGGAGTGAGAAGAGAATGATTGATCTCTGGGTTTGCTCTGTGAAATGCTTGATGGGATATGCATAGGGTTTTGTATTTTATTCTTTCCCTCACCGGGAGCCAATGGAGTGATCGAATTCCCGTTTTGGCAGATTCTCTACTCGGTATCTTAAGTAGCGTACGTGCAGCACAGTTCTGGATTCGCTGTAGTTTTTGCAGCACGTATTCAGGGGCTCCCAGATAGAGAGCGTTGTTGAAGTCTATCCGGGACTGGATGAGCCCCTGAATAACCACCTGTTGGGCTTCGAAAGGTAGGAGAGGCAGAATTTTCTTCAGCATCCGGATGATACCGAAACAAGTTGCTGAAGTTTTGGTGGCCTGGGTGTTTAGAGTGAGTGAGTTGTCGAGCCACACTCCCAGGCTTTTGATATTCTCCTTCGGGGTAGGTGGTGGGCCTAAACTAGGTGGCCATAGCCGGTCGAAGTCAGTGAGGGTGGAGGGGTCGAGGAGCATGACCTCTGTTTTATCCCCGTTTAATTTTAATGAGATGCTGTCATCCATTTCCTCACCTCTTCCATGCAGGCCGCTAGGTTGTCCCGAGGGGGCCAGCTGTTCTTCTGTGCCAGGGAGACCACCAGCTGGGTGTCGTCCGCATATGAAATGATTTTGATACCATATTGGCGGACAACCTCAGCCAGCGGTCTCATGTACACATTGAACAGCGTAGGGCTTAGGGAGGAGTCCTGGGGTACCCCACAATCCAGGGATCTACTGGTGGAGCAGGAGTCGCCGTCGAAGACCTGGAAAGTCCTTCCGCTCAAAAAGGAACTTAGCCAGTCAAGGGCGGCCCCGGCGAGTCCCAGATGGGATAGCCGGCAAAGAAGGGTTTTGTGGCAGACAGTGTTGAACGCGGCGCTTGGGTCCAGGAGGACCACTGCCACTGATCCCCCTTGGTCCAGGATCCTCCTGGATTCCTCCGTCACGGCTAAGAGGGCTGTTTCTGTGCCGTGTTTGGGACGGAATCCGGTCTGGGTGGAATCCAGTAGCCGGTTCTCTTCAAGGAATTTAGTGAGGTGAATGTTAATATGTTTCTCCAAAATTTTGGCTGTCCAGGGTAGCAGGGAGATGGGACGATAGTTATTTGAGTCATTCGGATTGAGGGTAGGTTTTTTGAGTAGTGCTCTCACCATCGCCTGTTTCCAGGTTGGGGGCACTACGCCCTTTAGTATGGAGCTGTTGAGGAGTTCCAAGATAGTGGGGAAGATGACTTGGCTAACCATGTTCATCGTACGGGGGGGTGCAGGGTCGCGGGGGGAGCCAGACTTTATTTGTGAGGCTAGGGATTGGAGTGAGTCTGAGTCCATTAGTGGGAATTTGTTTAGCGTTGCTTGCGCGGGGGATTCATTCAGCGTTGGAGAACAAGGTTCAGTGACTGTGGGTTCAGGGTTGAGAATGACAAATAGATTTTATTTATTTTTTGGTAAAAGAATTCAGCTAACTCGTTGCATCTATCTATGGGGTTTTCGGCTCGGACGGCCGGGGCGGAGATCTTGGAAAGGCTCTTAACTATTTGATAGATTTCTTTTGGTTTAGACTTGGCGGACATAATCTTCTCTCTAAAGTAGGTGGATTGGGCTGTATTGATTTCCAGTTTATAGGTCCTGATGGCTTCTCTATACCTGATTTTTTCGACGGGGTCGTATCCCATGCGCCATTTTCTTTCAAGTTGTCTACACTGCTGTTTTTTCTTCCTAAGCTCATCTGAATACCACGGAGCGGTTGCTCGCGCTCTTTTTAGAATGGTTCTCCTCATGGGGAGAATGGAGTCCATGGACTCCTCGATCCATTTGTGGACTTTGCTATTGTCAAGTATGGGGTCTTGGGATAGAGACGGCTTTGTGGCAGATAGTAGATTTGACCATTGTTCCAGTGGAAGCTTAGACCATTTCCTCATTTTACGTGGTGTAGGAATGGGGGGAGTGAATTTGTGGATCTTCCAGTCAAGGGGGATAAGAAAGTGGTCGGTCCAGGGGAGATGTGTGATGGTGCCGACCGAAAGGTTGGGGCAATTAGTGAAGACCTGGTCAAGCAGGTGGCCCTTGTCGTGGGTAGGGGACTGGATTAGTTGCTCCAGTTGAATCGCAGCCAGGCTTCTGACTAGCTCCCTAGTGGTACCGTCATTGATGTTATCAAAGTGCATGTTGAGGTCTCCAAGAATCGTAAAGTTGGAGGATGACATTACGTATTCTGCTGCTAGCGGAGGGAGTAGGGAGTGAAAGTCGTTAAGTGAGCCTGGGGGACGATACACGAGGGCTCCTGTTAGACTGTCATGGGGGTGAATTTCAGGCAGAAAGCCATGCTTTCGCAGTCCTGAAATGGGTCTGGGGTACAGTGACAATGATACTGGGATATATGAATAATTGCAATGCCTCCTCCCTTACCTTGCGTGCGATCTCTGCGTGAGATCTTGTAGCCAGGAGGTAGTGCTTGGATCACATCGGGGTCACAATCCGGAGTCAGCCAAGTCTCTGTTAGGAAGATGGCGTCAGGTGCCCGGTCTTCTATTAATAGGGAGATATCTGCACTATGTTTTGGCAGAGATCTACAGTTTAAAAGTAGTAAGGAGTAATTTTGCTGGTCCGATGTCTGCTGAGTGCTGTTTAGTCTGGCGTTGCAGGATTGGCAGAAGGATGGGAGGCTTAGGGGGTGGTAGCGGTGGAGGCAGCGAGCTTCCCTGGGGGGATTATGTTTGAGAAGATCAGCTGGGTTATATTGAATCATGGGACGGAGGACAGGGGGGGTGGCCCCTGTCCCCGTCCGGCCGCGGCGGAGCGCCCGCAGCGCGCGTCCGCTGCGCGTCCGCGGGTGGCACATGGTTTTATGGGGAGGGGGGGCGTGGCCTCACGGCTGTGGGCGTGGCCAGAGTTGAGTGGCGGAAAGGCGGCAAGAGATTTCAGACCCGCGTCAGCCCTTAGCTCGGCTGCGCGGGGAATCCCAAAGCAGGAAGGGCTGGGGAGTGCTCAGGGGGAAGTGCTTGTCAGGTAAAAACACACAATTCAATACAATTCTGTTTTTTAAAATGCGAGCGTGCTCCCGGCTATTCGCCTCAGGAGTTAGTATCTTCTACTATGTGATGTGAGTAGCATGTCCTGGTAGTGAATTACACCCAATTTCGTTTTTCACTACTGTAAGGCTACCTGTTCTCCATGGGCCAGAATGGGCAGTTTGACTATTACATTCTATAATCCTAACTGACCCAAGGAACATGGTAGAAAAATGAATTCAGTATGCCTGAGCTCAGAATATTAAAATACATCTTTTAGTAAAGTTTATTTTTCTATTCTGTGTTTGAAAATACCACTTTTAGAAAGTAGGTATTTTCTTGCCTAAGCCTTCCAGTATGCTCTGCTGTTATGTGTATTGGCTGTCTGGTTTTGGAGGGACAGGGCAGGCTGAGTCAGACCTGGGTTGAATAGAGAGATCTGCATTTGGAGTATGGGGAGGGGTAGCTCCTTGACCTGAATAGGGCTGTGCCTGGCAAGCTGAATGCTGGCTCCACCTCCTACTGTGCGTCTAATGGCAGACCCCCTCTCTCTGAAATGAAGGATGCAGCCTGGTAAACAAAGTGCTCCAGGACTGAGCAGAACTGGTTCTGGCTGGGTTCAGTGACTCTTTAGATTAGAACCAAGACTTTTGGGGTATAAATACCTGTGCCCAAACCCCTACAATTTGTATTGCTCCTGGATGTCAAGACGAACCTCTGTCCGTGTAACTAAGGAATCTGCAGGAGTTGGACTGCCCTTGTGCGCTGTTTCTTGGGTTGGCCTGCAGTGGTTACCAGTGGACTTGGAAGAAGAGGGGAAAGGACTTTGGAGAAAACTTTCACAGATCTTGCAAAGCAATCACCCAAGGGCTAGAAGCGAGCTAGCCTCCTGCTGAAGTCTCAGGCCCATCAGACTTCGCCAACAGCCTCCTGTTTCCTCCCAGCGAGGATTTCTATCTGCAGGTGAGGCTCCTGTGAGTTCCAGCACCTCTAGTTCTACTACAGATAAGAGAGTGCTGAAACAGTCGCTAACGCACGTTTGCGAGCAGAGAGCGCCACTTTGGGAATCGCGCTGCTGCTGCAGAGTGCTCGCAACATTGAGATAATCGCTAATGCACGTTTGCGGGCCGCTGCAGCCGAGAGCGCCACCAAGAACCATCGCGCTGCTGCTGCTGAGTGCTCGCAACATCATTTCCATCACATCGCACCAGGACCGTCGCTCCAGAGTGGAGCGCATTTCTTCGCATCGCAACCTAATCGCAACAGGATCATCGCCTCGTCTCCTCCCTCGTGGCAAGGATTCATCGCATCAACGGCCTAGCGTGAAGAAGTTGTCGCCTAGTCTCTGCACGCATCCGCAGATCGGCACATCGTTTCCTCCCTCGCGGCAAGGATTCATCGCATCACCGGCCTCGCGTGCAGAAAATAATCGCTACAGCTTCATTGTGACATTTTGTTTGTTTTGCTCTGAAATCCAGGTACTTTGTAAGTAAACGGGTCGCAGAGACCACTGCTTTGAACTGAACCCCTTTTTGCACACCTTGAACTATTTTTACAGCATTTCAAGAATAATCCTATTCTACAGTATTGTGGCTTTTTACCGTTATTGGTCTTGTGTTAGGTCTATATATAAAGATATCTATTTTTTTATAACTACTTGTGTGGTGCCCCTTTGTAGTGTTCTTCACTGTGTTACTGTGTATGGTCATAAATGCTTCACACACTACCTCTGAGATACGCCTAGCTGCTCGTGCTACGTTACCACAGGGTTGAGCTGGGGGTTTCAAAGGGTGTAGCCCCCTTACTCTGACTTAGGAAGAAGGATCCCTACTTGGACAGTGACCAGCCATTGCCAACTAGAGACCCCCATTTCTAACATTGGTGGTCAGCGGTGAGGATCTGGACTTGCATTTGTGATCCGCATACCGTAATTATAGTGTACACTACTAGTGAGTGCAGACCATAACGCAACCACATACGTTTTTTGAGGTTTTTTTCTATTTTTTATTGTTATCGCCAGTTATTGCTACAATGGGAAACCCAGATCCAATGCCTCGGAGGATCTCTCCTGGGAACAAGAGAAGTTAGAAACCTACAATACCAAGCAGCTCAAATATTTCTGCAAGCAATTCACAGTCCCTATTATAGGTCTCTCTAAAAAGGAGGAGTTTCAAAAGGCGCTGAAGGCCTGGCTAGAAGCCAGGGATGCCCCTATGAATGTGGGAGATCCTGTGGAGGGGGGAGAGGATGCAGGAGAGCAACATGTGGAAGTAGTAGATTTGGTGGGAGGTAAAGCGCTTTCCAGCCCGGGCACTAGTGTCTTCAAGGGGACTGTCTCCAGAAGAGATGGAGGACAGGGAGAGAGATAGGCGGCATAACATGTGGATGGCTAAGCTTAAAATGGATGGTCAAAGGGACCTAGAGAACAAGAAGTTAGAGTTTGAGATAATGAAAATGAAACTTGAGCATGAGAGAATATTGAAGGAGTTGGAGATTAAAGCAAAGAGTGTAGAGATCTCCCCCTCTGGTGGCAGCGTACCTATAGTGCATACTGAGAGTAGAGTGTATCTACCCAAGGAGGTCGTAAAAGATTTCCACCAGAGTGAAGATAATGGGTTGCAGCCTACAAATTAGCCATGGTGTCCCCACCGGGCCCCTGAGAAGGATTGGGGAGCGGGGTTGTGGGGACGCTTTGTGAGTGAGTTGAGGGATACCTTATTGGACCTGCCCCTGGAAAGTAGGATGGTTTACACCCACATGAAGGAAGCTTTGATGACCCGTTATGGTTTGACCCCTGAGATGTACAGGCAGAGGTTTAGGACCTGCAAGAAGTTAGAGGGTACCACTTGGGTTGAATATGTGTCCTTTTTTTGCAAAGCAATGGAATGCTGGGTAAAAAGTAGCAAAGTAGAAACTTTTGAGCAGCTTTATGATTTGATTGCATGAGAGCATTTATCTAGTAACTGTTTTCCTCAGCTATGCCAGCACCTGATTGATTGCAAGCTGACTAACCCTAGGAAGCTTGCTGAGGAGTCGGACTGCTGGGTGAGCATCCGGGTTCGCAAGGGTCCAGTGGGAGACTTCGCCAAAGGTGGGCAGGGTCCCCAGCAGAGAAGTGGGGGGGACAGGGGTAAACCGAGGAAGTTCCAAAGAGGGCCCCAAAGTAATTCCGAAGGGAACTAAGCAGGGGTGTGTTGCGGGTGTCACTGACCTGGAAATGGGCCCAATCCACAGGAACGAAGAGAATTTATCCACACTCCCAAAGGCAGCCCCCAATATGGATAGTCCATTAAATCTCATACAAGAAAGCTAACTAAAGGAGATGTGGGAATACAATCAGGACAAGTGTCCTCTTCTAGATTCCCACAGCTGGCTCAAGGTGTCAAGTCAGAGGAGGCGACTATAAATGATGACCTAAGAGAAAGAAGACCAGTAACTCTTATAAGCTCTTCTCCCAGACAAAGTAAATCGGTCATTAAACCTAAAAGCTTGTTCTGCAGAGATAAGGAATCCACTTACCAGCTGGACATCTCCGAGAGAAATCCATAAAGAAAACAGACTGCAGACATATGTAGACAAATGCTTCTTTGCTATTCCAAATGCAGTCGTGTAACTACCCAATAAACCAGGAGTACAGTTTCAGAAACCTTCCTGGTAGTTTCGTCAAGAAGGGAAGGAAATAAAAATTCCAACAAAAATAATCGCTCTACGCAAGAGATTTCAATGCGCACCGCGCGTTGCAAATTATATAAGGCAGTGTTTAACTAAATAAATAAATGGGCGCACAAGAAATTGTACTTAGTCAAAGCACAAAAAAGTCAGAAGCTTGTAATTGTGATAAAGGCGCGGCCATGCTTAAATAACTTGCGGCCGCGAGTCAGTATCAAGGAGACGCGACCGCAAAATGATGTTATTCAGACGCCGATACGAGTCAAATTCAAAAGACGTGGCCGCGAGGTATTTAGTCAAAACGCGAACACAGATTAATGGCAGCACAACGCGGACGCGCGTCCGTGTATGAAAAACGCTGCAGTAATGTTCAGGGATTCGCCGGAAAAAATCAGTTACCTCCAAATAAGCAAGAAGTCAGAGGAAGGGAGATAACGGTGTCCACAAGTCAGTCTAAGAATGTAGGGTCCAACGTTCAGGGAACTCCGCCGCGAGAAACAGGAAGGGTCGAAGACCGAAAGCCAAGCAAAGGCTCAAGCAGCTGACCGGTATTTAAAACCTTAGGGAGCATATACAAATTCTCTCATCCTCACGTCAGCGTGGCAAGGGGATCTTTTCAAAGAGCCCTTGATCTCTGCAGAACATGCTTCCCCTCTTCATCAGATAGTCTTATATTGGGGCCATCTAATTAAACAGGAGGCTTGGGACCTGACAGTTCTCCCACCCAAAGGCCTATGTATAGGATGAGGCTTTGAAGTGTGGAGGGCATGGAATCGACGTACTAGATTAGGAGCGTGCACATGTTCTGCTGGTTCCCAGGATCTATCTTCAGGTGAATAACCCACCCAATCTATTAAGTACTGTAGTTTGCCTTTGTGTCTACGAGAGTCAAGAATGCGTTTCACTTTGTATTCTGTTTCTCCCTCTACTAGAATAGGAGGAAGAGGCACTTCGGGTTCAGAAGAAGGAATATATCTCTTGAGAAGAGATACGTGGAACACAGGGTGGATACGCATCTCTTCGGGTAGTTCCAATTTTACAGTGACAGGGGTGATAACCTTGGTGACTGTATAAAGACCTATGTATCGAGGTTGCAGCTTTTTGGGACCTGCTAATTTCAAGTTCTTGGTGGGCAACCAAACCTGATTACCCCATCTTATATTCCGGAGTAGGACTGCGATATTTATCGGCTTGCCGTTTCATAGCCTCTGTTGCTCTCAGTAGTTCGTGTTGAGCCTTTTTCCAATTATCTAAAAGGACTTCATGATGTGTGTGGACCGCGGGAATCTCTACTAAAGGGATAGGAAAGGGTAAGAACCGGGGTGATAAGCTTGTGAAAGGAAGAAAGGGGAAAGACCAGCGGAAGGATGCGTAGTATTATTGTATGCAAATTCAGCCAACGGAAGAGCATGAACCCAATCAAAGGTGATGGTTGCGATCAGACATCGTAGATATTGTTCAAGAGTCTGATTGGTTCTTTCGGTTTGACTGTCTGTTTGCGGGTGATAAGCAGTGGAGAGTCTATGATCTAGTCCCAGTGTGGCACATATCCCTGCCAAAAACGGGAGACGAGTTTTGCCCTTCTGTCTGTTATTACAGAGGGCAGGCCATGTAATCGAACTATCTGTTCAAGGAACACCTGTACAAGTTCTTTGGAGGAAGGCAACTTTTTTAAAGGTATGAAGTGGGCCATCTTGGTGAACATATCTACAACCACAAAGATAGTATTGTAACCCTGTGTCCTTGGAAGATCTGTAATAAAGTCCATACTGATAGGGTGCCAGGGTACCGCAGGAACTGCCGTTGGTTGTAGTAATCCTGCAGGAGCAGCGTGTACTGTTTTCTGCCTAGCGCAAACAGAACAAGACTTAACGTACGTCAGCACGTCTTTAGTCATCCCTTCCCACCAAAACCATCTTTGACATGTTTGTGCGGTTTTCTCCCCACCCGGATGTCCAGATAAAGAAGTGTTATGACACCATTTAATAATCTGTTGCTGTAACTCAACGGTAGGTACGTATAATCTTTTGTCATGATAGTACAGTCCTTCCATTACAGTATTCTTAGGGTTAGTGACCCAGTCAGATGTAGATGTTAGAATAAGCATGTAACAATTGGTCCATGAATGATGGGGACAGGTTTTCCCTTTCATCTCCTACACCTATGATCTTATGACAAGGTATGATAGAATGACATGTATCCAAAGGGGATCTTCTTTTCCTGACCTATCCTAGACAGTGCATCTGCCTTCCCCTGTTGAGCGCCTGGTCGATGCGTGATGATAAAGTCATATTCACTAAAGAACAGGACCCATCTCATTTGTCGGGGTGTCAGAGCTCTGGCAGATTTAAAAAACTGTAAATTTCTATGATCAGTATAGATGGTAACCGTGTGAGGGGAACCTAATAGGTAATGCCTCCATTCTTGGATGGCTAGTTTTATAGCCAATAACTCCCGTTTTCTGATGGTATAATTTTTTTCAGCTGGGAGAAGCGCTTTGGGGAAGTATGCCACCGGATGTAGACAACCAGTTGTCCGGTCTCTTTGTGACCACACCCCTCCTACAGCAAATTGGGAGGCATCAGCTTCTACATAATATGGTTGAGTATTGTCTGCGTGTCTTATGGGAGAAGAAGTGAAATTTTTCTTCAATTGTACAAAGGCCTGTTCTGCTTCTTGGGACCACGTAAAGGTAACGCCCTTGCGGAGCAATTGGGTGATAGGTGTAATGAGGTCAGAAAAATGGTCAATGAATCTCCTGTAAAAATTGGCAAATCCTATAAAGGACTGCACTTCTTTTACTGAGGTGGGGCTAGGCCAATTAATTAGAGCTTCGATTTTCTTAGGGTCCATATGGATACCATCCGGGGAGATCACAAAACCTAGGAAATCTACTTTTGTAATGTGGAATGTACTCTTGTCTAATTTAGCAAACAAGTGATTGTCCTTGAGTCGTTGCAGGATTTTCTTTACATGCTCCACATATTCTTCTTCGGTCTGTGAGTAGATTAAGATGTCGACTATATAGACAATCACAAATAGGTCCAGGAATTCTCGCAAGATCTCATTGACGAAGAACTGAAATGCCGCAGGGGCATTGCAGAGTCCGAATGGCATGACACAATATTCGTACAAACCGAACTTAGTCCAAAAAGCAGTCTTCAATTCGTCTCCTTCTTTTATTCCTATCAGGTGGTAGGCCCCTCTGAGATCCAACTTGGTGAACATCTTGGCCCCACGTATTTGGTCTAACAAGACCGGAATAAGGGGGAGAGGATATTTATTTTTGATGGTGACTTTGTTCAAAGCGCGGTAGTCCAAACAGGCACGTAGACCTCCTTCTCTTTTAGGGATGAAGAAATTGGGTGAGAAAACAGGAGATGTAGCATGTCTAATGAACCTTTCCTCCAACATTTTGGTTATGTATTTTTGTAGGTATTCTGTTTCGGGTTTGGTCAGAGCATAAACTCTGCTAACAGGTAGCTCAGCTCCCGGGATAAGATCAATGCCACAATCATAACTCCTATGCGGGGGAAGAGCCGTGGCACTGATTTAATCAAAGACTTCTTTATAGTCTTCATAGATAGAAGGGACTCTAAGCGTTTCTCCACCGGTATCGAGAGCACAACACAAAGAATTTTCTTTCTGACTAGCTTCCCTGTAACAGTGTAACAAACAATAGGTGGACTTCAGAGTGATTTTACGGGTTGTCCAGTCCATGTGAGGGTTGTGAGTTTCCAGCCAAGGAACTCCTAGGATAGCTCCGAAATTGGGCATATCAATCAAATCAAAACGGTGGGACTCAGAATGACCATTACTGCACACCAAGGTTAAGTTAGGGGTATGAAAAGATATTAGGCCAGAGGATAACTCACTCCCATCTACTGCCCTCACCGGTTCTGCCCGAGACTTAGGTAAAAAAGGAATGCCTAACGTATGTGCTAGCTGAATATCAAGAAAATTGCCTGTAGCTCCAGAATCTAAAAGAATGGAGAAGGCTTTTCTGTGCTGATCTGAGATAATCAATGTTTTGACACAGGAGCGACCACATTAGCTAGATGTTGAGACCTCAAGGGGCCAATAACTTGAAGAACCGGTCTCCTGTTTCTTCAAGTTATTTAGATTTCCGATAATGGTACATAATTTTGGCTTCCAGCTATGGTTTTTGGGATAAACGAGGTTTTGCTGGACATTTCTTAGCGTAGTGTCCTCTCTTGCCGCAATATAAACATAGATTATTCCTGTTTGTCTTTTTCTTCGATGGTCAAAGGTGCTCTCAAACCGCCTATCTGCATAGGTTCACTACTGTCTTTATTTTCTCTAGTTAACTTTTTATCTCCTCGAACCAACAAGAAGCGAGATAGAGTATTGCGAGATTTTTCACCTTTCCTTTCATTTAACCGATGATCAAGTTTGACTACTAAGTCAATAAAAGCGTGACATTCCTCGGGAGGATCGACTATTTGAGAAAGCAGGTCTTTTAAATCGTCACTTAGTCCACGATAAAATAAGGAGGTCCTCATTTCTTCTGGCCACTGGGTTTCTACTACTAGTCTGCTGAATCCTGTAAGATAAGTCAGAAGATCTTTAGACCCCTGCTTTAAGTTTAATAGCTCATTGTCACTGGCTTGGATGAACGTATGTTTGGCAAATAGACTTCACATCTTTTCTTTAAACAAATGAAAATCATACAAGAGAGGGTCATTATTTTCTACCAAGGGAATGGCCCATTTGGCTGCCTTTCCACTTAAATAAGAAATTACAAAAGCCACTTTGGCAGCATCATCGGGGAAAGATGTCGCCTTACACAAGAAATGTAGAAGACATTGATTGATAAACACACTATACTTGGAGCTATCCCCATTGAACCTTTCCGGCATAGCCAGAGGAACAGGGCTAGGGGTGTGAACCGTTACATGTACAGGTTGAGGATTTTCAATATTTCGAGGGACAGGACCCATAGTAGAAGAAGGGACAGTGTAACGGACGGGTTGTATATAGGTTGTCTTGTTCTTTTGCATAGTTTCTGTTGCACTACTGTCTTGTGATGTCTGTAGTCTGGCTTGAGCCAATTCTGAATGAAGACGCTGGTTCTCCACTCTTAGCCTCACTACTTCACTCTGTAAGTCGACTATGGCTGCTGCGAGTTCCTCCAAAGCAGGACTCTGTAGTGCGGAGCCTAGTGTGGAACATGCCCCATCCTGATTCATCTTCGTTTAGGTGGAAAATACTTCATGGGCTTGGCTTTCTGTCGCGGGTGCCACTGACCTGGAAATGGGCCCAATCCACAGGAATGAAGAGAATTTATCCACACTCCCAAAGGCAGCCCCCAATATGGATAGTCCATTAAATCGCATACTAGAAAGCTAACTAAAGGAGATGTGTGAATACTCTCAGGACAAGCGACCTCTTCTAGATTCCCACAGCTGGCTCAAGGTGTCAAGTCAGAGGAGGCGACTATAAATGATGACCTAAGAGAAAGAAGACAAGTAACTCTTATAAGCTCTTCTCCCAGGCAATATTATAAGTAAATCAGTCATTAAACCAAAAAGCTTACTCTGCAGAGATAAAGAATCCAATTACCAGCTGGACATCTCCGAGAGAAATCAATAAAGAAAACAGACTGCATACATCGGGATATGTAGACAAATGCTTCTTTGCTATTCCAAACGCAGTCGTGTAAATGTCAAATAAACAGAGTACAGTTTTCAGAAACCTTCCTGGTAGTTTCGTCAAGAAGGAAAGTAAATAAAAATTTCAACAAAAATAATCTCTCTACGCGAGAGATTTCAATGAGCACCACGCGTTGCAAATTATATAAGGCAGTGTTTAACTAAACACATAAATGGGAGCACAAGAAATTGTACTTAGTCAAAGCACAAAAAAGTCAGGAGCTTGTAATTGATATAAAGACGCAGTCGTGCTTAAATAACTTGCAGACGCGGGCGTGAGTCAGTTTCAAGGAAACGCGATCGCAAAATGATGTTATTCAGACGCCGACACGAGTCAAATTCAAAAGACGCAGCCGCGAGTTATTTAGTCAAAACGCGAACGCAAATTAATGGCAGCACAAGGCGGACGCGAGTCAATTTCAACAAGTCCGTGTAGGAAAAACGCTGCAGTAATGTTCAGGGATTCGCTGGAAAAAATCAGTTACCTCGAAATAAGCAAGAAGTCAGAGGAAGGGAGATAACGGTGTCCACAAGTCAGTCCAAGAATGTAGGGTCCAACGTGCAGGGAACTCTGCCGTGAGAAACAGGAAGGGGTGTGGTGTCGGGGTCGAAGACCAAAAGCCAAGCAAAGGCTCAAGCAGCTGACCGGTATTTAAAACTTAAGGGAGCGTATGCAAATTCTCTCATCCTCACGTCAGCGTGGCAAAGGGATCTCTTCAAAGAGCCCTTGATCTTTGCAGAACATGCTTCCCCTCTTCATCAGATATTCTTATATTGGGGCCATCTAATTAAACAGGAGGCTTGGGCTCTGACATGGTGTCCCAGCCTCCCCTAGAGGAGAAGCCGTGCCCCGACAGGTAGGCCTGTTTAGAGGGGGCCCCTTACTTGTTTTAAGTGTGGTCAAGTGGGCCACAGATACTTTGATCCCCAGTGTCCTCAAAGGGATGCCAATGCACCACCCTGTGCACCACCCACCAGCTTGATAGTGTAGCCCTCGGAGGGGAGGAGATGGGTGCCCAAGGTGGGTGGGATCCTGTAGAGTTGACCCTTGTCTCATTAGGAGACTTTGAGATGGTCCCTAAGCCTACACTGCCTGATAACACTAAAAAGTACAGGCAGTGGGTGACCATCAATGGCCATAAAGTGGAGGCTCTAAGAGACACAGGAGCCAGTGTAACTGCTGTCAGCTCCCGGTTGGTGTCCAAAGAGTAGGTTGTCCCCCATGCATTCTACCCAGTGGTGTCTGCAGACAACTCAGAGCCAATGTGAGGTAGCTCAGGTTCCCTTTGAGTGGGGGGGGGCCTCAGGAACTCTGCAGGTGGCTGTGAGGCCCACCATGCCTGTAGACTGTCTGTTGGGCAATGATTTGGAGAACTCCCCGTGGGCTACGGTGGAGAGGAGATCTCACTTAGAGATGTTGGGTCTGCCTGAGTGGGCGTGTGCTCCCACTTGGTCCATGGCAGCCAAGGAGGGTGTTGAGAAGGACCTGGAGCTTGAGAGTATGGCCCAGATCCCTGCCTTAGAGAAGGGGCAGGGGGTGTGGGAAGCCGGCCCCTTGGTTCCCACGGCCCAGGAGTGAGCGGATCCTGAGGGGGATGCCCTGGAGCCTACTGGGGAGCAGATCGCCAAACTGGGGGACCTGCCTGAGCTGATCCATTGGCAGCAGGAAGGGGTGCCCACCAGGGAGGAGTTTTGTGAGCAGCAAAGAGTTTGCCTTTCTCTTGAGGGTATGCGGCGAGAGGCTGCAGCCCGGGCAGCAGGTGACAAGTCTGGTTCACATCTGATTTATTGGGAGAACAGTCTCCTGTATAGCGAGCCTAAGGTTGCTGAGCCGGGTTAAGCCCATGTGCTGGTGGTACCCGAGTGCTTCAGAGCCTTCCTACTGGGGATGGCTCATGACATTTCATTGGCAGGACATCTGGGGCAGACCAAGACCTTTGAGAGGCTGGCCACCCACTTTTATTGGCCCCAGATGCGCAAGAGCTCAGACGCTCATTGCAGGACACGTGAGACTTTCCAGGCAAGTGGGAAGAGTGGGGGGAAGATCAAGGCCCCACTCCAGCCCTTTCCGGTTGTTAGTACCCCATTAGAGCGGGTGGACATTGACATTGTGGGGCCCCTGGACCCCAAGACAGCCATGGGCAACAGGTTCATCCTGGTCTTGGTGGACCATGCCACCCGGTACCCTGAAGCCATCCCGCTCAGGACAGTGACGGCCCCCATGGTGGGACGTGCACTGATGGGGAGTTTCTCCTGTGTGGGGTTCCCCAGAGAGGTGGTGTCTGAGAGGGGGACCAACTTCATCTCCCAGTATATGAAGTCTCTGTGGGAGGAGTGTGGGGTAACTTATAAGTTAACCACTCCTTACCACCCCCCAAGGTAATGGTCTGGTTGAAAGGTTCAACCAGACCTTGAAGGGCATGATTATGGGCCCAGAAGAACCGATGAGGCGTAAGTGGGATGTCCTCTTGCCATGCCTATTGTTTGCCTACTGTGAGGTGCCACAGAAGTCCTTTGGGTTCAGTCCCTTTGAACTGCTCTATGGCCATCCGGTAAGAGGGCCTCTGAATCTGGTCAAGGAAGGCTGGGAGCAATCTCCCAGGAAACCTCCCCAAGATGTATTTAGCTACATGTTGGCCTTCAGGAACCAGACTCAGTGTTGCAGAAAACTTGCTGAGGCAAATCTGGAAGCCAGCCAGGAGGAAATGAAACGTTGGCACAACCAGAATGCCACTCTGGTCGAATTTCACCCTGGTCAGAAGGTTTGGGTTCTGGCCCCAGTGGAGCCCTGTGAGCCCCAAGATAAGTGGACCGGTCCATTTGAGGTGGTGGAGCGTAAAAGTCCAGTTACCTACTTGGTGGACTTTCGGTCTCCCAAGAACCCCTTGCGGGTCCTGCATGTGAACCGTCTGAAGCCCCTCTTTGAGAGGTCTGAAGTGGGCATGCTTCTTGCCACAGATGCAGGGATGGATGAGGAGAGTGGGCCTCTTCCTGACCTCCTGTGTGCAGGAGAGAAGGATGGGTCAGTGGAGGGTGTGGTCCTCTCCACCACACTGACCCCTGAGCAACAGAGAGATTGTTACCAGCTGTTGGGGCAATTTTCTTTTTTTTTTTTTCTCCTGGTGCCTGGTGTCACTGATTGGTGCGTCCAAGAGGTAGACACCGGGGACAGTCCTCCTGTCAAGCACAAGGCTTACAGAGTGACTGACAGGGTCAGGGCCTACATTAAGGAGGAGGTCTCCAAAATGTTTTCCCTAGGGGTGATTGAGTCTTCTAGCAGCCCTTGGGCCATCCCCGTGGTCTTGATACCAAAAGCTGCAGCACCTGGTGCCACCCCAGAACTTAGGTTCTACGTGGACTACCTAGGTCTTAATTCGGTCACGAACACTGACGCACACACCATCCCCAGAGCTTATGAGCTCATAGATCGGCTAGGGGCTGCGCGGTAACTCAGCACGTTTGAGGAGAGATCCGCATTCTCCACACCAGATGGGCACTACCAGTCAGTTCCGTGTGATGCCCTTTGGGATGAAGAATGCCCCTGCCACCTTTCAGAGGTTGGTCAACCAGGTGTTGGTTGGGCTGGAGGATTTCAGTGCCGCCTACTTGGATGACATTACAGTGTTCAGCTCCTCCTGGGAGGACCACCTGCACCACCTCTGGGAAGTGTTGTTTGCACTGTGCTGAGCAGGCCTCACAATCAAGGCCAGTAAGTGCCAGATTGGGCAGGGTTCTGTGGTGTACTTGGGACAGCAGGTGGGGAGCGGCCAGGTGGCGCCCCTACAGCCCAAGATTGAAACCATCCTGGCTTGGGAGCCCCCAGGACCCAGACCCAGGTGAGGGCCTTCTTAGGACTCATGGGTTATTACAGGAGGTTTGTCAAGGGGTATGGCAACATTGTTGCACCCTTGACTGAGCTGACTTCCAAGAAGCAGCCAAAGATTGTGAACTGGACTGACACCTGTCAGAAAGCTTTTGATGCCCTCAAGTCTGCCATGTGTACAGCACCCTTACTCCGGGCGCCCAACTTTGCTAAGGAATTTATTGTCCAGACAGACACTTCAGAGCATGGTGTAGGGGCTGTTCTGTCACAGATAAATGAGGAGGGCCTTCATCAGTCGGAGGTTACTTCCACGGGAACAGAGGTGGAGTGCAATTGAGTGTGAGGCATTTGCTGTGGTCTGGGCACTGAAGAAGCTGAGACCATACCTGTTTGGGACTCACTTCCGGGTTCAGACAGACCACAGGCCCCTCAGATGGCTGATGCAGATGAGGGGTGAGAATCCCAAGTTGTTGAGGTGGTCCATTTCCCTACAGGGTATGGACTTCATGATGGAACACCGCCCTTGTACAGAGCACGCCAATGCTGATGGTCTGTCCAGATTTTTACGCCTTAGTGATGAGAACTCCCAAGGGGGTGGGTAGTTCTCCCCACATTTCAGCTGGAGGGGACACGTGTTAGACCTGGCACCATTGGCGTGGGTCTCCCTTCCATTTTTCGCTTATGTCTCCTCTCTTTTTGCTGGTGTTAGGTGCTCTGGGCGCTGTGCCACTGCCATTCAGTGCCACAGCGCGAATGCTCCCAGGGTAAATATGTCTATGGGAATTGGTATGTCCATGATTGGCTCATTTGGTTTGCCCGTTAGTCCCTAGTAGCGTGGCCTGTGTGTGCCCAGGACTGGTAAACCAAATACTGCTTGTGGGCCTACAGCGCTGTTTTGCGCCACCCACAGAAGCAGCTTGTAAACTGTGTCTCAGACCTGCCACTGCAGAGTCTGTGTGCAGTCCAGAACTGCCATCTTGGCTGTAAAGTGCACCCATTTCCCAGCCCCTGAACCTTCCCTTGGCATCATGTGAGTCACCCCTATGGTAGGGTGCATTGTATGTGTAAGGTAGGACATGCCCTGATGTGTGTAGCATGTCCTGGTAGTGAATTACACCCAATTTCGTTTTTCACTACTATAAGGCTACCTGTTCTCCATAGGCCAGAATGGGCAGTTTGACTATTACATTCTATAGTCCTAACTGACCCAAAGAACATGGTAGAAAAACAAATTTTGTATGCCCGAGCTCAGAATATTAAAATACATCTTTTAGTGAAGTTTATTTATATATTCTGTGTTTGAAAATACCACTTTTAGAAAGTAAGTATTTTCTTGCCTAAGCCTTCCAGTGTGCTCTGCTGTTATGTGTATTGGCTGTCTGGTTTTGGAGGGACAGGGCAGGCTGAGTCAGACCTGGGTTGAATAGAGAGATCTGCATTGGAGTATGGGGAGGGGTAGCTCCTTGACCTGAATAGGGCTGTGCCTGGCAAGGTGAATGCTGGCTCCACCTCCCACTGTGCGTCTGATGGCAGACCCCCTCTTTCTGAAAGGAAGGATGCAACCTGGTAAACAAAGTGCTCCAGGACTGGGCAGAACTGGTTCTGACTGGGTTCAGTGACTTGTAGCTTCTGAGAACAAAGACTTTAGTGGTATAAATATCTGTGCTGAAACCCCTACAATTAGTATTGCTCTTGGACAACAAGAGGAACCTCTGTCCGTATAACTGAAGGAATCTGCAGGAGGTGACTGTCCTTGTGCTGTTTCTTGGATTGGCATGCAGTGGTTACTACTGGACTTGGAAGAAGAGGAATAGGACCTTGAGAGAACTTTTATTTCAACTTGCTAAAGCAATCACCCAAGGGCTAGAAGAGAGCTAGCCTCCTGTTGAAGTCTCAGGCACATCAGATTTCACCACCAGCCTCCTATATCCTCCCAGCGAGGATTTCTATCTGCAGGTGAGGCTCCTGTGAGTTCCAGGGCCTCTAGTTCTACTACGGAGAAGAGATTGCTGAAAATCGTCGCTAACGCCTGTTTGCGAGCCGCCGCAGCTGAAAAGCATTCGAAAAATCATTGTGCTGCTGCTGAGTGCTCGCTACCGGAGATCATTGCATTGCACGTTTGCGGACTTCCAAAGGCTCGCTAACCCGAAGATCATCGCATCACACGTTTGCGGGCTGCCAACTGCTCGCTAACCCAAAGATTCTCGCATCGCACGTTTGTGGGCCTCCAAGTGCTCGCTAACCAAAGATCATCGCATCAAGTTCATCGCTTCACGACATCGCAGCGCAGACTCCGGGTGTCCGCCATTTTCATTGCTTCGTACCCGGATCGTCGCTCCCTCGCGGAGCGCCATTTCTTCTCATAGCAACAGGGTTGCACACGCAACAGGCTCGGCGCATCATCCTCCCTTGCGGCAAGGATTTCAATGCATCGCCGGCTTAGCGTGGAGAAGTTTGTCGCGTTGTCCCGCACACATCTGTAGATCAGCGCATCATCCTCCCTTGCAGCAAGGATTCAACGCATCGCCGGTCTTGCGTGAGGAAAATCATCGCTACAGCTCCTTTGCGACATTTTGGTTGTTTTACTACAGAATCCAGGTACTTTGTAAGTAAAAGGGTCGCAGAGACCACTGCTATGAACTGAACTCCTCTTTGCACACTTTGAACTATTTTTGCAGCATTTCACAAGTAACCCTATTTTTCTAGTATTATGGCTTTTTACTGTTATTGGTCTTGTGTTAAGTCTATATATAAAGATACTTATTTTTTTGTGTTTCTGTTTTTTTTTTTTAAAGGATCTGTTTTATTTCTTTTTCTCTATGAACAAAAGGGAACCGAGGTCGACACTGACACAGCGTTAAGCCTACAACCCATTTAGGGACGGCCGCGTTTCCTCCAAGGCTCTCTAAGAATATGTGAAGGCCCCAAAAGACAATTTAAAACACAGCATGCCACCTACAACCCCTGGGGGGCCGGCCGCATAACAAAACAGATGTGGCAGTATTAGAGTGTTATGCGAAGTGTCGGGACTTTTCGATGCAACAATAAGAACTCGGGCAAGGGGCCCGTCCAAAGCAGATAGTAGAAACTAGACAGAGAGGCCAGAAGGGAAGAGGGGAAAAGAGCGAGGAAATGGACAGCATCAGAAGCGGCTAGGCAGATGGACGGGAATACGTACGCAACAGCGCATGGCGTTAGGAGTGCTTGTCTTGGGGCTTGCCATATGGGGCGTCTCCCAGGACTGATCTCTTTACGCGAGGAGCCTATTGGGATCTGGCGGAAGTAAGGCATCTTCAAAAAGTCGTAACGCTCTAAGCTTGGAGGGTAAGTAACGCGCATGTTCTGTTTTACAGAGGTACTGGATTAGGGGTCGCCTAACAGCAGTGAATCGTGTGTCACGTGATTGCAATCGCGCTGTAAAAAGTTCCATAGTTATCACATGCCATAAGCGTGTGTACCAAGCAGCTATTGGGGGAGATTCAGTTTTTTTCCAGTACAACGCTATAGTTTGTTTAGCCGCCCCAAGCATATGAAGTTCTATAGTCCAATCACTGCGGGTAAGTGCTTTCAGATTGGTAGGCTTAAGGCCCAAAAGAATCCTAGTGGCAGATTCAGGCAGGGGAAAACCCAGCACCTCCTTGATATGGCTAAGGACTTCCTTCCAGAGCAGGGTCAAGAGCGGGCACGCCCACCAGATGTGCATGAAATCCCCAGAAGCATTCAAACACCTCCAACACAAGGGGACATGGCAGGGAACATTTTGTGCAGTTGAGTAGGCGTATAGTACCATTGCATCATGATTTTAAATGCATTTTCCCAATGCGGGATACTATATTAGACCCTAGGAATATCTCGCCAAAGGCGATGCCACTGTGCTGAAGTGATTTCCGTGGTTGACGTTGATTGCCATTGACGCTGATATGGGTGCGGAATTAGGATTGGAGTGTGCTGTAGGATCTGATATGTGCGAGAGATAAGGCCTTTTGATTCATCGAAGGAACGGACCAGCCGTTCAAACAGGGTGAATGGACGGGTAGCGGCCTGTTGCATCTCTGGTGAGGACACCCAATGTCGCAACTGCGCATAGTGTAGTCCCGTGTTCATCGGGAGACCAAAGTCCTCCCGGCACCGGGCAAACGTCTTGAGCGTTCCCCCCCCTCATACAAATCTCCAATCACCCTGCATCCCCTCTGTAGCCAATTAGCGAAGGCTTGTGGATGGAGGGCAGGTGGAAATGATGGATTACCCGAGATAGGAGTATGGAGGAGGGGAAAGTTGTTAATCCCTTACGCACTGCAACCTTGTCCCATATATCCAGAACCGTTTTAGTAGGCACTGCAATATATGCACTACGTGAGCGCGCTGTACAATGGTGCCACGCAAGGTCCCAAATGGAGCGTCCAGTTTCCATCCTTTCCATATGGAACCACACCTTTTCGCTTTCAATGGCTATCCACTCCGACACAAAGCGGAGATGCGAGGCCCAATAGTAGTTCAAGAGGTTAGGGCACGCTAGTCCCCCTCTATCGCGCGGCGACATGAGGGTCTTGTGGGAAAACCGCGGCCTGCGCCTGCCCCAGATAAAGCGAATGATCTCGCTGGAGGCCCTGTATTTGGTGTTGCGGGACAGGGGTGGGGAGACATTGAAATAAATATAAGATTTTAGGGAGTAGTGATATTTTCACGGCATTTAGCCTACCCAACCAGGAAACCGTTAGGTTTTTCCAACCCCGCAAATCTTCCAAAACAGTCCTCCGGCATTCTCGCCAATTTACTTGGGTCCAAGGTGGGGGTCTGTTGGGCTCTCCGGTTCCGTGTCCTCGGGGCTGTGTCGATGCTCAATGGGGGCCCACCTCTGAATCGACCCAAGTCTGGACCATGTAAATATACGCAGACTTTTGGGGCAATTGAGCGGGGGAAGGAAAGGGTGAGAACTGCGGGGAGGGAGACCTGTGTGGGAGACAAGGAAACACCATGAGAATCGAACTATAACCCTTTCCTCTCTTACTCAATTCCCTGACCCCCTCAATCTCCCTTTCCTGCCTGAAAAGAAAAAGAACGATGTCCCAACACACTTCAGAGGAGAGAAGAGGAAAACGCCTACAGAGCGCGGCTCCGATACCCTGGTCCAGCTTGGCTATTCCTTATTTGTTTCTTCCTCTTTTCTCTCACTCCTGTGTGGTTACCAAGAAAGAAACACAACACATACAAAAAAGAAGGCAAGGAAGACACTGAGGACAAACACGATAACAGGGTACCGTATCAGGTAAGATCATGTCTGATGCTGTAACAGAGAAGCAAATCGTTAGCCATCACGTTCCTTTTCACAGTGGTGCACTCCATATCCCATAATGCCCTGCGGTTCCCTGCAATTCAGGCGCTCTGACGTATTCGTACGATATAAGCTATGGTAACTCCACACGAGAGTAATGCCCAAAATTGTCTTGCACTATGCCTCAGTATCCTTACACAGTGTGTGTGTGTGTGTGTGTGTGTGTGTGTGTGTGTATATATGTGTGTATATATATATATATATACATATACAGTCTCGTTATGCCTGCTGAGATCAGGGGCCGCACTCACACATCCTCACAATCAGGCGGTCTCTGTGAAAATCGCGGTCGCGTTTTCTCACCCTGCATGAAGCCGAGCGCGGTTTCTCCAACAGGGTCAGTAGCAGCCCAAGCGCCTCTATGTGCGCCTACGCTCCCCTGCAATGTGACCTCGCTAGACGTGGTTGCAGCCAACAGGGGAGTAACTGGAAACCGGGGATACTATCCCGGTTTAACTATAAGACAGCGGTCTGAACGTGTGTCCATAGACACTCTTACCGCAACTGGAGCAAAGAAAAGAAGCGTCCTGCTTCTCCATGGAGTAGGTCAAATAATCGGCAGCGCGGTCCGGAGTGCAGGGTCTTTTATTTCCTGCTTCCGAAACCGCCGCTGTCTCACGCGCGTTGTGCGGTGGGTAGGGTAGTCCCGGTCTATCTCGCGTATCGCTGCTTCCGGGTAGAGGAGCAGCTAGCGCGATTGCCGGTTTCGATTACCTGACAGGGGTCAATTGGAGTCTGAGGTACCTGATATGGTCCGTGGCCCATTGATAAGGAGCGAGCGTTTTCAAGATTGGTACCTCTTATGTCGGGATCGTGAGGTTCAGAGCCCAAGATTTGCCATGATTAATTTTGAGGCCCGAAGCTTGTTCAAAAGATTGCAACAGAGCATGAAGCGTCAGAAGGGTTGTGTGTGGACGCGATATGGTGAGGATGAGATCATCCGCGAAGAGCGCCACCTTGTTTTGCCTGCCACCAAGGGAAATCCCATGTATGTCCGGATGCTGCCTGATCATCTCTGCTAGGGGCTCTACCACCAGGGCAAACAACAGAGGCGACAAGGGACAGCCCTGCCGTGTACCTCTAGATATGGAGAAAGGGTCTGTAAGTTGCCCATTAACTCGAACCCGGGCTTGCGGAGAGAGATAAGGGGCCATGATCGTAGAGATCATATTTCTGCCCAGTCTGATCTTTTGCAGCACCGCGCGGAGAAAGCCCCAGTCCACCCGGTCAAACGCCTTCTCTGCGTCCAGCGAGAGAAGGCAGGCTGGCATATTACAGTGCTGGGCTTTCCCCCACCAGATGCGCGATTCTACGCACTTTGTCCGCCCCTTGCCTGATGCGTATGAAACCAACTTGATCCGGTTCCACAAGGCCAGGCATGTGGGGATCCAAGCGTCTGGCAAGTATTTTGATGTAAATTTTGAGGTCCGTGTTCAGCAAAGCAATGTGGCGATATGATGCACACAGCGTGGGGTCCTTACCCGGTTTGGGGATAAGAGCTATTTCAGCCATACCCATGGAGGGCGACGGCCCCTCTGTGCCCGAGAATGAGTTACACAGCCGCAGAAGGTGTGGCTGGAGTTGCGGTAGGAACATACGGTAAAAAAACAATGGCAGGACATCTTGGCCCGGCGTCTTCCTGAGAGGTAGATCTTTCAACGCTGCCCGCAGTTCCTCTGCCGTGAGAGGGTCTTCTAGTTGTTTGGCATGATGTGGGTGGATTGGAGTCCAGGGGCACTGGGCTAAGATATCATCTATATGGGCTTGAGAGGGGGTTTCCGCCGTATAGAGGGCAGCGTAATGGGCCCTAAAGGCCTCGCATTTAGCTCGCTCCGTGGTGGCCCAGGTCCCATCCGGTGCTTGGATATTCGCTATGTGGGCCTTCGCCGCACGGGCCCTAAAGCGCTGCGCCAGCAATCTGCCCATCTTGTCTCCCCCCTCACAATATCATTGTTCTAGGGTTAACAGGGACCGCTCTGCCTTATTAGTGCGCGGAGCTGACCCCGGAGGTTAGCAAGTCGCCGTCGACTCGCGACTGAAGAATGACCCTGATCTTGCTGCTCTAGCACCTTAATGTCCTTAGAAAGGCTATCCTCCAGGCGGCGGGCCTCCCGTGCCCGTGCAATCGATAAGGATGTGATGTGACCGCGGGTTGTAGCCTTAAATGCATCCCACACAACTTGAAAGGGAGTCTCAGGAAGGTCATTGCTCACAAAATAAGAATCAATGGCGGTCTGTATGCTCTCCACATCTGCCGGGTCACGCAAGACATGCAACGGCAAACGCCACCTCGGAAGGTGGGCAGGAGAGGCGGCCGGATCCTGCAGGAGGAGCTCCACATGGGTATGATCAGATAGCAATATGTCAGACATAGACGCCCCCAACGTGTCCCTCACGTTATCGTGGGAGATGAATAAATAATCAATAGGCGAGTACCGACGGTGAACGTGGGAGTAGTACAGGTAATCCCGCACCTCCGGAGAGTGGTATCGCCACACATCCAGCAAGCCAAGGTCGGTTATCTGTTTCCGGAGCGTGGAGGACATGGCTCGCGTCCCATTGGAAGAAGCTTCACTTCGGTCCATCGCAGGGTCCCACACAAGGTTAAAGTCTCCCCCCAAAATTAGGGAGGGGTCGCCATATGGCACATGTTCCCGCAGAAGTGTTCGGAGATAAGAATTCTGCATCTGGTTTGGTGCATAGACATTGCACAGTGTAAGTAGGCGTCCCCCCCGCCCTGATGAAGCATCCATCCGGGCTACGAAAGACTTGGAATTCCCCTGCCTGATTCCAGATCTACAGAGAATAGCCACTCCGGCTGTTTTGGTATCTACCGTGGCCCAGAATTGGAGGGGATAGTTTGGGTGCGTCATGCGGGGGGGTATCTATGTGCAGCAGGTAAGATAATGTCCGGGCTATGTTGTCGCAAATAGCGTCACACCTGTTGCCGCTTATTGGGGGAATTAAGTCCCTTGACATTAAGGGTTAGTATCTTTAAAGGGCCGGGAATAGCCATACAGAGAACAGATCCCAAATTAGTCCATCATGCCACCGTAAAAAGCGCTTCCGGGGAATGGCAGGTGAATGCAGGAATGGGCCTACTCTGTCAACAAGCACGCGTCGCGTCTGTGAGGTCATCCGTCCGCCATACCTAGCACCCACAAAAAAGGAAGAGAAAAGGTACAGACAAGTAGGGAAACAGAGAATAGAAAGAGATGAACCCAACTTTAGCCAACTAGGCCACATTTTCCTGTTCCAGTCACTGGTCAAGCCTAGAGACGCCACTCTCTCAGGAACAGAGGGGGGTACGTCATCGTCTGCTGCTCTCAAATTCGTCCAGGTAGAGAAATAAAGGTTGGGAGCTGGGGTAACTGCAAGGCCCCCCCACCATTCACCAAGTCCGACTAGAAAGTGCTAGACCAGAAGGAGCAGTGGTCTCAGAAGGGTGCCAAGAGCCATCACAGGTACATGAGTCGTTGATCACAAGGTTGGAGAATCTGAACCAGATTCGGACTTGTCCCCTTCCAAGGACCTAGTGTATTTTATAATGTCCTGTTTAGCCTGTAAGGAGTCTTGTTCGTTGAAGGGCGGGGAGCACCTGTGCCGGTGCACGGTCGAACAGGTCGGTTTAGCAGGCACCCGTGCAGAAGGTGCAGGACGAGTGGGGCTGGTGGGCCGTGAGGGGGGGAGTCGAAGTAACTGCGCCGCATCTCTGTAGGACCGGATCACCTTACGCCTGGACTCCCATGTAAAAATAAGGGCAAAGGGGTGACCCCACTGGTAGGAGATGTTCAGGCTCCGCAACTTGTCTGTCACAGGTTTAAAGTCACGGCGGCGGCGCAGGGTAGTGGGGGCCAGGTCCTGAAAAATCTGAATCTTGTCTCCCTCGTATGCGAGGTCTTGCTTGGCTCGTGCCGCCCGCAGGAAAGCTTCTTTTTCTGTAAAGAAGTGGACCCTAGTTAAAATGTCAGGCAGGAAGGCCGGCCTGCCCACGGGCCCGGAGACCCGATGAGCCCGATCCAGGGCCAGCGGGGCGGCGTCATCATCACCCCAAACTTCGTGCAGCAGCCGTGCCACATAAGTCATAATGTCCTTCCCTTCCACTCCGAGAGGGACGCCCCGGATACGGAGGTTATTCCAGCGACTTCGATTTTCCAAATCCTCCTGCTTCAGTTGCAATTCTATGTGTTGGTCTTCCAGGACAGCCAGGCGTTGCCAAAGCTGCTCCTGGTCTTCCGTCTTTTCCAGCCCATCTACTCGCCCACCAAGATCTGCAACCTCTTTCCGGAGCTCTCGAACACAGGAGTGCACTTCGGTACGCAGGGAGCCAATCTCAGATTTCAGTTCAGACATGAAGGAGGTCATAAAGGCCTGTGTCTCCCCCAGCCTGCATTTGCCCCTCCGCAGGTGCAGACGGGCCCATCTTGCCCCTCATTGCCGCCACCGAGTTGTCCTTGGGGGATGGCCCTGGAGCGTCTTTGCCTCTATTAGTGCGCGTCATTCTGGCGTCACGGTTGTACAGCCGGTTCCAGGTCCCGACGGGTAGCGAGGAGCCCCCCGCTGCTTCTGCAAAACACAGGCTGCAATGGAGGCACCGTCCTCTGCCACAAAGTCCGTCAGATGCGTTCGGCCCCACCGCAGACCCAGGCAGCCCAGACAGTGCAGAGTAGGGAGTCTTAGTACTCAAGCCGTCGCCACAGCACCGCAGTATAGAGCCACACTTGAGGCCAGTAGCCCCCGTCAATCCCACAGCGGCCCTTTAGAGCGCACGAGGGCCCCGCAAGAGCAGGCGGCCGGAACCCCAGGACACAGTACACAGCCCCAGCCGGGTCCCTCGGCCAACCCACCACTCCTCTGGCAGGGATATCTCCAATGTTCACCTCTCAAGAGCAGGAGCCAACAGACCAGGATCAGGCCAGTCAAGTGCAGCCCAGGAGGTCGCGGCCCAACACTATCAGCACCGGGTGAAATACCACAAATGAGCCCCCACACAGGAGAGTTCCCAGGCCAGTTGAGAGGAGCAGTCCAGCAAGACGAGCGGCAACAGCTGGGAGCGATGTACAGATGCAGGAACAGTCCCCGCCCCACTGGCGATGCGAGGGAGTGTCCCCGCAGGGGCAGGTTCAGGCCAGCGGGAAGGGCAGGCCAGACAGGCAGGTCGAATGGGCTTCAGGCGGCGCGCGGGAGCGATCCAATGGGGGACAGGCAACATCCAGGGGAGTCGTCAGGAGACCCCCCGTTATGGAAGTCCCCAAGCCACTGACACACAACAGTCCCGCATAGAGGCAGCCCGGGCTCCAGCCAACTCCAGGCGCAAGGCCCCCTCACACCACAAAAGCAGGGCATTGGGAGCAAAGACACGCCGGGCTCCCCGCAGGCAAGGTCCTCCCCACGTCTGCTTCAGCCACCGCCCTTCATATAAAAGTGCCACTCACCGCCAGGCCACCCAGCCACCAGCAGCTCACCACGCGTCGGCGAAGGCCAGCCCTCTTCACCAGCCTCTGTAATCTGGGCCTCGCCACTCCACAAAATGGCAGACAGCAGGCGCGATCGTCGGGCTTCCAGACGACCTGCGATGCCTCCCGCTGTCCCCGCCGCCTCTGAGGGGCCGCGCCGCCACTACCAGGCCGGCGCGGTACAATTGCTGCGGGCAGAGTATCAGTGCGGCTCAAGGAGAGTCCATGCGGGTCCAGCTGATCCCGCAACGTGCCCCCGGTCCGTGACACACAAGATGGCGGCTGCCGGCGCTTTTAAGGGCACCTCCTGTCCGCGCCGGTGTCAGAGGGACGGGGGAGGCCCAAGGCGGTGTCCGAGCCTCGCTGATAGCATAGGTGCTGCACTGGGCAATGTGGATGTTTACCCCCGATGTCCCCCACAGGGCCCACAGCGGTGATCCAGTGTCGCGCGCCCCACTCAACGCCAGCTACTCACGGGTCCCGCACAGCCTGCACAGGCGTCGTCCTCCGTCAAGCTCACAGCATCGCCGCCAACTGTCAGATCAGATGAAGACCCTGCCGGGCTGGGGGAATCAGCCGGCAGGGTCCCAGGCCTGAAGGTGTCACTCTCGCGCGATACGTAAGATGGCGGCCCCGGGTCAGCTACAGGGCCGCCGCCGCCGCCACCCGCCCGTCTGCACGTCTGCTCCGGGGCGATGTCTTGCGCCTTCCCCTCCGGAGTGAGCACTCCCACTGCTCTGACCACACCACCGGAGACGTACAGCGCCAGGGGGCACAGTAACCGTTCACACCACAAGGCCGGGGACCACCGGTCCAGGCACCGCAAAATGGCGGGTGCACCAACTGCCAGATCAAGAGGTTGCAGCTTAGGCACCGCTGCCGCCACTCCTGCGCGATCCTCCGCTCACCAAAGGGTGCCCCACACCATCCGCAACTAGGGCACCCCCAAGGTCAGTGACAGAAAGCCCCCAGCTCCGCTAGAATTGCTTTAGTTTGCGGCAACCTGCCGGAGCTCCCTTAGCATGCGTCTTACTGCATTGCCAGCGAGACCACGCCCCCGATACTTATTTCTTATAACTACTTGTGTGGTGTCCCTTTGTAGTGTTCTTCACTGTGTTACTGTGTATGGTCATAAATGCTTCACACACTGCCTCTGAGATAAGCCTAGCTGCATGTGCTACGTTACCACAGGGTTGAGCAGGGGTTATCAAGGGGTGTAGCCCGCTTAATCTGACTTAGGAAGAAGGGTCCCTACTTGGACAGTGGCCAGCCATTGCCAACTAGAGACCCCCATTTCTAACACCTAACCTTTTAGTCAGGGGTAGTTATGTTTATCAGAAGTTATAAACAAACCCCCCCCCCCCCATTCTATACTATGGGACCATTTAGCCTTGCAATAGTGAAAAACGAAATTGGCAGTAATTCACTATCAGGACATGCCACACATACCAGCCAGGGCATTTCCTACCTTTCGCATATACTGCACCCTGCCCACAGGGGTTCCTTGGGCCTACCTTAGGGGTGACTAACATGTAAGAAAAGGGAAGGTTAGGGCCTGGCACATGGGCACACTTGCCAAGTTGACATGGCAGTACTTGACTGCACACAGGCTCTGCAATGGCAGGCCATAGTTACATTTACCGACTGCTTACGTGGGTGGCACAATCAGTGCTGCAGCCCACTAGCAGCATTTGATTTACAGGCCCTGGGCAAACACAGTGCACTATAGTAGGGACTGACTAGTAAATCAAATCAGTCAATCATGGAAACACCAATCCATAACAACAGTTTAGAAAGGGAGCACCAGCAAAACGGAGTCCAACACACAGCAAAAAAACACAGGAGGCAAAGGCAAAAAATGCAGGGGAGACCCACGCCAATGGTGCCAGGTCCAACACCTGCCCCTCCAGCTGAAATGTGGGGAGAACTACCCACCCTCTTGGACGTTCTCTTCACTAATGTGGAAAAACCTGGACAGACCATCAGCATTGGCATGTTCTGTACCAGGGTGGTGTTCCACCGTGCAGTTCATCCCCTGTAGGAAAATAGACCACCTCAACAGCTTTGGATTCTCACCCCTTATTTGAATCAACCATCGAGGGGCCTGTGGTCGGTCTGAACCCGAAAGTGAGTCCCAAACAAGTAGCGCCTCAGCTTCTTCGGCGCCCACACCACAGCAAACGTCTCACGCTCAATCGCACGCCACCTCTGTTCCCGTGGGAGTAACCTCCTACTAATGAAGGCTACCGGTTGGTCTAGGCCTTCCTCATTCAGCTGTGAGAGCAGAGTCCCCACGCCATGTTCTGAAGCATCTGTCTGCACCATGAATTCCCTTGAGCAGTTGGGCACCTGAAGCACAGGCGCCATGCACATGGCAGATTTCTGGGCATCTAAAGCCTTCAGGAAGGCGTCGGTCCAGTTCACCTTCCTGGGCTGCTTCCTGGAAGTCAGCTCTGTCAAGTGGGCAACAATGGTGCCATACCCCTTGACAAATCTCCTGTAATACCTAGTGAGTCCTAAAAAGGCTCTTACCTCTGTCTGGGTCTTGGGGGGGTTCCCAAGCCAGAATGGTATCAATCTTGGGCTGTAGGGGTGCCACCTGGCCGCTCCCCACCTGGTGACCCAAGTACACCAAAGAACCCTGCCCGATCTGGCACTTACTGGCCTTGATCGTGAGGCCTGCACTCTGCAGAGCCTTAAACTCTTCCCAGAGGTGGTGCAGATGTTCCTCCCAAGTGGCACTGAACACTGCTATGTCATCCAGGTAGGCGGCACTGAAATCCTCCAGCCCAGCCAACACCTGCTTGACCAACCTCTGAAAGGTGGCAGGGGCATTCTTCAACCCAAAGGGCATCACCCGGAATTGGTTGTGCCCCTCTGATGTTGAGAATGCTGATCTCTCCTCTGCCCCATCAGTTAAAGCAATCTGCCAGTACCCAGACGTTAAGTCAAATGTACTGAGATATTGGGCAGCTCCCAACTGATCTATGAGCTCATCAGCTCTGGGGATTGAGCCCTCGGTAGTCAACACAAAGCAGGAGTTCTCGTGTGGCACCAGGTGCTGCAGCCTTTGGGACCAAGACCACTGGGGTGGCCCAAGAGCTGTTTGTGGGCTCAGTCAACCCTAGCGCTAACATCTTGGAGACCTCCTCCTTGATACAGGCCTTGAGTCACTCTGTAGATGTTATGCTTCATAGGAGGACTGTCTCCAGTGTCCACATCATGGACACACCACTGAGTGACATCAGGGGTCAGGGAGAACAGCAAACTTCCCCAACAGTTGGCAGCAGTCACTCTGCTGTTCAGGAGTCAGAGCGGGGGAGAGTGTTACACTGTCCACTGACCCGTCGAGTTCTTTTGCTGACAGGAGGTCAGGGAGAGGCTCAGTCTCCTCCTCCATTCCAGCATCTGTTGCTAGGAGCATGCCCACTTCGGACCTCTCAAAGTAAGGCTTAAGGCAGTTCACAGGCAGGACCCCAAAGGGTTCCTTGGAGACTGCAAGTCCACCAAGTAGGTCACTTTACTATTGCACTCCACCACTGCAAATAGTCTGGTCCACTTATCCTGGAGCGCACAAGGCTCTACTGGGGCTATGACCCACACGTTCTGTCCAGGCTGAAACTCGATCAGAGTGGCATTCTCATCATGACAACATTTCATCTCCTCCTGGCTGGCTTCCAGATTTGCCTGGGCGAGTTGTCTGAAGCGCTTAGTTTGGTTCCTGAAGACCAGCATGTAGCTATAGACATCCTTTCTCACAGCCTTGTTTGACAAGAGTTAGAGGTCCTCTTACAAGATGCCCATACAGGAGCTCAAAGGGACCGAACCCTAAGGACATCTGCGGTACCTCTCTGTAAGCAAACAAAAGGCATAATAAGAGGACGTCCCACTTACGCCTCATGGGTTCACCAAGACCCATAATCATGCCCTTCAGGGTCCGGTTGAATACCTCAACCAGCCCATTACCTTGGGTGTAATAAGGAGTGGTGAACTTGTAGCCAACATCGCACTCCTGCCTCTGGGACTTCATATACTTAGATATGAAGTTGGTGCCAAGGGTACGGGATGGCATGGTCCACCAAGACCAGGATAAACCTGTTGCCCATGGCTGCCTTGAGATTAGAGTCTCCACAATGTCAATACCCACCCTTTCAAAGGTGGCCCTGACCACAGGGAAAGGTTGGGGAGGAGCCTTACACTTCCCCACACTCTTACCACTTGCCTGACACGTCTGGCAAGACCTACAGTGAGTATCAGAACTCCTATACATTTGGGGCCAGTAAAAATGGGTGACAAGCCTTTCAAAGGTCTTGTCTTGCCCCAAATGTCCTGCCAAAGGCACATCATGAGCCAGACCCAGTAGGAAGGCTCTGAAGCGCTGGGCTACCACCAGCACACGGGCGGACCAGGCTCCGCAGCCTTAGGCTCGCTATACTGGAGACCATTCTCTCAGTAAATGCAATGTGATCCAGACTGATCACCTGCTGCCTGGTTTGCAGTCTGCTAACGCAAACCAACAAGAGTAGGGCATTTCTGCTGCTCCTAGCAGAACTCCCTGGAGGGGCCTCCTTCCTGCTGCCAATGGGTCAGCTCAGACAGCCATCCCTCTCCGGACTGTTACGGCCCCCCTGGTGGGTCGTGTGTTGATGGGGATTTTCTCCCATGTGGGGTTCCCCAGAGAGGTGGTGTCAATTTTATCTGTCATACTTACCAATATTGTATCTTTCATTATATTGAAATATCAATTACTGGATTATATTTATTTCTAATGATTGTGCTTAAGAGACTAATGCTTATTAAATAAATATTGAGCTCAACAATTGATTAATAAAACCCTTTAACTCGCAAACATTATCTTTGACTGTACCAAAGTTTTAAGTGATTTTATCATTTACATGGTCTTATGTTTCTCATGTTTCCCAACATCGAACAAGGACTTGATTACAATGCCACACTAACTTCACTGAATGGACAATTCAGTACCTAGACCAACAGTATGAACAGGTCATTCTTCCACAAGCCAAGCAGAACCCTAACAAACCAACTGATGCCTTCTATGTCAGATTACGCAGGCTAGCGAAAATGTGTGGCTTTAACAATATGGTCAAAGAAATCAGGGCTCAGATATTTCACAGATGTCAATCAGTATAACGGAAAAGGAAATACTGAAACAAGACAAGATGGCATTGGAACCCATGCATATGCTTGGCACATCTCACAAACTATCAAACGCGGGAGTAGCCCACATGGAGGCATCCCTAGCTGCGAAACAAATAAAAGTCAAACCTACACAAGTTGTGTTGGACGCAAATGGAGCCATATATAAGCTGACCTTATTGAAAACAAATAAAACCCGGTACCCTTTATACTTTACGTTCCACCACAGTTCAACAAGAAAGGGAGAAGATATGGTTCTAACTACTCCTCGTCAGGATCTGATGCTTATTCTACTGATTCAGAGACTGAAAACAATGTGCAACCACCTAGGAGAGGAGGAGGACAACAGTCTCGCCCTTACCAAAGACGTGGTATGCCAAATCCTTATCAATCAGGAGGACCATGGTGGCCACCAGCTCCTTGGGGATATCAAATTCCCCCCTTTACCCAACACATCCCCCCTTTTGCAGCACCACCCCCTTCATTCCCCGGACAAATGTCTTTTTTAGGGGTAGGCCGTGGACGAAGCAGAGGCAAAAGGAGAGGGCAGCCACAGGTACATTGGCAGATGGACCAACAACTGCCCAACACCCGCAGCAAGAAAGGGCAATCACAACCACAACCAGGGACCAGCACGGACACAACGATCTAGTCGTTAATTTGAGTACTAGGACTCTAACATCACTTGAATCACAGGTCCTAAACAAAGGTTTGGGCTATGTCCCAACCAACAAGGGAGATTTGTTCCAACTCAGAGTTGAAATGGCCAAATTCTTTCGGAAAATCCGGTTACACTTCTTCTTCAAAGACAGGGAACTCTCTACATCCCCGGATGACTCTTCTGATAAGAATACAGGTCTCAAATTACCATCTACGTTTAACCCTCCAACTCACTTAATACCTGATCGAGTCAAAGTGTTTGAACAAGCGGTTATCCATGACATCACTGGTCTAGGGTCTAGAAAAGAGGAAATCTACCACAATTTGTGCAAGAGTGAAAAACAAGCCCTCACTATGTTGGCCAATGATGAATCCATCATTATTAAACCGGCCGATAAGGGTGGGGCTATTGTCATTCTAGATACTGAGGACTACCGCAGGGAATGTCTTAGACAACTTGACGACCCGAGGTCATATAAACGTTTAACTGAAGATCCCACCCCTAGACTCACTAGAGAGATTCTCGCCCTGGTTGAGGATGCGAAAACAGCTGGCTGGATCACAGAGCAGGAAGCTCGCTTCTTGACACCTACACACCCTGTGATGCCACACTTCTATGTATTACCAAAAATACATAAGAATCAAAAACCCACTCCAGGACGACCCATCATTTCTGGGATAGGTTCCCTTCTGGAACCTCTCTCTACTTTTGTTGACTTTTTCCTTCGCCCACTTGTCAAGGAAATGCCAACTTATTTGCAAGACACCAAGGATGTCCTACGGTTGCTACCCGATATCAACTATGATGTAGCAACCGATCTCCTAGTTAGTTTCGATGTGGAATCTTTGTATACCTCGATTCCACAAATAGAAACTTTACAAGCAATTGAGAGCCTATTGGACACAAGAGATTTGGACTCTATAACACCGGTGCATTTCATCATGGACTTGGCCAGGCTGGCTATGATGGAAAACTTTTTCAAATTCGAGGAGACTATATACCTTCAAGTCTCGGGCACATCTATGGGGAGCATTTTTGCTCCCAGCCTGGCCAATCTGTATGTCCATCTCTTTGAGCAGAACAATATCCTCATTCAGACTAATCCATTCCGAGATCGGATCAAAGTCTGGAAGAGGTATATTGACGATATTCTGGTGGTCTGGCAAGGTACTCTGTCATCACTCCTTGATTTTCATGCCTGGCTGAACTCGAGGAATAACTACCTGCGGTTCACAGTGACTTCTGACAAAAATCGTTTGTCTTTCTTAGACATAGTGATCTTCCCGAATGAGGGCACACTTGGCAGTGAACTTTACAGGAAACCCCTCTCTAAAAACTTACTTTTGAGCTTCAACAGTCATCATCCCAGATCACTTCGGGAAAACCTGCCAGTTGGACAGTTTCTGCGTATTCGCAGAAACTGTTCCGATACCAGTACTTTCAATCAGCATGCAGAAGATCTCTCTAGCCAATTGAGAGATAGACAATATCCGAAGCGCCTAGTGAAAAGGGCTTGGAAAAGAGCCTCGAACAATAACCGAGGAGCTCTTATTGAACCTCCCGTGCCTAAGCCTCCGCTGTCTAGAATGACGTTTGTCAACACTTTTAGCACTTGGTCTAACCAAGTACAGAAAACGGTGCGCAAGCATTGGCGGGTCCTAAATATAGGCAGTGAGAATTTGCCTTATCCTCTTTTCTCTTTTCAAAGAGGCACCAATCTCAGAGATAGTCTTGTTCACACCAGACCGAAAACCAGAGTCTCAACCAACATCAATACCTTATGGGATCTGCCCCCGGTCCAGGGTCATTTCCCATGTGGCCAATGTGCAACATGTCCACAGACACAGGCCACTAAGACGATTGATATAGGTACTGGCATCCCCTGGGTCCTCAAAAAACACACCAACTGCAACACAGACAAGGTTATATATCTAATTACTTGTCCTTGCTCCTTGCGTTATGTGGGTATGACCACACGCAAGGTGAAGACACGCATAAATGAGCACAAGAGCACGATCAGACGTAATAAACAGGCCACAAAACTTACCAATCATTTCCTGTCATTTAAACATAAACCAGAAGACTTGAGATGGCTGGTCCTAGAACAACCGTTTATTCCAGCCCATGTCACAGATTTCACCAAATTCCTGTTCCAAAAAGAACAGAAGTGGGTTTTTAAACTCAAAAGTGACATTTCTGGCCTGAATGATGAAATCCCGTGGTCGTCACTTGAGTGAGACGAGACATCTGATTTTCCATCTGCCTTTATGTCTCACATCCATCTATGTCACATTACAACAGGCATTCAGCATTATATTCCATCTGTAATTTTGTTATGTACATATAGTGTAGTAGCATTATTTCCTACTATCCACATAAGTTTTGTGGTCAGTTTTACAATTTTGGCCATCTATTTTACATTTGGGTGCTTTAACCCCTTCGCTGCGGGGGTAATTCCCCCACGGCATGGGGGAATGGCGGCGGCGGCGCTGTGCTCATGACGAGCTGGGCTCGTCATGACTCCGCCCACTAATTGATTCTCCCGCACAGGCTGGGAATCAATTACGCGTGGGAGTGGCGCGACGGTTATGACAAGCCCAGCTCGTCATGAGCACAGCTCCACTGTGCCTCATGACGAGCTGGGCTCGTCATGAGCATGCAATGGGTTAATATCGTCCTGGATGCCAGCTCAGGTTTTTAAACACTCATGACTGGTGTCTTTCAATGCTCGAGTCACGTCAAAATACTGTTAATTACACTTTGGCCGCCTGGAACTACAATTCCCAGTCACTTCCGGCATTACGCTGGTTTGCCTTACCCACGTGTTGGTACACTGATCCGGAACTGCTCCTAACGCCGTGACGTTTCGACGCAGCCTCACGCGTTATTACGGCGCGAGCTTTGTCCGTCGAGTACCTCCCCTTCAAGCTCAGATGACAGAGCGGGGTACCGACGGACAGGTGAGTCCTGTATTTCTTCACTTTTAAATATCCGAGTAATCACAACATCGGAACGTCGCGCGTTTGCGTGTCAATATCAGCATGTTTTTAGTAACTCTTTGTGCTAAATATTCACTCCAGTATCTCAATTGAGTTGTAATAAGATTGGAGGAGGCTCTGTTAAATCTATGCCTTACGGAGTTTGACAAACGGAAAACCTATATCGGAACTTCGCGCTTTTGCGTGTCAATATCAGTATGTTTTTGTAACCCTTTGTGCTAAATATTCACTCCAGCATCTCAATCCAGTTGTCATAAGATTGGAGGAGGCTCTGTTAAATCTATGCCTTACGGAGCTTGACAAACGGCAAATCTACTTCGGATTTGCATAATTTAAGACAGTTCCTTTTTCTTTAAGATGCACAACAGTGTCTTATCATATACACACAGATACATACTGTTGTTCCTATCATTAAGATGCGGTTATTGTTCTTCACGGAAGATCCGACAGAGAGGTGCTCCACTTGCTCTGTTTTTAAGACCAACACTCTGCCTTGTTTTTACACTTGTCTAGCTCAAACGCTCAAAAGACTATTTCTGGTAGTTCTGGTGTTCTGAACACGTCATGTCCACTGGGATTAATCCTTAATAAGTCTACCTGAAATTCCCTTTTGTAGAGCGGTGCCTCAATATCCTGAGCAGATGCCAGGCGAGGTGAGGTGCATGCCCATAATCATCTGGGTAAGTGCACAGTTTAAGTACTACTTTACTTCAAGTCATGTATACACTATGATTATGACAAATGATAATACACACTGTGTTTTCATACATATGTTCTGTATTGCCACTAACACTCAGCTGAACCTCCTTCTATTTGATTCACATTTAGGTTTCTAACCTGTAACAGTTCCATTGGGACATACAGATCAGACCAGGTTGTATGGTATACCTTACTGGTGGAAATCTTTAATTTTCTTGTTTGTATTGTTTATCACTTTTTGCAGTAGCGTATTTGGGTCCTGATGAGAGCTTGGACTTAAAGTCCAGTAGCCGAAACATGTAGACCATCGATCAGACAGTTATCTGTTAAGCTGTTTACGCACAGGTTTTATCAATGGCATCACGATAGCGCCAGAATAAAATTTTTAGCATCTGGATAGCCATTTTTAATAGCACTCTTTTGTTTATTTCTTGCACTGCAACCATCACCCCACCGTTTGTTCTCACTACTGGGACAACTGAATGACCACCATTACCATCAGAGTGGTTGGTCCTTTCAGCTCAGTCCTGAATTCCCAGATGATGATAAGCCACCTTTGGTGGGTGATGGGAATTATACCTTTGTTATGTCATTCACTGTAGTTGATTTGGAGGTCTCATTTGCCTAGTCTGTTAGAGTTGTGTGTATACGGAACATTAGACCCTCAGTATTTGTTGTAAAGTATATATAGATTAGGGGATTTATACTGCAGCTGGTCTTTAAACTGTCCCTTGGACCCTCCCCCACTTTCACACTTTGTGAGAATCCTCTGTATTCAGTATTGCGGTACCCTGCCACATAAGGACAGCCTCTGCCCAGTGAAAGAAAAAAAACGTGCTTGGCATATGAGAAAACAAACCATGTCACAAAGGTCGCCTGTCCGCAAACAGCAACAAAGCATCAAGGCGTAGTCGCTAGAGTTTCCTGGTCAAGAAAGTGGGGAAATAACTCAACACAAATCAAGAGCCACTCCCGTCAACTGCATCTGAGGAGGAATCAGAGTCAAAACAAGAACAGGTTTGCCTCATTTCAGAGCTTAGAGACTGTGGTGAACAACTAGTATGAGCACAGCTGTTATGTTATGTCTATTTTGTGTGGCGTAGAAGATTTGTGTGGCGCAGCTAACTACCAACTCTGTCTTATAACTATTCAAGGACCCCCAATAAGTTGCCTCATTGGCACTGGTGGCACCATATGTGCAATGGCATGGCAAGACAACATTACCCTCAAATCCTACCTCAATTGCTAGCAGTAAGCTGATGTAGCTTCCCAGAAAGTCCATTCAGAGTGCATCAGTTACACGGGTATGGGGGCGTTAATCAGACTTGTTAATGTCCATCTATTACCAGAGATAAACAGATGCTTTTGCCAGGCAGGAGGGAGGTGGTGAGCAGGAGCAGGCAAATAGGATCCTATACAAAGAAAGAGAAGAAAGCGACCAGACCCCTTTATTGAGTTTATAGCTAGTGCGTTTGTGCAGCACCACTCTATGCAATTGAGCAATAGTTTTCAAATCTTGTTGCACAGGTTTTACACCTTGCTGCTACTGATAATGGAGCAGCCAGCATGTCAAAATGCTGCATGGCATGGGAGGAGCTGGGCAGCATCAAGACTAGTCACTCATAGTCTACTTTACTGTCTGACACTTATTTGAAAGAGAGATGGCACTGTCTGAATGAATTCCTTTGTTTGGAAAACAAAACCGCAGTCTTTAGTTCATCATAGGGGCACCTAGCTCGACAGTGTCTTTGGCAAGGCGATGTGTTGGCAAGTCATTTTTGTGGTGCCGCATAATCACTGTGGGTATGTGCGCTAACAGTTGCTCTCATGAAACTGATCTGTGCACCCTAGCCAGCGAAGTTCACGATGCTGACCTGCACCAAACTTTGTCATGACTGTTCTGTGAGTGGGCTGTGAGGGGCCATTGTGCCGACTGTGTGGAACCGTGCCATGTATCTGCTATTGCCATTGGGGAGATGGGACCACAGGCACTCATCCATTCAAAGTGGCCTAATTGATGGTAGAGTGTCGGCATTGTTCAGCAGGAATGGCTCAGTGCTGTGTGGTGTTTTTGCCGCGATCTCAGAATCGGCCCGGCATAGCTGATTATCACGGGTGAACCAGCGCTGCGCTATGTGGCCAGCCACGAGCTGCGGGCCGTAATTGGCACAGTATGCACGAGTGAAGTTGTGGGTGCTTGCTCGCAGGGCCAGGGTCTCACGCCCACCTCGCGGCACGTCTATTTATTGTGCACGCTCACGTTGCGTTGGCCAAACCATACAGTATACACGTTGCCGGGGTGAGCCACCATGCACCTCCAGCAACTACAACACAATGCGCCCACCTCATAACACGTATCATGATAAGCGATACAACATTCCTCACCAAAAATGAATATCAAGAACAATAAAGAAAATCTTACTTCAAGAACAGTATTATAACATCTACGCCAGGTGCAGATTCATACTCACTACCATGCACCCCAGATTCCAGTCCATACAGTTACTTATCTAGCAATGATAGTCTTGCAATCTGCTGGACGGTTCCGGGTTTCTTCTCAGCCCATATTGGGACCGGCTCTCCCGGCATCCATTGTCCTCCTGAGGCCTCACTGGCAACGCCGAGGGGCATTGACTGACCTCCTGTTTTCATGAAGAACTTTCCAAATCCTCAGCTCCATCCATTTCGAGTTTCTTCTTCAGACCATTCCTCCCTGGTTCTCCTCCTGCTGTCTCCTTCCGGGCCATTCAATGTAGAGTCAGGACTATAGTGAAATTTTTTAAATGCTGACACGTTCCTTGTAACAAGTTCCATGCCCTTTCGCGCCGTAACTTGGATGCCACAAATACGGGTGAAGCACCAGGGATCTTTTTCAAAAGGTAACTTGAATTTACTGCCAGGGTGTCTGTCTTGGACCAGGACCATGTCTCCCACTTGGAGATGTGATTTTTTTCACTCGGCACTGCTGGCTGACTTGGTTGTTTGACCGCTTCCTCTTGCTGTCCACAGCATGTTCGCCAATTTTCCCAGGAGCCATCACCTTCTCCAGTTTTGGTATTACTTCCCCTGCGCTAAGGGATGCCAGCACCTCCACCTCGGAGTATCTAGAATAGTAATCTATTACTACCAAGGACTGTCTCCCATCGGGGAGGCTTCCGAAATCCATGCTGCCACTTATCCACGGACCATCAGGTCACCGTTCAGTCACGATCGGCGCAGAATGATTCGGTTCTCTAGATACTTGACACCACGGACATGATCTCACTGCCTCCTCTACTTTCTCGTCCATGAGGGGGAACCAGACTTTGGCTCTGAGCCGACCCTTAGTTTTTACCATACCCTGATGCCCAGCATGAGCTAGCCCAATTACTCTGTCCACTAGGGTTGCCGGAATGACTAGACCACAACCTCGGAGTAGGCATCCATTGGGATCGGCGCTCAATTCTTGTCTCACTTGGTATAAGCTCTCAATCACCCACCTGGCTTAAAGAGTAAGAATCACCCCTTGACTTCTGAGAAGGTGCCACTTGTTGGTCTTTACAGCATCAAGTGCTTTCTGCAAACATTCATCTTGGGTGGTCGCTTGGCATAGTTCTTCCAGAGATATGGGTAACGGCTGAGACCGGTCAGCCACATATCGAACATATTCTTCAGTCTCTTCCGCATCCTCCACTTGACTGAGCGTTGCAGCTCGGGATGACAGGACAGGTAATTTGCTGGATTGCTTGTTCCAGGATGGTACTCAATCTTACAGTTGTACTCCTGTAACTAAAGCATCCATTTTTCGATGCGAGGTGGAGGTTTTGATGCCGTTCTTGTAAACAACGGAATTAAGGGCTTGTGGTCATTGGTGATGAGAAATGGTTTCCCGTAAACATACAAGTGGAAGTGGCGGCACCCCCAGTGCACTGCAATCTCCTCTTTTTCCATTTGGGAATACCTTTGTTCCGTAGCAGTCCATGATCTGCTTGCAAATGCCACCGGAGCCCACTCATCCTCTTCTCAGGGCCTTTGTAATTGCACAGGTCCTAGCCCCTTTGGGCCTGCATCCACAGCAGCTTGAGTGTACTGTTGCGTATCGAAATAACACAGCATAGTGGAGCTGGAGAGCACGTCTTTGGTGGCCTGGAAGGCCGCTTCTTGTTCAGGGCCCCACGACCACAGATTTGAGGCTTTGGTAAGTTCTCTCAAAGGTGTTGTCAGCGAGGAGAGGTCTTTAATAAATCTACCTCAGTAGTTTACCATCCCCAGGAATCTATGCACTTCCGTTACATTAGTGGGAGCTGGAGCCTCTTTCATATCCCTCACTTTTTCAGGATCCTGAGCAACTCCTTCCGCTGAGAAGATGTACCCAAAGAGCTGTAATTTCTGCTGGAGGAATTTTCATATTTCCCTTTGTAACGTGAGCCCAGAGTCTTTGTAGTACCTGTCTCAACCGTGTATTGTGCTCCAGTACCGTCTTTGTATGGACTAGAATGTCGTCACAGACATTAACTACCACTGGGAGATCAGCGAGAAGTTCCTTGATGGTGGTCTGGAACACCTAAGCTGTGTTAGATATCCCAAAACTCAACCTCTTGTGGGTTCGTAATCCGACATGCGTGGAAAATGTTGTGATGTACCGCAACTGTTCGTCTAGGACCAGTTGATGGTATCCAGTCCGAAGATCAAGTTGTGAGAACCAGCTGACTCCACTTAACTCCCCAATCGGGTCATCAATAGTCGGAGTTAAGTGACTTTCCCTTTTGATCGCGACGTTGGGAAATCTCATATCCACACAGATTCTTACTTCCCCCGGCTGCTTAGGCTTTCTTGCAACCATGATCTGGGATACCTAGGGGGTCGGACCTTTCACCTTTTCAATAATTCCTGCCTCTTCCAGTTTGTTCAGTTCTTTTTCTTCCAGAGGTCTTAAATGAAAAGCGACATGTCGAAGAGCTACATTGAAGAGCTACTGGTTTTACAGAGGGATCAATGTGTAGATGTATTTGCTTGTCGCGTAGACATCCAATGCCCGTGAATACTTTTGGGAACCCCTCTAGTAATTGACTAACTCCTTCTTGATATATCCCAAAAGCAAAGGTGCATATGCCCAGTGCTTCTGCCGACTTGCAAACAAGCAGAATGCCATGCCCCTCCTCCATCACATACACCAGGGCTTCCATCTCCTGTTGATCAGATGCAATGGTGGTCTTGAATTTGCCTGTAATGGCTAGTGGCTTGGTCTGACGGTATGCGAAGACTTTTATCTTGGCGGGGACCAGTGGTAGAGGAAGTATCATCTTTTTATAAGCCTCATGTGACATGATATTTATGGTGGCGCCTGTGTCTATTATTGCAGTTGAGGAGCGCCCTCCCACTAAAAGTTGGCACTGTGGTAGTCAACTCTGTGTCTGGGATGCTGACCCTACTGTGAACACCGAGTGGACTGTTGTTCTTCTCGGTCGTCATCGTCCATATCACTACTTTGTTCCTGAGCTTCTGGGATCATGTTGATGTTGGATCTCATGGCCCGTCCTTTACTGAATCGACACACCTTCATGAAGTGGTTCATTTTTCCACATGCCGTGCATTTCTTCCCCTTTGTTGGGCACTCCGATGGGAGGGCCTCCCACAGTATCCACACGATCGCATCCTTGGGCTTCCTGCCCGACTTGACGATGCTGTGGCAGTTGGGGCAACTACATTGACTGGGTCAGTCTTGATGGGAGCTTGAAGAGCAGCCTCCATATGTGCCGTCCGCCCTCCCTAGGGTAAGTATGACCGCCAACGACTTCCCCAACTCTTCCAGGATTCGCTCCCTTAGCTTTGCCGAGGCGTATCCTTGAATAATATGGCCCCTAATTTCCTCCATCTCATCTTGAAAGCCACAAGTGTTTGCTAACTCTTTTAGGCGCATGTGAAACAAATCCAGTGACTCTTCGGTCTGCTGCCTCGCTTGTCTGAACACGAATCGTTCATGATTTGCCATTGGCTCGAAGTGAGCATTGAGGGCCTCAATGCGTGTGAGGTGAGTCTTTGGTGCTCCCCCCACCACCGTCTTGGATATCTTGTATACATCTCTCCCTCCCAGATGCAGTAGCATTGTATGCTTCTGCTCATTGTCCACTTTTGTCGCCTCAAAGAAGAGGAGCACTCGCTCCACCCACTCCTTCCACCTCGGGGCTTGAGCAGACGGGGCCCCTTCCACCACAAATGGCTCTATCGCAGGAATGTGGGCCATGCTGATCACGCCGTTACTCTACCCTTGGGGAAAACGCTGTAGCAGTGCTGCAGTGGTGTGAGACGTGTGTAACTGGCGCCTTGCGACGTGCCCTGTCTCAAAATCACTTACAGTTGACTGTGTCCCACAGAAGATCTCATGCTCTGCCACGGGGAAGCACCCCACGCGACCTCACCTTGTCACCTCATGTTGGGTCAGCAGCCAGGGCTCAGTGGCTACTCGTAACGTTCACTCTGGGCAATGCTCCTCCTGGATCTCTCACGATTCGCGAGCCTGCTGTAGTGCGTATTGTCCTCTCAAGCGGTCCTAAAGTATGGCTGTGGTGCAGCAAGAGCACCGCGGACTTTGGAGAGGGTGCACGGCCTCCGCAGTGTGCCACGTGGGTCTTTACACCCTCTTCGCCAATGTGGTGTTCTTCCCGTGATCTCAGAATCGGCCCGGCATAGCTGATTTTTGTGGGTGAACCAGCGCTGTGCTATGAGGCCAGTCACGGGCCGCAGTCCGTAATTAGCACAGTACACATGAGTGAGGTTGTGGGTGCATGCACTGCACGTGGGGCCGGGATCTGATGCCCGCCTTCCATGCACGTCTATTTATTGTGCACGCCCACGTTGCGTGGGCCAAACCATAAAGTATACACAGTGCCGGGGTGAGCCAACATGCACCCCCGGCAACTATACCACAATGCGCCCACCTCATAACACGAATCTCGATAAGCGATACAACACGCTGGTAGGTGGAGGGATCGAGCATATAGCAGTGGTGAGTTTGGCACCACCTTGTTGCCAATTGTTCTCCCATACACGTGCTAATGCCCCAGCCATGAGATTCGGACGCACAGGTTAGATTCCAAATCCATGTACAAGACTAACTTGTGTGCACACCACACCTTCATTTACACCTTTATTTGTATTCCACTAACATGTAATTTGGCCTCAACAAAAAGATGTAGCTTGAAGGGGGATATCACTAGGTAACATAAGCATTTCCCACTCTCTTATGGTATACACACACATGGACTTCCTGAACAGCTGTCCACAACTCCATATGAGGAGGCATTCTTTTGGTCATCCTAAATTTCTTTTGATTCCAGTTCCTGCCCTGTGCCTTTTTCATTTTGAGCTGCTTTACGATTGACCTGATGGTGTATGCTCATTTTCTGCTCCTCTTGGAGTCACCAAAACTTTGCTTGCTGAATTTTTGTGGACCTGACCCAAGAGCCACAGCAATAAAATAAATGGGTGCAGAGGAACTATTGCTCCCAGCTGCCCTTGCAGTTGTATGAATTCCAGCATCTTATGCCACTGGGGGGAGGGAAACGGAACAATAAAGGGGGTGCATAGACACTGAACCAGATTGCTGTATGCAGTTTGTTTCATGCGCTCTGTAGGTCACCCAGCCTTTCTATTTTCCTTCCTATGCAGTGCTCTCATCATGTGAGCTGCTCTTTTGCTGATCTTCAGGGTTGGGTTACTGCTTTTCAGAAAAAAATATTTGGATTATTTCAAATATCATTAGCCATTAGTAGTTACTCTGTGCAGTGCTTAATCTGTAAAAGAATAAGTTCCTGGGACTGAAAATTTTGGACTGAAGTCCGCAGCTGGCGCTGTTGAATGTCAGCGTGGAGACTACCAAGACAGTTTCGCCTCATGCCTTTTTAATCCATGCCAGATAATCCCTGCCCCTTTACCTAATTCATGTGGGCTCTTTTTTGTCCCTTCATTCTCCCTGGGAGCGTAGCTTAGTCAATGAGATTCAGGGGGTGTGAATCTTCAATTCCCCATCTAAAAAAGCAGTGGGCTGCAGGGTATACAGGTGAGATGACCATGATTTGGGATGGACTGTTTACATTAGGACCAAGGTCAGTACTGATTCGCATTAGTTGAGCCTCTGTCTAGAATGACACAGTGGTAAAAAAAACGTTGGATGAAATGCTACAGTGACAAATTGCCACTGATTAGACTATATGGATGTTTGATTGCCTGCAGAATGCCTGGAAACTTGAGACTAGTGCAGCTTTCAAAGCCTACTGCTCTCAATGTTTGCGAATTACAAAAAGTTGTCAATTTTCTCTCATTCAATGAGTAGTTCTGTGGCTGCAAATTTACTACTTTTTTGGTAAACCCGTCCCTTTATATATTTAAGACCCTGACCCAAAACAAGAACAATTTACACCTCTTAGTGAAATGAGAATGATGAGAAAAACCTACAAAGACATTGTAGACCGGACTCAGTGCCTCCAAACCCAACTACTGAAGCAAGAATGGATTCGAGGGAGTCACACACCAAACACATCCGCTGAAACTGTGCCCCTGCCTATTCCACCTGGGCCTGGTAGTTCTCATGATTACAGTCATGTGCAACACAGTGGCCTGGAGTCACTACCCTGAGATCACTGATTTGAAATGAATGTTAACTTCATGCACTCTTTTTCGTCTTTCCCTACAAGAGACCTAGATGGTAGAGTTGTCAAATCGGTACAAGTGGGCTGTGCTCCATGTTGCTAGTCCTCACCTTTTACAAATCATTCTATCTTGTGACTGACGGACCTATGTACTAAGTCCGAGTCACAAATAGAGGAGGGCGCGCAGGCAAATTAATAGGGCTACCTGAGCCAAGCCATCCTTGGCTCTAAGGGTCTGTGTATGAGCCAAGCCATGAAAATATTTGGCATGTATATCGTACAACAAACAAAATGTACAAATATGATACAATCTCTTCAAAATTCAAAAAAGTGTATTTCTTTAACATGGTGAAGCGTTTCACCTTAGTTCATCAGACTATATCACTGCAGAGACAGACATTAAAAGTGGAAGTTTTTAGAAACCTTCATGACTCACCCTCAACAATAATGCTATTAGTGAACTGAGAGACAAGTCAGTAGTCATGTAAACTCTAAATGTGGCCTAGTTTCTAGAGCAAAATTACAGTCTATTAAATCAAATATAAGAGGTTCTTGTACAGCACATATCCTGAACTCAAGATTTTAAAAGTGCGCTCTTGTGATAATAAAGAAAAACGAGGCTCTGTAAAATAAAATATATGCCTAAAATGATACCATTTGGAAAAGCAGGGAAGCCGATATTGATTCCAGGTAATCTGGTTTCACATTTTATAATTCAGCCACCACAAATTAATAGCAGACCCAACTCAGGGCCCCTATACCCAACTACCAAGTCAAGAATGCATTTATATGGGGGTGTCACACCCCAAACACCTACTCCCTTGAGGCTATGCTCCTGTTTCTCCATTTCTCATTTTTCCTATCTTTTTTTCTATATCTTTCCCCTGTGTGTGTTTTCTGTCTTTCTCTGGGTCAGTCTGATGAGGAAACTAAGTGATGGTTCGCAAAAAAGAGTGCTGGTGGGCAGGTCCAGCCTGGCAATTATGTCCCAGGAGTGGGGGCTGGCAGGAGCACTGCTGCTGTGCTTTTGTTACAAGGGGACGATTTTGCAGCACTGCTACACAACCATGCCGTATTAACAAAAAAGGCCCTCACCAGTCCAAAACCATCCCCCACCTTTCCAGCCCACTGGGGAAACGCCCGGTGCCCGCTACGGCCAGTCCGACAGTACTGGTGGGCCCCATATGCGACCACCCACTCAAATAAAGCGGCTGCATTGCTGTGCTCGTATTCCACTTCTGCTTGGTTATCTGGGCACATGCTTAAACCAGTTTTGTCCAAAAGCAACAGATTTGATTTTTTACCTAAACCTGGCTCTCGGATTCTAGGGATTTACTAATGCATGCTTTAATTCTCTCCACGAGACAGGACTGTAAGAGTCAATTGTCCCAATAGAATGGGCATTGAATACGTTATTTAACCACACGGCTGGGGCATCAATGAATTACCAGGTTCTTGATATTGGTTGACTTAAATATCTCTTTGGCTATATGGTGTTGACACTCAAATCTACATCTGGTCCTACTATGAAACAGCTATCCAGAAAACGACATAATGAAATACTGCCTATTCCACTAGAATAAAGACACCTTCCACTGTGGGGATGATCTCGAGTGGCAGAGAATATGCAATATGATCACAAAAAGTAAAGTCACCCATCATGTCACCACTATCGTGTGCCAGGGACTAGTTCCCAATATTAAGTGTCTCAGTGTGCAACTATAAGGGCTTTTGGAGATCTGATAGTATGCGTTCAGGGGTGCTGGAGATGGGTCAGGGGAAGGAAGTTTGTTCTATTAACTGGTATCTTAATAGCCAATGTTTTTGAAAAGAGAAGCCAACCCAGGTCCACAAGCGACAACAAACTTTAAAGGCCGGATTGTAGAAATGGCCAATCGAAATCAGGATTTTCAGTTGGTATCTGCAACTCCTGGACCTGTGGTACACACTGCATCCACCAGCTTATCGGTTGAGGCTAGGAAAGGGGCATTTACAAATGAAGTCCAACTTCAATTTTTGTGATATCTCTGAAAGCATAAGGGCTAGTCTGATGGATCAAATGGTTTTCGAAATGAGGGTGACTGGCCACAGCTAGCAGGGCACTCACTTCTTGGTGTGTATCTAAAGCTAAATAGGGCCAGACATATGCTCCTACATAGTTAGGGATTGTGAATGAAAGCGCTAGGCTGAAATCCAGATCCAACAGGAGAGATGACCTGTTCCATACTTATCTATCGCCACAGCCAACTATACATAATAGAAATATGTTGGTTGGCTGTAGGCCTGGGCAAAAGGGAATTGGGTAAAAGAGAAACAGAGACACTTATAAATAGATGGTGTACATGACCATACACTTGTAGAATATTTGAATGCTTCATGGAAATTGTACTCAACATCTCTCAATAGATGAGGGATGTTGAGCTGTGTATGAAACATACACAGCTAAAAGATACATGGAGAGCGGCAAGGCCAGAAGATTCTTGCCACCATGCTGGTGTCTGAGTGCAAGAGACCCAAGCTCATTGGAATCAGAAATGACAATCATTATAGCACATACACAAAACAAAATAAATGATGTCTTCCATGGTTATTACACAAACCGCTATGTCCCCGTGCTGCGACCATATAGTACCTACTGTTTGCTGATTTACAGACTGTCACAAAAATGACACAACATGTTGGAGCAACCAATAGAAATCCTTGAAATAGAATAAGCAATTTAAAACTTGGGAAGTAATAAATCTCCGGGCTCTGATGGATTTCCTTCAGATAATGAAATCCATTGACCAATTGTACTCCTCTTTGTGGCCAGAGTCAATAGTGGATGTTTATTTTTCCAGTTTGGCCAACACAAAGAGGTAGGAGGCAGGGTTGTCAGATGTCTGCTTTACTATTTGTCCTAGGGATTGAACCGCTGGCATCTCACTTCAGAACATACGGTATGTACAAAGGATTAACTACCTCAGGATATCAATATGCTATATCCCTGTGTGCTGATGACATACTGTTGTATATTCAGAATTCTGCTTTACATTTGCAAGAAGTGATGGGCATGATGAATGGATTCAGGCAAATAACCGACTTCAAGGTCAACTGAGTTTCAGTCACTTCTGGTATTGCTGTACGAAACATCAGTGGAAAAAATGAGCGAAGGTGATCCCTCTGCCCCTAACTAGGGCTAACACCACTTATAAATATCTAGTAGAAGTTAGGGTAAACCCCACTGACTCTGACTTTATCTTGTGGTATATACCACGAGCATTGAGCTCCATCAAAGATTTTATTCAAATCTGAACGAGTTTACCACTGTCAGCGAAGTGGAGAATTTCCTTGGCCTAAACGATGGTTCTGTTTTTCAGTACAGTATTTAGTGAACCTGCCAGTGAAACTAATTTATGCTTTTCAAAGACCTAGATGCACTATTGTCAGGTTGGATATGAGATATATGATAGACGTACGGTAGCCCTTGAAAAATACAACTAACACTTACCCACGGAGCAAGGCATATGCCACAGATTACAAAATGTATTAATTAGTGTAAGAATGTTGATTATTATGTGGGGTGGTTGACTACCCGCCTCAAGGAATAATCACAACCCTTGTAATGTTGAACCCTCAAATTCATTAAATTAACCTGAGCTCAACCCCCTAGTATCTATACCACAGTGCAGAAAGGCTTAATTTAGGGCAATGTGTAAAGTTGTTAGGGCGCCGCAGTCCACTGGTTTTGTTTACTACAGTTTGAAGCTCTAAGTGGAGTGGTATGCTCAGACGTGGATCCCGTGCTCACTGTGATACTGGAACCAAGCTGCACCCGATTGACGCGCCTCAATCAGGGCTAAACAGGTCTTGAGTTGTTTGTATTCTGTTTCATGAAAGGCCTGCCTTGTCAGTTTGGGCTGGACTGCTCCTATTGGAGGAGGACCAAGGCTGATTTGAATATGTCTGGATCTAATCTCAGGTGAGCAAAATAATCAAGACTGAGATGCAGCCTGAGTAATTACCAGTGCCTGAGATTAATTCAGGTATTCCACCCATTGCTGTGTTTCCATTAGTAGCATTTAACTTCCAGGCCCTGGGGCACATTTTTTACCATATACTAGGGACTTATAGGCAAGATAAATATTCCAATTAGGCGTATGCCAATTCGACCATGTTTAAACACATGATTACAGGCACATTAGTGCTGGTTAACAGGTGTAAAGTGCACAGAGTTCAAAAGCAAGCAAAAATATAGGGTTCAGCAAAAAGCAAACAATACAGTGTGACCTTGAAGAAAAGGTGGATTTCTATACATAGCAACATAGCTGCAATGTATAAGAACATTTCCAATTGTAGATTGATGACAATGAGTACTATGTTTGCTGATATCCACCCACACACCATGTGGGAGCCACTGTTGTAACCAGTTGATACCTAGATTCATGATGATCATCGGGATCTGCTGGAACAGATATTTGATACATGGGATTCTACAATCCTTGTATAAATGTGTGTCTCTAATATCTTTTTAATCGGCGACTCGCGACTCACCCAGTCGCTGATTATAAAGAAAAGACATCAGAACTCGCCTGTAATAAAATCTTGCAGTTGAGTTCTGATGTCACGTCTGTTGTCAGAGCTTGCGGCTGAGGTGAAAGGCAGGTTAGGTCACGGCACAGCTGTTTAAAGCAATAACAATGAAAAGTAGCTTTTTTTTGTTCTGCTCTATTTTTCTAGCTTAAATTGACTAGCAGGTAGAAAATCATTATTTTTGTATTCCTTAGATAATTATAGAAAAGTTAAAATCTTTTCGGCATGATTCTACACATTCTGAACAACGAAGCTTTTTTTTTAACTGACTTTCTATCGAACTGTTTCTAATGCCCTGATTACTTACTGGTAATCCTCGTCCTCGACCCAGTCATAAAAAATGAGTTAGAATCCAATCACAGAGATGATACAAAACAGGAACGCTTGCTAACCCCACCCACTCTTGACAAGGGCTATAATACAATAGCCAACCCATAGCACTCCCTGAAATACCAAGCAAAAAAAAGACCTGATATTGGGAGGGTGGGTGAGAAGTGTGACTGGGTCGAGGATGAGTAGAACTAAGAGTAATGAGGATTACCGGTAAGTTATCAGGGCATTATGTCTATGTCCCTCATCCTCGACCCAGTTATAACAAATGAGCTCTACCAAAGCAGACACCTAAATAGAAGGCCTATGAAATACCTCCAGACAACAAAAAACACCCAGGATAAAAGCACACCACAGTGAAAAATGCCATATCCAAGAAACAAAAAAACAGGAACAGGAGGCATCACAGCCTGTAGCACACTACCCCCAAAATTCAAATGAGCAGTGTGAGCACAAGTCAAACAGTAACTCTGAGAAACAGAAGTTCAGATGCCCAAGGTCCAGCATGGCAGATCTTATCCAGAGGACGCCATAGAATGCAGCCCATAAAGCCGACACTCCCCTAGTGGACCCGGCCTGGACAATGGAGGGCACGGCAAGCCAGATTGACTGATGTGCCAAAACAGATGTTGGCCGCAATCTAAAGTCCCAGGGTGACCTCAGAAGCAGTGTCCCACGTCCTGCAAGACCAAAAACCTGCTGAAGAACGAAAAGAAGTAGACCTGTCCACGTAAATAGACAAAGCACGCCTAACCTCAAGGGAGTCCAACAACTGCTCTCCAGGAGAAGGAAAAGGACAGAAAGAAGGCAATAACAGTTCCTGAAAGGCATGAAACCAAAACCGAATTTTTGGGAGCAGGCCATCTCCAAAGCAAAACAACAGCATCCTTCTAGAAACGCAGAAAAGGAGAGCATTGCAAAGCAGAAAGCTTCGCCAATCTCCTGGCCAGCAATAAGGAAAGCCACCATGAAGGACAGGAACGTCAATTTCACTGCAGACAAAGACACAAAAGTAGAGGACTGAAGGGCATGAAGGACCAGAGAGGGATCACATGTAGGGATAGAAGAACGGCCAGTTGGGGAATAGAGAGAGAAAAATGCAGAACAAACCGGGTAACCAAAGGCCTGACAGCAGAGGAAAAGGAAACAGAACTCCTGAAAGCTCAAATAGCTGACCACTGACCCTACAAAGGAGACAGAGCATTGCTCTCACGTAAGTCAAGCCAAATAAAAGTGAAGAGTAGAGGAAATAGGAAACGACCTATGGATAGAATAAGACAACAGAGTAAAGCCCCTACGAGAACTCTGGGCCACCAAGGGGCGGAGCTTAGCTCGCAGCGAAGATGGCTGCTTGAGCCCGGAGCTCCGGCGAGCAGTAAGAGGATCCTGAAATTATCCGGCCCCACGCGCTTTGAAACTGAAGCCGTATATGTGGGGAAAACGCAGAGTCCGGTGTGCGACCAGCGGGCGCGATTTGGATGCCGGAGTGTGCCGAGGGCGCGAGGCGGAGACTGGCGACTTTGGAGGCGAGCTAGGCCGTCGATCCCCGGCCTCGAGTGCGCGCACTAGCGGCCTTGCGTCGCTGTGCGTGCGGGCAAAGGGGCTATGTGGAGGCGGTTCGCTCCTGGCGGCTACTGTTGTCGGCGCCTGGAAGAGACACCCGGAGGTGAGGCCTGAAGCGCAGCTGCACATCGGGGGGGCTGGAGGAGCAGCACTGCGCGCAGGGATCCAGCACCCCATGCAAACACTCGGGCCTGGAGTGCCTTATTTGAAGCTCCCGCGACCGCTGGGGCAAGCCGTAGACTAAGGAGGCCCGCAAGAGATGCGAAGAACGTTTGCAAGCTAAGAAGGACGGGCTCACAAAGACACTCTCAAAGGAGGAAGAGATTAAAGTAGTCTGTCCTAACAGTTTGTACATAGTGAGCCGCTATCAGTGTCTATACAACACCCGATGCATGCCCGGTGCAGGAAGAACGCTCCTCCACAGATACTGTGAGTCCAAGAAGATTGCCTGCCACATGTACCACAGTCTTTATCGACAAGGCGAGTTGCGGCGACCGGAACTGTCCGCCCGGGAGAATCAAGCGGCACACGGACTGGGAGCGAGCTGAGGTGGTGTGCGAGAAGCGGGGGGCGGCGATCCTGCCACCGCAGCCTCACGGCGGGGGAAAACAAGGTGAAGGGGAAAAAAAAAAAGCCAGCTGAAGCCGCGACCTGGAAGCGACTGCAGGCGAGCTGACTGCTAACTGTGTTGGCCGGGGGGGGGGGCGGCTACGCGGAGGCCGGCCTTGGTCCTGGTGGGGCGGCTTGTGACCGCGTGGGGTGCCGCGGCTGTGCAGCTGGTCACGCTGATCGGTGGCGGGCGGAGAGAGGAAACCTAAAACGCGGCCTGCGGCTGACACCTTGGCGCAGCGGATGGAGCACGGGCCCCTACGCGGCACCACGCAGCAGCAGGGAGAAGAAGTGTAGAGATACGTCTGTGGGCCGCGGGGCGACACGGTGGGCCTGAATCAGGAGGCTGGGCCTACGTGCCAACAGAAGGGGCTACTAGCTGCATTGAGGCTGCGACGATTGGAGCCGGGCCACAGGAGACGAAAGTGGCTGGAGTGGGAGCTGGTGAGCTCAGCTGCGCGGAGCGACGCCCGGGTGGGCACTATTGGCTAAAGTCAGGGGACCGAGGTGCGTGGCCACGCGGCGGTAAGACTCCAGATGGGCAAAACTGACAAGTCCCAGGCGAAACTGTCATTTGAACAGAGACGCCCCAGAACCCAGACCCCGTCGGAGGGGGCGGCTGGGGGCTCTGCCGTGCCCCAGGAGGAAGAACAAGATATTCGGGGTCTGCTGCTGTCCATGGAAAGAGGTTTGCAGAGTGGTATCGCATCCCTTGGTGCCAAGATAGACGCCCTCTCGTATAGGATGGATCATATGGGAGAGCGCATTGATAAGCACGTGGAGCGACTGGACCATTCAGACCAATGCCTTTCGGAGGTGGAGGGAGCCCAAACTTTGCTGGATGTGGACCACAGGAAACTTGAGCACCTTATGCAGGTTCTGCAAGACAAAAGGGAAGATTTGGAGGCGCGTATCCGTCGGTGCAACTTGCGCATAACAGGCCTTCCGGAGACGACGTCGACGGGCCGGCTGGAGTGCTTTGTAGAGTCGCTACTGGTAGAACTGCTGGGTAAAGAGGTGTTTTCAGGGATGTTTGTAGTGGAGAGAGCGCACAGATCCCTGGGCCCCAGGCCCCCTCCGGGAGCGCCGCCCCGACCGATTATAGCGAAACTATTGAACTATCGGGACAGGGACGCGGCCCTACGAGTGGCCCGGGAGAAGAAGTCTCTGGTCTACGAGGGGTCGACAATCTTGCTTTACCCGGATTTCACAGCCAGAGTCCAAGAGGCTAGACGTCAGTTCGCTCCAGCTAAAAAACAGCTACGTGAGTTGGGCTTGGACTACGCGATGCTGTCAACAGACAGGGTAAATCACACATCTTTCTTGACCCTAAGGCACTGCAGAAAGCGTTGAAGGACTGGAATAAGGAGCAGAGACGGAGTCCAGAGAAGCAGCTGCAGGAGGGAGTAACGGATGGTGGAATGGATGAACAGGGCTGACCCTGGAATGCAGGCAAGATCGGGTCGCATTTTATGACTCCAGAGCAGCTTTGAGCGTGTGGTGTTGGGAGGGATGGAAGGGGTTTGGTACGAAGTGCCCGGGAATAAGGGACTGCCGCATACTCGTTGACTGAGGTAATTAAGTGTCCGCTGAGTGTATATAAAGGGGGTTGGGTGAGTAGAACCCGAGCGCAGTGACCACTTCCCGATGGCTAAACTATCCTGTTGTGCATACTGGAGGGGGCGCGGGAACTCACTGGCTGTCTGGGATTCGGGGATTGGTGGAGTTACGACCTCAAGCGGCCAGGGTTTGGCGTGGGGGCAGATATTCGCTTGCTGAGCTGGGGGTTGCCATTAGGTACTAGGTGCTTACCCGCGACAGTATAGGCACTGAGCAACCTCCGCCCGCGAGTGAATTCCGCAACTTTAGGGGGCTCAATTTGTTGGGGGTAGGGCGGTGGGAGGTGTAGGATGTCCCTATACGGGATGCTGCAAGGCCAAGTTGGGGGGGGTCTGCTGTGGGTGGAGGGGGGGCTGGGTTTCTTTTTGAAAAGTTATGAGGTTACACTGTCAGTATGCTTTGAATTGCTTACTCAGGCGCACTTGCTGCTTGCGGCACATAGTAGCACGCGATTTACGTGTCAGAAAGAATGGTAACGCCTAACTACACAGACACACCCGGACAGCTTGGCTCTATCAGAGTGCTGACCTGGAACGTTAGGGGCCTGAATGACCATCGGAAGCTACGCAAAGTAATGCACTACCTGAAAAGGCACGAAATAGATATTGCTTTCCTGCAGGAAACGCATCTCCCTAATCATAGCCCAATGCTGCGCACTAGAGGGCTGGTGGGTACCGCGCACGCGGCTGGTTTCACTACTCACTCTAGGGGGGTTCTGACCTGGGTTAACCCCAGGACGGACTACAAATCGCATTTGCTAGCTGCGGACAGCGCAGGCAGGTTCGTACTCTCGCGTTTCCAGGGCAGAGGGCTGGATTTATTGTTGGTCAATACCTATGGTCCGAACTATGACTGCCCGGAATTCTACACGGCGCTGGCGAGCACGGTGAGGGACTGCGGGGCGCAGCACGTGTTGTGGGGAGGAGACTTTAATGTGGTCTTGAACCCTGGGATAGAAAGATCTGGTGGCCCGGCGAGGGAGCAGTGAATGTGATAGGACGGGAAATGCTTTGTTTGGGGCTAGCGGATGTATGGAGGACTCTTAATCCTGATAAGGAGGGGTTCACGCACTACTCAGTTTATCACAACTTGCATACGCGTATAGATTACTGGTTGGCGTCGAGGTCTCTCCTGCCGCAGGTGCGAGCATGCCAGGTGTTACCGCGCACGCTATCTGATCACTCTCCGGTGCTGCTGCTATTGGCCGTGCCCAGAAAGACTGTTCTGCTGTTTTTGTGGCGATTCCCCCCCATATTCGTTGCTGGACCCCCTTTTTAAGGAAGAACTAGCTGAGGCTATTGCGTTGTTCTTCGACACCAGTGTGGGTTCAGTTGATAGCTTTCAGACGGTTTGGGAAACATTCAAGGTTTACATTAGAGGGGTGGCAATGGCCAAACACTCGGGGGTACTGCGAGACATCCGGCAGAGACTCACGGCATTGGAGTGCAAACTGGGGGAATTGGAGTCTAAGCAGCTCTCAGAGGAGTCACCAGGTATTGCGGAGGAGATGAAGGTCCTCATGGCGGAGTACCATGATGCCGCGGACTCGGAGGTGCTGCATTTAGGGAAGTACGCCACAGCCAGAGTATATGGGGAGAGCGATAGGCCTGGATCGGTTCTAGCTAATATATTAAAAGCCCGTAGGAGTAGAACTGCGATCACCCAGATCAGATCGGAGGACGGCGCACTCTTAACGGAAGACGCTGACATCGCGGCGCGCTTTCAGTCGTATTACACTCATCTTTATGCATCCCAGCAGACCGACATGGAAGAGAGCATTCGGGACTATCTGGATTATATTAAGCTGCCTTTTCTTACTAACGAGCATAGGGAATTTCTGGCCCTTCCCATAGAGAAAGATGAGATTCTTGAGGCACTCGCGGGCATGAAGGCGCACAGCGCCCCGGGGCGGATGGACTCACTGTGGCTTTTTACAGAGCCTTCATTGATCAGCTCCTTCCACATATATCGACTTTGTTTGATGATATGTGCGTTAAGGGATACATGCCACAATCCATGCGAGAGGCTATTTTAGTGGCGATTCCCAAACCGGGTAGGCCGCCGGAGGAATGCAGCTCTTATAGGCCGTTGTCGCTGTTAAGCGTTGATACCAAATTATACTCGAAAGTCTTAGCCACACGTTTGGCCCTGCTCACCTCGGAGCTGGTTGCCCCGGAACAGGCAGGGTTTGTACCAGGCAGGAACCTCACGTATAATCTGAGGACGGTGTTCGGCACTATGCAGCATGTGCGCCGAGACACGCGCGCTCTGGCAGTCTTCCTTGATATGGAAAAGGTTTTGATTCGGTAGAATGGCCATTCATGCGACAGGTTCTGACAAGAATGGGGTTAGGCCCGGTCTTCTTGCAATTGATCGGGACGCTATATAGGGGACCTACTGCGAGGATACGGCTGGGCGACCAGGTCACGGAGGCTATACCCATTTCGAGAGGGACACAACAGGGCTGCCCCCTGTCACCTATACTGTATGGCCTTGTGGCGGAACTTCTGGCGTGCGCCCTCCGAGAATATCACAGTCTCAGAGGAATCAACTTCCCTACTTACAAGATAGTGGTCTCCACATACGCCGATGATACCCTGTTATACGTTAGGGACCCGGAGAATAATTTAGCCCCGGTATTACGGGAGGTGGTTCACTTTGGGGCGCTCTCTGGATTGAGAGTAAATTGGACTAAATCCATCGCTTTCCCGCTGACCCCGGTTACTACTCCTTTCAAGATGGAGTATCCACTACAGTGGTCGGACGACTCGGTCCGATTCCTGGGAATCCAACTGCATATGGACTCGGAGGTAGTGCTATCTGAGAACTAGGGCTATTAGCAAACTTGAAGATGATGTTGAGACTTGGATCAAACTACCCCTCTCGCTGATGGGCAGAATATCCATTATGAAGATGGTAGTACTTCCTAGATTCCTATTTTTGTTTGTTAACATCCCCATAGTGCTGTCGTGTGCATTCTTTGCTAGGCTGACTGGGTCCCTGTTACGGCTGGCGTGGGCTGGTAAGCAGGCTCGTGTTAGCTGGCGCATCTTGACGTTGCCCTACCAGCTGGGCGGCTTGGGGGCACCTGACCTGGAACTGTATTACAGGGCTGCGCAGGGAGCTCAGGCTCACAGCTGGATACATGGGGATGACGCTGTTCCATACCTAAAATTAGAGAAATTGTTTGCGGCTCCACTCCCGCTTCCAGCTGTTATTTTTGAGGCGCCGGACCGTCAGACGGGGTTTTTAGACTCCTTGAACTCGACCTGGCATGCATGGAATAATATATTACAACAAACGGCGGGGGCGCTATTATATTCACCAGCAATGCCGCTTGACTGGGCGATCTGGCTGTCCCCCTGCAGGGATGAGGGGGTGGTGCGGTCCGTTCGTGCGCTGGGTATACACATGATGGGAGATCTGTATGTAGACGGCGTCGCTAAGACATGGGAGGAGGTGGTCGCCACAGCAGACAATGCCACGCTCTTGCAGCGTTTCCAATTCCACAGGGTGAGACATGCATGGCGCAACTCCTAGGGGACGACATGGCTGAGCCGCCTGAGGTCCCGAAGCACAACAGTCCCCATAAGCTGATTTCTAAGTTATATCATATGGCGCTGTCGCAGAGATCGCAGGAGTACAATAAGGCTAGGTTAGCCTGGCAGAGAGACCTGGAAACCGTAATTGACGACGCCATGTGGGTATACTGCTGTTTGGGGATTCGACGCATATCTTTGCATGGCAGGCACAGGTTGATCCATTTCAAGTTCATAAATAGAGTTTATTACACTTCGGAGCGGCTGCATCGGTATGGCTTACGTGATGGGTCGGCATGTGAGAGATGCAACCACCCGGTGGCTGACTTTATGCACCTGGCGTGGCACTGTCCGGGTATACGCAACTTTTGAAAACGATCTATCAGCAGATAGCTAGAGTGGCAGAATTAGAGCTCATTCCGGACCCTGCGGTGGCCCTGCTGGGACACTCTAGAGTGGTTCCCAGGGCGGCGCGACGGCTGGTAGACATGGGTATGCTCATTGCGAAGCGTAGAGTGGCGCTATGCTGGATGCGGGGCCCCTTGCCTACGCTGGAGCAGTGGACGCGAGATGTACTTTACTGCTGTACACAGACGGAGAGGTTTAGTGAGCTTCTCCCGCAGCGCAGCAGGCCTAAAAAATTTTTGGGGCTATATGTCGATTACCTCGGGAGGGGTGGCGAGGCTGCGGAGAGTGAGACGGGGACGAACAACTTGGAAGCCCAGGGGAGTGGTGCAGCTGGAGAGAGCGAGGGTAGGGAGGACGCATAATTTAATTACTGGCGCGCTTTGATTAGAGGCAATGATGGTCGTTTGAGACGCCTCACGATTCCGGGATGTGGATTGGTGCTGAGCGCAATTATAACTCTAGGCGGGTGGCTGACAGGAAACCTCAACTGTTCCTTTTTGAATGGGTGGGTGGGGGGGCGGGGTTACGCTCTATTTGAGGGCTGTGTTTTTGTTTTCTTTTTTATTGTTTATGGTAAGGAACAGAAGGGAAAAACCAAAACAACTGTGCCCCGGCAAGGGGGTAAAGACTAAGTGTAATAGCATACAGGGTTGAAAACTGGGTAGGTATTTTGCGCTGCAACAGCTGCACACAGTGATGCCCAGCCTCCGGGATGTGGGATAAACTGAGATGATGTGTTATTATTTGCAACATGGTAGCCGGCCTCAGGGTTGTAGGCGCATAGCGATGTATGTCAACATGTTTCTCAATAAAAACAATTAAAAAAAAAATGTAAAAAACTCTGGGCCACCAAAATAATGTGGCCAGGCAAACCTAGCCTCCCCAGGATCCACAGCTCAACCTCCAACCCCTATGGGCAGAGGGACCAAAGGTTGATAGAAGACCAGAGAGGAAAGAGTCTCCGAGGTAAGAAGCAAGGGGAACCCACAGCCAGATAATTCAACAATGGGAATCACGACCTCAGAGGCCAAAAACGAAGAACAGCCACCATAAGCGCCTACTCCTGTCAGACCCGCAATAGAAATGCCTGAAAGAAGGGAAAAGGAGGAAAGGTATACAGCAACAGAGGAGGCAAAGAGATCGGTAGCAAAAGGCCTAGAGAAGAGCAGTGGGCCTGGAGGCAAAAAACCGAACCTCCGGCAGACCACAAGAAACACCATGGGGGAGAGACATAGATCCAGGTAGGATGGAAAAATGTGGCACAGAGCATCCGCCACCACCCTGATGGGTGAGCAGAAATGGCCAGAGAGGGAGCACCGCACAACTAGAGACCGCACAAGCCGTCGGAATAATCGCCGTATTGCGAGTGCTGCCCAACCATAATGTCGGACTACACAAGAACATCGCACCACGACAGGGGGGGCACCGAGCACTGAAGGGCCCTTTCCACAGCCAACAGCTCCCACCAGGTGGAGGAACGAAAAGCCCTGATCTGCGTCAACAAGCCTGAATGGACAACAGACCCCCAGTAGCGCCCCAACTCAGAGCACTGGTGTCCATCAGCAGCACAGGCGAAGGAGGAGGAAGTAACAACAAGCCCCCAGTGAGATTCGACGAGACCAGCCACCACAGCAGGCCTGCGGACAACTTCCGGAGACATAGGGAACCTCAGGGACAGATCCAGAAGCAGGAACTGCACGAACAGTGAAGGTACCACAGCAACATTTGGAGTAACCTGGCCCACTGCACCATGAAAACAGAATCCGTCATGTGCCCCTGCACCCCCGACTATGCCAGAGTAGCAGTATTCTGAGATGACAGCAACAGCACCAATGTCTGCAGGCGCAGTATCCTGAATCAATCACAACAAAAGTCATCCTGGGCAAGGGCTGAAGAATGCATTTCGGAATTCAGGAGGAACCCAAGGATCCCAAGAGCACGAAAGGTCAAGCCCAAACCCTGCTGCATCACCCGAACAGACGTGGCCTGCGCAGCCAGTCATCGAGGGAAGGACATACCGAGACCCCCAGGAGATGAAGGAGAGCCACTTTGGGGGGTGGGATTGTGAGGGGGGGTGCACCACCATGGTGACGACTCCTGTCGAGGAACTGAGTTTGACCAGGAGTACACAAAACTTCCAACGGCGACCCTCCAGAGGGAAAATTAAGAAACTATTTGAACCTCAAAACTACTGCCACAAGGAGATAGGCAGCCAACACAGAGTCTACCTGAATCAATGGGATAATCCATAGCAGGGGCTCCAACATGAATGGAAACTTACGAACAGAACGGAGCAGGGACCTGAGGTGGAACACCATCCAGAAGCCCCACAGAAACTGCAGGACCAGGAACACCACAGAAAAGTGCCCCAAACCCACTCTGACTCATGAAGTAGAACAATTGGCTTCTTCTGGAGAAACAATTGTATCCCATCCAACCACGCCTTCCGCCTGCGGGCAACCTTCGGAAGTGAAGTCACCACTATCGCTGATGACGGGGGAAGGACTCAAACTTGAGCAGGAAGCACACCTCCAGAACACTCAGCCTCCAGTTGTTTGATGATGTGCGACACTGATGCACTAGGAAATTATGCAGTCTCCCACCAACCTCCGGTAACATGTCAACCAGCACCTCTGCAGAAGCAAAATCCGGACCGCAGAACCGGATTCCTGGGCTCTGGACAGGGTTACTTCAGAAATTTGTTCTGGAAACACTGACCCCAGAAGGCACATCTCTGCCTATGAGAATGCAAACAAAAGGGCTTGGCAGAGGCGAGGAAAGACTGCAGCCACCAATGTTGACCACTAAAGGAAAAAATGCTTCCACTCCTTAAAGGTGTTAGTGAACTGCACCATTAGTTTCTCACCAAAAAGCCTTGGACCAGAAAATGGCAACTTAAGTCATCGCTCATGGAGCAGAATCTATGTTCCATCCCTACAGCAACAGGTCGTGCCTAGCCACAATGGAAGCCAGAACGAATGGTGCCCCATCAGACTGGACACAATAGAGTCCACATGCACAGTTCCACGAACCTTCTTTCCGATACACCACAATGGATAAAACTAGGAAATAAAACGAGGCAGAATAATATGCACTGGAACCTTCCACTCATTCAAGAGGACATCTCTCACGAAAGGATGAAAGGGCCGGGCTTGAGAGGTATGCCCCAACAGAGCCAGTTCCATGCTATTGGAAGGTCCGGCCACCTTCACAATGGGAAATCCCATGGCATTACCAACGTAGGTCAGAATCTCAGGCAACACAGCAGCTAAAACATACATCCCCACATGTTCCAAAGAGCCCAGAGATAACACAGCAGAAGAGTCAGAGCTGGAAATGGCAAAATGCAGCTCCTGCCCACTGCTAGAAAGCAAACCAGCTTATATCTTCATCAGGGACAAGTGACAAAGTCAGCTTCTGCAGCCTCTTGTTCTCTCCCAACCACTTCTACATAGGTGGAGAGCAGATCCGGGTCTCTCAACAGAAGAAGGGGGGTGACAACGTTGGGGAGCAAAGCCTCCATGTCCCAGCATGTTGGCCCATGTTTGCAGTCCACAGAGACTGCCGCACACAACAACCAGGTAAACAGAATGCCAGCAATCAACATCCAGGCATCTATGACATATCTACTTCACAGATGCAGCAAAATGGCATGAGAGCAAAACATGCGTGGGATTGACAGCACCATAGTTAGATAATAAATCCAGGTTCCGTAAAGCATGTAAATCACGCTAGAGTGTCTCAAGGCGCAAAATTGTATGCACAGAGAGATTAAGTGAATCGTCCAGAATCAGAGGATGTTGACATGTTGACATTGACGCAGAGACTCAGACCTGGCTCCCACTGGCTGTGAAGTCAGCAGCTCAAGCAGTTAAGTCACATCCTCTCCCTCAGAAGAATGCTGTCAATTACTGCTCAGACATGCCTAATGCAGGTACCAGAGCACATCAGCGCCCACACAGGAAGGCATCAGCAATGTTCAACCAACGCGCCACTCCCCCCAGAATGCAGCTGGATCGGCAAGAGGCAGCCAATACTGCAAGAACAAAGGTAAGGCCCTCGAACCGCAGCATTTGTTATGACTGGGTCAAGGAAGTGGAGGTAATATCTTTTTGCCATAATTATCCAAAAGTTTTTTGGTGTTCAATTTTGCATTCTTCATGTTTGCAAACATGATCTCTCTTTCATATGAAAGAGTTGTGCACCAAGGTTTTTAGTAGTTTGTGGGATAAGTAATGGTGTGACCATGTATTATACAGGATAAAGTACAGCCTGCCGTGCATGATACGGATATTGCAAGTCACCTCGGAGTTTCATATCCTTATAAAGGAACTCAGCCTTTAGCCTCATTGCTCTATATGGTTATGGAACACCTGTGTGACTTGCAATATCCTTTTAATGTACAGCAGGTGGTTATTTATCCCGTAAGTAACACATGAATGACTGCAACTCCTGTACAAAAGCCCATCTCTAATTTTCCTTTTACAGGACACTTGTGATCTCTCTAGTCACCTATAATAATGAAATGACCTACCTGGTCAGCTGTAATATGTTATTAGAGTTGAGTTGTGAGGTCATAATGCAGGATGCTACCACCAGCTGCCAAGCTGAAAGGGAGGTCATGGACCATCATTACAGCTGCAGTTTAAAAATGAGAGCCTGCTTTTTATATTTATCTGTTTTTCTGAAACAAACAATGATGAGCAGGAAAGAGATATTTATGGCAATTTGTTTTTTTATTGCACACTCTACGTCCCAACACAATTTTTTTTTTTTTTAACCCTTTCGATGCGCATGACGGAGCGGTTCAGTCATGCGCGTCGCTTGCTCTGTGCGCATGACGGAACCGCTCCGTCATGGCCCCGCCCGCGCACCGAACCTTCAGCATAGCACGGAAATTCGCCCCGCGCTGAAGGGGTTAATTTCTCTGAATATTTGTACACATTCTGAGCCCCTGCACTTTTTGAATCAAACTTACTTTAACTGATTCTAATATTATTTTGCAACACATTACTAACTTTTTTTTTGATATGGTTAATTTCACACTAGATTCGGTTTTTATTCTTCATCTCTGCAACCATACTACCTCTTTCATATGAAAGCGCAAAACACCAAGGATTTAAGAAGTTTGTGGGAATGATTTGACTATGGACAAGGAATAAATTAACCTCTGTCTTACATTTTAAGGATATGCAAGTCACCTCGGAGTTCAATGACCTTATAAAGAAACTCAACCTTCAACCTCATTTCTCTTTATGGTCACATCTCAATATACTTATAATGTATGACTGGAGAACTTCATCCCATACATAATACATGGGAGCCTGCAACCTTTATATAAATGCCCATCTCTAATGTCCATATTGCAGGTGACTTGTGACATCCTTAGCCTCCAGTGATAAGGAAATGACACAGCCGCTCAACTGTAATAACTTTTTACAGTTGAATTCTGATGTCACAACGTCTAATGCAAGACCCAGCAGATGAGGGGAAAGGCAGATTATGACGCATATTTAAAATTGCAATTTAAATAACAAAAACTAAAGATGGCTTGTCCTTCTGCTCTGTTTTTGTATAGATAAACAGGGATAAGCAGAAAGTAGATATTCATGACAACATGTTTATTTTTCCACACTTTAGGTAATTATAGGAAAGATACAATTTCTCTGCATGTTTCTACACATTAAATTGATTCTATTACCTTTTGCAATATATAGCTATCTGTTCTGCTCGATTTTCCCGGCCTTTTTGTGTTGTAGGGTGATTACTGTGACTTCAGTCTCTTACCATCCAAGTCTAAGGGTTAGAGTAGTGAATGGAGCCTATCTGCTGGACACTTCGACATGATCCTGTGCTCTTCCCGTAGATCAGGGCTTGCACACATAACCTAGGGGATAGATTTGTTAGTATTAGGGATAACCTGTCCTGTAGTGAGGGTATTTCCTGGAGCCGTGCTGAATTCAGACCTGGTAGGCCTCAAACGGGAGAGACTCCATCTTTCTTTCTGCTCCGACAGCTTGGGAAGCTTCTAGGTCAAAGGGAGTGTTTTAGTTATGAGGTGTTATTCGCTTGGAGAGAACCGGTTCGGGCCGGCCCTTATCGAAGGATTGTATTTTTCTTCATGCCGAAGACACTACATCAGGCCGGCCGGCTGGGAAAGTGTCCTTGGTACGGGGAGGTACAAGAATTTGGTGGGCGGCAGGTTACGGGCCGGAATTTTCCATGAGGAAATGCATCTCTATATTAGTGAAAGTCCGAGGCAGTTGTGGGCACTTGTTTCAGTCCGTAGGCGGCGTCTGGGCGTTAGCAGTAGAGCTACTACTTATTCCAGGGAAGACAAACGCCATCTTGAAGGCGGAGAAGAAACCAAGAGACAGATACTCTCCTAGTAGAGTAGCCAGAGAGGAGAGAGTAGCCGATGAGGAAGAGGTCCCAGTGGCTCGGAGAAGGGTGAAGGGAACAGATCCGTGCGCGGAGGTGTGACTTCCAGACGAGCCGAGGCATAGACGAGAAGGGAACCTAGATGACCACGGAGTGCAGGCTACACACTATTAAGGTGATGTCGACCCTTTCTTATTAGATTGTACAACTTAATCTTTCACTTTTCTTTACAGGTTGTGAGTTATATTGTAATGTTATGAAATAAGTAATAAAATACCCCAGTTTGTGGTGAACCAACATGTGCTGCGTGTTCTTGTGTGGGAGGGTAGCCTATTCCTCTAGTCAGCTGCGGCTATATGAACAGATGTCAACCCTGATCAGGTAAGTGGTAACTGAACAAGGGAGAAGAGGAGCCCCTCAAACCAGGGAACAGGTTGTGCTCGAACTAGTAATCTTTGTGTGATCCGATGAATAATGATACCCCAGTTTGTAGTGGACCAACGTGTGCTGTATGTTCTTGTATGAGAGGGTAGCCTATTCCTCCAGTCAGCTGCGGCTATATGAACAGATGTTAACCCTGATCGGATGAGTGGTAACTGAATAAGGGGGAAGGGGAGCCCCTCGAACCAGAGAACAGGCAGTGCTCGAACTAACAGTCTTTGTGTGATGATGTTATGGTGATCATAGGATGAACTTGTGCTGATACTGCCGTCTGGGTAGAGAGTCCTGGGTTCGTATGGGACCGCGAGGCCGCCACTTGTGATACTGCCGTCTGGGTAGAGAGTCCTGGGTTCGTATGGGACCGCGAGGCCGCCATTTGTGATACTGCCGTCTGGGTAGAGAGTTCTGGGTTCGTATGGGACCGCGAGGCCGCCACTTGTGATACTGCCGTCTGGGTAGAGAGTCCTGGGTTCGTATGGGACCGCGAGGCCGCCACTTGTGATACTGCCGTCTGGGTAGAGAGTCCTGGGTTCGTATGGGACCGCGAGGCCGCCACTTGTGATACTGCCATCTGGGTAGAGAGTCCTGGGTTCGTATGGGACCGCGAGGCCGCCATTTGTGATACTGCCGTCTGGGTAGAGAGTTCTGGGTTCGTATGGGACCGCGAGGCCGCCATTTGTGATACTGCCGTCTGGGTAGAGAGTTCTGGATCCGTATGGGATCGCGAGGCCGCCGATTGTAAAAGGTCTTGGTATGTGTATTAGGAATTCCCTGTCCTTAGGCGGTAGATATATGTGGTTACCTATTGTAAATAGGTCCTAGGGACGAAGGAACGTTCTGGCTGGGTTAGTGAGGCTCTGATGAGCGAATTCTACCTGATCCAAAAACCCATAGCAGAACATTTGGCATCACGAACCGTTTACAAAACCTGTGTGCGTTGTGGTTGTGTCGTGTTTGCTTTCGGCGCGTGCGTGGTTTTGTTTGTATATTATTTGTGGTATATTTCTGCGTATAGTTTTTTTTTTTTTCTCTCTCTTCTTTCTTTTCTTTTTCTTCTTTTTCTTCTTTCTTTTCCGAGATGTTTTCTAGAAAGTCGAAATCTACTTTTCAGTTGCCCGTTGAGATTCCCGGTTGGGGTTCAACGCCTTATGAAGCCTTAGCCCGTGAGTGGGCTGATTCCACTGGTTTGAGTGAGAATTGGAATTCTTTTTTGGAGCTGGCGGAGCCGGCTAATGTGATTACTTGTTTACAGAAGGCACCCGTATCGAAGGGTGATGAGCTTCCCGTTTTGGGGCGCAGAGGTTGGATTGTTCTGTCTGCGTACAGGATTCTGCATGAGAGGTTGTTGAAGTTACAGAAAGTGCATAAGGATGTGGAAGCGAACTTTGTTGAGATTCAGAATGCTCATACTTTGTTGCGGTGTCAAAATAAGTTGCTTGCTGACAAACTTGAGACGTACCAAACTATTGCCGAGAGGGCGGCTGTGCGAATTGCTCGTTATAAATACAAGAACCGGCGTGGTCGGGTTTTGACGCGGAAGGTGCGTCTGGTCGTGGCGAAAGCTGGACTAGATTGGAATCCTGATGAATGGGATGGTAATATCTGGAACTCGAGTGACTCTTGTTCCTCGGGTGAGGAGTCTGCCAAGCGCGAGTCCTCTCGCTCCGGCCGTGATTGTGAGTCTGCTTCTCGCACCTCTGATGGTGCACCCCGTGATTGCGCTCGTCCCTCCAGTGGGGTCGCTGCTTCTTCCACTGATTGTTCCCCTGCGCGTACTGATCGGGCTCCTTGTGATGCTCGTCCCGCGGTCTCGGCACATCCAGTTTTTCGACGGAAATTGCAGCAGTCTCCCGCTGCTCCGAATGGTGTTTCTTTGGATTCTTTGGAGGATTTTACTCAACAAGAAATTAGTGATATTTTGCAGCGCTTTCGCCAGCGTGCTGGTGAGACCTTACTCACATGGATGGTTCGCCTTTATGAACTGGGCGCTGCTGGCATTATGTTGGATGCTGGCGATTGTTTGAAGTTTTGTTCCTTGAGTTCGGATTCTACTATACAGGATCATTTTCGTAACTTTAATGGTGGTGGTCAAATTTCTTTGCTTCAATTGGCGACTGAGGGTTGTAATCAAAAATGTCCTACTGAGTCTGACTGGCCTGCGAATGATAAACCGTGGTATACTTTGCGCGATGCTGCTCAACGCCTCAAAGAGGAGGTGATGAAAACGGCAATTTTTCTAAATACTTCTGACAGGTTGCTTGATGGTTTCTTGACATCTTCTGTGCGGAATCGTATTATTCGTTCTTCCCCTGTTGCTTATAAGCAGGTCATGATGACTTTATTGATTAATCAGACTGGCAACATGTTATCTGTGGTGCTGGAGTCGATACGCCAACTCGGTGAGTTGGGTGAGTGGTTTAAACCTGAACGACAGTCCCGGCCTGACACTCGTACTCCTGGTGACAATAAACTTTCTAGACGTGATATGTTTTTTGGTCTTGTGGCTGATGGTGTGCGGAAGGAGGATATTGACGGTGAGACTACTGCTCGTTTGTGGGAAATGTTTCGCAAACGTGGCTTGGATCGAAAGGAGGGTGCCCGGCGTGTCCGGACGACTGAGTGTGATCGTGGTTTTTCTGACGGTAGCGGTGATGACGACCGCCGTGGGCGCTCTGTTCGTCGTGATGATCGGCGTCCTGTACGTGGTTTGTCCCCCCGTCGTGACGGAGACAGAGAGAGAGAGGGGGAAAAAGAAAGGGGGAGAGATGATTATGTTAATAGCAGACGTAGAGATGATGGGGATCAATCCCCTGAGTTGAGAAGGAGAGAGGATCGGCACAGATTGGCTGATCGATACCCGCAGCACAGTACAGAGGACAGGAATCCATTTCGTAATGGAGATGGATATGAACAGGAGGTATCGATACCTAAGAAACGTGAGAGTCTCTATCCTGATTTATCCTGGTACACAGAATGCAGTAAAAATGACTAGGAGATAGGTCAAGCTCCAGTACACAGATGGGCTCACAGAGATAATAGACCCTATGTAGATATTGATATTTATTGGAGACATCGTAATATCCAAAGGGCCCGAGCATTGGTAGATACAGGAGCGGAGGCCACTCTTATTCATGGAAAATCAAAGAAGTTTAAAGGTCAGTCTTTTACAATTACCGGATTAGGAGGAAAGGAAACTCCCGCAGTTCAAACGTTACTTGAAATGAGAATAGGTAGAATTCCTAGAAAAGAATACTCTGTATTAGTGGTGCCACTCTTAGAATTCATAATTGGAATTGATATTTTGAAAGGAATGACTTTGCACTTAGATGACGGATGTTACCAATTTGGAACTAAAAATTATATATCGTCCAGGCCTGTACGGGTTGGTCGTTTAAGAATGCCCCCCATAACAGTTCCCCAGGCGACAAAAGTGGTTTGTCAGAAGCAGTATCGTATTCCAGGTGGTCATGAAGAGATTAGTACCACTATTCAGGAGTTGGTGGATGTAGGAGTTATAACCCCAATTACGTCTGCTTGGAATAATCCTGTTTGGCCTGTACGTAAGAGTGATAATTCTTGGCGTATGACTGTTGATTATCGAGAATTAAATAAACACACCCTCTTTGACTGTTGCAGTACCGGATGTTATTACCCTAATTGAAAGAATTCAAAAACATCCAGGTACATGGTATGCGTCCATTGATATTGCTAATGCTTTCTTTTCGATTCCGATTGCCCCTGAGTGTCAGGAACAATTCAGTTTTACGTGGAACGGGCGTCAGATGACGTTTAGAAGTCTTCCCCAGGGCTATGTACATAGTCCTACGATATGTCACCGGCTGGTGGCAGAGCATTTGGCTGAGGTACCGGTTCATCCACAAATTCAGATATGTCACTATATTGATGATATTTTGATCCAAGGCGAGACACAAGAGGAAGTTCAGACCCAATTGGACAGAGTCATTGAGTGCCTGCGTGAGAAAGGTTGGGAAATCAACCCGGATAAATTACAAGGTCCGTCCCAGGCTGTGAAATTTTTGGGTATTAATTGGCATGAGGGGCACCGAGAAGTGATCCCTCAGGTTAAACAGAAGATCCTTGATTTTGCAGTTCCGAGGAGTAGGAAAGAAGCCCAAAGCTTCATTGGTTTGTTTGGTTTTTGGCGACAGCATATTCCTCATTTGAGTCAAATATTGGCCCCTTTGTACCGTGTCACTCGTAAAAAGAATGCATTTGAATGGGATAAACCACAGCAAGATGCGTTCAGTCTGGCAAAAGAAGCGATTCAGCATGCTCTGGATTTATGGCCTGTACGTGATGGTGATGTGGATTTGAATGTGTCGGTACAAGGTCTTTATGCGAATTGGAGTTTGTGGCAGAAACAAGGCAAGAGTAGAGTACCGTTAGGTTTCTGGACCAAAAAGTTACCTGATGCTGGTGAGCGTTATACACCTTTTGAGAAACAGCTACTTGCATGTTATTGGGCTCTGGTGGATACCGAGCAATTGACTTTGGGACATGATATAGTTTTGCGACCTGAAATTCCTATCATGCAGTGGGTTATGAGTTCGCCGAAAACTCACCGAATTGGACATGCTCAAGAGGCGAGTGTGATTAAATGGAAGTGGTATATACAAGACAGGGCGCGTGTGGGACAAAAAGGAGTTGCATCTTTGCATGAGCAGGTGGCGCGAGCGCCATCGACTGAGACTGAGAATGAATGTTCCGTACCTTTAGTACAGGAGTCTCCTGTTAAGTGGGGCAGACCTTTTGATGATTTGTCCGCTGAGGACAGAAATCATGTCTGGTTTACGGATGGTTCAGCAAGGTTCATAGGGACGAAGCGGCATTGGAAGGCGGTGTCCTATAATCCGATCACACAAAAATTGCTGAGCACAACTGGTGAGGGTAAGAGCAGCCAATTTGCTGAACTCTATGCTGTCTATCAAGCTTTGAAACAAGAGTTACCTGGTACATGTCATATTTTCACCGACTCCTGGTCTACTGCCAATGGACTGGCAGTTTGGTTGCCGACTTGGCATTCCCATGGTTGGGAATTACATTCCAAAGAACTATGGGGAAAAGAATTATGGCAGGAGATTTGGGAAATGCTCCCACAGAGTACTGTTACAATCTTCCATGTGGATGCTCATACCCCGATAGACTCTCTTGACAAATTTTTTCATAACATTGCAGATGAGAAATCCAAAATTGCTGAGGCAGTGGTGGACAGGCAAGATTCTGATATTGCGGGATTGGCGAAATGGGCCCACCAGAAAGCAGGACACTTTGGAGAGAAAGCCACTAGCAGGTGGGCTGCTGATCGAGGAATTTATATTCCCCTAGACTTAATTAAAAAATGTTATTCTACATTGTCCCATTTGTCAACATATCAGGCAGCGTAAAGTGCCCCAAATTGTTAAAGGTCATTTGCATCGCGGGAAATTGCCCGCTCAAATTTGGCAGATTGATTACATCGGCCCACTTCCTATGAGTAGGAATTGTCAATATGTTTGCACTATTGTTGACACATACAGTGGCCTATTAAGCAAGCTACTCAATTGAATACCATTAAAACATTGGAATTGATTATGATGTATTATGGTGTGCCATTCCAAATTCAATCTGATAATGCATCCCATTTTCGTGGAAGATTGGTACAGGAATTCTGTGTGGAAAACAATATTGAATGGATTTTTCATGTCCCATACTATCCACAGGCCTCGGGTCTTGTGGAGAGATTGAATGGTCTGCTGAAGGGGCAGCTGCGTAAATTAACAGATGACAAATATAAGAATTGGCGAGACTTTTTGTCCCAAGCGCTATTAATTTTGAATAATCGTCCTTTTCTAAATGCTGAATCTCCACTTATGCGTTTGTTCCCTCCGAATGTTAATGCTCAGCCAAATGAAATCAGAGAGACTGTGATGTACTGGGAAATTACTCCCGGAGCTTTGGCTCCATGTAGAGCGACCCCAGGGTCGGCAGGTTTAGACTTGCATGCCATGGATGACACCGTTTTAAAAAGTAAAGATCGGGTCATCATTGCAACCGGTGTTGGTGTTCATATACCAACTGGGAATTTCGGATTAATCGCCCCTAGATCGGGGCTGGCTGTGAAAGGCGTTCAGGTGCTTGGAGGAATAATTGACAGTGATTATCAGGGAGAGATTAAGGTGCTCCTGCTAAATAGCAGTGAGGTTGACTTACTGTTACATCAAACTGACCGAGTGGCTCAATTGTTAATAATGCCTGTTTTCAGTGGGGAGGTTATAAAAGGCACTGCCCCAACGTTGCTAACTGTACGAGGCCAGAAAGGCTTTGGCTCCACGGATAATCCTGGGGCCAGAGTTTGGGTGCAGTCGCCTAAGAATCCCCCTGAACAAGCAGAGGTCATTGCAACCGGTCATGATAATACCATTTTAGTTATGAGACCAGGGAAAGATAGCTGGGAAGCAGTCCCGGCTGACAAATGTTACTTACGAGAATGAATAATGCCTGTATTTGATTTTCTTTCAGATCATTCTTTGGACTGTTGCTGCAGGATGTGTCGGAAGTGGACTGTTTTCGGGCTGGTACGACGAGAGAGGAGGGATCCCTTCAACCCGGGATGAGCCAAGAATCCGAGTGTCGCGTTCATTCACTGCGTGGGATTCGTCGTCGAACTTTTGGACTGCACTAGCGAAGCGGGTGACTAGCGCCCCTCATTTCTGCTTGACACCGATGAGATCAGTGAACGATATTTTAGCAACTTGTCTGGTTGCTGTCCCTGCGTCACTGGAGACTTTAACTCGTGTTTTTAATATATCCGAGGCTCGCCCCAATGTTCTTCTGGGAGACTTTGCCACCCATGAATATTGCCCCTCGTGTACTGAACTGTCAGACCCGATACCTCCCATCCAGTCTCAAATAACTACCTATAATATCACACAAGGTGATCTATGTTTTTTCCTCACGTGTAATCCTAGTGCGATCTCTGAATGTGTGCGCTTAAAACTAAAAGGTGCCACGTTATTTACCGCTCATGAACGAACTTTGTGCCTTCAAAGGACACCGAAAACATGTACTCCTGTTCTAAATAATATGACTTGCAAGAGCTTGGTAGTTACCCCCAGCCATTATCACACGATGTTACTACCCGCCGGATGGCTTTTCTCATGTGGTAATACTTCCTGGCCATATGTCCCCGCAAATATCTCTGGAGGCCCTTGTGCTATTACTAGATTGAGTTTACTCATGTTCGCTTCACATCCAAATGCCAACTCTCGCGTGATTAGAGATACAGTGAAGTTACATGAGGATTGTGACTCATCTTTACATTTATATTCCAAGTCTGAATACCTTAGCCTGGCTATTTCAATTATTGGTGTTCCTGCTTTGGCAGTTTATAATGCCAAATCTATTGGGAAAATGGCTTGCTGGATGGTGAAATCCATTAATCATACGTCTACAGTCCTGTCTGACATGCTATTAGACGCCCAGGGTGAACGCAGGGCTATCCTGCAAAACAGAGCGGCCATTGATTATCTTTTGCTTAAACATGGACATGATTGTTCTGACTTTGAGGGTCTTTGTTGTTTTAACTTGTCTGATCATACACAATCCATTCGAACCCATATCAATAAGTTACATGACTTGACAGAAGAAGTTAGAAAACACATTGACCAGGGCTGGTTTGACTGGATCTTTAATTGGTTACCCAATGTCCATATGTTACGTCAAGTATTAGGAGGTATTCTGATTGCTATCGCCATTTTAATATCTATCTGTTGCTTTATTCAGTGTATTCCTTCACTACTTCAATTTTGCACACCTGGTACTAGACATAGATCAGTTAGTTTTGTTTCATATTATTGTTCCACAGATGTTAGTTCCGTTTAATGGATGTATAATAGACTGAAGTCAAGGGTGAAATGTTCTGCTCGATTTTCCCGGCCTTTTTGTGTTGTAGGGTGATTACTGTGACTTCAGTCTCTTACCATCCAAGTCTAAGGGTTAGAGTAGTGAATGGAGCCTATCTGCTGGACACTTCGACATGATCCTGTGCTCTTCCCGTAGATCAGGGCTTGCACACATAACCTAGGGGATAGATTTGTTAGTATTAGGGATAACCTGTCCTGTAGTGAGGGTATTTCCTGGAGCCGTGCTGAATTCAGACCTGGTAGGCCTCAAACGGGAGAGACTCCATCTTTCTTTCTGCTCCGACAGCTTGGGAAGCTTCTAGGTCAAAGGGAGTGTTTTAGTTATGAGGTGTTATTCGCTTGGAGAGAACCGGTTCGGGCCGGCCCTTATCGAAGGATTGTATTTTTCTTCATGCCGAAGACACTACATCAGGCCGGCCGGCTGGGAAAGTGTCCTTGGTACGGGGAGGTACAAGAATTTGGTGGGCGGCAGGTTACGGGCCGGAATTTTCCATGAGGAAATGCATCTCTATATTAGTGAAAGTCCGAGGCAGTTGTGGGCACTTGTTTCAGTCCGTAGGCGGCGTCTGGGCGTTAGCAGTAGAGCTACTACTTATTCCAGGGAAGGCAAACGCCATCTTGAAGGCGGAGAAGAAACCAAGAGACAGATACTCTCCTAGTAGAGTAGCCAGAGAGGAGAGAGTAGCCGATGAGGAAGAGGTCCCAGTGGCTCGGAGAAGGGTGAAGGGAACAGATCCGTGCGCGGAGGTGTGACTTCCAGACGAGCCGAGGCATAGACGAGAAGGGAACCTAGATGACCACGGAGTGCAGGCTACACACTATTAAGGTGATGTCGACCCTTTCTTATTAGATTGTACAACTTAATCTTTCACTTTTCTTTACAGGTTGTGAGTTATATTGTAATGTTATGAAATAAGTAATAAAATACCCCAGTTTGTGGTGAACCAACATGTGCTGCGTGTTCTTGTGTGGGAGGGTAGCCTATTCCTCTAGTCAGCTGCGGCTATATGAACAGATGTCAACCCTGATCAGGTAAGTGGTAACTGAACAAGGGAGAAAAGGAGCCCCTCAAACCAGGGAACAGGTTGTGCTCGAACTAGTAATCTTTGTGTGATCCGATGAATAATGATACCCCAGTTTGTAGTGGACCAACGTGTGCTGTATGTTCTTGTATGAGAGGGTAGCCTATTCCTCCAGTCAGCTGCGGCTATATGAACAGATGTTAACCCTGATCGGATGAGTGGTAACTGAATAAGGGGGAAGGGGAGCCCCTCGAACCAGAGAACAGGCAGTGCTCGAACTAACAGTCTTTGTGTGATGATGTTATGGTGATCATAGGATGAACTTGTGCTGATACTGCCGTCTGGGTAGAGAGTCCTGGGTTCGTATGGGACCGCGAGGCCGCCACTTGTGATACTGCCGTCTGGGTAGAGAGTCCTGGGTTCGTATGGGACCGCGAGGCCGCCACTTGTGATACTGCCGTCTGGGTAGAGAGTCCTGGGTTCGTATGGGACCGCGAGGCCGCCATTTGTGATACTGCCGTCTGGGTAGAGAGTTCTGGGTTCGTATGGGACCGCGAGGCCGCCACTTGTGATACTGCCGTCTGGGTAGAGAGTCCTGGGTTCGTATGGGACCGCGAGGCCGCCACTTGTGATACTGCCGTCTGGGTAGAGAGTCCTGGGTTCGTATGGGACCGCGAGGCCGCCACTTGTGATACTGCCGTCTGGGTGGAGAGTCCTGGGTTCGTATGGGACCGCGAGGCCGCCATTTGTGATACTGCCGTCTGGGTAGAGAGTTCTGGGTTCGTATGGGACCGCGAGGCCGCCATTTGTGATACTGCCGTCTGGGTAGAGAGTTCTGGATCCGTATGGGATCGCGAGGCCGCCGATTGTAAAAGGTCTTGGTATGTGTATTAGGAATTCCCTGTCCTTAGGCGGTAGATATATGTGGTTACCTATTGTAAATAGGTCCTAGGGACGAAGGAACGTTCTGGCTGGGTTAGTGAGGCTCTGATGAGCGAATTCTACCTGATCCAAAAACCCATAGCAGAACACTATCTTGCTGCTTTTCGGTACATTTAATTTTGCACAACAGATTCAAATTATATACTTTATGTTTAAAAAAATCCTAGCTCTTTCACATGAAAGAACACATGAAGGATGTAAGCATTTTAAGGGAAGGAAAATGACGTGGCCATGTGTAATAAGGAACAATGTACCCCCTGCTGTACATACAATCATGTTGCAAGTCCGCTTAGAATTCCATGACTTCATAAAGGAAATCGGTCTTCGGCCTTGTTCCTTATCTCCTCAGTGACTTGCAATATCCTTATAATGCACGGCTGAGGGCCCCTTATCTCAGGTATAAAAGAGACAAAGCAGCAACATTGTATGCCTCAGAGCTGCCATTAAAAGCAAAGTTTGTATAGGCAATGAACAACTTAGACTTCGGTTTGTGGATGCACTGCTCATTTACAGTCATGGGTGATCTATGCAATGCAGGATCCATTCATAACTTCAAGAAGGCAAAACAATTTTAAGATATGTCAGTAAAACAATGCCTATCATAACTTTCACAGCCAGGCTAACCTGTAAAATAACAGAAAAAATATGCTACCAACCCTTGATAGTTCAGTGTTGGCATCCACTGGTTAGCTACTTGTGAGCCTAAGAGAAAAGCGGTTCATTAGAGAAAACTAGACTATGATGAATAGTGTGCAATAAAGTTTACTTTATGACTATTTCTAGAAAAAGTAGTGTTAAACTACTATAATTTAACCATTCTCCACCAAATGTACCTGACTCGTGTGAGATTGTGCAAAATCTTTGGTGACTGTTCCAGAGATGGCTTGAAACCAAAAATAGCCCAGACATTCAAGCAAAAGTGCCCTACACTTGTATATTGTGTGAAACATTGCTTTATTAGTATCAGCAGGTTAGTTTTGCCTCCAGTAACACTGGTAAACATCAAACCATCATGAATACCACTGTAGTACATCTGCAGTTTCTTGACACTCCTCATTTAGTCTATAAATACCCTTTTCATTTTCAGGTCCCCGAATCCACTGCTAACCTTCAAAGTTTCTAAGCCCATGAAAACTTTCAAATCGGTTCGGTTTTAAAGCTTTATTCGACATTTGTCATAAAAGCATTCCCCTATCCCTAATACAATAAATACTACATATAAAAAATACTTCTAAAAATACATATTAAACATGAAATGTCGAATAAATACATAGTAAGAATACAAGTACTTCAATTTATCAGATTTCTTAAAATATAGATTTTTCTATAAATAAAATACAATAATCCATATGGCAAAGTGCAAGATTAGAAATATACATAATTTCATTACGATGCAATTGCCATAAGTGAACGAGTACGAATTAACCATGACCAAGCCAGACATTTTGCTACCCCAACCACAAGCAATATGGAACAATCTGTTTCAAGTATCCTTAGGGCTACGGATTGGCTGCGGGTTCCCAAACTAGAGCACACAGGTTTTAACCATTTCCGTCTGGGGGACGAGTACAATGGGCAACAGAACAAAAGATGGGAAATGTGCTCAATTTGTTAATTACAGTGGTGGCAATGTTCATCCCATGCTGGGGACCAGTGCTTCTTAAACGCATTCACCGGGAGTGTACCTATGCGAAATTGAAAATAAAGTTTTCTATCATAGGGTTTTTCAATAATATCCCAAAAAATTTCGCAAGAAGGGTACATTTTTATGTCTAAGAAGCGAGATGTTAGGCTTGTGCTTGTGCCGTCACTAAACATTGTAAGATATACCATTTCCCAATATAGATCTTTCAGCTTTGCCTTCGTAGGAAAGCAGGTTGCGTCTTTGGTGTCCCATAGATGATTCAAGTTCAATTTTATAAGGAGTCCCCGGAGCTCCCTTAGCCATGGGATAGTATGGAAACGATCGAATTTAATAACGTCCGTCAGTGCCGCCGCATAATGGCTTAATTCTGGGGTCACCATAATCCGTCTCCAATATAGAAGAGGGCGTAGCCTCGCTATGTCCTCTATTCCTTTTCTTCCCATATCCAATTTTAGTGGGATTGTGGGTGTGCTTTGGGGGACCATCACAATCCCTCGTAAAAACCTGTTTTCTGCTCGGCCCAGTTCTCTCAAATTAGAAAACCCCCATAATTCAGAGCCATATAAGCAAGCCCCCAGTACTTTCATAGAATATATTTCCAACACACAATTTACTGGCTTTGTCAGCGAGGAGCGGTGTTTTAGGGTAATTGCGCCTGCTAGCTGCCTAAACTTTAGTAAGGTTGTAGTTATGTGTGGTTTCCAACTCATTTTTCCTTCTAGAGTGATACCTAGGTAAGAGAAAGAGTCCACCCTTTCTAAGGGTGTACCTTTATATTTTATTACACCTTTGAAGGTGGACTGCTGGTTGAGGCACATGAATTTTGTTTTAGAGGTGTTCAGTTCAAGGCCCCTCTCGTCACAAAATATACCAAAGGCATCAACCACTTTTTGAAGCCCACTGGGGGTGCGGGAAAGTAAGAGCGTGTCATCCGCGAACATGAGGACAGGTACACGAGAGCCTGCGATTACTGGGGCGTCACTAGCAATCTTCTCTAGATGCTCAACGATGCCATTTATATAAATTGAGAAGAGAGTCGGTGCTAGGACACACCCTTGCCTCACCCCACGTTCTACCGGAAAGGGATCAGTTACTTCTCCTTGCTTGCCCCACCTTATTCTTGCAAAATTATTTTCGTTGAGACGAACAAGGAGTGTAAGCAATTCCTGGCTTAAGCCCACGTCCGCCAAGGTCTGCCAGAGTTTTTCTCTGGGGACCAAGTCGAAAGCGGCTTTTAGGTCCACAAAAACTGCATACAATGTCCCCTTCTTTAGAGTAACGTTTCTCCAGTAGATGGTTAAAAAGTGGAGGACTTGATCAACGCTGCTAGTTAGAGGGCGAAATCCAGCTTGATAAGATGACAAGATATTATTTTCGTTGATCCATTGCTGCAGTTTATTTTGGACTAATCGGCCCATTAGTTTTTGTGCTGTATCAATCAGACTAATGGGTCTATAATTTTTGGCCAGGGTTCTATCACCTTTCTTGAATATGGGAATAATTTCGGCTCCCTTCCATGAGGCAGGCACTTTCCCTCCCATTGCCACCGCATTAGCCAGCATTGCAAAATAGGTACACCAGGAATTACGATCCGATAAAAATATATCAGCCGGAATTCCATCCATGCCTGGAGCTTTGCCCCCAGCCACACAATCCAGTACAATACTCACATCCTTTTCAACAAATATTGGAGATTTGTAGAAGACTTGTGGAGGCGGACAACCAATGATAAATATGGGATTACAAGCATACTGTGGTTGGAAGTATTCCACCCAATTGCTTTTCGAAACATGGTTCGTAGGATGGAGTGCTGTGCCAGCCTTTTCCCATTTTACTGTGGTCCAGAAGCGCTTAGAATCCTTGGAGGCACACGCCTCCTTGAGTTCGCGCCAACATTCCTCATCCCAACGCTTCTTTGCCAGTTTTTGGACCTGTCTATACTGGTTTCTCGCCAACCTTACTGCTGTTGCATTTCCTGTTCTCAGTTCCACGCTAAGGTTATCTCGTGCTATCCTGCAACTCCTGTCATACCACCCTTTACTCTCTTGGACTTTTTTCTTTTTATTTGAGGCTACTGTTTTGACAAAGAAACTTTGAATTTTCGAAAATAGTTTCTCGTGGGCAGCCATCATGTAGTCTGTAAAATCAGTCCTCCCATAATGGCACTTAATCTTGAATACCTCGGTCACCACTAATTCCTTTAGAGTCTCTCGATTGACAACATCTTCTAAGAGCATACTCCACTTCAGGTGGCGAAGATTGTTTGAGCTTACAAGATCTTGCGTCACCATTTGGTTCCCTCTTGGAAGATCGGACATTTCATGGTAGGGATGGAGTGTCAGGCACAGTGGATTGTGATCACTTTCTATTTTGTCTTTCACTTCCATATCCACCAATTTATCCCAAGCCCTTACGTCCAGTAGTATATAATCTATTCTGCTGGCTGCTCGACCGTTATCGAATGTATTTTTCCCCATTAAATCAGAGAATGCCCGTCCATTTACTGCTCTGAGCCCTCTTGATAGACAAAGACTCTTCAGTTGGATTGCTACTGTGCTCCATTTTCTAATTGCTGGGATATCCAGTTGGGGAATTCTCCACTTGGTATCCTCATCTTCGGCCAGGGTCCTATCCTCTTCGCCCAAAGGTTCGAAGGTGGTGTTAAAATCCCCGCCTATTATTACGTGGGGTAGCACTGGTAGCATTTCAATATAATGCTCGAGGGTCGTTAGGGTCTCTGATGGTTTACCCCTACCAACTCCCCTGGAATAGAGATTGAACAGGGCTAGTTGTTGACCATTTTGCCAACTAATGTCAAGAGCTATAATATCATTAGAGGGTATAGACCTTTGTTTAACTGAGCAATTCAATGTTTGACGTACCCAAATTAACAGGCCCCCAGAGTGTCGACCCACTCGGTTTCTTATGGCTGGGACATGAAAGTTCAAATACCCTTGCCGGAAAATTGGGGTGAGCGCCCAAGTTTCTTGCAACATTATTATATCGTCAAGGTCGATAAAATCGACCCAATCTGGGATGTTTAGCTTGTTTGTAATGCCAGCTATATTCCAAGAAATAATAGATAATGGCAATATGTCCAGTTGGTACTGAATCTGATCAATATCAGAAGTGTATATTCGATCTTCGAGTTCTATACCTGGCGCTAAGTCACCATTCAATATTGGTGGATTCTCAATTACCTCTAGTGTTCTTTTTTGCCCCATCCAAACTCTACTTAGATCCTCTGGGGAGGGAGTGGGGGATGCCTTAGAGACCGGGGTCAATTTATCTAATACAGGCTCATTAGAAATAAGAGTCCTATCATGTCCCTGGTGCAGCTGGATTTCAGGAGCGACAGGAAAAGCACATGCGAGTCAATCACACTCGTTTAGGTCAGATAGCGCGGAGTAGTGGTTATCCAACCTTAACCCCCACTCGTATAATGGGTCAGTCCTGGCCCTTCTATTTCCCACAACTGTCCACTTTGTTCTCAATATGCTAGGTTTAGCTACTAGTCCTCTTCTACTATAGAAGAAATCCAGTGTCAGTGGTATTATTTCTGCTGTTCTAAGTTGTGGAGGGAAGATGTTCCGTAGGACATCAGATAAAACTTCAGGGCCCTTAAAATTCAAAACCACACAATCCCCTTGAAATTTCTTTGCCTTAGTGCCTATCCACTTAACCCTTCTTGCTATGAGCAGATCATCAGATAATTTTTCCTTACCCCAGGGGGATATGTGCATGTTATTGCTAAGCCACTGCAAAGCCTTATTTCGTAAGGAGTCCGACGACTCGATCTGCCCTATTTTCAGCGTTGGTGTGTTTGCAAGTACTAGAATCAAGGGGGAAGCTTCAACGATTAATTCAACTGGGCCAGTTTCTGGATCAAGAGTCTCAGAGGCAGTATTGCCTGCTGGTTGTACTGTTTCTAATGTTGAGGCGGTATTAGGAGTCTCACCATGTCCAGAGCAGGCTTGATGAATATGGTCAGGTGGAATTTGTAGGCCTGTATTTATAATTCCCCCAAGTGTTTTCCCTGCAGCCTCTATATGTTCAAATTTGGTTATTATTAGGTTTGATATTTCCCCCACCCCCTCATTGGTTTTTCTTAGGAGGGTCTCTAATTTATTAACTTTATTAGCTAATTGGTCTACTTTTGATATAAGAGGTTTCATTAACCCTGATAATTTGGACTCCAGTGTTCCCATGAGCTTATTTAAAAAGGTATCCTCCCAATCTACACTTTCGTTCTCTTCTTTCCTTATCCCTTCTTCCACCCTTTTCTTTGCTCTTCTTGGTGGGGTTACAGATTTAGTTTTACAGGAACGTAGGCCACCTCTTCTAGGAGGTACCTTAGTAATCCCTTTTTTAGCTCTTGGTGCAGGGACAGGAGTGGGAGGAGTGTTGCTCTCTGGATCTAGCTCCACAATTGTGTCAGATTTATTTGGCTCTTCTAGGATGAGTAGATCAACAAAGGGATCAAGTTGTTGGACAATAGAAGCCGTGGATACATTTATTGTGGAAGAATCATAGGGGTCCTCAATCGGGTCGATGGTGGTGATTTCATCTCTAGCAGACTGGAATATCCCTGATTGGTTAATTTGGGCACAAGGTGGGGAATCCATAAGTCCCAGGGAAGACCTCCGATCATTATTAATCTTTGCCACTACCTGGACCAAATAATTGTCCATTGTGTTTGCCAGGGTGACAGGTGTTTTTTGTCTCGACATTATGATCAGTCAAACCTGAGCAGCAATGCCCTGATGGTAAATATAATAAGTCAATTACACTTCGAATATGAATATATATCGTCTTACCACAGGTGAATTTGAGGTTAGGGGAAAGAGGGCTGGCCCAGTCCAGTCTCTCACAGTCTAGAACGGGCTAAAACGGGCCCGCCCTTGGCCCGGGCTTCGCCCGGCGTCCCGCTCGCGTCCCGCGAGACGGGGGTGACAACAATTTTATGCGCCTCCTGGCGCTCGATTGACGCGGTCAGCGTCGCCGGGAATGCTGGGAAATGTAGTTTTGGCAAGCCGCAGCACCGCGCTCCGCTCAGCGGTCCGACCCACAGATGGAACAAGGGTCAGGCGGCGGGAGACGGGTGGGCGAAGACTCGGCTTCCTCAGATGCTTGTTCTAGGCAGCAGGAGTACTTTAGCAGCAGATAGGTTTCTGAAAGGTTCCCCACTCGACCGGGGTGACAACAATTTTATGCGCCTCCTGGCGCTCGATTGACGCGGTCAGCGTCGCCGGGAATGCTGGGAAATGTAGTTTTGGCAAGCCGCAGCACCGCGCTCCGCTCAGCGGTCCGACCCACAGATGGAGCAAGGGTCAGGCGGCGGGAGACGGGTGGGCGAAGACTCGGCTTCCTCAGATGCTTGTTCTAGGCAGCAGGAGTACTTTAGCAGCAGATAGGTTTCTGAAAGGTTCCCCACTCGACCGGGGTGACAACAATTTTATGCGCCTCCTGGCGCTCGATTGACGCGGTCAGCGTCGCCGGGAATGCTGGGAAATGTAGTTTTGGCAAGCCGCAGCACCGCGCTCCGCTCAGCGGTCCGACCCACAGATGGAACAAGGGTCAGGCGGCGGGAGACGGGTGGGCGAAGACTCGGCTTCCTCAGATGCTTGTTCTAGGCAGCAGGAGTACTTTAGCAGCAGATAGGTTTCTGAAAGGTTCCCCACTCGACCGGGGTGACAACAATTTTATGCGCCTCCTGGCGCTCGATTGACGCGGTCAGCGTCGCCGGGAATGCTGGGAAATGTAGTTTTGGCAAGCCGCAGCACCGCGCTCCGCTCAGCGGTCCGACCCACAGATGGAACAAGGGTCAGGCGGCGGGAGACGGGTGGGCGAAGACTCGGCTTCCTCAGATGCTTGTTCTAGGCAGCAGGAGTACTTTAGCAGCAGATAGGTTTCTGAAAGGTTCCCCACTCGACCGGGGTGACAACAATTTTATGCGCCTCCTGGCGCTCGATTGACGCGGTCAGCGTCGCCGGGAATGCTGGGAAATGTAGTTTTGGCAAGCCGCAGCACCGCGCTCCGCTCAGCGGTCCGACCCACAGATGGAACAAGGGTCAGGCGGCGGGAGACGGGTGGGCGAAGACTCGGCTTCCTCAGATGCTTGTTCTAGGCAGCAGGAGTACTTTAGCAGCAGATAGGTTTCTGAAAGGTTCTGAAAACTTTCAAATCCCTGTGTGTGTGAGCACTCAACATACAGAAACAGGAAGCTTTAAAATAATTGCTTCAAAGCAGTACTTGAGCTCAGGAGCTTTTCATTTCCACCTCCTCATATGGTTAAAATTGAGGATGTATTATCCAATATAGTCATTACAGATGAATACATTGAAAGGCTAAACATCTTTTATAAACTGAGAAAGTTTCATGAACGTTTTTCTGTTAACACTTTAGATGCAATGTATACTGTTGAAAATGGAGATTGTAAAAGTGTAGAGTTATTAACCCCTTTGCTGCTAGGCTGTGTGGAAAAATGATTTGTTTCAGCTCAATTTGAGGTACGCAGGGCATTCTGGGTAAGAAAAAGTTGGGGGATCAACGCAAGGCATACCTCCCTATAATCTCCCGGGTGTCTAGTTTTCAGAAATGTGTGGGTTTGGTAGGTTTCCTTGGGTGCTAGCTGCGCTAGGACCCAAAATCCAGAAGTAGGCACATTCCGCAAAAAAGTATGTGCCTAGTGGACTTTCTGCCGCCCTGGGGAGGGGGGAAATCGGGGGCTATTGCCCATATGGCCCCAAGAGGGGCTGAAAGACTGGTTATTTTGTTTGGGTGGGTGGGGACATTGGGATGCCCATTCTGGGCAGCCCCCACCCCTACATATAGAAAAAGCCAGCATAATCGCTGCCGCTTCGTGGGCTCTCTGTCAGGTCCCGCGGAGGCCTCTCAGGATCGGTTCGTTGCTCAATAGGAGCCCCCCTTTTGACAACGTTAATTCCGAGTTGCCGTAAAGGCACGGAAGCTTAAGGGGGTCCATCGGGGGGAGGAAAGGAAGGGAACACCGGGGAGGGATATCTGTAAAGGAAACACACGTTTTGTTACCACTATGCCATACACATTAACCAATAGCCCCACCAGTCTTTCTACCTAACACAACTAGGTCTACCTGTAAATAATAAGAACCAAATCTAGCTTTGCCAGAAGGACGATTAATGTTTGTCAAAGCCTCTTCGGGGCCAGCTAGTTGTTGTTAACGCAGGGTTGTCGCCGTTTGGTACACGCAACTCAATTGGCAGGACTGTTGATAAACAACACATAAACCCCCAGTTCACTCTGCATTTGAATACTCTCTTTGAGGACATAACACTTGTACCAACCATAAAGGGTGTGCTTGTAGGCGTCACTGGGAAATAAGGTCTTATGCTGCAGCCTAGCGGCCACTCTATAGACACCCAGCTAGAAGATGAGACAAACACACACACACTTATGACAGGTAAATATATGGCATCAGGTATAACAGTTGGCGTTGATTGTTATCATATTGCATGGCAGAACATGAGTGTGAAAAGATATCCACAGGTTGGTATTGTTCTCATACCACCTGGTAATGTCAATCGTTTCCGTGCGACCCATGCACAATACTTGTTCAGGCTAAGTAGTTTCCCCAAAGTCTCACAGTTTGGCAGTTGTATCGAAAGTTACCAGGTTGAAGAAATCACTAGCGTGTGAACAAAAAGGACTCTTGGCGGTGTCACTGACATCCTTACCGCACCCGGGAAACACCACAAAGGATTCTTCAACGCGACGAGTTCAAGCTCCAGGATAATCTGCGAGCGTATCTTCCTCAGCTCCGGTTTACAAAGCTTCCCGGACCTCGCGCTGCGTCACTTCCTGTGCGCGCGCGTCGCCGGAAACTCAGGCCGCCGGGAGTTGTAGTTGTTTAGCACCCTCTGTAGTCCCCCATTTGTTCCGCATCTCGCGGAACGTTACCGCTGCCCGGTCCCAACGAGCAGCTTCGCACACACGGGTCCTGAAGGGGGCAGCGGTCAGGCTTGCAACCGTGACACTCTCTGCCCCCCCGGGGGGCAGGTCAGAGGCTACTGCCCTTATCTGCCTCCTGAGCGGGGGCAGAAAGACTGTAGCATTTCTTGTGGTGGTCGGGGCATTGGCATGCCCATGCTGGGTAGCCCCCACCCCAAACTTTGGAAAAATAAAAATCCCTGGTGCAATAAAAATCCCTGGTGCCTTGGTGGGCTTTCTGGCCCCCCCAGGGGGGCAGATAAGGGCCTATTGCCCAATTTGCCTTCCAGGAGGGGCAGAAAGACTAGCATTTTTTCTTATGGGTGAGGGTATTTGAATGCCCATTCTGGGCATCCCCCACCCCTACGTACATATAAAAAAAAAATCCCTCCAGCAGAGGGAGTTCCTGCCCCTGTCTTCATGACGGAATGGTTCCGTCATAAGCACAGGAGCACCGGTGCTCATGACGGAACCATTCCGTCATGAGCACCAAAAGGGTTAAGAATTTTTTCTTTTTATCGTTACAACCTGCTTACTATAACTGCTGAATTCCTTTGTTTGTTTTTAGTTCAAATGTTATGTTGACGCTAATATATTCAGCTAACTATAACATCACTTTCTACTTTGTTTTTTTCGCTTAATTAATATTTTTGGGTTTTTTAAATCTAAAGTAAGATATAAAAAGAAATCCTAAGTATATTGTCACTGTAACCTTTGTTTTTTTCAGTGAATATCAAAGGTTTTAAAAAAAACAAAATCATATCTTATCAACACACCTAACTATAACACCACTTTAACCTTTGGTTCGTTTCAGTGAATATCTTTTAACATATAATAATATTTTATTACTATACGACGTACTTGTAACCCTCCACTGTGCACAAGTGGAGACTCTGTGGCCACCCCCCTTGTATACAACAACCTGGTATAGACTAGTAGGTATAAGTAACATGAAGTCACACAAAACACAAACAACATAACATTTTGATTTACTTTTAACTAGCATATTCAGTTTTGAAAAGAGACTTTTTTTGTAATCTTTGTAAAAACAATTAGGTGTTTTTCTTTTCTAAAGTATAAAGCCAAAGTAAAGAGGTTACACAAAAGTTAGGCATTGTCAACTGAGAGACTAAAATATAACAAAAAAAACGAATGCCTAAAGGTCACCTTGTCACAGGCTTCTGTATTTTCTTGTGAAGAAACAATGATTGTTTTGAAAAGACAGCAGAATAGAGCCTTATTTAAATAGGCAAGGCTGTGTCTGGCCTGCCTTGCCTCAACCTCAGATGGTGCTGGTTGCCTGGATCAACAGATTTGGAGTCACCTGAGGAAGATTCTTGCTGTGCACTTCTCTGTATTCTCTGCACTAGCTAAATGTTGGGGACGCATTGCACTTAATTTACGCAACATCATGTTTGTCCCCGTATTATAATGTTTTTTGGCGCCTCTGCTAAATTCTTCATGTTACAGTTTGTCCTTCATGTGCTTTGCTGGGACTTTCTTTCCCCCAGGTGCTTTTTTAAATTTGACACTCAATATAATCCTTTGGTGGCTTAGCAGGTTGGAGTAGTGGAACGTGTGACTCATCCTCAATGTCTGATAAAAACATCTTATCTTCTCTTCGTTGTCCAATGATTGTAGAGAAGATGCTTCCTGGACTCAATAGATGTTTGCACATCAAATACCTAATCCCAAATGATAAGGGAGGGTAGTCACTCCCTTCAGTAATGCATAGCATCACTGTAAATCAATCAAATCTCTTTTTATGGATGGACACTCTTGTGGGAGTCTCACGTGCATCTCACAAGATGCTCTTGAGATTATACAGTCATATCTTTCATTTATTGCTCTTCTATACACATCATTCATGTGTTGCATGTGTTTAATACAAATGTTGAATAAGAGTGTCATTTAAGTGTCTAGATTATAATTATTTTAATTTATTATAATATATAACTCTGGCAAAAGTCAGACACACAATACCCCACATGCTGTTTGAGGGGGTCAAACCTCCTGTTATGCTCTCGTGGACCAGTCATGGAAATTGATTTGATAATACTATCTTATAGTAATTGTGAAGGAAATCTGCTCCTACAGGTTACCTGAAAAAGACAATAAATAAGTATACATGGCAACATTACAAACCTACCATAATTTCTTTGCAATCCCTCGAAAACTCGCACACTACTTGTGAGATGTCCGTGAGAGTAAAGACACACCCATCAAAAAGATTATAATTCGATAACATCAATGTAATTACTTACAAAATCAAGAGACCACCCTTTTTGCATCATTTTTTTTTGGCTTTTGGTGTGGTTAGTCCTACCCAAAATCATCTTCTTTGCACCTTGGAAATCTTTAGAAGAAAATCCAAAATTGTCTTCTTCAATCTCTAATGAGCAGGCATCAGCAGTTTCACCACCTCAAGCTGCTCAACCTGCAAATGAATCCCTTCTTTGGTCGTTTTTTTTTTTTTTACATTTGACTAGGAAGAAAAAAGGTAGCTGCCAAATTTGTTACTTGCAAACTTTGCAAAAATATTTTAGCAGAGGGACAAAGGAGTAGTACAGCATGGACATCATTGGCATGTGGCGACTCTTAAAATCTTTGCGCCCAAACAAACTTGCCATTGTTGAGATGGCTCACTCTGCTGAAATGGACAGCACTCCAGGAGCTACTACATCTTTTGCATCTGGGGATACAGTACCACTTCAAGTACTGTCCAGTCAGGTTGATACCACTCCAGCCTATTTAAACAAGGCTCTCTTTTGCTGCCTGTGCAAGCAAGTTATTTTTATTTCCAACGTTAGTAGAGCGGCCCAGGAGAAACTTGCACAGGAACATAAATGCCCCAGCCGCCAGGCATTAGTTTTCTTTAATATTATTTCCCTTCAAGTTATTATCAGCTTTTTAGAAAAACAAAGTTCTTGTATTTTCCCATTTTTTTGAACAAACATCTTGTTTTAGTCTTCTTCCCTCAGAAAAAGAAAAATACACAAAACCAAAAATATTGAAAAATTCCCCAAAAAGTAAAAACATTTAAAAAAAAAAGGCTCCTTTCAGAGCTACCCTATATGGTCATTATCTACTGTATTTAGACCATCCGCTCTCATTTTTTATAAAAAATGATCCCTTCTGCGAGACTCTCACGGGAGCTTGAGGACCTAATCAGCACGATTATTCTGTATTTTTACAAGTTCCAAAACATTGTAACAAGATTACACATTTGACTATTTAGTATTATCTTGCTCTAAATATAGAATAATGTTTTCTTAAATGATTCGAATAGACATTTATGGTTACAATTTCACTGCAATGTATGCATTACAGCGATTTAAACAGTGCCTTATCTATAGAGTTCCCCCAGGAACACAGATGTAGATAGTAGAAGAGTATGGGGAGAGACGACCTCTCAATTGAGATTCCTGCACAGGGTGAAATCTGTGAATAGTTGGATGAAGGAAGGGATTGACCATTCCACCAATATATCTTTGATGTATAACTGAACTACATACTAGACTGAAGTGAAACACTCAAATTAAGACCTTTGTCTTGTATGACCGGTGTCCACATTAGATTGTGGAGAAAGACAGATAACTCTGGTGACTCTTCTCTTTATTAAATTATGAATACGTTTATTAGGGTGGAGCCATCAACTGCCATCTATGGTAAGATTAACATAGCAGGGTTTGGTTAAAAACTGCAATCATATATTTTAAGTTTGTCTTGAGAGTATTTGTGTTTCATATTTGAGTGCTAAAACAGACTTGAAATTCCATTGGGACTTCTACACAGGGTACACAGTGTGTATAGTAGAGTATGAGGATGCACACTTCTCTCCATTTAGATTTTTGTTTTCAAAGAAGCATGTACATAATAAAATGTGTAAAAAACTCTCCTAACTAAAACAAGCTCCCTGGCTGAAAAGGGACTGCTTTTGGGCTAATACCTATTCCCAGTCTAAAAAGGTTGTGTACTACAGTATGGGGACAGTCAGGTCAGTTTGTTTACACCTCTTTCCAGTGTGTTCACTGTGCACAGCAGAGTGTGGGGAAGCACTGGCGTGTCTACTAAAAGATTGTATAGAGGAGCTTACCTGTCTACTAAGATCTCTTTTTTTGTCTCAGGACTGTGTGTATTATACTCTGTACATCTAATGATCTCTAACCTAAGGCATCTCCTAAGCATTACAGGTGTGGTAGAAGAGTATAACAACTTACTTAGTTTTCTCTTCAGACTGCTTACATGAGTAATGCCTGTTGATATTAGAATATATGGAGCGCCTAGCCTTTTATGTAATAGTGATACTCCGAAAACAATTGTTTAATGGAGTGTGTGAGGATAACCTATTCAGTGAGAGTCACTCGGAATATAGCTCAAAATAGTAGCATATACCAACACATTCGCCTCTTGTATGACTGTACCCTTCAGGGTAATATTATATACTGAAGAACTGAGATATACTGACTGGTCTTCCTTTTGAAAAATGGGTGTTCTTAGTAGTAGATATGGAAGAACTGCTGTGTGCTCAATACTCACCAAACAGTAAAAGGTGTTATGTTATGTTAGTGGGTATTTGGTATAGCGCACAAGTCATCCCCAAAGGAGCATCTTGACGCTGAGCTAACAGAGAAGTTAGGAGCAGCATTTAAAACAACCAGGTTTTAAGCTGTTTTTTTTAAGACTGCGTAGTCAGTACAAGGCCTAATGACAAAGGGGAGTTTATTCCAGTGATGAGGGGCCAGATATGTGAAAGCCCGTCTGCCGTACTTAGATGTAGGTATGCGTCGAGGGCATAGAAGGAGCTGATTTCTTGATCTAAGGTTTCTTTCCCGACTATAAGGTGCCATGTATTTAGGAGTGGGGAGAGACTACCCAGTTGAAGAATACTTTTCTCCAGGCTACTAGGTGTGTTCAATATATTGTGCAAAAGTATACAGGTATAGTAAGTCATGTCTTCTCATGATGATAGCTATTTGCACTAGAGAGTATACAGGACGTGACATTTATAATACATTTCTCAATATAGTAACAACAGTGTACTGTAGGATGTATTGTGAGTGACTCTGCTTTGCAATCATGACTTTTTAGATCTTCCGCCTGATGGAAAAAAAAGAGAACATGCTATGTTATTTATATTTTGTATATTGTACTGCCATAATATCATTTTCAAAGTTAATTACTAAACTTTAAAAAAAATATTCTCAGAAATTGCATTAACACTGAATATATCCTGGTTTCATATAGGACATATTTTTCAATTAGAATACAAACAGATTGTATACTGTGCATAAATCACTGAAATGCAGACCATCACTTAACTTTGGAGAAAAATAAATCATTAACATTAATAAAAAACTTATCTTAAAACTAGGCCAGAGTACAATACTAAAGAGTACTTAATGGGCTTCACTGAGAAAGTCATTAGTTTTACAATAAGTTCTAAAAAAAAAAGCCCAGTAGTTAAATAAACTAAGATGTTTGTGTGATGTACATTCATAAGTATTTAATAATTTTATAGAAACTTTATTTATTACTATTAAAAAAAAGTTAATTCATTAGATGGTCGTTATCCTTGGTAGACCACATAACGACAATGAACATAAACTTTCACACTTTTGTACCTGTTTATATCTGCGTAAAATCTCCAGTGTATCATTTGCTTTACTGTAAGACATGTGTCATTATATTCGGTCCAGCCAGTTAACTTTTAAGGTAGAGAGTGTAGTGAACATATTTGATCGACTATCCGTGGTAGAAAATAATGGCAACAGCAGTGTGCGTTTTCATGTAAATTGATATATGGCCAGTTTGAAGTTGGTGATATCAGTGTTTATTTTACTGCCGTCTGCTTTACACATCCTTAGCATAAGAAAACAATACTTTGAAGTGTGTCTCACAACTAATGTAGACAGCAGTTCTGATCTGCAGTCTGGACAGAAGTTATTTAGCACAGATTTAACAAAATGTTTTTCAAAAGTTACTAACTTGCAGTCTTGTACTGTAAGGTATACAAATTTCATTGTGTATACTCATGATTCCATGAATAGCTTGCTCTAAAGAAGTCATTAATTGCAATTCCCTCATTTTCTAGCATGCTTAACACCACAATTAACATTTTGTGTGCATCCTGTTGCACCTTCAAAGAAAACTATGAACCACCATTACATTGATCAATAATACCGCGTTTAAATGCGGTTGAGGACACACATGTATTTCAGTCGGTAGCAAACTGAGCAGAAACTGTGAACGCTTGACTTAATTGTCTTTGTTTTGTTCAATGTTTTCAACCACCAGTTGTAGGTGAAATAGAACAATAACTACTACATTACAGTAACATGAAACTCCTGAACTGCTTGAAAATGCAAAACCTGTCACGTTCTCAACTTCATTCGTTGTTTATTTTTAAGTGTTTGTAGAGACTTCACTACGTTTTCAAACTTTAGAAAAATCTCCAGCCTCAGCACTTTTATGCTTCCTATAACTTTCATGTTTCTCAAAATGAGATATAAGTTCAGATGAGGTGCATACAGACCTCTCGTATGATTGTATTCTATCACACATGATGGATGAGTCAATGTTGCCTTTGCTCTCATAAAAGTGAAGAAGATACAGGCCTGACAATGTCCCAACCCGTGCTGAAGCAACATAAGACATGCCTTCTTCGAAGACAATGTGACCTATATTTATCATTGCTGCATCCAAACGTAATCCTTGAGATTTATGAATGGTGACAGCATAGGCCAAACACAGAGCAAACTGTTGTCTACTCACATAGAGATATTTTACCCACAGAAATCTAGCAGTGCACCTGCCAATTTTTTGCCCTCTTAAATAAGATCAAATGTAATCAAAATATACTCTGCTCTTTTGGGTTATGTAATGACATGTATTATATTACCCATTGCACCATTCATTAATCCTTTTTCAATGTTGAGATTTCATCACAAAATTATTCTGTAACTTTTACATAGATTTAGAGTCTTTTCTAAACCACCATCATGTGAAACTGTTTTCTCGAGTGATTCCAGTTTCTTTACAACTGATTGACATACTGGTAAGTTTAAATCTTGATATTCCATCTTATCTTTACGATTAAGACTCAGTCTCTGATGAGGTACATTTTTGGTGGTGACGGAAGCAAGGTGGCGGCCGAGTAAACGGTCGAGTGCAAGCTCCTCCCCTTTCTGACTAATCTAAATAAAACCAGTGAAAGGGAGTTTTGAACCGGTTAGGAGGTTGGGCTACGGCGGGGAGATTGTGTACTGGCTACGCACCCTGCTGCAGCTAGAGAGGTGTTTTTGAGAAAGCAGGTTTCTCTTTTTTTGCCAGGCCAGACTTCTGCCACATGACTGTTGAAGGGCAGACAACTTATAAAGCCTTGTCAGGAGAAAGGGGCTAAAGAGTATCTAATGAAACCTGTATGCTAACAAGATCTGTGTCTTCACTTCTAAAATAAAAGCTAAAGAGTATTTAGAAGACTTAGCGTAATTGACTGAGCTGCAAGGGGAAATTGATCAGTTTAAGCCTATTGGACTCTTGTAATTGTTCACCATATCTCGTTATATTGATATCATATGGTTATTTTTTAATTTTGGTGTTTTCTGGGGTGTTGTATGGATGTTGATTTGATAATTTTCTCTTCTTTTTCATTATTCTCTCACTTACTTATTACTTTACTCTTCTTCGGGGGAGGGTATTTGGGTTCTGTAAGTGTGCAAGCAGGGAAGGAGGGGGGCACGTGACCATCACTCAGAACAGCAGAAGTCTGATTACTTCGAATGGTAGGATTGTGTACAAATTCTACATGATTGCTGGTTTCAATCAATGAGTAATATCTTAAGAGACAGTGTTGGAATATATGCTAAGAATTTTTTTTAAATGCCACGAGTGGGTAAATTAGGTATAGTCACAATTAATACATATGGTTTCAATGATCAGCTTAAAAGGAGGAATTTGGCAGAAGGTTTGAAATTATTGATAGCAGGCATAGTCTGCATTCAAGAGACACACATAGAGGGAACTGGGAAAGATCTATTGGAAGTTGTGGGTACAACATGTTGAGTTATACTAAACAGGGAACTAGTACAAGAGGTTGAAGGGGGGAAGCAACCGTGGCACTTGGAAAAGTTTGTGATGTGAAATGCAGACTGACCGATAAATATGGGCGATGGCTTCTAGTTGAATGTCAATTTGCTGATGTAAGGGTTGCAATCTGCTCTATCTATGGATCCAATCTAGATGATCCATCAGTATTGGATTACATAAATATTGAACTGGCCTCTTGTCCGATTCCTGCAATACTGTATGGACCCCTAACTATAAATATAGTTAGTGGTCCAGTCATGTCAGCAGATGAATGTATGTGGGTAGGAAGCCCAGGGATTTTCTTGCAGTGCAGCACCTGAAGAGGAATCCTGGATTGGTGAATATTTGGAACAGGGTTAATGCCCCAGATCCAGGGTATACTTATTTTTCAGCCCCTTACAAGAAGCATGTCAGACTGGACTATTTTTTAACATCCTTAAGTTTAGTCAGTGGAATAAAGATTGGGAAGTTTCCTCAAGATCTATCGGATCATAATCCTCTGATAATTGAAGTTCCATCTTTAGTTGGTAAAGGACATGTGCAGACTTGGTTGTTCTTTTGGGGCCTGCTCTCTAATGAAGATTATATTAATCATATGAATAAATGAATCCCTGTCTTAATGGAGGTTAACAGAGGAAGTGCCCCTGGTGGAGGGGTATGGGATACATTGAAGGATGGAATAAGTGGGGAGACTCTTATTTTTAATTTAAATAGACAGAGGATTCCCTCTCAGTTTTTAAAGGATACATATAAAGATTTAAGTGGCATGGAGGCACAACTTGTCAAAGTAGCTGCGGAATGGCCTGAACTGCAGAAGACACTCCATAAGATGCTGGGGATTAAATCTATTATTAACAACATATCTGCAGGCAAGGCAACTGAAAAATATATAACACGCAGGACTGAATGCTATGAGTATAGTGAAAGGGGGGGTTGACTGTTGGCTCTTCGGACAAGGCAATAGGCAATATATCGGGATAAATTCGAGGTAAGGGATAAGAGCAGTTAGGTGGTCACCATTCTGGAGGCAATATTGGGAGTGTTTAGGGAATTTTATAAGGAGCTGTAACGAGCAGGTGAGGCCCCTGATAAGTTGGATATAAGGAAGTACTTTGATCCTATTATTAGATGTAGGGTAAATCAGGTTTTCTTAGATGCCTGCTTTGGCCAAGGTAGAATTTAGAGAGGCACTTAAAGCTTTACCCTCCGGAAAAGCAGTGGGAGCGGATACAATTCCACATGAATTTTATAATGTTTTTCACTTTGTCTTAGAGGTGGATTTGGGTAATATTCTCAGGGAAGTGAAAGGTGGGCAGCTGGCCCCAGCTTCTTGAGTAACCACAAATAGGGTGGTATTCAAGATGAAAGGGAAGCTTCCGCTGATAAAAAGAGATACAAAATCATTCGTTAAAATCTTAGCTTCCCGGCTAGGTCAGATTATTGGCAAATTGGTATCCCCATGGCAACACAACTTTTTACCCGAGAGAGGCACCACAGACCATATTAGACAAGTAACCACACTGTTTAACAAGGCTAGCGTAACAGGTGATATCTTTGCTTTGATTCTTCTAGAAGAAAAGGCTTTTAATCAGGTGGCCAGTGATTATCTGTGGGCTGTACTCAGGTGGAATAAACTTGGTCAGTGCTTTGTCACCATTGTCCAAGCACTCTATAGGAACCCAACTGCTAGGCTGAAAATAATGAGGGGGGGGGGGAGTCAGAGGCCTTTCAAATAGTGAGAGAATCAAGGCAGGGGTGTCCGTGCTTGCCTCTTTTGTTTGCTTTGTACATCATAAGAAGATTGGAGGCTAATGAGTTAATAATTCCAATAATGTGTCATGGTATCAATACAAAGATACTCGCATACGCAGATGACATTGCTGTGGTGACCCCTCCTCTAAAAGGGGCTATCAGTGAGATAAAATATTAGGCCTTGAGGTTTGGTAGGGTATCCGGTTATTATTCGAATAAGAGCAAGACCCAGTTCGTTGTTAATGACTGGATCCAGCTAGTGGATGATCGTGGAGTAGAACATGCAGTCTTTCGGGGGGGGGGTCAATATTATAGCTAAAGTTAAGCATATAGTTGAATTAAATCTGTCTCCAGTTCCAAACAAGACTAAAAGTGACTTTAGGTGAGTGGATAATTTACACCTTACAGTAATAGGGTGATGTATTGTTATAAAAATGTTGTTTTTGCCTACGATTCTATGCATTTTTAGGGCTATCGCCCTAGAACTTGAGAGACACTGGTTAAAGAAGATGGAAGAGCTTTCCATCGTTATTATTTGGTCATATGCTAGAGTTAGAAGGGCCTTCAAATTCATGATGTTACCTAGGGCAAGGGGTGGCTGGGCAGTACCAAACTTTAGATACTATTATTGGGCAATGGCACTACAATATATGAAGTATTTAATAGTAGGCAGACATATCAATGCCCAGGTGGCAGGAGGTCAATACATGTTTCTTAAAGTTGGTGAAGCCAAGCTATCATAAAAAAGTGAAATTTAGGACAGTCTGAGCTGCATTTAAGATATGTGCATTGATCAAGAAGAGGATTGATAGTGGGAGTTATAGCCATTATACTCCCCTGTGGAGAATCCAGTTGTTCCCAATCTTTTTTCATGATAAATGCTGCATCAGGTGGGAAACTTATGAAGCTGAGAAGCTTGGTGACTTTTTAAAGCTAAATCAGTTAAAATCATTTGAGAAGCTACAAATGTAATATGGTTTAGAAAAGAGGGATTTAAAAAAATAAATTCTTCAGTTTAGGGATTTTCTATAAAAAAGATTTGAGGGGGGGGCTCAGATCTGTGCCCTTATGTTTGGGTGGCTGCAATTGAGGACTCTGTAGGCATTTTTAGAAACACCATACAGATAATCAGTTAAACATCTATGGGTTTTTTTACCCAGGAAAAATTGTTAATACTTGGCTTATATTTTGGTAAAAAGCAGGGGAAAGAATTTATCAATAATATTTCTGTATTTAATTAATTTTGAAACCAGAGCCATATGGTTATTAATTTGTAATGCATTATATGTATTGAACTTAAGGGTTTTTCCCATTACTGTTTGTAATTAAATAAAGCTCCTCTTGTGGAAAAATAAAAAATATATATCAAAAAATGACTCCGAATCTCATTTTAAGAATTAAAACAAAGAAAAGGGCATTACCAGCCATTGGGGAGATTTAATGCGCATAAAAAGAGCATTTGTGATTATATAAATTTTGCCCTATCATGCACTTTCCATTAGAATTTTTGCATTTTCATAAATTTTGTGATCTGCTGACTGTCTTTTGATCTCAATTCATGTTTTGTATTTTTATCTTGTACATATTGTTGTTTTATGGCTTTTATGATTTTTAAAAAAATCGAATAAAGTATTTTGACTGACTGACTCCGAATCTCATGTTTTTCCAAATGAAGCATTTCTAAATTTAATTGAGTGCACTCGTCCAGTGCTGGCATGAGGCACAACATCGGTTTGCGACTTTTCAACAGATGTTGCCTCTGTATCAATTGAAAAACCTAATTTATTCTCCGGTAAGTATCATTCCTCATTAAAAAAAGGATCACTACTGGATATAAGTTTTCACTCTCTGGAAAACAGTGCAAAAGTTAGTTTTTTTTTTAACTTGCATCTTCTGACGACATTTCTTTTTAAATGAACTATCCAACCATGGAGACTTCATGACAAGCATCACCAGATAACTTCAAGTACCCTGGCTTGTTGTAATATTCCACATGCAACATAAGTAGTCTATTCAATATGATTCCTTCCATATGAGAGATTAAAACTCGTCTTCCTGTGAACAAATGCAGTCACCACTTTAATCACAAAACGTTTGCCTTTACCTGCTTGACCACTAACATAGAGAAGAGTACGATTGAATGTTCTACATCATGGGAACTCACAAACTTTCTCTCGGGGGCCAAATTTACAGTGTGGTTTGTGGCCGAGGGCCGCACCGGTGGGGGCAGGGTCAGTGTGGGGCTAAAGCATAAAAAAAACTGTGACCATGAGGTTGAACACAGGCCCCTGCAGCGGACGCCTTCGTCCACTGAGCCACCAGACCCGGCATACACACATCTTTCTTTCTCTCTCTCTCTCTCTCTCTCTCTCTCTCTCTCTTTGTCTCCCTCTCGCTCTGTCTCCCTCTCCCTCTGTCTCCCTCCCTCTGTCTCCCTCCCCTTGACTTCCTCCCTCTGCCTCCCCCTGACTCCCTCCCTTCCTCTCTCTCTATCTCCCTCTGCCTTCCTCTCTCTCTGTCTCCCTCTGTTTCCCTCTCTCTGTCTCCCTCTCTCTGTCTCCCTCTGTCTCCCTCCCTCTGTCTCCCTCCCTCTGCCTTTCCATCTCCCTCTCTGTCTCTCTGCCTCTTTTCTCTGTCTGTCTCAGTCTCTGCCTCTATCTGTCTGTTCCTGTCTCTGCCTCTGTCTGTCCGTCCCTGTCTCTGTCTGTCCCTGTCTCTCTGTCCCTGTCTCCCTCCCTCTGTCTCTCTCTCCGTCTCTGTCTGTCTCTGCCTCTATCTGTCTGCCCCTGTCCCTGTCTCTGCCTCTATCTGTCTCTGTCTGTCCCTGTCTCTGTCTCTATCTCTGTCTGTCTCTGTCTCCCTCCCTCCCTCTTTGTCTCCCTCCCTCTCTCTCTGTCTCCCTCCCTCTCTCTCTCTCTCTCTCTCTCTCTCTCTATCTCCCTCTCTCTCTCTCCCTCTCTCTGTCTCACTCTGCCTCCCTCTCTCTCTATTTCCCTCTCTCTGCCCCCCTCCCTCCCTCTCCCTCCCTCTGTCTCCCTCCCTCTGTCTCCCTCTATCTATCTCCCTCCCTCCCTCTGTCTCCCTCCCTCTGTCGCTCTCCTCCCTCTGTCGCTCTCCTCCCTCTGTCGCTCTCCTCCCTCTGTCGCCCTCCTCCCTCTGCCACCCTCCTCCCTCTGTCTGTCTCCCTCTGTCTGTCTCCCTCTCTTTGTCTCCCTCTCCCTCCCTCTCCCCCAGACTCCCACCCTCTGTCTCCTTCTCTTTCTGTCTCCCTCTCTCTCTGTCTCCCTCCCTCTGTCTCCCTCTGTCTGTCTCAGTCTGTCTCCCTCCCTCTGTCTCCCTCTGTCTGTCTCCTCCCTCTGTCTGTCGCCCTCTGTCTCCCTCTCTGTCTCCCTCTGTCTCCCTCTGTCTCTGTCCCTCTGTCTCCCTCCCTCTGTCCCCTCTCTCTCTGTCTCCCTCTGTCTCCCTCTTTCTGTCTCCTTCTTTCTGTCTCCCTCTTTCTTTCTCCCTCGGTCTGTCTCCCTCTGTCACCTCACGGGCTGAGACAGCTTCCTGGGCACACACACAGCCACACCGAGTTCTTCACAGGTCTTTAAAAGACCATTTATTTGTTAATGAGGCTTTGTTGTATTTTACCTCTTCTTAGCGCCCCTGCATCTCCACTGACTATTTCTGGAATCGCCCGGCCCCCAAAGAGCAGAGTGTCTCGGAGTCCGTGCTGCTGCGGCGGTGTTTGCTGACACTTTAAATAAAAAAATAAATAAAAAAAAACACAGGTACAATGTCTGCAAGGTCCGTAGGCCGCCAAGAAAGGCTTGCCGGGCCGCTGGCGGCCCGCGGGCGTGTTCTACATCAACATTCAGACTTAACATGTAAAAGTTCATGCTCCACTGTTTTACTTATTTGTTCTAAAATTACTACCTGTTCTTGATTCAGTTAAGATATCACATTTTCTAAATCAATGCTCTCATTTTCCACTTCATTCATAACTACGGATGCCTCCTTCTCAATGTCCTCTATTGCAATTGTTTCGTCTTGTTGAATTTCATCATTTAACATTTTCAGATAAATTGGAAAAACTTCACATTGAATATTATCTTTAACTGCATTGAAAGTATGTTCATAGCAGCCATTGTCACCTAGCAACTCATTCTCAGAATGCCAAGGTTTAAAAAGTTGCAAAACAGCTAAGTAAAAGCATTCTCTTTTCTCAACTGATGGACAGCTCGGTTTACAAAGATTTATGAGACTTGCCTTTCAGTGTCTCACTAATCATCCATTACAGCCAGTCAGTCCAAACCTTCCTTGTTCAATATTTTCATCCATGTTATTTCTGTATGTATAGTGCTGCAGTATGTCATACAGACAAAGATTTTCTAATTGAAAACTCCAGGTAGGGTAATTTGTGTCCATCGTATTTAAGTAAGTCAGTGGTCACTGGATCAAAGTGAGCAAGGTACTCAATTTCAGGAAATGATTTCAATACATGTTTTCATGTTGATGCCAGACATACACTTGCCCAAATGATCGATTTGGACTTCCAGCGTAAGCTACAATAATTGAGCTTATTGCAAGCTTCATAAGATCGAATTTCCCTGTGGGAAAGCATCTTTAAACTGAAATTGTGAAACTTTTTACTTAAAGACTTCTGTTCTGCTATTTCTTCCCATTTTTCCTTTATTTCTGCCTTTTTAGAATTGAAGTGACGTCTATGAAGTGACGTATATGAAGTGATGTATCGAGCAATTGCAATAGCATTGTCTGCTACAAACAGAATACCAATGACGACATGACATTCCATATAGAAAGGATTACAGGATTGTTTTTAAAAAAAAAATAAGAGTCATAGGTTGACAAAAGATAAAGCCTAAACAACAATGATAATCCCGAATTGCATTTTCAACAATAGGTATTACAATTAGGTATTTTATTCTCCTGTTTCGGGTACCCCTTCATAGGGAGTGGGGAATACTAATCACTACTGATTTTCCTTCCATCTGTAGATGGGTCCCCAAATGCGTTTGCCAAGCAGCCTCCCCCTTTTCCCCTTCCTCTCATAAATCCCCTTCTCGAGATTAAAGATAGACAACAACCTAGCAAGCCATTGTTGGAAAGTTGGAGCTGCTTTGTCCAACCACGCTGTGGCAATGCAGATACGCAGTACTGACATAGCCATGAAGAGGAAGTGTTGTAATGGATCTTGCCTGTCTTCACTATTTATCCCCAGCAATATTATAGAAGCAGTGAGACAAATTTTAATTTCAAAAGTTCTGTCAAAAAATAATTCTATCGCATTCCTCAGGGCCTGCAGCTGGGGACATGACGCGAACATGTGTATTATTTCAGCATCCATACTATCGCATCGAAGGCATCTGGTTCCCGTCCCTCCCCCCCATTGCGCTATCCTTTCAGGAATATAATACAAGGAATAGATTGTTTTATACTGTTGAGCTTGAAGCCCTGCAGAGCATAAAACGGTTTAACCTAGTTCTAGTGAATCTCGAAAGGCATCTCGATCTACGCCGAGTTTATCTGCCCATTTCGTCTCATATTTTTCAAGATTGTCATTTTTAAATACAGAGAGCTCAGCATAGATCCTCCTAATAGTACCTTCTTCCCCTCCCATAATAACATCCATAATTCTGTTTTTATCAAATCCACAGGGCCCCCCCTTTTTCCTGCCTAGAAAACTCCGAATTTGAAGGTATTTAAAAAAAATTATTTTGTTTATAGTTTATACCATAACTATTCTGTATGTCTATAAACTGCCGAATTCCATGCGGCCCCATTAGATCGCCCAATTTCCGGATACCACACCTTTCCCATTCGCCATTATGGTGTCTGCAAAGATTTCCCCAGGGAGAGTTGGATTCCTAAATAGCTGAGTATAGCCGTTCAACCTGCCAAGACCAGTTTTTTTACGAAATGCTGTCCAGACCTTATATACAGTCATCAGGGTTTTAAACCTAGTTATTTTAAAGTAGCTAGAGTCAGTGAATTTCAGAAAACAATTCTCCGCTTCCCCTCAAATCAAAATAGAATACATATCAACCGATCCAGTCTTAATCTGCGGGTCAGTCACGTCTCCATCAATCAACCCGCTCATATACTGAAAGGCTGCCGCCCAATAATACATTCTGAAATCGAGAACAGCCCATCCTCCCCTTGCCCTTGGCAAAGACATAAAACGTAGTGTCCTCCTAGTTTTCCCATGTGCCCAAATAAACCTATTAACTATATGCCCCAGTGATAAAAACCATTTCCCCTCAAATTCGAGTGGGATTGCTCTAAAGAGATACAGAATTTTTGGTAAAAACACCATTTTCACCACATTGCAGTGCCCCACTAGCGATAGGTGTAGATTGTGCATTCTGTCAAAAGCTTCTTTAGCTTTAGATATTATTGGCTCAATGTTTCTGTCTACAGTCTTTCCCAGATTCCCAGATATGTTGATCCCTAGATAAACCGCTGAGTCCACAACACGTATATCATCGCACACAGCCCCCGCATTCTTGACTATCTGAGTCTTGGACCCATTTAAGGCATACCCTGACAGAAGGCCAAAGGTTAGAGCTTCCGACTCTATCGCAGTTAGGGCATTTTCCGGAGAAGGAGTTACCAATGCGATGTCGTCTGCGTATGCCAAGGTTTTGTATGCTAGACCATGAAACTTTATAGGAGCAATGCCACCATTTGCCTCCAACCTCTGAATTAGGGAGTCAATATAAATCGCAAAGAGCAGTGGTGAGCATGGACACCCCTGGCGTGTACCGCGCTTGATTATTAAAGGTGCCGTATATCTTCCATTAACTCTGAGTCGGGCTGTAGGATCTTTATACAAAGCCTGAACTACTTTAACAAATCTCCCCCGATGCCTGTCCACTTCAGAGCTGCCCAGAGGTAGTACCAGGAGACCCGGTCAAATGCCTTTTCCGCATCCATTAACATGACCGCCATGGGTTCTCCTGAGACTTCAGCAGCATCGAAGAGAGTTACAACCCTGCGGACATGCTGCGTTGTTCCTATCCCTGGGATGAAGCCGTGCTGACTGGAATTAACCATCTTACCTATAACCTTTCTGAGCCTGGTTGCCATGGTTTTAGACAAAGATTTTGCATCACAGTTCATTAGCGTTATTGGCCTGTATGACGCTGGTTCTCTAGGTGGTTTCCCTTTTTTCAGGAAGATTACTATATCTTCCCCTGCCCATGATCCTGGAACAGAGGTACCCATCTGAGCCTGCTGTATTGTTTCAACTAAGTAAGGTCCGATTACCTCCTCAAAAACTTTGTAAAATTCTAGGGGAATCTGGTCAGGCCCAGCAGCTTTGCCAGATGGAAGGCTGCTCAGGGCGACAAACATCTCTTCGGCGGTCAAAGGAGTTTCCAGCGCCTCCCTATCTCCATCAGTAATTGTTTGTATAGGAATTTCACTAAGATACGTTTTCCAAAGGGTCTTTCACCTGTTCTTCATTATATAAGTTGCCGTAGACTTGTCTAAATGTCTCTCGGATCCCTTGTGGCTCGTTAACTATACCCCCCTTACCGTCCGATATCTCCTTGACCTCGCCAATTGCTGTTTTCTGTCTCAGGTGCGCCGACATCGTCTAGGAAACATACAAGACAACCGAACCCGACCACCAAATATTCAAACATCAAAACCAAGTACATTGGGAGTGCAAACACGGGCACGAAGCAAAGAACTGACAAAGACGGGACCAACAGAACAGAAGTAACACCATGCAACCTTGTGGTCAATCTCTCAGATAGGACCCTGACCCCTATCCACCATCAAATATTAAATAAGGGCCTTTCGTTCTGCCCCACATCTAGTTGGAACTTGGTACAGACCCAAGTGGATCTATACAAATTCACTCGGAAACTGAAACTACATTCCTTTTTCTCTGACGGAACCCAACAACAGAGACAACCAGGTCACCCCAACATCACTAGTCATCTCTCAGCCAAAGACTTAGAAGACATCAACTTATTAACACACTTGTCTACGGATGCTCCAACAGATGATTTGGAATCCCTTACAAGCACAGCAGAAGAATTGGATATTGACATTTTTTACTGTAAAAACACAACACTTAGGGGCAAATCTAAATTTACGCCAATCTTACCAGCTGGCAATCCAATAGACACTTTCTTCTCGGCAGTGAGTAATGACCTGATATCTGAACATCACAAATATCTGTCCAAACGAAAATATCTCACACATAACACAACACGAGAAGAAGAACATGCACTATTGGAACTCAAAAATGATTCATCGTTAACAATCAAGGAAGCAGACAAAGGGGGCAATATTGTCATCCTCAACACATCGGATTATCTTCAAGAAGCCGAACGCCAATTGCAAGACCCCGTCTGCTACAGCAAACTTACCAACAATCCGACTAAAGACATACAAAACAAACTGCAGTGTTTATTGAACAAATGGTACGAAAAAGGTCTTCTCACACTGGCAGAAAAACAACTTCTCTTCATAGACACGCCAGTAACTCCGACCCTATACCTTCTGCCCAAAGTCCACAAGCCAGGTACACCTCCGAAAGGAAGACCCATCATTGCAGGTATCGACTCTATATGCTCCAGGATTGGGGCGTATATTGATGAGGAACTTCAGCCGTTCATGAGAGACCTTCCCTCATTCATCCGGGACACTAAGGACATACTACAGAAGCTGAATAACATCACATGGCAACCGGACTACCTTCTCTCAAGCATTGATGTCGTCAGTCTATATACGTCAATTCGACACCCTGATGGTATAGCGGCAGTAAGGAAATGCCTACTAGGAAGATCAGTACACTTCACCGCGAGAAACAACATGATTCTGGAATTCCTGGAATTTTGCCTATATAACAACTTTTTTCTATTCAATGGTACCTATTACCTACAGACCCAAGGTACGGCGATGGGGGCAAAATTTGCTCCTCCATACGCCTGTATCTTTATGGGGGAAGTAGAGCGTCACTGGATTTGGAAGGATCATGAACCAAACTACTCCGAGAACATAGTCATGTGGGGAAGATACATCGATGACGTGCTGCTAATATGGCAAGGATCTGAAGAACATCTACGTAACTTCCTCAGAACCCTGACACCAAATCAATGGGATATCAATATCACCTATACCATATCTAAAAACGAAATAGAGTTCCTGGACGTAAAAATATCTGTTGAAGACAACGCCTTACTAACACAGTTTCATCGTAAAACCACAGCCGCTAACTCCATTTTACACGCGACCAGCAGTCATCCACAGCATACCATCAAAAATATACCAGCAGGAGAATTCCGCAGGGCCAGAATCAATTGCAGTTCAGACCAAGGATTTGAAATACACTCCAGGGACATTACATCACGACTCGCCCAACGAGGATATAATACCAGTTCTCTTAGAAACACTCAACAACAAGTCTCCACTCTGGACAGAAACAATCTTCTACAAAACAGGAAAAAGAAGGAGACGGAACCTACCATACGCTTCCTTACCCCTTTTCACAACGGTCATCACCACATACGGAAAGTGCTCAAAAAACATTGGAACCTATTAACATTAAACCCAACCATCAGATCTGCAATAAAAGACCAACCACAACTCAGCTTTAAGAAAAGCAAAAATCTGAGAGACTCACTATGTCCATCATTCTTTGAAGCCAAACAAAAAGCGACAACCTTCCTACAGAAACCACATGGATTCTACACATGCTCCAACTGCTCAATATGCAAACCAGGCCAATCAAAATTACAACAAACAACAATAAATGGACATACAGTTACTATCCATGATTTCATCAACTGTGAGAGCACTAATGTGATCTACCTCATCACATGTCCATGTGGTCAACACTACATTGGGAGCACAACCCGCCCACTCAAAAAGCGGATACAGGAACATTATCGCAACATCAACAAAACAGATGATAGACAACCTTTAGTTGAGCACTACAATCTATACCATGAACATAATCGGAACTTTGTCTTCTGTGGCTTAGAAAAGATCCGACAACCCGATAGAGGAGGAAATTTGGAACAACGTTTGAGACAGAAGGAAAGCTCCTACATAATCCGTTGTGGAACTGTAGAATTTGGTCTCAATAAAGATCATGAGTGGCATCATTGGCTGTAAAAAGTAAAAACAAACTGACAACATCAAATAGCTATCAAAAAGACTGAAATGGGTGTCGAAATATTCTCAGACACACTGATGATGACACCTATGTGTATATATGTATATTCAGTTTTTACAATGCACTGTTGTTTTCCTGTTTTCTTTCCACCAAACTGTTCCCCGATCTGCAAGTCAGAATTATCTTTCGGGTTTCCCCTGACTGGCCCTACTAAAACCCATAGAATAAACAGAGCGATTAGCGCCATAAATGGAAAATACAATAACAAAATAATTCCTTTCTTGAGTTATCCTTCTCACCCAAACATCGCGGTAATCAACACAAAAAAACAATACAATCAAAATTAAAACGAAAAGATAAGCAAAATAAAATATAGGAATAAAGTAAACCCTACGTATCTGTGAACACTGTTTATAATAAATACAGACTAGAAACAGTGAACTAACTTAACTATAGAATGGTCTAAGCCCATTTCAAGATGGCGTCGGTGGTCTTATTAAATCACTAGCGCACAGTAACAAATTAAATCGAACTGAATGGAGATCATGTAGTTTCTATGATTATACCACAAAGCGGCGCGGACCAACAAAGTAACTTCGTATAGCCGGTCGCGCAAAATAAATAAAATTAAATACATCTTTAAAAATATATACTAAATAGGGAACAGAGCGAATTAAAATATAACGAAAAAGGATGAAAATCCACTTTTTAATAATATACAATAAATAAGTAGTTTTGAGACATAAACCGTTTCGCTAAAGGAACATAACAACACTCAAAGATGGCGCAACAAAACATCCCCATCTGACGTGAATAACACGTGACAGGCCGCATTAACCCCTTTAAGATGGCCGCGGACCAGAACGCGAATACGCCGCGCGGAAGACTACCAGAGACGGCATTCCCGCCGTGATCCTGATCTTATGCCTGAAAGTAAGTAGACTTCTCCTAGGCAATGTTCTGTTAACAGAACTCGGCTGGCGCTTGAGTCCCTAAATAATAATAACTGTTTCCCCCATCATGTGCCATTACGCTGATTTCGAAACGGGTTACTTTACTTCCTAGAACCGATATAACCAATTCACCAACCCTTTCCTTCATGCTATCAACTATTGGGCCCCCAGAACCTTTTCATTATCATAGGAAACAGAATAGAGAAGACATATAAGGAGAATAAGACTGTAATGATTGTAAATAATGGTATTGCAGAGCCAAAATCTATAATTCACATTACCGGATGGTCCTCTGTATGAATTAATGCATACTGTACAAATTATTTCTTGTCCAGACTCCCTCTCAATATGATTAGCCTGTTGCAATTTTTGTTATTGTACCAATACATATTGTTTCATGCAGAGGCTGGTATACTTGTATTTTACAAGTAACCTGTGAAAAGAATGACGAGATAATGAAGATAACATGACCTGTTTGAGATGTTTAATATCGAAAGAAATTTGAAAGCACATCCCCAAGTAAAACCTGCTCGCACTCTTTTGCCTTAACCACAGCTCTTGGTTATTGGACTCTATACTTTACCAACTTCAACTAATTCTTTCCAGCACAGCATTTCTCTCCCTGCATAGGTTGCTTAGTTTCTTTATACGTGACCTCCGATAAGAACTGAACTAACTTTGACACATGTTAAGCACTACTAAGTCCTAATACTGATGAAATCAATGAATAATAGTCAATTAAAATAACTTGTTCACTATAATTTCTTAGCGACTTGACATATCCAGACTTACCTATAGACACGGGTTTTGTTCAAAATCACGCTTTATTTTCTTCTTTCTTAATACAACTTCTACTCACAGGGAGTGGTCACACTAACTTCTCATAGTTCACTTAATTTCTTCTCCTAGGATTAATTCCTTTTTGTCCTTTCTTCCCTTGTCCCCGTACAGCCTTGAGAAAGCCCCGGCCTCAACTGAGCCTAGGGGGCGAAACACGTGTTGGCTGTCCATGTTCATTTGATTTTTCATGTTCATTCAAATCACGAATAAAAAGAACTCTCTGTTTCTACCAAAAGCCTGAATATGGTTCATTACAAGAGAGAGGGGATTTGACTCACTACTATAAAGCACCGCTAATGTTTGCCTGACCTGTTCGCTAAGCTCATAGCATTGCTCCTTTCTTGCCATGAAAGTTATTGCTGCCTTGATAGCTATAAGCTCCTGAGCTTCAGATTTTGCCAATGTCAGTTTTAGCATGGCATGATCCAGTGATACCCCCAATTCAATTGCAACATTCAACTCCTCCTCTGCATCAGTTACTGCCTGGCATAGTTTTTTTGCTATATCTATCAACAAAGGCCTAGGGCTTGGAAGGTAGGGTGCTTTCTTATTAGCTGTGGATCAAATCCTATTGCTTTAGGTATATGATACTCCCCGTTTTTTGGGAAAAAGGGGTAGTCATCCACTACGCTAGCCACCTTCAATTTTAAAATGAGAATTTTACCTGTGGCAATCCCCTTGACAAACCTCAAGGTGCATGAATACACATAAACTACACCGGGTGTTTTTTCAAATACAAATAGTAAAAGAAATATGAAAAAATGTGAAAGAGACGAGATGGCACCTCACGTGCGCACCACCAATTGAGCCTGCTGATTGGTACTCATCAGCTCTGCCCACTTTTATCATCATTGGTCGCCATCACGCTCCAAAAAATAGTGAAAAAAGTGTCCAAAAATAAACCAAAACTGTTAAGGTACGTGGTGAAGAAATCACATACCAAAAACGACTGAATAGTGAAGGTAAAAGGTTGAGGAGGATACAACCTCAATAGGTTCAAACTTTATTATTCCTTTGATGTGCACCCAAATCAACAATTAAAAAGGTTGCTTAATATGCATACCGTTATATTGTGCCAACATGTTTCATCGCCCAATCTTTTTATGGCGATTTCGTCAGGGCAGCTCCAGTCGCTTGGCACAGACACAGGACACTGTTAGAGTTTTTTCTTCGGGGACTGCCAAAGGTAAAAAGGTAAAAACACACAACACTCAGCTCATTCCACTGCCCCTGTTACATATACGAATATATGTCTTTCGTTTGAATATATCAATTACCCTTAGTGAGCCATGGCCTCGCGTACCAGCTCACTCCAATAGGTCTTACGCGGGCTCCTTAAGTGAGTCCTCGCAGTGATTCCGCACTCAGCTGTAATGCAAATCTACAAAGAGAGTATTTTTGATGTATTCAAATTCCTCTTCTTCACCTAATCTTGTATTGGATGTAAAAACACACACTCTTGTATTAAATGTGAAAGCCAAGTAAATACCAAGACCCCCTTATTTGTTGTAACTTCTCTTTTTAAGGAGACCTAGCCACATACTCGTCCATGCTACAAGTTCACGTTAGAGGCAAGATATCACCTGAGAAAGTGGATTCTGTGTGTAGATTTGGACTAGAGATCTTCCATATATGAAAAATAGGAAGGTGAAGGCGATACGGAATTCAACATCGCAATTATGGTAACAGAATCTGCTGTGTTGACTGAAGTACACTTTCTCAGGTGATGTCTCTCCGATATATACATGAGACCAACAGGGTTATTCATAAGTAGCCCAGACACCGTTAAAAGTAGAGTCTCCCTGTGTTCTGGTGTGTATGTGCTGGTGTGTACCATGGGTGACAATACAGCGAGTCTGAATTTAGAATATATATCTTGCCTCTAACGTGAACTTGTAGCATGGACGAGTATGTGGCTAGGTCTCCTTAAAAAGAGAAGTTACAACAAATAAGGGGGTCTTGGTATTGACTTGGCTTTCACATTTAATACAAGAGTGTGTGTTTTTACATCCAATACAAGATTAGGTGAAGAAGAGGAATTTGAGTACATCAAAAATACTCTCTTTGTAGATTTGCATTACAGCTGAGTGCGGAATCACTGCGAGGACTCACTTAAGGAGCCCTCGTAAGACCTATTGGAGTGAGCTGGTACGCGAGGCCATGGCTCACTAAGGGTAATTGATATATTCAAACGAAAGACATATATTCGTATATGTAACAGGGGCAGTGGAATGAGCTGAGTGTTGTGTGTTTTTACCTTTTTACCTTTGGCAGTCCCCGAAGAAAAAACTCTAACAGTGTCCTGTGTCTGTGCCAAGCGACTGGAGCTGCCCTGACGAAATCGCCATAAAAAGATTGGGCGATGAAACATGTTGGCACTATATAACGGTATGCATATTAAGCAACCTTTTTAATTGTTGATTTGGGTGCACATCAAAGGAATAATAAAGTTTGAACCTATTGAGGTTGTATCCTCCTCAACCTTTTACCTTCACTATTCAGTCGTTTTTGGTATGTGATTTCTTCACCACGTACCTTAACAGTTTTGGTTTATTTTTGGACACTTTTTTCACTATTTTTTGGAGCGTGATGGCTACCAATGATGATAAAAGTGGGCAGAGATGATGAGTACCAATCAGCAGGCTCAATTGGTGGTGCGCACCTGAGGTGCCATCTCGTCTCTTTCACATTTTTTCATATTTCTTTTACTATTTATATTTGAAAAAACACCCGGTGTAGTTTATGTGTATTCATGCACCTTGAGGTTTGTCAAGGGGATTGCCACAGGTAAAATTCTCATTTTAAAATTGAAGGTGGCTAGCGTAGTGGATGACTACCCCTTTTTCCCAAAAAACGGGGAGTATCATATACCTAAAGCAATAGGATTTGATCCACAGCTAATAAGAAAGCACCCTGCCTTCCAAGCCCTAGGCCTTTGTTGATAGATATTGATTGAGAGGAGGGCGGCCTAGGTTCTTTTTCCCTCTGTAGCTCCTTATTGTGTATATAGTTTTTTTGCTACCAGCACCTCTTGCTTTTGTCTATGCAGAGTAAAGCTCAATGTCTCACCTCATATCCCGGCCTTAAATGCATCTCAAGCAACCTCTGAGCAAGTGTTTCCTCTATTGATGTCCTAGAAGCTCACTATCCATTCCTTCATATTTTGTACATATCCTGGATCTCTCAGCAGCCCTCTCTCAAAGGTCCAAACCCGCTAAGGTCTACCCCCCTGGCAGTATCAACTGTTAACACTATAGGGTTATGGTGAGAGATGATCCGGGGTAGCTTCTCAATTTGAGACCTTGACATCAGCGAGTTAGATACAAAAAAGTAATCGAGCCTAGCAGCCACCTTATGAGGAGCCGAGAAGTATGTGCTACCAGGGTAGTTGGGCTTCAATCATGCCCACACATCTGCCAGCGAATTATTCTGAGCCAGATTAATGATTGCTCAAAATGTCCTTTTCTTCCGACCCGTATATCGGTCCCCGGTCTCCGTCCAGAGCACCCCCATCCCATTTATATTAAAATCTCCACACATGATGACTGGTGTAGGACAGGAGGCTAATTCCGAGTCTAAAAATTCAAAGATGTCAGGGTCATCTTCGGTCGATCCATACACTGAACAAATAGTAAACGTCTCGCCCATTATCATGCACTCCACCAAAACCCATCTGCCCCACTGATCTTCCATCTTTCTCTTGACGTTATATTGCTCCATCTGGAGAGTATGGCAACCCCTCTAGTTTTAGTCCCCTGTTTAGTATTTGCAATCAAACGGAAACCTAGCTGTTCCATTAAGCTCCCTCTTATACCCTCTATGTGTGTCTCTTGTAGGCATAAGAGATCCAAACGCATTGTTCTCAGAATTGCCGAAGCCCGTTGTCTTTTAACCTGATCATTCAATCACATTTTCTAAATCAATGCTCTAATTTTCTACTTCATTCATAACTACGGATGCCTCATTCTCAATGTCCTCTATTGCAATTGTTTCCTCTTGTTGAATTTCATCATTTAACATTTTCAGATACGTTGGAAACACTTCACACTGAATACTATCTTTAACTGCATTGAAAGTATGTTCATAGCAGCCATTGTCACCTAGCAACTCATTCTCAGAATGCCAAGGTTTAAAAAGTTGCAAAACAGCTAAGTAAAAGCATTCTCTTTTCTCAACTGTTTGACAGCTCGGTTTAGAAAGATTTATGAGACTTGCCTTTCAGTGTCTCACGAATCATCCATTACAGCCAGTCAGGCCAAACCTTCCTTGTTCAATATTTTCATCCATGTTATTTCTGTATGTATAGTGCTGCAGTATGTCATACAAACAAAGATTTTCCAAGTGAACACTCCAATTAGGGTAATATGTGTCCATCGTATTTAAGTATGTCAGTGGTCACTGGATCAAAGTGAGCAAGGTACTCCATTTCAGGAAATGATTTCATCACGTTTTCATGTTGGTGCCAGACCTACACTTGCCCAAATTATCGATTTGGACTTCCAGCGTAAGCTACAAGAATTGAGCTTATTGCAAGCTTCATAAGATCCAATTTCCCTGTGGGAAAGCATCTTTAAACTGCAATTGTGAAGCTTTTTACTTAAAGACTTCTGTTCTGCTATCTCTTCCCATTTGTCCTTTATTTCTGCCTTTTTAGAATTGAAGTGACGTCTATGAAGTGACGTATATGAAGTGATGTATCGAGCAATTGCAATAGAATTGTCTGCTACAAACTGAATACCAATGACAACATGACATTCCATATAGAAAGGATTACAGGGTTGTAATCATTGGCACATTTTGATGCCTAACTTCTCTTCCAATTGTGTGCATTTTTAGGTGATTTACCAGTAACAGTGTGTCTGATTGCAGACATAAAACTGTTCACTCTTTCTTTTGAGATAACAGGCCTATGGAATCCAAAACAACATTTAGTGTAGTATTACCCTTTTGCTCTGTATCTCCATCGACAATATTTCTCACATTTATGGGACTGGAATCTTAAGACCTGTTGCCTAGGAGTTCCGTTGTGAGATTCTTCTGGAATCTCACACGTTACATACTGCTCAATGATTGATAACACTGCTTCACGAGTACCTTTACCAAACCTTGGTGCATCTTTCACCCACAATAACATATGTATATGTGTTGCACCTCTAACTTGATGATCTTTTCTCTAGAAAAAGTCCACAACTTCACTTAGAGGTGGATTTGTTTTGTTACAGCTAAAATGGAGTGGGGCTTCAAATCTGTGCTTAAAGTATCTACAAATATTTACAGGATTAATTGAACATAATTCACCAGCAGTTTTAAAATGAATGCCCACAATGTTTGCATTAGCTTGCCTGAGAAGGTCATGAGGATAATCCCAAGCATACTCTGCAATGCTCAAGGTAATAAAACCAGGTATGTGCACTTAGATTGTGTAACATAAACTTTAGCTCACCATGACAATGAAACCAATATTCATTGGTACCACATTGACAAGCCATGATGTTTATCAGATTACTCTCTAGAGCCTCATATTTCTGTGTATTGTTCCCACAAAATCTCTTTCAGTGATATCATTGAACCATGTCCCTGTCCTCATAATATGGCCTCAGCATAAGACAGTACTGGGATATCACTTTCAACCAACTAATGGAAAATGTGTGGAATGTTTTGCCTAAACAGAGGATCTTCAGAATATAATCGACTTGATCTATTTTCACTTCAGGAATTTGTACTCTACATTCATCATAACAACCACCTTCTCCTGTTGGAACAAAATTGGAAAACACTGTGCTTCTAATCTCCTTTTCCACACACTCATCAGTTTTCCTTTTGCTTGTATCATTTTGTACAATTCTAAGGCATCACCCATCATGTCTCTTGAGTGTAGAGAATGAATGCTGTAGTGTTCATATATTTCTTCTGCTTTACATAACTTTTTTAAATTGGCAACAAGCATCTGAGGTGTAGGAATCTATTGTAACATAGCAAACAACTCCCTCCACATCAACATCTATGTAAAACATATTTTCTACTTTAAGGTATTGTAAAGCTTTCTTATCCCCATAAATCCTCATGAGTTCCTGCCAATTTTGTTTTATCTTTAATAGACACTTCATTTACTATAACTACTAGTGATGTTTCTTCCTCTTAATCTACAGTTATAGTTTCAATATTCTCCTTCATATTCAAAGGCAAATGCACAACTTTACTTTTCACACCTTTTAATAACTCAGAAGGAGGTAGTTGCTTATTTGTGTTCTGCGCTCTAACAATTGCTTGGAATAGATGCACTGTCTGGATGAGCTTACTCTCATACACATTGGGGTCTTCTAGCTCAGGAGGAATGGTAAAAGTTTCTAAATTATGATGAACACCTCTTGCAGTCATTTTATTATCATTCAGTTTGTCAATACAATAGTTGCATTCAATCTGCCTTGTACACAAATAAAAATGATCTTCGAATATTAAGTAAAGAGCTAGTTTAAACCATTGCACTAGATCAGTGTCTTCTGTTTTCTTGCAAATTTCAAATTTTTTTGTTTGTACTTTGTAGTTGGTTTGCCTACAAAATACAAACTTTGTCTGGAATTTCTGCAGATGTCGTAGTAAATCCATCGATTTTCTTTTTAAATTTTACTAAAACATTCTCAGCCTTCGGGATTTCATTCTTGATCTGTACAGTCTGCTCCTTCTCTTCAGTGGGCCTTTCAGGAGAAAAATATGTCATCTGAATATCATCTATAACAGATGATACTTTAGAATGAGTAACCCTCAGTAAAGTGTTTTGATAGTGAATGGCTGGGCTTTTGACAAAATATAAGCTTCTTACTAGGTTACACAATTTAGTGTGGCACACAGACAGAATCCGTATCTGATGGAAAGTACTGTCGCAAATCTGTGGTGATAAGCAAGCCAATGAATGTCCTTGAAGTTTTGTCAGTCTTCTAACTCGATAAGGATCAAGGCATTGCAGTATTTTGATTTTGTGTTTTCCAGTTCCTTTGTTGTGCTTAGTTAAAAATTATATATGCTTTTTAATAGCTTCTTGCCTTATGTTTCAAATTCCTCTACACTTCCACTCAAACTGGACATCGGGGACATTGACCTAACCCTTTATTTGTTAAATCTTCTACTACCTTTCTAGATACTATTTTTTTTCTTTTTCTACTGGTGCCTCTTCATTCATTTCATATGAACGACCATTATATCAATTGCAAAAACGAATTCATTCTCCAGTAAGTATCATTCCTCATTAAAAAAGGCTCACTATTGGATATGAGTTTTCACTTCCTTGGAAAAAACTACAAAAGTTTGTTTTTTAACTTCTGATAACATTTCTTTATAAATGAACTATCCTAATTTCTCTAAACATCTAATTCTGTTTAAAATCAGAATAAAAAGCTTTCTCTTTAACACAAATTTTTCCTATTACTGACTAAAAATACTCTCGGTATTGAATTGTTGCTTTTCTATTTTCACTGCTTTCATACTCCTCATTATAATGTTCACTACTCTAGCACGGAAGAACTTCTGCTGTAGTTCTTTGAATTTCTTTTGTCTAAATCCTGTTACTCCCACAGTTTCTTTTCTACTACTTTTTTCATTGAAAAGGAATAACCGATTTTCTTATGCTTCAATGTATCTATTTTAGAAGTTACACCTGTATGCGAAAAGTTATATGATGTCATACATTTTTTAGTGAAAGACTAGGTGCTCTTACCAGATCTTAATCTTTCTTTACCATAGAGTCCTTTCTCTTGCTGTATTACATTTTTGGAGACGTTTCGGTTATAGGTTTGCTATTCTTCTTTTTTTTTTCTGCTCTTTCATTGGCATCTTCAATTTATTGAAAACCGTACATAATAAATTAAAGATACTTAGTATTTATTACTGCCTCTCACAGACGTATCACTATACTACAAAAATCAGATTATTTCACAATATTTTATATATAATATTATGTAGAACAGAGTCTGTAGTGACCATTCTGAACAAAGGAAACGGTCTCTCTAGAACACTAGACCCTATGCTCCTACATTTTCACAGGCTGCAGATCGTATATGGTGCAGTTTAATGAAAGCCTGGCTCCTTCTCATAACGGGTGAATCCTTCATATTTATGCTTCAATTTTATAAGAAGACGGTCTGTATGCTCACACATCTCTACATTGTAAAGTCTGGGTATAAAAGGCTTTTCTTAGGAACACACCACCCTGCAGTGTAACCTTACCTGTATATCAATGCAGTGTATGCTTGGCTTTCTTGAGACAGTTCTCCATAGTGACAGCTCTGTACATATTAAAAGTAACACTTTGTTCTGTACAATCACATTATAACAGGGCTCTAATTCTCTATGGTAGAGTTTCATGAAAGACTGCTTATTTTTATTACATATCTATGCAGACTCAATACTTCAGTTTTATGACAACATGATCTCTTTCCTGAGACTTCCCTACAGGGTGAAAGCTGAATGTAAAAGACCTTACTGGTGAACTCTGATCTTTTCTTTGTCAGTATATGTTTGACTTTAATAAAAACAGCCTCTTTACTAACAGGTTTGTACACAGTAGAGGCTCTCTGCACAAAGTTTTAGAGGAACACTAGCACCTGTGTTGTGCTACTATTACATGGTACAGATACATTATGGTAGAGTATGATGAAAGACTGACTCCTTTTCTTACAGGGTGAAGGCTTCATTTTTATGAAAACATGCCATGTCTGCTGACAGTTCTCTACAGAGTGAATACAGAGTGTGAAAGGCTTTACTGAAATACTCACCCCTCTGCAAAGACCTTTTCTCTGTGTGACCAGGTTGTAAGATTGGCTTTGGTAAGAGCACACTCTGTATTGGCATCTCTACACACAGTAAAGGCTATATGTAGAAGGGGGGTTGGGCCTATATTTACGTCCAAGCTAGGCCACCAATAAAGTATCAAAAAGAGGAAAAAGATTGGACACATAATTAACTAGAATTTCTATAGAAAAAACCCTTTTAGACAATTAAGCAGGGTTTGGTGTTTTTATTTCACCTTTTTACTTTCACGTAGTTTTTTGACATACAAAAAGACATTAAGTTCATGTCATAGGAAAAGGACAGACATGTGCATTCAACAATACATCAAGGAATAAACAAAATACTTAACATTTAATGGTTACATGACAAAGAACATTAATGATGACAAATGAACAAAAATGACCAGTCCTTAAGTTGAAAAAAGAAAGAATGTAACGGTGCAGGCCAGTTTACAATTTGAATTACTGCCACCTGCTACACACAGCTAGTCGATAATGAGAATACAATAGGCAAGCTGCCTTGTTTGACCATTGTATCAATCAGTGCAATGCTAATTATTTCGTCTAGCTGTGAAGGCCGACGCGTTTCGGAACCCTATTGTCATTGGAGGGTTCTCATCAGGACCAGGACTCGGTCGAACTCTTTTGTATAAAAGGGGTGAAAAATGCGCAAGCTGCTGGTGATCAAGTTTGGATTGTATCGGACTATTCAATGGATTTGTCTGTGATCTTTCACAACTGTTGCCAGCGAAGCCCCAATTCCTACAATGTGCGCGGTGTCACAGGGACCAGTTAGATCAGCGTGTGCGCTGTTGCACTACTTTGGCGTCTTTAAGATTTGAGTTGCTGTCAATCATGTAGTCAGGACGTCTCACTCTCTGGTTTGCCTTGACTCCTGCATGAATAGTTTGTGGTTCCCTTCCTCCCGGCACACGATCTTTGGCATTCATTGAATTCTCGACTAGCTGTGTGTAGCAGGTGGCAGTATTTAAATTGTAAACTGGTCTGCACTATTACATTCTTTCTTTTTTCATCTTAAGGACTGGTCATTTTTGTTCATTTGTCATCATTAATGTTCTTTGTCATGTAACCATTAAATGTTAAGTATTTTGTTTATTCCTTGATGTATTGTTGAATCCAGGTCCTCAGTTTTGTCATTAAACCAGGGTGCAGATTATCTGTGGTAGAGTTTTATGAAAAATTGACTCTTTGTCTTATAACTTTTCACAGAGTGAATGGCCTCTTTACCGAGACCCCTCTTCAGGGTAAATGGCACACATTTATAACAACATGTCCTCTCTGCTCACAGCTCTCTACAGAGTAAAACCTGGGTTTATAAGGCTTTACCAAGGAACTCGTACCTCTACAAACACCTTTTTTTCTGAGTGAACAGGGTATATCATTAGGTTTACAAACAACAGCCTCTTTAGTGACACCACTCAACAGAGTAAAGGCTCTGTGTGGAAGATTTCAGACAAAGACTAGGTCATGTTATCACATTTTAATAGTGTGCATATTCTATATGCCAGAGTTTAATGAAAGAGTGCTGCTTCTCTTACAAGTCTGTACTTCAGTTTTATAACCACATGATCTCTCTGCTGATACCTCTCTACAGTGTAAACAGTGGGTGTCAAAGGCTGTAGTGAGTAAATCACCCTTCGTCAAACACAATTTCTCTGAGCAAACGAGGTGTATGTTTGGGTTTGCTAAGAGCAGCATCTACACTGACACCTCTGTACAGAGTCAAGGCTTTGTGTAGAATGTTTAACAAAAACATTAAACCCTGTGCAATCACATTACAACAGAGTTGTCATTCTCTGACAGTTTCATGAAAGACTGGCTCCTTTCCTTAACTTCTATACAGGCTGAATGCTTAGGTTTTTTGACAACATGGCCTCTCAGCCCAGACTTCTTTACAGGGTGAAGTTTTGGTGTAAAATGCTTTCCTAGAGAACTAACACCCCTGCAACCACATTTTCTCTGTGTCAATAAGATCAATTATTCTGTTTACTAAGTGCAGCCTCTCTACTCACACTTCTGAACAGTAGAAAGGGACTGTGTAGAAGGTTTGAGAGAACCAGTTAGCATTTATCAGATTTTAACAGGTTGCACTTTCTATATGGTAGACATTGATAAAAGACGGGCTCCTTCTTTTACAAGTGTAAGCACGCTGACTTCATAGCCTTTATCCTAACATGCCCTGACTTAGAGACATCTTTCTACAGGGTGTCAAAGTATTTACTGACAAAGTCGCCCCTTTATAAAGACTGTGTCTCTTGGTAACCAGAATATGTCATTTGCTTAACAAACAGCAGCGTCTCTACTCACATTTCTTAACAGAGTAAAGTCTGTGTAGAAGGATAAAGGCCCTGACGTGCAACATTTTAACCGGGTGCACAATGTGTAAGGTAAACTTTTATGAAACATCTGTTCATAAATGTTGAACGGTGCCAAAATTATTAGCAAACCAAAAAACACCATTTGTCTATATAAAAGCAATCCTAACTATAACTACTGCCAGTGGGTAAAAAAAAAAATATATATATATATATATATATATAAAGGTTGTATGACGTTCCAACATATGCCTTTACCACGCATGCGTTACAGCGTGAATGCCATTCCCACGCATAACCTTTACCACGAATATTCCTTTACCACGCATACTTTTACAACAATTTACGTTGTAAATTCATGCATGGTAAGGGCATACTCTTGGTAAAGGTTATTCCCCAACCTCTAAACCCTTCTTACAAATACCCCTTCACTGCCCTTAACCCTAAAATCGGACCTCTGCGTTTTTTTTTTAAATCTAAAATTCCCCTTACCTCTCCACGTCGTCTCTTCTCCATGATCTTCCGAGTTGACGTTCTACGTCGTAAAGAGGAAACGGAAGTGTCTTTCCGTTTCCTCAACCAAGACGCCGATTGCCTCCCGATTGCCTCCACATGGCTACTTAAACAGGTGCGGTTTTTGGGGGGGGAACCCCCCAAGCCCCCTTTTTTTACACTTTTTGGGGGGGCCCACTAAGGCCCCTTTTTAGGTCTCGCCTGACCCAGCGCATGCGCTGGTCTCGCGAGACTTATTGAGAGGGCTCCAAAAAGTGCTACCAGGCCAGCCTAGAGCTACAGTGCATGTGCCCGGGAGCGCACGCCGCTTTGATGTTTACCGCGATTACTCTCACTTTTCACGGCCGTGATGTTTGATCGCGATCACTTTGGGGGCCTCGCGGCCGCACGGCTGCTTTGTATACCTAGGCATGCTGAAAACATTATCCCCTAGCATTGTGTCTGTTTACAGAAGGCAGGGATGACAAGCTGAACCCCCTTACACTGTTTCTACGTTTTGCTTATATAATATAGAATGGTGCGCGTTCAAGCCAAACCGCAGATTAGTCAGGGAGACGCGTAGATTTCAAAGCACAAAATAATTTTATTTTACCCCTCTCTCTCTTATAAAATTGTACTATTCAATGCAGTAAGGAAATACCTTTCATCTCTATAGTTTTACTTCCCTCTCTACTATTTTCTCAAATCTCAGCAAGTTGGAAAAAGATCAAACTAACTGATGTCTCACTAGTGTTGTCAGACATTGGTATGATCTGATTAGTGCAGCCAGATACACACGCAGTGTGAGAACTGCGATCCTTGGCCCATATGTGTATTGTAGGTAGGCATAGACAGAAAAGGAAGTGGTTATCGAGAGACTGCCTGTTAGGTGAAATGTTGCCTTGCATGGTTTCTGGTCACGTTACAGCGCGCTCTTCCTGTGAGCCCCGCCGTCTGTCTGTCTGTTATCCAGCTCGCTAGCCACGTACATAAACTGATTATAAGTGACGCGGTCAGTCGTTGCTTTTAACACTTTAGTGTAGCTTTTTGTTGGCCTTTCATTTGAAACTCCGCGCCCCTAGCCCTTATGAAATCTCCCCAGGAGACCAGTTAGAAGTGAATTCTGACGCCACCCCTGGCGCACAGTCTGAGCTTGCTCAGGGGCGTAGCTTCAGTGTGGTGTTTGAAGTGTGACACACCCTCAAATAAATGCATACTTGGCTTGGTAAATGGGTGTATGGGCCTAGGATCGGGTCTCCTGTGTCTTAGTTGGTTTTCCCGCTTGTCTAGTTGGGAAGTGTGATTCACACCCCCTAAATCTCGTTGACTAAGCTATGGCCGTGACCTTGCTTAATGGTAGGCCTGCAGTGCGCCCTTCCATTTCAGAGACAGCGTCAGCTCAGCATGCGAGAAACGCTGTAAAATCAAATTTTTCGTCTCCTATGTTACATCAAAGGACACACTTCTTTCTGGTCACTCTAAAAGGGTTTCAACCAGGGCTTTAAGTAGGATGAAAAAACTGGGGGCTCTCAAAGGGGCGTGGCCAATGTAATTAAGGGCGTGACTTCAAACATGTAAGCGAAAAATCTGTGCTTAGCATAGTGTGCTACCTGATTTGTATTTTCCTGCTTCTGTCATTGCATCTATATATATAAATACTACAACAAATAGCCTTACACCTACAGCAAGCCAAAACTATTGGTTTGTCAATGGTTGTTAGTTGCATGAGCAACAACTATGACTTCGTTGAATATAATATGACAGTGCTTTAGTTCTGAAATGAGACTGTGAAAGAACTTTAACAAGTCGCTTTGAAGTTACCCCAAAGGCAGTGATGAGTGGTCCAGCTGCAGAGTTAAGACTTTTTTCTCACCCGGAGGGTGAGGGCAAAAATGGAGAGCCCGATAGGGACCCGTCTCGGCACCTGCTTTTTAGGTCTCATCTACGCAGCACGCATGCGCTGCATAGGAGGGCCTTTAGCCGTCGTTCTTCACTTTTTAAAGCACTGTACTCGTGCTTGTGGCGGCATTCACCTTGCAGGAGCGTGCAGCGGCATGCCACAAGCACGAGTGTAGTCGTTGAAAAAGTGAAGACTGCTCGCATGCGCACGCACGCACCACTCCCGGGCTTGATAAGATAAGAGTTTAATGTGTTTTCTCAGGTGTGTTGTAATCCTTACCCGATGTGCTGTCTCTCTATCGTAATTGAATTATTTTGAAATGAAATCGATTAATATAAATTAGCAATGACGAGCACACGCACGAGTGCTTTAAAACAGCTGCTGCTCGTGCTCTTTTGAAAGATGGGAAATTAAAGGTTTTCAGAACATGCAGATTCAAGTCTTCACTATAGTGGTTTCTTTTATTTGTTCTGCATGTATTTATTTGCATATAATAATGTAGTATCCTCAGAGCATTAGGAATAGCCACAAATCGTTAAACTCTGCAAACATGTACAGGTTTTATATTCGAATCATTGTCACAATGAAAGTTGAGCTTTAGAGTACTAACCCTAACTGCAAATGCCTTGCATTAATGGATGACTCACTCTCGACTATCACACTCTCACTGACACTCTCACAGACTCTCACTCTCACAGACACTGTCATAGACACTCGACACTCTCACTGACACTCTCACTCTTGCACTGACTCACTCACTCTTGCACTGACTCACTTACTCTCACACTGACTCACTCACTCTCGCACTGACTCACTCACTCTCGCACTGACTCACTCACTCTCGCACTGACTCACTCACTCTTGCACTGACTCACTCTCGCACACGCACTGCTTAACTGACTCTCTCTCGTACACTCACTGACTAACTGACTCTCTCTCGCACACTCACTGACTAACTGACTCTCTCTCGCACACTCACTGACTAACTGACTCTCTCTCGCACTCTCACTGACTCTTTCTCGCACACTCACTGACCAACTGACTCTCTCTCATACACTCACTGACTGACACTCTTGCGCACTCACTGACAAACTGACTCTCTCGCACACTCACTGACAAACTGACTCTCTCTCACACTCACTGACAAACTGACTCTCTCTCGCACACTCACTGGCTAACTGACTCTCTCTCGCTCACTCACTGACTAACTGACTCTCTCTCGCACTCTCACTGACTCTCTCTCGCACACTCACTGACCAACTGACTCTCTCTCGTACACTCACTGACTGACACTCTCTTGCGCACTCACTGACAAACTGACTCTCTCACACACTCACTGACAAACTAACTCTCTCTCACACTCACTGACAAACTGACACTGTCTCGCACACTCACTGACTGACTCCCTCTCACTCTCATTCACTCTCACTGACTCTCTCTTTCAATCTCACTGACTCACTCTCACTGACTCTCTTTCACTCTCACTGACTAACTCTCACTGACTGACTCTCACTCTCACTGACTCTCTCACTCTCACTGACTGACTCTCACTCTCACTGACTGACTCACTCTCATTCACTCTCACTGACACTCTCACTGACTGACTCACTCTCTCACTCTCACTGACTGACTCACTCTCACTCTCTCTCACTGACTATCACTCTCACTGACTGACTCTCACTCTCACTGACTGACACTCTCACTAATTGACTAACTGACTCTCTCATTCTCACTAATTGACTCACTGACTGACTGACTTTCACCCTCCTGTTATTTATGCCCCCATAACAAAACAAGCATTGGCATAGCCAATAGGTCTCGCCTTTGGGACCTTATAAGTGTTTAGCCATATAACAGTTGATGCTGTTGTAACAATGATATTCTACTGCATAACTAAATACTTAAAAGGTCCCAAAGGCGAGACCTATTGGCTATGCCAATGCTTGTTTATTTTAGCCTTTAACAAACATGCCTTTACTACGTATCTCGTAGTAAAGGTATGCATGGTAAAGGCCATTCGTGGCAACCACGCATGCGTTGTAATGCATGCGTGGTTAAGTTATGCGTGGAAACGGCCGCGTTGTAGTGGCCGTTTTATTTATATATATATATTCAAAAGAAGCATCAAGCGTTTCCCTGTTAACGGAGCTCCTGGCTCTTCAGGGTGGCCTCACAAGATGGGCACAGGGAAGCCCATTAACACCTTCCTGGCAAACAAACAAGGTGAGGCCCATGTAGTTGTAACTCGCTTTATTTCCAGAGTTTCAAAGCGCCTGCTTCCATATGTCTAACGTTTCGGCTCCTGCCTTGTTCACAGACTGGATCACAAGCGCCCAGGTGCGCTCGAGCTTAATTAATTGCGATGCGTCACGTGACTGTAGTTATGAACTACTGCTCCCAAAGTGCATTGTGCAAGTTAAACAATACAAGACAACAGTTCCATCTTTTTGCACAATGACGATTTCAAAGTGGAATTTTCGTTTTAAACAGTCAGGTGAAATTGTTATTATTGCTGCTCATATTTGATAATTTTGACTCTGGAAAAGCCGTTTACATACTGCAAGATCATGACAGGATGTCCCCCTGTCCGAATCCCTTCCACGCGCCAACCTTTTTGCTGTCGTAGCATTCCTTCGTAGGTTAGGAGGCGCGAGTGAACCTAGCTCCGTATTAACATTCAAAAGAAGCATCAAGCGTTCCCCTGTTAACGGAGCTCCTGGCTCTTCAGGGTGGCCTCACAAGATGGGCACAGGGAAGCCCATTAACACCTTCCTGGCAAACAAACAAGGTGAGGCCCATGTAGTTGTAACTCGCTTTATTTCCAGAGTTTCAAAGCGCCTGCTTCCATATGTCTAACGTTTCGGCTCCTGCCTTGTTCACAGACTGGATCACAAGCGCCCAGGTGCGCTCGAGCTTAATTAATTGCGATGCGTCACGTGACTGTAGTTATGAACTACTGCTCCCAAAGTGCATTGTGCAAGTTAAACAATACAAGACAACAGTTCCATCTTTTTGCACAATCACGATTTCAAAGTGGAATTTTCGTTTTAAACAGTCAGGTGAAATTGTTATTATTGCTGCTCATATTTGATAATTTTGACTCTGGAAAAGCCGTTTACATACTGCAAGATCATGACAGGATGTCCCCCTGTCCGAATCCCTTCCACGCGCCAACCTTTTTGCTGTCGTAGCATTCCTTCGTAGGTTAGGAGGTGCGAGTGAACCTAGCTCCGTATTAACATTCAAAAGAAGCATCAAGCGTTCCCCTGTTAACGGAGCTCCTGGCTCTTCAGGGTGGCCTCACAAGATGGGCACAGGGAAGCTCATTAACACCTTCCTGGCAAACAAACAAGGTGAGGCCCATGTAGTTGTAACTCGCTTTATTTCCAGAGTTTCAAAGCGCCTGCTTCCATATGTCTAACGTTTCGGCTCCTGCCTTGTTCACAGACTGGATCACAAGCGCCCAGGTGCGCTCGAGCTTAATTAATTGCGATCCGTCACGTGACTGTAGTTATGAACTACTGCTCCCAAAGTGCATTGTGCAAGTTAAACAATACAAGACAACAGTTCCATCTTTTTGCACAATCACGATTTCAAAGTGGAATTTTCGTTTTAAACAGTCAGGTGAAATTGTTATTATTGCAGCTCATATTTGATAATTTTGACTCTGGAAAAGCCGTTTACATACTGCAAGATCATGACAGGATGTCCCCCTGTCCGAATCCCTTCCACGCGCCAACCTTTTTGCTGTCGTAGCATTCCTTCGTAGGTTAGGAGGTGCGAGTGAACCTAGCTCCGTATTAACATTCAAAAGAAGCATCAAGCGTTCCCCTGTTAACGGAGCTCCTGGCTCTTCAGGGTGGCCTCACAAGATGGGCACAGGGAAGCCCATTAACACCTTCCTGGCAAACAAACAAGGTGATATATATATACACACATAAATAAGTCTGCATTTCCATAGGAAATGCATTTTCTTTTTTGGTTTGCTCCTAACTTTGGGGCTGTTTGACGAATCTTCCCAAAACTTTTTTAAAAATGTTTGATCTACTTCAGCTGCTTCCTGGAAAGATCTGGGGTGAAAGGTCAAGCATAGGCTGGAAAAAGGGGGCCTCATAATGCATTTTCCCAATTAGTTTTTTCATAGGAATATTGAACAGCCATATTATAAAATCTGCTAAACCGAATGACACCAAATTTGGCAGAGAGCTAGATCTTGGTCGGGAAAGCGTGCCTTTTGTTATTTTATGAAAATCTGTTTAGTAGTTTTTCCACAGACGATCCCTGGATCTGCAACTCCGATAAAAAAATAATGGTCTCCTGCCTATTTCAAAAACTCTGGGATGGGCCTGAAAACACAGGAGGGTGGAGCATTATTATTTTTTGGGGAGGATGTGTGTGGTCTTCCTCCCCGAGCTCTCATGAGGCAATGAGAACCCCATCGCCCTGGGGCAGCTATTCATATAATGGGGAGGGCAGTGCACAACTCCCTTCCCCGTGCCACTAAGAGGCCCCCGGTAGCTCTATCCCTCGCAGCCAAACATTTATGTTAAGGTAAGGAGGCAATGCCCACCTTCTCAGCCTTGGACAGGCCCCACTCCCTGAGCCTCGTAGAGGCCCTGGGGACCAGCTCATGTGGCCCAATTTTTTTAGTAAGGCCAGGGACCACATCTACCTGGACACTGTAGTTTCTTGCCTGGAAGAGTGCGGGCATACCCTGCCTGCATTCTCCTGGACAGGGAACAGAAATTTGGCAGGACCACATAGAAACAAGTTGCTTGACCTAGGGCGAGAGTAAAGGAATGGTGCTGGCTGGGGACATATTAAAGGGGACCAGTGAGTTCTCTAGTATCCTGTCCCAAGTGAAGAGTAGCATTATTCACGCTCACGATTTATGCGCGCTGCGCACTTCAACTGTCACTTCATGGCGTGAGGCAGCGTTTAGTCTTCGGGCTTGAGTTTCCTGGTAAATATCTTCAGGTGAGTCGCTTTAGCTGTTACTGGTGCTCTGCCTGATATTCGGCAGAATTTTCTGAGGAATATTCTTGAACCCTGAAACCAGGTATTGGGTGTTTGTCTTTTCCTGACTCTGGTGAATTCCCTGTTTGGAAGCAGTTTCATAGTTATTTCGAAAAAGGAAACACATGAACTTCAAGTAAGTCATATGCTTTTTCCTAGAGGAGCCGGTTACTTCACTCTGTTCAGGCAGATTGTAATAACTGGACTTGTCGAGAATTTTGAGAGGGAAGAATATTGAGAATAGTATTCGAGGCAGACTATATTTTGGACGTGTGCTTGCTGCTCAGTTAAAACAGTCAATGCTGAGAACTATTTGAGTGAATAATTTTCTGCAAGTGAGTTTGCTGCACAGTTAGAACAGTCTACTCTGAGAACATTATTCAAAGGGAGATACATATTCTGGAAGTGAGCATGCTGTGCATTTAGTACAGTCCACTATAAACCTACAACTCAATACTGCAGTATATATAAATATATATATATATATTTGTACTTACCATCTTTATCCACTTCCAGCACCTGTAAGAGAATAATACACGAAAAGACTTTATGACAAGAAGTAGAATTCTAATCTAATACTACTTAGTAGGAGCACTGTCAGCTTAAGTACGGAATGTTATGAACTAAATTATGAAGTAGGCCTTACTCTATCAATCAAGGCTAAGGAGAGCAGCTAGACCACTGTGTATTAAAGGTAATTAAGGTAGTTGGGAGGAGGTTGGGTGTTTAGAGAGAGGGCATTAGAGTTAGAAGTAGTAATCCTGTGCTTGTGTATTACAGGTGTTCGTGAGGATCCTTGCAGGGTTTCCAGTGAGGAGAACACAGCAGTGGCAGTCTCTCTTATTGTCCCATTCCCCTTTTTCCCCTCTTCACTGTGAGTGGATACTATTTACTGGCAGTGGAGTCTGGTAATTGGGACTTGCGCTTCTGCTCCAGTGAAAGTCAAGCTACTTAAGGTGCATGGTACTAGAAACTTGATAGATTGAAGTGCCAGTACCAGCTTCCACTTGAGCAGAATGGCAGAAGGTTTTGATGTTAAGTCTTTAGCGACAGTATTGGAGGGGTTACAGAAAAAGTTAAGTAAAACGATGGAAGAGAATAAGACCCTAAGAGATGAGGTTAGCAAGTCTAGTCAGGAAGCTATTTATCTTCGTCAGAGTTTCGACAAATTAGTTGAAAGGGTAAATCCAATGGTTAAGGAGCAAAAGCCCCAACAATTTTCCCCATCCCCTTCAGCAACAGAATTAACTATGCAAGTAATTCATGCAATTTCTCCAACAATTCCTCTAGCTGCCCCTGAGAGGTTTAATTAAGACCCTCATAAGGCACAAATCTTTCTCACGCAGTGTTCATACATTTCCTTTGTAGGTCCATAATATTTAAGGAGGATCAATCCAAGGTAGCCTTCATGCTGTCTTACCTGAGCAGAGATGCAGCAGCGTGGTCGATGCCACTGATAAATTGCAATGACCCAATTTTATATAACTTCCAGGAATTTAAGCTGGATTTTCTTCGCATTTTTGATTGCCGAACAGTATCTCAGAATACTGATAATGAACTGCTAGATCTTAAGCAAGGAAACCGAGAGCTGATTGCGTACCTAGCGCAATTCAACAAACTGATTGTCGAAACTAATTGGCCTGTAGCCAAGAGAGAAGCTATTTTCTATAGAGGCCTCAAGGATGAATTTAAAAGATGGTCCTGCCCAAGTCCCGAAAAGAACCACAGATATTGCCGAACTAATCTATTTGGTACTACAAATTGATCAGCGGCAAAATGAGAGGAAGAGTTAGCGTCGAAAGGATCTGCGACCTTTGCCTCCTAGATTTGATAGAATTAAGCTTAACACCAGTAAAACAGTGATCCACGTCAGAAGAAGAGCCTTTGCAAATCGGTTCGGTGCAAGGTCCCTTGACTAAGGAAGAGAGAGAAAGACGAAGTAGTGGAAAACTGTGCATGTACTGTGTTAATTTTGTCAAAGAGTGTACTAAGAAGCCTAAGACCAATTCTTAGGTAAATGACAGGCCCCACCAGTAAAATGGGTTGCTCTGGTGGGTGCTTCTGATAAGACGACTCCAGACACACAACTTGTCGCGAATACTCTACAATCTTCTGCCCCCCATCTGACTATCTCCAGTTTGATTAAATTTGGGCATACTGAAGTGGAGGAGGTTTCTGTCATGATTGATTCCGGTGCTACTGGAAACTTCTGCGATATTAAATTTGTCAAGTCACTCGGAATTCAATTTGTTAAGAAAGACAGGCCAGAGCCTGTTTGAGCAGTGGACGGAACCAATCTATCTTCTGGACCCATTACTTATGACACCGAAGAAATTACCTTGATTGGACCCGGTCAACATCGAAGCTTGTTGAGATGCAGTCTCAGTGATGCCCCGCAATTTCAGTTTATACTTGGATTATGTGGCTCACCGAGCATAATCCAAAAATAGATTGGGCTCGTAGGACTGTGGAACTGAATTTGGAATATTGTAAAGAACAATGTTATCACTCATGTGACACGGTACATCTACCATCGCCACCGTCTCTATTAGCTACTCAGACTCGCATGATTTGCGCTCTAGAAGTCCAAGAGATACCCAGCGAATACCAAGATTAGGCATCCATTTTTGATGAACAAGAAGCCAAGAAATTACCCCTGCATCGTGAATACGACTGCAAGATTGATTTGGAACCTGGTGCTTCCTTGCCATGCAGCAGAATCTATGCCCTCTCTGAAGCGGAAAATCGTAATTTGAAGGAATACTTGGATCAATACCTTGCCAATGGATTCATACGACCCTCCCAGTCCCCGGTCTCATCTATTTTTCATCCCTAGGAAGGATGGAAAACTTAGGACTTGTATAGACTATAGAGCCTTACTTCTAGTCACCAAGAAGAACCGTTACCCATTGCCCCTGATTTCGGAACTCTTGGATCAGGTAAAGGAAGCTAATGTATACACCAAGCTGGATTTGAGAGGGGCCTACCATTTGGTGAGGATGGCAGAGGGTGACGAGTGGAAAACAGCATTTTGAACCTGATCTGGTCTGTTCGAGTATCAGGTCATGCCTTTCGGACTGTGCAACGCTCCTGCAGCTTTCCAGCATTTTGTCAGTGACCTTCTCAGGGAATATTTGGATCGCTTCGCAGTCATATACATCGATGATATCCTTATCTTCTCTGCTAATTTGGAGGAACATGTTTTGCATGTGCGAGCGATTTTGAATAAATTGCTTGGTAATTAACTCTATGTAAAGCTGGAAATGTGTGAATTTCATACCACTGGAGTTTTTGGGCTTCATTTTGTCTCCAGGTGGAGTTCCGTTGGATGACACTAAGGTGAGAGCGATTAAGGATTGGCCTTCTCCCCGAAATGTAAAAGAAATACAAACTTTCATTGGTTTCGCCAATTTTTATAGGCACTTTATCCTCCATTTTCCCGAAAAGGTTAGCCCCCTTACTCGTCTACTGAAGAAGGAGAAGTTTGTTTGGAGTACTGAGGCTGAAGTTGATTTTCAGTTACTGAAGATACCTTTACACGGCTCCGGTTCTGCTGCATCAGAGGAGCCATTTTTTGTTGAGGCTAATGCTTCCAATTTGGCCATCGGTGGAACCCTGTCTCAAAGGCACAAGCAAAACTGGCCAACTCCATCCAGTGGCCTATCGGTCCAGAAAGTTAACTACAGCAGAAGTCAACTATGAAATCACTGATAAGAAACTGTTGGCAGTGAAGGATGCCTTTCAGGAAGGGAGGCATTATTTATTGGAAGCAAAGCATGAGATTACGATTACGATTACCGACCATAGAAATTTTCAGTTTTTAAAGTCAGCTAGAACACTTACCCCCAGACAATTGAGATGGTCACTTTTCTTTGCAGATTACAATTTTGTTTTGACCTTCAAGCCAGGTTCAAAGAATGGAAAGGTGGATGCCTTGTCTCGAGTCGATAAGGGAGAAAGTAAGGAGCTCTCTCAAGAGGGATTGATCATGCCAAATGAAAAAAATCATTGGAACCATTCAGTATGCAGATCTGGAGGAAAACCTTAAGAATTCCCTTTCTTAAGATGAAAGGTTAAAATGTATTGAGGAAGTCCCTGGAAGGGAATTAAAGGATGGAAAACTTTATTTTCAAGGAAGCCTTTATGTCCCTAGCGAAGATTTACGAAAATAAGTCATTCAGCTTTGTCATGATAATCTATTGGCTGGGCACAAAGGAGTGAAGAAAACTTTGGAATTGATATAACAAGAATTTTGGTGGCCGGATATGGAAGCGCAGGTGAGGCAGTATGTGGCATCTTGTGAACAGTGTGTCAAGGGAAAGGTCATCAAGCAACCTCCCCAAGGTTTGCTGATGCCTTTGCCCTTAGCCCCCTATCCATGGCATACAGTCTCCATAGCTTTCATTGTAGAGCTGCCCTCCAGTCTAAGGTATTCCACCATTTGGGTGATAGTTGACCATTTTTCTAAGATGAGTCATTTTGTCACGCTCAAATCCCTTCCCAACTCTGCACAGCTGGCCCCTTTATTCTCACAACACGTAGTGAAGGTACATGGAATTCCTAAAGTGGCAATTCTGATCGGGGTCCCCAGTTTATTTCACACTTTTAGAGGGCCTTTTTAAAAAGATTAGGAATCAATTCTCGTTTGTCAAACGGTTTCCATCCGGAGACCGATGGGCAAACAGAGAGGGTAAATCAAGACCCGGAGCAATACCTGTGCCTTTACCTGATGGATCAGGAAGGTAATTGGCCATATTTGATTTGAGCAGCTGAGTTCACCTATGATAATGCAGTACACTCTTCCACTGCTTATTCCCTCTTCTTTTTAAACTCCGGCAGGCATCCTAACATGTTAGTGGGGAAACAGGAGAGTGAAGTTTGGGCATTGGAAGTAGTGGTAAGAGACTTGCAAAAGGCCTATCAGATTGCCACTAATAATTTAGTGAAAGCAAAAAGTTGCTTTAAGAACCAGGCTGACAAAAAGAGGAGAGGGAATCCAGTCAGGTGATATGGTTTGGATCTCCACTCGCAATATGCGCTTAAAACGGAACAGAAAATTCCAACCTCAATTTTTGGGACCTTTTCAGGTAGAAAAGATGGTTAACCCTGTCAGTGTAAAGATTAACCTCTCCTCTAAGTTAAGAATACATCCAGTGTTCCATGTATCCTTGATTAAAAGATATCCACCAGATTTGAGAAAGGATCTTCCACCAGCCCCAGTTCAGTTCCAGTCAGAAGAAGAATTTGAAGTAAACTGAATCTTAGATTCTAAAATAAAGAATGGGAAGTTATTCTACCGTGTAGACTGGAAGGGTTTTGGTCCAGAGGAGAGGTCCTGGGAGCCCAGTACTAATGTTCATGCCTATAGACTAATTCAAGAATATTACAAGACCCATTCCAAGAAGCCTAAAATGGGAGGAGAAGGGGTTTTAGTGGCGGGTACTGTCAGGACTGGTCGATTTAGATCTAGGTATGTTGGTCATCAGCCACTCTTGGGTCTAAAAGTGAAGAGATTGTGTAATTACCCCTTCAGCAAGAGACACAGTATTATTTCCAAGAAGCTCTTTCGTGCGAGTTCTAAGTATGCTCATCACTGTTCATGGCGGATCCCAGTGAGCGCTCTACTTTGTTGCCCTAAGTGAAGAGTAGCTTTCTTCACGCTCGCGCTTTAGGCAAGCTGGGCACTTCAACTGTCAATTCATGGCATTAGGCAGCGTTTAGTTTTCGCGCTTGAGTTTCCTGGTAAATCTCTTCAGGGGAGTAGCATTAGCTGTTACTGCTGCTCCGCCTGATATCCGCTTGAGTTTTGGCAGCATTTTCTGAGGAATATTCTTGAGCCCTGTCACCAGGTATTGGGTGTTCGTCTTTTCCTGACTCTGGTGAATTCCCTGTTTGGAAGCAGTTTCATAGTTATTTCAAAGAAGGAAACACATGAACTTCAAGTAAGTCATAGGCTTTTTTCCTAGAGGAGCCAGCTACTTCACTCTTTTCAGGCAGCCTCTAAAAGATTGTAATAACTGGACTTGTAAAGAATTTTGAGAGAGCAGAGCACTGAGAACAGTATTCGAGGCAGACTATATTTTGAACGGGCCATTACAAAAATGGGGTAACCCTAAATTGGTCGTGGACCTGGGTACAATATAATACGAAAAACAGTGGTCCTAGACCTTCTTTAAAAAGACATAAATCAATTCCCTGTTTGGGTATATTTAGTGACACTTTTCATGAGCATTCTCAGGCGCAACATACCTGCTCATAGTATTAAATACCTTATTCAAAAAAATGAAACAAAGAAGTGCAATAACCCATAGCTTACTTCACCATGCATTTTATTCTTATGCCAATGGGGTACAACTCAAGAACATTTTCAAGATGATGTACGTTTATCATTAACTATAGACGGTTGCTCCAGGTGGAAAGTGCGTAAAGGGAAGGTGCTCAAGTGTAAAGAGGTGTGAAAAGGACTTCAAAGTAGTGACATAAGGGAAGAAAACATTAGTATTTTTGAACAGCTGGACCGGTTGTAATTCACCGTCCTATTGGGCCTGGCCACGTTTACAGTAAAAGTCAATTTAATTACAATTTTAATTTACACAATGATACATTCTTGTGTGGCACGTTTTTGGGAATGAGTGTGGGGTCCAGGCTAATTATAGGGGCGTCGACGTTTCGACCCGTCTTGTGGCCACGAGGGTAGTTCGAGCCTCGGCCTTGCGGGTCTTCCTCAGGACAGGGTGGGTCAACCTTGTTAGATATAGGGCTTAGTCACATACCTAAAGGGCGAAAATAGGGAAGGAAAGGATCAGGGTGTTGCACTGTGGGGGTAAAAACGATTACTAAGAGCTACTAAATGGAGCTTACCTGCCAAAAACTTGCAGGGTGCAGGTTCCTAATAAATGGAGGTCCATGGAAATTCTATGGCCCAAGGTGCAATTCCGCCAGTAATTGCATGTCAAAGCAGTAGCCTAAAATTAAAAAGGGGAATTGGGTAAACATCCCCATGAATACGAAAGATCGCAACTAGTAACGCTAAAGTGTGTTAAAAACCGGAAGGGAAAGGGATTGTATTTTACCTTAATCGTACGTAAATTCAGGCTTTGGAAGGCAAGCGGTCCCAGTAGAAAGTCGACCGTAGACTTCCATTGATTGCCTAGTTAACTGGCCCATGCAATGAACATTCATAGTTGCTATTGTTTTTGGGGTTGAAGTACTGAAGTACTTAATTGGAATGTCCTTAAACAGTAACACATTTCATGCCTTCTCCAAGGACTTCACACACAATGTCCTAAGTGTCAGGATCTGCACAGTCAAGCAGAAAACCTTTGTTGTGTTTATCATCCTTTACACCCATGCCGAACATGTAGATGATATATCACTTGATCCACCTTGCATATCTAGGTCCCAGACTTCATGATTTAGCCATATTAGAAGATTGAGGCACAAGCAGCACCATGGCATTGGTTACAGCATCATGTTATTGATGTCTTCCATGTCTCTCAATCCACATATTCGTAGCAGTGCTAAGTCAGTGATGCAGGTTGGCCCTTCAGTCCACATCCAGTTGGGCCACCATCCAACGACTTCACAAGCAAATGGCCCAGGCACTTCTTTCTGGAATTAAACCTACATTGGAGAGGCACTCTCAGCACATTATGCATTGCACTGCTACCTTGTCAACAGTGTACTGTACAGGAAACACTGACAAACTAGCAAGATGCACAACTTGGCTTTTTTATTAGTAATGTACAGTTCAGTATCAGCGAAGGTTGTATAATGATGAACAACTAAAGATAAAACTGTGCTCATTGTCATTGTATCTCTTCATAAAGGCAGTCTGTCCATATCTACTAGGTCCTGCTCCCACATTTCTGATAAAATTCAAAGTGCCAACTCCCGGAACTCATGTCAGCATCAGCACATTAGTGACACATTTTCTACGATGACATTTTAACTGTCTGCGCTCAACTTACTTTGTTTTTCTATCTTCTTGAATGGGCATCAACCAAGTGTACCACCCTTTGTCAATATTAGTGAATGTGCTTTGTCATGGTGTGTTTTCCTGCGCTATTAGTCTTTTGTCGAAATTATTTACTTAATGCTTTGGAAGAGTATGAATGGTGTTCACCACTGCCACATATTTCATATTTGAAGCTGCTTTACATACGCTAATTTTTAAATATTAGGTTTTGACAGCACTGCTGGCAAGCAGACCTATTGCTAAAAAGTATGATAAAATGAAAACGATTTATAAGAGCGCACCAAATACCACAAGGTGTCAAGGTGCTAAAGATAAAGAGGGAGAGCTCCGGGGGCGTGTAAGATCAAGAAAAGGAAGAGTTTTAAGGTCAGAAAAGGAAACAAGCTGCCTATTAATTAACCCCTTCGCTGCTAGGCCTTTTCCCCCCTGTGCTAAGCCTTTTTTTGGGGTAGTTCGCGCTTGGGCCCCTGTAATTTTTTGACCACTTTAGGTATCCACGCCAAATTTGCGTCCTTTTTTCCCAACATCATGGGAATTCTAAACGTACCCAGGGTTTGTGGATTCCCCTGGAGGGGACCCAAAAATGTGCCAAAATACAGTAATTTCTTTTTGGGGGGGGGGGGGGGGAAAGGGCTACAGATGAAAGCGTCTGTTTTTTCCCTGCAAATGGCATAAAAAAAGGGGTTGTGGGGCTGAAATCGCCATCTTCCCAGCTTTCAGGGACAAGCAGACTTTTGTCAGAAAACCAAAATATTTTACACAGTTTTGGCATTTCTGGAAATGGGTATGAAAGCAATAATGGATCCTGGTAAGCTATACATTTTGGAAAAGTAGACAAAATTCTGAATTCAGAAAGGGGTCATTTGTGTAGATCCTTCAAGGTATCTTTATAGAAACTAACCGTTGAATATGGGAAAAATTGAAAATTCGTTGAAAAAAACAGCCATCTGTGTCAACGTTTTTACCTGTAACTTCTCCTAATTATGACAGCTGTTTGAAAGCAATATATCGTTATATCCGATGGACCTTTATGGTTGTGGGGATATATATGACTTGAGGGTTCACCAAGAACCCGACGAACCCAAAGCCAATGACTGAGCAGCGACTTGCAATGGCTTTTTATTATGTACTGGGTACATAGCAATTATTCTGGGAAAATGTATACATGGAAAAATCTGTATGAAAGACACCTATGTATTTATGAAATGGGAACAAAATATAGAGTTTAGAAACAGTAGATATTTGCACATTTCCGAAATTGGGAATACCCATACTAGCATGAGAATTATAGGTCATTTTTAAAAATGACTTATTTTTTACACATTGTCTTTCATTTGGAAGGCAGAAATGCATTGAAAGTCAATGGGTAATAACAGTTGCTCTACAATTCTGTGTTACCCTAAGTCTCCCGATAAAAATGGTACCTCACTTGTGTGGGTAGGCCTAGTGCCCATGACAGGAAACGGCTCAAAAAGCAATATGGACACAACACATTTTCACAATGAAAAATTACCCTTTTTTTGCTAAGTGCCTAGCTGTAGTTTTTGAACCCTAGCTCTGCCGGCACCTAGGGAAACCTAGCAAACCTATACATTGTTTTAACACTAGACACCCAGGGAAATCCAGGATGGGGTGACTGGATCTCACCAGGTTCTGTTACCCAGAATCTCTTGCAAACCTAAAAAATGTCCAAAGAAACACATTTTCCTCACATGTCTGTGGTGGAAAGTTCTGGAATCTGCGTGGATCCACACAATTCCACCCACCCCACGTTCCCCAAAGTCTTCAGAGAAAAATGGTACCTCACTTGTGTGGGTAGGCCTAGTGCCCGCGACATGAAACGGTGCAAAACGCAATGTGGACACACCACATTTTCACAGTGAAGAATGACCCTTTTTTTGCAAAGTGCCTAGCTGTAGTTTTTAAACCCTAGCTCTGCCGGCACCTAGGTAAACCTATACATTTTTTAAAACTAGACACCCAGGGGAATCCAGGATGGGGTGAGTTGAATGACTCTCACCAGGTTCTGTTACCCAGAACCTCTTAGAAACCTAACACTTTGTCAAAAAAAACACATTTTCCTCACGTTTCTGTGGTGGAAAGTTCTGGAATCTACGTGGATCCACAAAATTCCACCAAGCCCGCATTCCCCAAAGTCCTCCGAGAAAAATGGTACCTCACTTGTGTGGGTGGGCCAAGTACCCGCGACAGGCAAGGGCCCAAAACCTATTGAGGCGACATCAAAATTACCTATCACAAAACAACCTGGTTTTGCAAGGGGGGGGTCTCATGAGTGTTTGGCCCCGGGCTCGGCGGCCATCTAGGGAAACCTACCAAACCCACACATTTCTGAAATTTAAACACCCTAGGGAGTCCAGCAAGGTATGGCTTGTGTGGGTCCCCCAACATTTCCCTACCGAGAATCCCCTGCAAACCTCAAATTACGCTGAAAAAAAATTACTTTCTTCTCAAATTTCGGTGTGGGAAAGTTTTGGAATCTGCGTGGATCCACAAATTTCCTCCTACACAGCATTCCCCCAGGTCTCCTGATCAAAATGGTACCTCACTCGCGTGGGTGGGTCAAGTACCCGCGACAGGATATGGCCCACAACCTATTGAAGCAACTTCAAAATTACATATCACAAAACAACCTGCTTTTGCAAGGGGTATCCCATGAGTTTTTAGGCCCAGGCTCGGCGGCCACCTATGGAAACCTACCAAACCCACACATTTCTGAAAACTACACACCCAGGGGAGTCTAGCAAGGTATGGCTTGTGTGGGTCCCCAACATTTTCCTACCCAGAATCCCCTGAAAACCTCAAATTTTGTTGAAAAATCTATGAAATGTGAGAAATTTGTTTTTTTGGGACAAATTTTGAGGTTTGCAAGGGATTCTGGGTAACAGAACCTGGTGAGAGCCAGACAAGTCACCCCATCCTGAATTCCCCTGGGTGTCTAGTTTTCAAAAATATAGAGGTTTGCTAGGTTTCCCTAGGTGCCGGCAGAGCTAGGGTTCAAAATCTACAGCTAGGCCCTTTGCAAAAAAAGGGTCAGTTTTCACTGTGAAAATGTGTTGTGTCCACGTTGCGTTTTGGGCCGTTTCCTGTTGCGAGCACTAGGCCTACCCACACAAGTGAGGTACCATGTTTCTCGGTAGACTTTGGGGAATGCGGAGTGGGTGGAATTTTGTGGATCCACGCAGATTCCAGAAGTTTCCACCACAGAAATGTGAGGAAAATGTGTTTTTCTTTTTTGACATATTTTGAGGTTTGCAAGGGATTCTGGGTTACAGAACCTGGTGAGAGCCAAACATGTCACCCCATCTTGGATTCCCCTGGGTGTCTAGTTTTCAAAAATGTATAGGTTTTCTAGGTTTCCCTAGGTGCCGGCAGAGCTAGGGTTCAAAGTCTACAGCTAGGCTCTTTTTGAAAAATAGCGTCAGTTTTCACTGTAAAATGTGGTGGGTCCACGTTACGTTTTGGGCCGTTTCCTCTCGTGGGCACTAGGCCTACCCACACATGTGAGGTACCATTTTTCTTGGGAGACTTTGGTGAATGCGGGTTGGGTGGAATTATGTGGATCCACGGAGATTCCAGAACTTTCCACCAGAGAAATGTGAGGAAAATGTGTTTTTTTGGACAAATTTTGAGGTTTGCAAGGGATTCTGGGTAACAAAACTTGGTGAGAACCAGACAAGTCACCCCATCCTGAATTTCCCTGGGTGTCTAGTTTTCAAAAATATATAGGTTTGCTAGGTTTCCATAGGTGCCGGCAGAGCTAGGGTTCAAAATCGACAGCTAGGCCCTTTGCAAAAAAAGGGTCCGTTTTCACTATGACAATGTGGTGTGTCCACGTTGCGTTTTGGGCCATTACCTGTCGCGGGAACAAGGCCTACCCATACAAGTGAGGGGGAGGGTTGCCCTGATATGCCCCCAAGGGGGGCAGAATGACTGGCTATTTTTTTGGTGGTTGGCAGCCCCCACCCCAACGCATGAAAAAAGCCAGCGTAATTGCTGACGCCTATTGGTCTTTCTGTCCCCCCCGAGGGGTAGATCAGGGGCCACTGCCCCATTTGCCCCCCGGGGGGCAGAAATATTGTAGCATTTTTGGGGGGAGATGTGGGCATTGGCATGCCCATTTTGGGCTGACCTCACCCCTGAATAAAAATAAAAAAATCCTGAGGCCTAGTTGGCTTTCTTCCCCCCCGGGGGGCAGATAAGGGGCTATTGACCCAATATACATTCGGGGAGGGGCAGAAAGACTGTGGTAATTGTTTTTGGGGTGGGGGCATTATCATGCCCATTCTGGGCAGCTCCCACCACGACATTATTAAAAAAAAAATCCCTGGTTTCTAGTGGGTTTTCTGCCCCCCCTGGGGGGTAGATTGGGGGTTGCTGCCCCCATCTGCCCCCTGGGGGGCAGAAAGACTGACATTTCTCTGGAGGGTAGGGGCATTGGCATGCCCTTTTTGGGCAGCCCCCACCCCGTCAATAAAAAAAAACCCTAGACTGTTGTGCCCAAAAGAAAATGGGGGGAGCAAAGGCCCTTGCTCAAGGGGCTGCTCCCCCCCTCCCTGGTGCTAGTGGGTGGATCCCTGCTTGGGGCTCACCTTCCTGGGGTAATCCCCAAGCAGGGATCCACTAGGGAAGGGTACCATTGGAAAAGGGAGATTGTCCCCTTTCCAACGATACCCCTCCCATGTTTTTTGGTGCTCAGGAGGCTGAGATAGCCCCACAAGCACCGAAACTGAGAAACTGAAACTAAGTTTCAGTTTCGATTTCATTGTAATGACGATAGCGTGCCATGCGCGTGATCGTCATTTCAATGAAATGCAAAAATCGGCCTGGGGAGGTTGGGGAAGCTCTTCTCCACCTCCCCAGGCAAAAAAAAAAAAAGGACGACAGCAGAGGGATTTCCTGAGCATGTGCTCCAGACGGAATGGTCCTGTCATGAGCACAGTAGAACTTGTGCTCATGACGGAACCATTCCATCATGAGCACTGAAAGGGTTAAAGGGTGAAAAGCCAGGTCTTCAAGGCTTTTCGAAAAGCTTCTCATGGGCCTGCAGGTTACTGATAGAACGTGAAAGGGAATTCCATAGTTTTGCTGTGGCCACAGAGAAGGCTTTGGCTCCCCACTTGGGTTTCTGGATTTTAGGAGCAGCTAGAAGATTATGACTAGCGGACCAGAGCTGTCTAGTGGGAGTGTATCGCTGGAAAATGGTTCTCAGTCCTCAGGACCCTTTATTCTGCAAAGCCCTATGAACAATGCATAATGCTTTAAAGGTTATGCGTCTGTTCACTGGTAGCCAATGCAATTTGAAGCTCCCTGCGGGACTGATTGGTATGTAGGGATTTCAAGTATCAGTCTTGCAGCCGCATTCTGTAAAGCTGTAGCTCGTTTATTGTTGATTTATTGATCTCAAGATAAAGTGAATTGCAATAGTCTAGCCTGGACAAGATCAAAACTAGAGCTACTAGCTTGCACCCCTGCAGAGAGATAAAAGGGAACACCTTCCTCAAGGTCCTGATGATTCAGAAACAGCTTGATACAGTACCGTTAACCTGAAGGTCAAAGAACAGCTTTGTGTCTACCAACAGACCCAGATTTTTAGCGCAGTCTGTCGGATGTATGTTCGGCCACCAGGAGTTGTTCCAGATGGATGGTTGGTTACCAAAGGTCAAGACCTCTGTCTTGTCTCCATTGAGTCTAAGGTGGTCTAAGGCAGTTGTTACACATCCAGGTGGCTACTGACTTCATGCATTTCTTAAAGTTGGCAGCAGTGGCATCCGTATTCTTGGTGATAGATACAATATACTTAGAGAGGTCTTTGGGCCTTCCCCTTTTAACTGCTGGCTGTCTTTGATCAGCTTCTTTTAGCCATTGACTGAAGACGTTGCCAATCCTGTCTTGGCTATGCCCAGTGGAGTATTCATCTCTCACATAATGTCATTGGCTGTTTGGGTGTATCCTCTACCCCCACTTGAGTGCTTGCTTTGAACTGCTTAAGGGACCACTTTAAAACTAAAGCCTTCTCTGTCTGTTCTTGCTGGCTCTCGTTTGCGCGTCTCACTCTAATGTGCTAATGTCCTGTGCATTAGCACATTAACCAAAACCTATTGACTTTGTCATTCCTTGTTAGACAGTGTATTCCAGTAAGTTTGCACATCACAGGCACTTAGCATGATGCATATGCTGCAGACACCGTTTTATGAGGGTCGAGTATTGGCATTTGTAAGAGGCTGCTCTTGTCTGTCTTCAGTCTTATACCCTAAATGTGAAAAACATAAACAAATGGGTGTGTGATGTGAGGTTATGGTGGGGACATGAGCCAGCACATTTGTCCTGTGCTTCTATTTTTGGCCTACTTTTGAATTCCTGAGCAAATTTCCTATTTTGGACATGCTCGTCTTTGCTCAGTGTAATGTCTCTTAATTCTCTATGGGAACTGTTACTAGGTAAACGACTTTCAGAGGTCAATTTTTTAGACGTCCACAACTAGGCCTCACTGCTTTGGTGCAGCGCTTTGTGCAGGCAATGTTCTTTTTCAAATTGTTGTTTTTACAAGGTTTGCTTACTGAGCACATTTGCCCTCCCATCATATACGCACAGATTTTCGCCCAGTGTTTCAAATTATAATATAATATGAGGCTTTGAGGAAACACTTCCTGCTCCCAGTAGGAAATCGGAATGTACTTTCTGCCATCCTTCTCCTCTCAACATGCAAACACATGCAAACACATCCTCATGACAGCCGGTTAGGTGTGTTCTTTGCTTCAAAGAGAATGTTTTCCTGTCCGCCATTATAGTGAGTCCACTGGGTTCTTATTATCAGCCTGAAGAGCAGGAAAGTGCATGAAGCCTGGAAATATAAGGTGATACATGTATGGACACGAACATTGCCTATGTAACAAAAGTCCGGCTATAAATCTATTCTCTACAGGGGAGACCAGCATTTGGGGACTACGTGTCCCAAGAGGCTTTGAGGCTGCCCTGTTCCCCACCAGCACCTGTGCGCTTAGGAGCGCTATAAAGCGCTATCAGGAGTCCCGCTGCGCTACGCTGGAGAAACAGCATTTAGGGACTACGTGTCCCAAGACACTCTGGAGGTGGACCTTTTTATCACTAGCTCCTGTGTGGCCAGGGCCTCGCCCGGCAAAGCCCAAGTCAAGGGGTGCCCATCCTGCGCCCGTCATCTGGCTTTCATCATGGATAAGCGTAAATCAACTTGCAGTTCTGAACTAGACCCCCCTAATGTCCCACGAAAATGTGCCTCAATCAGCTGGTATCTCAGGTCAGCATTGGGAGCCTTGACTGAAGAGATTCAAAGTGCATCGGAGAAACTGGACCTAGAGCTGGGAAACGCCTCACTTGGCCCTGGCGAGCAGACTGCGAGGGGGTACTGGGGGTGGTACCTGAAGCCTCGCAGCCAGTTGTGCCTTGGGACTTGGTGATCAGTCAGACCTCCACGAGAAGAGCCACCCCAGCACGGGACAATCTCACAGTGGGCTCTTTATCCTCCGAGAGCGCTTCATCTACAAAAAAAGGAAGACCATGACCCTCAAGGCTAGACCCAAACCCAGGGGATCGTTTCCAGTTATCAGTAAGGAGATTTTCCCCCCCTCTATATGGGAGCTCCCCCAGCTAGCGATAAATAGCCTGACTCTACCTCTGTAACTCTACTGGGCAGCTACATTCAAGCATAGGTGGAGCTCTGGTTTAAAGCTTTATACGAGAATGTTGTGAAGTCATTACAGAGTACATTGGAGGGGCTGAAGGTGAAGTTGGGGGCTATAGAAACTTCTGTTGCTGACTTCAATATCTTGATATCAGAGAATCTAAGTAGAGCTTCGCGTAATTCCCCACTGCCCCCCCCTCCTCCCCCCAAGGAGGCAATATGATCTCACTGTTAGTCCAGGGCCCGTGCCAGGTACTTCTTCTTGTTGGACCCCCGTCGAGGCTATGGGGGTTTCTCACACTGTCAGGACTCTGCCCAAGGTTCACCCTCTTTCATTTGCCCATTCTTCTATATTAGGTGGAAGTGTGCCTCCCTCATCACAGATTTTGCTGCCTTGTAGGGCTGCCTCTCCCTCCATCAATAGGAGCTCACAGAGGCCTGGGCCATGCCCCCGTCCTGAGATGAAAGTGCTAGTGGGCAACACCTTTAGACTGCAGCTCACCCCTGAATCTACCCAACTGGTAGCTGTATTGGTGGGGGCCCCCCTTTATGAGCAGGGTATTTGAATCCACTCCCAAGCTCATTGGCAAAGCCAAATTCTGGGATAATAACTTGTTGAGGGATGGATCACAGGTTTCCTCACATATCATCATGGCCAGTTGAATGGGCTGATTGGGTGCAAAGAGGTAAGCAGAAGAGGGGGATTGTATTGCCTTTAACTTCGACCAACCTAATATTGCTGGGGGTTCTGTTCCATCACAAGCCTAGTACATATACCAGGGGTATAAGAGCATTGACACTTGGTATCTTTTATCCCCCTATGAGCATCGATAGACTAGGGGAAGTTAGAGTACCACCAAGAGGGCCAACAGCTCAGGAGAGAGGGGTTCAGGGTGCCCCCATTAAGCTAAATAAAAGATTCAACCGTTGAGTCACTTAGAAATTAACAACTTACTGAACCCTGTGCCTACAAATCTACCACAGTCTAGGGACAGTATGAAGCTTTTGAGCACCCCCCACCCCACCTTCGGTCAAGATAGTACCTAAGTTAGACTCCCAGCTGAACATGCTCAGCCGGAATATCTCTGGATTAAGTAGTGAAAGAGAGGACAAGAGGTGGCTTAACACCTTATTAGATCAGCACACAGTGGGCCTACAAGAAACTAGGGACATGGATAATACTTTTTTTGTGCATGGGCATACCTCTTATTTTGAGCCTGCCCTACCTTCACAGTCAGGCAGGGGTGGTTTACTCACCCTAATTTCCATTGAAATCCTGGGCACCCCACAGACGCTCTACACAGGCTCCAGGAATCTCCTGGTGGTTCGCCTAGTTATTAATAATACACCAAATGTACTCATTGTGAATTTTTATAATTCATTTGTTAGGGTTAATCCCACTGATAACTTGCTATGTTTAAAACCCTTTTTAGCGTTATTCAGGGTAAAGCAGAACTCTCCTTATTCGGTTATCTTTTTAGGTGATTTTAATTTGCATTTATGTTGGAGGGGGTGCCATGTTTATAATGATTCTGGTTTGTAGAACCACTCAAGTGCCCATTTTGATCACACACACCATGGGGGCATACTTGAGGAAATTGTTGCTGACTTTGATTTACAATGCTTTGGGGATGGGGTGGAGGGTGTAGGTATTTCATCATTCACTGACAGAGACTTGAACCATGCCATTGATTACATTTTTATGCCCCCCTTTCTGGTCCAGTTTGTCCTACTTTTTGTGGTCAAGTGAAACTAGTTTAGTGACTATAACCCTCTATTTCTGTCCCTGGAATGGGGTTGGGGGGAAGTAGCTGGCCTCTTAGTCAGCCCTAAGAATACTATTTCCCACGATCAGGCCCGTGGGTTGAAATAGAGCAAGGCTGCCCCTGACCACTTCACAAATAACCTATTTAGTGTTTGTGAAGAATATATAAATCTGTGTTTAGATGGTGCCACAAATGATGATATCTTATTAAGTGCCTTTCACAGAATATGCCAACAGGTAGCACACAATCTCATGAGGCCTCTAGGTAGATCTAAATCTGGTGGGGAGAGGTGGTTTGACTACAAGTGCATGGATGCACACAAAAGTTGCTAAAAGCTCTAAAACAAAGTCCCCAGGACAAGGACAAGATATCCAGGAGAAGGAAAACATACAAGCAACACCTGGTAGCCCGCAAAAAATAAATTAAAGCAGAAGCATGGGATGATTTACTGCAAGTCGATGTCTTAAAAAATGGCGCCATGTTTTGAGGGATTGTTAACTGTCCTTTCTTTATGGGTGCCGTTAACAGTACTATTGATTGAGCGATATCCGCCGATACATGGGTAAATCACTTTCAAGGGATATACGGAATCCCCTCAGAGGAACTTAGGACACTGTACTGGGCCCACCAGAGGGAATTATGTCTTGGTTTTTACAGAGGAGGAAGTGTCCATGGCCATTGTGAGGCAGTAGGGTGGAAGGATAGAAGGAGCCCATAAAATCTGATATTTCAATCGTTTATTTCACAATAACACAATTAGGTTCCTTTGTTCAGAAAGAAAGCTTTGTACTTTGGTTTCTTCACTGAGGTCCCACAGAGGTTATTCCCCGCCTGGAGTCTTCTTCACATCAGAAGCCCTCGGAGGAAAGAAACATGGGACCGGAATCAATAACTATGTTCTGGGTCTCAACCAGGAATAGGGAAGGGAGTGATGGGAGTTGATGCACCTTAATGAAGGAACCCGTTCACCGTTGTGAAAGAAAAGGGAATTATTGATAGAGGCATTCACTATAGGCTAAAGCTGCTTTAAGTAGGGTTAGCACCCTGCCTCCCCCCTAAAGCCCTTAGGCGCGCTCGTACCTCTGCTAGCCACGCTCCTCCTGGAACGTGGCTCGCTTGTGCGTCGTTCCTTGGAGCCTGTTCGTTTCCCTGGGAAACTTCACACCACTTCCCCGTCTCTCTCCATCGCTCGTCGGTGTCTTTGAACGACGTGCTCGTTTCGGGTGTGCAGCCTGAGCACCGGATCCCTCGACTGCACACACCTGAGCTTCGCTTCCGGGGTTTTCTTATCCGTCCGTCTCATCTCCCATTGGTTTAGGTGTTATGCTTAAAGTGACGCATTCTGGATGGGCAGGTCCTTCATCCGAGGCATATCCTTCCTTAAAGGAGCCATGTTCATATCCCGTGGTCATATACGGGAATAGCGAGGAATTTTCAGGCAGTAACAAGAACAAGCATTTGCAATGCAATAGGTCTCACATTTATAAGACTTTGAGCTATTGGCATTGTAAAATTACAATGCCTTTTATTTATGTTTTGGTTTTAAAACAAATAAAAGGCATTGTCATTTACAATGTCAGTAGCATAAACTCGCATAAAAGCAGTGTGCGGCATGCAGCAGTGTGCGGCGTGCAGCAGTGTGCGGCGTGCAGCAGTGTGCGGCGTGCAGCAGTGTGCGGCGTGCAGCAGTGTGTGGCGTGCAGCAGTGTGCAGCGTGCAGCAGTGTGCGGCATGCAGCAGTGTTCCGTGTAGCAGTGTGAGGCATGCATCACTGTGTGGCGTTCAGCAGTGTGCGTCGTGCAGCAGTGTGAGGCGTGCAACAGTGTGCTGCGTGCAGCAGTGTCGTGCAGCAGTGAGTAATGCAGCAGTGTGCAGCAGTGTGTGGCGTGCAGCAGTGTGTGGCGTGCAGCAGTGTGTGGCGTGCAGCAGTGTGTGGCGTGCAGCAGTGTGCGGCGTGCAGCAGTGTGTGGCGTGCAGCAGTGTGTGGCGTGCAGCAGTGTGTGGCGTGCAGCAGTGTGCGGCGTGCAGCAGTGTGCGGCGTGCAGCAGTGTGCGGCGTGTAGCAGTGTGCGGCGTGCAGCGGCATGCAGCAGTGTGCGGCATGCAGCAGTGTGCGGCGTGCAGCAGTGTGCGGCGTGCAGCAGTGTGTGCTGTGCAGCAGTGTGCGGCGTGCAGCAGTGTTTCGTGTAGCATTGTGTGGCGTTCAGCAGTGTGTGGCGTGCAGCAGTGTGTGGCGTGCAGCAGTGTGTTGCGTGCAGCAGTGTGTGGCGTGCAGCAGTGTTTCGTGCAGCAGTGTGCGGCGGCGTGCAGTAGTGTGAGGCGTGCAGCAGTGTGAGGCGTGCGGCAGTGTGTGGCGTGCAGCAGTGTGCGGCGTGCAGCAGTGTGCGGCGTGCAGCAGTGTGCGGCATGCAACAGTGTGCTGCGTGCAGCAGTGTCGTGCAGCAGTGAGTAATGCAGCAGTGTATGGCGTGCAGCAGTGTGGCGTGCAGCAGTGTGCGGCGTGCAGCAGTGTGCGGCGTGCAGCAGTGTGCGGCGTGCAGCAGTGTGCAGTGTGCAGCAGTGTGCGGCGTGCAGCAGTGTGCGGCATGCAGCGGCATGCAGCAGTGTGCAGCAGTATGCGGCGTGCAGCAGTGTGTGCCGTGCAGCAGTGTGCTGCGTGCAGCAGTGTCGTGCAGCAGTGAGTACTGCAGCAGTGTGCAGCAGTGTGTGGCGTGCAGCAGTGTGGCGTGCAGCAGTGTAGCAGTGTGTGGCGTGCAGCAGTGTACGGCGTGCAGCAGTGTGCGGCGTGCAGCAGTGTGCGGCGTGCAGCGGCATGCAGCAGTGTGTGGCGTGCAGCAGTGTGCGGCGTGCAGCAGTGTTTCGTGTAGCATTGTGCGGCGTGCAGCAGTGTGTGCCGTGCAGCAGTGTGCAGCGTGCAGCAGTGTTTCGTGTAGCAGTGTGTGGCGTGCAGCAGTGTATGGCGTGCAGCAGTGTGTGGCGTGCAGCAGTGTGTTGCGTTCAGCAGTGTGTGGCGTGCAGCAGTGTTTTGTGCAGCAGTGTGCGGCGGCGTGCAGCAGTGTGAGGCGTGCAGCAGTGTGAGGCGTGCAGCAGTGTGCGGCGTGCAGCAGTGTGCGGCGTGCAGCGGCATGCAGCAGTGTGTGGCATGCAGCAGTGTGCGGCGTGCAGCAGTGTTTCGTGTAGCATTGTGCGGCGTGCAGCAGTGTGTGCCGTGCAGCAGTGTGCAGCGTGCAGCAGTGTTTCGTGTAGCAGTGTGTGGCGTGCAGCAGTGTGTGGCGTGCAGCAGTGTGTGGCGTGCAGCAGTGTGTTGCGTTCAGCAGTGTGTGGCGTGCAGCAGTGTTTCGTGCAGCAGTGTGCGGCGGCGTGCAGCAGTGTGAGGCGTGCAGCAGTGTGAGGCGTGCAGCAGCGCGTGGCGTGCAGCAGTGTGAGGCATGCAGCAGTGTGCGGCGTGCAGCAGTGTGCGGCGTGCAGCAGTGTGTAATGCAGCAGTTTGTGGCGTGCAGTAGTGTGCGGCAGGATCCCAGAGCTCAGAAGAATTAAAGTCCAGAACGGAAACCTACTTCTACTGCTCCGCCTATACCATACTAAAAACCCCAAACGAAGGTCCGTAACTGCAAGCAAACAGTTCCCTCACCTTCCGGTGTGTCAACAACTGACGGGCTCCTTGAAACAATCCTTTAAAACTCTGCTTGCTGTCTGAAGGAAGTAACAGTGCGCATTACTCAGAGAAAACAAAAATGTTGGAAATTCATGCGTGGAAAGAATTGATGCAGGCAGTATGGGAAAATACAAACAATACAGCAGGCTCTCGGGCTATGCTTAAGTTCAACGCCGCGGCAGGACTCTGCCCAGAAAGCAAACAGTTCTAAAAGGCGCTGCCTGCCAGCGTGCAATTCATTACCTCAACGCCGAAAACAAAAGCAGCGGCAAAGAGAAACATAATAAACTCGAGAGAAAATTCCATTCACAATGGCCACGGACCATTCCAGATCAAAAGAGCAAGAAGCACCTCAAAACAATAAGAACCTCTCTTCTCAAATCACACCCAGAGCAGAACTGCTACCTCGGCTTCTGTGGTGCGTGCTGGGCAGGGAAGATGTTTTGTCTAAACAGGTCCTAGTTAAAACTGAAATATGATCAGTCCGCCTGGCACATGAAGACGCGGCCGCGAAAGTGAATGTGATCGCGATTGGAAAGACACATGGTGCTGCGCGCGTGCACGTTCACGTGCACTGAAGCTTTAGGCCACGGCAGCACTTTGAAAAGCCTGTATACAAAATGTCTCGGCCAGATCAGCGCAAGCGCTGGATCAGGCGAGACCTAAAAAGGGTAGGGCATCATCAGGTAACGAGTCTTCATCTGGGTTACCTTGTAGTTGCCAGTCATTTTAACTATGTCAAAGGACAAAGTGCCTGGCCCTGACGGGGTCCCCACTGATTTATATAAGTCAAACGTTTCAACTTGGGCTAACATTTTAACCCATGTTTTTAATGCTGCTTGCAAGACAGGCCTACCATTTTCCTGGTCAATGTCCATTATCATACCAGTATTCAAGAAAGGGGCAAGAGCAGATCCACAATGCTACTCACCTGTTTCCCTTATTAACTCACTAGTCAAGGTTCTGGTTAGAGTGATCCTCTCTAGATTGACTGACTGGCTAGAGCAACATATGTTATTAACAACTTAAATTTGAGTTCAGGCCAGAGAAAAACACTATAGATCAGTGCCTTAATTTACAGCTGATTATCGGGAAATATACTGGCTCTGAGAGACTCACACTGCGCTTGGCCGTTATGGACTTAACATACACTTTTGATCGAGTGAATAGATCCAAATTGTGGCTTCTATTGATTAATTTGGGGGTGGATCGCAACATCGTCAAGTTCTTACATGAGCTCCACATGGACCTTTTTCTGCTGCTGTGAGATATAATCAGATTGGGAGCCTCGCCTCATCCATAAACGTTCACAGGGGAGTCATACAGGGCTGTATGTTAGCCCCACTTTTATTTACCTTCTATATTAACAAATTGGGGCCAACCATATGTACAGCATGTAGATATTTCCCCTGGCGGGCCCCCAGCTAGTTCCTGCGCTCCTCTATGCGCATGACGCAGTGCTGTTAGCCAGTATGGCAGTTGGGCTCCAGTGCTTGCTGATTATTTTTTTTATATAATTTTTAATTGGAATTTATGATAATAACTCTTTTCCATACACGCATATTATACCAAATACAATAGTCTAATGTTCAACCAATCAGGATATACAGTCATTTACCACATATTATTAGCATGTGATTTTCAACCATTATACACAAATCACTGACGTCAATATCATTCCTACAACCATTAGTAACAGTAACTGTAAACTTACCCCCCCCCCCGCTGAGCCAACCCCTCCCGCTCTACCCCCCCCCCCCCCACCACCTCCCCGGGTCATGGGTTGTCATGTGCATTTCAAGGCATGGAGATAAAAGAATCATGGATTACCTCCACAATCTATGTTATTCTCTAACATGTGTGAAACCATTGGTGGTGAGCGTAACGTGGAGACCTCTTGCTGTGTGGCACTCAGAGAAAGAACCTCCCTCTCTGGGGGGGCCGTCACCTTGGACAATTCTGTGAGCATTAAGCGCCATGCCCTCACCTCATCCTCAAGCTTGTCGTCCCTCCTGACCTTCTGCATCTGTACCTCCTCCGCAGTGGTCCATTCCAGCACATCTCTATTCAATTTCTCAGCCGTGGGTGGTTCTGAACTTAACCAACGAATTGCTATTCATCTTTTTGCTAAGACAAGGCCCAGCTGCACAAACCTCCTAGTAAGTTTTTTAGCCTTTGGCGTAGGTAATAACACCAACACCACTTCTTTAATAGTGGCTGGTATGACCCATCCCGTTACAGTCTGCAGGGTATCAATAACAGCCCCCAAATATTGCACCAGACCAGGACAGTCCCACAAAATATAGAGAAAATGTACATCCGGACGTCTACATCTAGGGCATGAGTCTGCTCGGTCCGGGTATGTTTTATGTAATACTCGGGGAGTGAGGTATGTCTGGTGCACCACATTATATTGAGTTAATTTGAAGCGTGCGTCAGAACTTATCTGCTTTACCCCCTCATGTACTTTCTGAAATTGCGCTTCCGTAAGAGGTTCCCCCATTACATTGTGCCATTTCATATGTATCGGGAGGGGAGCAGCAGGGGTATCCTCCTTCAATGCTTTATATATGTGAGAAACCAACTGCCTTCCCCCTGCCAACATGGTTACCATTCGCAGTACCATTGTGACCTGTGGTTCCTGTGGAAATGCCGGCCATAGTTCTCTGGCTACAGCCTAAATCTTGGCATATTGCAAAAACTGCCCCCTACCCAAATGGAAGGCGTTGTCTGCTTCCTCTCTGGTCACAAACTGCTCCGCAATGTACAAGTCTCCCATCGTAAGGCAACCTCCCTCCCTCCATTTGCTAACATTCATTGTTTGCCCTATCTGCTTGGAGGGCGTAACTGCCCACAACGGAGTGTCCAGAGCATACGGCATTCTCTTGAGTACTTTCTGCACCACCATTCCCCAGACCAATGCGAAGTGACGTATGATATAAGGAAAGGAGTCTGGAATCCTAGACTCCAACAGAAAAAGCTCCGGCAACAGAACCCCCCTGATGTGTGCCCGCCAACAATCTCTTCTCCCAATTGTCATGTTCATCAAACCAGTGCACTGCATGTTGCAGGTGCGCAGCTATGTAATATATGTAATAGTAATGCATCTGAGGAACCTCCAGACCTCCCCGCCCCCAACGTCTCTGCAGAGTGCTCAATTTTATTCTGTTCCTTTTAGGCCCCCACAATAACTCTACTACCAAGCTATCAAGCTGCGAGAAAAACTTTTGCGGGACCAAGTACAGGGAATTCTTTAGTGTGTACAAACATCTCTGCAGGACAACCATTTTATTCAATGCCACCCTCCCCATTAACGATAATGGAAGTTCCTTCCAGAAAGCCACAGATCGTCTAATACCGTCCACTCTCTTCCCTATATTTTCGGCTAAGTACAACTCGCTGGTATGTGTTAGCATAATCCCTAGATACTGTGCCCCTTCAGGAACCCATCTCATCCCCACCATGGGCAAATCAGTCTCAGGTTTCCCTCTTAACCCCCCCATGGGAAGAAGCTTCGATTTCCCTGGATTGAGGCGTTGATCGGACCACATACCAAACCCCTCCAGTTCCGCAGTGAGCACCGGGACTGCATTCTCCAGTCGACGTAAATATACCAACGTATCGTCGGCATACATAGAGACCACATACATTGTTTCCCCCAATTTAATCCCCCATCCATCCAACTTTGTATGTAAAGTGATGGCCAGTGGCTCCATTACGATGGCAAAGAGGAGCGGGGATAAGGGGCACCCCTGCCGAGTGCCTCTTTTTAAACAGAAACTTCTGGAGACTTGTGGAGCATGCGAACCCTGGCGGTTGGTCTATTATATATGACTTGCACATTTAATAAAGGGTTGTCCTACCCCCATCCTGGCCAGCACCGCCCACATATAATCCAATTCTACAGAATCAAACGCCTGTTGGATATCCAAGAGACCCAGTGCCCAGTTCTCAGTTTCTAGACTCGGCGCATGCCAGACGTGCACCAAGCATAGCTAATTATTAGTGGTATTGCGTTTGGGGAATAAACCCCGCCTGATCTGGATGGATCAGTTGGGACATGTACTGCACTATTTGGGCCGCCAATATCCCACTCAAAATCTTTGCGTCCACATTAAGGAGCGAAATAGTTCTGTAGGAGCTCGCCAAAAGGGGGTCCCTATCAGGTTTAGGGATCATAGAGATGATTGCCTTTGACATTTTATTCGGCAGAGTTTTATTGTCCAATGCCTCATTGAACACTTCAAGTAGATGATCCACCAATAAAGGCGCATATTGCTGATAAAACTCTGCCGAGAGCCCATCTCCTCCCGGACATTTCTCTGTCTTCAATTTCCGTATGGACACCAGGATTTCCTCCCTAGAGATCGGGGGCCCGAGGGCTTCTGCTGCCTCATCATCCAGCGTGGGAAGCACCATCCGTGCCAAAAACTCCATCAACCCCCCCGAGATGTTGCGCCGGGTACCCGTGCTTGTGGGATCCATACATGATGCAAAAAAGATGGGCGTATGTTCCTTTTCCGATTTGATTAGCCTAGCTAGTAGCACCCAGGACCTGTCCCCCTGCATGTGCAGGTGCTGCCTATACAATGTATACGGGAATTTTTCCAACTGGGCCCAGGCGTTTAAAAGTTCCCCACGCACCTTGGTCCACTCAGCTAAGTGGTCCCGTGCCTCATGTACCTTGTCCTCCAGCTCCTTCAATTGGCGTTCAAGCTTTACGACATCCCGATTTAACTGCTGTCGCACCCTGTAGGAGGTTTTCACACCCCTCTTACAACCACCTTCATGGCTTCCCATTCAATCGACCTGGTAGAAGTTGACCCCCAGTTCTCATGGAGATAATCTTTTAGAGTCTCCGACACCACTGCGGCATATGGTCGATCCAATAGCGCTTCCACCCTAAGTCTCCAAAGTGGGATGGCTGGACGGCCGGATCCGCTCCGCAGAATGAGCAACAGCGGTGCATGATCCGAGATATAGCAGGGGAGGTACGAAACACTGGCCGTATCCGCCGACAGTCCCGGTGTAAGGCAGCAATGATCAATACGGCTTAACGTATTAGCCGCTGGGGTATAACATGAACGCTTTCGTTGTCGGATTGCTAGCCCTCCACTCGTCCCTAATTTGCAGGCCCTGCATCTACCGGTTTAGTGATCGCAGCATGCGCGGCTTAGGCTGCGGCCTTGGGGGTCCCTATCCAGATCCATATCAAATATACAATTAAAATCTCCTAGAAGGACAATCTCGGCCCCAGTGTATGGGAGTACCGCTTTGAGGGCTGCCGGATAAAAATCAGGACAGTCCACATTCGAGGCATAAACATTGACAATACATAACTCCTTACCCTCCCGTTTACCATGCAGAATAACATATCTCCCTTCGGGATCTAGAACGTGACTCATATGCTGGAATGGGACTCCGGGGGCCACCCAAATCATAGCCCCCTTTGCAAACCTTAAATAGGAAGTAGCATACATGTGACCTCTCCATTTCTTGCGTATACTCGCAATCGTTCCCCCAAACATGTGTTTCCTGCAACCCTGCAATCCCAACCTTATATCGCTATAAAAAGGCATAGACTCTCCGTCTTTTTTCGAGGCCCGCCATTCCGCGAATGTTCCAACTAAGTAATTTCAGAGTTTGTGCTGCCATTAGTGTCTGTTCGTGTAATGAGGTGTATCAGGATAGATTCATCTTGTTCATCCCCCTTCTCCTGCTTTATTGTACTTTGCCTGTTAGCCAACTCCCCCATGACCGTGTGTAACCCCCCTTAACCTTGAAAACATTATAACTTGAACTGTCCCCGTGCCCTCCCCTCCCCCTGGGCAGTCGCGTGAGTTCCGCTGCTAGCATTACATCCAGTGCAAAATTCGACACATACCGCCCCATACCTCCCAGCCCCCACCCTTCAAATATCGCTTAGAACATAACAAACAGAGCCCAAGCTTGGATCTAGTCCAGACCCAAATTCAGCCCAAGAGATTATAGAAAATTGGATGCTGTGCAAGAGATCGAAACCCGACAGAGGTGCGAGGTTGCTCTCAAGGGTCCTTCGTGGGATCAACCTCTGATGGGGGCGTGGCTACCCCGCGGCAGCCCACTCCCGTTAAACAATTAGAGAAATCCTTATTCATGAGTCTCTTATAACTCTCAACAACCATCCGACCATGCATGAGTAGTACCCCAATAGTGTTTATGCTCCAGCGGCAGCACTTATCTGGTCTTCCGTTCCACCAAAGAACCGAGGCCATCACTCCTGTTCACTCCCCTGGTCTCTGTTGTCTGTCTCCGGATCCTGAGTCACCACAATAGACTCCGGAACAGTCTCAGTGTCTGATGCGTGCAATGTGCCGCCTTGAAGAACCTGGATACGGCCAGGGCCCCTCTGTGAGGCCGTTTGTAGCAGCCTTTGCGACTGCCGACGATTGTCCGGTGTGTCTGGCACTGTATGAGTTCCAGGGGTTTCTGTAGATGTTACCAGTTGTCGTCCTCTCGGTCCCCTGGCATCCAACCACTCTGAGGCATCCCCTGCTGTGTATAAGAAAAGAGTGCGTCCTTCATTTTCAACCCGCAGTTTCACGGGAAACATGAGGCTGTATTTCAGGTTCAGCTCACGCAACGAGCGCTTGACCTCCACGTTCGTTTTCCATTGGTCTTGTACTCCTGCCTATAGTCCGGGTATATGGAGATGGAATGGCCCTCGAAAAGGAACTGACCTTGGTTTCGTGACAACTGCAGCAGGTAGTCTCTTTCTCAGTAATTAAACAGTTTGGCAATAATAGCCGTCGGTGGTGTCCCCGGCCTGGGGGGCGGAACAAGCGCCCTATGTGCGCGCTCGATGTTAAAACAATTTGGAGAGGGTCTTGGGAGCGATCACATTAGTGAGACATTCTTCCAGGAACAACTCTGTGGAGGGGCCTTCTGCTTTTTCGGAGAAGCCCACAAAACATAAATTATTCTGACACAACCTCCCCTCTGAGTCTTCCGCTCTCTCGCCCAGGTGCATCACCTGCCTCTTTAGGTCAATCACTTTAGCATTGAGGGACTTGACCTCGGATTGTAGTGTACTAAAATCCATTCTCGTTGGTGGCCACCCTGTCAGACACTTTCTGCAGATCAGCCCGCAGCAAGTTGACGTCTATAGCCACGGAGTCAATTCTATTGACCATATCATTTCTGGTCGACTGGATGGGCTGGAACACATCCACCAACATGGGGAGATCGTTATCCTGTCCATCTGGAGGTACCATGTCAGCACCATTGTTGTCTGCCCGTTGCTCCCGTCCTTGCACCAGTGGCTATGCGTAGTTGGAAATTTTCATTTGATTGGGGCTTGGGGTCTCTGTCCTTCCCCATGTTTGTTATCGGCTGGGGTCGCACGTCCCTCCAAGGATATGGTCTGTGCTACCCTAGCTAACAGAAACCCTGTGTGCACAGGCCTCCCAACCAATCGCGCGAGGGGGGCCATACTCGCTCTCCTCGTCTCGGTGCCCTCCACGGGAATGCTTACACCCTCACCATCCAGTCATCCATGCTATTGCCTCCAGGAACACGGATGCACAGCGGTATCTCACATAAATTGTCCCAAGCCTCCGTATGCGTCTTGCAAGCAAAGGGGCCCCTCCAGATCAGTGGCTCCCTCCTCAATGCGGGAAGAAGACAACCGGCACTGCAACCCCATCAGCACAGTATCAGGTATGTTGAACAGCCCCCAAGCTTCAATGTCAGGGCCTACAATTTGTGGTTTCGCCGCCGCCCCTGCCACCTCCAAGCAGTCCCTCCAAGGTATCCCGACCCAGCACCAACAGATTCCACTTGGCCGGGTCCCAGCGGGGCCTCACCGTTGCCACTTGCCACCGTCTATTATCCACACCGACAGCCCTGGGGAAAGCACCACTTTTGTGAGCTTGTGTGTCCACTGCGGGGACCGAGAAACACACCTCCAGCAATACCTGGCCGTCAGCACTCTTTCTCACTGCCCTGCCTGTGCCGGTAGGTAGTCGCCGCGTACCTCTGTCTTCCTCTTACGATGACCCGGGGGCGGCCGCATGCTGCCGTTCCTCCAGCCTCCCCAGAGACACCAGGATCGCTGACGCCAGTTCCGGGATGGGCAGCTATAATTAATGTTAATGTTAATAAAACTTATAAAGCGCACTGCTACCCTGAGGTGTCCTGGCGCTGGGAGCTGCCTACTTTGTTGCTGGTATGACTGATTTAGGAAAAAAGCCAGGTTTTCAGGCCCCTTCTAAACTAAAGGAGCTCGGTTGCACTTCTGAGGTGGAGGGGAAGGCCGTTCCAGGCCTTTGTGGCACAGCAGAGGAAACTCCTACCCCCCCCCAACTGGCTGTTTTGACCCGTGGAACTTTTATTTGTTTTGCCTCGGCCGAGCGCAGTGCTCTGCCGGAAACATACCATTGAAGGTGTTGTTTCATGTAAGCAGGGCCAGATCCTTTAAGGGCCTTAAAGACCGTACAAAGGGCCTTAAATTCCACGCGTTGTCTCACCGGAAGCCAGTGGAGGTTCCTAAGTCCTTTCTTCACTGAAACAAACCTTGGGGTGCCCAAAAGAACCCTGGCAGCTGCATTTTGCACGACTAGTAGTCGGTTGAGATGGCTTTTTTGGATGTTAAGATAAAGAGCATTACAATAATCCAGTCGAGACCAAATGAGCGCAGTGATTGCACTGAGGCTATCCTCAGGAAGAAGAAATTTGATTTTCCTCATAATCCTGAGAAGATGGAAACAGGAAGAAACAACTCTGCCAATCTGATCCCCAAAGGATAGTTTAGAGTCCACGATCACCCCCAAGTTCTTCACCTTAGCGGTAGGAACTGGGGGCGGGCCCAATATTTCAGGCCACCAATCGGGTGACCAAAGGTTTGAGGGATTACCGAAGATGATCACCTCTGTTTTCCCTACATTTAACTTGAGGCAATTTGCTGACATCCAGCTTGCGATGGCCTGCATGCAGTCGTGGCAATCGCGACCTGTCTCAGCCTCTTTGCCCTTCTGTATTGACAACACTATTTGTGTGTCGTCAGCATAGGAGGTCAACTGGAGCCCAAATGATCGTATAAGGACTGCCAGTGGGGACACATATATATTGAAATAATGTAGGACTAAGCGCCGACCCCTGTGGAACCCCACAGGGCAAGGAGAAGGGCCTCGAACACTCTTTGCCCATGTCTACTATTTGGGTTCTATCGGTGAGAAAAGATTTTAAAAGGGCATGGGCCTTACCTAGAACCCCCCTTTCGACTAACCGGTCCAGCAGTACTTCGTGGTGGACCGTGTCGAAGGCCGCCGAGAGGCCCAGCATAATCAAAATTGCAGCTCCGCCCTGATCTAATGCCTCCCTGATTTCTTCAGTTGATTTAATCAGGGCTAGCTTAGTGCTGTGTTTGGCATGAAAGCCAAATTGTGTTGGATCTAGTAGGCCATTAGTCTTAAGGAAGGAGCTTAGTTGAGAATTAATTTCCTTTTCAATCATCTTGGCCGGCAGCGGAAGTCGGGAGATGGGTCTATAATTGTCTGGCTCCTTAGAGTCTAGATTAGCTTTCTTCAGGAGTGGAAGGATTGAAGCTTTTTTTCCAAGCCTTGGGAAACAGACAGCTGATGTTAAAAACTGGAGCAAGAGCCGCCCCAATAGTATTCGGGACGAGTTTAGCCACTAATGGTGGGCATGGATCTAGTGGGGAGCCAGATTGGATTGCCAGCAAGAGCTTAGTGGCATCTTGGGCCTCCAGAGTCGCGAAACTGTCTAAGGTGGGAAAATTATGTCCATGTTTTCCTGAAAAAAGGAGGCTATGGTTTCACAGATTTCAGGACCACTCTGTGGTTTTGCGCTAGTGGGAGTTGTAAGTTTTGAAATAGTTTTAAAAAGTTCCTTTGTGGAGGATTTAGCTTTACTAATCTGTTCCCCGAAGTACTTTTTTTTTGTATCAAAAAGCGCTCTTTTATAACAGGAGAGACTATCTCTGTACGCCTCTTTAGTGATATTAGAATAACTTCTTCTCCAAACACGTTCCAACCGTTTGCATTCAACTTTAAGCAATTTTAAGCTGTCAGAGTACCAAGGGGCTGATGGCGATGCCCTTTTGGGAATGCACATTTTAACAGGGGCTAGTGTTCTACAGGCTGAGTCTAGCCATTCGGTGTATGCCGCTGAGGCCTTTTCCGCCGAGGAAGGCCAGGCGCACAATGTCGTTTTCAAACGATTGTCAAACTCCAAGCTATTAATGTTTTTCCAGGTCCTTGTTTCAACGTTGGGTATGGGTTCAGGTTTGGGTTTGCGATCCCTGGTAAGTGAAATTTCAAAGAAAATGTTCGCATGATCCGACCAGGGGACTGGCAGAACTCCTCGGTAGTGAATATTAGGATGGTTGGAGAATATGCCATCTAGGGTATGACCTGCAGTGTGGGTGGGATCTAGCACTAGTTGAATAAGTTCCCCCCCCCCCACTTAAAGTTTGTTGTAGTTTTAAATTATCAGAGTCTGTGAGGTCTTCAAGATAAAAATTAAAGTCTCCTAAAATCATAAAAGACTTAGCACAGAGTCCCTCCTCTAATAGCATTCCAATCGACTCTAAAAACGCACCTCTAGCCCCAGGAGAGCGATAAAGGAGAATAGCTTTGAAAGTGTCATGATGGAAAATACGGACATTTACTGACAAAGCTTCACAGGTCTGGTTTGAGGCTTAGAGGGTGGGCTCCAAGGAGTTATGGTAGATTACGGCCAGCCCACCGCCTTTCCTGCAGGGTCTATCTTGTGTATAACAGAGATATCCCGGCGGTAGGGCTTTTACAAGATCAGGGCCTGAGGTTTCATCGGACCAGGATTCCGTGACGAAGGCCAACATGATTTTGTGTTCCTCTATCAACAAAGCACATTCCTCGTTATGTTTTATTAGTGATCTAGCATTCAGGAGCATGGCTTTGATAGGTGCGGGCTGTCCTGAACCTGAGGAACCGTTTTTTAGGCCGGACAAAGGTCTGGTAGTGTGTCTCATTAGGTAAGGGATCGTAATATGGCATTTGGGGCAAGGAGCTGAGTATCCCTTTCTGAGCTCGTCAGGAGATTGCCTCGGGCAACACATGTTTCTGCCGTTTCGGTCTAACTCCAGGAGGATATCTCTGGAATATGTTGGGGCATCTGAATTACAAGAGCCAGGGGGACAAGACCTGAGCCCGGTCCGAGCGCGGACGGGCGCAGACGGGCTTGCCTTAGGTGCGCCCGCTGCACGCGTCCGCTGCACGGTCGCGTCAGCGTGTCTAATAATGGTTGCAGCAGATGAAAGACTAGCCCGCTAACCTGTGTCCGGCAGCCCGTTTCCTATTTCCGATTCCCTAAGGATCGAGCAGTCACCAGGAGCCGCGATTCTTACCCCTAAAGTGCCCGTGCGAGTAGCGCTAACAGCAAAAAGCAGGTACAGTGTAAACAGACAATTTTAAAAGACAGGTTAAAAAAATTGTGCAAAATAAGCTAAGTTTTAAAGCAGACCGTCCTGGCAGGCATTGAACACAGCTCTGACCAAGAGGCAACGCTGCGCGGTTAAGATGAACCCGGGCCTCCTAATCGATCCACGGGTCTCTCCAGCGGTCCAGCCCAGCCACTGCCGCTGACTCATGATGGCGGCCCGTGTCTCTCGAGGCCTCAGTCGCCTCGTTACATTGCTGTACTGATGCCCCCACTCGTCTCGTGTCCCAAACTCCACTGGCACGGATCTACACCACTTCGTAGCACCAGTCTGCTGATGGTTGGGGTCAGGATTATGCAGGATGTTGAAATAATGAGGAACGCTGCGCAAAGAGCTCAAAATAAAAGCGTCTACTCAGCCATGTTCATAAACCACGTCCCTCGTGCTTGCTGAATTTTTTTTATAGAATTTGCTGGATTTGAACACCAACTTTTCTAAGTTCCACACAATGGTAATGGGCCTGAGAAATAAAAACCAGAGAAGCCAGAATGGGGACTGTGTTGAAATCATCAGTGCATCTACCTTTTCCTACCTGGGAGTCCTGTTGGATGAGAGTGGTTTGTGGGTCCTGCTAAGAAAAGCAAAAAAAAAGCACTTCTATGTCAGGAGCTGCAGTTTTAGAATTTGCTAAAAGATAGCGTGCCAAACCAGTGCAAGCCCTGCTGAAAGTTTACAAGCTGGAATGCATCTCCATCGCCTGCTATGGGAGTGATATCTGGGGATACAAGGATTCTGTGGACCTACAAATAGTCGAGAATAAAATTTGGAGAAGCTTGCTATCTGTCCCTCAATCCATAGCCTCCTTTATCGCCCATGAAGAGTTAGGGATGGGGTACATTACTAACCTGGTGGCCCTCTCTCCACTGTAGCATTGGATTAGGATTTGGATTAACCCTGACCTAGATCTGAATCAGAAAATCGGAAAGTTTGTCTGTCCCTGGAGCGGGAAATAATATACCCTGGCTTCACCACATTAAGTAAGATGTTAGAGGAGAAACTTGGTTGCCCCGAATTCTTTGTGTTTCCCAATGGGCTCACGAAGAGTGACTTGAACTGTGTCAACAGACATTTGTTATCTATTATGTGTACGCAGAGAGAAGCAAGGAAGCTCACTAAACTCAGTGGTGGCAGCCTCTGTACAGGGGTGGTGAGGTGGGGGAGGCATGATTATTATTTTTTTTAACTTGCCTTTTTCGACACCGCCACCGCACGTCTATCTTCTGTACTTGCTCTCTGCCACCGGAAGCACCCAGGCTCCCGGACTATCCCAGCCAATCACGACGCTGCAGGATCAGCGTCGTGATTGGACTGAGCGGCCTAGTTGGCCGCTCAGACAGGACCTGGGGGCCTTGGCATGTTCTCCACTGGGCTGTGAAACACAGCGCAGTGAAGAACATGCCAAGTGCGCATGACTGTTTGACTGGCCCCAGAGGGCCGGCCAAGCCACCATGAGCACTTAGGGAGGGAGTGCAAACTACTCCTGCTCCCTCTGACGGCGGCGAACCCAGCCCCACCCCGCCTAACCTGGCTCGAGTCCCACAGTGACAAATAAAATGGGAATAACTTTTTGTTCTTATCTTTTTCTTTTGCACTGCTCAACAAGTAGTGGGGCGACGCTCCTCCGCCTTAGTGAAGGAGCTGCCACTGACTATACCCACTGTACGGGCCTATATTTTAATAAACACCTGTCCCTCAGTACAGCCCTATTTAGTAAAGACCATAATACCCTATCAACATTAACTTTTAAGGAGGTTCAGGCTTAATCTCCTACATTGGTTACTTGCTGTACCTCAGGGGCGGCATACGGTGGATGAATTGGGTCCCTCACTTGTGATAACTTTTTCCCGCAGGACACAATGCATTTCATGATGTTTTGTGATCATTATTGCTCACTGAGACACAATGTTATAGTGTCATTATTGAAAGACAAAGGTTTTCTGCAAGTAAGACCGGCCCTAACTTACCTCCAGATATTACCCAGTCCTCTGGAGCATATTAATGTTGCAAGTTTTTTAGTAGCTGCGGTTAGAAATATGTAAAGACGTGATGTGTAAATTCGAGTTAATGGTTTTTATGTATAATCTGTTCCTAGGTGAAATGTACTAATTACTCACATGTTATGACAGTTTATTATTTATGCATTTGTGGTGATTTTTAAACTGTGTTTATGTGCATGTATTTGTATTACGCTGTGTGTGCTTTCATGGTTTTAATTACCCGAATATAATATAAAGTATATTCTGACTGACTGGCTATTCTCTACCGCGCGAGAGCCAACGCGAAAATGGCCACTACCGTTGAGATTTGCACCCCCCTTGTTTGGTTGAGCTCATACTGCAGGTGCGAGAGCTGGACGCCAAGCGTCACTCCTATAGCCCAGAACATTGTTTTTAACGTGCCAGGAACAAAGATGGCAGATGTATTACTTCATAAGTGTCCTGTGAGTATTATAAACTGAGACCTGTGCGGTGCGCGCGAGGGTGTGGCAGAGTTGCTTGTTTACATTGAAAGTATGTCTTTCGTTCTAGGGAGAGTTTAACGATTTCTGGAAGAGTCCGATGTTTTTAAAAATCTATTTCGTATGTTATGCTCTCATATGACTGTACCATTGTCATATACAGTTTTAATATGAATAAAAAGAACAAAATAATGAATTATTACTATTACAAAATTTGCCGCTTTTCCACATTATTTGCCTTTTCTTGCCTCATAATATAGTCAACATTGCCGCATATGTTGGCCCTCTCCACTGGCCCTGTGATAAAATTGTGCGACGTTGGTGGAGGACGACCTTAACGGTCTCTGTGGGGTATAAAGTGATTCGTTTGGAAAGGTAGGGGCTGTGCCGACCAACTGGTAAAAAACGTACCTTTTCCTCTGTTTAGTCAGTGCAAATGCCATAGGTAAGTTGCTGGCACCCATGCATGCTTGCCCTGATGCCGTTCAAAGTTATCTAGCACTGGGGTCCGTTTGTGTGTTCCAGCTGGTTCTGAATATGTCCCCAAAGCAAAGCTGCTGTATAGAGAGGAGAATTCCCTTGACAATGTATGATGTGGGCCTGGAACATTAGGGGACATTTCGACTGTGCTGTATGGGTCCAGAAATGAACACATCTCTATAACACGTTGGGTAAACAGAGGTGACAGCTGAATATGCCAACACGTGTTGTTGCGAAATCTCGGTTTACAAATGGTGACAATAAAACAAAAGCTATGTTCCAACTTTGCCGCAGCTCTGCTGACGCCATGCATATTCATTCAGTTAATTTATGCATGCTAACAGGGAGCTTTGCCTGTCACCCGACACATCTGTTAACTCTATGTTGCACTTGTTATTTCTATTTTGCAATTTGTTTCCAATTTGGCGGCGGGCTTTGGCACAAACGTGTCAGCCTTGCTGTGCTAACAACACCTGTACTGTAAGACGAATGCAATGGGATGAGTCGTTTGTTGGCGGGAAGATTTTGCAGCTGACGGCAATTTTTTCTTTTCTTTCTGGGATCGTATGACTTGTAGCACATAAAACTGAGGTCAAGCGATGTTACTGGACAAAAAGAGAACAGTCAGCTACCATGAGACATTACTTGTGACGTGTGTCTGTGAAACTGGGTTGATTTAGGGACAGGCAAGTTCTACCCTGCAGATTTGTTTTTGCAGAAAATGGTCATTTCTTTGCTACCTGTCAATTTCGGACTTTTAGCATATTTTGTGTAGTTTTTTTCTAACTTTTGGAAATTACCCCAGTAACGACCTAGCCGCACTGGCAGTCAGACTAGTAAAACTGCTCACTAATTAGCTTTGGCTTCACAGCGCAGCTATCTGCAAGACCTATCGTTACCAATGTTTTAAAATAACGATAAAGTTTAAAGTTTAATATTTATCGTTTAAAAAAAAAAAACTATAAAATGGGATTTGCTGTACTCTGAGGAATTGAATAACTCTCTCACCTGATGCTATCAGCTATTTGGTGTGTCACTCCGCCTCCTTTTGCGTGCTTGCTTTACCGTGCACAAGGGACTATTTTAAACATCTAAAGCACACTAAATTGTTTCACAATAAATGATCTAGTTCATGGATGCTCTCTATATAGAAAACAGTATTTGTTGTTTTGTGCAGCAGGCCTCCAGTTTAATATTCGTCAAAATGCAAGCCAGGCCCATTGGATTTGCTGTTGCATCATGCATGCTTTTATAGCAGCAGCAGTGAATAAGCACTGGCACCTGCACAGAGAGCCCAAGCCACTCAGTCATCCAGAGACTCCTATATCCTAAAATCGAAGTTGAATAAACATGAATAGGAGAGAAGCATTCAAAAGTGTGAGGGGTACACAGTCTATTCATCCAATATAATTACAATGTGTAACTAGTGTGTCACAAAGTGTTCCACATTCAGTCCATCTATGTATCAAAGAAAACACATTCATTATATAGTCTGTTTTATTCTTCATTTTTATTCACAACATATTATAAATGGATTGTCTGCCCAGGCAACGCGTTTCCTTCCTTGAAGAGGACTTAATCATGGATCCATTGTAATGAAATTCCAAGTAAAAACCAGCTGTACAGTTCCTCTTCTCCAGTGTCCCTTTATTAAAATTCCCTCCAGTCCTGTGGTGTCTTCGTACCACTCCTTATTTTCACCGACAGCATCCATGCCAGAATCTGCGCCAGCTGTTCAAATGGCCTATCCCAGACGTCTTGTGAATCAAGCTAGAAAAAGAGCTCTGAATACTCCTAGAGCTGAACAATTATAGATACACATCCTAAACCCATGTCCGATTGTATCATGGTGGCAGTGACTTATGATCCTCTGGCAACTGAAGTCCGAAATATTATCAGAAAAAACGGGCATATTCTAAATGTGGGTTCTAACTTGGTCCCCCGACCATGGTTTGCTTTCTGATGTCGAGCGAGTGTCACAGACCAACTGGTACACACAAGGGCCAGGGCAGTAGTAATAAAGTTGGATAACTGTCTACCTTACCTTCAGCAAAAGGACACTTCCCATGTGGTGTGTGTACATTGACAAGACCCACAAAAATGTGGCCCAATGTGGAGAAAGAGTATGGTTCCAGAATAAACTGAAAAATTGCAATTGCTGTTTTATCATCTATAGGTCAAGGTGGCCCTGTGACCTCTTCGACATTGGTTTGACCACTATAAAGGTTAAGATACGCATGCAGGAAGATATCAGTACTTGCAAAGCTGGGAAACGTGCCACCAAGTTGGTCCAACACTTTAAAGATGTCAGAAATGGAACAATGGAATTTCAATGGCCAGTACTGGAGAAACTGGACCGGGGGCTGAATGGAGCAGAGATGGCTCTAGCGAGGAAGGAAGCTTGTTGGATTTTTTCAGAACAGACTTTAGATAAGGTATGAATGATTTAATCGAATGGCATAAGCTTAGATCCTAATTTTGCAGGGGTCATGTGAATTCGCCATATGGGGAGGTTTTTTCCCAGTCCTGGTGTCCATCATTTTCTTTATGACATTTGATAGGGTCACTTGCTATAACAGGTTTAAGGTTACATTTTTTGAAAATCTGCTTGACTATGGTGGTATTTAGCAATTCCTGCCCCATAAATATATGGCTTCACAGCACTTTCTATGTTAAGTTTGTCATTTTAAATTTTTAATACAATTAGGTAGCATGGTGAATTTCAGCTAGAATAGGGGCTCAATTCCAGCTACTTTCAGGAACAATAATTTTTCCCCCTTCCCTTCCATTTTTTCATAGTTGATGGATTATGAGCCTTCTACTTCTCCTTGCTGCGCTGAGCTTACAAAATATGATTTTGTCTTAGGTGGCAAAGACAAAATTTAAATATACACAACAATTGAAGCCATTGTCCATTGATATGTACTCACCCGGTGGATTCTCGATAACTATCATTATTCATTTTATGAGTATGATTTTTTGTCAACCAAGAATTGGTTCTTTTTAAATTTTGACCTATACTTATGTTGCCTTTCTCCTTCTCTGTTCTTGGTGTGGTGCATGAAGTGGTGATATAATGGCCCTCGAACCCTGCTGAAGTTGCCATAATTTGTACAGGCAATGAAACATGTTAGTCAAACATGATTACTGGTGAGAACATGTGATTTTGTTTGTAATCACGCTCCAAGTTCTGGATTACTAAATCTTTTTCAACAGTTTCCTGTACACCTCTTTAGCTGATAGATTGAGATTGAGTGTCATCCAGTATTCTTTGTTTTGCGGGCCTGACACAAAGGGTTGTATATTAATTGTCCCCCCTTCCCCTGTATTTGGAAATGTTTATCCCAGATGCTGTTTCTTCCTTGTTTTTTCCGTGCAATAAGGAGATCTGCTTAGAATGAGAGCCACGGCCGGCTGGGACAGCAAGCCTCATGGTGGTAGCTCGCGTGAAGCGACTCTTATTTTTATGTCACAATGGCTTGGCACCTAGGTCACATTTTGTTTTTAGATTCTGAACAAAAACAGATAAACCCCGCACGAACCACATTATTAGACTGGTCCTCTCCCTCATATAAGGTTTTTGGATGGCATTAAATATTTGGAATAATCCTTCAGGTACAGGAAATAGGGGCTTTCTTGTCATTGGAATCTGAGGGGACAGCTCCCCTTTTTTTTACTTTATGTCCCTCTAAGTTCCTTCATTGTGGTGAGTTATTTAGTTCCAAACACTTTTTAAAGTAGATATACTAAACACAGGGCGTGTTGTGTTGAATCCATCCTTTCACCCAAACCTGCAAGTATTCTCTTGCTGAATCCAAAGGTGCCTTGTGCTGCTCACTTGTTTGTTGTAGGTATAAGCAGCACGGTTGTTGTGCTAGTGTGTCAGCAGAGCTGCTCTGTTGCCAGCTGGTACTATCATAAACCTTTTGCACAACAGCTATCCGTGCACCTGTTCCTCCCCCGTGTGCATTCCCCGCATCCCCTGCCCTGGGTGTCCAGACAGTGATCTTTGGAGGAGGCCGCGAGCCGCCCCCTGAGCTTAACGTGGTTTCGCCCGTGACTATTTTTAGTGCGGCCGTTTTGAAATATACATAATGAATTTCCAAGCAATGACACCTGCTATTAAGGTCAGCGTCAGTAAAGGCAGAACGGGCCGGGAGAAATCTCATTGATGAAGACCCAAATGGGCGGGCGTTAGTGGGTTCATGAACCAATCGCACATTCGGAAATAATGTGACGTTATAGCGTTGTTAAAATGAATGTTACTAAACATATACTGGTACTGTCCCTTTCCACAGCTAAACGGCAACCTCTTCTTCGACCTTTTTTTATTGACTTCAGGTTTTAACCGAGTTTTATTTTAGTTATATTTTGTATTTTTTTTCAGACCGGCATTTTGTGAAGGTATTTTTATTGTTTGCATGGTACATTGGTGCGATTTTCTTCCTAGGATATTCCTAATATGTCAACATTTATACGTTTCTTTTAATATGTATGCCTTATGCACAGATTCATATAAAGTTCGTAAATAAATAGAAGGCATACAAAGCGCACTTGCCCCCCGCCTTACTTGCCCCATCTTCACCTCACCCTCTCAAGGAGACACCTGAGTCAGCTTTGGTCTTCACAGTGTGTAAGTTTTATTGAATAAACTTCATGGCCAATCCTACCATTGGTCAGTCTTATTTATTGTATAATCTTTAAAAACACTTTCTTAAAACACCACAGCATTCCAAAAATTCTTCAAATTCACGCATTAAAATTATATTTACAACCCGCTCTCCAAGGGGCCTTTGCTTGACCTTCGGGCTGTGCCAGCAGGCCACAACCAAGATAGCCTGCTCTCCTTAGGTTGACCGCCCTCCGGACAACAGAGCCGCAGGTAAATAATCTGCCACCACTTGTGACCAACGACGGCTTCCAGGGTAGAGCTAGAGAATCCAGAGCCACCAGCAGGTCAGCCCCAGATCTCTCGCCAGCCCGGAGCCCATGAAATGATTTTTAGACCTGTTCTGGGGTCAAAATGGCACCTACTAACGGAGTCCCTGTCATTTCTCCTGTTCAGGACCCCGCCACAGGGCGAGTTGCTTACTGGCCAACTCGACCTCCCCCCCCCACGCTCGAAAGCCTCCGTGATGGCTCCTAGCACTGTCTGTAAAAATAAGTCATTACCGGCCTCGGACAGGTGTACCCCATCTGACGCATAGAGTTCTGGCCTTGAGGTTTGTATCAGTTTATGTCTTATGGTCCGGATGCTTGATTTCCGTAAGATCTCCGCCACTGACTGGTTTAGTCTCCTTACTGACTTATTCAATGCCCTCGGAGGAGCCCCTCGCGCCCAAACTTGCCTAGGTATAATTTCAGACCATAACAACAAGGTATTGGGGAACATGTTCCTGACCGCTGCGAGGACTGAGAACAAGGACTCTTTTACACCTCTCCTGCCCTCGGGGATCATGTCGTTGCCTCCAGAATGACTCACTAGTAGATCGGGGGTGGGCATACCTCTATTCAAGGCCCTCCGCAAATCGCTCGGCACTTCCGCTAAATGTTGACCGCCTACCCCAACCCAATGATGGCTGAATCCGATTAACTCCTGTCTTTTCTCCTCACGTGAGTTCTTGAAGGCACGTCCCACCCTGCGAATAAAAGAGTGGCCGCACCAACATATTTGGGCCCTCCTAGTCGTAGCACCTAGAGTAGTGAAGATGGCACATGGTCAAAGCGGGACAATGCAAGGCAAAGGAGGCAACGCTGACAACTCAAACTAATTGCGGGCGAACATATCGCTCGTAGCACGTAGATTTCCAACGGCCTACCCTCTTGATTGTCTCTTCCGGTAACCCCAGCCCCGCCGCCGTGGTGGCTGCACCAATGCGGAAAGAATGAGACGTGAGGGAGGAGGAGCCTAGCGCTTGACCAAGATGGCCGCGTGAGCTCTGAGCTCCCGAGACCCTCGCGCCCTCCGTCGACTATCCTGTCTCTAATCCTGTCTGTATGCATGGCATCGTGTAGATGACCTGCCAGGGAGGCGATTGATGCTACCCGCGGTCGGATCGCCCACCGGGAACCGGAGTTATGCATGGCGGAAGATTGCGGCCTATCTTCGAGGAATGCCAGGGGCTAGAGTTGGCAGGACGCCCAACTTCTAGTTGAACAACAACGGCCAGGCGAGGTGTGAACTGTCGGATGGAGCTCCCCGTCCTTTCACTTTCGCTTTCTCTCCCTTTGTCTGCCCTGCCCCTGGAGAGCTCTTGGTGGCTTCATTCTCCTTTGGACGCTCTACATGCTACTCTGGCGGCCCATTGCAGAACTGATCACTCCGGATTCCTCTCGCTGAGGGAGGGCCGTCTTATCTGAACCGACCTGCTTGGTACCAACCATGTCGGGCAAAGCAGAGGTGGATCGGCTGAAGCCTAAATCTACCAGACGGGGTGCCTATACTCAGGTCAATAATATGGACCGCTATGCTCTGCAGAAGGGATCACCGAGTGGGTCGAGCCAGTCGCCAGATACCCAGAAGGAGGCCTCGCCCTTGGCCCCGGAGCTCTCGCTGCAGGATGTCATGGGCGCGCTTGAAGGGATGCAGACTTCGATTGGGAGGCAGTTTGAAGCCCTGGCGCATAAGGTGGATGCCATCTTGGTGGATGTCAACCTGATCCGTGCGGACTTGGGCAAAACGAATGAACGGGTTAAAACCCTGGACCTCAAGACCACGGGCCTCGCCGATGATGTCGCGGAACTGCAGACCGAGGTTCGTAAGCTGAGGACCGAGAGTGATCTCGCCGCCCGAAGGCTGGAGGACTTTGAGAGCCGGGCCAGGCGCAACAACGTGCGCGTCATCGGGGTCCCGGAGTCCTCGGATGAGGCTTCGGTTGACCTGCTCGTCGAGGACTTGGTGCTTAACCATCTGCAGCCTAAGGGTCTTGGGAAGTTCTTTGCGGTTGAAAGGGCCCATAGAGTGCCGGGTGGGAGGCCCAAGGTGGGAGCCCCACCGAGGCCGATTGTCGCCCGGCTCTTTCATTTTCGAGATCGGGACGCTATCCTGCAAGCATCGAGGGTGACGGGCCCGGTCCCCTTCCAGAACGCGTCGGTGAATTTCTATCCGGACTTCACCCAGCAGGTGCAGAGGCAGAGACAGGGCTTTCTGGGGGTGAAGAGGCGACTTCGGGAGAGGGATCTGAAGTATGCCATGCTCTTCCCTGCCAGACTACGTGTGGTGTACGAAGATCGGACATTCTTCTTTGAGTCTCCTGTTATGGCCGATGAATGGCTGGACGCTTTGCCCCGGCGGCGGACGGGAGAGGATACTGCCGCTGATGGGGACAGTGGCCGGGATGGGCAGGGCTGATTTCTCGGAGCCGGTCTGACTCGATTTGACTTTATTTGATGACTTGATTAGAGTGCAGTAAATGCGGAGGGTTGCGGGAGGACGAGGGGAGCTCTTTCCTCCCTTAGGGTGCTTTTTGTAGATTTTGGGTTTTGTAGGGCGACAGGCACACTGCAAGTTGGGGGGGCTTTGTAAGCTGCAGCAGGGGTGCAGGGTGGGGGGGATGGTTGGGATTTTGGGGTTGTTGTTGGGGGGTCTGTTTCTGCAAGGCGTAGTGATCATCTTCGGTATTGTCCCATGGTGGCTCTTCGGGGGGGGGGGGGTGGGCCTCTTTGTGTTTGGGGATGGGGGGTAGAGGTTTAAGTGTTATTAGCTGGAATGTTAATGGTTTGGGGGATCGCATTAAGCGCGGGATAGTTTTGCAACACTTGAAACGATCAATGCCAGATGTTGCCCTACTGCAGGAGACACACCCTATAGGTAACACGTGCTATGCTCTTAATAGGAAGGGTTATAAATTCATAGCTCATTCGGGATTTTCCTCCGGATCTAGGGGTGTGGGCATCCTTGTCAGGGCCTCACTACCATTTGAGGTGGACTCCACCGTTGTTGACGATAGGGGGAGGTTTGTGGCGGTGGCGGGGAGGTGGGAAGGTAGAACTTTGGTTTTAGTTTCGGTTTATGTCCCTCCAGCCCTGCAGGCCTCCACGTTTGTAGATCTGGGTAGGGCCTTGCTGGATCTCCCGGGGGGTATGTTAGTGGTAGGGGGGGACTTCAATGCTGTCGGCTCTGGGCTGCTGGATAGGTACCTGCCCAGAGACACAGGGGGGGCTCAGAAGTGGCTTCCAGACTTCCTAGACACACTCGGCCTGATAGATTGCTGGAGGCTCCGACACCCCACACAGCGTCAATACACCTTCCACTCCGGGGCGCATGGTAGCCTTTCTAGGATTGACTATCTGCTCACTTTGGCTGTGCACGCCCCTTTGGTGTCTGAGGCTAGGCACATGGCGCGTGGCATATCGGACCATTCGCCAGTGTGGGTCAGGCTGGATGTCGGCCGAGAGGGAGGGGGAAGGGTGGCTCCTATTAACCCCTGGTACTTTCGAGATTCCAAGATGCGCAGCGCACTGGTGAAGACAGTTGATCATTTTTTCAAGGATAATCAGGGGTCCGTGGACTCGGCAGTGTCGCTCTGGGAAGCATTTAAGACCGTGCTGCGAGGGGAGGCCCTCTCACTTGTAGTGGCGGCCAAGCGGCGGAGAGATGGCGAGGTTATGCAGTTGGAGGAGGAGATCGTGGCTTTGGAGGGAGCGCTAGAGGAGGAGGTGACAGCGGCCTCACTGCATGAGCTGAGCTTGAAGCAAGCCGAGTATAAGGACCTTGTGACAAATGCCGCTAAGACCCTCAGTAGGGAACAGCAGGGCCGCCTGTATGATGTTGGTGACAAGGCCGGGAAGCTCCTAGCTTGGCTGGATAAAAAAGAACGGGTTAATAGAGTAGTGCCGGAGCTGACGGGAGAGGGGGGAGAGGTGATTGTGGAACCCGAGGGGATTGTCCAATGTTTCTCGGACTATTTTCGTAAGGTTTATGCCTCAGTGTCGGATAGGCCGCCCGAGGACTCGCGTGACCTCTTGCGGGATATCGCTCTGCCCTGTCTTTCTGATGTAGATAGAGATGATCTTGATGGAGACTTAACGGTCGATGAGGTGGCGGGAGCTATTCGCGCGCTGAACTCGGGCAAGGCCTCGGGCCCGAATGGCTTGCCGATTGACCTGTATAAACTGTTCCCGGATAGGGTAGCCCCTCACCTGCGCGCCATGTTCGTGGAGGCGCGGGGGAGTGGGACCCTCCCGTTGGACCAGAGGCTGGCGACAATTGTTGTGATACATAAAGATGGTAAACCCCGAGATAAGTGTGCCTCATATAGGCCCATATCACTCCTCAACGCCGAGCCGAAGATCCTGGCTAAAATCCTGGCGGGCAGATTGGTCAGGGTACTTGGAGACTTGATTCACCCTGATCAATCCGGTTTTATTCCGCATCGCAACACCGCGTTGAACCTTCGGCGCCTTCATGGGGTGATCGCCAGGGCTGGCACACTGCGAGAACCGGCTATTGTGGCGTCTCTTGATGCCACGATGGCCTTCGATACGGTGGAATGGGAGTATTTGTGGGCTGTGCTAGCCAAGTTCGGCTTTGGCCCTGGTTTTGTGAGCTGGGTGAGGTTGCTGTATGAGGGACCCCTTGCGAGTGTGGTGGTAAATGGCCGGGCATCGACTCCGTTCCGGCTTGGGAGGGGGACTCGGCAGGGCTGCCCCCTGTCGCCTCTGTTGTTTGCCCTCGCTCTTGAACCTCTGGCGGCGTGGATACGCTGGCACCCGGACATACGTGGCCTTCGGTGGTCGCCCGAACACGAGGACCGCATTTCGCTATATGCTGATGACATCTTGTTGTATCTTGCCTCGCCCAAGAACTCACTCATAGTGGTCTGTGACGTTCTTACGTCCTTCGGTAGGAATTCGGGTCTCGTCATCAACTGGAGTAAATCGTATTTATACGTCCTGAGTGGTGAGGTTCCGCCGGTCCCGCGAACTTGTTCGATCCAGATTGCTCAGCAGGGCTTCGTGTATCTGGGGATCTTTATCTCCATGGACCCCGCTTTGCGGTATGAGAGAAACCTGCTCCCCCCCTGGCGCGCCTGCGGCGGGATGTTGAGGGCTGGCGGAGGCTGCCGCTCTCCCTCGTCGGGCGCGCTGCCTTGTTCAAAATGATGTCCCTTCCTCGGTTCCTCTACGCATTGCAAAATACTCTAGATTGGGTGCCGGCCAAGTACTTTCGGGAGGTCGAAAGCCTCCAACGGACGTTGTTGTGGGATGGGCGGCCGCGGATAGCGATTGCTAAATTGACGCTTCCATGGTATGACGGGGGTATCGCGCTTCCAGACATCCGACGCTATTACTGGGCCACCCAGTTGTCCGCGATTAACCACGGTTTCTATGGCCCGGCCCTCAGCCCTGGTTATGCCATGGACAGATGGTTGTTGCGCGGTGGGAACTATCTTAGGGCGTTGTACTCGCGGTCCCTCGACTCATCCCTCACGGGGCCCACTGGGGTGGCGGTGCGTGTATGGAAGATGGCGACTGACTCTCTGGGCTGGAAGGATAGGCTCACCCTAGCTGCCCCGTTGTTTGAATCTGAAAGGTTGGGTAGGCTTTGGCATACGAAAGGGTTTGATAAATGGGACTTGATCGGCATCTCCAGGGTTGGAGATATGCTGATTAAGGGTAGGGTGAAGTCCTTTGAAGAGTTGCAGAAGGAGTATGAGTTGGGGGCGTCTGAGTTTTTCCGATATGTTCAGGTGCGTCATGCCCTGCGGTCAGTCCTCGTGGAGGGTGAGAAGGTGCCTGAGTCCTCTCCTTTGGAGGACCGGATCCTTGATGGCCATATGCCGGAGAGCACGATCTCGCTCATCTACAAGAAACTGATAAATGTTCGGGCTGATATGCTACTGGGGCTGCGGGACCAGTGGACTAGGGACGGACTCGAGTTGGATGATGAGGACTGGCAGTCTGCTGTTTCCTCTCCTAAGGAGGTTGCGATCCCGTCGCGTCTGAGGCTGGTGCAGCTCAAGATCCTGCATCGAGTGTATGTGACGGGGCCGCGACTGGTTCATATGGGATTCTCTGAGGAAGGCCTATGTAGGAGGGGATGCGGTATGCTGGGTACTTTCCTACATATCATCTGGGAATGTGGTGTCATCACGGAATTTTGGAGGCGAGTTCATGCGGTGATGGGGGAGGTGACGGGCATTGCTATGCAGCCGGAAGCGCGGTGTTGTCTCCTGAATGTCTGGGGGCCCACTGACCATGATGAGGCACAGACCCAGTGGGTGACCCTGGGTAACATGGTTGCTAAGAGGGACATCGCGCGCTTGTGGGGTTCCGGGGGGCCCCCCACGTTAACTGCGTGGAAAGAAAATATGGACTGGAGTATGCTCAGGGAGAAGACAGTATACTGCGCCAGAGGCCGCCCTCGGAGGTGGTATGCCATCTGGGGGCGGTGGAATCAATACAGGGGGGGAATATGTCTTGCCCCTGATCTGGATCCCCCCGAGGAACAGCTTTCTTCTTGACCTTCTTTCCAGCTCAGTATGCAGATGTGATGGTTAATTGACTTCTTGGGCCTCTGCTTTTCCCCCCTTTTTTCCTCTTATCATAGTACTGTGACTGTTAGACGATTGGGGTCCGGCTCCCCCTGAGGGGCTACCACCGTGGGCATTCAGTGTTGTTGCCTTGCTGGGGTTTGTTGTGTGTTTGTAATTATTGAAAATGGAACCTTCTCACTGCTCCTTCAATGTACTGTGGACGATTCTACTCTCCTATCGAAGCTGCCGAACCTCCGGGTTGTCGGCTGAATAGCTGTGTCCAGACTCTTGAAGAAATAAAGGTTTTAAAAAAAAAAAAAAAAAAAAAAAAAGAATGAGACGTGAAGTCCGTTGCGTCTACACCCGAACTAATCAGGGCAAGCTTGCATACCCTGCTGAACTGGAATCTAGTGAGAGGGTGCCTGTCAGCGTGCAAAAGGAACCTCCCATCACCTCCCCGAGGCCTGATTTGTAGGAACTCCCTCGTCAGGCTTACTGGACAGTATATAGCACCGTTCACAGCTGTCAGCTGGGACCAAATGCCCCTACCTAAGGGGTCTGTCTTTGATTTCCGGACCCTGACTCTCAAGGTTTCCCCGGACAGGATTAGGTCTTCGCACCATATACCCCCCACCCTGTCAGCTTTAGAGGAGGGAACCAATTCGGAATTCCTGAATGCCCCGAAAAAGGCTAGCGCATATGCTACTTTAAATAATTGCACCTCGTATGGCGAAAAGCAAATCTTGGGCAGAATCTCCAGGATATTAACCAACCTGCTTACGACTATGGGTCTCCTACTGTCCTTGACCCCCGGGTTTAGACGTTCCCAGCCCTTCATAGCTCTCCGCACCCTAGGATCTTTTGTTGGGTCTGTGGCCCCCCCTAGCCCGGCAAACAAAGCTATTGCCGCTAATTGTCTCCTCATCATTGCTACTGACTTCCCGTTGGCTCTTTGGTGTACTATGAACCCCAACACACTCGAAGGCGAGAACACTTCCGCTAACCCCTCCCCATTTAAGTACCCTTGATATAACTGCCAAGACCTCTCATACATACATTTGGTCTTGGGGGCCAGGGACGCAGTTATCAATTCAGTGGCAGTGGGGCACCAAGCTTCCATAGCCCCGCTGGGAAGTTCGTCATCTCTCTGTCTGCTTGCGGCCGTTGGGTGCGGAACTCTGCCAACTTAAAACGGGACAAGGTGTCAGCGGCTATGTTGTCAACACCCGGTACATGCCTAGCAGTGAATAAAACATTGTGTCGTAAACATTGCACCACTAGTTCTTTTAGAAGTCGCAGCACCCAGGTGCATTTCGCTCTCTGATTATTGATCGCCATCACCACCGACATGCTGTCAGACCAGAACACGATGCGCCTATTAGCCAGGATATCTCCCCACACATGCAAGGCTACAATGATTGGAAACAGTTCTAGGAAGGTGATATTCCGTGTCAGACCGTGCCTTACCCACTCCTCTGGCCAGTGCTGCATGCACCATTTAGGACCTAACACTGTGCCGAAACCCACACTGCCTGCCGCATCTGTGAACAATTCTAGCTCAACATTGGAACTGCTGGGCAATTGCCATATCACTGACCCATTAAAGTTTTGCAGGAAATCTTTCCAAATGGCCAAGTCGCTCTTTACCTCTGCTGACAACCTAGTGTGATGGTGTTTGGCGCGAAGCCCTGACATCGCCCTTGCGATACTCCTAGAGAAGGCCCGGCCCATCGGTATGACCCTCAAGGCGAAGTTCAGCTGCCCCACTAAGACTTGCAATTGGTGTAGTGTCACTTTCCGGGCACCCAGGCAGGCGTCGATGGCTGCCTTGAATGCCGTCACCTTAGACTGTGGAAGCCTACACACCCCTTCTCTAGTATCGATTTCAATGCCCAGGAATGTCAAACACGTAGTAGGCCCTTCTGTCTTCTCTGCGCAAAGCGGCACGCCCAATACTTTGGTCAAGTGCTGGAAAGCCAGCAAGGCCTGTCTGCAAGACTGACTCACCTGAGGGCCCATAAACAAGAAGTCGTCTAAGTAATGTACCACCCCATAAGAAGTAACTGATGTCAGGAAATGCTGAACTGCCCATTCTAAGAACCTGGCGAAAGTCTCGAATACAGCACAAGCGATAGAGCACCCCATGGGCATGCAGAGATCAATGAAAAATTCGCCCTTGAACGTGAAACCCAAGAACTTTGTATCTTCAGGATGAACTGGTAATAGTCGAAAAGCTGACTCGATATCTGACTTAGCCATTAAGGCTCCACCACCCAGCGCCTGCAGTTTTTGTATAGCGGTATCAAATGTTGTATAGCGCACCGTACATAGATCTGGGTCGAGCTTGTCATTAACAGAAAGACCCGAGGGGCTGGACAAATTGTGAATCAAACGAAATTTACCTGCCTCTTTTTTGGGCACTAGACCTAGGGGTGAGCATATAAGATCGGGCTTCGGCAACTGTTTGAAAGGTCCCGCCACCCTCCCCAAGGCTATTTCTTTCCTGATTTTTTGCTCCGCCGCATCCATGTTCTGCAGCACTGAATTTTGGTTGCGCGGCGGAACACTGGAGGGGGTGGCCGATGAAGGGATGCGGAAACCAGACATAAAACCATCATGCAAAAACTGCGCCTCTTTCGTTTTACCATATTTGCTAAGGAGGTGTGTCAGTACATGAGTCCTAATGGGAGTTGGCAGGTTTCTCGGATGGTTGAGAGGGCCGTCCTTTGGTCGCATTGTGGGGCGGTTGGTCTCTTGGTTTTCCTGATTTTTTGAAGCATCTGGTTTCTGGGTGGGAAGGACCCCCGCAAAAGGAGCAACAGTGCTTGTATCTGCATGTAGTGCCCCTGGTACACTCGTTCTTGTTGTACTGCCAGCAGGCCTGTTTCTTATCCCCTGCACCTCTGTCGCTCCGAAAGGACTGATTCTGGCTCGGGTAACTAATCTTGTTCGTGGGGACCGTAGAATAAAACACCGCATGCCACACATTAATTTCACGTTGGTCCCAAGCTATCTCAGGGCGCACTGCCTTCATTTGGCGGAACTTAGTGTCATAATGTAACCAACCCGTCCCCGGGAATTCGGAAGCCGCCCCATGAATCAGGGAAATATAACTAAACAACTGGGGTGCTACCGCGGGGTACCTTTCTGCCATGATGGCCGCATAAATGGCAAAACCTGTGATCCAATTCTTTATCGACCATTCCACCCATGCCCTCTTTTGCTTGTAATCCCCCTCCTTTCCTACCCTGGTTTTAACTGGGACAACCCCGGCATTAATGAGGTCGAATACGTCTACGTACTCTCCCTTTAGTATCTTCTCTTTGGTGTCCAGGGGCACGTGCCATGTGATGCCCGCAGAGGGCGATAGAGCCATGGAGGCTGAACCGTAGATCAAGGGACTGTAAGCGAGTGCAGGCTGCCCCATCACACCCGGCACCACCGCCCCTTGCACTGTGTTACCTGTTGCCCCAGCGACTGTAGGGCCACTGCTGACCGGTTGCCCTTGCGGCGCTGGCGTCACCCCGCCTGGGAATTGCCCGGTAACCACCGCCCCCGGAAAACCTTAGTAAGCCGGTGGGAGGGCCATCGTGCTCGCAGGGCAATTGTTAAAGGCCTGGCCGGTCGATATTGTTGCCATTACAGCTGGGGATTGCGCTAAACCCCCCGACTGAACCCACACTTGTGCAATGCCGCTGCCAGGATGAGCGACCACTGGTGGCGGAACTATCTGAGCCCCGGGCGCTCCCGCATTTAAGCCGGGTGTCACGCCCGCTGGCGACGCATTATTCAGCGAGTTGGGTCCTCCGCTTGTATCTGTGGGAGCGACTATAGCATCTTGCGCAAAGTTCGTAACCAAGTCTATTGACTCTATAGCTCCCTTCTCACCTGACGATGTAGCCTGAGTAACCCCAACTCTGGGACGCTTTCCTCCTGATGTTTCTTTGAATCTTTCTGGTGTGCGCCGGGCTCGCTTGCCCCGTCCTGAATCCTCCTGGGCGGCCGTCCCTGCCCCTTCCCTTAATTTCATCAGCGCCCACTCGACTCCTTTTTCTTTTGTGACCTCCAGCAGCTCCGTCAGCGCCATAAACTCGTCTTTTTTGGCCTGGGCCCCTTTGCCCTTCGTTGACCGTTTTGGCGGCATTCTGCACTTAATGAGTAATAGAAAAGTTAGTTACACCCCATAAAGATGCCCAGTGTGTCCTGCAACCGAACGGTATAATGTTGAAACACTCTTGTGTTAAGAACTGCCGCGTGCGCGCTTCCTGGGGCCTCGCATTTGACGTACCCCAAGACCGCCAAGGCTCTCACTCATGTGATACTCTCAGACAACTGACCCCCGCAGTGCTGCATCTAGCGTTCCCGGTTAGACCTCCCCTTTTAAGTCCTACCGATTACACTGGCCACTAGCGTCAAGCAATGAATTATGTTGTGTAAATAGCACCTTCTATAACACATTGCATTACTTAAAGTACATATTATATACAGTTCCATTGGAATTGTGGTAGCACTCAGACGAATCAAGAAACTAACTCTTAAAGCACTCATGAGCCCTGAGAACTGCCCCTATACAATCTGCTTTGCTGTGCAAGTTTCTTTTTTTTTTTTTTTTTTTAATGCATATTTATATAGCGCGAACTCGACCCGATGGCATTGGAGCGCCCCACACAGCACCGCATCTTTCCACACGCAAGCAGGCACTGGGAGATTCAATCACCTAATCTATAATCACATGACGTGGACGCGACCCCGAGGCCCGAACCCTCGTTCCCCGCACCAGGGGCGGCAGCGCAGCCGACGGACCACATCCTCTCCCCCGGCACGAGAAAGTGAAAAGAGCATGCGGAATAAGTACTGAGGTCACTAGCTGTGTACACCGAGGCACGAACAAAGGCATAAAAGGGGCACAAATTCGGAAACGATAATAAATAAAAACCAACCGGGATTCAGTAACCAAAAGTATTGGAGATGTCAAGGATTAAACCCGTGGCCTCATACATGCAAGGCATGCGCTCTACCACTCAGCTACCTCCACTGGTGAGAAACGCGGGCGCGCAAGAGAGGCAACGGCTAAGACGCTCCGCTTCTAATTGAAAGCGCTCCGCCCAACTAACGCGCTCGGCTCTGCCGCCGCATACCCGGGGCACTTCTAAATACTAAAAACGTCATTTAAATCGTATTCTAAAACCATTTTTAAAATCGCATTTTGCACACTGTGAGGCCTTCTCACCTGTCCACGCAGCCGGTTGGAGCCTCGACGAAGAAGCGTCGCTCGTGGGCCCCGTAGTCACCGCAGCAACTTGACTGCGACCTCCGACCCTGGCAAGCGAGAAGACAAAAGAGGGGGCGTCTCCGAGTTCGAAGGCTTTTCAAGCCTCGCGCCACAAGACCGCTTCCGGGTCGCCTGCCTTACTCCCCTTTGACCCCTTCCGCTTTCGGGCTCCTTAGCCCCGACCCCCTTCCGGGTTATGTGACCCGGAAGGGATGTTCTCGTCTGTCGGCGCTTTTGCTGCCTCTAACGGCGCCATGCCCCTTAGGGGGGTGGCGCCCTTCAGAAATGCATTGTTTACAGCAACATATGCTCGTATAGACTAGTGTTTAGTTAATTTGCGGACATTTCCATTATACAGGTCCCTAATTTATTTGTGTTGCACTTTTCACAATTGCACATTGCACAATTCACTGGGAATGCTGAGCGCCACGTGTTTTTATAAGACTCTGGGGCAGTTGAAAATTAGGTGGTAATGGAAAATCTTTTCCTATGTGGAGGAAGTGCTAAAATAATAGGATACTCCAACGATGCACTTTACTCCTCCATCAGGATAGGATTTCAGATAAATTCTGCCATCACAATCGCCTCCAGATTTAGAATTTCCTCCACAGATCAGCTGATTTTCAATTTCAACCACCTCTTTTCAGATCCTATGAGCCAAATTCACAATGATAACTTGCAATTTTGAATAAGTTTATTGCTTTTCGGTTTTTACAAATTCTGAGTGTAAGTTACTACTAAAACAAGCATTGGCATAACCAATAGGTCTCGCTTTTGGGACCGTATAAGTGTTTAGCCATGCAGCAGTTGCATAACTAAATACTTATAAGGTCCCAAAAGCGAGACCTGTTGGCTATGCCAATGCTTGTTAAACTTGTAATCACCGTCTTGGCATTGGTTGCCCCTCATTAGTACGAGCTTAACACCCAAATATAGTAGTAAGCAACAGAAAAGTGACCCATCAACCTGAGTACCTAAGGAATTGTAATAGAGGCACGCTCTATAAAGCTTCAGAAAAGACTGGAATTTCAATGTGAAGGGACTATAGAGATTGCTCCTTTCAGATATGCAATGTGAGCTGCAAAAACGGGGGAGGCTACCATTTGTAAAAGTCACTTACCTCTTGCTGCGACAAAACTCAAATACTGAATAAAAAGAAAAGGCCAGGGCTAACTCTCACCGGGCTATCGAGATCAAACATCAAAGCAGCCGTGCGGCCGCGAAAGTGAAAGCGATCGTGATCCAGCACAAAAGGGAGCAAAACCTCAGTAAATGGTTGTGCGAGTGCCCTTTTGTACATCAAATTTCATCACAAATAACCATTAACTTATAATGCTAAGGCTTCTTCACCTTTTCCAGTTAAGGGAATGCATCAAACTTTCAATGGCATGGGTTTGAAGACACAGAGTGAGGACTATTCTATTTCTGGGCAGACAATTTGGTACCTAGTTAAGCACAGACTTAAGCAACCTACCCAGGGAGCCTCCAACAGGCACCTGAAGACAAACGCCATCAAAGAGGTATTATCTTAACCAGAAATCAAAAAGAACACCCCCCCAAAAAACACACACACACACTTAAGGGCCCCATCAATGTACAGCCCACTGACTTAAAGCCCAGCAATAAAGATCATCCACTGGGCTCCCTTTCCTAGTCGACAGACACCACACCAGCTTGGCAGAAGTGTGGCACGATGCTGCGTCATGCAACCAATGCTAGAACTACAATATGTATCCATGCCACAAAACAGAAGAAAACAGAAGAAACTCAGCGAGGTCTGGAAATGCTCACAGCACTACACGCAAAAACTGAAAATGACAAATGTCCGCCCATCAGCCCAGTAGATTGCCATAATGTGAGCCAACTGTTCACATTTACCACAAAAAGCGTTTTATTTTATAAGGAAGAGCATGCTGGGGAAAAAAGTGTTAATATTGTTGGACATTTAATAATACATGCAACATATCTTTAAATAATTCAACTACATGGACAGAAATATTGGTTTACAGATGTCATAAGAGGAGAGAATTGGTAACTGTTATGTCAAAGAAACCAAAGTTGAGTGTGTATACTGATACTGACATGCTAGTAAAAACATAAAAGAAATCAAAAAGGCAAACAGAATAGAGAGAGAAACATGATAAATGTAGTCCAGTTTTAAACGACCAAACTAGGTCAATTGACATGAAAGACCCACAAGGAAGAAAATGATTCTAACAGTTCTAAAAAGCTGTGGGGAATAAAAATCTCTTTCCAATGCACAAATAAAAGAAGAATGAGGATTAAAATGTCTGTCTGGCGACACACTGTACTGCCCACTTCACGTGTGCAGCTGCCCTTTTACATTTTTTTAGACTGGATTAATTTCCATGCTCAGGTCACGTTTCGAACAGTTGTTACTTTTTAGACGAATTGAAGATTCCAGATTAAATGTCTACAACAATCAATACAACTAAAAAACAGAAAAGGCATTTGGGAAAGTACATTCTATTTAGGAGTTGTGTTTTATAGAATGTTTAATGAAAAGTCATGATTATTACAAGAAACATTTATTTCTCACAATCCACCCCTTGCTTGAACATTCTTTATTGCATATATTTGTAAGAAAAGCCGAACCAATAGCATTCGAAAGATGCAGCTGAACTGACATATTAAAACAGGTCAAGAAAAATTTCAGAGTTTAACCTTCACGTTATGAAATGCATCCACAGAGGGAAGGAAAAGAAATGAAAATGGTTAAAAAAATAAATGTAAAAAAACGGGAAAAGGCCAGTAAGGTTGCCTACATGGGAAAACTCACGTCTTCCAGACACTGTGGTCTTTGAGTTCTTTGGAGTGTGGCCTACATTTTTCAATAAAGCCTCCGGTTCACTATGAATTAATGTGTTTCATGCTTTAGCAATTGAAAAAAAAAAAACACCATACACAATAAAAAAAAGTAACAGAAAGGAGAACAGCTTTTCACCATATTAGTGCATCCGGCCATAATTAAGTTGTGAAGCATGCAGGGGACAAATAGTATCCAGGCTGCCTGCCAAACTTAAAAGTCATGAAACATTAAAATCTTGCCAAGAAGTTGATCCACCAAAGGAACAGGAAAGTGAAACAAGCGGCCGCAAAAGTGATCGCGATCAAACATCAAAGCGGCCGCGAAAGTGAAAGTAATCGCATTAAACATCAAAGCGGCCAAGCGCGGCGCACGCGCCCGCGCACATGCACTGTAGGGCTAGGCTGGCCTGGTAGAACTTTTTGGAGCCCTCTCAAAAAAGTCTCGCCAGACCAGCGCATGCGCTGGGTTAGGCGAGACCTAAAAAACCACACGCTACACACGGCCAACCACTGATACTGCAAGATCCTCTCACGAAAATAATGAGGTAGGGACTTAAAAAGAAAACATAGGAAATAATGTTAACTTAAAATATTTAAAATAGGTAAAAATGTAAGTAAATAAAAAATTATAAATTAAAAAAAATAATAATACATATTTATAATTTAATGATAAAATATCTTAACCTATTGTGAATTAAAAAATAATAATTTAATACTACATTGTATGACAAAATAATGTACTAAATATGAACTACTTCTATACATTCCTTTGAATAATAATCATTCATGCAGATTATCTTTATTCTTTGGGTGGGAATTTATGTTTTAATCTAAATTTCTGAAAAGTAATTTTAATTATATTTATTTCCATTAATTAAAGTTTAAATTCAATATTAACTTAAAAGTGTTGTAGCATTTTTTATTCTGTAGTACATTTAAAGTAAATCTATAAAGTGAATTTACATTAGTATTTAACATAAAAATATTTTTTATATTCATCTGGTGGGTGCGTGGAATGAGAGGTGGTGGTTGAGGTATGCAGGTCCCGTGTCGTGCAGGGCTTTGTAGTTGTGTATGAGCAGCTTGAAGGTGATCCTTTTGTTGACTGGGAGCCAGTGGAAGTCTCAGGTGGCTGGTGATGTGGCTGTGGTGGGGGATATTAAGGATCAGTCTGGCGGAGGCGTTCTGGATACTTTTCAGTTTCCTGAGGAGTTTCTGGGTGATGCCGGCTTAGAGTGCGTTGCCATAGTAGAATCTGCTGCTGATGAGTGCATCAGTGACCATCTTTCTGGACTCGGTAGGGAGGTACTTGAAGATCATTCGGAGCAGGCATAGCATGTGGAAGCAGGATGTTGAGACAACGTTGATCTGGCAGTTCATGGTGATCGAGGAGTCCAAAATGATGTCGATATTTCTTACGTGGTCTGTGGGTGTGGGAGGAGGTCCAAGAACTGCAGGCCACCAGGAGTCCTCTCAAGCGGAGCGGGTGGAGTCCAAGATGAAGACTTTGGTCTTCTCTGAGTTTAGCTTGAAGCAGCTGTCTTTCATTCAGGTGGTGACAGTCTTCAACCTGTTGTGGAAGTTGCTCTTGGCGACTGTGGGTTCATTGGTGAGGGAGAGGATCAGCTTGGTGTCGTAAGCATAGGAGACGATGTTGAGTCTGTGCTTCCCGACAATCGCTGCGAGCAGGGCTATGTAGATGTTGAAGAGAGTGGGTCTCAGGGAGGAGCCCTGAAGCACTCTGCAGCTGATTTCTGTGGGTTCCAAGTGGGACGGTGGTAGCCTGACACTCTGTGTTTGGCCGGTGAGGAAGGATTGGATCCATTCCAGGGCATTTTCACGGATGCCGTCGTCGTGGAGTCTTGTGCATAGGGTGCAGTGGGAGACTGTGTTGAAGGTGGCCGAGAGGTCCAGGAGGATGAGGGCTGCAGTTTTGTCTTAGTTGAGGAGGGTGCGGACGTCGTCTGTGGTGACGAGAAGTGGGGTCTCCGTACAATGATTGCTTTGGAAGCCGGATTGCGAAAGGTCTGGGATGTGGTTCGCTTCGATGAACTCAGAAAGTTGGGCGTTGATTGCCTTCTCGATGACCTTGGCTGGAAAGGGGAGCAGATAGATGAGTATGAAGTTCTTGAGGTCCTTCGGGTTGGCAGAGGGTTTCTTCATCAAGGGGTTGATCTCTGCATGTTTCCAGTCTTCCAGGAATGCGGCAAAGTTAATGGAACAGTTGATGGTGCAGCAGAGTTTGGGGGTGATGGAGGTGCAGCTCGGTTGAAGATGTGGTGCGGGCAGGGGTCCGAGGGTGATCCTGAGTGGATGCTCATCATGATCTTGAGGGTGTCGTCAGTGGTCAGGGGAGTCCAACTGATCAAGGTCTGCTGGTGTCTGGTGTCGTTTGGTGCAGTGGGTGTGATTGGGGTGACAGGGACTTGGGTATTGAGGTTGTTTAAGCTGTCAAAGATCTTTTTAATCTTGCGGTGGAAGAAGGCACTGAGGTTGTTGCAGAGGTCTTGGGAGGGTGGGGTATCTGCTGTCCCTGTGCTGGGTTTGGTAAAATCTTTGACCACGGTGAAAAGTTCTTTGTTATTGTGCGCGTTGGCGTTGATCCTTGCTTGTAGGGCCTCTTTCTTGTCGTTCTGATGAGGTGGTGATGTGCGATGACAGTGGTTTTGAAGGCTGAGCGGTCTTCCACAGTCTTGCTGCTCCTCCTTCTTTTTCGAGCCGTCTACAGGAGCGTCTGGACTCATGCAGGGTGAAGGAGAACCAACTGGCTTTTTTGGAGTGTGTTTTACCTGGCACTTTCTTGATAGGACCAGTCCTTCTGACTGGTTCTTATGCATTTATGAAATGATTACTGTAATTTTTCTTAGATGTTAAATATGCTTGTGATAATATAAAATTGAATGTATTCTGTTTTTAATCAATGTAATACAAATCTTTTTATAGAAATAAATAGCTGTTTATATACATATTTTACGTTTTATTTTTGGTGATATTGGTTGGTCTTGGGATGGATGTTTGAAAGTTTGTCTGTGAGTTCACCCAAGGGGAAAACAATTTCTTAGACTCTCTTGATAGGAGCCAGTGCGTCTGCACAATTGGACATCCATTGGTGGAGGTTGCGACTGACGTATTAGCGTCCGCAGAAGTCGGAGGTGGGGTATTGCTGAGGGAGATTGTGAGCTGTTCTTCGGTGACCTTGTTCCTGCTTTTGCGAGGGTAGTGGTGGGTGTGGTGGTGTGCGGTGGGTTTGGTTGAGGAGAAGTGGCGGTTGGTCCAAAGAAGCTTGGAGATGTGGCTGAGGAGACGTTATCGCTGGCGGAGAAGATGGGGTTGAACGTGTGTCCTGCTGAGTGAGTTGGACAGGTGACCCTCTGTCTGAGTTTGACAGCGGCAAGGTTTTCCAGCAGGGACGATGTGTTCTTGTCGTTGGGGTTGTGCAAATTAAAGTTGAAGCCACTGCAGGCTGCCTGTTTTGGTGCAAAATAAAGTGAAAAGTCGACATGGCACCCATTCCTGAGTGCCATGCATACAACCCAATGCCCTGGCATCGGTAAGTCACCCCTCTAGCTGGTGCACTATACCAGTGGTGTGGGCACAGGTGCATGAGTCCTATACCATGACAGTGTTAAAGTCAATTCTTAGACATTGTAAGTTCAGTAATGCCATAAAGAGTATATGGTATGGGAGTTTGTCATTACAAACTCCACAGCACCATAATGGCTTTACGGAAAACTGGGAGGTTTGGTATCAAACATCTCAGCACATTCAATCCACACTGATGCAAGTGTGGAATTTAATAAAGAATGCACTCAGAGGGCGTCTTAGGTTGTTTTTCAGGGGGCATCTCTAACTCTGGTGTCCTGGCTGAGTGGCTGCTCGCCAGCTGCCACCACCAGGGTTTAGAGCCTGCTGCCCTCGAGGTCCTGAAACTCAGCACATCCTGGGACGAGGTGCCAAGCCTCCTCCCCCAGGATGGGCAGGGCCCACGAAGGGGAAGCGTTAAAGGCCTGCCGCCTTTGTGAGCTACCCCAGCCATTTGCTGCTCCCAGCAACTGGCCCCTACCGGTTCTGACCCCCACTTTGGGAAGGAGAATCAGTTGGAAAAACAAGACAGGAGAAGAGTGCCCACCTTTTCCAACCCCACCCCTCAGGTGGGAGAGGCGAGGTGAAGCACAACTCTCAGTCCCCGCCATCTTGCAGATGGGGAGACTCAACCAACCCAAGTGAGGCTCATACCCCCTCCCACTGGAAGGTGGCATAATAGAGGGTGTACCCACCCTAAGTATGGGACCCATTGGTCCCGACCTGTAACACCCCTAAATTCAGTATTTGGGTGCAACCCTAAACCTTGCCTCCTCAGACCAGAGGCAAAAAGAAGAATCAAGACGAAGGACCGAACAGCTGTGCAAAGAGAAGAAGAGGAGGACACCAACTGACTTGTCCCCAGTCCAACCGGCCAGTCCCGACCTCCAACTCCTCCAACAGAATCCCGCTGTGTCCAGCAGTCAGCAGTCCTCAAACCCGGAGATCCTGCTATGCCTTTGCGACTAAAAAAGGACTTTGTCTCCTGTGAATATCGGACGTGCTCAAAAGTAACCGACTCTGACTCCGGCCGACTTCGTGAGTCTCCACCACTCCGCTCATAGCACCCAGAGCCCTATCCAGAGTGACCCAATACCCTAAGGAGGTCCCCCCAGTGATCCTAGCCTGGATCCCAGTGACCCCTGAACCTCCATAGGTTCCTAAGTCAAACCTGCAGCCAACAACTGGAAGGTCCCCTCAACCGCGACCTATGGCGACCCCCCGAACTGACTCCATAACCGAAGCAGTCCAGAGAGAGCAACCGCGAACGTCCGACCGACTCCTCACCGAACACTTGCGTTCACAGGACGATGACTCCCAAAGCTCCCATTTGCCTCAACAGCAGCTGACTGACTCCGAGGGAACCGCATCCAAATCTGCAGCATCAGCCAAGACCATATCCTACATCTGTGCTCCTGATGGTGTAGTTCTTGTGTTGACCTTTGGGCTTCAGTGCTGACCTTGATCCCAGGAGCTGTTTCTTCCCCAATCTGATGGCCTGTTTGATGCAGTGCCCCAGCCCACGACCGTGCTTAGCTCGTTGGTTAACGTGTGGTCCTTGCACTCTGCACCCAGCCGCCTCTGTGCCGCTGGCTGTGTGACTTGAGTGCCCATTTGACCGAATCTTACCCGCGGGCCTGTAAACTTAGTTCCGCCTTCTCAGGACTAAATGTGTCTTGTGAGTAATACTGTAAACCTGTAATAAGTTTGTAAAACGTATTGAATAATTTTTCTTTCCCTCAGGAAATGCACCAGCCTAGTATGTAGAGATACCTGGCAGCATAACAAAAGTACTTGCAAAATAACATTGCCTGTCTGTGAATACAAAGTATTTATACTGTAACTAATTCATTGCATTCAATCTATATTTAAACTGCATATGCTTGCAATGTATCTCTATACTTACCTATACCAGACTTGGCTTGGTTCTAGGAAATAAATATAACTAAATAATATTTTTATACAAACCTATTGGTCGGAGTTCAGTCCTTGTGTGTGAAATCATCTCTTGCCTGAGTTGTACAAAAGATGCTTAGCACAACCCTTTGATAAGGCCTTTCTGTTCGCCCACACTACCACTAACTAGAGAGTAAGGTACTTCTACTTTAACCTCTGCCTACCTTTGGGGATCCACTAGACTCTGTGCACACTATACTTTACTTTGGTATAGTATATAGAGAGCCAGCTTCCTACAACTCCCCGACCTCCTTAAAAGTCTGTCTCTATTTGCTGGCAATGTGGAGCAGAAACTGCACCTTATTACGAAATATAGCAAATCTGCAAAAGTTGCAGGAATTTACTCTAGGAGTTCCATAATTGTATCTGTTTTGTCCTTCCGTCTCGGAGAGACATTGCTGTCCATTCAGCCAGGAGAATATGTTCTAGCTGACTCTGTGTTCTTGCCAGATTTGCAGCTTCAGTTTGAGGTGGAGTGTATCTACAAACTGATTAAGTTTTGACCAGGCACAACTGGCAATTGTTTCAAAGTGGTTTGTCAGGGCAAGTCTGATTATAATACGATTTCAGGAAAAAATTCCAATAAACAGGGATTCATGGTGATTTTTGTTTATAAGAGGTGTTGTCACTCTTTCTGTGAGGAGGAGCATAGAAGTGACTGACAGCTAACATGAGTTTCACCCCTTTACATTGCCATCCACCTGGGGCTTCCACAAGACCTGATCCAGACAGACCGGACCGGCATTACGCCTGTTATAAAATAGCCCTTAGGAAGCCCCAGGCCGGATGGTCATGTAAAGGGGTGAAACATGTGTTGGCTGTCAGTCACTTCTATGCTCATCCTCACAGAAAGAGTGACAACACCTCTTATAAACAAATATCACCATGAATCCCTGTTTATTGGAATTTTGTTCCTGAAATCGTACTATAATCAGACTTGCACTGACAACAACTTTGAAACTCGTTTACTGTAGGGGCTTAGGGGTTTCTCCCTGTTAAGGGCAAGTGCCGCAACAAGAACTGCTCAATAACCTACGGCGAGTAAGGGACCGGGACCTATCACCCCTCCATTCGCACAACTAGCAAGTGACCTGGTTCACGGATATATGCAGATGATGTGTACCACTATTGAATGTACAATCTGTTATAACTATCTGAATGATCTATACGATGTACAATGTGTCTAATGTAAAAATGGCAATAAAAAAAAAAGGAAAAAAAAAAGGGGTGGGTGCAGACCCTGGCCTCAGCCTAAAAAAAAAAATAGCAAGTGACCTGGTGACCTTTTCAGTATCAGGAAAACCAAGAATAAATTTGTTTGAGCCACTGCTCGGTCAGAGGTACATCATGTGAATTTTCTGTCACAGCAGTTGACACTCAGAATAGACATACAAACTACAGTGAAAATAGAAAATTATAAACATGGAAGTGGTGCCAGCTGGTTTGTTTGTAGTGCACCTTCACATATTAAACAAAGAAAATATTAGACGGAGGGTCCTAGGGAACATTTTTAAGACCAGCACAGGATTGCATCCCCAATACAGTACGTCAATATAACAAGAAATCCTTGGGTCTAGAAAAACAACAAACAAAGAAAGGAATAAGACACTGACACTGACAATATCACACAGATCTAACTGTGGGATGATCCCTTTTTAGGACGAAATCCCTCACCCACCAAAGGTGGCATGCTTCATCATTTGGGATTCTCCTCTCAGAGGAAACATAGTTCCTCTGAGGGCTACAACCCCCCCTCTGAGTGGAAGGAGCACAGGGATGTTTTGAGGTCTACTTTACACGGATTAACTAAATCCACTAAATGAGAGATAAAGTATGTGTGAGGGCGCAGCGCCAAAAAGAAGTAAAGTGAATGAAGTGATATTAAAGCTAGCTAGAGAGAATACTATACATACTTTATTCATATAATCTCACTGCCAGGATTAAAAACAGTGCACTTGCGGTGTAGATTTAAACCGCATGTGACAGACGAAACAGCGTGGTCAACATGTTTCAGCCATAACAACACATGATGTGTCAAGGCTTTTGTCAGGATCCTATAGATGCTGAGGCAAAGTGATGTGTTCAACAAAAGAAAAAATGAAAATCAAATACGGAACCAAAGGCACTTCCGGTTCCTCTTCTCAGAAAGGAGACTATACCTAATGAGAAAGAGATACAGAAACATATGTAATAGTCAGTGGCTTACAACAAAACATAGTAACGACGTAAGAGGGATCAACAGGGTTCCTCTACATACATCATACACCGTATGTATGTAAGGACAAAAAGATAAACAACAATTTCTTACCAGTAACAACTGGGAAGAAGGCTTCACCTCAACCTGGCAACAGCTCAAGATACGGGGCACCGCTATGTAGAGAAGTGAGTAGGGTGCAAGTGTCAAACAGAGCACTATTTGAGCGTGTGTTGTCACACAACATTTATAAGAAAGAGCAAATATGAGTCTGAAAAATGAGAGTGCTCCATTTAAAAACTCCAGAGTTCATTAAATCTTGCCATCTGTGTTAACAGATCACTCATCACGAAAGCTGTAACGGTTGTGTGATGGTATAAGTACAGTCACTTAGTAAACCTAAATGATGGAAATCTCTATGTTTAGATGTTATAAAGACACACTATTTTTAAAAAGTCTTAATTAATGAAGAGCCTGTAGATCAAACCAAAACTTTGGCTAAAGTGATCTCTTTAGGCGTTTAACATAATACATGCTATTCCCATATCTCACACTAACTGATGGAAATGGCCAGTCCAGAGTGCAGGAATCAGGAACAATATCACCCAAAATACCAAAGCAAAAAGGAGCAAAGGAGGACTATGAGTTCTAATCTCAAGCGTCTAGTGTCCCAACACTCACCTCTCCGTTGGTACCCCAAGTGGTACAGAGCCTGCGACCGGAGGTGAGAGACGCTTGTGGGATCGCACTTTAAATACGGTTTCCGAGAAGTGTAACTCAGAACCGGTGTGTATTACCAATTACATTTCAGACACAACGGTGCATGCGTGTAACGGTGTCACACTAATCTAGCGTGCGTGCGTGAAACGCCCAGTGCCTGCCGGGATATGTAGTAACAGGCTGATATTTGCCGTAATGTAGTAAAAAACCTGTGTCTATTTAATCACAGCTAAACCTAATGCCATCAAGAGCTTCCGTTTAAAACCTATCACATAGATATGAAAGGACGGGCTGAGTTTATTTGAAAAGCCTGACCTGTAATAAACAGACGAAGCCCCCAACACCAGAAGTAACCGCGTATTTGCCAACATATGTTGATAACACTGTTATAAGAATGGTTTTAGAGTGCAATATAGGGCGGTTAGACTAATAAGGATACCCTCGTGAGTGTCTACTACATTACTGGTCTAAATGTAGTGAACTCACCTGAATAGTATCCGAAAAAGCAGGGAACTACAGATCTTATTACCAACACACAGATGTAATAGGTTGTGATTTGCAAGTGATGCTATCGAATGTATGATAGGACAGTAAGGTAGAAAAAGATGATACGATGATACCACCGTGAGTGCCACTTTGTTACTTATCTGTATACGGTCAACTCACTCTCATGGTGTTAGACTACTAATTTAGTGTCAGCAATCTTAGAGGGAAACCCAGGGAATTTCATCATTCAAACCCACAGTATCACTTTTGAGCCTATATACCCATCGTTGTTCACGTCTATAGAGATATATAGAGATGTCAGTAATGTGGGTGGGAATGTGCGGTTTCTGTAGCACCGTCCATTTCAGATCTTCTGTGGAATGATTGTTTATTAGAAAAGGATTTGTAAGTTTAGTGGCGGTTTTCTCTTGGTGCTCTTATGTTCTAATATACGGGTTTTCACTTTACGGGTGGTCATATCCACATACCATAAAGAATGCGGGCAGGTAATCATGTACATCCCTGTGCTCCTTCCACTCAGAGTGGGAGTTGTAGCCCTCAAAGGAACTAGGTTTCCTCTGAGAGGAGAATCCCAAATGATGAAGCATGCCACCTTTGGTGGGTAAGGGATTTCATCCTAAAAAGGGATCATCCCACAGTTAGATCTGTGTGATATTGTCTGTCTCATTCCTTTCTTTGTGTGTTGTTTTTCTACACCTTCACATATTGCCTTTGCTTATGCTGAAGTGCAATTTCTAATTCCATCCACAATATTTACAATGCGCTCTGATCATAGAGGCGTTACTTTTAGAAAAGGATGTATGCATCTGGTAAGACATAAATGTAATGTTCAGGCTTCATATAGATGTGCTGTCTCTCAGTCTACCCATAGGTTAGGCGCCAGACACATAAGCTATCCCTCAAGCGACAGTGCTCCACCACTAAAGGACGAGAGCCACAAAACATAATTTCTGTGATTTCTTCTTAAACTATTTCAGGCCCTATGTTTAGTGCCCAAGGACACCCACAAAATATATTGAAAGCCTATACGAGCGAGATATGATCTGAGTTGTGTTGTTACTTAGAAAGTGCAACAAACACCTAAAGGTATCCTGGCCCTGAACTAACAATTAACTGAATAAAAGATATGAAGATAATCAAGACAATAGATGATTTTAAGACCTTTCCTAAACACAAGAATAATTCTCTATTTTGCACAGGCCAGGATAAAGGGCATTCCATATAGAGGAAGCAATAAAGGAGAAGAAACGCTCCTCCTGGACTTCCCCACTGAGCCTTCAAATCGTGGGACTGATAGCAGTAATGAAGAGTCAAACTGAAGGGATCACTTAGACTTAGAAGCAGACAAATAAACACCATTGGGCTGTGTAATAATAGGCTCCTTGGGTAAAGCAGAGCATGTTATTGTGGAGGTTTCAAGAAACTAGAAACCAGTGCAGCCTGCAGTGAGCCTTGTAAGGCAGGGCATTTGACAGATCAAGAGAGTTCAGTAGCCTTTGTGTATGATCAATATCTATGTATGATCTTGATTATATTTGTATCTTCTATGATGTTATAATGCAAAAGCAAAGACAGAGCTGGTGACTACAGAAAATTGACAAAATAGATGGACCCATCACTCTCCCCACACACACCCACATCTACATCCCACACGTTGCACCCCACATCCACTCCACCCCCCTCTGTTTATTGTATTGTTTTGTGAGGACAAAGACAGAGATGAAGATTTATTAGAAGCTATGAGATTACAGCAAGTAGTAAAATGGGCAATCTAAGTTGGCTTTGTGACCCGAAATTGAGACTAATGTACTGTATGATATGTGGCTGTATGGCTATCATCATGCTAGAATCATGAAAACATATTTGAAGTCCATAGTTCCAAGTTATGTAGAATTTGGGTGATAATTGGTCCACATGGTAATTACTGCTGGAGTATTTATCGGGTAGCATAATTAAAACCTCATTCTCTTTCTGCGGTAACATAATTAATTTCCCACCTCAGAATGAAGCCTTCCATGTGGAATCAGTATTTACCACACTCATTACTACATGGTTTCTATTTAGATCTTAACGATTTATCCTGATAGATTTCTTCAGTTTTATTTGATGACATCTATCAGGAGGAAATGGCTGAGTTTGGAAATTGATGCACAACTTAGAATTTAAATTTGTGTGCAAACATCTTTTTGTGCATGGATCGGAAATTAAAAATGCAACCTTGAATATGGGTCTAACTAAAGTCGATGGGTTTATAGAAGGCAGGGATAGGTTAAGTCAATGGAGATTTGCCTAGCTCTGAACTGCTGGTAATTATCATGGCCTTACAGTGCTGTAGGGTTGGAGTATGTTGTACTGTGTTGCAATTTTTCTTGCACAGTGCTTCTTGCTCCTAACAAGGTGCCAAAGTGTATTCACACTACTCAAGGGAGTGTCATAGATGGAATAGAGTGTATTTGCCCCGAGACTTAGATTTTATTGATGTTGTGCATCAGGATCAGTGTTATGCTTTTAATACACTTTGTTGCAACACCTGTGTGTGAATTTGAAGAGAAAATGAGTCAGAGATAGGTTTCGTAAGCATTCAATTTCGATTGATAGACAGAAGTGTGTGAGTAGAGTCTGGCCTATGTCTAAAGTGTTCTGGTGTCTGGATATGACTGAAACTGTACCATAAACAAGCATGTAACTGAACTTTCTCACGGATGTAGGAGAGACATGTGAGGATGGATGCGGATGCACAAGCCAATACCTGCTATGGAGTGGTCTGTGTACATAAGGTTTAAAGTACATAGAATACTGGGCTAACAAAGCAAACAGAAAGGAAGGGAGCTACCCATGGGAGGTGCAAACTCAGGGATTCAAGTAGTTACTAGGCCAGAGAGTGCAAAGAATGAATTGTGTTCAAATAGCTTTATTCAACAGCATGTATCATAAAAGCTTCAAATGGCATCTATATAATACAACAGTATTTGCTCAATTTTAAGATAAAATCTTGCAGTACAGTACAGGAAGTCGTTAATAAATATCTTGACATAAAATTAATAGCAGCATATTTGATTAAAAAAATAAAACAGATTTCATAAAAAGCTTAAGTCTGGGACACTATATACATAAAGGGGTGTAATCCATCACGGTAAACAATGTATAAAGTGCAAGTGCTATCTATATAATTAACAGTGTTCAGAGGTTGTAGAGCAGGCCAAGATAGTATATGGTTAAGTCGCATGTAATGAGTCATAAATGTCTACATTGAGGTCACACCTCGTAGGGCTCTGATTCTGATTTGCCAGGCTTGGCCTAGAAACTTGGCCACTCCGCATGAAAATAGGACACTGGGATCAGATTTTAAAATACGCATTGCAGACCGGTAATCGCGGGTGCCCATGTCACTACATATTGGTTTTAGCCATTTGCTCCTAGCTTTATTATAAGCAGGGCAAGCAAACAGGACATGGGCAACACACTCCACCGGAACTCCACAGCACGGGCAACTCTCTGTCATGTTCTTGGCTTTACGCCACTTAGCCTTTCTGGTGTTAACAGGGAGCGTGCCGTACCTAAACTGGATATATAGAGTCCTATCTTGTGGGACCTGGATCACATCTAGGTAGCGCTCCAAGCTTCTAGTTTGTTTAAACAGGAAGAACTCCTCTGTCAGTCTGCCCAACATTGGCTTGCATAGTTCTTGCCTGTCAATAAAATCCCAATAGTATCTCTTGAGTTCCACTTTACTAGGGGGAGTCATTTTTTCATTCAGATTCTGTTTAAACATTGCCTGATGTTACAAATGGGCTCAAAACATCAAGAAAATAAAACAAACAAACATTTCTGCAATATATTTGCTTTGGGGGTCTCAGTGTTCAGGAAAGTGTTATGCAAATGAGAATAAAATACAATATCACTGCCTCTCTCTGTTACATTCTAATGGAATCTTGCATTCTCTGTCTTTTGAGATGTGATAACTAGGTCTTTTATTCTTGTTGCTCTATTCAAAGGCACATTAAGTAGCACACCATGGCTCCGGTTACAAGGTGTATGCTACTGGAGGGGTGCAAACTCCATGCCATGAATTACCAGTTCCGTGCAGTAAAAGCCCTCCTTAACTGTGCAATTATGAGTTAAAGCCCATGGAATGGGGAATTACTGTGCAGACTTGGACGTACCAGGTGGTATTCCCTTTTCCTTAGGGTTGAAAGCACACATTTACCATTTGATCTGAGTAGTAGGTAAAAATGTGTGGAGAGCTGTGGAGAGGGGTTGTGAGGTGGGAGGGAAGAAGTGGGGAAATGAGGAGAGTGAAGGAAGAAATAGAGAATGTTGGCTGGCAGAGAAAAACATGTAATGCCTTGTCTGAGGTTTAGACAGGTGTAAGGGAGAGGGCCTAGGCTAAAATACAGCCTTTTCTCATAGTGATTTTACTTGCTCAGTTTTCCAGCCTGTAAAATTGGGTTTGTTGTTCCCACATCCAGTAAATTTAGGTGCAAGAACACTGGACCTCTTATAATTGTGCAGAACAGTCTCAGCCTGGAATTCCTCTCTGCACAGTCCCCAAATGGGCCCAGGTCTTTTATGGCAGAGTGATTGTGACAGCCCTGAGGCATGAAAAGCAATAAAAAAACAAAGCCTCCTCTACCTGTAAATAGCTTTTCAATTACCTGAGAGGTTGGAGTGGGTGGGATTCATTGGGAACAACATTCCTAATCTTTTTTAATTATACGATAAAAGTTTCCATATGTTTTGATGCTCCAGAACGGATAATGCCGACCTTCAGGTGCTTTGGTTGAAAGTGAAGGAAGGAGTCTCCTACACTCTGATGCCAAGTGAGAGGCAGATAGAACATGATTTTGAAATATTTTACAGTAAAATTATTTCTATTCTGCTGTTTTTTCTGTTCTTGTCTGGTTGCTGTTTTTGTTTATAATATATAGAACAGCGATATGTTTTGTATACAGTATTTAAAACAACAAAATTAAAGTCTCATTTGGCTTTGTTGAGAATAAGACCTGAAACCTGCAGAACACCAGTGGCGGCTCCTCCACTAAGGCGGAGGAGCGTTGCCCCACTGCGACGCAGCAGTGATATAAAGGAAACATGAAATGATAATAACTTGATGTTATTGTCATTCTATGTTCTCCTGCAGCGGCAGCTTTGCTGGCGGGGCGGGGCCGCTCACACAGGAGCAGGGGGAGGAGTGGTTTGCACACTCCAAGTGCGCATTAATGTTTGGCCGGCTGTCTCGGACCAGCCAAACATTTATGTCACCTATGCATATTCTCCACCCAAGCTGCATTACAGCATGGGTGGAGAACATGCCTAGGCTCCCACTGCCTACCTGAGTGCTGAACCACGGCGCTCAGACCAATCACAATGCTGTGTGGCAGCGCTGTGATTGGTTATGGGTAGTCTGGTGCTTCCTCCTTCCTGTTCTGGCCGGGAGAGACAACGAGGGACGCAGGGGAGAGACGCAGTAAGCAAGTGCGTTTTTTTTCACCCCCCCCCAACCTCCACTCCGCCCCCAATCAGTGCCGGCCGTCACTGCAGAACACACAGTTGTCAGCAGTGCATGCTTAACCACCTGAACCACTCATAAGGGATTTGTTGTTTATTAATTTGACTGCAAGCCCCTGCTATATCATTATATTCAGTTCCTCATAGTGGCTGTTTTTCCACCTACGTTCCTTATTATGTCAATTTAGTTTGTCAAAAATTTGTGAGTCTGACTTGAGCGAACTTTAGCTATTTCTGCCAGCATAATGTATGTAGAGCAAAAGTGGTTCTATGTAAATATCTATGCAAATGGATGCATGAGAGTTGTTCTGAGGTTCCGATTAGTGCTCAGGCTTGACTTAAAAACATTATGGGGCATATCATCAAGGTCCGGCATTAAAATTATCGCCGCTTTTGCGTCCGTTTTTGGACGAAAAGCGGCGATAATTTTATCGCCCTATCAGCATGGACACGCTAATGCGTGAATCCATGCTTTAGTGCCCATTTTCTTTTCGCCTCGCCTCGCATCGCTAATGAGATGCGAGGTAGGCGTTCCCTCGATCAATACAGCAAAAATAATCGCTAACGAAGGATCTCCCTATCAACAAGGGAATCGCTAACTGGCGTAGCGTCATTAAAAGTAGCGCTAACCGGCTATATCGCCGGTTCCTTACGCCTGCTAATTCTTTGACTTAGCCATGTTTAACATGGGAGGTGGATCGTCATGCTGAGTCCACATCTCCCTATCACCAATGTTTTTACTATCGCTGCTTTTTTATCGCAGGTAATCCTGCGATATTGCCCCTCATCGCCACTATTGCCAGGATTCCTATCGCCTCGGCAATGCGCCTTGCTGATAATGCACTCACCGGGCGATAGAATCTGGTGATAGGCGGCGTTATTATTGTGCACGCTAAACACGTCCAGCGATAATTATCGCTGGCCGTTGATGATATGCCCCCATGTCTGACAAAGTTAGACTGAGTGTGCACCACAAGAATATATATTCCTTCATGACCCAACCTTCCTGTGTAGGCGATAAGATAGACTTCTTAGCAGGTTTTTAGACGTTTCATTCACCGTACCAAAACGTTTTAGAGGTTCTAATGTAATGAAACAGGATTGTTATATTTTAATGACAGTAAAACACCTAAAGGGCTGTACAAAAACTTCTCAGTAGGGCTGGCATGCTTTAATGGCGCAGTACAACATTTCTCAACTGGGCTATCATACCTTTACTGGAACATGATGAACAATTCTTAGCTATCATCTGCACAAAGGCAGCTGTTGAAGCGTAGACGTCTTGCAGTCGGTGTCCCATCAGCTTCCTGATTTCGCCCACTTCTCAACACTGTGAGGTTATGTAGAGTGGGGTGGAAAGGTGTGCAGCCTAATATGTACTTTTGGGAAATCCATTCCCCTGCTTCACCTGACATCATCTCCCTCTCCTCTATCTACCATGGGAAATAGTGGTGGGTTTTGTGGCTGATGTCAGAATCCATTGTTTGACTGCATTGGGCCTGGACTATATCGGTTTCTTTTATGGATTGCTACATTTCCCTATATCAAGAGGCACGTGCACCATCTCTACAAATTGAGGAGATAAAAAAAAGGAATAATTCACACATCTTAAACTGTATTTACAGGAACATGAACATTACAATTCGCAGTAGCAATCTGCCAAAAACTAAAAAACAGTTAAATGGAAACCTCTTTTGGTGTAAAGAGTATACTATTATAAAAAACCACCATTACTCCCTTGACTGAGTAACAATAAATTGGTGGTGGTAGTATAACAAGTTTTTGTGAATCTTTAGTGTGACTTGAACTCTTACTCTTTGTGTGGAGAGAGCACAGTCTACTGACCCCTGTAAGCTTTAATGTGAAGTCCAGACCTTATACTGACATCCCATGTGTGGGCCGAGTGCATGTATGTGTGTATGGTAGTAGTACTCTTTGGGGTGAGGGCCTGAGCACTGGGACCCGTGGGATCTATTTTGGAAGGCACCAGTTTTAGCCTGGTATAAGATGGAAGGCGGATCCTGCTTCTCCAATTAGCGGAAATTTGTTGACTTAAATCCATTAACTGGGTAGTTTGATGGTGGAGGGCAGAGACAGTGATACCCTTAGAAACTAACTGAGGTCCTTGTTACGATAGGGCTGCTGATGAGTTCTTCCTAAACACTGCCATTTAGTGGCTGCTGCGGTTGCAGGGTGGAACTGTAACTTCTGTTGTTCAATGGCCTAGCATTTTGCCTGTCCCTGATTACTGCTTGAGAAAGGCTGATGAAAAACAAATGCAGAGATCTCCCACTTCTTTGTGCCCCTGATTTAGATACTCTAGCTTGGAACCAGAACCACTGCTACCTACTGTTAGAGCCATTACCTTACACAGAGGCTTTCACAAATAAAATGACATTTGAAAGAGAACCAATCTAAACTGTTCTGAAACCCTAAACAGTGGAAGTTCTTCCCCTGTACAAGACCTTTGCGACACCCTCGCCAGCTTCTTCCATCGCTAGATCGCAGACATCCACGACAGCTTCAACACCCTGACCACCCCAATAATCACCGAGACCACTGACCTCACAGCCACCACCCCCACCGATCCCCCTGCTCACCTGGACCGACATAAACGACGATGACACCATCAAAATCATGAACACCATCCACTCCGGCTCTCCGTCAGACCCATGCCCACACAACATCTTCAACAAAGCCAGCTCCACCATCGCACCCCATCTCCGCAAGGCCATCAACATCTCCTTCAAGACCGCGACCTTCCCGGAAAGCTGGAAGCACGCCGAGATCAACGCCTTACTCAAAAACACCCAAGGCGGATCCCAAGGACCTCAAAAACTTCCGAACCATCTTCCTGCTCCCGTTCCCAGCGAAGGTCATCGAGAAGACCGTCAACAGACAACTGACCCCCTATCCTGAGGAGAACAGCATCCTGGATCCGTCCCAGTCCGGGTTCCGCAGCAACCACAGCACTGAAACTGCCCTCATCGCTGCCACTGATGACATCAGGATCCTACTGGACAATGGTGAAACTGCAGCCCTCATCCTCCTGGATCTGTCATCTGCCTTCGACTCTGTCTGCCACCGCACCCTACGCACACGCCTCCACAACGCTGGGATCCGTGACAAAGCACTGGACTGGACCACCTCCTTCCTCTCTGGCACAACCCAGAGCGTCCACCTCCCCCCCTTCCGATCCGAAGCCACCGAGATCATCTGCGGTGTACCCCAAGGATCATTCCTCAGCTTGACATTGTTCAACATCTACATGGCACCACTCACTCACGTTGCCAGGCTGCACAACCTCAACATCATCTCCTACGCCGATGACACCCAGCTGATCCTCTCCCTCACCAAGGACCCCTCACCGCCAAAACCAACCTTCACGAAGGAATCAAAGCCGTTGCAGAGGGTATGAGGATCAGCTGCCTGAAGCTGAACTCAGACAAGACGGAAGTCCTCAACCTCGGCTCCACCCCCTCAGCATGGGACGACTCCTGGTGGCCACCTGTACTGGGAACAGCACCTACACCCACCGACCACGCACGCAACTTAGTGTTCATCCTCGACTCCACACTCTCCATGACCAATCAAGTCAACGCCGTCTCGTCCTCCTGCTTCAACACCCTCTGCATGCTCTGCAAGATCTACAGGAGGATCTCCACCGAAACAAGAACGGTCACACAGGCCCTCGTCAGCAGCAGCCTAGACTACGGCAACACCCTCTACGCAGGAGCCTCGGCCAAACTCCTGAAACGACTACAACGCATACAGAACGCCTCCGCGTGCTTGATCCTCAACATCCCTCACCGCAGCCACATCACACCCCACCTAAAAGACCTGCACTGGCTTCCCGTCAACAAGAGGATCACCTTCAAGCTTCTCACCCACGCACACAAGGCACTCCACAACACCGAACCGACATACCTCAACAGACGACTCACCTTCTGTACCCCAAACCGCCAGCTCCGCTCTGCCGACCTCGCCCTCGCCACCATCCCCCGCATCCAAAGAGCGAACACCGGTAGCAGATCGTTCTCCCACCTCGCCGCCAAAACCTGGAACAACCTCCCCATCCTTCTACGGCAGACCCAGGACCTACTCACCTTCAGGAGGCTACTCACGACCTGGCTATTCGAGCAGTAGCAGCACCCCTCCCCTCAGCGCCTTGAGACCCTCACGGGTGAGTAGTGCGCTTTACAAATGTTATGATTGATTGATTGACTGTCATGAAAATGCATCTAAAAGTGGGATCCAAACAATCTCACTTTGTACCAGTTCTAATTTCTTTTTGACCAAGGAAGGGAGTGCTCTGCAGAGAACTGTTGTTTGAGCAAGGCTGGTGTTTGCTAGACAGCCCGTCTACCAGAGTGAGGAGATATTGCATGGTCTGAACATTCTGCTAGAGAAGTTGATGGTCTGTAGCCTACAAGCCTACCTGCCTAACTGCTGAGAGAAAGAAGGAAAGTTTCTAGCCCCGCAGGGGGAGAGACTGGCTAGGAGGAGAGCACCCAGAGCAAGTAGACTACCAAAAGGAAGTGAAACGGGAGTGGCACAGTTTGTGTGTGGATCTCTCTACCTCCCTTATAAGTTCCCACTATGAAAAACACCAAAACTGTGAACTGCCAAGCATTGTCATGTTGTTCGGTTTCTTGGTGTGTGCCCAGGAGACTGGTGCTGCCACTTCTGATGTCAGAGTAGAAAATACATCAGCGGTGCATATGCAGGAGATCTGATCCACACAGAAGCTGCCCCACTGTATTGAGACACCCATCTGCTCTTGTCCTTAGAGGATGCTTCTGTTGACGGTGAGGGTCACCCAGGTAGCCTGCTGCGCTGATTCCACCCAGTAGCTGAGTTCCAAGTGAGAGTGCTGATGCGTCCCCTGCAGATCCTGCAGCAGGAATTCTGAACACTCCTGCCGGCACCATGCAAACTGCACCTACACTAAGCAGGAGAATGCAGAGCCTAACTGTATGTGCAATGAGGGAATTAATATTCAAAAGAATGCTTTCATAAATACTCAAGACTTTTCCTGAGGGAATCTGAATAGGTAAAAGCTGTTCTAACTAATTTGAGTGTTCAGACTTTGGAGTATTTTGAGTAAACTGCACCTGTGTCTGTTCAGTGCTTAATCCCTATAACACGTCAGGGGCTGTAGAAATTATGAAGCTCTGACAGTGCAGAAAGAGTACCATTTAGGGATGCATCACCTCTCTTGAAGATTACAAATAAAATTACAACCCTGTAACTGAGAACCCTATCGAGCCGTGTAGTTACATTTTGCCGTGGGATTAAAGAACCTTTTAACTAATAGAGTTCACTGGGCTAAAGAATACGTTATTGTGTCTGTTGGCTGACTGCTGAGCTGTGAACTTTTGCTACCGACTCTACCCCCTGAGAAGCCTTTGACTGCTCACCCTTACGACGCTGAGAGTCAAGTGCAGAAAGGTTATACAGCGTCGAGTTGCAGATCATTAGTAGGATATACCCCAGGACACCTATGGCAAATGACCTCAATGAGCATGGTTAGGGAAAACTAGCTCCTGTCTGTCATGTGCCTATCCCTCTCCCGGACGAGACCTGACATCCCCTATGTGTCTGTGCCCCAGCAAGGAGCCAGATGGTGGTCGAATTGTTTTTAGCCTGGGACAACATTTAGATACAGTCTGTATTTCTTCTTAGGCTACACAAATACAAATAGGGATTGGCTTTTTGAAGTAGAACACAATTAAGTGATGGATGAAATGCTCGAGAGAATCCCAGCCACTGGTAATTACTCTGATCCGCATCACAATCCTACAATGTTTGCCCACCATGCCACCTCAGATTAGAACAAAGCATTTGCAAATCAGCCTTGGTCCTGCTCCAGTTGTAACAGTTAAGCCCAAAATGCCAACCCAGGTCTTCTCTGAAGTGGAGCACAAGCCTCCCATTTTCAGCCTATTTGGTCCTCTTTACTCAGGTGCAGCTTGGCTCCAGTGACACAGTGAGCACTGGTCCATATCTGGGCATACCTGTCACACTTGAGACTCCACAATGAAGAATACAAAAAAGTGATGGGTGGAATGCTTGAATTAATTTCAGCCATTGATAATTACTCAGGCCACCTCAGATTAGACCCAACCATATGTAAATCAGTCCTGCTCCAGTAGGATGTCTAGCTAGAACTGCCAAGTCATGTGCTCTCTGAACTGAAACACAAGATACCCAAGACCGGTTTTGGCCTATCTGGTCCTCTTCAGTCATGTGCAGCTTGGTTCCAAGGGCACAGTGGTCCCGTGCTCACTGTAACCAGGCTATGCTCTTAGTCTCCCATCAGAGAGGGCCAGGCTTGGCAGTTCAGGCTGGACTATTCCTACTGTTTTGCATATGGCTGGTTCCCTACTTTTCAATGATGTGGGGAAATCAATTTTGAATAGCGAACAATGCAGAGTTTTCCTTAACAAAGTATCTGTTTGCTTGACTCTGCCTTCTGCTAATCTCTACCCAATTCATTCATTTGTCCCCTCCCCATTCCTGATTGTACAAAGAACAATCTTAGATGTGGAAACTTTGCTCATCCTCTGCCATGTGAGAATGCTACAGAATCCTTGGTATCCTTTTGTTTCTGATGTGATTAGTTTAATCTGTGTTCACTGCAGTGTTCTATTACAGCCAAGAAGCTGAGAAAAGTACTTGTTATTCAGGAAGCGATCTTCTTAACCTTTTTCTTACAATTTAAAACAACGCTGGAAAGAATGCAAACTGTGTCACACAGCATCTTTTACTATTGAACTCTCCCCTTCAGTGCAAACACAGCATATTTAGTGGAGCAGAAATGACCAAGTACTAACCAGAAATGACTTCCTGTCCAAGGCTTTCTGAGGTGATGGATAATTCTGAAACACAGAGGGCTGCGTTATTCTTTGTATAGCAGAAAGCTACATGAGGTGAATTTTCCTTGTACCGACTTCCTACTCTGCATGGGGTGCACTGTCTGGAATGATCTAAAAAATACATCGGAATACTTTGCTTACAAGGCAGGGAATTTGTGACATAACATCTCCCCTTAGTTACTTTTTTGTGTGTTTAAAGGAAATTGAAATTCGGTGCAAGGAGTCAGACTGTGTACAGATAGAGTGGGTGGGTAGGATAAGCACCTCTAAGGCAGAGGGGAGAGTGCAAGCTGGAGAGGTGAGTCAAGCATGATCTCACCAAAATCCTTGTCACAATAATTCACTTTGGTTTTCCTTTCTATATGACTCGACAAATACTGTTCATCGACATACATTTTACACAAACAGCATTTTTTTGTCCCAGTATATACTCTTGCCTCATTTATTTTGATAGGTGATAAGCCACGCACGAATGGTTTTTATGAGCCTATAGTCATGTTCAAAGAAATTAAAAGTTGAAAGTCCTGGAAATGTTTGTTTTACATTCCAGATCGGGGCAGGATCCGCCAATAAGGATCTGTGTCATGCATTTGGTGGCTGTTAGAAACTGGACTATTGGTTGAGGGGTGTGAAACCCTTCTCAAGCAATCAACGCAATTCTTCTCAGGGTGGACCACCAAAGACACCAAATTAACCTGTGCTTAACCATCTTGCAGCCTGGCACAAAAGCAGTCAGGCTTAAATTAGAGGCACCATGTTAAGTATTTAAGTATTTATGCAGCACACAAACAGTAATAAACTGAAAACACAACAGAAGAAAAATCCCAACACATTTTAGAAACACAGGCTACATTTCAATTTATAAAATGGGACCAAAACAACAAAATTTCAATCAGTAGAAACAGAGATATTAAATCTCAAAGATTTAGGTAAGTATAGTGCCCAAAAGTACAAAGCAACACTTTTAGTCATCTGGTCATGCTAGACCGGGTGAAAGTCACAAGTTCAGGCTGACAGTGGTGGAGTGCAGACTGGATACAGGGACTAGGTTAGTCCCTCTGCAAAAAGTTACCTTCTCAGAATCTGGTGCGCAGAGTCCAGTTTGCGGTGGAAAGGTAGCGAGGAGCTAGGAGAGCGTTGTTTATGGTTGTCACTGTAGCGCAAAGAGCAGGCCAGGTTTTGTGGGTGGTTGTCGCTGTAATGTAAAGATTCAGTTGGGGGTCACGGACAGTGTTTGCTGAAGACTTGCTTTGGCAGTCACCATGGGCTGTTGTTGCTGTAGCGTGAAGTGCAGATCTTGCTTTGCCGATCGTCACTTGCAGTCGCTGTAGTGCGAAGAGTCGGGCTCACCAGAGCATTGTGTTAGCAGTCGTAGAGGGTGGCAGAGTCTGAGTGCAAACGGGCACGTTCGCGGTTGTGAAGACTTCAAAACGTCAGGATTTCTCCTTTCCTTGAAGATGAGTGCACTCTGATGCCAGTCAAGGGTTCAGGACCTAGGAAGTCACCTCTTGGGGATCAGGGACTCATCCTAGCAGAGGCCATCAGGGCATAGAGGTGCAGCTGCAGGTCCTGTTGCAGCTGGTCAGCAGGGCAGTTAGAAGTGAGCCCTTTGGAACTTATTGTGACAATAGCTCATAACAAGAAGGTCACCCAGCGTACCCTTGGAGTCAACCTGGCAGTCCTGGGCTCAAGGAGATGGTCCTCTCTCCTTCAAGCAGCAAGGCAGAAGGCAGACTGAAGCAGCAGAGCAGTCCTCTGGTAGCAGCAGGGCAGTCCTATGAAAAACAAGGCAGGCCTCAAGCAGCAGGACAGTCCTCTTGAGTACAAGGCAGTCCTTCTGAAGTCTTCCACAAGTCCAGGAGTGTACTGAAGAGTTGGTCCAATATTATACATGGTGCCAGCCTTTGAAGTGGGGGGAACTTCTAGACTACCCCCACATCTAGTTCTGCAAATTTACTTCCTTCCCCTGACCAGGCTCCATGTGGTCGGTGGTGACAATAGACTGGTGTTAAGTTCCTTTGTGACTGTGCTGGAGGCAACCCTTTGAAATGTAAGTGGGGCAGGGTACAGCTCTGACCTGCCCATCCTGGCAGGATGGCCCATCTAATCCCCCTTTGTTTCACTGTCTGGGTGGAATACACAAGATCCATCTGTCATCTATTTATAGTCACGTGACCCAGGGCACAGGCTGCAGGCACCAAATGGTTAGTACAAGAAAATGGCAACTTTCTAAAAGTGTAATTTTCAGAATTGTGACTTAAAAACCGACTGTAATTAAAGAGGGTTATAAATTACAATTCTTTTGAGACCAAAAATACATTTCTACCTGACCCAATCAAAAGCTAGCCTTTAATAAGAGTAACAAGGTAATCTAATATTATCCTATGACAACTGTGGCTGTGTTCATCTCTAATTTAGACAAACAGTGCCACTACATGGCAGACTGTCATAAGAGCATGAGTTGACAATTAAGTGCTGGTGAAACTTAAGTGGGTGGAACAATAAGTGCGTCAGGCCCACTAGTAGCACCTAATGTACAGGCCCAAGATACATGTAGTACCACTTTATTTATAAGTAAATTAAATGTGCCAATTGGGTGTAAGCCAATTCTAATATGTTTTAAGAAGTGAACACAAGCACGTTTGCACCAGTTGGCAGTGGCATTGTTCACAGAGTCCTAAAGCCAACAGGAGGGGAAAATTCAAAAGGTTTGGGGAAGGACCCCACCAAATTCTTTCAGGTCTAACAATGGCCAAACATCAAGATATTCTGAGTGCGCTCATCAAGCGTCCCAAAACTTAGTGTCATCTTAAAGATTTGTGGGGCCTCGGCAAGACAAGTTTTGTGCACACGAAAGAACTCGCCTAGGAAAGCTAATTGCTAGTACTTAAAACCACACATCCGGCAACCACTTCCAGTTGAAAGGTTGTAGGCAGTAACCAGTATCACTCTTTCTGTGAACCAGGATATGGTTACCTCAACCTTAGCACATTTCAGATTTACCTTGACTGTGCTTACCATTGGAGAAGGCCTACTTTTCATGTAACACTTCAAGTTCTCAAAGCCCTGAGGAAGTCTACGTGATGAAACACGTGTTAGCTAAGCACCATATTTCGTGTACACTGGACAAGACCCTACATTTGTTCTTTCATGTGCTTACAAGGACTTAACTGTAATATTTTGGGTTAATCCCGAATTTTAGGGTATTGGTGTGGCTGGTCTGGTCTTTCCTATGTAAGCACCTTGAGAACATCTAATAGTTAAGTAGAAAGAATTTTGGGGATAGATGCACCAGTACAAACACTGGCCACCAATGCTATAATATATGACATATTTTGTGACCCATCTATCAACAGAAAAAGACCTGACTCAAAATGAACATCAACCCTTGTATTCAAGACACTGGAGGGGTATACACTATTTTTTTCAAACACTCCCTCACCGGTACGACTCACTGTCGCTAGTCCAAGTGTCTATATGTTCAATTTAAAACCAAATGTCAATGAATCATAGGAAAGATAGAAAACTTCCAAACAGATTTGTGACAAAATGTGAGAAAGGAGAGAAAGCACCTCACGGTAGTAGCACCAAGGGGGGCTTGCTGGATGGTTCTCACTAACACACCCACTTATCATCATCGGTTGCTTTCTCCCCGTAAATAAAAAGTGTGTATACCATTATGAAGTTCTCAAACAATGAAGGAGGGAAAAGACAGTGAAAAACCAAATATAAATGCACTGTAAGTGCTTAGTGTCACTAAAAAGCCCACTGGACCCCATGAGAAAAGAAATGCAATTCCCAGCATTTAAAATGAGGTACTACTCACTGGCTGGACATAACGTTATTCAGTGCTGTGAGCGTCCTCAATTAAAAAATGGTTTAAATCAGACCATATTCATTTCTAAAGAGCGGACATGTTTCGTTGCCAACAGTTTGCGTCACTTCATCAGCGCTACAGGGGTTACCAGTCTTCACTTCACTTGAGATTAACACCAAATGGTTGTATGACATTAAAAGAGAAGAAGAACGTGCCAGGAGTAAATACCACCTCATTCTTACATGCACTCAGTGATTGCTTTAATAAGATGCATAATTACAGAGTGGTTGCGCGTATTCCTTAAACCTGCAACCAATTCGCCAAGGACAACGCGCCAGCCGGTCACGTGTCCAACGGGTGTCTGCTCACATTCATGTCTCCTGTAAATGTGCGTATGTTACAATGTGTCCCAATATACATTCACTCATCTCGTCACATACCCTTAACTAATCTTAATGCCAATGTATATGGTGTGCCCAATTATCACAACACCATTTGCATCAATACTCTCTCCGTATCGTCCGGTTTCCATTATTCAAACCTCACTTTTCCACATCCGACCTTCGCGTTAATCAACCCGAAGGGACCCATCAACTGAAGGTGACTCTCTCTGTATACAGTATCACGCATCTGCCACACACTCAGACCCCTTACCGATACCGAGTCCTGCCCACCTATTAAAGCTCCGTCCTCGGTTCTTCAAAGGACGCAGGCCATAAGTATTTGCACACCGCCCTCCGTCACGCGTCATCACGTGACACACATGACCATGTCGCCCAGCCCTTCCCAGGTTACCAAGGCGGCCATGATGGAATGGGGAGTTTTGCCGCATTTCCAATACAAAATGTATTGGTTTCAAAGGTATAGAGCCTTTGAAACATGCCACTTTATAAGTTTCATCGCTCCAAAGCCTACATTCTATATTAACACCTCCCCCCACACAAGAAAGGGTGCACTGATCAACCATGCTGCATCTTTTTTTTAAAAAGCCACCACCTTACTAGTTTTAACAAAAAAGGGGATCAATGATTCACATACTAGAAAACGGGGGGATAAAAATGTTGTTTGAAGGAGACCTAGAGTGCAAACCCAGCGAACAATCAGGGGCAAGGGGGCCACCATTGCAATGAGACCTCCCTAATTCACTCAGTTTAGCCCGCCCATTGTGGTGACCTCATAAAAGGGCGGAGGAATTCCCAGAGCTTTTAATGTCTACCAATTTTATTCCATTCAATAGAGTCATTCAGCCCCAGTCGATCTGCTTTTTCAGAAAAAATCCATTTAGCCTCTTTTCTTGCCAGGATAGTGTCGACATTATGTGTTTCTCCCACCACCCTCTCGAGTACCATCCCCTTCAGGGCCCTGAAGTTGTGTTGCTTCTCTTGAAAGTGTTGAACCAAATGAGTTATCAACTTCCCGGCTTTAAGGGTACTAAGATGTTCTTGTACATGCACCTTCACCTTGTGAGATGTGAGTCCTATGTAATGTAACCCACAGGTGCATGTAAGCCTGAAAATAACATTTGTGGTGTTGCAATTGCTAAATTTATTTAAATACCACACTTTGCCATTCAAAAGGAGAACACTCTTGGTGACTTGTGTAAGATCACAAACTGAACAGCCGCCACAGGGATAATGGCCAGACGGCAAATTGGATGCCTGTTGCATTACAGTGGGCCGGGTGTGAACCAATTTATCTTTTAAATTGGGAGCTCTTTTAAACGCAAACCGCAGTGGCGGCATCTTCTTGACACCCGTGTCCAAAAGGGACCAATGTTTCTGTTGTACCTTGATTTCCTTTCCCTGTTGCTCAGCCAGTATGAATGTGATGTGGATGTGGAATGTTAGAATGTTGATGAGAGAGCAGAATGTTGGCGTGCCTGGTTGTGTGAGAGAGAGACAGTTGTGGACTGTGGGCTGAGCAGTAAGGATGCTGCTCCTGGTGGGGCCTTGGATTATCTTAGCGAACATCCTGTAACTACCATCTTCCATCCAAGCTTAAGTAAACCTTTACTTATTTTTTATACCTCATGGCTACGTCTGGAGTTTCTACAATTCATCATTGTAACAGTTTCCTTATTATCTGTTTGACTTTTGTGGACAATGGGTTAACGTGCTGACAACAGGCAAACACTCATCCTTCGTTTTTACATTTCTCTCCAGCAGGGCATCACGGGGGGCCGATCTGTTCTTAACAACTTTCAATTTTATGACCTAATTTCTGCTAATTCAAGCCTGTGTGTTGTCAAACAATATTTAATTATACTTACATTTTCACAGAAAAGTAGCTGGAATATTTCTTCCCCAGCTGCCCACACATCCTCAAAATGACACTAGTCAGAGAGAAGAAGAGTAAGAGGTAGAGGTAGGCAGAGAAGGGGAGCGAGACCCTGATAGAGAAATCGAAAACGGCGTGATGGAGTGAAAGAAAGATCACTTTACTGGGGGTAGGCGAAGGGTAGCCGTAAAAGGTGGGGACCCTGGGAAATTGCCCATTTTGCCAATGCCTCAAAACATCTCTGCTTTAGCTATGTCCTGCCTCCAACCTCACGTGCTGTTGCTGCTTGTGGGTCATCTTGCTCATTTTTCCCTATTTGCTACAACTGCAAATGGCCCCTTCTATTTTTGGTTTTCAAGTTGACTCATTCTCAGTATTGTGGCTGTATGCAAGTTGTGAGGAGAAGGAACTCCCAAAGCGAAGGGTGGGGGGCAGCTAAAGAAAGATTCTTTGACCTGTCTCTGCTTCCTTTAGCAGGTGGAGATGAGTCAGCTCCTGATTCAACTCCCTACCTCTCATACCATCATGAGTTACCGCCTGAATGATTTTAGTTTTATGCCTGAGTCTCTTACGCAGTTGAACAAACCAACAAGGTGTGACAGATAAAACCATTCAGCACAGGACAACTTTGATGCCACATAAGCAGTCTCTCGTGCAGGATAAACGTGTAAGGAGAAGCTCAAAAGACAGAGTCTTGATTTTCCAGAAGAGAATCTCTGCATGTTGGCCCAAAAAAGGAGGCAAATCCCTGATGAACTGTTCTAGTTAAGTCACTCCAAACAAGCAAAGAGGCAAGCTGAAGCGTAATTCTAAGTCATCTACTGAAGGTGGTCCTGGAAAGATTAAGGATTGCTAACTGTGCTCACACATGTCCTGGAGAACTGGCCTGACAGCTTTTTACGGTGGAAGCTCAACAAAGAAGAAATCTCAGTTTCTCCAGGCATGTGACAGAAGTGATGACAATCAGTAAAACATATTAAGGCTGGCAGTACACTGCTCCACCTACGTCACCCCATTCATGGTTTATGAAAGGCCCTATTAGTTGCTAGTTGATATTTTACAGTAAACTCTGAAAAACCCAGATTTAAATCCTTCCTGTAGAAATGGAAGGATCTGCAGAGCCTTGCAGTCCCAAAAACGAATAACCACAGGGTAACAGGTTTAGGGCAGATCACAATGGTCATGATGGGGACTTCAAAGAGGAAAACATGTTTCAGAGATAAGAAGTTGAAGCCTACCCTATCAAACACCAACCCAAAAAATAAGCTGGCAGCATGACTGTCCTTACCAGAAGCTGTGACAAAATACTGATATTTAGAACGTGTCCTTGAGGTCCACCTCTCCTGGTACCCATTGGAAGTAGAGACACAATTGGGGCTTGGAAGATTATAAATGATCTCCCTTGTTTAGTCATAGGCCTTTAATTGGGGAGTAAAGAATGTGTGTGATGCTAATTTGGTTGCATTGGACTTTGGGGGAGCACAAGTATGGTTCCCTAAAGAAAAATGGATACGATTGAAGATGCATTTTTTGTTGCCTGTTAGCAATGCCCAGGAGCAGGGCCAGCCTTATTACCCATTTGGAATCCAGCCTCACTTTCCTGGGGGATGTAGTTCAGGCTGCTCAGCTGCTACTTTGGCTTAAGATTTGGATCTCACCTTACACCTCATTCACACGATTGGTTATTGAAGACTACTTAAGACAAGATCACACTGCCTCTATCCCATGGCTAGCCTACGTCAAAAAGATTCTCTTGGACCTTGCCCTGCCAAACCTCATTCATTCTCCAAATGAAATCCACAGTAGTTCGAAAAAAATGGTGAAATCCCCTTTTTTACAAAATAGAAGTAAAGCTAGACTTGCCAGATGTCAATCTATGACCACAGTTTCTCGCTATCTAGACTTAAAGCAAGCAGAGGCAATAGAACCATATCTTTTGTGGGTTACGAACTCAGAACACAGACTTTACTTGATTCACTTTATACTAAGCACTTTGCAGTTTCTAGCCCTTGGTTTCATACTTTACCATCCTGCCCTTGTGATTGCACTTCTAAACAAACACTTACATATTTTATGTCTTTTTTGTGGTTTCTATGTTTGGCCAAAGTCACATTTCCTACTCCCCTTGTTGCACTCTTTTCGCTCCAGTTCTTTTAATGTTTATTTACATTGCATTCAACTTTTAGATTTGGAACTTTGTTGCTCAGCTCTTTTATGCTATATTCGGCAAGCTCTTAGCATTAGAAAATCTATGAACTATAGTAATTCCTGAAAATTCTTGAAACTTAATTTTACCCTCACACGAGCCTATGCTTTTCAAGGGATCACTGATTAATGGTTTCTAACCTTGCTCAAAGTTGAGTAATATTGAATGTGAAATTACGGCTGCAAGATTGTTCCATGTTTTAGGGCCCGATGTGGGTAAAATCAATTTTGCGAATCCTTAATAGCGAATTTTTCCGATTCGCTATTAAGGATTTGCAAAATTGAATGTAGGTAGGAATCGCTAAAATATTAGCGATTCTTTAATATTCCTTAATAGCGAATCGCAATTGAGATTCGCTAATAAGGGATACCTTCCCATTCATTCCTATGAGCTGGGAGGCCCATAGGAATGAATGGGAAGACATTCACAATTTGCGATTCGCCAGAAGAGAATCGCAAATTGCGGGCACAATTTCAAGGGTGCAAGGGTTCCAAAAGGACACCCTGTTGCACCCCTGAAATGTGCATGTGTGCACATGTGGTGCACATACATGCCCTAAGGGCATGAATGTGTGCCACATGGCACTTTTAAAAAAGCAAAAAATTGCTTTTTTAAAGGAAATCGCTAATTACCACCAACTTGAAGTTGGTGGCAATTAGCAATTCCTTAAGGCTAAAGTGCACTTTCTTTTGTGCTACTTACATTGCATTTAAGGAATCGCAATTTGCGATTCCTTAAATGCAATTGCAAAATAGGGAATCGCAATTTTTGCAATTCCTTATTTTGCGAGTAGGTTTAATCTTACCTACATTGCTCAAAGCCAAATTGCGATCGCAAAGGCCGAAATTCTGCGAAGTTTGTCATTTGCGATCGCTATTTGGCTTCCTACATCTGGCCCTTAATCTTTTATCTGTATGCTTGTAATAATGCTCCTTTGATATTTTAACTTTTTATGGCTATTGCAGAATAAAAGCATTTGACTGATTGATTGACTGATGGATAGATGCGACTCACACTAAAATGTGGAAATATGCTCCAGCTAATTCATAGCCTTGCATGAAAGCAGATTTTTAAATTTTTTTATGAATACACAAAAATATCTTGGAATATGCCTGGAAATCTAACTCCATAGCAAATTTCCAGCTGTACTCTGGAAAACATTTCTGAATTTGATCTTCTAACTTTGTTGGAGCATTCCTGCATGCACAACTGTACATAGCACAAATGACAATGACTAAAAGTCATCTCATTTGTACAATTTTCAACCCTTCACTTTTTGTTAACCATTGAGAATTTTTTTCTGGTAAGACACCTCTTCTGTTACACTCCTATCATCTTGAGGGTGTTCAAAGCCCAATCCTACCCTGGAAAATTATTTACTTTTGATCTTGACAGGAGTAAATCTGCAACCAATTCTAAGAAGACAAATATATTTGTGAATATCCCCAAACTCTTAAACTTGTAGGCAAGTGAATAGTCAGAAAATGTAAATACCCCCCTCCACTTTGAACCAGAACTCTTCTGAAACCAAGCAAGAAAAGCAAGTCATAGTGACCTTTCCTAAACTAGTTTGTCTATTCCATTCAAGCATCTATCCATTCATCTTTTCATCCTTCCATCCCCCTGCTGATAATCACCATTTCACCTTTACATTCTGTCATCCATTCAGTCTTTCATCCAACATTCAGTCCGTCACCACCACCATTCTGTCTATCCATTTGCCCATCCATACTCCAAACTATCCATCTATCTTCAAACCTATCTATCACACATATCCAACCTTTCAGTCAGTCACCCATTCTTTCACTTATCAATCCCCCTTTCATCCATCCTTTCATTCATGTAGCCATCAATCCACCCTTTCACTCAGCCATCCATCCATTCACTCATCTATCCACCATTTGACCCATCCATTTACTCTTTAACTCATCCATCCATCTTTTCACTCACTCACTCATCCATCCATCATTTCACTCATTTGTCCATCCATTCACCCTTTCACTCATCCATTAGTCGATCCTTTTATCCAGCCATCCATCTACCCTCGCTTTCACTCATCCATCCTTACATCGATCTTTGCACTCATCCATACATCCACTTATCCATACATCCACCCCTTCACTCAGTCCATCCATCCATTCACTCATCGATCCATCCTTTCACTCACTCACTTATCCATCCTTTCTCTCATCATCCATCAGCCATGCACCGTTTCACTCATCCGTCCTTCTTCTCTTTTACTCATCCTTCCTTACATACACCCTCATTATGTGCATCTATCCAACCACCTTTTTACTCACCCATCCAGCCATCCAGCTATTCATCCATCCATCCATTTATCCTTTCACTCATTGATCCATCCTTTCACTTGCTCATCCATCCATCCATCCATCCTTTCTCTTATCATCCATCCAGCCATCCACCCTTCCAACATTCCAACATCTATTCACCCTTTCACGTATCCATCCATCCATCCACTCATAGCGGTTGTCAACACGCACAGAGACCGGTCACTCATAGCGGTCGTCAACACACGCAGCCCACACGCTGCCACGAAACTTCAGCAGTCAGCACTCCTCAGCTCCAAGGCGCCACTTGCCTGAACGCCGACCTTTTCACCCATGCTTACGAGCATCTAAGAGGAGTGCCACTAATACCCTGGTCCATCACTTGGCCCACACTTTGGGACCACCTGCATTTGCAGTAATCCCACATTCTTTGGTCCAGCCGGGACGGAAGTAAAACCGGTGGAGAGATTTTCCACGACCGTTCATTTGCCTATAAGCCCTGAAGAAGATTTGGGTTACATCCTAGACGAAACACGTGTTAGCCGGGCAATCTATCAAAATTAAAAAAGAAAAACAAACAACATTTCAAAGTGCTCTTCTTCACATATTTCTTTTGTGTAACTTTATGTAATATTGCTACATAGGAAGTAGAATCAATAGAGAAATTGCTCTGCATATACCATAGACGTGTGCACAGGCCCATTGTGTCATCCAGCGATTCACTCCATGCATCCATCCATCCAGATACCCTTTCACTCATCATTCATCTTTTCACTCATCATCCATCCATCCATCCACCCTTTCACACATCTGTCCCTCCCTCCATTCATCCATCCTTCCTGCCTTTCACTCATCCATCCTTAGACTCATTCATCCATGCATCTATCCATCCTCCCCTTCACTCACCCACACATCCACCATTGAACTCACTCAAACATCTATCCACCTATACATTCATCCTTCACTCACTCATCTTCCCACCCTTTTGCGTAAATTATGAGCCTTTGTCTGCCGAATTGAAGACAGAAGAGGCCCATCAAAACCCCCACCCCGTTGTATCTGTAAAATCGGGGGTTGACAACGCCCTTGCCATTTCACCTTTACATTCTGTCATCCATTCAGGTTTTCACCATTCTGTCCATCTGTCCGCCCATCCATATCCAAACCTATCCAATCATCTTCAAACCTATCCCTCTTTTAACTCAGTCATCCATCCTTTCACTTATGCACCCCCTTACATCCCTTCATCCATCCATCCATCCATCCATTCAGCCATCCATCCATCCTTTCACTTAATAAATCATCCATTCTCCCCTTCACTCATCCACCGATCCACGCTTTCACTCAACCATCCATCTAACTCATCCACCCACTCCTTGACCCATCCATCCACTCATCATCTATCCATTTACCCTTTTACTCATCCATCCATCCTTTCACTTATCCATCCATCATTTCTCTTATCACCCATCCAGCCATCCACTCTTTCACTCATCTATCCATCTATTCACCCTTTCACTTATCCATCCATCCATTCATCCATCCACCCGTCTTCCCTTTCACCCATCCATCCTTATATCAGCCTTTCATTCATTCATCCAAGCATCTATCCATCCATCTTTTCACACATCCATCCATCCCTTTCACTCACCCATACATCTTTTCACTCACTCACTCATCCACCCATCCATTCACTCTCTCACTCATCCATCTGTCCACACTTACATTCAGCCATCCATCTATCCTCCCTTCCACTCATTCATCCATTATTTCATTCATCAGTCCTTACATCCAGACTTTCAATCATTCATCAACCCATCCATCCTTTCACTCATCCATCAACCCTTTCAACCAAGCCATCCATCCAGCCATTCACTGCATGCATCTATCATCCATATACCCTTGCACTCATCATCCATCTTTGCATTCACTCATCCATCCACCCTTTCTCTCATCATTCATCCATCCACCCTTTCACACATCTGTCCATCCATTCATCCATCCTTCCATCCTTCCTCCCTTTCACTCATCCCCCCTTAAAGCCATCCTTACATTCATTCATCTATGCATCAATCCATCCACCCCTTCACTCACCCACAAATCCACCATTTCACTCACACAAACATCTATCCACCTAACCATCCATCCTTTACTCAATCACCTTCCCACCCTTTTCCGTAATCTGCCGAATTGCAGACAGAAGAGGCCCATCAAAAACCCAAACCCCGCTGTATCTGCTAAAGCGGGGGTTGACAGCGAACCTGCCATTTCACCTTTACATTCTGTCATCCATTCAGGTTTTCACCATTCTGTCCATCCGCCCGCCCATCCATATCCAAACCTATCCAATCATCTTCAAACCTATCTATCAAACAAATCCATCCTTTAACTCAGTCATCCATCCTTTCACTGATCTATCCCCCTTTCATCCATTCATCCATCCATCCATTCAGCAATCCATCCATCATTTCACTCATCCATCCACCCTGCCACACATCCATCCATCCTTTCACTCCATACATCATCCATTCTCCCTTTCACTCATCCACCGAGCCACCCATTCACTTAGCCATCCATCCTTTCACTCATCCACCCACCCTTTGACCATCCATCCACTCATCATCCATCCATATACCCTTTTACTCATCCATCCATCCTTTCACTCATTGATCCTTACATCCATTCTTTCACTCATTCATACATCCACTCATCCATCAAACCACCCTTTCACCCAGTCCATCCATCCACTCATTGATCCATCCATTTATCCTTTCACTCATTGATCCTTGTTTTCACTCACTCACTCATCTATCCATCCTTTCTCTCATCATCCATCCAGCCATCTACCCTTTCACTCATCCATCCCTAGGCGCAGGTTGTATTTCACAATATCAACTACAACAATATAGACCTGCAACAATATTGAGCTCTGACCTGAAGAGCACTGCATGTGTCAGCTGCTTCTGTTTAAGTCACTGAGCCGTTCTGCCAGCTAATGTACAAATGCCTATAATGTACACTGAAAAGGGTCTTCATTTCTGTATTCAAACAAGGTATTTATATTTTAACTTTCATGCTATAAATCTAAAAATAGGGTACATAATTTGCAGGTATGTGAACTTACAATTTCTTCGATTTGGAAGGAAGCTAGCACTGTGGCATCTCAGCATTTTGCCTTCCGCTCTCAGACCGTGCTGTGTGGTGCAGAGAGTAAGAACCTGACACCTTGCATTTTCAGTCCAAATTGTGTAATTCATAGACCAATTTAACTGCGCACCTCCTGCCAGTGTCAGACCTGTTCCAGGACCTTTGGTAGTCACAAGCCCCCAGCGTGATATTATGTGCCCCTTTATTGACTCTTGATGGTCATGTGCTGGCTGCTTCTGGGGCCGTAGAGGACAGTTGGACCGTTTCTAAACCGCCTGGCGCGAGGCCACTGCCTATAAAACCGCATGCAGGTGAGCGCGAGACGCAAACAAGGTTTATTTTGCAGTTATGAGAGGTTTGAGAATACTCCGTGTCTTTTCAAACGGCTGCGGATGGCCCATTGATTATTACGCGTTTGGTAAACTGGCTTTCCAAGAAGTGAACCTTCATAGCTAGAGATTAGTGGTCATATGTACTAAAGCATTTTTGCGGCCGGAAACGGTCTGATTTGCAGAATCGGGCCGTTTCCGACTAGGAAAAAGCATTTTCATATATAGAAAACACAAATTGTGATTTGGAGCCAGATGTACAAAAAATCTGCGATTCGCAAATGTTAGCAAACTGAAATTGCCAGCCGGTATTAGGGAATTGCTAGTACCAACTCGCAAACTGGATGTGGAAGTGAGTCGCAAATAGTCACTATTGGGATGCAATTTACCACCAATTCCAACCAGGTGGGAAATGGGTGCAAACTATAAAAGCAGGCCCAGAATGCACTACAGCTGTCCACAATGGCTGCCCTGTACATGATAGCAAGGAGGGCGAGCATCTGCTCAGCAGAGGAGAAGGCGGAGACAAGAGCAGATATTCAGAGTTAGGCTGACCACTTTTGACCAAACAGAGGAAGAGATATATGATAAATACAGGCAATGTAGCAGTGTCATTTTGGATTTGATTGCCCTCTTAAAGCCACACCTAGAAAGCAGTACTCTGCATAGCAATTCCATCCCCACCCATGTCCAGGTTTTGTGCTTGTTGCACCTATTAGCCCCTGGTAGTTACCAGGATGTGGTAGCTGTTGCAGGTGGGGTGTCGCAAAGTGCGCTTTTGTGTTTCTTCCGTTCTATCCTCGATGCCATGCTTCTCCATATCCACCACCACATATACATGCCCAGGAATGAGGAGAAAATGAGGATAACCAAATTGCAATTTAACCATATTGCTAAATTTTCCCAGGTCATAGGGTGTATGGATGGGAAACCACGGGTTTAGAAAGAAGGGGACCCCTGCTACTAGATAACTTGCCCAAGGTAGGGATAGTATCAATAAATTGCAAAACAAAGTTTCAGGCAATTATTTACAAACACAAACAGGGTAGAGAGCACATACAGGGACAAACAGAGAGCCATACATAGTGATACAAAAATGGAAACGTCCTGTTTATTATCGTTATAGGTAGAAATATCACTGTTTATCTATAGAGAATATTTCAAAAAGAATACATGATTTTATTGTAAATCATTGCAGTCACCTGCCATACTCACACATACCCATACATGCGTCTACTTCAAACAGCCCTCAAAATTGCCCATATGCCCCCAATCCCATCTTGAATATTATTTAGGAACAGAAAAAACATGCATTCCCTAAATATACAAGTGGTTTGCAATGCCGACAACATATTCACTGACATTGTATCACATTATCCAGGGAGTACCCATGACTTCTACATGTTCAGGCACACCATAATATACAGAGAACTGGAAAGTGGGGAGTTTGAAGACGGATACTTATTAGGTACTGCCAAATAATGTAAATGCTAATATGTAAGTGCCCTATCTGCACAAAATTTATGTTGATTCACATTTATGTATGTTTTGCAGATCAATCAATCAATCAAGGGTTGGTACAGTGCAACTACTCACCCGTGAGGGTCTCAAGGTGGGGAGCAGATCCATCTAAGTGCAGGGGTCGTTCGAAGAGCCAGGTCATGAGGTCCTTCCTGAACTGGGGTAGCGGGGGAGATAGTCTGAGGTGGAGGGATAGGGTGTGTCAGGTCTTGGCAGCAAGGAAGGAAAAGGACTTTTCTCTGGTTCTAGTCTTGCGGATCCGTGAGATGGTTGCCAGGGTGAGCTGGGCAGAGTGGGGGTGTCTTCTGGATGCGTAGAAGGAGAGGCAGCTCTTCAGGTATGCTGCTTCGGCATTGTGGAGCGCCTTGTAAGCGTGGTTGACGAGTTTGAAGGTTATTCTTCTGTCTGCTGGGAGCCAGTGGAGTTCGCAGAGGTGTTGAGTGATGTGGCTGTGCCAGGGGAGGTGGAGGACCAGTCTAGCTGCGGCATTCTGGAGCTTGCTGAGGTTTTTCTGGGTAACGCAGGTGTAGAGTGCGATGCTATAGTCGAGTCTGCTGCTGTGAGTGCATGAGTGACGGTCTTTCTGGATTTGGTGGAGATCCATCTGAGGGTCTTTCTCAGAAGAAGGAAGGCATTGAAATGGGCAGAGGATACTGAGTTGATCTGGCGTTCCATAATAAGCGATGCATCTAGTATGATGCCAAGGTTTAGTGCGTTTTCTGTCGGAATAGAGGGAGTTCCTAGCACAGAGGGCCACCAGGTATCATTCCATGTGGAGGGGGTGGATCCAAGAATGAGACTTCTGTCTTATCCGAGTTGAGCTTAAGGCAGCTGTTATTCAGGTGGGGAAGGCTTTCATCCCTTCTTGGAAGTTGTGCCTATGACGTTGGGTTTGTTGGTGAGGAAGAGGATCAGCTGTGTGTCGTTGGCGCAGGAGATGATGTTGAGTCCGTGGTTCAGGTGACAGTGCGTATGTCCTACATCCCTGGATCCTCACACCCTACCACTCTCCCGCCACCCTAAATGAAAGGCGATACAACACTGCACATCGATGCACAAAGACTGTGATCAAGCGGACCTTTAGACTTCTGAAATCTCATTTTCACTGCCTCCATAAGAGTAGGGATTTTGCAATACAGACCAGAAACTGCTTGTAAGATTGTAGTAACGTGTGCAATCCTCCACAATATTGCCTGCAGGAGACGCCTACACATCGTGCTGCCCGAATTGGAATCAGAAGATGAGGATCCTGGTCCACCTATTCATCAGCTACCAGAAAACAGAGCAGTGGAGGGGAGAAGGCACAGGGACCACATTGCTTCACATTACTTCACAAGGTAAGACATTCTCAAATCCTTAAAACCATTAAATAATGCCACCACACTTGACTGAATGCTCAAAGTAAAGCTACCTTTAATGGCAGGTGTCACTAAACAGTTGACAGACAAACTGTCATTCTAAATAATTCTGACACCATGTAATCAACATGTAGATCAGTTCCAGCTCTGACAGCATAAGGAAAACAAATATTTCTGCTCCCTGAGTGGCTCACCTCATTTATTTTCTGGGAATGAATCCAGTTTGTGAAGTGCCACCATGTTGAAGTGCAAGAGTGCAACTGGTATTGCGTCGCAGTACACGTGCCTCTGTGGCAGAGATGCTGCTGACGCTGGTCACCTCACTGTCAGGAGCCTCTGCACCCACACCAGTGGCAATATGTGCTGTCTGGATTGCCTTCATTGCAGATGTGATCTGGCCAGGGCTCCTCGAGACATCCCCAATCAAGTGGCCCATCTCCACCTGTAGCATCACAGTATGCTTTGATAGTGTAGGGGTGGCCTGTGCGAGTCTCCCAATGGCCCTGGTCATGGCATATGTTCGCACAACACCGCTCCTCTCCCAGCGCCTTTGAGTGCTCCTGTCCTCTGACATCTTAGTGCAGAGTTTCTCTATTGCACCTGTTAGTTGGCCTATTTTTATGTCCATGCGGGCCTGATTGTCCTTCAACTGAATGGCCACTGTGCTGAACCCCACAGTTATGGACTGGTGCATTATCTATAATTTGCAGTTAACCATCCAAATTTGTTGGGGGGGTGTGGTCTCACTGAGCAGCAAATTGGCCGATCGCTAAGAGGGCTCTGCCCGGCGAGAAATAATCTGCCATTAATCCTGACTAAAGGAGCGCACTAAGTAACCCATTGCATTAGAAGCCAGGTTGAAGACTGCGGTCCGTGCGATCAAAAACATCAAGAGAGGCACTGGGACCGCTCGGCGGCCTCCCACCAACTGGCTGGGGACGTGACCACACCAGGAGATCCAATGAGCTTGGGTCTGCCTTGAAACATAGACCTGATTACAACAAGCAGGAGATCGGAATTGGCCGGAGAGTCACGCAGCGTTAGCTCCTGAGGCCCGATGCGGACCTGAAGGAAATCTGATGCTCTTGATAGGCCCCAAGGTGAGAGCTGCAGCCAGCAAGAGGGAGGCGGTTGGGCAGACCTGGCCACTGCAGCAGGCGTGAGGCAGTGAAAATCCTCCAGCTGTCATCACACCTTGAAGGCCAGACCTGACCGCTGGCTGCCTCGGGCCGGAGCACCCACCTGTAGGAGGGGGAGGGTCGGGCGGCCAAAGACACGCATTGTCGGCTCTGGATGTGGACCTGAGTGAAATCCAACAATCCTTCGATGCCCCTCGGAGAAAGCTGCGGCTGGCGAGTGAGGAGAGGTCAGTGAGGGTGCTTGGTAATTGGGGTGCGCAGAGAGACACCCACGGGAGGACAGTACTGGCTGGGCTGCGTGTGGCACCGGCCAGATGATCCAGGACCCTGTAGACTGCTTTGGGGCTGATTGAGGGCCATGCCTGCTGACTGAGCTGTGATGGGGGATCTGGCCGGGCCGGGTCTTCCAAGGGAGGAAGATTTGGAGGCTGAGGAGAATGCGACTAGCCCCTGCAGCTAACGTGGGATACTTGAAAGCATGAAACCAACACTGGCAAACACGAGGTGAGAGCAGCTGCTGTCTGCACCGTACCCCCAATAATTGAGCCCTGAGGTTGAAAGCTGTGACCTGCTTGCTCTCATACGTGTGGCCCTTGCCATAAAACAATACTAAAAAAAACAACAATAAGACAGCCTTGCACGGCTGAAATAAACCAAGTGTACACTAGTGACAAAGGAACTACCCCTGGGTGTCCACCCTAATAACAATAGACACAAGCCACCTTTCAATATTGTAATTCAGAGGTGAACTCACGGTAGCATAAAACACCTTACACATCTTTCCAGCGCCCGCCTATCCTGAGCCTACTTGCTGATCGAGCAGAGGCCTGAGATCAGACTGCTCCACATGTCATAATGGTGCTGCGTGCCTACAACCTCAGATACAGGAGGAGTGGGGGGGCAACAAGGAAGCAGCATTTGTGACACAAATTGACACAACATGGGGAAGCACGACACAAAGCAGACAAAACTCCCCTTTGAAAATAAGAGATTTGCGCGGCTAACAGACAGGCTGAATCTGACTCTGAGGCTGGCACTGGGGGATCCCTGAAAAAACAAGACGAAGACCTCCGGGCCCTACTGCTAGAGGTCAGATCGAGCCTCAAAACGATTGACTGTAAGTTAGATATACTTACGTCCAGACTAGACCAGGTAAAACAGCAAGTAGAGACCCATGAGACAGGCCTGGACCAACTCGAAAACCGTGCCTCCAACGCACGCGAATACCAAGTAGAGTCCTAAGAACATTTGCTACAAATGGAAAAAGTCTTTAATGTAATAAAAGCCAAAAATGAAGAACTTGAAGCCTGCTCTCAGAGAAACAACCTTCGCATTACGGGAATACCAGAAAACACATTCATCCCTAAAATGGAAACTTATGTTGAAAACTTGCTGCGTGAACTCTTTGGCGCTGACCTCTCTGTGGTCTTTGTTGTTGAATGGGCTCATTGATCGCTAGGCCCCAGATTCCCTGTGGGCACAACACTTAGGCCAATTCTGGCCTGCCTGCTCCACTACTGAGACCGTGACACGATCCTCCAGCCGTCCAGGGAACAAGGAAGCATAAATCACCAGGGCAACAACATATCCTTCTTCCCTGATTTCACACCCTCTGTATAGGCAGTCTGCCCGGACTTCATGTGGGTAAAGCTTATTCTGCAACAGTCTGAGGTCCTGCACACCCTACTATACCCAGCCAAGCTTAAGATAACATATGACAAACACACTCACTTGAATGACCCTTTCTTGATTGTCGGGATTAGGGTAGTCAACACTAAAAGTGTGGCTACCAGTGGGCTACACACCCACAGGAAAACCTGTTTGGACACAGGTTTCCCTCCCTTAGCTCTGTCTCTTATTTTTCTGCAAAAATAAAAGGCATCCTGATCAGGGATGTTGTCACACGCGGCCCTTCAAAGGCGTCTTCATCTTTGAATCCTGCCTTTTGGGCTAACAGTCCGAGTGGCCATCCTGGGAGAGAAGGTGACATCTCGCTCTGCAGTAACTGCCTTTGTTCCCGGGCCTGGAAGTCGTTCACACATCTCTCCAGGTGGTCCTAAATCCGTCTTTGTGTCATTGCCTTTGTCAGGCTACTGGTCTAGCTAGAGTGCAGAGCGGCAACTTTCTAAAAGTTGCTTAACTTTAATAGTGACTTTAAATCTGGCCTGGGCCTCAGGCCAGGTTTAATGTCACAGTTAATGTAATAAACAAATACAAATAGGGTCTGAGGGAAAATATTTAAAGACCTCAACGGATTCTTAATCCCCCTTTCCGAATATTCAAATACAATAAAGAAATCCGAGGTCTATAACTAAGCAACTCTTGATGCAATTCAAGAAGGTTGCCATTTAGCAATTACTCCAACAAATAAAATAAGAAGTAAGCATGTAAGATATCAGATGCAAAAGGTGAAGAACAAAACAGGTGAGAGAAAAGAACTTGATAAGGATAATCAGCATCCCATCATTACACTCTCAAAGTGCCCAGTGTCATCATCTGGGGTACCAAACAACTCTTCTCAACAACCTCTTATAACATAGAGGAGATATGAACGAGTTGAGTCCTCTTACCAAGTATAAATCAAAGGAAAGAGGAAAAGACTGTTAGAGTGCAGTGCAAAATTTCTGGGAAAGAATTTTTCTGTTTTTAAAATAGAATAAGCAAAAGACAAACAACAAGTATATATTTCTTGCTTGTGTCTAATCAATCGCATTCCTGTCTAAAAGCTGTGTATGAAAGAAAATAAACAAGAAGGAACAGTTGAAAACGATTACTGCTCCTGTTTGCTGGTCGACATGTTTCAGCCTTCGGGAAGACTATCCCTGGCTTTCTTCAGGACCTCATAACCAAAGCTTGTAGTAGTATGCTTCGTAAGAAATAATGGGTTATTACTATACCCTCATAGCTGTTTCCAATTCCTCACTGTAAATATTGATGTATTATGACATCTAAAAGCAACAGAGAGACGTGTATTAAAATATAAGTTGTGCAGATAATCACATAGCATTTTGTGCTTACACCTTTTGTCCCCATTTATCAAAGTATCTAAAAAGGATAATGACAGTGATGCTTACCAATACATATTGAGGAAAAGACCTCACCTCGCTTGGCACCAGCTCAAGTCAAGAAAAAGGCCCCGCTCTGAAAATAAACGTGAGCCAATAAAGAGAAAAGAAAAAGAAAAATGCAGTCTCTTAACTCAAAAAGCAAAATGCAAAACAAAACAAAAACGCTTGACCAGGTCCCTTACTATTTCAGTATTCGAATGTGGAGCCTGTCAGCGAAGCAACAAATGACATTTAAGGACCAAAGTCCGCGGTATGGCACGGAAGACAATGCAACAATTTTCCATAGTCAAAAGACACCTAAGGTAAAAGAGCCCATCTGGATTATGATGTAAAGACAGTCCTAGCAAACTGGCAAAACACTGCTCAAGTCAGAGCTACATCTCTTAATCTTAACAACACACTGACATAGTTGACAATAATGTAATTTAGAGCAGTGATAGAAAAGTAACTAGGACAGTGATTTTCTGTGGCATGGTAGATATTTATAATCAACAGAGTTCTAAACGTAAGTTCAAAAGCATGTCCTTATCTCTAAAGCGGCAAAAAAGCAAGTCATTTACAAGAGCCACAAAAGAAAGCTATGTGTCTGTACCTGTCCGTCGGTACCTCCGACAGGGACTCGTGCTGGGATGGAGGTACCGAACGTGACCAAACAGCTTACGTTTATACCGTTTGCAAATAATCATCAGCTGTAAGCAATCCGGAATAGACCGCCGTAGAGACTTCCGGCGCTTAAAGCATTACGTACATCAGAACTACAAAACAGCGTCATAATGGCTGGTAGTTGTAGTTTTCTATGTCACTACGTGTTATTAACGATATGTCTGTAGGACATCTATATTGTTGTAACAGTATTTGCACAGTGGCATCAAAAGGGGTGTGATAGCTATCATGCTAGGCTTAATTTAAGAGAAATACCCATTAATAATCGGAAAAGAATTTTAATTTTATTATTTACAAGCAATGTTGATACGGCACTCGTCCTGTCTGTAGACGCCTGTAGGACTAAGTGCGGTGGGGAAAGCAGGATCTGACGTGTATCAATATCATCTAGTCTCCGCGTGGGCTAATGTCAATGCTGAAAAAATAGCGTTGCTGCTATCAACTAGTAGCTGAGACATGATCGATCTGCATGTTGTTTGCCAAATGACAAAATGTCAATAGATGTACAAGTACTATATAGCCTAAAAATGCAACGAAGGGACCCTCTGTCAGTTTTTAATTACATTATGAGGTATGGTAGTATTCTCAATGGTGCAATCTCTTGGGCATTTATATTAATACCATGTAAAAGACAATTTACTAGATACAAAAATGCTTTTGTCAGAACTATAATGCAGTTTTTTTAGGTCAAACTCAACTCTTACTTCTTGTTGAGAGACATCCATGGTATTGCGTCATTCAGACCGCATACATCACTGGACAATTTAAATATCCATCTCTGCTCTCGTAGAAGCAGAAAATTGGACACATCACTAACATGTGGTGGGATGTAAGGTTTCTCTAACACAGTCCAATTAAAATCTTCTGCATTGTGGCCCTTTTCAAAGAAGTGTTTGGTGAGTTTAGTCATGGTTTTTTTTGCATCTAAATGTGCTTTTATGTTCCTGCATCCGTAACTTAACTTTCCTCGTTGTCATGCCAATGTATTGAAAAGGGCACGGAAATGTAATAAGGTATATTAAGTTTTCACTGTTACAATTCGTGAAACTCTTTTGTACCCATGGTTTAGTAGTGCCAATGTCAACAGTTTTTGACGCTTGGGTCTGTGGACAGATGGCACAGGAGCCACACGGATAGTGGCCCTGGACTGGAGGTAGGCCCCATAGAGTAACATCTGCTGTATGTCTCTGATAGCATGGTCGAGTGTGGACCAATATGTCCTTTAGATTGGTACTCCTTTTCAAGGAAAACAATGGTAATGGTATCTTATCTGTATGGCTGTTCAAAATCCGCCAATGTTTGCGAACACTTTTTTGAATGCCACTTGTTAAAGTGCAAAAGGTAGTCACAAAAGTCAAACGCTCCAGTGGAGGTTTACTCACTGGGAAACGGTATATCGATGATATTTTAATTGTGTGGCGTGGTAGTCCTGAGTCCATTACTACATTCAAAGAGTGGCTAAATACTAGAAACGAATTTCTGAGATTTACAGTAGAAGTGGGAAAAGACAGGATAACTTTTCTAGACCTCTCCATTTTCGCCACTCCTACAGGTCTACAAAGCGAACTATACCGTAAACCAATGGCACGGAATTCGCTACTTCGCTTTGACAGCCAACATCCCAAATCACTCCGAGAGAACTTACCTTACGGTCAGTGCCTTCGCATTCGGAGGAACTGTTCTACTCGTGATAAATTTGAGGCACATTCCAACAATCTCAAACAACAACTAAAAGAGAAAGAGTATCCCAAGAAACTGATCAAACAAGCATATAAAAGAGCCTCCAACAACAACCGTGAGGCCCTTTTAGAACCCCCAGTGAGTAAACCTCCACTGGAGCGTTTGACTTTTGTGACTACCTTTTGCACTTTAACAAATGGCATTCAAAAAAGTGTTCGCAAACATTGGCGGATTTTGAACTGCCATACAGATAAGATACCATTACCATTGTTTTCCTTGAAAAGGAGTACCAATCTAAAGGACATATTGGTCCACACTCGACCATGCTATCAGAGACATACAGCAGATGTTACTCTATGGGGCCTACCTCCAGTCCAGGGCCACTATCCGTGTGCCTCCTGTGCCATCTGTCCACAGCACCAAGCGTCAAAAACTGTTGAAATTGGCACTACTAAACCATGGGTACAAAAGAGTTTCACGAATTGTAACAGTGAAAACTTAGTATACCTTATTACATGTCCGTGCCCTTTTCAATACATTGGCATGACAACGAGGAAAGTTAAGTTATGGATGCAGGAACATAAAAGCACATTTAGATGCAAAAAATCCATGACTAAACTCACCAAACACTTCTTTGAAAAGGGCCACAATGCAGAAGATTTTAATTGGACTGTGTTAGAGAAACCTTACATCCCACCACATGTTAGTGATGTGTCCAATTTTCTGCTTCTACGAGAGCAGAGATGGATATTTAAATTGTCCAGTGATGTATGCGGTCTGAATGACGCAATACCATGGATGTCTCTCAACAAGAAGTAAGAGTTGAGTTTGACCTAAAAAAACTGCATTATAGTTCTGACAAAAGCATTTTTGTATCTAGTAAATTGTCTTTTACATGGTATTAATATAAATGCCCAAGAGATTGCACCATTGAGAATACTACCATACCTCATAATGTAATTAAAAACTGACAGAGGGTCCCTTCGTTGCATTTTTAAGCTATATAGTACTTGTCAATCTATTGACATTTTGTCATGTGGCAAACAACATGCAGATCGATCATGTCTCAGCTACTAGTTGATAGCAGCAACGCTATTTTTTCAGCATTGACATTAGCCCACGCGGAGACTAGATGATATTGATACACGTCAGATCCTGCTTTCCCCACCGCACTTAGTCCTACAGGCGTCTACAGACAGGACGAGTGCCGTATCAACATTGCTTGTAAATAATAAAATTAAAATTCTTTTCCGATCATTAATGGGTATTTCTCTTAAATTAAGCTTAGCATGATAGCTATCACACCCCTTTTGATGCCACTGTGCAAATACTGTTACAACAATATAGATGTCCTACAGACATATCGTTAATAACACGTAGTGACATAGAAAACTACAACTACCAGCCATTATGACGCTGTTTTGTAGTTCTGATGTACGTAATGCTTTAAGCGCCGGAAGTCTCTACGGCGGTCTATTCCGGATTGCTTACAGCTGATGATTATTTGCAAACGGTATAAACGTAAGCTGTTTGGTCACGTTCGGTACCTCCATCCCAGCACGAGTCCCTGTCGGAGGTACCGACGGACAGGTACGGACACATAGCTTTCTTTTGTGGCTCTTGTAAATGACTTGCTTTTTTGCCGCTTTAGAGATAAGGACATGCTTTTGAACTTACGTTTAGAACTCTGTCGATTATAAATATCTACCATGCCACAGAAAATCACTGTCCTAGTTACTTTTCTATCACTGCTCTAAATTACATTATTGTCAACTATGTCAGTATGTTGTTAAGATTAAGAGATGTAGCTCTGACTTGAGCAGTGTTTTGCCAGTTTGCTAGGACTGTCTTTACATCATAAGCCAGATGGGCTCTTTTACCTTAGGTGTCTTTTGACTATGGAAAATTGTTGCATTGTCTTCCGTGCCATACCGCGGACTTTGGTCCTTAAATGTCATTTGTTGCTTCGCTGACAGGCTCCACATTCGAATACTGAAATAGTAAGGGACCTGGTCAAGCGTTTTTGTTTTGTTTTGCATTTTGCTTTTTGAGTTAAGAGACTGCAATTTTCTTTTTCTTTTCTCTTTATTGGCTCACGTTTATTTTCAGAGCGGGGCCTTTTTCTTGACTTGAGCTGGTGCCAAGCGAGGTGAGGTCTTTTCCTCAATATGTATTGGTAAGCATCACTATCATTATCCTTTTTAGATACTTTGATAAATGGGGACAAAAGGTGTAAGCACAAAATGCTATGTGATTATCGGCACAACTTATATTTTAATACACGTCTCTCTGTTGCTTTTAGATGTCATAATACATCAATATTTACAGTGAGGAATTGGAAACAGCTATGAGGGTATAGTAATAACCCATTATTTCTTACGAAGCATACTACTACAAGCTTTGGTTATGAGGTCCTGAAGAAAGCCAGGGATAGTCTTCCCGAAGGCTGAAACATGTCGGCCAGCAAACAGGAGCAGTAATCGTTTTCAACTGTTCCTTCTTGTTTATTTTCTTTCATACACAGCTTTTAGACAGGAATGCGATTGATTAGACACAAGCAAGAAATATATACTTGTTGTTTGTCTTTTGCTTATTCTATTTTAAAAACACAAAAATTCTTTCCCAGAAATTTTGCACTGCACTCTAACAGTCTTTTCCTCTTTCCTTTGATTTATACTTGGTAAGAGGACTCAACTCGTTCATATCTCCTCTATGTTATAAGAGGTTGTTGAGAAGAGTTGTTTGGTACCCCAGATGATGACACTGGGCACTTTGAGAGTGTAATGATAGGATGCTGATTATCCTTATCAAGTTCTTTTCTCTCACCTGTTTTGTTCTTCACCTTTTGCATCTGATATCTTACATGCTTACTTCTTATTTTATTTGTTGGAGCAATTGCTAAATGGCAACCTTCTTGAATTGCATCAAGAGTTGCTTAGTTATAGACCTCGGATTTCTTTATTGTATTTGGACAGTTAATGTAATACCTTCCTTGACTTTGTTAGGTGGTTCCATTCAGAAGTTATCCGAGCTGGGGTGCCAGTTGGCACAGCAAAACGACAACTTGGAAGTGTTGCTACTAAACCATATAGAAAATCATGGGGCAGATTTACAAGCCCCTTGTGACACTTTTGCCCAGCTGTTGCGTTACTTTTTGTGACGCATCGGCGGTGTAAACAATGCGCCACATTGTGGCCCATTTACAACGTGACGCATCTAGGGAGATGCGTCACCTAGTAAAGCCCTGCGCCACATAATACCTGTGTCAGGTATAATGTATGCAGGGTGGGCGTTCCCACGTGGAAAGCCTAGTAGAAGTGATGCAGTGAAATCTACAATATTTCACTGCGCCACTTCTAGGACGCCACTGCGTCAAAACCCTATGCCTGCTTGGATCAGGTGTAAGGAGTGATGCAGTGTATTAGGAATAGGCCTCCCCATTCATTGTGGGAGTTGCGTTGTGCTTGCAACACGACTCCAGCAATGCGTGACTTTTGCGCCGACAGATACGTCAAAATTTCTGACACATCTGTCAATCCTTGTGCCATGGTGCGCCGTATTGTGAATACGGCACATCCGTGATGGCGCAAAGGTTTCGCATGCAGGCGCAGGGAAACAGATGCATCTGTACAGATGCATCAGTTTAATGTAAATAAGTCCCCACATGTCTTACTTAGTAATATACAGCTCCCTGCCATAGAACTCTCTAGGCCTGCCTTAGGAGAGACTTACATATATTACTTAAGGGAAGTGGTGGCTTTGCCATAAGGTGTAACAGCAAAGTCGATCTGGCTGTGTCACACACTGCCCTGCCAGTCTGCAGTTGCAGGCTGGGAGCCATTATGTCTCTTTCACAGGCAGGGTGGCACAAACAGTGCTGAAGCCCTGGGTGAACACTCTGTCTTACATGCCCTGGGTACCTGGGGTACCATATACTGGAGTCTTCTAAGTAATCCAGTACTTGCCGATTGGGTGTATCCAATTCAACATAACTTGATACAGCATTAGAACACTGGTACTGGGGTCTAGTTAGCAGGCCTCAGTGCACTCTCAGAGTCGAAAAACCAACCGCATCACTCCAAAAAAGTGGAGGTGAACATGCAAAAAGAGGCATTTCCTTACAGTGTCCTAGCGTCTCTATCTTAGTTCCAGTATCCTTGCGTCCTATTGAATTTGTGTCAGTGTTCCGGCTAAACTAACCTGTGGCAGTGTGCCAACGTTAGTATTTGTGCTCCATTTCAGTGTTTTGATGTTACTATTCCTATGTCAGTATTGGTGCTCCTGTTTCAGTGTGCCTAGTGCCAGTGTCTCAGTATCAGTGGTGATTTGTTTGTCTCACTATTCTAGTGATAGTATACATGTGCCAGTGGCCCAAATCAGTGTCCCTTTGTTAGTGTCATAGTGTCAGTGCCTCTTTGTCACTGTATCATTGTTAATGTCCTCCTATCACTGTTGGCACTCCCATAGCAGTGAGCCAGTGACAATGTTGGTGCCCTTATGTCTGTACCTCAGTGTCATTGTTGGTGGCCCTGTGTCAGTTTCCTAGTGCAAGTGAGGGCCACCATGTCAGTGTATTGGTCTTATTGTCCACCATGATGCTATTGTTTGATTATAAATAGGCTTTCCTGTTTTCAGTTTCTATTTTTGGTAAATTTTGGTGGGATTTTTTCAGTGTTTTCAAATGATTTGAATACCTTAAAAAAACAGTGGTTATCAGTGGTTACACATTTTCGCACCATTAAAACAACAGAATGTGTTTTTTCTGTGTTTATGGAATGTTTTGCTTTTATTATTCCTTGACATCACAGGGTATATAGACAGTGTACATATACTATATATGAGGTCCAAATACATTTTTGCAAATTTAACGTATTGTAGTACACCATACAATACTTCTCCAGTGAGTCTATGGTCATGTGCTCTCGCTCTTTCCTTCCCATGTAAACTTTTTTCTGTGAAAAAGCCCTCCCAACATTGCCACTTGAGACGGGCAACGCCAAAACAGCCAGTACACAATTTGTTAACTCTGGCCAGTGACATAGCTTTCCATGCCAATACTGGTGCACTTTAAGATTGCGATTCTCCGGGCAGGTTCTGCAACATTTGCGTTGAACTGGGCGCTTATGCCCTCAGAGTTATTGAAGCAGTCAAACATGAAGCAGCACTTTGGAAACTATAGAGGAAATTCCTGTTTATGGAAGGGATCTAGAACTTGTACAGAGTACCACAGTGAGGTTTCATTGACTTCAAGGGATGGTGAAGGGACATTTCTATGCATCATTGCAAGCCATTTCTTATACATTGTTAAATAAAAGTCTTTGGCATCATCACTCAGCAAACATTCTGTAAACGGTTGCCACCAGGATAATATCGAATTCATAGCCCCTTGGACTAAGAACCATTATCTAAGTGACACAGTTGGGATGACTCTTTCTTTGATGCCACACAAATCACAAAATGAGAAATATTAGCATGTTAGTTCCTGTGCATAACAAAACAGTGCACCGGAATGGACTAAAAAGTCGATAGCATTCTTCATTAACTCTGAAGATTGTAAACATGCTTTCAGCATACCATCTAACAAGTGGCAAGGATCTCTTACAGGGAAGAACTTCTGCTCCGGTATCTATTTTGACAGGTCATCACACAACTTTTTTCTAAATGTAGCTGTAACACTGCAAATACAAACAATATCACTCCAATCTTCGTTGAACTTGGAAAGGACCTTTTTGCAGAGCATTCCAAGTGACACTGCGTTCCATGTTTTCCAAAAGTTTGGTGTCATGTTTTCACCACTATCCCAGATGCTTGGTGATAGCACTCTTTTCACATATACTTGTCACTATACCTTGCATTGAACGTTTCAGCCTGAGGTGTTGGCAATTCACCTACAATCAATACTGACTCACTAGAAACTGGGGGCTGATGTATCAAGGCTTTTTACCCACTTTCTGTGGGTAAATGTGATGACACATATTGGGGAAGATTCCCAGCCATGTTACCTATCAGTGAAAGAATCAAACGCAGTCAAAATATCAAATATTATTTTCATATTTCCTGATTCTCTACAGTTTATAAAATAATTAAACAAGATCTAAAACACTTTCTAAACCCTGTATCTTTAGATCAAAGATCACAATACTGAAAAAAGCAAAATAATGAAGAAACAATATTTTAGTGGCATCCCTAAACAACAAAACTCAAGCAGAATAACGTTAGCCCAGTTTTTTCTTGCTGCTAGCTTGTATAACAACGTGACATTGTATTGGCCCCTTCAAGAAGAAAAAAATGACTCTTTCACTTTCTTTTTTCTTTCTTTGAATGGCATTTAGTTTGTGGTTGTGCAGCTGTTTTTTCAGTGTTTATATGTTTTCACTGGGGGCTATTTCTCTTTCAGTGGTGTTTTATCTGTTATTATAGGTTTAAACCTAAAACTGGACAGCCTAATTATAAACTACTTATGCCATCCTAAGTTCACTCTGAATCACTAAAGGTAAAGATGGATGAGGGATTTGATGATTTAAAAAACAAGCGTGAGGAAAGGGAATATGTTTTCGCCTTTGGGACTACCTACTGGGGAGTCCTGGACCCCATAACAATTATGCACTCATGTGTCTCCAACACTGTCATGCCACTCTGGATGCCCGGTAGAGAGCACCTAAAGGCGCACCTTCGTCTATGCTGCACGATGGTACCATGATTTCTCTACCACGACACTCCAGGACCTCAGAGATAATGTTGAACACCATCCGGATCTATTCAATTATCATTCCTAATTCCGAGATTGTAAATTTGAACGATCTATTATGCCTAATGATATGTGTCATGGCTTAATATCTCAGGGTCGCCCATAATGCAAAGTGTATGTATTACAGTGCCGAAAAGTGGAAGAAAATTAATAATTTGTTTTAAAAAAAGATTCTTCACCTTTTGAGCATATTAACTTTACCACTACCTTTAGGCAATGCTCTACACCAAAAAGGCATGCCGAGACGACCACAGCAGGAACATTATTTTGCGTGTGTGGTCATTACGCATTCTGCATGGATATGCCTACAAAATGCTCCAGATGCCATTTTTTAAATTTAGTTTTCTGTGATGGATTGTTAAATAAAAATTAAATAAACAGAAGTAGTGTGAAAGGGCTTTTTTTTTTTTTTAAAGCAGAGGGGCAGGCACAAATGTGGTGCCTTGGCCTCCCAAAAATGAAAAATACTGCGCATGGGTGGGGACAACTGAAGAGCATGTTGTGGGCAAGAATTGGAAAGTGAGTGAGTGCAGGGGAAACACAGCTGAGCCAGACGGGGAGAAGAACATGTTGTAGCATGACTGGTCCCATTTACTTTTTGTCCCACCTTGTCTCCTATCACTATACCTCAGGCTTCATCTACTTGGTCCTCCAATAGATCTTGAATCGTGCTGAGAGGGGTCCGCTATAGGGGATCCCATCCAGTTATCCAATGAGGACCAGGAATTGAATAATTGACCTACAAATTAGTAATTATATTCATATATATAACCCTCAATACTACACTATACAAATACAGAATTATCACAGCTAGACCAAATCTCCTGAAGAAAGTCAGTCGGACTAAAATCATACAAACCAATAACTCAGTTATAGCTATGCAGAACAGTAACATTAAAATCTGCTGTCCAAGAGAACTCTCTATTTACATTCCTGTTCCTCATTAATACTCAAATGGAATGCACAGTCAATAATTGAAAACGAGACATAGAGAGACAGAAACAGGATTTGAGGATGGTTTAGTTTTATCAGAAAATTTAAGGAGTGTAAATACATCAGTATCAGGCATTTAAATTTAGGAGTGAAGAATAATCAAATGTAGTCTTTCGTGAGCCATCAATTACCAAAATCCTAGAAGAGTTCAGGAAAGGGCATGAACCATCCCAGCTCAAAGGTTCTCTACCATGAGGGGAAGAAGTCCAGGAATAGTGCACACAATGTATGAACCAGCCAATAGAGTCTGCAAGGAATGAATGATGTCTCTCTGTCCACAAAAAAGCAAGATCTCCAAAGAAAGAAGAAAAGAGTCTTCTCCCCTGTTGCTCCGTCACAGTGCATATTAATCCGCAAGTTCCAGGGTGACACCTCCTAGGTCACCTCATCTGGTCAGACCACTCAGTCCATTGCTCAGTTTGTATAGGGTGATTGTCATGCAACATAAAGAAGATATATTATTGCAAAAAGGTGGTGATCATCACGTAAGCCATCGGACCATCCAGTGTGTATATGATTTTAACAATGGCCCTTTATAGAAGCACATGAGTGAGTTCAAGTGGACAGTTTCCCAAGGTAGATGTTCCCAAAGTAAAAAAAAGGTTGCAATTAGTCCTAGTATGCGCGTGGGAACTCTATAGAACATAGTTTCATTACACATTGTAAGTCCACGAAGCCTTTCCATGAGAACGGAATGCAAGAAAGTAAGGAAAAGGAAGGCCTAAATTGGTTTATGGAATATAGAATAAGAAATAATGAAAATATACATTTCTTTCTAGAATCTTGGTATCCCTATATATTACTTTAAACTCATAAAGCATTCAAGTTTCATCAAGCTTAGCACGTATAACTATGACATATTACTACATTTTCAAAGTACCAACGTATAAAATTATTTCAAAACATAAAATATTAATATAATTTCTAATAATTCTTATTAGTACATTTATGATGATTATTCTCTGAAAGTTTTGAAACATTTAATCTCATTATATGTGTGCAGCATCCTTTTCTCTTTTCCCACTAAGTGCACATTTTCACGTACGCTAAACATGGAGTTTTAAAATGAGACTCCTAAAATACACACGTCATCTAAATTACATTAGTTTAATTAATTCTCCACACACATTGTCATTTGAATGAAGATGGTTAATGAATCTTTTATAGTACCTGAGTCATCACCTTCACTTTTCTACTACATGTTAAATATCCAATGCAATTTAGTCAATCATGAACCTATGTTATTTAAATGAATGGCTTTATCTAACCTACTCTCTTCTGCATGGTTTTACGATGCAGGAACTAAGTCATTACATGATCTGTTTCTCATAATAATAATTTTCGATGGATTTAGGCCCAGATCTCTGTACTGGGGTGAATGTATGACATTGTTCTACATTCTGTCCATCAATAGTTCTTTTTCTCATAATTTTCCAACGTATATTTAGCACAGTTTGTGCACCTTTGCCATTTTTCTCTCTAAGGTGTCAAAATCAGTTTTATGTGTCAGCTAGAGGGATTCAGCAGTTTATCTGCTTCATCAAACACGAGTGACAAAGCTTCACGGAGAGTGTGGGGCAGATATGGGGCTTGAGAAACCCACAAGATAGAGAGCTCCATGCATACTCATGAAGTGCATAAGCAAAACGAAAAAGTATTTCCTTAAAAGTGAGCCGTGGAAGGATACTAATCAGTCAAGCCAAGTATGGCAAAAGGGCTTTGGTCACAATAGGTCTTTTCAAGCCAGAGAGCTTGCGCTCTCTGGAAGGCTTCCCCTAAAAATGGAGCGGGGCAATGAGTGTCTTACGAAGAATAACTTCAAAAGAGGGAGCTTTGAAAGGTAAAATATGCATTTCACTACTGCATACATTTCTGTCACTCATGCAACATTACGCTTGTGTCCCACATCATGCTACGTTTTCTGAATGATGGTGCAGGATTCGTTTCACTATTCATTTGACTATTAAATAAATGGTTTAAAGTTTGTTTCAAAATGATCAGTGTAGGCCTTTAATTTTAGCTTGCATGAGGAATGTATTCAGTGATCAAGGAAGTGATAAAATGAGCTAAACTTTTATGTTTTATAAACAATCTTTGGACGGCTGCCACTTGCATTTAGGGTCCCAAGCATTATTATTGTGGTATTTGGCCCTGCCAGAACCTCCACCCACCCATGGCTTTGGCTCAGACAACATAGAGAGCTCTTCGTCTAGAACTCTAAAATGAATATATGTCGTTACTACGCATTCCGTTGCAACGCATGCCTTTACCACGCATGCGTTACAACGGAATGTGTTTCCACGCTTTGCCGTTACCGCGATTTTACCTTTACTCCGCTTTTTCTTTTTTGGGGGGGGGGAGACCCCCCCAAGCCCCCTTTCTTCTTTTTTTTCCTTTTTCTGCAGGTCTCCGCCGCCACTGAAAACGGACTAATGCGTTTTTTCAGATTAGGATGACGTTGTTCCGTGATGACGTTGCTTGCGTGGTGAAGATGGTCGTTGAAGCATTACCCGTTGTGAAGACGTTTACGAGGTAAGTGTATCGTTGTAAATGTAATGCGTGGAAAATGCTTCGTGGTAAAAGCTGTTTCCCCTCTGAAATTAACCCCAAATGCCATATGGGTTACACTTATGTGGTGAATTGTCTGAGGCCTAAATTAAATATCCTAAACCAAATCCTATTCTACAAAGGAAACCAAAAATATAAGCTATTAAGGGAGGGTGTATAACAATGATCTTGAGGGATAAATCCTTGCCCAATTATCAAGATGCAGTGAGTTTAAATGACAATCATTTACATAGTCAGGTGTTATTTTGAAAATCTAACCTGGATCACGACATTGTAGACCAATACTGAAAAAGCGCAGCACTAGGTTTGCATCTGATTACATCCCTTGTCGTCTTTGCTGCCAGGTTCTGACAAGCATGCAGCGCAGGAAGAGTTACACTGGGGATTGTTGATTTTTCAACCTATTGATTTTGTGATCTAAAAATGAATTGAATGGATCATCGAATATTATAGCTGCTTAGTTTTCCTGAGCTGCTGAAGAAGATAAAAAACTACACTACACTGGCTTGAGATTCCAAAGAAAATTATGTCATCAGTAATCTATAGCAGGCATTTGCCTCTATGGTTTCATCCACTCAAATATGCTTGTATGATGAGAAGGGTTATGATCTACATGGTTCATCTACAGTCTTTGAAGTCAAGTTCGCAATACTCAATTCTCAGTGGTTTTTATTTAATTGAGAATTGGCCATCCAATCAGCGTATTGAGCCTTTGGCCAATTATTGATTCTCCGAAAGCAAAGAAGACTGTATATGTTGTTCTGCTTTGTCCACACTCTGAAACAATGCACAACTTGTATCTGCTCCGGGTCTTTCGATGGCTTATATACATGTTGAAGAAGAGTGAGGCTACAAGGAGACTGTACTGCAGACTAAGGGTAAAGGTTAGAAGCAAGGATCCAATGCCCATCTATAGTCCTCTTCACATCCTTCAGCCTCTTCTACAACTTGTGGTGGTCTTCAGTTTCAAAGATGAATACAGGGGTCAGAATTCCCGACTGTGTGTGCCATTGATATATCCTATGGGTCTGAACTAACTGGAAATGTCTAAGCCTTTGACTTATGCCTGGGTGGACAGAAGAATATGAAGGTGGCAGAGAATGTTCTCTTCTTTTAAATATATTTATGCTTGGCCTTCTCCCATATGTCAACTGGGTTATTGAGAAAGTGAAGAGTACAAATGAGAGGACAGCTCTGAAATGCAGCAGAACGTCTTGTACCATCTACCACTCTTCTGCAGAGAACACACCAGTGCAGTTTTGGAACTTTTAACTCATTTCCAGCAGCAGGGCGCACTCAATTTAGCATACTTTGGGTGTTACACAGTAATTTTTCCAATTATGGTTCCGTTTTCCGTGCAAAGGTGAAAAAATGAACCACGTACCATCAGGAAATCTACATTCTACTGCACATTTTCCGATCAAGGTCCTGAGAACCCAAAATGTCTGTGCAACAGGCTGCACATGTACAGCTATGACCACCTGACAAGCAAATCGGATGAAGCGATTCAGGAAATATCCCTAAATAACACTCCAGTAACATTTGTTTTGCTCTTCTTGTGGCTATGTAGCGCCTAGAAGCTTGCAGGTAACCGAACACATTTTAAGTAACAAAGGTCATTCTTGCTAACAGTTAATGGATTGGAATGGAAGGTGAAAGCCAAGCTGTGATTTTGACATTACACTACCCTTTATGGAACTGAACGTTAACAAAAGCAAGATTTATTGCTGTTCTGAGAGAACTCTTTAGTTTACATTACAATCTTTTCATCACAATCTTAGGCAAACAATATGCAGAAAAATATGATCCCCTTTTTGAATTAAATGTTTAAAATCATTAGTCTATAACATGCTTAAACAGCCTAGAAACGTAATTAAGGTGCCGCTAGGTACAGAAAGGTGTTAATAATGTATGGAGAAGAGCTTTTTTAATAGGGCCTCGGAGAAGGGACTATTCTTCGTGTAATGTTGTGGACCCTTTGAAGTCATCTCTTTCTGCAGGTATGGAGCCACGTAGGGCCATCTCCCTCCCTGCCAATTAGGCACGCTAGGCCAGTAAGGAAAGCGGCCCTTGCATCAATGCATACTGCGTCATCAACTTTCAAACTGTAAATCTAATTTACAACATCGGTCCCCCGCCGGGCATTTTGCCTGTTTCCCTGGAAGCAACACTTAGAGTCTAAAAACGGTTTAATTTCGAATATCGCAGCCTATTTCACCCTAAAGAATTGCGTGGGAATATATAACATATCATAAAATTACTAGAATGCTGAGTGTAAAGTCAAATTATCCTAACATTTCCCTATGATTTCAGAAAATGGAAAAGAAATTAAACCATAACAATCTTCAATAAACATCAGACACCGTTTTAAGACGGCATTCCTAGGGCCACCCAAAGGCGCCCAGTTTGAGAATGCACTATGACGCCTCTACACTGGTAGTAAGTGCCATAAAAATGTTTTTAATGTCATATAACTTACCCAAACACTTTCTAACAGGAAATGTTTAGCAAATTGCTTAATAGAGATACAAAACAAAACATAATTTACAGAGGCATTTATGAGTATGGGAAGTAGTCAGGGCCGGACTGGCCGTAGCGGGCACCGGACGTTTCCCCGGTGGGCCACCAGGGTGGAGTCGGTTTGGTGCCCCTGGGGGCCGTTCTTGTTACCGGGGCCGGCATTATCGGCCCCCTGTAACAAAATCGTCCGTAAACCGGCCTTAGCAAACAGCTCTGCCGCCGGCCGAGCAGTTTGCCAAGGCTGTTTTCGGTTCCCAGTCCGGCCCTGGAAGTAGTAGTGCAGGAGTACTCTTATAGGTACATACTTTTCTGAATCAGGCCCAAAACGCCTGAGTCCTTATTTTTATATTTGCAAACAGGGCACGGTTCTTTCTATTTGTACTTATTACATATGAAAATTCCCTGAATATTCCCATTGTATTACCATTTTACATATTTTCAGGCCAAATCACAAAGGCTTAGTGTGTGTAAAAGAATACTAAAGAAGTACTATTTCATGTACTTCAAAGTGCCTTTTTAAATAGGCTGCAAAAAGGTGGCTTCAGTGGACCCGAGTCACAACGTTTTTCAATGAGGAGATATGACTTACTCCTCGCTTACTCTTAAATTTCCAGGAGTAAGTCACACCTCCTCGCTGAAAAAAGGCCGTGGCGACTGCCATCTGCTGGGAAGGGTAGGGCGGGGCCACGCGCATGCAAAATACTATTTAAAAAACGTACCTAGTGCCATGCCCATACTCCAGACCTCTTCTTCATCCGGGAACTGGAACCGGATAGTGGAACTCCCTAGCCCAACCCTGGCGCTGCTCACATGCAGCATGTGAGCAGTGCCCTGATTGGAGGCAGCGGCCTCACTCAGTGCACCACAGCACACTGGAGGCCTGCACTTACTCTCAACCCAGCTGTCTGAAGACAGCTGGGTTGAGAGGTTTAAAGTGTGCATGTGTGGCTGGCGGTCACAAGACAACCGGCCAAAAAGACACGCGCACTTTAAACAGGGCAATATCAGCCCACCTTCCTCCGTGGTGCTGTTAGTCAGCAGCGTACCCACCCCCCGTCCTGACACTCGCCTCGGGGGATGAAAAATAAAATGGTAATAAATTACCATTTTATTTTTCACCAAGTGGGCTTGGGTGGGGGATTTAAGTTGGGCGATGTTCCTCCGCTCCAACGGAGGAGCCGCCCCTGAAAAAATGATAGGTATCGTTCATTTTGGCAGCACTCTTCTTTGTTCTAATCCTAGACCTCTTTTCTACTGATACGCCAACACTAACCTAATCTCTTACTTTCACCCTGGACTCCTTTCACTTACCCTAACCATCTTCACAGACAGTTTTAAGCACAGTTATGGACATGTTCAGCCCTGTCGACAGTGAAGGAGACGAGGGGGTTCCATGTTGTTCTCGCAGTTTGATTCAAACCTACAGGTTAGTGATAACTTGCCTCTGACACGCACATCTACCACCACAGTAGTAAAACCGGCTTAGGAATGTATGACGTTACAACGCGGTCTTTACACTGCGATACGTTTACAACGCAGTCATTACAATGCAAGTTGTTACAACGACTTGCACTAGAGGCGCTGGACTGAGGAATGGTATGATTTACTATTCCAACTCCAGCCTATGTAACAGTAGGGAAGGTGTTGGATTAGTAAATCATACTATACCTTAGTGTATAGCGCCTTCCAGCGCAAGTATTTATAACGACTTGCGTTGTAATGGCCACGTTGTAAACGTATCGTGGTGTAAAGACCGTGTTGTAACAGATGTCTCCCCCGGTTTAGCAATCGTTTCAAAGACATTAGGGAACAAAGCACTGCAGCTATATACTAACAGCAGACCACAGCAGTAAGGGACCCAATAGGGACAACAGCAGTGACCACACTTGTAACTTAAAGTAGGGAAAATAATAGTGACACAGCTTTCACAACAGCGGCAACATTAGGTGCCTCAACAGCATGAGCCACAGCAACAAGCTTAGTAACCACATCTGCTACCACAGCAGGGACAGCTGTAGAAAGAACTTTTAAAATAGTAGCGACCACAGCTGGTGCAAGTACAGGTGCCAGAGCAGGGATGCAAGGGGCACCACAGCTCCCACTCTGACAGGCCAAGAGAAGCAAAACTAGCTTTTAGCAAGGCAGGGATAACAGCTCTGACATCTGGAACCACAGAAAGGTCAATATCAACAGCAACAGCTGCCACAACAACAGGAACTATAGCAGCAACAATTGTTGCCACCACAATAGGAAGAGCAATCAAAACGACGACTAGCAGCATCCATATTTTTGCCCACTGAGAAAATGAATAAGCACTGACATATCCAATAGCCTGACTTTCGTGTTCTAAAACTTATAAACACAGACATGCAAAACACAATTTGCATGTGTTAGCACATGAAATCCAAACTCTATATTTTAGGGTTTCTTTTTGACATTTGTGTTTTGTGTCTGTTGTCCATGTGTATGTATGTGTGAGGCAAGCTGCTATTTTAGTGCTGGCAATGCTTTGTTTTCACATGGGATGAAGCTATCAGAGGTCTGCAGAGTTGCTCATATAGGTCTGCCTTATCAGGACATGATACAGTAACAGTTCTGGGTGAGGTGTGGTAGTTCTATTTATAGTTTTCTTCTCAAAGTGGTGTTCATGTGAATCTTGGTTGTGATAATGTAGCATGTTGGTGTTCAATGCCACAATGTGGTTTCCAGTGCATACTGCCTTTAGGTTGCATGGACACAACACAAAAAACCTTGAAAAACCAGTGAATGGGTCCTCCATATTTCTTTCTGGGGTGGAAAGCTACCTAAGAGGCTTGTCTCATTAACTTGGGGTAGCAGGGTTGATTTAATTTGGGAACCAGTAATATCTAGCTTTTAGACAGCTAGGGCATAGCTAGTTGCAGCTCATGCAGTATGAGGGGGAACAGAAATGTGTGGTCCCCATGAGGTGCCACCACTGCATTGATTAATGTGTTAGCACACTTTTGAGTAGTCTGCATACATTTACTTCTTGAATGGAACAGCAGTTGGCTGCAGCTACACATTGAAAACCTGGGGTGACCGGACTTAGTATTTAGGAATTTAAATTGAGATAAGTAAGTGCTCAGAGGTGAAACTTTAAATCGATTGAGCTTGATGTTGATCTTTCAGGAGCAATTGTCACCACCGCAGGGACAATATTTGCATCATGGCTATGGAAGATTGTCAACGTTTTTTCTGACGTGCAATTTCGTGTGATAATTATTTGCGCACAATAATTATTTAATGATCATATTAACAAAACTAGTATTAATTGCATGTTGGTGTGCTTATTGGCTCCTGTGGGAAATATTTCATATCATATAACTCATAATTGATGGGTGCAGGCGGGGAAGGAGGGTGCGACTCCTCCCAGGAGGCTAGAAGACTTGAGGGGGATGACTGGGGGACAGTGGGTGCACCTGAGTGCTCCATGAGCCAAGGAAGCAAGGACACAAACACTGACCCTTTCGATGACCATTCAAGCGGGAGGCTCCACTAACTCAGTATGGTAGCAATAGTGATTCAGAACCTCTTGCCTTTGACATTTGTTTAGCGAAAGAGGGCGGAGTTTGTAAGGTAATTAAGGCTAAGAACTGTTGTATGTGCATCCCAGATTATAGTGCAGCAATTGATTCTTGCATACTAACATAACTAATTGGACAGATGGGATTAGATTGTTGGAGGAGACAAGTTTATAGGAGATTGTAGGATTCTGGATGAGAGGGTTAGGAAATAGTTTTGGTAAAGTAGCTGACTAGTTGGGTAATATTGGCAGAGGAGTTCTTCAAACAGTTTTAAACCCTATAATAATTATTATGATTTGTGCAGTGTCTCTATTTCTTTTATTAAAATAGCCAGAGGGTAAGAATAGGAGCAATAATAATCCGAGAAAAAAAAAAAGATCAATAGACTTTGAATTAGATAACTACATGGATCGGGTGTATCAGCTATTTAAGTGGTTTGAAGAGAATGGTCAATTATCCAAGAAGATGAAGACTTCAATAGACTAATGGCTGATTAATAAAGTTTACTTATGGGGTTTTAAGGGATTATTTAAAAATAATCTGAGGGGGAAAGTTGTCAAAGTTTTTTCTGCTGTGCAATTTTGTGTGAATATTATTTGTGGGAATTAATGATTTTAATAATGCATAAAGTCATAACCAATGAATAAGTGAAATAAGATGACTATCTTGCTTAAAAATGTGATCAATAATGTGAAGTAGTTTATTTTAAAATGGATACCGTTTCTAATAACCTGCTCATCTTGCTGCTGCTCATTCCCACTCCCAATTGGTGACCAGCTGCAAGCCATCTCTCCCATACTTTCAGTGAAGCACAAAATATATGACATCAAACTGGACAACTGTATCAGAAAGTATGTCTTGTGAATAAAGCTTTCCGTTGTGTATCTAATGTATCATTCTCAAGGAATTCTGCTGGAAGTTCCAATACAGGTGTGTCAGAGAACTTAATTCTATGAGCTATTGATTGAGAAATGTTTCATATTATGTTGTACATCTCCAGAGTACTGTTGCTGGGGAAACAAGCTGAAGATATCTCTTAACTGAAGAAATGGGTTAGTGCTAAGAAATGTATTAATTGCTTAGTTGTTTTTGATTTGCCAATGCGACCAAATCATGATCATATCATGTTGAATTTTCAGTTTTTTATTAATAATAATGCATGAATTTTGTACAAAAATCCCTGGTTTTGAGGGTTTGTGGGTGACTTACCGGTTTACTCCGGAAACTCTGTCCGTTTGTTTTTGAGACTTTTCATCTCGTGATGTTGTCAGTACTCTTTACGAGTTTGACACTTAGACTTTTGAGAGACCTGCTTACATATGGATTTTGCTATGCTTTATGATTCTGTATTTTTTTTACCTGAGCCTTCATGGCAGGTTTATGCATTACTCTGTCTGGGCTGGGGAGGTTTGGCCTCCCAATTTATATATTATCGATGGTCTGGCATGGCTAGAATCACCGTCAGTGTGGTTGAAGCCAATGCAATGGTAGCTTGACTCAAGGCTCCATCAACCGTAACTGAACCTCTGTCAAATGTTAATAATGTGTTTTTCTAATAAAAAATAAACACAAACTGGGTTTTTATTTTCATACAAAACGTATCCAATACCCCTCTTGCCATCGGAGTTACCTCTCACTTCAAGGGAGGCATAATACAATTTGTTATGCCCATTCCAGCCAGGGTTTTTCTGGCAGGGATGGACATAGAAAATATGGCTGTTACTGCCGACATCTAAATTTGGCGGGTAGAGACACAGCTGCCTATATGGTGGTCCTTGCTCCCTCGGCCCAATGGAGGAAACCACCCGCGACAGAGACAGCAGGACTTTGTCGGAGTTTGTCTGTCAGACTAACCTATATATCGGGCTAGCGGACCATCGCGATGGCAGACGGCTAAACTGGCTCTGTTCAAAGAATCGCCCACAACCACCAAAATGTAAATCAGGCTCTCAGTTAATAATAGTTCTAAATGTTATTCTGATCTTTTTAACTCTAGCCTGAGCGGGCTGAAATGCCACTCAGTTACGGCCTGTGAGCTTGCGCTGGTTCTCCACCCGGCTGTGCAACACAGCCAGCTGGAGAAATACTAAGTGCGCATGTCTTTTTGGCCTGCCTAAGACAGCTGGCAAACAGACATGCTCACTTAAAGTGCACCTACCACTCCTCCTCCCTAGCTGATGATGCTAGGATAGAGAGGATGGCCCGCCCGCACTCAAATTGGCGGACTGGGGAGAAAGTTAAAAATAAAATGATGCTAAAATAGTGTTATTATCATTTTATTTTCAATTGCTGCCTTTCGGCTGTAGGGCGACGCTCCTCCGCCATAGCAGAGGAGCCGCCCATGTGATCACTATTAAGTAACTGGAAGACAGCTTAATTTGCTTTTGAACCACAGATTCATGCTTAAGGGGTTGTACCTTAGTTAACACGTTTCTGGGGCAGATACCCTGTCTAAGGAAGAAAATGGACCTCTTGCAGCTCACTGTGGGATTCAGCAATACATTATACGAAGAGAGGGTGCTCTTGCCTGGGATTCTGTTATAGCTATAGTTCATGTACTGGCGGCAGTCTGTGTAGGTTCATCGTCTGCAAAACAGTGGACACTAATGCCATATTTGAATATCTTGCCTCAACACTTTGAACTCCTGTGTTGTGCCAACTACCAGCTTACTCTGCTAATCGTTCTTAAAAGAGTTATGCATAAAGAGAAACAAACCAAGAAAGCAGCAAAGACAAGTGATTTAAACCAACCATGTATTACCAGAATAATGAGTTCTAAATACTGTAACCAGAATATCAACTACCAAAATATTTTGAAGGTAAGTATATAAAGGTAGGTATAGATGTACATAGATGTGGAACTAATCTCATTAATACCAGTGGCAAAACTCAACTTTCTTTTGGTCCTTTGCTCCCACTTACACACTCTTGGCATGATTACAACTGGCCCTTTAAACTGCAATCACTGTGCAAACATCTGTTTGGGCAGGGATGAAGTTACATTTGGTGCACTATCTGTTTATCAGGTACAATAAAAATTGCAACCTTCGTTAAATTTCTGCTGGTCAAACCTACCAAAATTTAACAAGGGAAAAAGGCCCAGTATTCTCTGGGATATACAGATTGGTAAACACTAAAATCCTCATGTTATTTCCCCCCCAAAGTTAGTATAGTCATTAATTATGGCATGTGATAACTTACAAAGGTCTCGCTGTCATATTTTCATTGAGTGCAATAATTATCAGCATACTCATAATCAGGTCCTAAATATTGTATGACAATAGCTAAATCTGTTTTTTTTTCTTGGGGTTAATTGTGTTGTTGTATTCCCTGTCTCATGGATTTTCTCCCCTTGTATTTGGGCTTTCCATTGGTTTGAACTTTTTGTCCTGCAGAGACTTCCTTCTAGTGCAATGTCCTACTCTTGTTCTGGGCCCACAGCCTTCCTTCTTAAGGAAAAATTCCTTTCGTTAAAATCTTTGCATTTGCATTTTTATAAAGTTGTTCATGAGAGTCTCAACCATTAAAGGCACCATGCACCTCAACTACTGCTTCAGGTTCATTGAAGGCTGGATGACCAGGTAGTTTCCCAAAGAGAACTTACATTCAGTTATTGAACATCTAGTTTTTGATGGATGGATTAATTCCTGAAATGCTATTCTATCTAAGCCTTCATCGAGTATAATGCTGAGGGTAGAGTATCAACAATTTTGTATTATGGCATTATGTGAGGCAATAGTTATTATTAATTTAGTTATTACACAAAGGAGCTCTGGATGTATGTTCTGGAAGGAAACACGATATGATTAGACCATCGCCTGAGACATTACAGTCTTCAACATTGTATGAAAGGTGAGATGTGATGGTGAGCATCAGATATTACCAGATGGAGTGTTCCATAGTTTTGTGGGATACTGTGAAGATACAGGATTTGCCACTATGATTCAATGACTTCTGTGATTTTGAGTATGAAGATCAATTGACTTCTGATAAATTGAGTAAATCTCACTTAATGTAGAGTTTTTGTGAAGGTATGCAGTTTGAATGAGGTGTGTGGGGGAGTTTGGAAATCAATTCTTGCCAATGACAATAAATCAGTAGAGAGAGATGTGTTTATTGTTGCACTAGTTAACACCTGAAGTACAGACTAGAGGACTCCTTCAATAAATCAAGGGTAGGTTTGATAAGATAATAAAGCCAATATTTCCACTGCCAAGATACAGAAAGACTGGAGTTGAGATGACATAGCAAAAATCAATATCAGGGATACATGTTTTGATTGTCTCAATAAATGTAACTAGTATAAGGTTATGTGATCTGGAAGCATGCTATTACATGGTCGAGGTTTGAGAGTAACCTAGGAATTTGTTAATTTATGTCAAATAGCTAACCTGTAACAAAGGCAAATCTTGAGACAAAAGAATTTGTAACATTCAATTGAAGATAAAAAAGAATTAGAAATACATGGCTGTTTGCAAGCACATTTGTGTTGATTTGATCTACTGAATACATATCAATAACAATTAAATTCCAACTATTGGACTCAAATGACACTGGTGGAATAGGATGTTAACAAAGATTGTGTCTTTCAACAAAGTTCAGTAATCATCCTGCGAGAGCTCTCTCACCATACTACGATGATCTTTTGCATCTGCTCCTCAAGGCTACTTAAGGCTTTTCTGGGGAGCTTCTGTAGAATTGCCTATTGCTCAGTACAAATCTGATACTGCTGCCAAATTATTTGAGATACCAGAAACTTGAAATTCTTAAACATATAACAGATCCTCCAACACAGCTTTGCATTATTGCAAGAAAAGGCAAATGTTTGGACTTTAAATTAGAATATAAAATCTTCTGTCATTCCCAATGGGATGTAGAATTGTGCTGCATTCTAATGCTGACAAAAAAATATAAAAATGTGTTATATCTTAAAGCAGATGTATCCTGATCATAGTCGCCAATACTACATGACTATTTCTGCTATTTAGGTTTACACACCAAATACAAAATAAACACTAAGCAGCAACAAATGGAAAAATTAATTTGTCCATGCAACTCTGTCCTCCTTTCTATACCAGCCTGCCATTAAGTTTTATTGAGAAACAGAATTACATCATTAATGAAAAATGTAGCTTGTAATAAGCTAGTAACATATGTGAAGGTTCAGCTTTTAAATCATTATGGGTAAACCAGCCCACATATGGTCCCATCTACAAACCTAAAAAGTAGGTAATCGGCTCTGATTGGATGGGCACCGTACCTCATTGAGAGGTACAATTTTGTTTTCAGCACTTGGCAGTCTATAGCATTGCCAAGCATCTATAACAAACTTGTACCAGTGAAATTGGCTAAGCATAAAATGGCAAACCTAGAGATTGCCAAACCAGCAGTGTTACATCATGTACTTGTTTCACTCATTCACTTTAGGGCAGGGTTAGAAAAGAGGAGCCCATTACCACTGACCTCAAAAGTCTTGACATATCATTCTCTCTTTGATAATCTAACAACAGGTTATGATGCCAGCTACTGCGGGGTGATCATTCAGACTCAAAGTCCTGGTGCATATCACTTTTACAGCCTAAGCTACCTGCTAGACTGCTCAATCAACTCTTTCTGCCACATGCAATTTGGCATCCATTCTTCCAAGCTATTCATACATGGCACAAAAACTGCAAGCCAAGCCATACAATTGTCAAACCGAGGAATAATAGCTCTCCCAACCAATTATTCTGTAATGCCAAGGTGTATCTACATTGAACCATTGCCTGGGAAAGTGAAACAAAATGGCATTTTGTCTAAAGCCCCAAGCATCTTTGCCTCCGTCGAGTATAACAGAGAACATCTTTGGCTCATATAATTTTCCAGATCAATTGTATACAAACTAATATTGCTTACTTTTTTAATAAAAATCCATGAGTGACATTTCATGTCAATATCAATGGTGCGGGAGAACATGGTGGCAGATGGCTGATCTGCCGTGGTGCTCCGCGAGTCAGGCTCCCGTTCTGCTTTACCTGAGCCCCTGATGGTGTTTGCCAGCGCGACTTCCTCCTTCTGAGCCTTTGCGATCCCTGCTGCTTGGTTTTCCGGCTTTCCTTCGGGACATTTTTGTTCATTTTCGCGTCCTCTTCTCTCCCGGTGTTTGGCGTCTGGTGAGGCTTCAAGCGGGCTGGTTCCTGCCGTTTATTTTGGATCTGCCTTCTCTTTCCATGGTCTGTGCCTGCATCGGCGGTGTTCATGCCGGTAGTGTCTCCGGGGTTCTTGGTGACGTGGAGGGTGTCGCTGTGTGCCTCGGTCTTCCTGCCTTCACGGGCAAGCCGCTGGTTCAGTGGCTGTGGTCCTCGGCCGCCCTGGAGCTGCGGCGCGGTAGGAAGGTGCGCAGTTTGGTGCGTGCTGCGTGCGCTAAGGATATTTTCACTCAACAGGCTACAGTGGGGGTCTTAGAGGAGGAGGAGACTACACCGGTGTCGGAAGGGCACGCTATCTGCGATAAGAAGAAGGCACAGGTGCAAGAATCAAAATCAATATTACCTCCCCGTGCGGTATTTCATGACTCTGAAGGGCTGCATTCCCAACATCACCAAGCGCCCGGGGGTAAGGGGAGAGGTGGGAGAGGTGGAAAAAGTGGCCAAAAAAGAGGTAAGGCGTCCGCCAGTTTGCATTTATGGGAGCTTGTCCCTACTTCTAATTCATCTAGCGCCACTACCTCCCACTATAAGAGACCCTCTTCCTATTTGTCCACTGAGGTTAAATCTAAGGGGCCTAGAGAGAAAATATCACTTAATCTTACTACAGGAGCTGAGGTTACATCAAGAATCACACCATCGCTTCGCTCTTACTTTAAAGTGGTCCCTCAGGTCTTGAATCTCGTCGAATCTCAGGCAATGACTGCATCAAAAGACTCTGCTCTAGGGACTTTTTCTACCCTTGCCTCATCCTTTGCTCTCCCTCCCCTCTGGACGTTTCGTCTTCCCTTTCGGTTCTTGGCGACTCTGATGCCACCGGGGGGGAGCACATGCCAGTAATCTCAGTAGTTCCTTTACCTGCAAGCATACTGATGCCCGACACTTCCTTGGATGACGGGGTAGTCACAGGGCACCCCCTCTTAGCCCTGCTTTGAGGAATAACTTACCAGCAGCTAAGGAGGGGTGTCTTAGTCTTAGCCATCTCACCTCCCGTGGTCCTGATTTTATGGACCCGGGGGGGTTGCGATTTTGAGCAATCCATGGTAGCCCCCCTCCCTCCTCTTTCATCTTGTGATGGAGAAGTTCCGGCTGCAAATATCTCGGCAGCCTCCTTGTTTTCGATGTTTACCACCTTGTCTCAGGACATAAAAAGGGGTTTTGAGCAATCTTCTGCCATGCTGACGGAAATTCGGGACTACTGTCAGTCGCTAGATAACAAGATTGATGGGTTGGCTACAAGGACAGGAGTCCTAGAAGAAAAATTAGCTACGATGTCGGTACATCTTGATAGAGCAGGAGAGGACATTGTTAAACTAAAAGCAGAGGATCAAGCCTTGTTAGATAGGATGGAGGTCTTGGAAAACAATGCGAGAAGAGGAAATCTTCGCATTCTTAATGTCCCTGAGGGAATGGAGGGCTCTGATGTTAAACAGTTTGTTGTCTGTTTGTTGAAAGAAGCTTTATGCTTGGAGCAGTCTCTGGAACAATTGGCAATCGATATTCAAAGGGTTCATAGGGAACCATTTAAATTAAACCCTCAAAGATCAAAACCACGCAAAATTCTTGTTAATTTCCATACGTACTCCCTTAAAGAGCTGATTCTTAATACAGCTCTCAAGCAGAAGACATTACCTGGTAAGGGCTTCACTTTCCTTATCAGATCTGACCTATCTAGAGTTACGTTGGAGAAGCAGTGGGAGTTCGGAAGGCGGCTGGAGGCCTTCAGAAAACTAGGCGCTTCTGCTCAGTTGGTGTTCCCGGCTTCTCTGAGGGTTATGCATAACAATAAAATGGTAAACATTAGGTCAGTCCAAGCTGCCGATGAATTCCTTTTGGATATAGGTAGTAAGTAACCTATCTGCTAACACTATATAAAACACTATATAAAATTTTGGTTTTCTAGATCTAGACCTTAGGTCTCTTAGAGTTTTCATGCTTGCCCACAGCTACTACAGTATAAAGTATTTTTCTAGTAAATGGTTTTAAAAAAAAAAAGGGGGAAGAAAGACGAAAGAAGAAGGAAGGAGGGGAGGGGGAAAAAAAGGGAAGAAAAGGATGTAGAAAAAAGAGAGAAAAAAAAAGAGATAAAAAAGAAAAAAAAAAAGAAAAAAAACTTTTCACTATAGTGTAGGAATCTTCTCATTTTTTTTTTCTTCTATATATATAGAATCATATAGAGTGTGCTTACTTCCCTTTTTCCTCACTATATTTTTTAGTTGTTGATTTTGTGGTGGGTGTAGCGGGAGCCTGCGATAGGGGTGCCATCTACTGGATTTGATCTGGTTAAGTACACCAAGGGTTCTCAATGGGGAGGGTGAAGGGTGGGTGGGGGGGTCACATGGGTCAAATTTAAAAATTCCTCGTCAGCCAATCTTTCTTTTTTTGCTTTTGTCAGTTTTGCTTTTATATTGCTTGCATATTGTACTGCAATTTTTTCTCATGGAGGTGGGTCAGCCTATATTAGGTCGTATCACTAAGGCAAGGCTGTTTGTGGTCTGGGTCAGTTGGGATGGCTAGTTTAAAAATTATGTCCTGGAATGTCAATGGGCTCCGTACTAAACCTAGGGCCAGAACTTTGATGCAATGTCTTCGGGACTCAGACGCCCAGGTCATCATTCTTCAAGAGACACATTTGATCCAGCCTGAAATCGATGCCCTGGTTAAAGCGAATAAATGGATTGATTTTATGATATCGACCTCCCAATCAATGACTTCCCGAGGAGTGGCATTGATTTTCAAAAAGCAGCTTAGGGCCAGGGTACTGGACTTTAAGGTGAATCCTGCGGGAAGATGGGTTATTGCTTCTTTAGTAATCATGGGTGCTTGTTTTACTCTTGTTGGTTATTATGGCCCCAACCTTGATGACCCTACATCTCTGGAAGTGATTTTTTTCTCACCTTTTGTCCTTCCCTGAACCAGTTATATTGGCTGGTGATTTCAATATTGTTTTGGATCCAGTTTTGGATAAATCCCATAACAATAGATCCCGTATTCCTTCGAAATCAAGATCTTTTTTGTTGAATGAAATGAGACAATACGGGTATGTCGATATTTGGAGATTAAGGGCCGGGCAGCAGCAGGGGGTGTCTTTTAGAAATTATAAATATAACCATCAGTCTAGGATACATTTTATATTAATTAACCATAGTCTGTCCGACTCAGTTAAGGACATCAGTTATCTCCCATTACACCTATCTGATCATTCTGCTGTTATCCTGGAACTTGTGGTTTCTACTTCTGATGAAGTAAGGACTTGGTCCTTTGACCGTACTTTACTCTCTCACTCTGAAGATGTCACTTTTTTAAAATCAGAAGTGAGGTCTTTTTTAGAGGTGAATGTGGGCTCTGCAGAACCCGGTGTGGTCTGGGACTCACTTAAAGCCGTTTTGAGGGGTCATATCACAGGTAGGACTTCATATAGAAGGAGGGAGTATAGAGAGGCTATTGCCTTAGTCGAGGCGAATCTGACTAAAACGCAGGCTGATATCGACGCCAACTTCGCTTCCACAGACGCTGTTTTAGCACCCTTGCGGTCTAAATTATTGACTTTAAAGGCCCAACTGACGTCGATCCTTAACCGGCGGCTACAGGAAAGATGGGAAGCCAGTAAAATCACACATTTTCAGTATGGAGAGTGTGCTGGCAAGTTGTTGGCATGGAAGGTAAAAACTGATCAGGTTCGCAATAACATTAACCAGATCATTGTCAATAACGTCCCTCTTTCTTCTGATGCAGATATTAGAGCAACATTCAGAGACCACTATCAAGGCATTTACCATGAAGATAAGATTTTGGATACTGTTATGGTTAATGATTGGCTCGGGAAAATAGATCTACCAAAACTTTCCGTCGATCAGTCAGCAATTCTCGATGGTAAAATCTCGGAAGAGGAGGTGAGGAAAGCCATCCAGGATGCCAAGAAAGGCAAGGCGTCTGGGCCTGATGGGCTGCCAGCTGAAATATATAAATCCTTAGAACAGGAACTCGTCCTTTTTTTGGTTGTATTGTTTAATCAGATCCTGTTGGATGGAGTATCTCCACCTGCGTCATGGGATAATGCATCCATAACGGTTATTTTGAAACCAGGGAAGCCTTCAACAGCCTGTGGCTCTTATAGGCCTATCTCTATCTTTGCCTCCATTCTTGCAAAGAGACTCGCCTTGGTCGCCCCTTCCATTTTACATACTGACCAGAAGGGATTTATTAAGGGGCAACAGCTTTTTGAATTGACTTTTGATTTGATCGGATCAATTGATGTGGCATGTATGAGGTCTTTGCCCTTGGCAGCTGTCACACAGAGTCAATTGGTTGTATCTGTCGGAGGCCTTGGCGAAGTTTGGCGTGGGGGATAGATTTCGTCGGGCGATTGGTCTTCTTTATCAGAATCCTAGGGCTCGCGTTTTGGTAAATGGTATACTCTCTGACTCATTTGACATCTCGAGGGGTACTAGACAGGGCTGCCCTCTATCCCCGCTCCTTTTCGATTTGTATGCTGAACCTTTTGCCCAGATTTTGAGGGATAGTGTTAACATCAAGGCATTTGCGTACAGGGGCTGGGAGAGAAAGGTGGCCCTCTACGCTGACGACATCCTTATATTTACCTCTGATCCGCAAGAGGCCCTCCCAGTAATATTTAAGTTGGCCTCGGCGTTTGGGATGGTCTCTGGATATGAAATTAATACTCTGAAAACTGAGGTGATAACCTGGAATATTGACCATAGTTCCTTAAACACTGAAATTAGGCCGGCGAGTCGGATGAGATACTTAGGTTTGGATATAGTAGCTGATCTTGCCCAGATTACCACTGTTAATTTTGCAAAAGTTGCTAAGGAATGTCGTAAGTTGCTCCAGACCTGGGCTCATCTCCCACTCTCCCTACTGGGTGGGGTCAGTCTTGTTAAAATGTCCATCTTGCCTAAAGTCTCTTTCTTATTCAACACGATACCCTTGTATTTTGATCCCGCTTCAATCAGAAAATTGCAGTCTGACATTAGCACTTTTATCTGGAATAAACATCTTCCAAGAATTTCCTGGACAAAAATCAGGAGGCGTAGGGAAAAAGGAGGGCTTGCTGCTCCTGATCTCCAGGTTTATGCCTGGGCTTTCCAGCTATCACATGCCAGGATCCTATTAAAGAGTCCAGTAGGCTATGGAGTACGGTCCCTCTATTCAATGTTATTGGATGTAGAAGGGGTAAGTCAGTCAGGGTTTCTTTTTAAATTTGGAAACCCCAAGTTCTTCAAAAAAATTAAATTGAAAATCTTAAGGGGTATGGCCAGAATATGGGCACAGATGTCTAAAACAATCAAAGTTGGGTACTATGGAAGCAGGACACCGTTGTGGGACCTTCCTGACGGTCCAGCCTGGTTAGGGGATGCATTAGCGGTACCTATGAGAGAGGCTGGCTTGGAGGAGTGGGGTAACCTATTTGTTGACGGTGAGTTGTTACCCTGGGAATATTTTTGTGCTAAAATCGGTCCAAACTTCTCCAGGCTTAAGTATCTTCAAATATCAAGCTGGTCTCGAGCATACTCAGTTCAACCTCCACACGGTGTTAAATTTCCCTTGGGTGCATATAGCCATCTCATAATGCTTTTGGTAGATAAGCCGCCTGCCAAGAAGGAAATTTCTCTGTGGTATAATTTAATCTTGGAGGAATCGGATGGAACTTTCACATTGCCAGAGGAACTTTGGTCTCGCCACGTCACCAATTCCGATTTACAACATCTTTGGAATACATCTTGTACGATGATGTGGGATATTGTCAAACCTGCATGGTTACGCAGGAACCATCTTTTCACCATTCATCGAGCTTACTACTCACCCCTTCGACTTTCTAAATTTTCAGAGGGGAATAATGTGGCCTGCGCGAAGTGTGGTCTGGTGGCTGCTTCCGATGTCCATATGTTCTTTGAGTGCCCGCATCTGTCCCTATTTTGGGAAGCCATTAGTAAAACCCTTTCACTTTCGGTTGGAGCTAACATTACCCTGGATTTAACATCAGTAATTTTTGGTTGTCATCAAGGGGTCCCCTCCTCGGCTAAAAAGCTTTTTATTTATGCCATCTTGCTAGCAAGGAGGGAGATATGTAGGAAGTGGAAGGACCCTTTATCTCCTTCTATTTATGACTGGTATGCTTCTACCCTGCTGATCTCTAAGCTGGACCTGGCTAGATCTGGTAATCCAGATACAAGATCTTTCTGGCATCTCCTGAATTGGGTTCATTGAGTATCTGGGTTTTTTTTTTCCCCCCAGGTCCAATGATTAAGCCATTAACCCCATTCTGGGGGTTACCTGTTTCATGGTGCTAAGTTTAGCACCTTGGCTGGATTCTAGCTACTGCCTGTCCGGTTATGAATTAGTAATCATTGCTGGGTGAAACATTGCTGCTGAGGGGTTAGTCTTCTCATAACATTACTGCCCCAACCAGTCTTAGTAACTGAGGCAGCACAATGTACGTAATCCTGTAAGATTGCATTTTGAAACTTGAGTGGCAGATGAGGACAAAAAAAAAATCCATGAGTAAATATATTACTTCATTCATATGACTGCTTATATACTCATGTTCCCTAACATTTGAATCCTCCTTTTCCTGCCAACACACCTGCACTCCAGCTGCTTCCTGTCTCACATCCTCCTCACATACATGCGTCCTCCCTTTTATCCATTTTCTCCCCTTACTCCTCGAATGTCCTGCCACTCCTTCTTTACGAAATTCCCTGTACTAGACTTCGTTTAACACACTTTCTGAAAATACACCTCCTTGACCAGATCGCCACTTTTCAACAACCCTTACACAGGCCAGTGGCTAACATAGGCCCCTGTGGCGCGGGACAGAGGGGCAACCTTTCAGGGGGCCCCAAAACCTCCAGTGGCACCCCATTGAGTCCAATGGCAATTAGTATATGTTGGATAAAGGAGACCCTGGGGGCCCTTCATCACATTCTGTAAGGGGGCCCATTATTTTGTGTTTACAATGCCAGTTTTCATCGCCAGCTCTAACTGGCCATCTGTATTAATTTATATAGATTACATATTGTCACTATGGTTTGTACTTAACATATGCAGAGCTTTACTAGGTTTATTGACAGTAGCATTACATATTCTAGTGGTTTGTAAATGGGTTACTTTTCAGTAATGGCGATCGACACTACATGTTTGTCTCTGTTTCTTTAACCAAGGTATACGAAATGGCCGCTGTAGAACTAAGCTGTACCTGTATTAAGGATGTTAGCGTTCGAAAACCATTTAATTTGGTAAATCAGTAGGTTTGCATGCTAAAATCCTTTTTCGAATGTACTAAGCACATTTAACGATTTGGAAAAGGTTTTCAGAATCTTTAAATAGGTTTAGGAAATCATACGGAATCGGTATTTGGAAAAGGGGTGTCCATTCCAAATACAGATTCCTCATGGTATGTCTTAATTTTATGTGACCGAAATCCGGTATCAAAATCTGCATATTTTACTGACCACACAAAAGGTGGAGGGAACCCATTCACAAATGGGAAGGTTCTCCATTTTGTGAATGTAACTAAAAAACATTTTAGGATTAGGCAGTGGGTAACAGACCACTGCTTGCTCCTAAAAAAAGTTTGTGATTTTGTTTTTTAGTAAACTAGTATTAAAAAAGAAATTATTGCTTTATTGAAAATTAATCACATTTTGATCTCTTGACCCCAGTAGGCCACCATCCTTGTTATTATAACGAACCGTAATCAATAGGAATTTGTCATCCATCTCATTAATATGCATGAGGCAGGTCGGATGAGTTCATCAAAATCATATATGATGAGTACCTACGGCTCCATGTTTGGTTATCTTTACATTCATGACAATACTCTGGTGGAAATTTCGGATAGAGAATTATTCTGTCTTGGCCAATCTCCCAGAAAATACCAAAGCTTTAAACTCTAGTTTCCTGCTTGTATTTTAATACAGAAACACGTTGCCACATTGATGAATTTGTCTGCTTGCTTGTTTTAAGAAAGTTAAGCAATAAATGCATGAACATGTCTTTTCTTTTGAGTTTCCTCTTAGCAGAATCATTGTACAGTACGGCAGCGAGCACTGCTCATTTGTATACTATTATTATCCATGTGTTTCATGTGTTTATTCGTTATAAACCTGACATTGCAGGTGATGTGGTGAAGAATTTCCTGGCACTGCTTAGGTGCATTGTAAGCCCCATGGTTCATGATTGCATGAGGCACGTCTTGTCACTCGTGTCCAAGTTTGAAGGTCACTTCTGTACAAATACACATTTTCAAGGAAATGGGCACTGGGGAGACCCCCTGGAGCCCTCTTCTTCTGACTCCTGACCCTACACGTCTTACTATCATGCTCTGTCTCTCTTCGCTCCTTTCCATTCTGGCCACTCATCTTGCCCGCACCACCAGCTCTGATGATACCTGATATCCGGGTTGAACCGTGAGATTCCTCTCATTAACGAGGAATTACTCAGGGGGTCAGTAATTTTGGGTCCATCTCCCAAGATAATTTCCCATTCTTCCCTGGAGATGCAAGCAGCCGAAATCTCCAGAAGAAATATGCAGCAACTCAGCAGACCTCATAATTCCCAGTGGGGCCAGTAAGGGCGTAATGGCCCCGGTAAGAATTATGGGCCACTTATAATTAGGGTCTGAGTGCTCCTTCTTCAGTGTTTGCTGCTCCATCCCACTCACGTGCCCTGAACAGCAGCCTACACTCTTCATGTTGGCTGCGTTTTCACCACCACACTGACATACTCCTGTGTGTGACGGTGCAAAACTGACCCTTAGTGGAACATCTGCGATAAAAAGACCAGGTCTTCACTGAAGAACCTCGGAACACCAATCACTTGGGTACTTACAACACAGTCACACAATAGCAAGTGCTATAAATCCATATATTTCCTATTGTTTCCAAATGTACACGGATGTATTAGTTACTTTTACGAGGAGCCATTAGGAGAAAATGTGCTCTTCTACAAAACCTCAGATTCATAATAAATTAAGAAGGGTGCACAACACATTTTTTCCTTAAGTTGTATTTGGCATTTCCCCACCGTAGATTTAATGTGAAGGACAACAGGCCCCCTGCTAATAGAATAAGCGTCCCTTAAGGCAGGAATTAATAAATCAATGCAAAAGCTTAAGGCAACTAACTGCTTAATAAATAATACACATGTATACTATATAAAAGGAAAGAACCAGAAGATATTATGTCAAAAAATGAAAAACATGATTTATTTAGTGCTGGTCAATACACATATTAATAACAATTCACTCACACTGTAGATTTATTCAGGAATTGTTTCCTTTTCAGTGTATCCAAGCTTTTGTACCACAAAGCTTTGCAGTAGGTCCTGGTTATAGGATATATTAAATCCAGCAGGCGACTACCTTTAGTGTTTTCAATTGTACAAAAGTTTAGACACCAATCCCATGATGTGAGCAGACTCCTTCCTTATATACCTCACTGCCAAAATCACTACTTTGGAGCTCAAATAGGGGCCAGCCCTAGTTTGCACATACTCCTTATACGAATCCTGCAAAACAGCTCCTTCACAACGTGCCAGCTTAGACTTTTTTGACCGTCACCTAGCCAAAATCTTTTTTAAATAACTAATCACCTAAGGCATGTACAGAATCGTAGCACATCTCTGCTGCCATTATCAACATGTCTAAACTTATCTGTTTCCAACCGAGGAAGCCATAGTACAAATAACAACACCACCAGTTTAAATACACACGGAAGGCTTCCAACTTTGACCATGGCCAAGGAAGAGTAACAAAAGGACTCCAAATTACTGCAAATACATCAAGTACTCTGGGCAAATTATGAGAACACCTATATAACATTTGAAATGTCTTCAAATAAATTAGTATATCATACCCAAACCACCCTTACAACCACTGTTCTCGTACAACAACGTGTTATTTCTGGAAAGAGACCTAACAATTGTTTCTAGAGTCACTTTTACACAATCACTTCAAGCACCAGGATACACAAAGTTCTCCATTCTCTTTTAACAATTACTGAAAAGCAGTATAAAGCTTTCACCCACAGCTTCCACCAGCCCTTTGTTGCCAATGTTGCTATTCTTGCCACACTAGTAAATGATGACAGAAATCTAATCACCACACTGATGACCAACATTGTCAATACTTCCATCACCTTTGGTACTGTCACGAGAACTTTCAAGAAGCTTGCCTATGCAAATGCTATGACTCCAACCTCTCATAATGCCACCTCATATTGGTTGAAGGGCCATGTCTAGTGTACAGAGAACACATAAAGTCGAAAATAAATTTCAGAATCTTTTTACATGCTTCCAAATACCTTACATCCTTACAGCCATCTTCCCTTCTCACCTGTTCAACAAAATCTCCTCTTGCAGGTCCCGCAAGCCCCTTTGGCTTTCCAGTGCCCACCTCCAAAATCCCATGTGTGGGCAGTACATGCCATACATGTCGTCAAGCTACAAAATAAACTGCCTAAGGGTAGAATTTCCAATGTGGCAATCACGTTCTTCAGAAAAGAAAATGAAATGTTTCTGTTTCAATTCTCAAACTGATGATAACTTCCCAGATGAGTTCATTGTTTATTTGTAAGATTGTGCTTTACATTAAATCAAGATAGGAGTTAATCTTATGTTAGTACCTTATGCAGTAAGAAATCTAATGTAAAAGCAGGAAGAAAATCAGATGAGCACAATGAGATAAAGGAAAAGCATAGATCACCTGTGTGTTATATAGGTTATGAACATATGTGCATCATTAGAGCTTCCTCAAAGGACATAAGTATATACATCCGTAGCAAATGGCCGTCTGTACTGTTTCCAATGGGAGCACCGATTGGAATTAAAGAAGGGCTGCAATTTTTATTTTGTTATATAAAATGTGTACCACTCTTGCAGTGGTTGTGCAGTCAAATGTAGGCATGCTGTATAACAAAAGCACTTCCACAAATAAGCAGACTGTGCAGAATACTTTCCACACAGAAGGACTCCAATCACTATGACTGTACCCGAGTGTGCTCTTTTGGTGTGGACATGAAAGATGCCATTTAGGCAAGAGGGTGTTGCATACTGTAGTCATATATGGTCCAAACCTTTTCAACAAAAGTGGTCCAATTGGAAGTTAGTTGCATATGCATACACATTAGAAGTGCTGATAGAACTGCTCTGATAGTACTTGCCCATGCATACCATGCTCTCCAGCTCCTAACGGGGTGCCTGAGGGAGGTCAACCACATGCAGATATATGAGGCCATGTAGACCTCACTGGTGCCTACTATTCCACCCGCACCTGCCCGGTTTAGAACAGCATTATTTAAAGATTCCCACCATGGTGGTCTTACAGGTATGGTGGGCTCACCATTATTAACATAGGGATGTCAACAGTCCACCGGCCAGTCACCATTTCTTTGTTTGTCAGAAAAGCAGCACCAATAGCAGGAGTTTATTCCTTTAAAAGAAGAGTTTTCCTGCCTTTGACTGCCTTGCCATTAATGGAGATCTTGGTTAAGAAACATATACATAAGGCGGTCCAGCTGACCCATTGTTTTGCAGCCAGTGGTTGATGATCAGACAAGGGATAGGTTTCTGATGGCAGAGCCAGCTGACGCTTCGCTGTCTGAAACCTAGTGTTTCCCCTCCACTGAATGAGACTTAGAAGGAGAACTGATTGAATGGGAGCCCCACTGATTTAGGTTGGGCCTCCACTTGGCCAAACATTAAACAACCTGCAAATTGTCTACCTTTTATTGTCTTTTGCAGGTACTCAGTCCTGAGCAGGTGCTCACACTGTGTAAGAGTGTCTGTACAAAAGAACACTTATTTTTATTATCTGATACATTGCAACAGTTTGAGCACAAGCTAAGAGGTGGCCCAGATGTGCATAAATGCATACACCTGAGTTGTGCACCACATTTGTTAATATGGATCTAGGCTACTTATAATGTCAAACTCTTTTGGTACTATGATTCACGGTCTCATGGCAAAGCATGAAAAGCTTTACAGTATTCGTTATCATGGTCTGTGGTAGGCAAGGCGGAATGTGCTGAAGGCAACCGACAACACAACATTTATCATTTTGTTTGAGAGAATGACCCCGAGACAACATGAACAGAAATGTGACCTCCAGTGAAGAAGACAGACAGCTGCCCAAGCCCCACCCACTTATCTGGGACTGTTTCTCTTATCTGCCTAGGCTCTTTCAGACCTGAGCTGGCGCCTTGAGGCTCCTGTCTCGTTCTCACCTGGTGGCCATCAGAGCTCGCACCCACACCAAACAACAACCAAGAAACCTGGGAATCATTCTAGGTAGCAAGCTCAACATGACTGCACAGTTCAACGCACTCAGCTCCTCCCGCTTCCATATACTCCGCATGCCCCACAAGATCGTCAAGTGGCTACCCCGGAACACCAGATGCACCGTCACGTAACCCCTCATCACAAGCTTCAACACACTCTATGCCGAGATCCGCAACCATCTCCTCTACTGATCCCAGACCATCCAGAACCCAGAGGCAAGACTCAAACTTGACCTCCCACGATGCACTCGATTGTACCATATCTCAGAGAGCTCCACTGGCTCCAATATAAAAATGTTGGCAATTCAAACTCCTCATGCATGCATACACAGCACTGCACAACATTGGACCAACATACCTTAAAACCGCATTACTTCCACCAACCCACCAGACACCCGCACTCAGCCTCACTCTCACTTGGACATACCTGCTTCATCTGTAAAAACAGAATGTGAGGTATACCTTCTCCTACATTTCACCCAATACCCGGAACAACCTCCCTCTCTACATCAGGGCTTCTTCATCACTTCCTGACTTCTGCAAGAAGCTAAAGACCTGGTGCTTCGACTAATTGCTTGGGACTGTCTCCCTTCACCCTCAGTTGTAGGCCTACACCCCTGCTCTAGCGTCTGAATACCCTAATGAGTGATTAGCTGCATTAGACAAATCAACATAACGTAACATAACATAACAAAATATGAAATCTGGGAAAAAAATTATATGGATAAGGTGACCAAACAGAGTTAAACCTGTTTGTAGATAACGGACCTAATTTTGCGGTTGACTTACAGATTACTCCGTCACAAACATGACGGATATCTTGTCCAGCTTATAACAAGCGCTGTAGCATTTAATACTCTTGCAGTAAAATGGACGGGATATCCACCACATTTGTGATGGAGTAACTTGTACGCCAAACTTTAAATCAGGCCCAAACTATAATGTAAAGGAAATATGGAGTTGTGCACTTGAATGAATTTATAGGGATTTCAAGCTTTGAGACAACATGATTGATTCTTTTGTGAGGTTCTCCCATGGTGAATATTTTGAAGACTTTGGATTAGCACCACCCCCCCTCCCCCCCCCACCCCCAACACAGCTCCCACTCCTGCAGATTAAAGGTCCATAACCAAAACTGGGTCTTCACTGACTAATTATTGGTACCTCTTAATTTTTTTTAGCAATGCATTTCTTTACAATTAAATGAGATATCTTTGATGACCAAAAAAACAACATTCATATCACAAATTATATCACAAAAATCGTTTTTTTAAATTAAGAGCTAATATAGTGCTATTATAGTAAGTCAGAAATTCCCATTGAAACGATAGCTTTCACTTTTGTGCATGTGTTACACTTATCTACAGCCAGTGTTCAAGGACTTACCTCTTTTGCACATACATTCAAATCTTCTCCTGTCTGCGGAGACCATTAATCTCTACCAAAGTCATCCCTAGTTTGAAGGAGACTTACATTTGATGATTCTACCTTGTAAGAAGGCAGAATAAGCCCTTTTTTTTCCATCTGAGATTTGTTTACGAAAAAACTTTTTTGAGAATATTAACAGAGACGGCCTCACATTTAAAAAAATATATATCTTTCTAACATCCGTCCTATTTCAATCAAAGTGTACGGTGACTTTTTTTGCTTGTCGGTCTTTTTTACACAACCAAATCTCCATTGTCAAAGCTTACCGCAGTTATTTATTTCACATCTTTTCATCTGTCCGTAGTGGATAGTTTTTAAGATGCTGCTACAGGGATCGAATGACATATGCATTTCCGGGTGGAAGGGTTAAGATTAATAAACAAGACAAGTACTGCAGTCAAACTTGTTGGTGATCTGCAGAGTGGAGGATAAATTAAGGGAGGGAAGCCAGGATCGTGGTCGATCTACAAGCAGATCTAGAGCCACCAACTGTGTGCAACAAGACCAAAGCTTGCACAACAATCCTGAAGTTACTGGATGGTATGAATGCTTGTACAGTCTTCTAGAATATAGTAATGTGGTTCTGCAGAGGCAAGAGGTAGCCCAGTTGAAACGAAGTGATCTGACATGAGGAACCAAGGCATTGGCACATTCTAGTGTAGAGATTTTTTTCTGTCTAAAGTGTGTTGAATGAGGATGAGGAGTCAACAATGTAGAGAAGAAACCATACAACCAAGAATAAATATGAATGCAATAGAATGTGCAGGCAGTGTCATGGCTAATGGATCAGTTACGTTTATGGTCTGCACAATATAAATGAAACAATAGAAGTAACATGTAAAAAACACATTTGCTTATAATTATTTTCTTAAGGCAAGGCTTTTTTCCACAAGTAGGCATTATTATCTAAAATGGAGGGTGGCTCTTTATACATGTGTAGTGTTTGTCTCACTTCCTTGACCTGCCAATCATGGCCAACATGACAGCATCCACCATCAGATGTCAAAACAATCAATCAGACATCCACACACCAACAAACGCAGGTCCATACACACTAATCAGTTGCTCACTAAAGAAGATATAGCTAAATACTAATAGTTACCTATGTCCTCCCTCGGGAACGGTTGAGAGAAATTGACAGATCCTCACTGTTTGAAAAAGCTGTTTACTGGGTAAAGTATGCTATAAGAAGCATTCAAAGATTTTGGGGCAGTAGACACAAAATGCCTTTTTAAATATACTCACATTACCATCCTGATCTATCACGTAGTCGTGTATTGTGTATTAATTTTATGATGCATTTGTTTTGTGATTTAATTGATGCTACTTATACTGGCTGAGCCCCTGCTAGAAATATATCAATACTAGAAAGTGTATCTTTAAAAGAAATGGGTCAACAAAAGGTAATTTAGAGTAAAAGCTCCTGGGTGGTTCAAGACAGCTGACTCATCAGCCCCTTTATAGGTCGAAGCCTACCAGATGGTGCGGCAGTTGGATTTGCCAAAGAAATCTTGGGGACATTCAGAAAGCTAACCTAGAAATCCATTCCGTCTGTTGCTGACTATTGGCTTCGTGGTTTGTATCTCACATTTTCTGGCTTTCTATTTGCGGGATTTATTTGATTTAGGCTGTCCAGCTTGAGTTCCTCCCTCCCGTTGCCCAAACCTAGTTTACTGTATTCTTCCACAAACCTGCTTTCTGTAAACAGGCCTTTATATCTTGTTCTTATCTTGTCACATTTGCTGTGCATTCAAAGATGGGGGTCAAATGTCAAGCTATCTTCTGAGGGAGCTTGGTGTTTACTTTTCTTTCTCTGACTTCAAAGTGAGAGAATTTATGTGACAATCCTGGTGAGTATCCATGTAAGGGGAGAGCGTGTCGGATTTTTTTTTTCTAGCACACAAAAAAAATGAACTGTGCTGATGTTTCAAAATATATCCGAATTAGTACAAATGAAGCAAATTATTTTGTAAGTCTGAAGTGTGGTGAAAACAATTTTTTTAATACGATCAAAACACATCAATACACTAGGTGATGATATTTGCGCACACTATTGTTTGCATGCAGTAAAACCATATTTTGGTTCAAATGTAATTGTAATTTCAATTGTAAAGGGTTCATCTGTAATGGCAGTGTGCAGCCACACAATGCATACTCCACACTACCCCACTCCACTCTATGCACTTCTACTCTGTACCACACCCCTCCATTCTACACCACTCCACTCTATGAAATGCCACTCCACTGTATGCCCCTCCACTCTAAGACACGCTACTATATGCCACTCAACTCCACCCCACTCCAGTCTAAGCCATTTACTCCACAACATAGCATGCCTCTCCACTCTACACCACTCCACACCACTTACCCCACTCCACTCTTCCCCACTCCAATTTATCTCACTTCACTACAATGTAGCCCAATCTACCCCACCCCACTCCACTACATTCTACCTGAATCTACTCCACTACAATCTACACCATTTCACTCCACCCAATCTACCCCACTCAACTCAATCCTACACACTACAATCTACCCCACTTCAATTTATCCACCCCACCCCAATCTACTCCTCCCCACCCCACCCCAATTTACCCCACTCTAATCTTATCTACTCCACTCCACTCTACCCCATTCCACTCCATGACGATCCAGTCTACCCCACTCCACTCCAATCTACCCCCTCCACTCCACTCTACTGCACTCCACTCTACTCCACTCTCCCCCACTTCAATCTACTCCACTCCACTCAATATAATCCAATTAACCCCACCCACACCAATCTACACTACTCCACTACAATCTACCTCATTCCACTCAATCTACCCCACTCCGCTCCAATCTACCTGTCTACCACACACCACTCTAATCCACTCCAATCTACTCCACTCAGTCTAATCCTACAGTCTATCCCACACCACTCCAATCCACCCCAATATACCCCACTCCACCCCAATTTACTACACTCAAATCTACCCAGCTCTGCTCCAATCTACCCACGTCTACCACACTCCACCTCACTCCAATGTACGCCAATCCAACCCACTCACATCTACCGACTCCACTCTGCTCTACTCTACTCCACTCCAATCTACCCCTGTCCAGCTCACCCCTCCACTCCAAACTCCACTGCTATCTATCTAACTCCTCTCTGCTCCAATCTACTCCACTCCACCACAATCTACTCCACTCCAATCCACCTAATTTCCTTATAATCTACCCCACTGCACTCTACCACACTCCCCTCCACCTTACCCAATCTACCCCACTCCACTTTGCTCCAATCCACCCCACTCCAATCAACCACACTCCACTCAAATCTACCCCACTCCAATCTAACCCACCTCACTGCAATCCATCCCACTCTAATCTAGCCCACCCCACTCTACCCTAATCCCATCTACCTCACCCCAATCTACTCCTCTCCAATCCACCCACTCTACCCCAATCTACCCCAATCTATCCCACTCTAACCCAATCTACCCAAAACCACTCTAACCCACCCCACTTTACCCCACTCCAGTCCAACCCACACCACTCCACCCCAATCAACCCCACTCCACTCCAATCTACCACTACAAACTAACCCACTCCAACCATCCCTCTTAAATCTACCCCACTCCAATCTACCCCACTACACTCCACTCTTCACCAACCTATCTCACTCCACTCCAGTCTCGCCTCCAGCCCACTCCACCCCAATCTACCACACTACATTCCACTCTACCCAGTCCACCCCACTCCACTTCATTCCATTCTACCGTGTCACCCAAAACTACCCCAGTCCAGTCTAACCCACTCCACCCCAATCCACCACCTCCACCTCCATCCCACTCCAATCTACTATTCCACACTCCACCCCAAACTACCCTACTCCAAATGCCCCATCCAATCCAATCCACTCCAATCTATCCTTCTAATCTTCCCAAATATACCCCAGTCCAGTCTAACCCATTCCACCCCAAACCACCACCTCCATCCCACTCCAATCTGCTCTACCACACTCCACCCTAAACTACCCTACTCCAACTGCCCCATCCAATTCAATCCACTTGAATTTACCCCCTCTAATCTACCCCAACCTGCCCCACTCCAGTCTGCCCCACTCCAGTCTACCCCACCCCATCCTAATCTACCCCACACCACTTTATCCAACTCTTCTCCAATTTACTCTACCCAATCTACCCCACTCCAAACGACCCCACCCTATCTCACTCTAATCTACTCCACTCCACCTAACTCACTCGACTCAAATCTACTCTACCATAATCCACCCAATCTACCCCACTCGCCTCTACCCTATTCTAATTCACCCAATCCACCCCACTCCACTCCACTCTTCACTAACCTATCTCACTCCACTTCAGTCTCGCCTCCAGCCCACTCCACCCCAATCTACCACACTACATTCCACTCTACCCAGTCCACCCCACTCCACTTCATTCCACTCTACTGCGTCACCTAAAACTACCCCAGTCCAGTCTAACCCACTCCAACCCAATCCACCACCTCCACCTCCATCCCACTGCAATCTACTATACCATACTCAACCCCAAACTACCCTACTCCAAATGCCCCATCCAATCCGATCCACTCCAATCTATCCTTCTAATCTTCCCAAATATACCCCAGTCCAGTATAACCCATTCCACCCCAATCCACCACCTCCATCTCACTCCAATGTGCTCTACCACACTCCACCCTAAACTACCCTACTCCAACTGCCCCATCCAATCCAATCCACTTGAATTTACCCCCTCTAATCTACCCCAATCTGCCCCACTCCAGTCTACCCCACCCCATCCTAATCTACCCCACACCACTTTATCCAACTCTTCTCCAATTTACTCTACCCAATCTACCCCACTCCAAACGACCCCGCCCTATCTCACTCTAATCAACTCCACTCCACTTGACTCACTTCACTCAAATCTACCCTACCATAATCCACCCAATCTACCCCACTCCTCTCCAATCTACCCTACTTGTCTCCAATCTACCCCCTTCACTTCAATCTGCCACATTCCACTGCACTCCACTCTTCCCCAGTCTACCCCACTCCACACCAGTCTACCCAAATATATCCACTTTACCCTGATCTACCCCGCTCCAATCTACCCACACTTCACTCCACTCCAGTCTACCCCACTCCACTCCAATCTACCCCACACCAATCTTTTCCCACCCACCCCATTCTACCCCATTTCACCCCAATCTACTCCACTCCAATCTACCCCACCCCATCCCCATCTACCCCACACCACTCCAATCTATCCTACTCCCCAATCTACCCCACTCCACCCCAATCTACCCCACTCCAAACTACACCAATTTACCCCATTCCATTACCCTACTATAATCCATCCAATCTACCCTACTCCATTCTACTCTACTCCAAACTACTCCACCACAATCTACCCCACTCCAATCTACCCCAGTCGACTCCAGTCTACCACAATCCACTCCCTTCTCTCTTCCCCAATCTACCCTAATCTTATCTATCCCACTCCATCCCAATGTACTCCACTCCACCCTGCTCCGCCCCACTACTCCCCAATCTACCCCAATTCAATCTACCCCACTCCAATCTACCATGCTAATCTACCCAACTCACCCACTCCTATCTAACGCACTCCAATCTAACACTCTCCACCGACTCCAATCTACCCAAATCCACACCACTCCATTCTACCCCTCTCTCCAACTCCACTCTATCCCATTATAACCCATTCCAGTCTACCCCAACCTACCCCATTCCTCTCTACCCCACCCCACTCAACACCACTAACTTTTAGCCATGCAGCAGACAATCTGGTGTACATAAAACTAAAACACATTGCAAAAGCCAATAGCCTTTGCATAGGCGAGACCTATTGGCTTTGTCAATGGTTGTTAAAATAGTGAAGAAGGCTGAGGAGCAGGAATCAGCAACCTCCTCCCCCTTCACCTGTAAGGTGACCTGGGACAGTTGACAGATGACCAGCTGCTCCGGTTTGTTGCAGATTTACTCTGTTCACAAAACCATGAGGGTGAAGGAGACCTTGGGCAGATGACTTGTCATTAAATTCACAATGATGCACAGGGTACCGGGGAAGGTATACGCTGCCCCTGTCCGCTTTGGCCAGCATCATTTTACAGCCCAAGGAGACCTTGGACAAGTGACAGCTGGCCTGGAAGCCTGTTCGCAGTTGCAAATAGGGTACCATTCCAGCTGTTGGCTGCCCCAGCCCATCTTCATTCTTCAAAACAGACCAATTAAAAAAGGCCCGAGACAGCCAACAACTGTCCCAGCACTCTGTTCACTATAGGGAATTCGTACCTGATAATACCTGCGAAACCATTATGAAACATGTGCATCTAAATCTATGAAAACAATTACATTCTGTAAAAAGAAAAAGTTTAAGGGATGGTGATGTTTACGGGGTCAGTAGTGACTCCACAACAAAATGGTTAAAGAACGGAAATTACCAATTAAGTTACCATAATCACCCAATCTCCCACCCCCTCTGTAGCAATTTAACCTTAACTCCCTCACCCACCATACACTTTTACCAATGTCTAATATATTTTCACATAGAAATAACATAGGAAACAATGTAGAAACGTCACTTATTACATCTACGAGGACGGAATCTAATAAAACACCACAATACAGTACTCTAAGTGCTGTCACATACTTGCCTCTAAGCACTATGCGAAACCAGCCAATAATTCCCCTCTTACCCATACTCTCTTAATAAAGTCAAACATGTCCTCACTGATAAAATAAGGCATTACAACATTTATAACTGACAATCACAAGAGTGTCATATAAACTAATTGATAATGTATGGACACCACGCTTTCAACTACTAAAGCACCAAATGCCAACATGCAATATTCCATTGCTATCAAACACTGGAGTATGTTATAAAATATGGTACCATCTCATGACCAAATAACATAACCAATTATATGCTCAATGGTACACAGTTGATCAAGTTTATCAAAATACCTATACATGGGGGCGTGGCTTGGCGCCCGAGTTGAATGGCGGCATGCGGGTGAGGCTCCCGACCTGCCTGGAGGATTCTGTGCTCCGCGGCGATTTTGCCGCCCAGACGGAGGTGTGCAGGGCTGCATGAAGCTCCGGAGCATGTGGGGGACTGCTTTGGGACCTCGGAGCGGCGCTCGGACATGTTCTTCAAGGCAGTGAGTCCCCGTCGCGGCTATTTTCGAAACGTGGCCGCCATTTTGTTTTGACGAGCGAATGCACGTTTCCTCTCACGATGTTGTAATTTTGTTTTTTGATTCCTACGAGCTCACTCGCTCCTCCATAAGCGCTTTAGAAGATGCCCTCTGGATTTTTTTTTTTTTTCTTCAGATACTTAATCCTTGGATGTATTTTTATCGTCTAGTTTCTTCACTGGCTTCTTCGCTCTCATTTAGCTGGCAGCCATTTCTTGCTCTTTGCTATGTCAATCTATGCAGCTATGTCAATCTATGCAGCCTTGAATAGATAACAGCGTCATTTTGCAAATTTTTTGCCAAATTCATTTATTTCAATTCCTTTTTTGCTGGTAATCTTCGTTTGCCACCGTTGCTGTGCGTTGTGGTGTGCCACTTTGAGAGTCCCTTAATTTCCTCAGCTGAGGGGTTTTTCTTTTCACCTCCTTTGTTTCATGATTTTTCAACGGGCACGGAGCTTGTTTGAAGACTGACTGATACTCTCACTATCATTTGAAAAGGCGCTTTTTCCATATCCTGTTGGCTTGTTTCACTGCTCAACATATTACATAGTTTATTTGTAAGTCTACTTTCTTCTGTGACATTTTGCATCTTTGTGCTTGCCTGCTACAGTGCCTGCATTAATACAGAGTGTGTGCAGTGGGCTTTATGGGCAGAATGAAGATACCTCACTCCATAAATTCCAAGCCAAAACACATTTTTATAAAAAATTCGAAAGTATTCTCTGAGTTCTCTAAACTAGCAGGTTCTTCAGACCTTTCTTCTCAAGATTCAGACATTGCAATGGAGCCCCCGTCCACAGCTCAAGGAAAATCTAAAAAAGACCCTCCGTCACCACCCAAATCAACTTCGCCTGTGTCGATGGAGTTACTTTTGGAGGAAATAAGAGCTCTTTGACCCTTCATGGAAGAAACTAACACTAAACTACAAACTTTAAAAGATAACTGGTCCCAGCTGGAGGCAAGGGTCTTTTCTGTTGAACAAAATGTCTCCTCATTTAAAGAAACGTCAGTCAAGGTCTCTCATCTTCACTCTCAAGTATCCGCACTCCTGAAACAGGTCGAGGATTTGGAGAATCGCAACAGATGGAATATTCTCCGTATTTATGGCCTGGGAGAGAGTCTTGAGGGGACAGACTCTATTTCCTTCTTCAAAACGTTCCTCCCGAAGGTGCTCCACATGCCAGACGGAACGTTCCTCAATATCCAACGGGCGCATCGCTTAGGCCGTATTCCATCACGGGCCTCGTCCTCATCGAGGCCAAGAGGTGTTATTTTATACTTCTTGGAATACACAGATTTGTTAAAGGTCCTCTCAGCAGTAAGAGCCTCGCCGATGGTTACATGGTCTGGCTCATCTTTGTTCTTCGCACAGGATTATGCCAAAGCTACTGCAAACCGCCGCAAGGCTTTCTTAAACATGCGGGCTGAGCTCCGTTCAATTGGAGCCAGATATGGCTTTTTCATCCTTGCCTCTTTAAAGTTACACATAATAACAAAATGATCGCTTATGAGGATCCTTTACGGATAAGCCCCATAAATCCTTTGTTCATGCTATTACCCAGCATAAACTTTTAGATGCATGGAGGTTGTGTAATCCAACCACTAGAGAATATACTTTTTATTCTCCGGTGCATCACTCTCAAACACGTATTGATTATTTTTTTATATCCCATAACTTGTCACAAGCACTTACAAAGGCAGAGATAGGACCTATATTATTATCGGATCATGCACCAATTTTAATAATTGATTTAGATATTTTGCCTAAAGTTAATACCCCTAGAAGATGGAGATTTAATAACTCCCTCTTGTTGGATCCAACATTTTCCTCTTCTTTTGCTGCCTTTGTTGAGGAATACTTTCCATGAATGATACTAACTCTTTATCTTTCTCCATCATATGGCATGCCTTTAAGGCTTCAGCAAGAGATTTTATTCTACGGTTTGTGGCCCGTAAGCGTAATATTGCTCGTAAGCGCTCAGGCTCTTTATTACAGCATATCAAGAGACTGGAGCATTCTTTTTATACATCTAGTTCGAAGGTGGTTCTTGATGCCCTTATAAAAGCAAAACTACTCTTTAATAAGGAATCAACTGAAAATGCTTCATTATACTTACTAAAGTCTAGTGCTAAACATTATGGTGGGAAGAATAAGGCGGGAAACATTTTAGCCAGTTCCCTGAAAACAAAACATAACAAATTGAATATCGACTCTATTTATGATAGTAACTCTAATTTAAAACTCAAAGACGCATATATTTTGGATGAATTTGCTCTTTTTTATCAATCATTGTATGCCTCTGAAACAGACCCCTCTAGTCACATGCTCTCAACTTTCTTTTTCTCGCTGCATACACCTCAGCAAGACCCCCCACTTAGTCTTCATTAGAAACAGACATAACACAACAAGAACTTTTGCTTGCACTCCAGCATTTAAAGAAGGATAAAGCAACTGGACCTGACGGTTTCACTGTCAAATTTTATCTTCATTTCTCTAAGCTACTGTTACCTAAACTGTACATTTTGATTAATTCTTTTAACTCTTTGGGAAAGTCGGAGGGTTCCTTTTCAGATGCTCACATATGCCTAATCCCCAAAGAGGGTAAAGATCTATGTTAAATTATAGGCCCATTTCGCTTGTTAACATAGACTATAAGATCTTTTCTAAAGCACTTGCCCTGCGCTTAGATCCTATTTTACCATCCATTTTAGGCAAGGAACAGTCTGGTTTCGTGAAAGGGCGAGTTATTAGTGATAATACAAGATTATTTTTTAATATTTTATCTAAGGCCCGCATTTAAAACACTCCCTTGCAGCTATAGCACTAGATGCGGAGAAAGCATTTGATAGAGTTGAATGGCACTTTCTCTTCTACACCCTTAAATGGTTTGGCTTTGGGCCTAAATAAATCTCCTTAGTCTCCCTTCTATATTCCAATCCGCGTGCTGCTGTCTGTGCGAACGGTCTCATCTCTTCCTTTTTCAGTCTTGGCAGAGGAGCAGGCGCGGTGCGTCCATTGGGGCGTTGGGGCGTTGCCCCCCTGCCCCCGCGCACCCGCCCGCGCCCGCTGCTCCCTCGTTGTCTCTGAACTTAGTTTACTTAAGTTCAGAGACGCCGAGGGTGGGATGAACTGACAATGCATGTCAGTGAGCATGACGTCGGACCGTGGGCGGTCCCGCGTCATGTTGACTGACATGCATTGTCAGACCAGGCAGCACTGCAGCACAAGTGCGTATGAGTGGGCATGGTGAGCTAATTTTTAGCCCGTGCCCAGTCATGCGCACTTGTGTTTTCACGGACTTGCGCATGCCCATTAGGAGCCCCTCGGTCTCCTAATGGGCAAGCGGCGTCGAGGAGTAGGCTGTGCGAGGGGTTGCCACTGCAGTGCTGACGTGCTGTTCCATCCAGTTTGAAGAGGGCAGAGAGGCGCCAACGCGGACCAGGAGCACTCGAGCAGAGGCGGTCAGGTAAGTATTCCTTTTAAGTTTATTATAGTATTCTCCCGTGCGACCCCTGCCTGCACGAGAGCAAAAAAAAATGTCTCTAGCTCACACATATCAAAAGTTACTAAAAATGTGCATAAGAGTTCGTGCGCAGTAGGAGGCCATTCGCAAACTGCCCATCTTTCATGTGCTTATTTCTGTATTTGGTTGTTAACCTGAAACTAAAAGGTGAAATCTGTGCCCAGACAGTATTGCCATTGTAAAAATGACACAATAATGAAGTGAAGCTATCAGCAGATGTGCCGCTTATGCTGCATAATTTGCATAATTAGCGTTTTAGTGCTGAATAATCTAGTCTAATGTGCCACATAATTGGGTGCTACCCTGGCGCATAATTTGAGTGGCCGAGTATAAGAAAAATATAACCGGAAATTAAAAGGCCCCTCGCACGACTGGTGTCACTGCACCTGCTATACTTTTGATTCCTACATCTCGGCTGCTATTATGCTGTAGTATTCGTGTTCTATGCGTGCGCCCCAACAGTACTACAAATATATTCTGCAAGACGTATGCACGTGCTAACCACGTACATAAACACGCGACCCCCCTGGCGCGTGACCCCCGCGACTGCTCACACGTTCGTTTGCTTCCTTTGCAATCATTTTACGCCCCGCCACTTTCAAATGTCACCAGCCGCCACTGCAGAGGAGTACGTCAGGGCTGTCCCCTATCCCCTTTTCTTTTTAACCTAGCTCTTGAGCCCTTTCTTTCGAAAATTCGTCAGAACGTACAAATACATGGTTTTCAGACGCCAAATGCCAACATCAAACTCGCAGCTTACGCTGATGATATTTTGCTTTTTATTTCCAACCCTACTGAATCCATTCCCGCTTTTTTACAGGAAGTTCAGGTCTTTCTTTGATTGCAGGATATAAATTAAATAGTGATAAATGTGAAATTTTGCCGTTGACTAAATTTACCTTTAAAGCTGATTTTATCTCAACTAACTTCGCTTGGAAGTCTTCCCATATCAAATATCTAGGTCTATATTTTAAATCCACAATAAAAGATACTGTAACCCTGTGAATGACTAACTGCTTTAATAAAATCTCAGAGCTTACTACTAAATGGCACCCCCTCTATCTTTCCTGGTGGGGCCGTTTAGATACTATAAAAATGATGCTTTCCCCCATAATCTTATACACTATTTCCAATATACCGGTCCCAATTCATGCTAAATTATTCAAATCTATTAATTCAGTACTATCCTCTTTTCTATGGAATAATAAAAAGCCCAGATTATCGGCCTACAAGTTAACATGTCCTAAAGCTGAAGGAGGTGTTAATTTTCCTAATTTCCCTTCTTACCACAAAGCATTCTTATTACGACAGGCTTCATATTGGTTACTCGATTCCACAACAGATTGTCCTTTATGGACATCTGTAGAACGTTCGCTTTTATCCCCATTTTCATTCATTGAATATCTTTCTTTTTCTCGTAAGCCCCAAACATTATCCACTCCCCTATTTAAACTCACTTCCAAACTTCTCTGCCCTTTATATCCTCTGGCTCATGATACTCTTGATTCTTTTTTAGCCTCTACTATCTGGCATAATAAAACTTTACTAATACGTAATAAACCCTTCTATTGGAAAACATGGAGGCAACATGGTTTATTATGGGTCCATCAATTGTTTTCAGAGGATGGCTTTATCTCATTTTCGCCACTTCAGCAGTCTTATAGTTTGCCTGCCTCTTGTATAACTAAATATTATACCCTCCGCACTACAATACTTCACATATATAATCAATTTACTGGTAATTCTGCTGTCTCCTCCACTAATGCCCCACTCACTGGATTGTTCACTATCTTGCGTACTAAGCCTAAAGCTTCCACCTTATACTCAATCCTTCAATCCGCAGGCATATCGAGGCAAAAATCCAAAATTGAAATTGCTTGGGAGACGGATTTTAATGTCGTCTGGTCCTTACCAATGTGGAACAAGATCTGGCATAAAATTCGCAGAACCTCACGAACGGCAAGTTTAACAAAAACATTGTTTTATGTATATAACAGGATTTTGTTCTCCCCACACTCTCTAAACATTAGATTCCCGCAGTACAAACTACTTGCTGGTCTTGTACGTCTCCTGACGCCACTCTTTTTCATATGCTTTTTTCCTGCCCTCTCGTACTTAAGTTCTGGACCCAGGTTTGGTCTCAAATTAACTCAATCTTTGATACCAATTTCCCATTTCTCATAGGGGATATTTTCTTGGGGAGCCTCTCACCAGTATGGGATAATTGTGACATCAATGTTCAAATTGTAGATCTGTTAATAGCCGTTGCTTTTCAGCAGATTACGAGGAACTGGAAAGACTTTGCAAAAATTTCGTACAAAGCTTGGTGGTATGATGTTTGTCATCATCATAGACTGGATACGTTTTTGCTTTTTCCTTTCCGCACGGCTACGAAAAGACTCCAGCTATGGTTGCCTGTTACTGCTTTTTTTGACAAGTGTGCGTTGCAACATGTTTTATAACTTCCATCTCAGCAAGAAGTTCTTAAACCTCCATGATTTCTCCTGTGATTTTTCCTGTTGCTCTCCTAGCTCTTCCAACAAACTGTGAGCTGTATTATTTACAATTTTCTTTTGCTGTGATCTTGTTTTATATTCCCATTTGTGTATTTATACTGGACACTCCTGTATTATATTGCTTTTTGCTTGAAACTATGTATCGTTTTATGCCACCTTTTCACCTTTCCCTTCAATAAATGTTTTTCTGAACTAAAAAAAAACAACAAAAAAAACAAATACCTATACATTCCTAACCCCAAAAAACTGTATTCCAATGACTGTTTCCATTCGGTCTCACTGCAGCTAGTGGATCATAAAATCACACACTTGTTTACCAGCTCATAAATATATTCACTCACTCTCTCATTCATATCTACTATCCAACTTTCACAAGTGGTGGCAGGATGGGAATTAAGGTTCAGATAGTGTGGTAGGAGAGAGAGATTAGGTGAAGGTAGTAACTTAACTCAAGAATTTCTGATCTTTTGGGATTTTGTCCTGCAGTTTCCATTGACGCATATCGACCCTTTCCTCTCTTGATTTTGTTTTGTTTTCAAAGAATGTACATGAATATTGATTCGTACACTATGGTGATCAATAAATACAAACGTGATTTAAAAGTATCTCTCGTCCTTTCCACCACTTGTTATGAAGTAGTGAATGCAAGGTTACACAAGGCAAAGTGCAATGCTTTAAGTAACATACTCGACCAGATTACAATAGTGAGGCTTTCCTCATACTGAGGTGTCAATACACGTGGTGTGTGAGGACTGCCCTTTGTTAATTCAACCTGAGGTGAATATTATCTTGATGTGAGAATTGGCACAAGTGTCTCATTACATGGCAGGTGAGTTTTTTTAAGCATGTTAGGAATATTAATACAATATCACATGAGTGAGAAATAACTCTGTATATGAGTACCTTGTAACCCAAAAGCCAACCGGAACAGACCACAGTACATATTTCTCAATGTGATTATGGTCGCGAAACCAGCAGTTTTTTTCACAAATTAAAGTGGTGCATCAATTTTATAAACTAGACAACTCCAATTTGATGATCAAACACTAATCTTGCATTATTGTCTTCCTCTCAGGGCACTAACTGTAAATGTAAAGATACTTATAGAGCGCACTGTCACCAGATGGCCACCTTGCGGTGTCGCCTTTGCGGTTTCCTGGTGCTGATACTCATACCGATGTGGAACCCCTCCTGGCTTTCCCTGTGAAGTGTCCACTCCTGGGCACCCCCAGGGTGAAGCCAGGCATCCTTAGCGCTGTTGGGGCCGGTGTGGCTAAGCAAGCTATTGCCCAGAGTTGCAGCGTGGGGCCCGTGATTAGAATAGGCACCGAGGCGAGAATAGACAGGTCTGAGGAAATTGAGCCCGAGCCCCGCCGAGGCGGGAATCGAACCCTGGTCCCTGGCCAGAACTCTGCTTCAGGGTCTGACACTCTAACCATTGAGCCACACTCCTCCACTAACACCAGTTAGTATACCGTGCTAAATCCACCAACCACCGTTCTTTGCCTGCCCAGCAACTATTGGAAAGGGACAGAGGTGAGGGTACCTAATGAGTGCAGGGCTAATTAACAGCAGTTTATTCCGGACAGTATTTCGGAAATAAAGCTATTTGAAACCGTTCGCCCATATTCACCGAAAGCATCTTACTATTACTGTTTGTTTCATGTCCGTGCTTCCCATTCTCAATGAACTTAAATACAAGCAAATAAACAGTTTTTGCGCCAGATTTTCAAACGTTCTTATTGGCTGGGCAAATCCCTGCATTCCATGCAGGTGACCAATAGAAGATCCTGACCTGCTCATGGGCATGGAATGTATCCAGTCGACTGCCAAAAAGTTCAGCACATTTTGGTCAATAATGAGTCCATTTCTGAGCAATTTAAAATCAGGTGGTGGAAAACGGAGCGAGCACATGTATATTTCGCGCCAGAAAAGTTTGTGATAGTCGTAAATATTAGTAAAACAATATGTTCTGCTTCAAGAACAGTTGTTTTTCTCTACAAGATAAAAGTACTACGAGACACTGGTGGTTGACTGTACTTGCCAAGAAGAGGCCTTTGTTCTGTTTGGTATTTTATGCACTCGGGTTGTTTTGCAATTGTTGGACGGCCTTTTTCACATGTTTTTGCTCAGAAATTGTAAGTAAACCAACCTGTAAACATAATAAACTGTTTCGTGAATACAGACGCCATTAAGCAAAAAAAAAATCAAACGTATAACTTGGAGAAATGAGTATGTGAGTTTATATTGAGAATATTATAACTTATTCTGAAATGAGGAAAATATGTAATTTGCCCCAAAAAGTTTAAAGTCTAGTCTTCTAATCCGTAAATTGCCTTTACAATAGTTACTTAAAACTGTACTTTTTTCTCTTTCTGACCTGAAAAAACACGTATTCTCTTGATTATTTTTGGCCAACTGTTTGGAGGTTCACACATACAATGTCAAATACCTCTGATGCCCTGTAGAGGGGGCAATCTCGAGAACAACCGATGGTCCATTTTGTCTGAGAGGACTAAAGTATATTTGGAGAATGTGCCTGGGTCATTGATTAATTAATTAAAGGCTCTACTGGCTGTGATGGGTTAGATTCGTCATTTTGATCAATTCTATTCTGACGTTATGGTCTTTGAACTCACTGTTTAAAATCCGTGACTCTGATACTGCAGTATACACACACGTATAAATGAAGCTCTTAGAAATTGCCCAGAAAACATCAGGCACTTTAACATTCATTCAATTGCTGACTTGTGCCAACATGCCATCATATACCAATTTATAATTCATGTGATACAAATATTAAACTTCCTAGTAAGTTTCTAAACTTGATTGTAAATTAAATGAAAGCATAAAGTGCGCACCAAAATCAGAATTACAATAACGTATACTTGGATTGCATGTTTTGTGTCCGGGAATGTAATTCAATCAATTAAAATATTGATGCAAGAAAACAAAATTACCTCTAGACTTTCACAATGCATAAATGAATTCATAATTTAACTTAGAACCAAGGTACCAAAATAGCGATGAGATTACAAGATAATTACCTTATAAAATATGGGCGCCTGCAATTCTTGCATTTAAACCCGTCTCTAATTTCCTTATTACAGGCGACTGGTGATGTGATTCAAAAAAACTTTTTTTCGGCATATATACCTTAAAAAGTTTTCGCATACATATGGTTAAAAAACAGACGAATTCAGATAAGTATAAAGCGATGTCATAATAATCATGATTATGCCATATAAAGCGATAACATTTTTATAAAAGTTATAATTCAATGCAAAATAAGAAATCCATATATAAAGAAGGATAAAATGACCAAAATCACAATGGTACTATATTCATAATAAAACCCCATTTTAAAATACCAGTATTTAAAAGTAGGAAACTAGGAAACAGCGCAGGCAAAGAAGGGTCTGGTGTCAGATTTTAAAATTCACAAGGCATCACTGTAGTTCCGCGTACCCCTTTGTTGGCGGATTGGTTTTATCCATTTTGATCTCGGGCACGCATAAGCAGGACAAGCGAACAACACATGTGCTACGGACTACATGGTAGCCTTGCATCCAGGGGAGTTACTTGGGCTTAGAACTTTAGTTTGCCACATAGCTCTCAACTCGTTCACAGGGATGGTGCCAAGTCTGAACTGGATATAGAGTTTCCTGTCATGGGCTACTTGAATTGGATCAAGATAGAGTACCAGGGATCTAATCTGTTTATGCAATAGGAATTCTGTGGTAAGCTTTCCCCGATCATTCCTACTGGACTCTGTATAACCCATTCCCAGTAGTGCCTCTTTACTGCGTCTTTATGGAGCAGAGGGGAATCAGATTTTTCGCAAGCTTCCCGGAGCCCTATATCAGACACAAGCCTCCTTAAAGTGCTTAGCCACCCAATCTTGTTGGAGGTATCTAGATGGATAACCTCCACCAGAGCTTCAGCAGAAGGCGCTAGCTCAGGGGTCTTGACTCTAGCCCAGAATAACAAAAGGCGGAGCTTTGCTATGTCACTGAAGGAGCCGCGAGCCATATCTAGCATTAGAGGGTGAAGTGGAGTGCTTTGGGGCAGCATCACTAGATTCCTGAAGAATTTATACTCAGTTATCTTATTAAAGCCCCACAACTCAGACCCATAGAGGGCAGAGCTGACAGCTTTTAAATCGTAGACCTGTAGGGCTGCAGCGACTGGTCTGTTGTAAGAGGAACGGTAGTCTTTCCCCGTGCCCCTGTTATGCGCTTATGGTACAATACCATTTTCATTACATGAGGCTTCCAGGTCATTTTCTCCGACAGTTTGACCCCTCAGTAATCGAAGGTGCTTACCCTTTCCAGGGTGGTCCCTCCTAGAGTTGGCCTGCAGAGGATTGAAAGAGATGAATTTAGTTTTGGAGGTGTTTCTTTCAAGGCCCTGACTGTCGCAGAAAAGTTTATATCTGTTTAGTAATATCTGTAGTCCGGCCGGGGTTTTTGACACCATCAGGGTGTCATCTGCAAACAGAAGGGTTGCTAACTTTTCCCCACCTGAAGATGGAGCATCGGGGGGCTCTTGAGACCGAAAGCTCACCACTTCATTCATGTAAAGGGGAAGACGCATAGGAGCCAGAATGCAACCCTGTCTGACTTCCCTGCTGACCGGAATGCAATCTGTGAGTTGCCCCTTTGTGCCCCATTTTATCCTGGCAAAGTTGTGCTTGTGTAACCGAATGACCAAATTGAGCATTGGGGGTGGAATTCCCATGTCTTTGAGCACTTACCATAGCTTCTGTCTGGTGACTAAATCAAAGGCAGTCTTCAGGTACAGACTGCCCTGGCCAATGGCTATAACTTTCCAGTAAAGAAGCAGCAGCCAAAATACCTGGTCAATAGTCTGTGTCTTTTCTCTAAAGCCTGCTTGATAAGGTGATAGAATAACATTTTCATCGGCCCATGTCTGGATCTTATGTAGGGGGGCTCGACTAAAGACTTTATGCAGCACATCTATCAGGCTAATGGGCCTATAGTTACAGGGCTGGCCTCTGTCCCCCTTTTTATATATAGGGACCACCACCGCCCCCTGCCAGGACACTGGGATGGGCGCCCCGCTAGCTATAGCATTTGAAAGAAGTAATATATAACATGTCCAGTTAGAAATGTCGGCTAAGAAAAGGTCCCCCAGGGATACCATCTGGCCCTGGGCTTTGGCCTGCACTATTCGTCCAGTTGGTTCCTTAATCTCACTAAGGGAGAAGAAATATTTACCCAGAGGCTTGGGAGGGCAATGAGTGTCCCTATAATAGGCAAAGAGTCAGAGTCTGAGTAGAGCTTGTTAAAATGGTCGTACCAAACTTTAGCTGCAGTGTGGGTAGGGAGAGGATGAGCCCCTGGTTCGTTACCCCAGACAAACATAGACCAGAATGTTTTAGAGTCTTTGGCAGCATAAGCATCCTTAAGTAGCTGCCAATGAGATTTGTCCAACTCCTTCTTGGCATGTTGGATGGCTGCCTTATAGCTCCTTCTGGAATCTCTACTTTGGCTACGGTCTTTTGATTTTATGGCCAGAGCTAATTTTGAACGCTGGGTTTTGCTTTCCTTATTATACCAAGATTCATGGCCTCCAGTTGGTTTTCTGTGATGTCTCTGGTCACTTGTAACAAAAAAAGACACAGCTGCTCAACTGTAATCAGTTATTACAGTTTAGTTTTGACATCCCAATGCCTGCTACCAGATCCAGAAGACAAACTGAAAGGCAGGTCACGGAGCAGAAATACAGCTGTAGTTTAAGCATGAAAATGGGCACTGGCTTTTACTTTTTCTGATATATTTCTCTTAAAATAAAAAGTGATCAGCAGAAATGAGATATTTATGGCAACATATTAATGTTTTTATCTCACTATAGGTCACTGAAAAAAGATAGAATCTCTTCATGGTTCTACACAATCTGAGCCAAAGCAAAAATTACTAACTGCTTTTTTGGTGTGTTTAATTTCCCCGCACAGCTATATTTCGTCTAGTCTGCAGTGAACACTATTTTCACATTCAAGTGGCGCAATGTGCCCCGGCATATTTACAAGGCCACGTACAGCCACTTTATGTGGCTTTTCATGCCCTTGTAAATATGTGCCCCTTTCACGTAGAACACTGAGTGAAAGGGGCGGTTCATGGGTGTTGCTGTTGGTGTTTCCACGCGACACCCATTGAATCTGACACATTCCTAGATTTACGAGATATTGTAAAGCTGGGAATGCATCAGAATCTAATGCCACCCCAGGGGTGGTGTTAGGGAGGTGCAACGAGGGGAAATCTTTACATTTCTCCTAATTTTTTCCTTTTTCTATGTGTGCTGCATTCTGCAGCACACATAGAAAGAAGACGTCGCCTGAATTAATTGATTTTGTGCAGGAAGGTTTTCCTTTCTGCAAAAAATCAATGAGCCCCACAACGCAGGCACCCTTCTACCATGGTGCAAGGGTGCCTACGTTGGCGCTCAGCAGCCCATTGTGTGCCAGGGCAGGGGAAAAGGACAGCAATGCACCGCATCACGTAGATACAGTGCATTCCTGCCCTTTTGTTTTGATATAGGGCAGAGCAGCAAGATTCCGTGTGGCGCTGCGCTATGCCAAACGTCATAAATGAGGCCCTAAGGATTTAAGTGGTTTCTGGAAAGGGTTATGGTATGAGTATATGGAATAAAATACCCTCTGTTGTACATTAAAATGGGATTTCTGTGAATAATACTAGACAAGACCTTGAACATTCAGGAGCACATCATTTCAGCCACCAAAGGAGTAAACTTCCAAATGAGCATCCTAAGAATGATAGAACCCTTCCTCCCCTGGATAACTTCAAGACTGCTAGTGTTAGTCATTTCCAGTTTGGAGAATGGTAGTGCAACTCTTTGCGGTCTACCATGCTACAAGTTGGCATCGCTTAGGTCCTCTCTGAACTCAGCTGCAAGCCTCATCACAGGATTCAAAAGAATTAATCACATCACACTGGTTTTGAAATCCCTAAACTGGCTTCCATTTGAGGCCAGGATACAACTAAACATTGCCTACATGACCCAGAAAGCGCTTCACCTTAACACCCCTCTGTACCTCGCCTGAAAACTGGAACTATCGTGCGGCTGCAGATCTTCTGAGAGTTCCAGCACCTTGCTGCTGAAACCACAAAAATTCCAGAGAAAGGGAACGCATAACCATGCTTTCTCTGGTATGCCTGAGAATCTGGAACTCCTTGCCTCTGGAAACCAGACTGAATCCCTCAACTGGGTCTTTCAAAACAGAAGTGAAAGCACTACTGATGAATACTTTCTGAACTAGAAATGTACATACTCCGCCCTTGGGATCATGTTATGATGCTTGCGCTTCACTCATTTTTTTTCTTCTTTTTACAGGCTTCCTCTTCCACATTGACACTGCTACAAACTGTTTCGTTCCTGAACATGTTGTTTTCAACACCCTTATTTGTTATTGCTTACATATGTTCTTCTATATTGCCTTTTGCGTTATATATCGGTCCTCCTGTGAACTCCTGTATCTCTCATGATCATGTTTTTGTTATGCCCTACTTGTCTCCCTCTCTTTTATACCTGAATATTTGTGAAGCACTCTGATAACCTCTTGGGTCATGTTCGCGCTATATAAAACTCTATAGATAAATATTGAAAGTCACCTTGGAGTTCCATGACCTTATAAATGGTCTCAGCCTTCGGCCTCATACCCTTTAATGTCACTGACCTCCTCGGTAACTTGCAATATCCTTATAATGGATGGCAGGGTGTTCTTTGTCCTATATATTACTTTCAGAATCTGAGCAGAAAATGTCAATAAGGATTGTTTGACCATGGCAATGGCACGTGTTAACAGATTGTTACTAGCTTCTACAAGTTATGCAGTAGTTAGTAAATAACGGCACCCAGCTAAATGCACCTAGAAACTGGTTAGTGGTAATTACTTCTACATCTGTGAATCATTTTCATTTTGGAAAAATGTACCTATCCTTGAAAAATCGCTATGCATGTGCTGCTTGAATTAGATGTCTATTTGTAGTGCCTACTTGTAGAGGATCTAGAAATGTGTGGCTATGTAGAAATCTAAATAATTACAATTGTGAAGGAAGATGGAAGAATTTCTGATCTACAGAAAAGATTGCTATGTAGTAAAACTAAATTTGAAGCAATAAGTGAATCTGGAATGTTAAACATTGTAAGTCTATATCTTTGGATTGGAGAAAAGAGTTGGAAACCTACCAAACATTACAATTACATTGTGCCCCAACTCTTGATATATGGTCAACCAATACCATACTTTCTATGCTACAATTGCGCACTAAAATCAATTTACGGCTCACAATGTGAACTTGTGATTACTGGATTTCCCCTTCTGCAAGGTAATGAATGCATGTTTGTATGAGTAAACCTGTAAATGACAGATTGAAGTGGTACCTTACTAATGAGTGCTAAGAAATGTGTTTGTGTGCAGGACTTTTTTGCTTACCTATTGCTTATGAGACAATATACCGAATACCCAGAGCCTCTCTGTTTGTCTCTTGCTTTCTACCTCTCCAACTAAAGAGCACAAGAAGGGCGACAGAAGTCTCTGTAGAAGCCAACCAAGGGGAATCTGCACTAATTGGGTTGTGGGTCTTGTAAGACCATAGTTGAAGTTTGTGTATTTTCTATCAGTGTGGATACAGACATATACTCTCCTATAACAACTAATTTTCGAGGGCAAAACTAGTCCATTTGGTGGTTGCCAAGGTAAATTCAGGTTAGTGATACTGGAAATTCATAACCTCCTTCTTTTCACATCCCTTTAGCTCATTTACAGTTCCCACTGTTGCATGCTCACATTCTTCACATTTGATCATGAAGGCCCAGTAATTCATTCACAGACAGTACCCAGAGATTCTCTAACATTCAAAGATTTCAGGTATATAAATACACATGCATAGTCTAGACACATACACCACATGCCAAATTTAAAATACTAAATTCATAATCTAACTTCCCTGAATCCCACACGAATATCTCAGTCTATTTGGAAAATCTGGTTATTTCAACCCATAAGCGTCTGAAAATCCCAAGACTCCTTTGACATTGTGGATCAATCCATGACTACTATACTGAAATGGGTAATACTTGCACAATCTCCAAAACACTTTTATAAAGTATAGACATTATATTCTGGTATGCCTTTGGGCTACATAGATCACTTTGCTCCTATTGATCAACTTAAGCACTCAGACATTCAGTGGACTGAACCAATCCTACAAGTAATGGTTAACAGAGGACAGTGTAAAGTCACACTGTTCTTTTCCCACCCTCAGAGTAATGTCGTAGGCCAAATTAAATATATGTTCCTTTCTGCATCAAAGGATGATTCACTATTAAAGGGATAGAAAACACTTGTTCTTCATCCAAGCAGGGCCCCTGATAGAAGCCTTTGATTATGAATGGGTAGAGGATGTGGCATTGCAACGAATGTATGATGTTGCAATGCATACATTTACAACGTATGTCTTTACAACGTAGTTTTTACATCGCAACATCCTTTACAACGCATTATTTTACATCGCATGCCATTACATCGCATTTTCAGAAACTACCTTTACAATGCATTCCAGTACATCGCATTAAACCTTTACAACGTATACCATTACAATGCATACTATTACATCGCATTTAAGGTAAGTGTTGCATAGTGTAGGGCTAAAAATTACTATTCTAACTCCAGTGAGTGCAACAGTAGGGTAGGTGTTGGATGGTGTAGGGGTAAAAATTACTATTCTAACTCCAGTGAGTGCAACAGTAGGGTAAGTGTTGGATAGTGTAAGGGTACTATGCGTTGTAATGGTATGTATTGTAATGACTTGCGATGTAATGCCTGCGTTATAGTGACATGCATTTTAATGACATGCGATGCAGTGACATGCAATGTAATGGCTGCGTGGTAATGACATGCGATGTAAAGGAGGTTGTGATGTAATGACTGCTATGTAAAGGTAGTGCGATGTAATGACTGCGTTGTAAAGGTTGTTTCCCCATTGCAACCAAAGCTGCCAACTCTGGAACTGGGGAACCAGGTTCGAGTCTCAGCATCGGCTCAATCGCCTGTGATTCTGCCCAAACCACTTAATCTCCCCATGCCTAACAAAGGAATATGACCTTGTGTAAAGTCTGGTGCTCATGTAGAGAGCTCTGATTCCTTATGGCAAGTCCACGCTATTTAAAACTGCAAACAAAATAGGATTTTGGGCCCATAGGAAGGTGGTTGCTTCAAGTTATGAATCATGATGAAACCCTCCGCCCCCCACACTTTTGAAGTCATCTTCATTTTTAATTCCTATAACAGGGCTATGTTGGCCCCACAGAATCACAGCGTCATACCTTATTGATGGATTAAACAAACACTACTAATCATTGCAATGGCAACCCATCGCTCTACGCCCACACTACTTGAAAGAGCAGATCTTTCCTGCAAAGGATTAGTATAATTTCACCATGCCCCCCAGTTCTGACGTAAACACTTTGCCATTTGCAGTGAATGATATATATACCAGTCAAGCCGTTTTCTTTTGAAGTGGCAGAGAACACTAAGTTCCAGACTGACAGTAAATTCATAATGCTGAATCGTCTGTTGGTCTGGCAGGAAGACAGCAGATGGCCATTGCGTAAGTATTTTAATTTTTACTATTATAAAACAATTGTGCCAATGCTTGAAGGCATATTTTCTTTGGGTGAAAAGTAAAAAAGGGAAAATATGTCCCATCTGAAGAAATAGTTCTTATTAGTACCTTATGCAAATGTATACATTTTGATCATGATCGTGTATACTTGGCTTATATGTTCAGCACTGGCATGTGAATTGTGTTACTGTGGGCAAAGTGCAATATCTTGCTGTACCTCAAATTGTGAATATGCATAAGGTCCTGGCCTGGGATCTGGTGGTCCCTGGCATGCCTCGGGTCTCCGTCCGATGCCTGTGGCCCCTTTCTGGGGAATCCCCCCGACCGTGGCCTGTGGGAGAAGCCCGTCTCCGGGGGCCACCCCTGCACCCGACTTCCCGTTGCCTTGGGTGGCCCGGTATACGGTGGCCCGGCATCCCCATGCATCCCAGCTTGCCTCTACGGCCGGTGGTTGCCTCCGGGGGGGTCTTCGACCCTGAACATGCAGTGTTTGTTGTGGCCAGGGAGTCCCCGTTAGGGGCGACGGGGCACCTGGCGCTGGACCGGCGCCCTGTGCCCAGCCTCCCCTGTGCCACTGTGGGGGTGCCCTGGGTGCTGGATCGGGTCCCCCTGTACCCTGTGTCTGGCACCAGGGGCTTTGGTCTGACAGCCTTGTGGCCTGCTCATGAGCAGCCGCCAGCTGGGGGCCACTGTCCCCCATTGCATGGCATTGGGCCTCAGCGCTTTGCGACTGGCCACTCTGGTGCCGCTGGGGGTGTTTTGGGAATGCGTCCTTGGCCCTGGAGGGGCCCTGGTCTGGCCCCAGAGTGCAAGCTCCAGGACCCGGGTTCTTGCCGTTGGGCCGATGGCATTGTTTTCTCCTACGGGACTGCGTTGGCTGCTTTTCTGTGGGGGGTCTTCTGGGTGTGGAGTTGTTTTTTGTGTGGACTTGGGAGGCTGCGGTTGTACAGGAGCTGAGTTGTTTGCCTTTTCTATGGGGATCCCGGTGTGGTGTGTAGGCATGTCGCACTGAGTGGAAAAGGTGGCTTGGAGGATGATATGAGGGGTAGCGTACAAAGGGATCACAGTAGTAACTGAAAAGTAATTTTGCCTGTTGACTTACCTGTGGACAGACCAATTGCATTCTGCTACATTTCGGCTGTGTCATTACAACAACCGCATTGTTACATCGCATACCATTACAACACAAGTCGTTACAATGACTTGCTGTAGGGGGCAGAATGTGTTGGATTTTAAATCCAACACCTTCCCTACTGTTGCACAGACTGGAGTTGGAATAGTTAATTATACTATTCCAAAATCCAGCACCCCCCCTACATCAAGTCCTGGTAATGACTTGCGTTGTAATGGTATGCGTAGTAACAACACGGTCGTATTCCTCTGACTCTTCCCCCTCCCTTTTACTCATCCCAAGCCTACTGCTATGAGCTCAAAAACAAACAAACAAACAAACAAAAATAGGATTTCTAAATCCTTCCCTCTTCTATCCCTCCACTATCCTTTTCAATCCAAATAACAAACTAGCATGTCCACCACTCAAATTAATTTCCAATTTCACTTTACTAATTCACCAATAATCCTTTTTGGGTTCCGAAGCAGAGAGCAAATCGACAAAAAAGCGCTTTGATGCCTCGTCAGGAGTAGTAAGCGCTATATAAATGCAAGCCTTTTTCCCTCTTCTATCCCTCCGCTATCCTTCTCAATCCAAATAACTGACTAACATATCCACCACTCAAATTACTTTCATATTTCACTATACTCATTCAGTACTAATCCTTTATGGGTTCCAGAGTAGGGTAAAACACACCGAAAACGCGCTTTGACGCCTTCTCAGGTTAGCAAGCGCTATATAAATGCAAATGCAATATAATAAGATGAACAGTGTGTAATTTACAAACTAAGTGTGTAGTCTGCTCTCTAGTGATTTCCTCAGTCTGTGTTGCAATTGCCCTTCCTAGCCGCACTCTGGTTTTGTAATATGGTTCCAACCAGACCCAACACGCACACAATAGTCTTCTATATGTAGCAGTTCATGTATGAGGTGCTCTTGCTGACATGTCTTACAGTTTGTTGACAGAAGCGGGACTGAGTTTCTCGTTATCAGAATTCGACCTTTGTGTTACCATATGATTTAGAAAAAACAAAATATCTGAGGAAAATAAAGTAAGACAGTCAGTTTTCTCTTCACATATTTCCCTCTTGGGACTTTTTTGAGGGGCCGGGTTTGTAAACGGTATCTAACGTACTGACAGAGTTCTGGCTGAGTGTCACTAGCGCCAGTTCGCCAGACACCACCTCCCACTAGTGCCCTCACATGCAATTTCTGGATTCCTGAAAGACTTTTCCATTTCAAGCACTGTTTAGAAATGAATGTGTATAAATGTATAATATATCTCTCTTCTAAGGCATTCCAGAACCTAGTGTTATAGTTAGTATTTCATTTACACCCCAGCCTCATTATAAAACGTATTAACCTGGGAGCCAGGGAATGCATTGTTTTCATGTCTAACGCCTGTTATATTTGCATAACCTCAAACTTTTTTTTTTGTTTCCGATCTTCCTACACCTACTTCTGCTGCAGGGCTGGACTCCCATCTATTCCCACGCATCGTTATGCCTTCTCATAAAACAAATAGGGGAACACATTGTTGATGTCGGTCCAAGCCTTATAAGACCTTTATACTCAGTCCTTCTTTCTGTTTTTTCCGGGCACCAATCAGAACGCCGTTCCATTCTTCATTCTTTGGAACAGTGCTCATTTATTCAGTGATTCATGACATAATTTCAGAGAATCAGCATGACTGACAACATCTCTAAATTCGAATGTCTTTTGGTCAAGTGGGTCATATGGGAGAAATGTCCTCTTGAATACCTATTTAATCTACGACTAGCTTAGATGTAGGTCTGCACATTTGTAATACTGTTGCCTCTCTTAGATTACATGTAGGATCTGGTAGCTACTTGTTAACGCTGGGTGGTTACTTGATAACAAATAAATAATTTTAGAAGTGGCAATCTCATGATTTCGGCTCTAATAGCACATCAGTCCCATCCCCTACAAATGAAATATGGGAAAAGCACAGCTTTCCATTTTTTTTAAAAAGCAGGCCCAGCGTCAGGGTTATAACTGTTTCCCCTTTCCCTCCATGTGTAAGACATTTTTCATCTGTGGAAGACGTTTAGCCTACAACCCGAGAAAATGAGTGTGTTTTTGGGTGTAGGTACACAACTAGTTCAGTCTTTACTGGAACAAATTTGAACTGTGCAAATTGGGTGTAAAAAGCCTTTAGGAGTTTGTCTGTGCTCCCTAAATGATACCATTCGAAGTGTTCTGCAGCGTTCAAAGTCAGCCCCACCTAACAGGGTTTCTATTCTCTGGAAAGTTTAATGAAAGCAAAATGTCATGATGTCAGGAGATGACCTCATTAAAGCTGGAACTCTACAAACCTGCTGAATTAAAGGAAATTACAACATTGGCAATTAGTCAGCATTTTATAGCTAAAATGATGATTAAAAAGAAAAGGAAAATGCAAGGACTGCATCTACCAAGATGCCATGGGGCCTTTTGCAGGCACACATCTGCGTGAAATTCTGTGCTTCTTTGACTCAATAGGTAGGGCTGACAAGTTTGAGGGCAGCAAGGGGGAGGGGCGAGGTGTTTTATGTGCATGCAGCAATCACATGAACAAGTTAGGTCTCCACATTACCATTTACCCTTTGGCCTTTTGCACCGTGAATATTAAAATCACAATATCAATGGGACATAATATAGAGGACAGAATATCGAATGAAATAGTGACAGGTCCGTAACTCTAGATTTTTTATACCTAGCTCCACATAAATGAACCCAGGCAGCACATATATCTTCAAGGTACGTAAATGTGGAGTTAGGAACAGTAACTCCATTCTTCCCTATATGCACTTACCATTCGATATTTTTGTTATATCCAAGATACTCCAATTTTGTCCCGTGATATTCTTTTTTTTTTTTTTTTTTTTTTTTTATTAAAGCTTGTTCACATGTATGTAATATAGCAGTTTACAATTAGCATGGTGGCTTTATAAAACAAACATTAAAGCATAAATCACGCAATTACAATAATTTTACATTAAATCAATAACACTGCTAAGCCCCTATTGGGCGAACCAATCTTCAAAAGGGGTCCAAATCTTTTTACCATAGTAGAGTCTCCGTCTGCCCCATTTTTCCCATACGGCAGTCTCTATATTATGCAAGGACAACATCCTTGCTCTCCAATTAAAAAATGTGGGAGCCACAGGACTGATCCAATCCGAGGTTATACACAGGCGAACCATAGCCATTGCAATTAGCACTAAAGCGGAGGTATGTTGAGGTCTTTCATACAGCATACTGCTTTCAAGCCCACAAATCACCAATTCAGGGGAGAGAGTAACAGGTATCTGAAGCCTTAAGTTAATAAATTGCTCAACATCTCCCAAGAAAGGCCGGAGTTTTGTGCATTCAAAAAACATGTGGACATCGTTTGCAGCAATGAGCCCACATCTGGGGCATCCGTTCAGGCCATTACCCACCCCCACTTAGAAATCTTAGCCGGAGTGTAATATAAGTCATACATGGCCATATAGCACAGAGACCGCAAACTCCCGGAGATTAAAACACTCCCGGCCAGTGCAAGAGCTTCTGGTAAATCCAAACCTGTTACCCCCAGCTTGGCCTCTAGTTTACTAGTATGCGCAGCAATGTCATCTGGCAGACCTGAAAGGAAGTGCTGATAAATTACCCCTATTTTCGAACGTCTGGAAATCAGCTCCAACAATGTAATCTTGTCAAACAGTACCTCTGGATTGACCTTCAATCTATCTATGAAACTCCGGAGTTGCAAATATTTAAAGAAATCTTGGGTATTAAGCTGATACCTATCCTTAAGCCAGGAAAAAGATGCCAAACGGCCGTCATAACCTAAATCACCCAGCTTTGCCAACCCTCCTTCAATCCATTTAAAAGTGACCTGATCCCGAAAAACTGGAGGTAAGGAACAAGCTGAAAAAGGGGTATAATAATTCAGGTTAGAAACCGCCCACTTTCGACGAACTTTGCGCCATACTGAAAACATAGACCATGCCACCTTGAACTTAGTTTTCTTGTAGTAGCTAGGTTCCAGTACTCGCAATAAAATCCCCCTTGCATTTTCACCTAGCCCTATTTCAAAAATTGAGGGCCTACACGATAATGGTGGCCCAGCAATATCCCCAAGCAGAGGTAGTCCAAAATGTTGGATTATGGAGGACCAAAAATAATATAAAAGATTGGGGACCGCCCAGCCTCCCCTTTGCCGGGGTAAACACATCCACTTTGGCGCCCTACGTGGACGACGATAACCCCACAGAAACCTGTTAGGTATATAGAGTCAGCTTTGGTTAAACTTGGTAGAGAAAATTCCAAAGGGATAGTACGGAACAAATATAGAAATTTGGGAAGGATTAACATTTTAAGAACATTACACCTACCATATAGTGACAGATGTAAATTATCCAAACGAGTTAGTAATAAATTAACTGAATTGATCATAGGTAAGATATTCAATTCCGGAATAAGATCTACCTGTGGGGTGATTTTGATCCCTAGATACGTAGCAGTCTGTACTGTTGGGGCGGTTGAGATAGGCATGGTTGCAGATTGAATTACCTGGGTTTTGGATGTATTAAGTTTGTAGCCAGAGAGCTTCCCGAACTGATCTGCTAGGACTATAATTGCAGGGAATGCGGACGCCACCTCCCTAGTCAAAACTACAATATCGTCAGCATAGGCCAACACCTTGTAATCAATAAAGTTGACCGTAACTGGTAATATGTCTTGGGCGCTCTCTATTAAACTTATAAAGGGTTCAATATACAAAGCAAAAAGCAGGGGGGAGCAAGGGCAGCCTTGGCGAGTCCCCCTACTTATGCTGAATGCCTTTGAAGACAACCCCGCCACTGAAACTACTGCTTTAGGGGAAATGTATAAAGATTGCATTGCTAATATATATTCCGGACTAAATCCGTTCCACTTCATTACCATCCAAAGAAAAGCCCAGGAGACCCTGTCAAACGCCTTCTCGGCGTCCAACAGGATCGCCCCAACAGATGACTCAGTGACCTGGGCCCAGTCTAAAAGTGCCACTACGCGAGAAATATGGTTAGCTGTATCCCTCCCGGGTATAAATCCATGCTGACGCAAGGATACCAATGGGGCGATTGCAGCTGAGAGTCTGGAAGCTAATATTTTTGAAAAGATTTTGTTGTCTGTATTAATAAGTGAAATTGGCCGGAATGAAGACGGGTCCAGCTCAGGTTTACCCCTTTTTTTAAAGAAAATAATGTTGGTGTAACACCATGATTCAGGTATTGAACCCTCTTGTGCTGCTCTAAGAACAGGTCGAAAAACCTGACGAATCTCATGCGAGAATTTTGTATAGAATTCCAACGGGATGGCATCCAAGCCAGCTGCTTTGCCGTTAGCCAAAGACCTAATTGCTAGGTCAAACTCCTCCCATTCTATAGGGGCAGCAAGAATTTCATTCTGCTGATCCGAAAGTTGGGTCGATGGAATGCCTGACAAGTACAGAGCCGCCTGTTGGGCCAAGCCTGATTCCCCTATACCATCATCCTTATAGAGATCTCTATAAAATTGATGAAATACCCCTAAGACTCCTTCGGGTGTTTCCATAACTTGTCCCTGGGCGTTACACACCCTCGAGATACGGTTAGCCAGACTCTTCTGTTGAAGCCGCTTGGCCAAAACCCTGCCCGATTGTTCCCCCAGCTCGAACATCTCAGAGCGATATTGCAAAAATTTAGCCGCTAGATCCTGACCAAAAAACTCCAATAGAGATGACCTAATTTTAGCAATCATTGCCTGACTATGGTTAGTGTCCCGTCCCTCCTTAATCGCATCTATTAATGAGATCTCAGCTTCACTAAGTACGGCCAAGCGTTGTATTACTTGCTGATGAGCAGATTTTCGACGATGAGATGAAAAGCTCTTTGTTTCGCCTCTCACAGCATCCTTAAAAGTGTCCCAGACCACCAAATCTGAGGCTGACCCAACGTTAAAATTAAAAAATTCCTCCATCCATATCCTAATATGATCTACATAGGGCTGTTCTAACAAAAGTTTCCACTTAAATGTCCATGCCCTTGAGCTCGGGGACGAATTTGGGATAAAACATTCATTAACCAAAGGGTTATGATCGGAAAGTATCCTGGGGTAGACTAAAACGGAAGATAGTCCTATCAACTGCTCAGACAGAAAAAAATAATCGAGGCGAGCCATTTTATTATGAGGTGCCGAATAATATGTAAAGCCATCCTGCAAACGGTTATGGAAAAACCAAGAATCAATCAAAAGATGTTCCTGGACCAAAGCCCTCAATGCCCTGAGAACTCTAGGCTTCTTACCCACATACGATTGTACCGTAAAAAGATCAACGCTAGCAGGTAAATTAATATTCAAGTCACCACACAGCAGTAAAGGATGAGAATATAGTGCCAGCTCTACATTCAAATGGTGTAGTACTTCAGGATCGTCGGAATTAGGGCCGTAAACCGTGCAAATTGTGAAAGGCCTGCCATTTATTAATATCTCTGAAATAGCCCACCTTCCCGCACCATCCTGACTAGTCTTCCTATATGAGCCAACCCTACGCCGCAACAAAATAGCTACCCCCCTAGTCTTAAATGACTAGTGAGAACACCCCACTAAATCAAATCCTGGAATGCGCAAAAAACCTCGGTCATTCCATGCAACATGCGTTTCTTGTAAACAAATCAGATCTATATAAAAAGCCTGAATTATCTTAAAAAATAACGCCCTCTTTTTTAACCCACAGATATTTTAGGATATTATACGAACCTTAGATTGCGCCATTAACTTGCTGGCAAATTCTTAAGATTCGACTATTTAATTTGAATTCCTTGTTTGAAAAAAGTGTAAGAAGCCAATTGTCTGGATAGAGACCGAACTTGACGACTAAAATGCCACCATTACAAACTAAACACAAGCTTTTTTTTATGACCATTGTGCTGCCACCCACCCTCCATCCCTCCCCCCCACCCCCTACAACCCCCCCCCGAAACCAACCCCAACCCAACCACCCCCCACTAAAGGCAACAGGACCGTAGTCCTTATAATAGCGGAGCTGGTCTAGGCCCCCCGTCCTCCGACACGACCCCCCCACATAAATCGCCAATTTTGGGAGCCTCCCAGGATGTACAAGGGGGACTAACTAAAGAATTAAATTAAATGCAGACAGCCAAAGTTGATCCCCCCCCTCCCACTCACCCTGGCAAAACCCACCACCTCTCTAGAAAATACCGTATTCCAGCGTCCCTTTGCAAAACCCTTTACAACACTTTATAAGCTCCTTACGACAAAGAGTGGTCATGAGAAAGTGAATTGCTGTCTGGCTGATTGAATCTATATCATGATTCTCTCAGAGCGAGTTCAGGTAATCCTTTGCTTTGCATTCCGACGTATAAAACTTCACTTGTCCTTGATGGATTATCTTAAGTTTGGAAGGAAAGAGCAAGAAAGCCTGAGCCCCCTTCGACTGAAACGGGGCAATTAGTTGGCGAAGCTGCCATCTCTGCTCAACAGTGGCGGGGCATAAATCAGGCTGTACAAAAAATTGGCAGCCTTTTGCTGATCGCTTCCTATCCGGTCTGGCCAAATCATAAATCTTTTCTCTGGCCAGAAAATTATTCAAACAAATGAGGATGGCACGAGGCTTGACTTCAGCTTGACCAGGCTTCTGCTTGAATGGAAAGCGGTGAGCACGCTGAACCTCGCTCTGCCAGTCCCACTGTTTGACCTCCGGAAAAGCTTCCATGAACAACTCTATGATAAACAACCTGGCGTCTGAACCTTCCATCCCTTCTGGAACACTCAGAACTCGAAGGTTGTTCCGGCGCGATCTATTTTCGAGATCTGTCAATTTCCAGACAATATCCTCCCTTTGTGCCATGAGGCTCTCAGTGATATCCCTTTGTACGACCATATCGTCCTCCAGCGTAGAAATTCGCTCCTCGACCACTCCCATTCTAGAGGCAATATCCGAACAGGTCTTAGCAACCCTCCGTATGGAGTTCTGCACCCGTCGACATGCCCCTTGGGTGCGGGTGCTCTCCTGCCGAGTCTCCTTGCGATGAGCCATAATTGTTTGGTAAATCACTGCCAGCGTCATTTCACCTGTAGGAGGGCCCAGGGGTGCAAAGCCATTAGCAGATTGATTTGCCCTAGTTTCAATAGGGGAGGCCTCAGGAGCTGGCTGCCCTGAGAAAGAGTAATCCCAAGCCAGAGATCCTACATCAGGATGCGCAAAGTCAGAGTTTTGAAAAGGTTTTCGAACTGTACCAATATCTGGGAGGAACTTCTCAGTGCTCCCCCACTCCCCAGTCTCGCTGTCATCTGACCACTGCTTCGCACCCTCCAATTCTTCCTCCGAAGACACTGTGTGGTCCGACAAGGAAAATAATTTATCCCCTCCCTCGAAGCCGCTCCGCATAGCTTTAGACATACCCTCCAGGACTACCCCTCCCAGAATGCCACAGTGCTGCTGGTTATTGCATGGTTGAACCAGTTGTGCATTAGCTTCAGAAACAGCAGAGCTAGCGCTAGATTCAGTCAGTGAGTTAGCACCATTTTTACTGACTGAGTAAGTGATAAGCACCGTCGCAGCAACTGCCTCTGCGCGTTCATTTTTACCTTTTGCAGGTTGCGGTGAGTCAGCCTTCTCTAATGGCCTGCGAAACATCAATGTTACAGTCTGTAATGTTCTGCCTTTGCCTTTGCCCTTTCTCGGCTGATCCCCACAGCAATCGGCAATGTAGAATCCAACAGACTTGAGTCAGGCTCGCTGGCCGCCCTGGGAGGACCACCGGAATGGGTTGAGCCTTGACCCGCTGCTGCTCTCAATGCCGGAGCACTCTTCGCCTGGGGACGACCTCCTGCACTCTTCAGCGGCATCTCTGTCGGGAGCATGGAAGAGCCGGTACAGAAATGAGAAGCGCGGCAGACCCAGGAATTACGAACCACCCGGCCGGAGCGGTAAGTCAAAATCCTGTTGACCAGCAGCGGTGTAAAATTCAACTGTAGTATACACCGCCACAGCATTTCAAACGTTCCGAAAATGAAATACTAGAAAGCCGTTTAATCCATTTAGTGCTCACCGCGTCTCGCGGGTCTCAGGGAACGCATTAGCATTAGCGCCAACCATACTATGAGTCGGACGGAGCGGGACCTCACACCAGCTCAACCGGCCAGGAAACTGGCCGCCATCTTTTGCCTCTGTTTGTAACCCCTTCCCTGCGGAGTTGTCCTGTGATATTCTATCCTCAATATTCTCCTATCCTGATATTTTTTGTGACGAAAATCAGTAGTACAATCCCTTTTGCCAGTCTTTATATGTTTTAAATAATACTCACAGTACTAGTTTGATGCCAATTAAATAGTTTTTATGTCTTCTTTGTAGTTGGTTCTCTGGATAATTTTTTTTTTTTTTTTTTTTTTTTTTTTGAAAACCTTTATTGACAGTTCAATCAAGAACAAGTATGGGCCTACAACCCCCCGGGGCCGGCCGCTAAGCAATCAGAGCAAAAAAAGGCAAGTGTAAACACAGGCAGCACTTCGGGGAGCAGAATCGTAATGCTAATACTGTGAACAAAGTAGGTAGGGCACCAGGAGAAAAAGGTTTTCATTTTATAATGAAACAAGGCAGAAGGATCAGGTGCCAGAAAATTTTCAAACAGCAATTACAGGTATGCAGAGTAATAAACGTAAGCGATTTAAAGCAATCCATTAGGTCAATGGCGCAAACACAAGAACATCAGGATGGGGAAAAATGTCATAAGCAGTTGCGCCTGCAGTCCCACGCCAGAACTCCCGGAGAGCACCCCGGAAATTGTGGTACACACGGAGCGGCAACGAGTCATAGCAAAGGAGGTGTATCACGCTGATCCCAGAAAAGAAAAACAAAAAGAATCAGAGAAGAAAAAGGAGGCCATGGAAAAAGAGATAAAAGACTAAAGAATCCCCTCCCCCAACCCCCCACCCTGCACCTCTGCAGATGAGTACGCCCCCCCCCCCAGCAGTGTGCCTGTCGCCCTGGAACCAGACCCGAAATATAGGAGAATAGGGAAAAAGAAGTAGGAAAAGAACCCCACCAGACGGGGGGGGTAGAGAAAGTATTAATAAACTGGAGGAGGGCCTTCAAAACATACCCCCGGCTTCTCCCTCCCGCACGGTAAGTTTCCCCCAAAGTGAACAATAAACGGCACAAAATCTATCTTCTCAAAGAAAAATGGGGAGCATTATGCACCTATTATGCTGTTAGCTATGCCAGGAGAGCACGCAACCCCTGAGCCCGCCCGTCCACTAGATGACCACCCCTGAAGGATCAGCCTCATCCCTGACCACTCTTTGGGAGTCTGCCCATGCCTACCCCTCGACCCAGCACCATATCCGATGTTCCAAGGTAGAGGATTGTCCAAAAACGTCCGAGAAGCGACGCACACAGGTGGGGTGGAAGTCTCTGAGCATCAACACAGTCCGCAGCGTGGAGAAACAGGCTTCCCAGTGCTGCACAAGGATATGCACTGCACTCCAGGTCCAGGAAGGCAGAAGCAGCCAAAGCAGACAATAGTTGCTGGAGTTGTCTCTGGGTCGCAGGAGGGCACGTACGGGACGAGGCTACCACATCCCACTCAGGTCTAATGCCTCCGGGGCAGATCAGGTCCTCAGCTGGACGAACACACTGTAGCATACTGGCCGGAGCGTCCAGCCGTGCACTAACCTCAGGGGTGGCCGCCAAAGTGTCCTCCTGTGCGCAGTGTGGGTAGTCCCTGTGTACGTGCGGACAGGCGGGCCGCCACTGCCCCAACGCCGACGCCACACCGTCAAGCTTACTCCCCAAGACCCCGACACCATGAATCAAGGAGGAGTGAAGAGCACCAAGGGCCTCGAGGAGGTCGCCGTACCCCAGCACAGCTCTCTGCGATCGCGCTGCCACACTCCCGAAAGTCGCACTCTCACAATCCCGCTGCGGCCCAGCGGACAGGATGGTAGGCTTCATCGCAACAAGATGGCCGCCAAGTATGCCCGACCCTCACCGGGGCCGGGACCCCGGGACAAGCGTCTCGATGTCCACGTCGCCGGTGACCAGGTTCCGGGGGCAGGCGAAAAGTTATCCGTTGCGTGGTCACGGGCAACAGTCGTCCCCACTACGGACCAGCTCCCGTAAAAATTCGGGGGCGGCCCGCAATGATCAGGGCAGGATACGGGCGGCGGCCGGGCAGCTCACCATCAAAGGCAGGGGCAGCCACCGGAGGGTCTGAGAATTGCACCCCCGGGCATGCACTCGGTCCGCTACGCTTGACAGTAGAGACGACCACGACGAAATGTAGGCCGAGTTTGGCACCGCTCCGGTGGACCGACTCCACCCAGTCACAACAGGCCGCTGTTGTTGAACTGCCACCCGGCCACGGCGTCCACTCGAGGTCCCGGCTCCAGGGCCGCACAGGCCGCAAAGTTCAAATGCACATTTCTCCAGCGATACCGCAGCCAGAAACCTCGGAGTCACACAGTCGGGTGCCTCTCTCCTTCAGAAACACGACCGCGTAGCACAGGTTAAGGATCTCGTGCAGGATATCCGTGCGGGATGCGGAGGTTCACGGAGCCGGGAGTCTACGCTGCCGTCCCGGTCGCCATCTTGGCTCCTCCCCTCTCTGGATAATTTTGATGAGCAAATTGGATCACCTAGCTGCCTAATAGACCATTTTTGTGAAGTGGTCCATTTAGGCAGGCTTGGCGGCAGCGGTATAGCCATAGATGTGGATTTTGCAATGATTTGTTTCTGTCGGTCTTAGATATTTGTTCTAATTTCCTTACATTTCTTTTTAGTTTTGCGGTCTCCAAGTTATATCATCTGTCTGCCATTTATTGACCACATTTCTGTTTCTTCTGTCATGTGGATGTGCCCATTTCAACCTTGGACAAAAGGTTTTTCAAAAGCATCCACATTTGGAGATAAATGAAGTGAGTGACAAGTGAGATCAGCATCACATTTGTAAAATCTTCTTTACACCCCTTACCTCGACCCTTCTGGAAGTATCACTTGACCCAATAGTGTTGTATTTTCCGTGTGGTCTCCACGCTGAGATCAGCAGACCATGCGACCAGGAGATGGGACTGACTTCCAGAGGGAGAGTATCAAGTCCAGTTAGTGGTCTGCTTTGTGTGCTTTATGGTTTCAAGCAGCAAACCCTTCTTCCTTGTTTACCTCTTAAAGGCTGAAGTCTCCCTTGATGAGAATACTGTGATATGTTGTTAGTCAGGTGGATGCCAGATAGAGGGATTTATAGGTAATAGTGGTTTGATACCTAAAGCATTAGTAGGTGGTGGCTGTAGTTGTCAGGTCGTCGGTTTGGATGTGTGCCAAAATTCCTAGGCGTTGAATTCAATTCAGATCTGACAGCTTCCGCCAGGCAGGATTTATAGCTGGAGTTTAAATTGATTCTTGGTTGTTGAGTGAAGATGTTGCCTCAAATTTGCTCGAAATGTCAGAACGTAAGTCCATAATTTTAATCACTGGGCTATTTTGTAAGTTAGGGCAAACGTTTTTGGGAATATTTTTCACCATTTTTCAAAATTCAGGGTGATGTGGGCAATGGGGAAGGAGGGTTCAATTTCGAAATGAAAATAATGTATATGGCCATTAGTTTAATTTTTATTAGAAAGCTTCATCCAGGTTTTCTGTTAAAGTAGCAAGCATTATTTTTGTAATCGTCATTCTTTAAAAAAACATACATGCATATTCTGCTCATCACAGGCGTATTACGTCACTTTACAAAGATACATTTAAAATAACACGGGCAATGACAATGTGAGAAAAAAAATGGGTGATGATTTGTAATTCTGCTGGACTGTGTATCACCTCGATTAAGGAGTTTTGTATTTCTTGAGTTTCCTTAAAAAGTCTAGCTCCTCCACGGTGTGGCTGGGATTTGTAGGTCCATACTTGTAATAGAAAAAGTAAAACTACAAGTCCCAGTGTGCTTAGTGTTGTTGGCTGAACATCATCTGATGACATGGCGCCAGTTGCCAGCTATCATAGGGGATGGGATGTGTTGCTGCAACAACAACCATGAGAAAGGCTTTGAAATGTCTGGTTTGGGTCAGTGAGGTAGGAGCCTCGGAGGGAAGAAGGACCCAAAATCAGTTACAGATATCCTAGACGAACCATGCAGTCTGTGTCCCCATTTTTTATTTCACATTTAAAAAATATACATTTTAGCTTTAGATTTTAATTTGGTGCCCCGCTTCACTTGCTTCGCTGAGCGGCCACCTAGTCTGCCTCTTTGGCCAGGTTGTCTCTGTACATTAAAAGTGGAATGTGTGGAAGAATTCTTATTTTTGGGTTATCTTGGCTGCGAATAGAAGGGTCATGCTGCTGTACTCCATACTTTCTACCTATTCTTCTGTGCTCCTCATTAATTCTTTTTAAGTTTAAATGCTTTATTTCAATTCCTCATTAATTCTGATTCGTGAAATTCTTCATAGTGCATTCAATAATTTTAGAGTGCAATCTGATTACTAGCCCCCCCACCCCCCAAACGCCCACCCCCGCCTACAGCATCACTTTCGACCAGCCCAGTCATCATCATCCAATAGCACTCTTGTTGGACCCGGCCTCGTGGCGTGGTCCTTAACCCCCTGGATTGTGCCCGTTCCCCGCCCCGGCCGTCACGGGCCACCCGTCTGAACTGCACCAAGGCCCTTCACCCGGAGCTGCACGTGGTCGCATACTCCTCGTGGCTCCGCCATCTTGTTGGCATCCACGTCACACCATGCACCAGCCGGCGCGACCCCGCTCAACCCGGCCTCGACCCCAGCGAAGCCCCGACATCGAGGCACCACGAACTAGCCAGGGGGTGCCGCAGGAACCATTCATCGCCCCCGGCGGAGGACAGTATCGATGGGACCCCCAACTGTCCTCCCCTCTCGAGGTGTGATCGCCCTGCAACTCCCATGGGCCTGGCGCCTCTCCTGCTGGGCGTCTGGCCACCTCCACCCGGCCACTCCGCCCCCTCGGGCGCATAGGTCCGGACATCAAAGGGCTCCAGACCTATATCTGGGGCGACCCCACCACAGCTCGGCAGTTGTATCCCGGAGTCGAGAGCCCTGCTGATTGAATCGCGGCTGACCCTACGGAGAAGAACTCTTGTCGGAACCATCACGAGCCCTGCTGACTGCGTCGCGGCTCCTTCTTGTGAACCCTTTCTGAACCACCTGGAACATCGGAGCCCTGCTGACGCTGTCGCGGCCCAACCTCGCTGAAACCTTCCTCGGAGCCCTGCTGACGACGTCGCGGCTCGAGCTGAGCAGAAACCATCTTGAGAGCCCTGCTGATTGAATCGCGGCTCTCCACGAACTGTACGCCAGAGCCCTGCTGACGCCGTCGCGGCTCGACCCCTCCAAGATCCGGAGGTCCTCCAGCTTGAGGATAAGAACTGGGCCCCAGGTACCCTCGTACCGCACTCCTGCCAAAGACTGTCCCGCTACCCCTACCCTTCCAAAGAGACACTGAGACTTTTGGTGGATCCCTCGATCCCTTCGTGTAAATATTGACCTCGTAACCTTTTTATTGCTGATAAAGAATTGCTTGTCTTGAGACAACCTCCTTGAGTCCGGTGTGGTGGTGTTACTGTGCTAGTACGTGATAGGAGAAGGATCTCTCAGGAGACTTCTCGGCAGCGCTCGGCTACTTCGTGCAGTGAGAGGGCCCCCCTTGGTGGTCTCACCGACTCCTCGGGGTCCGCCTTCCAACAACTCTGGATTCTGAAACTTGTTTTTCTTTATTACAGACAGACTTCAACAGGTGCCAGCGACTGCTGAGTCACACAAATTCTGAAGAGGCCGAAGGTGCTCGTGAGTACATGATGCCGGTTGGCAAGCATACTTTTTATTTTATGTAATTTAGCTACATTAAAGAATGATTTAGATGCCAATGGCAATCATAAACAACATAGATTTACGTAATTGGCTTGGGCTTTGCTAATTTGCTCCCAAGTACTGTTTGGCGCTATATTGCATGTCATGTAAATCTGTGCTACTTTGCTGAATTTCTACTTGCAAAATTAAAAGTTAATACAAACTCTTTAAGTAATCCAGCCCCTGATGACGTTCTTCCTCTTTCCATTTTAATATGTGCCTGCTTAAGTTCTTAAGTGTTTTTTCCTGTCTGACAGAGACCTGCAGGGAAAAGCTGCACAATTCAATTAACGGGTTCGTGTTCCGGAGTAATTACTGTTTTACCACAACTTCTGGATTCTTCCGTGTCCTACTAATAACATTGTTTCCATTTGTGTTTTTTTTTCTTGACCTCAGAAGAAAATTAAAAGCAAAAGAAACACACACACTTTAAAACAAATAATATGCCATGACGAGTTAATGGTTCTGAATGTAATCAAACCTATGTATTAAATATCCATGCAGAAGTAGGTTGCCATGGTATATAAAGGTTAAACAAAACAATTGGTTCTGTCGGGATTTTCAATTGCTTTTACACGTTCAAGAAGCATACAGTTTACTTGTAACACATATCAATGATTTAAGAGAAGGAGTAGCATGAACATAACACACACCAAGGTGAGGATTCAATTATATATTTAGGGAAATATCAAATATTCAAGGCTGTCGCAATATACAAATTTAATTGCAAAAAAGGTTTAAGTGACTGTGGTGAAAAAGTGACATGTGGTGATTAGTGATATAGAAAGTACACTATATACAAAACAAAAATGACCGTGCAATCAAGAAAGGAAAAAGGGGAATTTCTGTTTGTCCTTATGATTTTTTCACATATGCTTCTGGATCCATTGAAAGGTTAAACTGTGATCATGAGCATTGTGCAGACATGTATGGTGCGTCGACGTTTCAACCCTGTAGGTTGCACAATTTGTGAGAAGCGTCAAGGTGGGTCTTCTTCAGGACAGGAAAGGAGGATATGCAGCCAAAATGCAGATTCTCTAATATATCTGCGAGTGTGAAGGGCATCAGAATCAGGTCTGTATTTTCAGCCAGTGGTAGTCTCAAAATATTTCTTTACAGATTTCTTTATTTAAAGACTTCCACCCGTCGGTTGGAGTCTGTAATGGTGGCCAGTCAGATGATTTACGTGATCTGGCAGCATGCGTCCATCCGGCTCTCGCTCATTTGGAAGACATTTGTGTTAAACAAAACAATTGGTTCTGTCGGGATTTTCAATTGCTTTTAAACGTTCAAGAAGCATACAGTTTACTTGTAACACATATCAATGATTTATGAGAAGGAGTAGCATGAACATAACACACACCAAGAAGAGGCTTCAATGATATATTTAGGGAAATATCAAATATTCAAGGATGTCGCAATATACAAATTCAATTGCAAAAAAAGGTTTAAGAGACTGTGGTGAAAAAGTGACACATGGTGATTAGTGATATAGAAAGTACACTATATACAAAACAAAAATGACCGTGGAATCAATAAAGGAAAAAGGGGAATTTCTGTTTGTCCTTATGATTTTTTCACATATGCTTCAGGATCCAGTGAAAGGTTAAACTGTGATCATGAGCGTTGTGCAGACATGTATGGTGCATCGATGTTTCGAACCCATAGGTTGCGCTATTTGTTAGAAGCGTCAAGGTGGGTCTTCTTCAGGACAGGAAAGGAGGATATGCAGCCAAAATGCAGATTCTCTAATATATCTGCGAGTGTGAAGGGCATCAGAATCAGGTCCGTATTTTCAGCCAGTGGTAGCCTCAAAATATTTCTTTACGGATTTCTTTATTTAAAGACTTCCACCCGTCGGTTGGAGTCTGTAATGGTGGCCAGTCAGATGATTTACGTGATCTGGCAGCATGCGTCCATCCGTCTCTCGCTCATTTGGGAGAATTGTATATTGCGATAGCCTTGAATATTTGATATTTCCCTAAATATATCATTGAAGCCTCACCTTAGTGTGTGTTATGTTTATGCTACTCCTTCTCTTAAATCATTGATATGTGTTACAAGTAAACTGTATGCTTCTTGAACATTTAAAAGCAATTGAAAATCCCGACAGAACCAATTGTTTTGTTTAACACTTATACCCAGGTTCTGAGGGACACCGGATTGCCCCATTATATTTTTTTCTAATGGTATATAAAGGGGCAGCAATCAGGTCAACTTGTGTGGTGTGTTTAAAATAAATCCATTGAATTTATCACCACCGAATAAATGAATTACTGACCTACTGGTGGTGGAGGAGTTTTTTTAGTTAAACCTCCCATTTTGTATACTTGCAGTCCCTACCCCGCATCAGAAGCTGGTGATTGACTTTCAATATGCAATTACATTTCTTTCAATAGAACAACTGAAATCACTGCTATATTATATCAGGTATCTCAGTTAAGGGCCCTCTAACAGGCCCTGGATGCCATACTTGTGTTTATACAAAACCCTTTGCATCATGTCCCGCTCACAAAGCATCACACCGGATGCCCCTCCCATGGTGGAAATCGTTTTTCAATATTACCTGATTTTCGCAGTCTCTGCTGTGCTATATTGCACCCATATGGCCGCCCAGCCACCAGTGGCATCAAAACATCTGCACCACAAAAGAAGACATTGTATGCAATGGTTCTTGCACAGCATAAACCTACCTGGAGAGCAAGAGCACAGTGGGCTAGAGCAGTGATTCTTAAACTTTTGACTTCTGTGGACCCCCACTTAATCATTACTGCAATCTGGGGATGCTCACTAGATTGTTATTGGAATCTCAGGACCCCACTGCGTCATTACTGGAAGTCGGGGAGCCCTAGATTAAGAAATTTAGTTAATCTGAACCTCAAAACAATGCACAAAAATACACAAATGAGGAAGTATTTTTTAATTCTAAACAAATATAAAAAAAACACAACATTTTAATTTTAATGGGAAGGTCGAGCTTTTTCTAAATTGAACTGATGCCACCCATTGTTTATACTGTATTCTGTTTCATGCATTTGCACTGCTCCCACAAATAAATCTGAGGACACAAACCTAATTTTAGCCTCCACTTTCAAATTTCTTAACATTTATGGAACGCTTACAAATGTTCAGTCATTCATGTTGCCTCTTCATCTATATACACTTCATTATTTATTTTCTATTATTTGATTTGCTAATCAGTCCCGGACCCCGTGAGTAGGCATCGCGGACCCCACAGGGCTCCCTGGACCATAGGTTAAGAACTGCTGGGCTAGAACATTGGCATTCACTAAATTAACAAATAGTGTGTGATTCCAGAAATATTATATTAACAAGACATGACACCTATCCTGGTACTATTCATGACATATCAGAGGTTTGGACGATATTGAGCATAAACTTCACACTCCACTTGTGCACTACTTCTGTATTGTACAGCTTTGCATTTCATAGGAGACTATATATGCACAGCAGGCAGTATATATGCAGCAAACAGCAAGATGTTGTAAGGAATGCCTGAATTAATTTCAGCCAGTGATGGTCACATGAGACACATTTTAGACCACTAATCCATACTAGACATGGAGTGTGTTGCAGCACGGAATATTGTGTCAGAGATTAATTCTAGAAATCCACCCATCCCTTCTTTGTGTATCTCAGTGTGACGCCCTCAGTGTGACAGGGAGGCCCAGATAAGAGTCCCATGCTCACTGCAGCATGGGACTCAAGTTGCACCCTACAGATGAGGCCCAAATGGGCAGAAACTGGTCTGAGGTTGCTTGTTTTTCTGATCAGAGGGAACGTAGCCTGGCAGTTCAGGCAGGATTGTTTCTTTTGCATCAGGACCATGGCTGATTAACATATGGCTAGTTTCTGTCTGCAGTAACATGGTGGGCAAAAAACATAAGGAATTGGATTGCTGCCCAGAGTAATTACCAGAATCTGAGATTCATTTAAGCAATCCACCAAGCACTTTTTTTGTTTTTCTCAGGCAATATATATGGCCGTATGCTGCTGTAGTCAAACTGAGACATGTGGAAGTGGATACAACTATTAACATATTGACTACTACTTCACACACACAAGATGCCATACTTATGTATACACAAGTACCTGCCATTGACCTTATTGGAGTGTGTATTCACTTTTCTAAATCTACCTGCACCTTGATACTGGACTAGGTTACATAGAGAATGATTCAAATAAGCATTTACTTGAAAGTATCCAACACCCTACTGGGACTAGTACCAGTATTGCAATAGCCCACATGGAGATTGTGTTTATATGATTTTCTCAGCCTTTAGCAACACTGTGAGGACCAGTCTGGTATACACACACACACACACACACACATGCACGCATGCACGCACGCACGCACGCACACACACACACACACCTTTTGCCACAACTTGGTTTCAAGAAAAATATGTGTCTCATGTTGATGTCACACCGTCTGCCCCAAGTAATAGAAAGGAAAGATGATTGCCAACAAATTAGCACTGTATTTTGATGAATTGAGAAACCAAACACTTGATTCATGCCTGTGGTTCCTGCTATTGCACAGTGGCTGATCCTATGGCACTGCTCTGAAATGTGATTTAAATTGAGGAAGCCTATAATATGGCAACAATTGAACATGGCCCAGGCATCCTTGTGTTGTTACATTTCCTATGTCTTGTTTCACTTGCCATTTTGCAAACAATGGAGCATACTTGAAAAAGTTCAGTATGCATACCCTTCAAATATTTCCTGATGGCTATTGGATAATTGCACGATGGCTAATAAATACATAGTGGCTAATAGCTATTGGAGTAAGCTAACTGGAAGTATGTATTCAGCTGATGCACATATGACTTTCTTCATTGCCCCAAGGCCAATGATAAGATGTTGGTATCTGAAGGTTTGAGTGGAAGAGGAAATAGATGGACTAATACCACCCAGATCCATACACTTATGCTCTTCGTTTTCTGGATTTCTGTTAGTGTCTGTAGAAGTGATCCATGGGGTTATAAGGAGTGGTGATGAATTTATCTAAAACTCTTTCTCCTGTGGGACTATTGGTCTTTTAACTAGAGTGGCAATATAATTGATGGGATGAGGTCCATCTGATCACAAAACCCTACTGCCATCCTCTTCCTGTGTGATGGAAGAACGCGCCCTGTGAATGATGATGTTTAGGTGGGTATGAACATCTGCAGGTCGGCATCTCAGACTGCCAATATTCAGCAGAGAGAAGCATACAACAGGTTTGGAGTGTGATGGCCCATTGTCCAAAAGAGTTGGATAATTGTGTATGGGAGTTGTATTTATGTGTGATGCATGTTCCCACTGTCCCTAGATTTTGCTGTGTCAAGTCCTCTCCTACCAGGTGGGTTAGTGCTGCCACTGTCTCTTCTGAGCATGAGTGGCTTCTCGCTTGAATTTCAGGTGTTTTCTGATTGTTACCTAGCACCCAACATTGGCTTTTGCCTCACTCTTTACCCCTGCTCAATGTTTCGTACTATCAGACATTATTGTGTAAATATACCAAGAGGATTTATGTCCTGGGTGAGATTCTGCCACATGGTCTGGTCACTTTGCCATTGGATTCAAGCTAACCTGGCTGATATGGGGTGTTACCCCAAAACTGGTCAAGGGATGCTTGTTTCCGGTCCAGGGAAGACCTGACTTGGCAGTTCAGGCTGGACTTTTCCCTTAAGGAACAGGGTCAAGATTGATTTGCATATAGCTGGTACTGAACTGAGGTGGCGAAGTGAGCTAAAGAACGATGATGGATTCAACCCAGATCTGTGACTGGGGGTGAGTGTCTGAAATGTTTCAGCACTCCGACCATTATCTCCTTGTGTTTGCACTATTAACTTAATATTGAAAAAAACATTTATTCAATTTAGATATATCAAAGTAAATAAAAATAATTCTCCTGAAGTTTAAATAAAAAAAAAAAATCAATTCCCACCTAAAGTTAAAAAAAGAATATTTTAATTATGCAGTAATAATTATTAAAAGTGATGTGTAAAATGAATTAAAAGTCATTTCATTATCTTTTTAATAAACTATAATTTTACATTAATTTGTTAAATTAAAAAAGTTAATACATTTTGCATAATTAAATCATATTTTTAGACTATTTTAACACTAAATTAGTCCATACCTCCATTATTTTCCATGGAAGGGTGTTTCAGTACCAGTAGTTGGCCAAGTGTGGTGTTGGAGGTAGTGCTATTTCTTGTTTGCCAGTAGTAATTTACACTCACAAGTTTGAAACGTGTAAATCTACACTTTTGTGTAACTTTACTCTCGGATTTTGTGAATAGTCAAAAGTAGTAAAGTTACTCATAATTGTAAGAGCAAATTACAATGTAAATTACACACAAGTGTAAGTTACCTTTGCAAACAGACCTGTATGTGCCAATCGGGCACGCAAAAAGCATTAGGTCCTGGATTTCACTTTGAGTCCTTTCTAGGATTAGTTTAAATACTTTTCAATGGAGTTTCTTGCATGCATTTTTCTCCACGTTTAAAGATTTTCTTCAGAAGTTGTGCAGTCAATCAGTGCAAAAACGGTAGTATCGTGCACAAAATCAGTTACAAAAATCATGTTTGCACATTATTTAGAATTAATTACCATAAAAATAAAAAACGCTTACAAAAAGCAATCAGTTGCCATGCACAAATGGTAGTTGAACTGATTTGTTTGTGCCTTTGATCCCATATTGGGACTATGGCTGTCAGTGTCAGGAGTAGAGATAAGACAGAAAAGCAATGGTTTGCAATCATAATTCTTCGTTGGGCCTGTGCTTGAGGACCATCTGTGGGCCGATTTTTTATGCAGCTAGTTTTCTCTGTTATATTTTTTATTAGTAATGACTTGGAAGGCTGCTTATGCTGAACGCTTAAGGCTGCAGCAAGCCCTCACCACTACCACGTCCCCCAGCATGCACACTCAAATGGCCCACTGTCACCAGTCCTACAGATTGACAATGGTCCTTGGGGGTCAGAGCATGTGGCGTGCTTCCTAATATCCCGGACTCAGGGCATTACAGGGAGTCCCTGCCAGGTGACAGTCTGCTTTGGAGTAGCAGAGCTCACACTCCACTGCCAAGGGAGTAAGAAGCAGTGTGGAGGATGATAGGACTCGAGGGGGTTATGCTTTCGTCTGTCACAGCACACTTAGTGCCTCAGGATGGCTTCCACCCCACTCACGACAGCCAGTGAGGAAGCTGAGATGGCATCAGAGAATCAAGTCTACAAATAAAAAATGTAACTGTGATCCTAAGTGCAATGGTGGGGGGGGTTAGTAGGCGTAGGGATGAGGCAGACATGTGGCTAAAATGAACAAAGTGCCTTGTGACTATTTTGGTGGCTTTCACCTACAAGTAACTGCATATAAACTATAACACACACCTTAAATGAGAAATGGGAAACAGCCTTCACGACGCAGCATTTACCACATATATATATATATCTATATATTACCTACTGGCGGTCGCCAGTAGGTAGTTATAGTTAGGACCACGTTTCCATAGGAAAACCTCAACATTCTATTTTGAATAACTTTGGCGCCGGTCGACGAATCCTCGCGAATTTCTCAAAATAGGTGGGGCGCTACGCTCCGCTCCTACCCTGAAAGTCTCGGGGGCATCCGTCAAGCGGGGGCTGAGATAAAAGGGGGGTCCCAAAACGCGTTTTTCCCATGCATTTTTCCATAGGACCTTTAGAACTTTAGAGCTACAGCCCGAACGGCTGAACAGAATTACTCAAAATTTGGCAGAGAGGTAGTCCCTAGGTCAAGGAAGTGCCTTTTGTAGGTTTGGTGTAAATCTGTTCAGTAGATTCTGAGAAAATAGCCTTTAAATCAATATATATATCTGAGCCCGCTTACGGTACGCTTACCGTACGCTTACGGTAAGCGTACGGTGGCGTGCGCGAGCGCGATTCTGATTGGCTCTTAGATCTTAGTAAACATTCGAATCGGCCGAAACCAGGAAGCGGCGGCCGCCATTTTCTGTGTTTCACTCTGAAAAAAAAAGAGTGAAAACAAGAAAAGGGGGCAATGAGGAGAGTTACAGACCCCCTTACATTTGTGAGGGGGTCAAAGAAGGACTGTAAAGTACAAAACAAACATTTATTGATTTTTAAAAAAAATCACGGGGTACGCGTACGGTAAGCTTACGGTAAGCGTACGGAAGAAACATGGCGTGCGCGAGCGCGATTCTGATTGGCTCTTAGATCTTAGTAAACATTCGAATCGGCCGAAACCAGGAAGCGGCGGCCGCCATTTTGTGTGTTTCACTCAGAAAAAAAACAGAGAAAACAAGGAAAGGGGGCAATGAGGAGAGTTACAGACCCCCTAACATTTGTAAGGGGGTCAAAGAAGGACAGAAAAGTACAAAAAAAACATTTATTGATTTTAAAAAAAATCACGGGGTACGCGTACCGTAAGCTTACGGTAAGCGTACGGTAAAAAAAATAAAAAAAAATAAATGAAAAGCAGATTTAAGAGTTTGCTCATCATATGTCCTCCATGTGCGCACGGTGCGCGAAGCGCATCGTGCGTTCATGGCCCATCTAGCGTAATGTGGGCACGCGGTGCGCGAAGCGCACCGCGTGCTCACTTTGTGCGCACGGTGCGCGAAGCGCATCGTGCGTTCATGGCCCATCTAGCGTAATGTGGGCACGCGGTGCGCGAAGCGCACCGCGTGCTCACTGTGCGCGCACGGTGCGCGAAGCGCACCGTGCGCGCATGGAACGAACTGCGTTAAGTGGGCACGCACGCCACAAATGGCGTAAAGTAACTTAGCATTTAAAAAACCGTACAAATTCACTGAAAAAACCATAGGTTTCACACATGTTATAGTTAGCTGGAAATTTTACTGATAAAAAACCAATGAAATTCCCCCGTTATAGTTACTGTAGGCAACTATAACTCACGCGACCGTAATCCTCTGCTGATGACATATGTGTCTTTATGAAAAAAAAATATTTGTAATATATGTATAGCTAAAATTTAATGGAAGAAGACATGGGCAAATAAGTGTCTAAATACAGTATTAGCATCAGCAGAGGATTACGGTCGCGTGAGTTATAGTTGCCTACAGTAACTATAACGGGGGAATTTCATTGGTTTTTTATCAGTAAAATTTCCAGCTAACTATAACATGTGTGAAACCTATGGTTTTTTCAGTGAATATATATATATATATATATATATATATATATATATATATATATATATATATATATATATATATATATATAATCTACTGGCGGTCGCCAGTAGACAGTTATAGTTAGGACCGAGTTTCCATAGGAAATCTGAAAATTCTATTTTGAATAACTTTGGCGACGGTTGACGAATCCTCGCGAAATTTTCAAAACTAATGGGGCGCTCCGTTCAGCTCCTACCCTGAAAGTCTCGGGGTGATTCGTTAAGCGGGGCCGAGAAAAAAGGGGGGTCCAAAAATGCGTTTTCCCCATGCATTTTTCCATAGGACCTTTAGTCGAAGGTACAGCCCAAACGGCTGAACAGAATTACTTGAAATTTGGCAGAGAGGTAGTCCTCAGGTCAGGGAAGTGCCTTTTGCAGGTCTTGTGTCAATCTGTTCAGTAGTTCCTGAGAAAATAGCATTTAAAAGCATATAAATATCTATAAGCGCGCACCGTGCGAGCACCCTAACGTGCGCGAGCGCAATTCTGATTGGTGGTTACATGTTAGTCAACGTTCGAATCAGTCGAAATCAGTAAGTGTCGGCCCGCCATTTTGTTTGTTTTCAGTGCGAGAGGGAAAAAGGAAGGTGGCGAACACGAAAAGGGGGCAGGGTAGAGAGTTCCTGACCCCCTAGCCTTTGACCCCGAAGGCAGAATTTTTTTTTTTTTTAAATCGCGGGGGTGCGCGCACCGTGCGCTCACGGTGAAAAACCCCACAAAAAATAAAAATTCATACGTAGTTTATTGTAAAATAAATATATAAAAAAATAATAATACATAAATAAATTAGCATTTAAAAAAAACGTACAAATTCACTGAAAGAACCATAGGTTTCACACACGTTATAGTTAGGAATTAGCATTTAAAAAACCTTGCAAATTCACTTAAAAAACCATAGGTTTCACACATGTTATAGTTAGGTGGATATTTCACTCGTAAAAAACCAATGAAATTCCCCCGTTATAGTTAGTTCAGATAACTATAACTCGCGCGACCGCCACTCTATCACAAGGATGATGTCATCAGTGATGTCATGAGTGATGCCACTGACCATGTCATGAGTGATGTAATATGTGACGTCATGAGTGGTGGATTGCGGGCGCGCGAGTTATAGTTATCTGAACTAACTATAACGGGGGAATTTCATTGGTTTTTTACGAGTGAAATATCCACCTAACTATAACATGTGTGAAACCTATGGTTTTTTAAGTGAATATATATATATACATATATATACATATATATATATTCACTAAAAAAACATAGGTTTTAGGGTAATTAATAGCTAGTTGGACATTTCACTCGTACAAAACCATAGAAATTCCCCCGTTATAGTTAGTTTAGCTAACTATAACTCGTGCCCCCGCAATGCACTGCTGATGACGTCACATATTACATCACTCATGACCTGGTCAGTGATTTCACTGATGACATCACTTATGACATCTCAAATGACATCACTCATGACATCTCCAGTGACTGTGTGTTTCTGTAAAGTTTAACTATGTTTAATATATATAGGGAAAGGCGTATTGAAGAATGAGTGGGTGTATAAGTGTCTGAATGGATGATTTATTTAGTGGGTGCGGAACTGAGTCTATAAGTGAGTGATTAAACGTATCTTAGTGAATGCATGGGTTGGTGAGTAAACTGTGTGAATGTCTGTATCCATCTGTCTGTGTAAGTGGCTGCATGGGTTTGTGAATAGCTACATGAGTTACTATATGAGTTATTGATTGGTTGTATGAGTATCTGTATGGGTGGCTGAGTGTTTGTGTGGGTGAGGTGTGTGTGACTCTGTGCATAGATGTGTGAGTGGGTGATTCACTGGGTGCATGGTTTCAAGAGTGCATCTGTGATGGACTGCATGGGTGGGTGAGTGTGTGTATGGGTATGTTAGTGAGTGAATGTATATCTCAGTGGTACATGTGCAAGTAACTACATATTTAAAAGGCAGTATATACGTGTGTTAGAGTATTTAAATGGCTATAAGTGAGAGTGTGTGATTGTGAGAGTGGCTGTATGAATGAGTGTGTGGTTGTATCAGTGATTGTATAAGAGCGTAAGAATGTTCTAGTATTTGTATGAGTAAGTGAGCAGGTGTGTGTATAACTATATAGGTGAGTAAATGGGTGTGTGATTATTTATTTGCATAACTGACTAGATGTGTGAGTACCTCTCTGGATGAGTGGTGGTGTGTGCGTGTCTATATAGGTGTATGAGTGCATATGACAGTCCTGTACTAAGTGACCATAAGTATGAGTGACTGTACGGATGAGTGAGTGGATGTGTGTGTAGACCTAAGAATCAGCGAGTGGGTATGTAGTTATTGGTGTTGGAGTGTCAATGGTTTTGAGAATGGCCGTCTGTAATTTAGAGTGGGTGTATCAAAGGTGTTATTAGGGTATGAGAAGATGCATCAATTTATCACATGGATGATGTCATCAGTGATGTCGTTTGAGAAGTCATCAGTGATGTCATCAGTGATGTCACTGACCATGTCATGAGTGATGTAAAATGTGACGTCATCAGCAGTGCATTGCGGGGGCGCGAGTTATAGTTAGCTGAACTAACTATAACAGGGAATTTCTATGGCTTTGTACGAGTGAAATGTCCAACTAACTATAACTTACCCTAAAACCTATGAACACCTCTCTGCAACGCAGCTCCCTGGCGCATACTGGAGGTACATGGTAGGCTAGTTGGCCCCCAGGGACCCTCAGTATGCAAGGGGAATTAATTCCCCAACTTACAACTTGCCAGGGGGCGCATTTGCCCAGTGGTGAAGGAAGGGGGCGGGGCCTAAGGTCACATGTGTGCAAACGCGCCCTATGGCTCGTTTTAATTTGAGGAATTAATTCCTCTTCAATCCTGAGGGTCCCTGGGGGCCAACTAGACCACCATGTACCTCCAGTATGCGCCAGGGAGCCGGGTTGCAGAGAGGTGTGCAGAGGCCATGCCCCTTTTTACACCTCTCTGCAACGCAGCTCTGTGGCGCTTACTGGAGGTACCTGGTGGGCTAGTTAGCCCCCAGGGACCCTCAGGATTGAAGAGGAATTAATTCCCCAACTTCAAACTCGCCACAGGGCGTGTTTGCACACATATCACCTCAGGCCCCGCCCCCTCCCTTCACCACTGTGCAAACGCGCCCCGTGGTGCATTTTAAGTTGGGGGATTAAGTCCCCTTGAATCCTGAGGGTCCCTGGTTTCCAACTAGCACACCAGGTACCTCCAGTAAGCGCCACAGAGCTGCGTTGCAGAGAGGTGTAAAAAGGGGCATGGCCTCTGACCACCTCTCTGCAACACAGCTCCCTGGCACATACTGGAGGTTCCTGGTGGGCTACTTGGCCCACAGGGATGCCCAGTTTTCAAGGGGAATTACTTCCCTATCTTCCAACGCGCCAGGGGGCGCGTTTGCAGAGTGCTGCAGGGAAGGGGCGGGGCCTCCGGCACGATGCTGGTCTTTTTTTATATTTATTTTTTAAAGAAGGGGGGCTGTGTGGCCCCCTTCCTTTTCTATTTTATGGGCCCTGGGGACCCCATCCCCCAGGGCCTGACCCCCATTTAAAAAAAAAAAACTGTTACGGGAAGGGGGCTGCGTGGGCCCCCCTCCCGTGACCAATTCCGGCCCCGGGGACCCCATCCCCAGAGACATGGCCAAATCTTTTTTTTATTATGTAAGGGGTTGTGTGGCCCCCTCCTAAGGCCGCTATTGACCCTGGGCACACCATCTCCCGGGGCCGGCCTTTATTTATTTATTTGTTTTGGGGTTTTTTTTCTTTGGGAGGGGGGCCATGTGGCCCCCCTCCCGGGCGACTTCTGGTCCCGGGGACCCCACCCCCCGGGGCCTGGCCATTGTTTTTTTTTGTGTTTTTCAGAGGGGGGCCGCGTGGCCCCCCTCCTCAGGCCTATTATGGCCCTTGGGACCCCATCCCCCCGGGCCGGCCTGCCTTTTTTTTTAATAAAGTTTTTAGGGGAGGGGGGCTGCGTGGCCCCCTCCCAGGCCACTTCTGGCCCCGGGGACCCCATCCCCCAGGGCCGGACCTATCTGTTGGGGACCGTGGGGGGTCCCCAATCTCCCCACGTTCCCGCCGGCTCCCCGCATCTTGGGGGAGCCGGATTTGCTTTCCCACAAGGGGAGCTGCTGACATGCAGCTCCCCTTATGGAAAAGCAATTCTGCTTTGCTTCATTGTAGCGAGAGCAGGTTTCCCTGCTCTTGCTTCAATGAAGCAAAGCAGTTTGCAATGACAGGGCGGGAGCCGCAAGGCTCCCGCCCTGTCACTGCAAACAGCAGTGTCCCGGGGGTGGGCACCCCAGAACACTGCAGGAGCCGGCCCTAGGGGGTGGCAGTCCCCAGGGCCATCATTGGCTTCAGGAGGGGGCGCCGCACGCCCCCCCCTCCCACTTAATGCAAAGCCCCGGGGGGGTGGTGGTCCCCTGGGCTCGGGGGGCCGTGTGCCCTCGCTTACAATTAATGAAAGTCCCGAGGGGTGGCGGTCCCTGGGGCTTGGGGGAGCCTTAGAGGCCTCTCCACACATTTAAAAATTTGCCCCGGGGGTGGAAGTCCCCGGGGCAAGTGTGGGGGGAACTGCCCCCAGGACCTGGCCCAACTGGGGGCTTTATTAAGACCGCGCTTTGTTTTTTAAAATTTTTGGCCGGATCCGCGGATCCTCCGCGGAACCGCGATTTTATATAAAAAAGAAAAATGCTTTTTTTGGCCCTGGGGGGGGGTCCTTCTAGGACCCCCTGAGCAGGCCTAGGGGGTCAGAGCGTTTCTACCCTGCCCCCTTTTCCTGTTTTGCACATTTGTTTTTCTGTTTTTCTATGGGAAATCGATTTTTTCAACTGTATTTTTTGAGTTTCTCAGGAACTACTGAACGGATTTACACCACTTAAAAAAAAGGTCTCTTTCTGAGCCAAGGGCTACCTTTTTGCAAAATTTGGTGTAATTCCGTTCAGCAGTTCAGGCTGTAGCCTGTTCCAAAAGTTCCTGTGGGAAAAAACATGGAGAAAACACGGTTTGGGACCCCCCTTTTTTATCGGCCCCTGCTTGACGAATCACCCCAAAACTTTCAGGATAGGGGCTGACCGGAGCGCCCCACCAGTTTTGAAAATTTCACAAAGATTCGTCCTCAGGCGCCAAAGTTATTGGGAAAAGAATGTTACGATTTTCCCATGGTAACTAGGTCCTAACTATAACTACCTACTGGTGACCGCCAGTAGGTAATAGACACATATATATATGATACAGGTAATTTTTTATCAAAATTTCTAACTATCAAATGGGATAATGATTGTTTGTTTATTGGTATGGATATCACCGCATTGTATACAAGTATACACCATACTGATGGCATTGAGGCGATTAGGTACTTTTTGGGCAATCACAGTATTGAGTTATATGAGCACAATTGAATGGTTTTAAAAATGATTGAGACTTGCCTGAAGAACAACAATTTCTTGTTCAATAAGGAGGTTTACCAACAGGTCTGAGGGGTGGCGATGGGGGCATGCTTCTCTCCCAGCTATGCATGTTTACACTTTGGCTGGTGGAAGGAGCATGTCCTCAGAAACCACCACAAAGTCATGTATGACGCCCATGTGTTGCACTGGTGGCCATTCATAGATGACGTGTTTGTGGTGTTGAGAGGACCTATGCAATCTGCCGAAATGTTTTGTAAATGCTATTAACATCAACACGTTGAATTTGAATTTCACGGCACATATCAGCGGTGAGTGTGTTCAATTTTTGGATGTCGAAGTGTATATAGAGGGAAGTACAGTGCACACCTAGCTACATAGAAAGAGCACTGCTGACAATTAGATATTGCATGCCAGAAGCTCCCATCCCAATCATCTGATCCGGAGTATTCTCTATGGGGAGTTTTTGAGAATCTGGAGGATTTGCAGTTCAGAAACAGACCTCATTTCATGCCAGAATGATGCTTTTCAGCGCTTTATTGAAGGGGGTTACAAAAGTAAGGAATTGAGAATAGCCTTGGGTAATGGCAATAATCGCATCAGGGAAGTAAGTCTTCAGGGCATTGCTAGCAAAACTGTTCCCATATCTAATGCTCCTAGTCATGATATTGTTACATCAGATGAAGTCAGATTGATAACCACATTCGGCCGTCAAGAAAAACAGATCAGAAAGATCATCTATACCCACTGGCCTATAGTTGTGTCAGGCCTAACTTTGTCCCAGAACCTGCCACAGCTTCCTTCTGTCTTCACACAGCTTTCGTGGCGTGCGGCGGAATCTTCTATCCGGCAATCAGATTTTATCAACCAAATAAGCTAATTGATTAACGGATAAGCATATCGGAATTAACATAAAAAGGACGATTTGTATTGAGTTGGACGCCAGTTTTATCATAACCCTAGGTCGGTGGTGTTAAACACTTTATGAATTGGAAACTTATCGTTTAAGTTCATCCTTACTCTTGGCTAGATGTAATGAATGCTCTACAGCCTGCAGCAGTTACAGACAATACTTGATCATCAATTTGAAAGAAAAAATGAATCAACTTTGGTCAATTGTGGCCCTTTTTCCTGACAAAGGCACTGCTCTATGCCGAAACGTGCATCGAATACAACAGTCCATTATCATTGTGTCACATTGTTTCGCCACAATTATGAAAATCAGACACTAATTGTTATTATTGTCATTGTCAAAAACAAAGAAAATTGTGATTTTTATTGTATGTTAGTTCTATATTGTATGAAAAATGAATGAGTATAAGTGGAGTGCTGTTTTAGCATGAAATGATTTTTTCAGTATTTAATCGACCATTAATAAAAACATTTTCTATCTTGTGAAGAAAAACAGATACTGTTGGTTCTTCTTTGGTTTTTCATGTATATTGTTTAATCTATTGTTGAAATTATGTGATGTTGGTATCAATGTTGCCTTAAGTCTGTACACTAGACAGCTTCCTTTCTTTGACATTCAGGCACGCTCCCTCTATGAGGGACGCGCTTGTAAAAAGCAGTCCTGAAGTTAGTGCTTTTGGTACGTGGTTTTCATCTAGGACAGGTTTCTTCAAGTACAGCTCTTATCGAGCGCGTACATTTGGGGTCAATACCACCGAATACACCACAGCTTTCGACCCGACACCTATTAAAATCCAGGATAACTACACCTGTTGGATTGAGTATGCTGTTTATATTTTGGAATGTACCTGTCATGTGAAATATGTTGGGCGCACTAAGCTCCAAGTTTATAACAGGATACTCCAGCATTTACGAGCCGTGGTGAACTCAGACCCCAACTATCCAGTTGCTTGACATCTGAAACTTTTCCATAATAACAACTTAAATGGCCTCAAATATTTTGTGATAGGAGCAGTTGCCAAATCCATCCGAGGCGGCAACAGAGAGAAGCAATTGCACCAGCCAGAGTCTATCCTACAACTAGATACTAGGATGCCCAATGGTTTGAACACGGGGGAAGATCTATATAAATTCCTCTAGTCCTGTATTTTGTTGGCTTGGCTAAGTTAGGTTTTTATGTTTAGTCATGTGTTTTCTCGTTGGCTCTCTGCACTGTTTAAGTTTTGGAGAAAATATATATATATATCTTTTCTATGCCAGCAACATTTATATACTTATCTCTAGTTTACAGTGCACTTGCACTTTGTTCTTAGATATATGTGGTATACCGCAGGGATCGTTGTTTTTACAATGTCATTTTTAACTTACAATTTGCACATTCTTGTTATTTACACCACCTTGCACTTTATTATCAGCACTGTTTTTTTGGTAGCGTGCAATAGAGAAACGAGAGCGCTTGACATCATAAGATGATACTACATGAATATACATTTTTTCCGGTATCAACATTTTAGGATCCGGCATATTTCACCACTTGGTTAGATTTTAACATTTTGTATTTATGTGCCGTGTATCATGCTTTTGCAGTTTTACCATTTGATTTTATCTCATGAATTCACACTTGTTTTTACTTTTAAATCATTGTATTTACTATATGCAAGTGTATGATTTACATTACTGTCAAGTCTGTTGTCCAGTTCTATTGCTCGGGGTGGTGTTTGGAGGTTCCAAACTAGGATGTGGTCACTATTTATTGATTGTAATTGGACCATCGCGTCATGTGATCAAGACCGTGGAAATGCGGTCGAAATGCGTCATGCTGGGCACTTGCCTTCATCGAATGGATGCTTTCAACTTTAAAATACATTTTTTTGTTTCTGAAAATGAAGCACTGCAATCGAAAATCTATACGTTGTGGTCCGTACCTGTTTTCCCCGTCGTGGTGGATGTGGCAAGGAGGGAGGGAGAGAGAGAGAGAGGGAGGGAGGGAGGGAGGGAGAGAGAGAGAGAGAGAGAGAGAGAGAGAGAGAGAGAGAGAGAGAGAGAGAGAGAGAGAGAGAGAGAGAGAGAGAGAGAGAGAGAGAGAGAGAGAGAGAGAGAGAGAGAGAGAGAGAGAGAGAGAGAGAGAGAGAGAGAGAGAGAGAGAGAGAGAGAGAGAGAGAGAGAGAGAGAGAGATACAAAAAACTCCCCAAAACTATGGTGAGAAAGGTAGCAATTACTCAAAGTCAGGGGATTACATCCTGTATATTCAGTCAGACCACTTCGGGGACTAGACCACCAGAGAGACCCATTTCGGCAAAAACACTGCCTTTTTCAATCTGAAGTGCGCCATATTGGTGCTCTATTTAAACATTAAAATCAGTTGACATAAACAATGCCCTATTTTTGGCAGCAGACCATCAGACATGTGTAAACACTGTGAGGGGCAACTCCTTCTTCAAAGCAATAAAACACAACTATAGCTCCCAGTAGTTAGTAAAAACTAAATTAATACAATTCATGAGTTTACCTACGAAAATATATAACTTGCAACCAGTCCTACTGTGCGCTACACATGTGGTTAAACAATTCATCGTACTTCAAAATTCAATCATACATCTTATTGGTACACGTCAAGAACCCGATTGGAATGTAGTTCGAGTCCTCAGCTGTAAGAAAGGCATTTATGTGTCTTTATCTAAACCACTTAAATCAACTATTAAAATAATATTAATCACAATAATGCTGCCTTACAGGCCCCTCTCAAGACCTTCTATCATGTAAATCATGCCTTTATACTCAAGGGGCATCCAACCCTAGTAATCTAAATAAAACTCTTCTATCTGAGTCTTCCAGTAGGCACACAAAGGCAGCAGTGAAAAATGTAACTTCAAGTCCGGTGTGGCTCAGTCTGACACTTAGTGTTGAAGTCCCATGACTCGACCGCTCGGCCAATGCCATCCACAGTGTCTAGCTCCAAAACTAAATATATATATATATATATATATATATATATATATATATATATATATATATATATATATATATTACCTACTGGCGGTCGCCAGTAGGTAGTTATAGTTAGGACCCCTTTTCCATAGGAAATCCGCAACATTCTATTTTGAATAACTTTGGCGCCGGTCGATGAATCCTCGCGAATTTCTCAAAATAGGTGGGGCGCTACGCTCCGCTCCTACCCTGAAAGTCTCGGGGGATTCGTCAAGCGGGGGCTGAGATAAAAGGGGGTTCCCAAAACGCGTTTTTCCCATGCATTTTTCCATAGGACCTTTAGACAGGGCTACAGCCCGAACGGCTGAACAGAATTACTAGAAATTTGGTAGAGAGGTAGTCCCTAGGTCAAGGAAGTGCCTTTTGTAGGTTTGGTGTAAATCTGTTCAGTAGATTCTGAGACAATTGCCTTTAAATCAATATATATATCTGAGCCAGCTTACGGTACGCGTACCGTAAGCTTACCGTACGCGTACGGTGGCGTGCGCGAGCGCGATTCTGATTGGCTGTTAGATCTTAGTAAACATTCGAATCGGCCGAAACCAGGAAGCGGCGGCCGCCATTTTGTGTGTTTCACTCAGAAAAAAAAAGAGTGAAAACAAGAAAAGGGGGCAAGGAGGAGAGTTACAGACCCCCTTACATTTGTGAGGGGGTCAAAGAAGGACTGTAAAGTTCAAAGAAAACATTTATTGATTTTTAAAAAAATTACGGGGCACGCGTACGGTAAGCTTACGGTAAGCGTACGGAAGAAAAAATAAATTAAAAAAGAAATGAAATGCAGATTTAAGAGTTTAGATATTAGGGAGCTCTAAAAAGAGCCGTTGTGTTTATGAAGTCATTTTTTTAGTGGTACCTACAAGTAAGTACCGATGCAGAGTATAAGGTTCAAGAGGAAGACTTTGTTCCCTTCATCATTGAAGTGCACACCATCTCCTCTATAAATGTCTTGCATGTCATAACGCAAGTTGTTGTGGTAAATGGCACCCATACCATAGTCACGGAGGAAAGCAGAAACAGATTTGTTGACGTGCTTTCTTGCTTTGTCAATCTGCGGACAGAAATGATTGGACCAGTTCCATTTTTGCCTTTGGCATATGTTGGAAAACACAAAGGCAGTTTTAGGGAAAAGTGAAAACAGTTGTGCAAAGGTGTCCTTCATAAGCATTTCCAGACCTACCCCAGTCAAAGTGCCTAGGTCATTGCCACCACAGTGCACTATTATGAGGTCAGGGTGTTGGATTTGCATGAAGGATTTCACCAATGGCATCAATTGGTGCCACTTTAACCCTCTCTGACCAATCCATTTAATGTCTACATTTGGCAAAGCAAGGTCTCTCACCATACCTGTTTTCTCTGCAAACTTTTCACTCCAGAAGACATAGCTGTGCCCTACAACCCACACTGTGAACATCTTCAAAGGAGAACTGGATGCACTCAGGAGGTGTCTTTCAGTAGAATGGCAATATGAAAAGAAAGACAGTTTGGAAATGGAGGCATACATATTTTTTTCAAAACAAAAAGAACTGATTGGCTGTTTCATACCATTCTAGAATAAAAACTAGGCTGTATGTGTAAATTAATAGAAGCATGTTTTGTATTGGTACAAAAAAATGTGTTACCAAAGAACAGTACTATGGATTTGCTGTTAGGTTTGAAAAGTCAAGCACTCTTGCTCTGTGGAATTGAAACATTGTGTGGCGAACTTCTGACCTAACTCCACACAGCAGTGTTCCATGAGCTGTTGCTATGGTAGCAGGCAGAAGTCAAGTTGGGGGAAGGGTACTAGGCAGAAGTCAAGTTGGGGGCAGGGTACTTTTGGAAAAGGGTTGGTTTTCAACCAATAGAAATGTGTGATTACATTTGAAAAAAAGGGGGAAGCACTGAGATTTGAAACTTACATGTATATGTGTGGAAAAATAGAGGGAAAGTTTTCCATTATCTGGTTCTGCTGAGAGGAGAGAGGTGTACAGCTCTGAGATCCTGGCTCTGCTAATCTGCTGTTTGAGTGCCACATTTCTTTCACAACTAACTAATTTTAAAGGTGAGGTTAGAGTTTGAGAGGAGATGTATATGGTAAATTAAGAAATGAATAATAGAAATGGAAATCCTTTTGTTGAAGTTGCGTTTATCATTTTCTGTTTTGGGAGAAATTTAAATGTGAGGAACATGTAAAATAATATGGACTATGTTTTCACGATAAATTAAGGTGTACTGGAAAAAAAAAGAATAGTTTAAGGGTTTGAGGTTGGACTCAGTAATGCAAATACATTCAGCATCACTAAGGCTGGTTGCCCTTGCTGGAATGTAGGCAGCCACCCAGGTTACACATGGTGGTGGTCTGAAAAAGCAGTTTGGACATGTGCATTTAAAAAAATCAAAAAAGTGGATTCATAATGTGTCAGTCTGTAAAAGTGATTTTCACTTGCCAAAAAAAAAGAGCAGTAAGTGTGCTTTCAAATTGGCAAAGAAATTTCGTTTTGGGACTAATGTGAAAACATGACTCTGTGTGGAAATAGGAATTACAGGCAGAAATTTATTGCGTTTTTCTCTGGTGATTTCACAGTTGCATTAGTAGGAAAAAGGGGGAGCGATTTTTTGGGGGAAGAAGCAGACTCTTAGCACACACCCAGCTGCTTGCCATGTATAATCATGCACAGTATTTACAAGCGAGTGGGGTTTTCAGGTTTCAGTCTGTAATGCAAATACATTCAGCATCACTAAGGCTGGTTGCCCTTGCTGGAATGTAGGCAGCCACCCAGGTTACACATGGTGGTGGTTTGAAAAAGCAGTTTGGACATGGGCTTTTTAAAAAAACTGAAAAGTGGTTTCATAATGTGTCAGTCTGTAAAAGTGATTTTAACTTGCCAAAAAAAAGAGCAGTAAGTGTGCATTCAAATTGGCAAAGAAATTTCGTTTTGGGACTAATGTGAAAACATGACTCTGTGTGGAAATAGGAATTACAGGCAGAGATTTATTGCGTTTTGCTCTGGTGATTTCACAGTTGCATTAGTAGGAAAAAGGGGGAGCGATTTTTTGGTGCAGAAGCAGACTCTTAGCACACACCCAGCTGCTTGCCATGTATAATCATGCACAGTATTTACAAGCGAGTGGGGTTTTCAGGTTTCAGTCTGTAATGCAAATACATTCAGCATCACTAAGGCTGGTTGCCCTTGCTGGAATGTAGGCAGCCACCCAGGTTACACATGGTGGTGGTCTGAAAAAGCAGTTTGGACATGTGCATTTAAAAAAAACAAAAAAGTGGATTCATAATGTGTCAGTCTGTAAAAGTGATTTTCACTTGCCAAAAAAAAAGAGCAGTAAGTGTGCTTTCAAATTGGCAAAGAAATTTCGTTTTGGGACTAATGTGAAAACATGACTCTGTGTGGAAATAGGAATTACAGGCAGAGATTTATTGCGTTTTTCTCTGGTAATTTCACAGTTGCATTAGTAGGAAAAAGGGGGAGCGATTTTTTGGGGGAAGAAGCAGACTCTTAGCACACACCCAGCTGCTTGCCATGTATAATCATGCACAGTATTTACAAGCGAGTGGGGTTTTCAGGTTTCAGTCTGTAATGCAAATACATTCAGCATCACTAAGGCTGGTTGCCCTTGCTGGAATGTAGGCAGCCACCCAGGTTACACATGGTGGTGGTCTGAAAAAGCAGTTTGGACATGGGCTTTTTAAAAAAACTGAAAAGTGGTTTCATAATGTGTCAGTCTGTAAAAGTGATTTTAACTTGCCAAAAAAAAAGAGCAGGAAGTGTGCATTCAAATTGGCAAAGAAATTTCGTTTTGGGACTAATGTGAAAACATGACTCTGTGTGGAAATAGGAATTACAGGCAGAGATTTATTGCGTTTTGCTCTGGTGATTTCACAGTTGCATTAGTAGGAAAAAGGGGGAGCGATTTTTTGGTGCAGAAGCAGACTCTTAGCACACACCCAGCTGCTTGCCATGTATAATCATGCACAGTATTTACAAGCGAGTGGGGTTTTCAGGTTTCAGTCTGTAATGCAAATACATTCAGCATCACTAAGGCTGGTTGCCCTTGCTGGAATGTAGGCAGCCACCCAGGTTACACATGGTGGTGGTCTGAAAAAGCAGTTTGGACATGTGCATTTAAAAAAATCAAAAAAGTGGATTCATAATGTGTCAGTCTGTAAAAGTGATTTTCACTTGACAAAAAAAAAGAGCAGTAAGTGTGCTTTCAAATTGGCAAAGAAATTTCGTTTTGGGACTAATGTGAAAACATGACTCTGTGTGGAAATAGGAATTACAGGCAGAGATGTATTGCGTTTTTCTCTGGTGATTTCACAGTTGCATTAGTAGGAAAAAGGGGGAGCGATTTTTTGGGGGAAGAAGCAGACTCTTAGCACACACCCAGCTGCTTGCCATGTATAATCATGCACAGTATTTACAAGCGAGTGGGGTTTTCAGGTTTCAGTCTGTAATGCAAATACATTCAGCATCACTAAGGCTGGTTGCCCTTGCTGGAATGTAGGCAGCCACCCAGGTTACACATGGTGGTGGTCTGAAAAAGCAGTTTGGACATGGGCTTTTTAAAAAAACTGAAAAGTGGTTTCATAATGTGTCAGTCTGTAAAAGTGATTTTAACTTGCCAAAAAAAAAGAGCAGTAAGTGTGCATTCAAATTGGCAAAGAAATTTCGTTTTGGGACTAATGTGAAAACATGACTCTGTGTGGAAATAGGAATTACAGGCAGAGATTTAATGCGTTTTGCTCTGGTGATTTCACAGTTGCATTAGTAGGAAAAAGGGGGAGCGATTTTTTGGGGGAAGAAGCAGACTCTTAGCACACACCCAGCTGCTTGCCATGTATAATCATGCACAGTATTTACAAGCGAGTGGGGTTTTCAGGTTTCAGTCTGTAATGCAAATACATTCAGCATCACTAAGGCTGGTTGCCCTTGCTGGAATGTAGGCACCACCCAGGTTACACATGGTGGTGGTCTGAAAAAGCAGTTTGGACATGTGCATTTAAAAAAATCTGAAAAGTGGATTCATAATGTGTCAGTCTGTAAAAGTGATTTTCACTTGCCAAAAAAAAAGAGCAGTAAGTGTGCTTTCAAATTGGCAAAGAAATTTCGTTTTGGGACTAATGTGAAAACATGACTCTGTGTGGAAATAGGAATTACAGGCAGAGATTTATTGCGTATTGCTCTGGTGATTTCACAGTTGCATTAGTAGGAAAAAGGGGGAGCGATTTTTTGGGGGAAGAAGCAGACTCTTAGCACACACCCAGCTGCTTGCCATGTATAATCATGCACAGTATTTACAAGCGAGTGGGGTTTTCAGGTTTCAGTCTGTAATGCAAATACATTCAGCATCACTAAGGCTGGTTGCCCTTGCTGGAATGTAGGCAGCCACCCAGGTTACACATGGTGGTGGTCTGAAAAAGCAGTTTGGACATGGGCTTTTTAAAAAAACTGAAAAGTGGTTTCATAATGTGTCAGTCTGTAAAAGTGATTTTAACTTGCCAAAAAAAAAGAGCAGGAAGTGTGCATTCAAATTGGCAAAGAAATTTCGTTTTGGGACTAATGTGAAAACATGACTCTGTGTGGAAATAGGAATTACAGGCAGAGATTTATTGCGTTTTGCTCTGGTGATTTCACAGTTGCATTAGTAGGAAAAAGGGGGAGCGATTTTTTGGTGCAGAAGCAGACTCTTAGCACACACCCAGCTGCTTGCCATGTATAATCATGCACAGTATTTACAAGCGAGTGGGGTTTTCAGGTTTCAGTCTGTAATGCAAATACATTCAGCATCACTAAGGCTGGTTGCCCTTGCTGGAATGTAGGCAGCCACCCAGGTTACACATGGTGGTGGTCTGAAAAAGCAGTTTGGACATGTGCATTTAAAAAAATCAAAAAAGTGGATTCATAATGTGTCAGTCTGTAAAAGTGATTTTCACTTGACAAAAAAAAAGAGCAGTAAGTGTGCTTTCAAATTGGCAAAGAAATTTCGTTTTGGGACTAATGTGAAAACATGACTCTGTGTGGAAATAGGAATTACAGGCAGAGATGTATTGCGTTTTTCTCTGGTGATTTCACAGTTGCATTAGTAGGAAAAAGGGGGAGCGATTTTTTGGGGGAAGAAGCAGACTCTTAGCACACACCCAGCTGCTTGCCATGTATAATCATGCACAGTATTTACAAGCGAGTGGGGTTTTCAGGTTTCAGTCTGTAATGCAAATACATTCAGCATCACTAAGGCTGGTTGCCCTTGCTGGAATGTAGGCAGCCACCCAGGTTACACATGGTGGTGGTCTGAAAAAGCAGTTTGGACATGGGCTTTTTAAAAAAACTGAAAAGTGGTTTCATAATGTGTCAGTCTGTAAAAGTGATTTTAACTTGCCAAAAAAAAAGAGCAGTAAGTGTGCATTCAAATTGGCAAAGAAATTTCGTTTTGGGACTAATGCGAAAACTTGACTCTGTGTGGAAATAGGAATTACAGGCAGAGATTTAATGCGTTTTGCTCTGGTGATTTCACAGTTGCATTAGTAGGAAAAAGGGGGAGCGATTTTTTTGGGGAAGAAGCAGACTCTTAGCACACACCCAGCTGCTTGCCATGTATAATCATGCACAGTATTTACAAGCGAGTGGGGTTTTCAGGTTTCAGTCTGTAATGCAAATACATTCAGCATCACTAAGGCTGGTTGCCCTTGCTGGAATGTAGGCAGCCACCCAGGTTACACATGGTGGTGGTCTGAAAAAGCAGTTTGGACATGTGCATTTAAAAAAATCTGAAAAGTGGATTCATAATGTGTCAGTCTGTAAAAGTGATTTTCACTTGCCAAAAAAAAAGAGCAGCAAGTGTGCTTTCAAATTGGCAAAGAAATTTCGTTTTGGGACTAATGTGAAAACATGACTCTGTGTGGAAATAGGAATTACAGGCAGAGATGTATTGCGTTTTTCTCTGGTGATTTCACAGTTGCATTAGTAGGAAAAAGGGGGAGCGATTTTTTGGGGGAAGAAGCAGACTCTTAGCACACACCCAGCTGCTTGCCATGTATAATCATGCACAGTATTTACAAGCGAGTGGGGTTTTCAGGTTTCAGTCTGTAATGCAAATACATTCAGCATCACTAAGGCTGGTTGCCCTTGCTGGAATGTAGGCAGCCACCCAGGTTACACATGGTGGTGGTCTGAAAAAGCAGTTTGGACATGGGCTTTTTAAAAAAACTGAAAAGTGGTTTCATAATGTGTCAGTCTGTAAAAGTGATTTTAACTTGCCAAAAAAAAAGAGCAGTAAGTGTGCATTCAAATTGGCAAAGAAATTTCGTTTTGGGACTAATGCGAAAACTTGACTCTGTGTGGAAATAGGAATTACAGGCAGAGATTTAATGCGTTTTGCTCTGGTGATTTCACAGTTGCATTAGTAGGAAAAAGGGGGAGCGATTTTTTTGGGGAAGAAGCAGACTCTTAGCACACACCCAGCTGCTTGCCATGTATAATCATGCACAGTATTTACAAGCGAGTGGGGTTTTCAGGTTTCAGTCTGTAATGCAAATACATTCAGCATCACTAAGGCTGGTTGCCCTTGCTGGAATGTAGGCAGCCACCCAGGTTACACATGGTGGTGGTCTGAAAAAGCAGTTTGGACATGTGCATTTAAAAAAATCTGAAAAGTGGATTCATAATGTGTCAGTCTGTAAAAGTGATTTTCACTTGCCAAAAAAAAAGAGCAGCAAGTGTGCTTTCAAATTGGCAAAGAAATTTCGTTTTGGGACTAATGTGAAAACATGACTCTGTGTGGAAATAGGAATTACAGGCAGAGATTTATTGCGTATTGCTCTGGTGATTTCACAGTTGCATTAGTAGGAAAAAGGGGGAGCGATTTTTTGGGGGAAGAAGCAGACTCTTAGCACACACCCAGCTGCTTGCCATGTATAATCATGCACAGTATTTACAAGCGAGTGGGGTTTTCAGGTTTCAGTCTGTAATGCAAATACATTCAGCATCACTAAGGCTGGTTGCCCTTGCTGGAATGTAGGCAGCCACCCAGGTTACACATGGTGGTGGTCTGAAAAAGCAGTTTGGACATGGGCTTTTTAAAAAAACTGAAAAGTGGTTTCATAATGTGTCAGTCTATAAAAGTGATTTTAACTTGCCAAAAAAAAAGAACAGGAAGTGTGCATTCAAATTGGCAAAGAAATTTCGTTTTGGGACTAATGTGAAAACATGACTCTGTGTGGAAATAGGAATTACAGGCAGAGATTTATTGCGTTTTGCTCTGGTGATTTCACAGTTGCATTAGTAGGAAAAAGGGGGAGCGATTTTTTGGTGCAGAAGCAGACTCTTAGCACACACCCAGCTGCTTGCCATGTATAATCATGCACAGTATTTACAAGCGAGTGGGGTTTTCAGGTTTCAGTCTGTAATGCAAATACATTCAGCATCACTAAGGCTGGTTGCCCTTGCTGGAATGTAGGCAGCCACCCAGGTTACACATGGTGGTGGTCTGAAAAAGCAGTTTGGACATGTGCATTTAAAAAAATCAAAAAAGTGGATTCATAATGTGTCAGTCTGTAAAAGTGATTTTCACTTGACAAAAAAAAAGAGCAGTAAGTGTGCTTTCAAATTGGCAAAGAAATTTCGTTTTGGGACTAATGTGAAAACATGACTCTGTGTGGAAATAGGAATTACAGGCAGAGATGTATTGCGTTTTTCACTGGTGATTTCACAGTTGCATTAGTAGGAAAAAGGGGGAGCGATTTTTTGGGGGAAGAAGCAGACTCTTAGCACACACCCAGCTGCTTGCCATGTATAATCATGCACAGTATTTACAAGCGAGTGAGGTTTTCAGGTTTCAGTCTGTAATGCAAATACATTCAGCATCACTAAGGCTGGTTGCCCTTGCTGGAATGTAGGCAGCCACCCAGGTTACACATGGTGGTGGTCTGAAAAAGCAGTTTGGACATGGGCTTTTTAAAAAAACTGAAAAGTGGTTTCATAATGTGTCAGTCTGTAAAAGTGATTTTAACTTGCCAAAAAAAAAGAGCAGTAAGTGTGCATTCAAATTGGCAAAGAAATTTCGTTTTGGGACTAATGTGAAAACATGACTCTGTGTGGAAATAGGAATTACAGGCAGAGATTTAATGCGTTTTGCTCTGGTGATTTCACAGTTGCATTAGTAGGAAAAAGGGGGAGCGATTTTTTGGGGGAAGAAGCAGACTCTTAGCACACACCCAGCTGCTTGCCATGTATAATCATGCACAGTATTTACAAGCGAGTGGGGTTTTCAGGTTTCAGTCTGTAATACAAATACATTCAGCATCACTAAGGCTGGTTGCCCTTGCTGGAATGTAGGCAGCCACCCAGGTTACACATGGTGGTGGTCTGAAAAAGCAGTTTGGACATGTGCATTTAAAAAAATCTGAAAAGTGGATTCATAATGTGTCAGTCTGTAAAAGTGATTTTCACTTGCCAAAAAAAAAGAGCAGTAAGTGTGCTTTCAAATTGGCAAAGAAATTTCGTTTTGGGACTAATGTGAAAACATGACTCTGTGTGGAAATAGGAATTACAGGCAGAGATTTATTGCGTATTGCTCTGGTGATTTCACAGTTGCATTAGTAGGAAAAAGGGGGAGCGATTTTTTGGGGGAAGAAGCAGACTCTTAGCACACACCCAGCTGCTTGCCATGTATAATCATGCACAGTATTTACAAGCGAGTGGGGTTTTCAGGTTTCAGTCTGTAATGCAAATACATTCAGCATCACTAAGGCTGGTTGCCCTTGCTGGAATGTAGGCAGCCACCCAGGTTACACATGGTGGTGGTCTGAAAAAGCAGTTTGGACATGGGCTTTTTAAAAAAACTGAAAAGTGGTTTCATAATGTGTCAGTCTGTAAAAGTGAATTTAACTTGCCAAAAAAAAAGAGCAGGAAGTGTGCATTCAAATTGGCAAAGAAATTTCGTTTTGGGACTAATGTGAAAACATGACTCTGTGTGGAAATAGGAATTACAGGCAGAGATTTATTGCGTTTTGCTCTGGTGATTTCACAGTTGCATTAGTAGGAAAAAGGGGGAGCGATTTTTTGGTGCAGAAGCAGACTCTTAGCACACACCCAGCTGCTTGCCATGTATAATCATGCACAGTATTTACAAGCGAGTGGGGTTTTCAGGTTTCAGTCTGTAATGCAAATACATTCAGCATCACTAAGGCTGGTTGCCCTTGCTGGAATGTAGGCAGCCACCCAGGTTACACATGGTGGTGGTCTGAAAAAGCAGTTTGGACATGTGCATTTAAAAAAATCAAAAAAGTGGATTCATAATGTGTCAGTCTGTAAAAGTGATTTTCACTTGACAAAAAAAAAGAGCAGTAAGTGTGCTTTCAAATTGGCAAAGAAATTTCGTTTTGGGACTAATGTGAAAACATGACTGTGTGGAAATAGGAATTACAGGCAGAGATGTATTGCGTTTTTCTCTGGTGATTTCACAGTTGCATTAGTAGGAAAAAGGGGGAGCGATTTTTTGGGGGAAGAAGCAGACTCTTAGCACACACCCAGCTGCTTGCCATGTATAATCATGCACAGTATTTACAAGCGAGTGGGGTTTTCAGGTTTCAGTCTGTAATGCAAATACATTCAGCATCACTAAGGCTGGTTGCCCTTGCTGGAATGTAGGCAGCCACCCAGGTTACACATGGTGGTGGTCTGAAAAAGCAGTTTGGACATGGGCTTTTTAAAAAAACTGAAAAGTGGTTTCATAATGTGTCAGTCTGTAAAAGTGATTTTAACTTGCCAAAAAAAAAGAGCAGTAAGTGTGCATTCAAATTGGCAAAGAAATTTCGTTTTGGGACTAATGTGAAAACATGACTCTGTGTGGAAATAGGAATTACAGGCAGAGATTTATTGCGTTTTGCTCTGGTGATTTCACAGTTGCATTAGTAGGAAAAAGGGGGAGCGATTTTTTGGTGCAGAAGCAGACTCTTAGCACACACCCAGCTGCTTGCCATGTATAATCATGCACAGTATTTACAAGCGAGTGGGGTTTTCAGGTTTCAGTCTGTAATGCAAATACATTCAGCATCACTAAGGCTGGTTGCCCTTGCTGGAATGTAGGCAGCCACCCAGGTTACACATGGTGGTGGTCTGAAAAAGCAGTTTGGACATGTGCATTTAAAAAAATCAAAAAAGTGGATTCATAATGTGTCAGTCTGTAAAAGTGATTTTCACTTGACAAAAAAAAAGAGCAGTAAGTGTGCTTTCAAATTGGCAAAGAAATTTCGTTTTGGGACTAATGTGAAAACATGACTCTGTGTGGAAATAGGAATTACAGGCAGAGATTTATTGCGTATTGCTCTGGTGATTTCACAGTTGCATTAGTAGGAAAAAGGGGGAGCGATTTTTTGGGGGAAGAAGCAGACTCTTAGCACACACCCAGCTGCTTGCCATGTATAATCATGCACAGTATTTACAAGCGAGTGGGGTTTTCAGGTTTCAGTCTGTAATGCAAATACATTCAGCATCACTAAGGCTGGTTGCCCTTGCTGGAATGTAGGCAGCCACCCAGGTTACACATGGTGGTGGTCTGAAAAAGCAGTTTGGACATGGGCTTTTTAAAAAAACTGAAAAGTGGTTTCATAATGTGTCAGTCTGTAAAAGTGATTTTAACTTGCCAAAAAAAAAGAGCAGTAAGTGTGCATTCAAATTGGCAAAGAAATTTCGTTTTGGGACTAATGTGAAAACATGACTCTGTGTGGAAATAGGAATTACAGGCAGAGATTTAATGCGTTTTGCTCTGGTGATTTCACAGTTGCATTAGTAGGAAAAAGGGGGAGCGATTTTTTGGGGGAAGAAGCAGACTCTTAGCACACACCCAGCTGCTTGCCATGTATAATCATGCACAGTATTTACAAGCGAGTGGGGTTTTCAGGTTTCAGTCTGTAATGCAAATACATTCAGCATCACTAAGGCTGGTTGCCCTTGCTGGAATGTAGGCAGCCACCCAGGTTACACATGGTGGTGGTCTGAAAAAGCAGTTTGGACATGTGCATTTAAAAAAATCTGAAATGTGGATTCATAATGTGTCAGTCTGTAAAAGTGATTTTCACTTGCCAAAAAAAAAAGAGCAGTAAGTGTGCTTTCAAATTGGCAAAGAAATTTCGTTTTGGGACTAATGTGAAAACATGACTCTGTGTGGAAATAGGAATTACAGGCAGAGATTTATTGCGTATTGCTCTGGTGATTTCACAGTTGCATTAGTAGGAAAAAGGGGGAGCGATTTTTTGGGGGAAGAAGCAGACTCTTACCACACACCCAGCTGCTTGCCATGTATAATCATGCACAGTACGCGCGGCTACGCAAATTGCGTAACTATACGCAAGCAGCGTAGAAAAATTACGGGCGTTGCGTAAACCGTACGCTTACCGTAAGCTTACGGTACGCGTACTAAAAAAAATAATAAAAAAAATAGAAAAAATGTACTGCAAATAAATTTTACATGTTTATTTTAAAAAATATATTAAAAAAAAACATATTAAAGAATTTTAAAAATTTAACCATAGTCTTTATAAAAGGTAAGAAAATTAAAAAAAATATATGTTTAAAAAAAATAGAAGAAAAAAAAAAATTAGCATTTAAAAAACCTTGCAAATTCACTGAAAAAACCATGGGTTTCACACACGTTATAGTTAGGAATTAGCATTTAAAAAACCTTAGAAATTCAGTGAAAAAACCATAGGTTTCACACACGTTATAGTTAGGAATTAGCATTTAAAAAACCTTAGAAATTCAGTGAAAAAACCATAGGTTTCACACATGTTATAGTTAGCTGGACATTTTACTCGTAAAAAACCAATGAAATTCCCCCGTTATAGTTAGTTCAGCTAACTATAACTCGCGCGCCCGCAACGCACTGCTGATGACGTCACATATTACATCACTCATGACATGGTCAGTGACATCACTCATGACATCACTGATGACATCTCAAATGACATCACTGATGACATCACTGAGGACATCATCCTTGTGATAGAGTGGCAGACCTCCTCTTCCCCTAATATAACCTTTGATACACACATTCAAAAATAGAGACTAAAATTTTCAAAACAATGGACATACCAATAACAGTTACAACAACCTCTTCAGTAATTCTAAGATCCACACACACATCCACTCATTCACCAACAGTCCTATACAGTCACTCATACATGTACTCACTTATCATATGTACTCATACACCTATACATCCTGTTACACAATGCCACTCATCCATAGAGCTACTCACACACATAGTCACTCATGCTAATAAAGAATCAAACATACATTTACTTGCATATACAGTTATACACACACCACCACACTTACTTCTACGGAAACTTACACATACTGAGTCTTTTAAACAATCACTTATAGAAATACATACTTATTCATACAGGAACTCTTTCAATCTCTCACTCTCACATATACTCACTTATATACACCAATAGTCACATATACTAGTTTAAAACATATGTAGTTACTCATAAAGACATTATTGAGACAGTCATTCACTCACTAACACACCCATCCACCCATGCAGTCCTGCACACATGCTCTGTTCAACACATACAAACAGTGAGTCACTCATTCATGCACCTATGCACTACGTCATACCCCCCACCGAACCATGCAGACACTCAGACTAATACTCAAAAAACCAACTAATAACCTATATAGACACCCATGTAGCTACTCACCAACCCATGCAGCCACTTATACACAAAGTGAAAAAATGATACAGATATTTACATATTTAAACATTACTCACTAAGCCATGTATTCACTATGATACACTTAATCAGTCAGTTACACAATCAATTTTTCAAAAAGAAATCATCCATTTAGACAGTAATATACCCATTTATTCTTCCATCAACCTTGAGATATACATATATAAAACATATTTAATTTTCAGAAAAACACACATTCACTGGATGATGTCATCAGTGATGTCATCAGTGATGTCATTTGAGATGTCATCAGTGATGTCATGAGTGATGTCACTGACCATGTCATGAGTGATGTAATATGTGACGTCATCAGCAGTGCATTGCGGGCGCGCGAGTTATAGTTAGCTGAACTAACTATAACGGGGGAATTTCATTGGTTTTTTACGAGTAAAATGTCCAGCTAACTATAACATGTGTGAAACCTATGGTTTTTTCACTGAATTTCTAAGGTTTTTTAAATGCTAATTCCTAACTATAACGTGTGTGAAACCTATGGTTTTTTCACTGAATTTCTAAGGTTTTTTAAATGCTAATTCCTAACTATAACGTGTGTGAAACCCATGGTTTTTTCAGTGAATATATATATATATATATATATATATATATATATATATATATATATATATATATATATATATATATTTATTTATATATATATATATATTCACTGAAAAAACCATAGGTTTCAGGCACGTTATAGTTAGAAATTAGCATTTAAAAAACCTTAGAAATTCACTGAAAAAACCATAGGTTTCAGGGACATTATAGTTACTTGAACATTTGACTCATATAAAACCAGAGAAATTTGCATGTTATAGTTAGTTGAGCTAACTATAACTCGCGCACCCGCAATGCACTGGTGATGACGTCACATATTACATCACTCATGACATGGTCAGTGACATCCATTATGACATCACTGATGACATCTCAAATTACATCACTGATGACATCATCCAGTGAATGTGTGTTTCTGTAAAGTTTAAATATTTTTCATATATCTATGCCAAGGTCTATTGAAGAATGAATGGATGTAGAAGTGCCTGAATGGATTATTTACTAGATGCATGACTGACTGTATAAGTCACTGATTGAACGTATGTTAGTGAATGCATGGGTTAGTGACTAAACTGTGTGAATGTCTATATTAGTCTCTCAGTTGGTGTGTAAGCAGGTGCATGGGTTGGTGAGTAGCTACATCAGTGTCTATATGGGTTATTGATTGATTGTATGAGTATCTGTATGGGTGTCTCAGTGTCTATGTGGGCGGGTGGGGGGTGTCTGGTTGTACAGATTCAAAAGTGCATCTCGGAAGGGCTGTATGGGTAGCTGACTGTGTGTACAGGTGTGTTGATTAGTGAATTGATGTCTCATTTTTATATATGTGAGTAACTATATATGTTTTTAGACAGTATATGTGAATGTTGGGGTGTATAATTGACTATACGTGAGAGAGAGTAATTGTAAGAGTGTCTACATACATGAATGTGTACTTGTATTAGTGATTGTATAAGAGAGTAAGTATGTGTTAGTATCTATATAAATAAGGGAGGTGATGAGTGTATAAATAAGTCAGGTGGTGTGTATATATCTGCAAAGGTGAGTACATGGATGTGTGATTGATTTTTGGCATGACTGTAGATATGTGAGTAACTCTATGGATCAGTAGCACTGTGTGAATGTGTGTATAGGTTTATGAGTGGTTATTATACTGACGTAATGATGAGTGACAGCATGTATGAGTGACTGTATGAGTGTATGTCTAGCTCACAATATATAGATAGGAATCAGTGGATGGGTATCTAGTATCTGGTATTGGTGTGTCTATGGTTTCGAAAATGGTAGTCTGTATTTTAGAGTACGTGTATCAAAGGTTATATTAGAGTGTGAGGAGGTGTGTCAGACTATCACATGGATGATGCCATCAGTGATGTCATTTGAGATGTCATCAGTGATGTCATGAGTGATGTCACTGATCATGTCATGAGTGATGTAATATGTGACGTCATCACCAGTGCATTGCGGGCATGTGAGTTATAGTTAGCTCAACTAACTATAACGGGCAAATTTCTCTGGTTTAATATAAGTCAAATGTCCAAGTAACTATAACGTCCCTGAAACCTATGGTGTTTTCAGTGAATTTCTAAGGTTTTTTCAATACTAATTTCTAACTATAACGTGCCTGAAGCCTATGGTTTTTTCAGTGAATTTCAAAGGTTTTTTAAATGCTAATTTCTATCTATAATGTGCCTGAAACCTATTTTTTTTCACTGTTTCACTGAATTTCAATGTTTTTTAAATGCTAACTTCTAATTATAATGTTAATTTAACCTATAGTTTTTTCCGACACCCAAGAAGGACAACAACACCTACTGCCACAACCCTCAGGACCTCCCCACCGTACAACCCCTCTCCCTACTACCACCAAGGCAGTGCAGAACAGGACAGCGAACCCTCCCAAAACAGCATGGTCCCTTAGCCATATAATAGCTCAATGTTGGGAAATATGACAATCATTTTTTCAGTAAAATTGATTTTTTTTTAAATACTAATTTCCAACTTTAATGTTCCTGAGACCTATGTTTTTTGTGAATTTCAAAGGTTATTTAAATACTAATTTCTAATTATAATGGTCATAAAATCTATGTTTTTCTCAGTAATTCTGAAAAAAGTGTGATATTTTGTACCTTTAATATCCTAAACATTGTTTTTGTATTTTTTTATTTATTATTTAATATCTTCTTGTTTTTTAAATATTAAACAACTACATACAGTATGAAAGGGAGCCCAGCCCAGAGCCACATCTGAAGAGCAACACATGTCATAGACCTACTGATCAAGCAGCTCCCACACCCAAGAACGCCTCAACACCCACCACCACCCCCAGAACCCACCCTCTACCACCGAGGCAGCGCAGAACAAGACAGCGAACTTTCCAAAAACGGCATGGCCCCACAGCCACACAATAGCTGAATATTGGGACAGGTGTGAACAAACTATATGTGAAGGAAGCAATTCACCCATGAACAACAATGCCCACAATGCAAAGTGTAGCGGTGATGTGCTGGACACATCTCAGTATGCAGAACACACACCTCTCCATGTGCACAAATACTACTGGTGCTTGTAGTGTTGTGGACAGTGAACCCAACCATGTTACGTCAAACACTAGGGACGATCTCAGTCATGTAGCTATACCGTCCCCCCCTGTAAGCATAAGCGTAACCGGAGTGGGCTGGTCCGACGTACGCCACTTCAGCGTAGGAGTGTGAATAAATAGGCCGGGGCTCTGGGCATGGTTCACTTGTGAACTGTGAAGACCAACAACTGTGCCAGAGCGGTGGGCCTCACCCTGCCACGAGGCTGCCGCCATGACCGCGGGTCTCCTCGTCACAGGCCCCCTGTGAACCCAGCGGCAGAGCACCACAGACTTATGTCCGTACAGGCTACTGCCTTCGATCTACACTGAAGACAGCAGGCATCACAATTCACATGGAGTAGCGATTGCACATGACACTGTCCAGTACGCAAGATACATTGCTCCCAGTGCGGCCCTCTCGGATCACGCATCATGGCAGGGTATGTACATGCTGAGCGCCAAAGGTACTACTAACTCAGTGCACCATAAGTCATCGCAAGGAAGACTGAACCGTTTTTTGTCAGCAGTGAGGCATACTATCACTCGAAAATCACCCAAAAATACTTATATTATAAAAAGAACAGAAGAATCGAAGTACATTAATAATTACAATCCAGTAATTCTGAAGATGTGGAATGCAAATATGGACATACAATATGTTGCAGATAACTCAATTACTGTTCCTCGTATACTATACAAATAGAAGTCCATACCTGGAAAACATATGTCTATATGAAATACTGCAACATTATAGTTTTAGAAAAAATGTTACAGAAAAAATAAATGAAGGGAACTATGCTGTAATTGGATCTGATGGATGTTTCTTAAAGAATGCCAAAGGAAATTTGATTAATCACAGGAAATTAAGTTGTGATACTCCAGATAAGAGAGTTTTTCTATTTAGCTCTTCTGCAACTCTTCAAACCTTGGAGGACTGAAATGGAATTACTTGGTGATTTTGACTTCTATGAAGATTCTTTCAAAGCATGTAAAGACATTACTACCTGTGAGGCCCGCCTGGATCACGCATCATCGCAGGGTGCACACACACTGAGTGCTTCAGGTGCCACTAGCTTACTGCACCACAAGCCATCGCCACGTGGACTTTTTAAGGCAGAATTCAGTAGGCAAAAGACATTTCTCCCAGTGCAGCCCACTCAGACGACTCATCATCGCAGGGAGCACACACGCTGAGTGCTTCAGGTGCCACTAACTCAGTGCACCACAAGTCAATGCCACGTGGCCTTATTGAGGCAGAATTCAATAGACAAAAGACATTGGTCCGAGTGCGGCCCTCCCGGGCCACGCATCATCGCAGGGTACGTACACGCTCAGTGCCAAAGGTACTACTAACTCACTGCACCACAAGTCATCACCACGTGGCCTTATTGAGGCAAATTCAACGCAAGCCGCAACACATGGTGCCACTAACCCTGTTCAACACAAGCCGGCGACACGTGGTGCCACTAACCCTGTTTAACACAAGCCGAACTATCCCACATGTGGAACTGTGTCCTGAGTCCTGAATGGCTGTGACCCCAAGTCCGTGGCAGCAACCACAGCACCAGACTCCCTCTGATCAGTTAGGCATATTTCCATATGTAAGGCCGGCGACACGTGGTGCCACTAACCCTGTACAACCCAAGGCGTGACACGTGGTGCCACTAACCCTGTTCAACACAAGCCGATCCCACATGTGGAACTGTGTCCTGAGTCCTGAATGGCAGTGACCCCAAGTCCGTGGCAGTGACCACAGCACCAGACTCCCTTTGATCAGTTCTGCATATTTCCATATGCATGGCCCACGACACGTGGTGCCACTAACCCTGTACAACACAGGCGTGACACGTGGTGCCACTAACCCTGTTCAACACAAGCTGATCCCACATGAATGGCAGTGACCCCAACTTCGTGGCAGCGACCACAGCACCAGACTCCCTTCGATTAGTGATGCGTATTTGCATATGGAAGGCCGGTGACACGTGGTGCCACTGAACCTAATCTACGCAGGCCAGTGGGGCCACCAGCCTATGTATGTGGCTGTGGGCCCTTGCTCACTACTACCTCTGGCCTACACTGCGGTCAGCAGGGCTCACAATTCAGAAACACTCGCGATTGCAGATGACGCAGTAGGCAAGAGAAATAGCTCCCAGTGCGGCCCGTCAGTAGGGCTCACAATTAAATTTAAATGTTGATTCATTAATTACAGAGTTCACTAGGCAAGTAACTATCACAGGCTTAAAACCTACATAATATACTTTTAGTATCCTTGCTTCAAGAACTTTCTTTATATCAGTTATAGCTTTAGAACAATCACCAAATTCATCTTCAAGTGCAAACAAACACTAAATAACAGTCTCCACTGCGGGCAACAGAGCTCACAATTTGAATTTTTGACACGTGGTGCCACTAACCCTGTTCAACACAAGCCGCGATACGTGGTGCCACTAACCCTGTGCAACACAAGCCGATCCCACATGTGGAACTGTGTTCTGAGTCCTGAATGGCAGTGACCCCAACTTCGTAGCAGCAACCACAGTACCAGACTCCCTTTGATCAGTCAGGCATATTTCCATATGCAAGGCTGGCGACACGTGGTGCCACTAACCCTGTACAACACAAGGCGCGATACGTGGTGCACTAACCCTGTTCAATACAAGCCGATCCCACATGTGGAACTGTGTCCTGAGTCCTGAATGACAGTAACCCCAACTTCGTGGCAGCGACCACAGCACCAGACTCCCTTCAGTTTTATTTGTTGTTGTTTTGTTTAAATAAAATGTTTTATATGTAAATCTATACATGACTAAGATTCTTGTTTGTCCAACCTCACAGGGACAATTCTGGGCCCAAGAAGGTTGTTGGGGGGTATGTTGGTAATGTGGGAAGAGGGTGCGTTACCTGCTGATGTGGGGAGAGGCAGTGTGAAAGGGGTATCATTCACAGAAAGAACTCTGGTATGTTTTCAGAAATGCCTCGGACAGATGCCAGATGACGGACTGAATCACAAAATGGCTTCTCAATGCTTATATAGTGTGACTTATGAACAGTTCGCACCCAGGCTCGCCGAGGGACTACTGCGGGCCTTCGGGCGACTCACAGACGCAGTACTACGAGCCGTCCTCTCCCCAAGGAACAGAAGCGTAGTAACTCGCAGAGGTACAGGCTCAGCAGCATACTAGCTCACAAAGGTAGAGAGCTACAAGCAGACGGACTGGCTTCTAATGCTATAGCTGCGAAGTGGTGATGTTGGGAAGAGGGAGTGTGAAAGGGTTATCTCGCACAGACAGAGCTCCGGTATATTAAATTGCCCCCGGGACCTTTCTTTTATATTTTCACTCGATGCAAGAAAGCGCGCTTTCTGGACCATGACCTTTCTCCCTACCAAATTTAGCGTAATTCCGTTCATCAGTTTGACCTGTAGCCTTGTCTAAAGTTTCCTATGGAAAATCCAGTGAGAAAACACGTTTTCACACCCCCACATAGCTACCTGTCGCAGGTGTACTCGCTGTTGGTGTGCAGGTCAGTGGTCTAGTTGTCAGCATGTCATAGCCACTCCCCGAGGGCAGGTTTGCACACACACCACACCCATCCGGCACATGTGTCACAGGCGATGTGACCACGCAAATATAATGCATCGACAACGTCACATCCTTTATTGCCGGTGGTGACTGGATAGCGGACACTCCATGGGTCTCAATCATAAAGAGTCCATAAAATGTTGCGCAGAGGGTTAGTCGCACCCTGAGCTATATGGCCGTCAGGGGCTTACTACCACGTGGCGCGGACATTTATCTTGCACAGGGTTAGTGCCCCCCCAAGCTGATGTGGCCATCAGGGGCCTACCACCACGTGGCGCGGACTTGAGTTGCACAGGGTTAGTCGCGCCCTAAGTTGTATGGCCATTAGCAGCCGACCACCACGTGGCGCTGACTAGCGTTGCACAGGGTTAGCGGCACCAAAAGCTGATGTGGTCTCCGCCATTCATGACTCAGGACTCAGCGACATCTGTGAGATCTGCAGGGCCGTGGAGCTTTGACGGGCACGTGGAGTGCCCACTGGTCGACACTCCGGTGGCAGCAGGTATTTATTTGGTCATGGATGCACAGGGGCGGCAGTGTCTCACTCTCTCTCTCTCGCTCTCTCTCACACTTCCCTCTCTTCCCTCTCTCTCTCACTCTCACTCTCTTCCTTCCTTTCCTTCTCTTTCTCTATCTCCCTTCTCCCTTTCTCACTCCCTTTCTTTCCTTCCCTCTCTGGCTTTTTTTTCCTTTTCTGTGTCTCACTCCTTTGATATGCGCATTACACACGTCCTTATTTTGTGCTTTATTTTCCAGGCTGTGTCGTCGACATTCATGGTCCCAACAGGAGTCTTCCGCCTTGTTTTTTTTTTTAAAACTCTTTTTATTAACATTTTCATTTGTAACCAATACTGCAATACCATATCGTGCAAAATCAAGTACATCATAGTTTGCTCGTGTCAGCCGCTGCCGCGCTTCAAAGGTTCCACACCGTGTCAAACATCTCGTGTCATGCCACCCCAGACACCCCAAGTTAGTCTGAGTCATCCGTTAGGGATTCATCCTGCGGGGGTTCACAGATGTTCCCTCGATAGTCATTCCACTTCCCCCATATCTTAGTCCATTTTTTGGGGCATCTTCTGTGCACATAGACCGATTTCTCCGTCACCATTAGGTCGTCCATACCATTGCACCATTTTTGGAGGGTCGGAGCCTGCCTGGCTCCCCATTGTTGCGCAATGTCTCTTTTCGCCAACGCCATCCCCAACGCTACCCATGTTTGCACTGTCTGCGTGATATCCGCTTCGTCCCAAATATTCAAAATGCACCCCCGCCTTGTTGTTTTGTGTTAATTATGTTAAATTTAGTTTATCCTTTATATATACGTTTACGAAAAAATAAAAATTTTGGAAAAAAATATTAATTCAATAACGTTTTTGGTTGTTACTTAAGTGCTGTGTAACTCTTTCTCGTTCTTATTACTGTTATTTGGGGCAGTTATCGCGGGAATACTGGTGATGTCTGCAGTTTGCACCAGCTTCTGAATAGTGTGTTAGATTTATCTCAACTGTAGTTGCATTAAAGTGCTGATAATGAGATGCAGAGTAGGCGTTCCTGTGCAAAAACACACGAAGTGCACCTTTGCGATTTATTCTAAATACTAAAATCCTGTATTGAATTGCACTGTGGTAGTGGGTGCATTTACAGTGTACACACAAAATCAATACAGAAATCTCATTGTATTTATATTGAATGGAAATAGTGGGTCAGGTGCTGGATCTTGACAGGATACACTGCCCAGTTCATTTATTTTTCTGTACACAAAAAAAACACATCACAACTTTCACAACAAAAGGCAACAACTGCGATGCTAAACAAATTCCGGTGATAAGCTGCGTTAGCACCAGAGATTTGACACCTGCTTTCTGCTGGTGTTAAGCAGGACGACTATCTGCAGCATGAAAGGGAACAGAGCCAAGAGCCACACCTGAACACCCACAGGTGCCATAGAGTCAATGAGCATGATACACGGATACCCATGAGGGTCATAACACTCATCGCAACAACCCCAGGACCGCCAACGCCCCCCGAACCCGCATCTGAGCAAGTGTGTCCGTGTGGTCATTGTGTTAGCATGATAGGCACGGGCCCTGCAACATCACAGTGTGCTGTCTTCAGCGGACGTTACCATGTCACCTCAGCATTGGCAGTGAGCCTGGAGATGTAGCTACGCACGCATCCTCCTGCATGCACAAGCGGGAAAGGGAATGGGGTGTCTCACACATGTCCGTGTGCAAGAAGTGCGGTAAGTGTGTCTCTGTGTTCGGGTGTGGCTGCCACAAGGGCAGCAGCAGTCGATGTTGTAAAGTGGCATGCACCACCTCCAAATGGCAGTGTCATGGTGAGATTTGAATGCCGCAGGACATGCGTGAATAGGCATTACAATGGTGTGCCGTAGGAGTGCACGGGATACAACAACGTAGCGCACAAAAGTGTGGGGGCTTGTGGGAGGGAGGAGCAGCTGTTTTGCAATGTAACACACAGTTAACCCGCCCATGTGCCACGTGCTGGGCATCTCATCCATGATGACCAGGGTCGCAGACATCCCACAACACCCACGACCGGCCTTTGTACACATCCTATATGAATGCAGCTGGAGAAGTTACTGTAACGATGAAAGGTTCTTTGTCTGAGCTATCTTGCGCTAACACATCTGCTGCTCTGAGAAGGAACTTGCAAGTGGCCGGCCCCCCCTGACAGATACGATAATATTTGCATCCGTCTCCCACACTACGCACTGACCGATTTGAGAACAACGAGTGCACATCCCACACTCAAAAGTACTTCGTCGTAGTTAGCGTGCCTGAAATGGCCTTCACACGTACTCCCACCACAACCTGCCCTGCACCCATTGCACACAGACCCGGCTCATTGCACCAAGCTGTGCCATTTCATCCACAAGACTACAAGCAGAGCCACTGACACATAGCAGGGCATCCCGATCACATGGTCGACTCCATTCACGTCCACCTATACCTTGCACGTCTGCTGCATGTCCTGGGTACACTGCCTTTGGCAGTGCTGTGGATCACTTACCGGCTGAGCTTCCGCATTGCGGACGTCACCAGCGTTCAACCTGTATTGCAATGTCGCACGTGCCTATCCGAGTGGTGCATAGATGAGTGCCTCTCCAACGTGTGGGTAGCTGACATGGATTACGATGGGTGTGTGCGCCCCCTGTTGGCCCACGACCAGGAGTGTCATGGTGATGCCCGTTTATGGCATGCATGGATGTTTGGCATGCATGTTGGGAACTGGGCCTGGGAGATTGCACGTGTCGTAGTATGCAGTGAGCAAATTGACCCACTTCCCGATTCTGCTTTGGTGCACATTGGGTACAGTGGTTGGAGTCAGCACATCTGTCCCGATCAGCTGATGGATTACGTCGATGACATGTCAAATATTGTGGCCAACCATCACTCATTAGAGATAGTGGCTTACGCAGCTGCACTCGCGTTCATGAACGAGTGACAAGGTACCTGCAACCACGACTCGATGTGCCACATTGCACGTGTCTCGCTGCATCATTGCACGTTGTGCATTTGGTCACATGTCACAAGGAGACAATGGACATGGCTGCATTGGCGTCGACTCGTCTGAGGGGCTGACAATCAACGCTGCTTGACACTGACATGTGTTGGTGATGGACTACCCGGAGGTGAACATGGACGTTTTCCTACGTTCCTTATTCAGGTTGCTGCATTTGTCTGCATATCGTGGCACTACTCTTGGCCGTACTGACACACACTTTTTTTTTAAGGTTTCCACATTTTCACTTGTCTCCAAATGTGTTGTGTCTTCATTTGTATGTCAATGTGTGTGTCACGCACTCTTTGGCTGCCTGCCATATGTGAATTGCTACCCCATCCGGACTGTGGGTTTGTACTTATGTGTTCTCATGTGCCTGTTTTGTACTGCTGCTTTTGGATGCTTATCCGCCACAGGCGAGTGCATTTGTGTCCTGTGTTCGATTGTGCGAATATTTGTGTTTGGACAACATTGTGTTGGATGTTGGTGTGCTCTGCTTTCTATGTGTGTGTGCTGCATTGTGTGTGAGATGTCCCTTCATGTGAGGTTTTGTTCACCCTTCTCCCTTTTAGGCAGTGCTTAGGCAGTGCGGTTTTCTCTTCTGAGCTTGTTCAGTGGTGTGATGTTGGCGGGTTGTGTGACTTGTGCTCCTTGTTGGTGTGTTTAATTTTGGCCATGGTTTGTCTGTAGTTGTGCTGTACTTAATTGTGCATGTGTGCCATTGTGCCCATCTCCCATCGTCCCCCCACTCCCTGCTTGTTCCTCTTCCTGGTGCTGTTGTGTCTGTAATAGTGTTACGCCACACATAAATACATGTAAAGAACAAATTAGAATAGTTTCTAGATTCTTTTAGATTGCAAAACTTCTCTCTATTGGGTATTTTAGAATTTTCCATATAAACAGTTTTTTTAATATTCAAGGACACATAAACGTCAGAAGTGCAACATATTCTATCAACACACTTTCTAGAACATTCTACAACACGTGCAGGTTAAAAGTTCATCAATTTTTTAAACCTAACAATATTTTTTTGCAACATTTTCTCTAACATTTAACGGCACATGCAGGTTAAAAGTTCACAATTGTTTTAAGTTCGAACAGTGCCTTCCAAATGCAAGTAGCAGGTGTGGTTGAGTTGACCAAATTTTATCCTATGATATGTACTCCACGTTTAAACTGCTTTTTCTTAACCAATCACAAAGATGTTTTTCCACAAAACAAATGTGCACCCTACTTTTAAAAAAACAATGCTTTTCATCTCCCAATCAGTTATCGTTTTGAATGAGAAAAAAAGGTAGTTCCCCACCTTTAAAACATATCTCGTATTCTACAAACGGACTGCATGAGCTACAGACATCTATCCATACTTCCCAGCTATACCTCCAAAATGCTAGTGTGGATCGTAGGACATAGCTATGTTTTCTGGTGCAAGAGGTATGCAGAACAGAGATGTATTGACTTAGACCTAGGTTTACAAAATGTGGACATTAAATGGTTTGGACAGAGAGGATGGAAGTGGCACCAATTGTTGCCTTTGGTTAAAACCTGTTTGCATCTCCAACACCCTGACCTCATGATTGTACACTGTGGTGGAAACGACCTAGGCACATTGACTGGTGTAGGTTTGGAAATGCTAATGAAAGACATCTTTCGACAATTGATGTTGCTTTTGCCTCAAACTGTCTTTGTATATTCCAATATATGCCAAAGACAGAAGTAGAAATAGTCAAACCAATTTTGTCCTCAGATTGAAAAATCTAGGAAGAATGTCAACAAAGCTGTGTCTGCATACCTCAGAGACCATAGAATGGGGTCGATCTACAACAACAACATACGTTTTGATATGGCTGATATCTACAGAAGTGATGGAGTACACTTCACAGATCAGGGAAATCGAGTTTTTCTGAGTAACCTGAAGCTGTGCATCCGCACTTAAATGTAGCTCCAACTAATAAACGCAAGGGCTCTTTTTAGATCCACCCTATAACTGACAACTTAGGCCTGCTATTTTAGGGCCAGGTAACGGCAACTCCCGGACCCTCGCCAAAATGTATTCTCCACACAGCTGTGGCGCAGTGGCCAGACCATCTGACTTTGAAGCACAGAACTCTGGCTTTGATCACCGGCTATAGCGACAGCTCAGCACCATGTGACTCTGGGCAATAGCTTACTTAATTTCCATGCCGGCCCCCGCGCCTGCAGACCCGTACGAGTGAGTAGTTTGCACTTTACAAATACCGTATTAATTGGAAACGGCAGAATTGAACTTCATACTCCCTCTGTAGCACCCCCCAATCACCCTACAGACATCACACTGTTTAAAAAAAGGTTCCTCCTAGTACGTATGCACACATGCTGACACTACTTGGACAGGTGTGCTGCAGCGGCCAGAAAACATGAGTTCAGAGCACAGGGCTCACGGTTTAATCCCCTGCTCCAGCAGCAGCTCAGCTCAGCACAATGTGACTCTGGGCAATAGCTCACATCATTTCTACGCCAGCCCCCAGGGCCTTCAGACCCATAGGGGTGAGTAGTTTGCGCTTTACAAATACCATATTGATTTACCTTCGCATTCCCTGTATAACACCACCTAAGCACCATATACAAGTTACCGTGTTCCAAACAAAACTTCCTCCTACTACGTATGAAATATTGCTGATACTACTTGGACAGGTGTGCCACAGTGCCCATAGCACATGACTTCACAGCATAGGACGGATGTATGACGTTACAACGCATGCTATTACAACGCATACCATTACAACGCATTTTTTACAACGCAAGTACTACTACAACGCATTACTTTACAACGAATACTTTTACAACGCAAAACCTATTAAAATACTGAAAAGTGCTGTTACAACGAAATCTATTACAACGCATACCATTACAACGCAATTTTTTAATTTTTTTATTTAAAAGTACAATAAAATCTGGCACGGGATGCAGGGAAATTAGGGGTTTTAGGGTGGGGAAGTGTATTAAAATGTGGAGAAAAACTGAGCGTAAATCTACTGAAATGCATTACCAAATTAATACTCGAGTATTAAAATTAATACTCGAGTATTAAAATTAATACTCAAAATCCCCCATAAAATTCCGTTTTCACACATTTCAAAGTTTTACAAAAAGAACGATAGATTTAACAACAGTACATACACATTTTTATCATGATTACATCGGAAAGTAAGTAAACAGAGTAAAACAAAAGACACATACACATAGGCGCCATTTTAACCATCTCACTTGTAAAACTTGTCCTACAACACTTTCTATGAAAACAATACCAAAAGACATGTTCCAAAATGGATGCCAAAACGGAGCAAATGAATGAAAACAATACATTTTAAAATGCATTTTTAAATTATCATTTTCCACAGTAAAATAAAGTATAAAAAAAAACACAACGAACGCAGTTTTTAAAAAAATTAATAGTGACACAGAGTAAAACTTATAAATACCAGGAAGACACCATTTTGCAATCAGTTGATTATCAACTACCAGAGAGACCAGACGTCAAAACCTGACCCTCTGTCACCTCCACTGCGACCTCCTCAGAGAGAGCACTGAATTCGTTCGGAAAAGCATTATTAGTAGACAACTACTAGTAAGTCAGTAAAATCTTTTTATACCATGGTTTAGCGTAAAATATGTTTGCTTTCCATACAAAATATATTTTAAAATTTTTAATATTAACTTTTAAAATGTACAGTTTCTAATTTGTTATCACTAAAAATATATACCAACTTAAACCAACTACTTTCTTTTCAAAAAACAGAAACTTGCAAAATATTGAGAATCAAGAATTGGTGTACCTAATTTTGCATCACCTCCACGTAATCGACTCACCTTTACTATTGTGAAGGTAAATGTAATTTAATTTTAATTATTTTACTTTAAAAATATATTTTTACCATTAGCTAAAGTGTTGTATTGCAAAGGTAACTTTTTTTTTTCCTCATTCTCACTACATCATAAACGAAATTATACCATGGTGCAGGGGTAACAATTACTAATAAGACTTCAGTTAGGTACTACATCTGAAAAAGCGTTTCATGTTACTGAGGTAACTATTAGTTTTCTTAGTCCCAGAATGTTCAGCAGTACAGTAATAGAGTGATAGTGTAGGTGTATCCATTATTACTCTTATTTTAAAATGCATTCAATGTGTATTATGTTTTGCTTAACCAATTGTTACTCATACTCATTTGTCAAATATCATATTTTTCAAAAATGGGTTGTTTTTTTTAACCAACGTTGGCTAAGTAACATTAATTTATAAGATTTTTTTTTTTTCCAGAGTAAATCAGTTACAAAAAAATAACTTTATCCTGCAGCAAGCATTACCTTAAAGGCACGAGAACAAACAACAACTGAAAAAGGTATTTTACATTATCAGTGTTATAATTTCCACAAATTAATAGTCATTCCTTTTGCAATTGTTACTCCACTAAAGTGCAGAAATAGGATAACTGATGGATAGTGTAGGGGTACAATTAAGTATTCTAACTCCAGGAAGGTGCAGCAGTAGGGAAAGTGTTGGATGGTGTAGGGGTACATTTCTCTATTTTAACTCCAGGAAGATGCAGTAGTTAGGAAAGTGTTATGTACTATTAGTTATATTCTATGTCATAATTTTTAAAAGTTAATCTGAATTTACATTTTAAAACAACGTTAAGTTTTTTTTTTTCCTCTTTTTTTTCCAAAGACAATTGTTTGTTTCGTTGCTGAAAGATTCTTTCGATCACATACCTTACAACTCCAGCCAACAGGCCAATTCAACTTTACAAGCCTCACCAAGAAAAGCATTTTCAAAAAAACAAGGTATTGTTATACAGCATTGTTTTTAAACCTTCAATATGTTAGACTAACCATTTAATTGTTAATGTAAATAAAATTCAAAAATAATTATAAAAAGAGTTGCAGTTTGAAGAATTTTTTTTCAGAACTCAAGGTTGGTGCAGCATTAGGGAAAGTGTTGGATGGTGTAGGGGTGCAATTTACTATTCCAACTCCAGGTAGGTGCAGCAGTAGGGAAACTGTTGGATGGTGTAGGGGTGCAATTTACTATTCCAACTCCAGGAAGGTGCAGCAGTAGGGAAAGTGTTGGATGGTGTAGGGGTGCAATTTACTATTCCAACTCCAGGTAGGTGCAGCAGTAGGGAAAGTGTTGGATGGTGTAGGGGTGCAATTTACTATTCCAACTCCAGGAAGGTGCAGCAGTAGGGAAAGTATTTGATGGTGTAGGGGTGGAATTTACTATTCCAACTCCAGGAAGGTGCAACAGTAGGGAAAGTGTTGGATGGTGTAGGGGTGCAATTTTCTATTCCAACTCCAGGAAGGTGCAACAGTAGGGAAAGTGTTATGTACTATAAGTTAAAATGAATATAATTTTTGCAAAAAGTTTTTGTAAATTTGCATTTCTCTAAAACGTTCAGTTTTCTCATTTTTTCCTTTTATCACTTTTGCAGACAATTGTTTTTGTTTTGCGATTCCAATCAACACATAATTGTCTACTCCAGCCTACAGGCCATTCCCACTTAAGAAGACTCACCAAGAAAACCAATTTAAAAAAAACAAGGTATTTTTAAACAACATTATAAGGTGCAGCAGTATGAAAGTGTTGGATGGTGTAGGGGTGCAATTTACTATTCCAACTCCAGGAAGGTGCAGCAGTAGGGAAACTGTTGGATGGTGTAGGGGTGCAATTTACTATTCCAACTCCAGGAAGGTGCAGCAGTAGGGAAAGTGTTGGATGGTGTAGGGGTGCAATTTACTATTCCAACTCCAGGTAGGTGCAGCAGTAGGGAAAGTGTTGGATGGTGTAGGGGTGCAATTTACTATTCCAACTCCAGGAAGGTGCAGCAGTAGGGAAAGTGTTGGATGGTGTAGGGGTGCAATTTACTATTCCAACTCCAAGAAGGTGCAGCAGTAGGGAAAGTGTTGGATGGTGTAGGGGTGCAATTTACTATTCCAACTCCAGGAAGGTGCAGCAGTAGGGAAAGTGTTGGATGGTGTAGGGGTGCAATTTACTATTCCAACTCCAGGAAGGTGCAGCAGTAGGGAAAGTATTGGATGGTGTAGGGGTGCAATTTACTATTCCAACTCCAGGAAGGTGCAGCAGTAGGGAAACTGTTGGATGGTGTAGGGGTGCAATTTACTATTCCAACTCCAGGAAGGTGCAGCAGTAGGGAAAGTGTTGGATGGTGTAGGAGTGCAATTTACTATTCCAACTCCAGGTAGGTGCAGCAGTAGGGAAAGTGTTGGATGGTGTAGGGGTGCAATTTACTATTCCAACTCCAGGAAGGTGCAGCAGTAGGGAAAGTATTGGATGGTGTAGGGGTGCAATTTACTATTCCAACTCCAAGAAGGTGCAGCAGTGGGGAAACTGTTGGATGGTGTAGGGGTGCAATTTACTATTCCAACTCCAGGAAGGTGCAGCAGTAGGGAAAGTGTTGGATGGTGTAGGGGTGCAATTTACTATTCCAACTCCAGGTAGGTGCAGCAGTAGGGAAAGTGTTGGATGGTGTAGGGGTGCAATTTACTATTCCAACTCCAGGAAGGTGCAGCAGTAGGGAAAGTATTGGATGGTGTAGGGGTGCCATTTACTATTCCAACTCCAAGAAGGTGCAGCAGTAGGGAAAGTGTTGGATGGTGTAGGGGTGCAATTTACTATTCCAACTCCAGGAAGGTGCAGCAGTAGGGAAAGTGTTGGATGGTGTAGGGGTGCAATTTACTATTCCAACTCCAGGAAGGTGCAGCAGTAGGGAAAGTATTGGATGGTGTAGGGGTGCAATTTACTATTCCAACTCCAGGAAGGTGCAGCAGTAGGGAAAGTGTTGGATGGTGTAGGGGTGCAATTTACTATTCCAACTCCAGGAAGGTGCAGCAGTAGGGAAAGTATTGGATGGTGTAGGGGTGCCATTTACTATTCCAACTCCAAGAAGGTGCAGCAGTAGGGAAAGTGTTGGATGGTGTAGAGGTGCAATTTACTATTCCAACTCCAGGAAGGTGCAGCAGTAGGGAGAGTTTTGGATAGTGTAACTGTTATATTTTAGGTATGTCATTTAATTTTTCAGACTAATTTGTTTTTCTTCTCTTCTCTTTTCAGATAATGTCTAGTCTGGAAGCTGCAAAGTATATTAAATCCAGGAAGGGCAAAAATTTATTAAACCATGGAGGATACATATATAGTAAGGAAAGAATAAGTTTAACTAGAAATCATTGGAGGTGTGTGCAATACTACACTACCCATTGCAGTGGCAGAGCGGTTACTGTTGATAATTTAGTTGTGAAAACCACAGAACATAACCACTCTGCCTCTGCAATGGAGGTAGAAATTAGAGAAACAGTGAACGAAATGAAAGCTATTGCAAGCACCTCCAATGATTCTACAGGATCCATTTTAAGAGAGGTTGCACAGCATGTCCCCAGTCATGTTGCTAGTAACATGCCTATAATTCCTAATTTGAGAAGAATTATTCAAAGACAAAAGCAGGCAAGTAACATTCAATTATCTACACCACATTCTTTCTCTGACATTAGAATTCCACATGATCTTTCTATTTCTTTTTCTGATGAACCTTTCCTTCTGCATGACAACGAAAACCCTCAGAAACGAATTCTCATTTTTAGTACCCCACGTAACCTTGCTAAGTTAGAAAGTAGTGAAATTTGGATGATGGATGGGACGTTTAAAAGTACACCCCATCCTTTCACTCAAATTTACACTATACATGCCAAAATTAACAATAGTGTAATTCCCTTAGTATATAGTTTGCTACCTGATAAGACTTCTGCAACATACACTGAACTTTTATCAGTGATTAAAAGTAAAACATCTCAAAGTCCTCGGAAAATAATTATTGATTTTGAATTGAGCATGATCAATGTGATCACTAAAACGTACACGGATACCCAAATTCAGGGATGTTTTTTTCATTTTTCCCAGGCATTTTGGCGTAAATTACAAAAAACATCCCTAGTTGCAGAATATTCTCGTGATAGCAAACTACAATTTGAACTAAAAAAATTAACTGCACTTTGTTTTGTTGCTCCCGATAGTGTGGACGAGTACTACACTGCAATTATAGAATCTGTTTATTATACGAGTAACGAAGAAAAATTGGCACCCATTCTAAATTATTTCGAGGACACATGGATTGGACACCTAAGCAGATCGGGTCGCAGGAGGAAGCCACGATTCCATGTGGAGTGGTGGAACTGCTACACGAGTTGTTTAGAGGGAGAAGCAAAAACAAACAATGCCATTGAGGGATGGCATAACTCCTTCAACCACACAATTGGCAAACCTCATCCAAACTTCTACTCTTTTTTGGAAACTTTGAAGAAGGAGCAAAGTTTTCAAGAAATGAGAATAGCCCAAACACTCGCAGGTAGTCTAAACCCACGAGTAACAGTGAAAACAAGGGAAATGTCTGAGAGACTATTGGCTATTGTACAACAATTTTCATTGTGTGTGGCTATAGACTACCTGGAAAATCTTTCTAACATTCTTTCTTTCTAAAATTAGTTTTTTTACTTACTTTCTTGCTTTGCTTCAAATTTAAATATTTTTCAGATTACAATTGGCATACAATGTTTTTTCTAAAAAAATTTTCAAACATACAAGTCGGGTCCTTTTTTTTTTTTCAAATCTTCATTTCTATCAAAACTACCAATGTCAACAAATTTACTGTCCCATAGTATTGGACCAATTTTTCAACATCCGAACGCCATTAATATAATTACACAAAACTTCGTTTTTAATTTCCGACCTAAAAAATCACCAAAACTCAAACCAATCTAAATTGTACATGTCAAGACATAATCCAAAATGCACATTGCTGCATAAACACCAATTTGTATTCAATCATTAATTCCCAAAATTTACGAGTACGCTATTTTTTTTCACTTAGAAATGAAGATCAAAATCACTTTTTTTAGTTCCGAAGTAAAGAAATAAACTTTGTGAACAGTAACTCTAAATTTTTTAAAAGTTACATACATTTTTTTAATAAACAAATAACTTTTCGCGACCCGACATAGGCATACATTAATGACATTATTGTGGACATGTTTAAAAACATTTAAAACATCAATTAGTTTTCCCGCAACCTCTCCTTATTCTTTCCTCACTATATATGTATCACTATTAAAGGTTTAATCTATAATTTAAAGTGAAAATATTTCCTACCTGGACGCAGATCAGCTTCCTGCTGCTTCCTCCTCCGATGCTCTTCAAAATGGCGCATTACGTCGACGCTCACGTCATTACGTCATCGCGTGCATCAATATTTATAACGGACTACTTTATTTAACTAATCTGTAAATAAATGTTTAAAAATGTAATTAAAATATTTATATGTTTACTAAAAAATGTTACTTGCTATGCAAAAATAAATAAAAATATGGTTTATTTTTTACGGATTTTTCAATAAATAAATATTTTGAAAACATTATTTGTTTACTGTTATTATTTTTTAAATTGTAATTTATTCATTAAAAATGTAACTTTTTTAATGTAAATTTACTAAATGTGTTCCTTACCTCGACTCTATTGTCTTTTTCCTTCAAAACTTGCTCTTTCTTCGCTTTCTGATCCTTCTTTTCTTGTTCCGCGGGTTCTATATTCTGAAGCTGCCAAAATAAATGAAGGACAAATAAGCTCATAGACTTCAATGCAAAAGCGTGGGAATTTTTTTTTAAAGTAAGTTCTTTTTTTCCTGCTCTTTTTTCTTAAGGTATTATTATTTCTGAAATGCATTTCTTATGACTCTTTTAATATTAAAAATATTTATATATTTTTTTAACATTTCTCTTATTTTTTATTATAATACTCCAAAAGTACTCTTCCTGTTTTTTTGGACAAACATTAAACTTTATATAAGAAACTTAAAAATACTCTAGTATTAATCTTTCTTAATACTAATTTTTTCTATAATTTACCGTTATTAATTTTAAATTATTGGTCTAGTATTAATATTTAATAATAATCCTTATTTCAATTTTATTTACATATTTAATTTAAATTAAAATTAATCAATTATTAATTCCTCATAATACAATTCTTTTATTATTAATATTAATACTCTTTTATATTAGAAAAATACTCAAGTATTAATATTTAGTTAAACTACTCACACTTATATTTTTAAAATTAAATTAAAATATTCTCTTTCTATTTTGAAAAATACTCAAGTATTAATTTAACTTAAAAAACAGTTTTTTATTAGAAAAATACTCAAGTATTAATATTAAGTTAAAAATACTCAAGTATAAATTTAACTTAAAAAATACTCTTTTTATTAGAAAAATACTCAAGTATTAATATTTAGTTAAACTACTCACACTTATATTTTTAAAATTAAATTAAAATATACTCTTTCTATTTTGAAAAATACTCAAGTATTAATTTAACTTAAAAAATACTCTTTTATATTAGAAAAATACTCAAGTATTAATATTATGTTAAACTACTCACTTTTTTAAATTTATATTTTATAAAAAAACATTAAATTATACGATATATATTTATTTAAATTAAAATCCCAAAATTAAAAAATGCGTTGTAATAGTATATGCGTTGTAAAAGTACTTACCATATAACATCATGCGTTGTAAATGCATGCGTTGTAAATGCATGCGTTGTAAAGGCATTTTCTAAGAATGCGTTGTAATGGTATATGCGTTGTAAAAGTACTTACCATATAATAGCATGCGTTGTAAAAGCATGCGTTGTAAAAGCTTTTGCGTTGTAAAAAATGCGTTGTAATAGCATAGCGTTGTAAAAGTTGCGTTGTAAAGGTAGTTCCCCCATAGGACACACAGTTTGGGCTCACGGTTTCATCCCCGAGTCCAGCAGCAGCTCAATTTAGCAGCATGACACTCTAGTCAATATCTCACTTAATTTCCATACCCCACACTTTCAGACTGGTAGGGGTCTGTAGTTCAGCGGCTTTATCCCTGAGTCTGGCAGCAGCTCAGCTTACCCCCCCAGCTCCATCAGACCCGTACGAGTGAGTAGTTTGCCCTTTACAAATACCGAATTGATTTGATACGCGCAAATTTACCTTCACACTCCCTATATACCACCCCTAAGCACCATACACAAGTTACAATGTTCGAAACAAAAGTTCCTCCGAGTAGGTATAACTACATGCTGACACTACTTGGACAGATGCGGCACAGCTGCCAGAGCACATAACTTCACAGCATATGACACACAGTTTGGGCTCACGCTTTAATCTCTAGTCCCGCAGAAGCTCACCTTAGCAGCATCAGACTCTAGGCAATACCTAACTTAATTTCCGTAGCCCAGCACTTTCAGACCAGTAGGGATGAGTAGTTCGCTTTGCACCCCTGTATAGCACACCCTAAACACCCCACAGAGGTTAAAGTGCTCCTACCCTCCTCTTTCCTGCTTTTTTCGCCCTTTTTTCCCCTTACTCGCTTCAACAGAATCACAAAATGGCTGCCAACACTTCCTGGTTGCAACCGCTTGCACCGCTCGCAGTCAATAAGCAGCAAGCTCATGCTCGCAACGCCTCAGCCAATCAGATGGCAGAATTCCCAAATATCGATATCTGTAAAATTCTATAGTTTTCCAAAACTACTGAACGGATTTACACCAAATAAACAAAAGCGTGCTTTCTAGACCAAGGCCCTTCTCCCTGCCAAATTTGGGGTAATTCCGTTCACCTGTTCGACCTGTAGCCTTGTCTAAAGTTTCCTATGGAAATTGCATGGAGAAATGGGACCCCCTTTTTTCTCAGCCCCACCCTTGATGAATCACCCCCAAACTTTCAAAATAGGAGCTGAAATGAACAAAGAATTTGTTTGGAAAATTTCATGAAGATTCATCAAACGACGCCAAAGTTATAAGCAAAACAAAAAATACTCTTCCTATGGAAACTTTGTCCTAACTATAGCTACCTACTGGTGACCGCCAGTAGGTAATAAATATATATATATATCCAAGAAAGTAGTAGCTCAAACAGATGGACTCAACAAAGAACAAAAAGTTCAGTAGTTTTGGAGTTATTCAAAGAAATTTCCATAAGGATTTAAAGAGACACGGTGGATCCGCGGCCCCTCCTGAGCTCATGCTGAGATCTGATTGGCTGCCAACACTTCAAACCAGGAGGTGTTGGCAACCATCTTGTGACTCGGTTCAACTGAGTCACAGAAAAAATATTGTTTTTAAAAAAAAGGAGGCAGGGTAGAAACACCCTGACCCCTTAGGCCTCTTGGGGGGGGGGGGGAGGGGGAGGGGTCACCAAGGGCCAAAAATATCATTGTTTTTTAAAGTTCGGCAGGAGTCGCGCTGGATCAGCGAATCCAGCCAAAATAATAAAAACAGGAGGGGTAGTTGGCCCCCAAGGACCCTCAAGAGTGTGCCAGGAAGAGCGTTGGCAGAGTGGTGGAGAAAGGGGGTATGACCATTGACAACCTCACAGCAAACTCACTGTGTGGGACTTACTGTAGGTAACAGGAGGGGTAGTGGCCCCCAAGGACCCTCATTAGCCTATGGGACTTCAGCTCCTACTAGTAGTGCGCCAGGAGGCACCCTTGTAGAGTGGTGGAGGAAGGAGGACATGGCCACCAACAACCTCTCAGCAATCCTGCTGTGAAGGAGTTACTGGAGGTAACAAGGGGGTAGTTGGCCCCCAAGGACGTCCCTAGGGCCAACTACCCCTTTTTTTTACCTCTAGTAAGTCGCACACAGCTGGAGTGCTAAGAGGTCTTCAGAGTCATCACATCAGTGATGTCTCAGTGATATCAGTTGAGATATCATCAGTGATGTCATCAATGATGACGTCATCAGTGATGTAATATGTGAGGTCATAAGCAGTGCATTGTGGGGGGTGCGAGTTATGATTAGCTCAGCTAATTATAACTGCTAAATTTCACTGGTTTTACACAAGTGAAACCTGTGCCTAACTATAACGTCACTGTAACCTTTGGTTTTATCAGTGAATTTCTAAGTTTAAAAAAAAATCCATTTCCTAACTATAACGTCTCTGTAACCTTTGTTTTTTTTCAGTGAATACATATAAATAGGGGTTTCACTTGCCTGATATATATATTTCACTTACCATTTCTGTAAGGCTGCGTACCTAATGAAAGAGCACGGCACGGTTTGCTATAGCGCGCAGTGATTGGACTGTATGAAAGGGAAAGCTCTTTCAGATTACAGCGCTCACTGCCAGACTACAGCGCTTGCTGCAAACTGTACATCAAGGCGCCGCTGGCCTTTGATGCACAAAACTTGTTTGTAAAGGGCTTCTTCCATGTAGTACAGGTCAGCACTGAATGCCTTAACAGGTGTAACAAGTTGTGAGGGTGCGTAATTAACATTGTTAGTTCTAGTTGCAGGACTTCACAGTTAGAACTAAGTGTCCCAATACTCTTCATGAGTGGCCTTCTTGGGCAGGGCAGTGCTATAAGAAGGCACCCGCCTGTCTAGGCATTGAACAGTATCTTGAATCATCATATAAATGGCCCTGCTGCTCCTGAGTCTCGCAGCTGATCAGGCTGGGTGTGTCATCAGTGCTGGTGATGTGATACAGAGAGTTGAAACCATTCTCAGGTACTAAGCCTATGGCTCCACATTCCATTGCTTACCGAAGTTTCAGGAAATGCTCTGTAGTGCACATACAGGCGTGATAGCTGTTGGAAAAGAGGCTGCTGATCTTTTGAGTCGTTAACTAAGGCCCCTGCATGGGCATGCAAATGAGCATGCTCAGCTCGTCGCGAGAAACGTTCTGTTTGTATGAGAAGTACCCCATGCTCCCTGCTTGCATTTGGCAACTAAAGACAGTCCAGCCAGAAAGACATTATCAAGGAAATAACTCCTGAGCAAGAATAGCACTTGCTTTCACACACGAGTTCCAAATTAGGAAGACAATCTATTAGTGATATGGCTTGTTTAGCCTCCAGTACAGGCACTGTAAAATCCAACAGTGTTTATGGTGCTCATTGCTTTTTAAGTTACAGTGGCAGTTCTATGTGCATACAGTGTCCAGCTCTGGAGAAGAATCCAAAAGGGAACAAGAACTATAGAGAAAACTTCATTATTGATGAGAAAAACTGAAATTGTGGTATGCCCATATGTGAGTGATGCATGTGAGAGTGTCTGATCTAACTCTAAGGGTGGGCTAGTAGATAACACTTGCATTTCATTTCTTTTGTTTCAGCTGACGCATTTCAGGGCAGGAGTAGGAGAGCCTCCATTTAAGTAACAGAGACACTGGCTTGTTTAGGATGAGAATGATGAAGGGGATTCACACTCAACCTCTCACGCTCATAATCAGAGGTAACCCCCCAAATCTAAGGGACTGAGGATCAAGTATACATACAACATTTTACCTGTTGTAAAGAAGTTTCACGCATTGTTTGTTTTTCAGATCTCTTTGCCTGCTGTTCCCAGCCCACAGCCTTTCCCTTGCTTCATCACTCTAAACATCTGTGCCGTAACACAATCAGAATTGGAGCTATCATGAGGTGGACCTTTTGCGCATCATGCTGATCCTGAGGAGCCTGTGTCTTGACAATTTCGTTGTAAAGACATGTGTGGTAAAGGTATTGCATGGTAAAGACTTGTGTGGTAAAGGCAAGGTATAGTAAAGGCATTGCATGGCAAAGGATGCATGGTAAAGACATCCGTGGGAAAGGCAATTGTTGTAATGTCATACAACCATGAGATGTAAATGTAACTTAAACTAATGTGGGGGAACTACACTCTGCTACAGGTAGGAAAGTTCAGTTGGTGAATAAACCACTGTAGACGTATGTGTGTTAACAGGAGAATCCCAGATATGAATCCTGGTCATTACATCGGACAATAGTTACAAGTTTTCATAGTGATTACAGAACCAGCGTGTCAGAAAGCACTGTGAATATGTAATTATTTTAAAACTGCATTACACACAACATAATATAGTCTGCCGCAAAATACACAAAGATATTATGTTTAAGATAAAACAAGAGATTTCAAAATATATATTTATAGTAAGACTCATTTAGAGTGTACCTAATGCAAAACCTTTCTACAAGTTTCCATTAAATGGACACACTCCAGAACTCAGTTGCTGAATCACTTCCACTGCTCCTAAAGAGAATACATCTTTCCCACAATGAACCTCAAATGAGTATATAAATGAAAGCCTACACCGACTCCCAAGTAGTCTTTAGATTTGCTGATTAACCAATTGTGCAGATTTACATTTCCTTCAGGTCGCAGGTACCATAGAGAGAAGGCTTGCTTCGACCATTTGTCTCTCACTTCACAGTACAGCAGACCATCTCCCTCCCTTTTAACCTGAGGCACTTGGCACCTCAAGGTCAGCATTAACCTTTCAGGAACAGTTGTTTTTAACAAAAATGATAAGAAGTGTTTTTGCCGAAATAAAAAAAAAATGCTGCGTCCAAGAGATACCACCCACTGCAACCGCTGAATTGCATTGGTTTGTTGCTTGGAGCCTATTGGTGTCCAGAGATGACACGGGTAACATCTGAGCTTTATATATTTTGTTCAGATGGATCCAATGCCATTATCCACAGGGAGATCTTTCCTAATAAGTTCTCAGGTTTCTTACTGCCAGAGCTGGGGCGGGAGTTCCCCTTTGGGGCGCAGGGCCTGTTGCAATTAGCCTTCAACCTCTAAAACTCTGGTTTTCAGGGCACTAGGGCGATTTGCATTTCGTTTAGCCTAGGTGTTATAACTCCTGAAAAACATTTTCTTGGATGTATTCAGTATGTCCCTTTCTACCCCCTCTCCTGTTTTTTTGCTCTTCCAGTAAGAGACATTTTTGACATGGAGGGCAGTAGGTTGGTAATGGTACAGAAAGTGGTGTCAGCTATAGTGTATCATTACCAGAGGCTGCTGATAAAGGCTAAAAGGTGGAAGGGCACTGCCTGTCACCCATTATATTTAGGGTGCAAATACTGCTAATCTAGAGGATACCCTCCTGCAATTAGTGGGTTTAAAGCCAGGTCACAGCCAGCCATGCATGACATGTGCAGGAATGGCAAGCTACAATATCAAGTGTAATTTTTCAATTATTTGGGCACAATGATAGAGGGCGGGTAGGGGAAGAGTAGCTGGATGACACAGGGTCACAGGTAGTGTCAAAGAGTTTACCTTCTAATGTTTTGTCTTCCTGTCTTTAATCACATGCATCCTTCTCTTTCTCTCTTTAATCAGAGAGAGTAGCTGACCCTTTCTCGATTCACCAGTTTATCCTTCCTTTCAGGTTGAAAACACCTGGAAACAAGCACTCAGAGGCTAAAGTGGAACGTGTTACATACATTTTTAATGGAACATGTAGAAGAAAATGTAAGTGGAATATGGAAAAGGATCACTGTGAACAGTTACATGAATTCCTCTTGTCTCGAGAGAAGTGGCGAAAGCAGCAGAAACTTCACTTCTTTGCTGATGTTGCGGTGCCTGTGGTTGCTGACTTGTTACAGTTGACACAACTAGTAGCTTTATATATAAAGCACACCTCGAACTGAAATATCTAGTTTTTTTTAAAAAGTAGGTCTTTCTATTGTCTAATGCATAAGTTCCCCCTTATCTGTAAAGAAATATTGAAAGTTTGGGTTGGCCCTGGTAGAGTCCAGTTCCATGATCTGTAGTTTGCAGATAAGCACTTACATCAATCGGTGATTTTAAAGACTAGTTAAATAGTTTATTCAAACTGTCCTGGGCCACCAGTTTTACTCATGAGGAGAGTCTGAAATCTGAAGTAAAGAATGCCTGCTTTTATGTATTGTTTTTGTACAGCATACTTCATGTTCCCTGAGACTTGCTTCAGGTTATGCAACAGAGCTAAAGAAGATGTGGGTGGAAACATGGTGTTCAAAGTCTTAGCACTCCATTGACTTGGGTCTTCGTCGTGGAAACCATCCTACTCTAGGCAGCCATGCAGAAGGGAGATAGCTGATCTTATAGCCCCCTGTGAGAGGATGGAGAGGGTGAGATCCTGAAGCAGTACTACATTTGTGGATGATCAGAAATTATTCTCATTCAATGAGGTCATGTGTGAGTCAAGATCTAGGAATTGAGCAAAGGTAAACCTGGAGACCTTGTAGAATAAACCAGTAAGTAGGGATTTGGGGTCTACCAGATGGTTACAGGAGGTTCGGGGTGCAGAGAGTGAGGCTTCATCCATGTAGACTTGAGTGTCAGGTGGACCCCTTGGGAATTTTATTGAACAGAGCCATTTGCTGGGAATCTAAGAGTGAAAAGAGCCTGTGGGGCTTAGGGACAAGCAGGAGCTTTGGAGAACTGGTGATGAGTGGATATCTCAGATGTGAACGACCTTCACCCCGCATCCGAAACCCCGCATGCTGTCACAACGCAGTCGTAACAACGACCGCGTTGTGACAACGCATACAGTTACCCCGCAAGTCGTTACAACGACTTGCGGTGGGGGAAGAAGGTGTTGGATTTAAAATCCAACACCTTCCCTACAGTCCGCACAGACTGGAGTTGGAATAGTACATTTTACTATTCCAACATCCAGCGCCCCCCTCCTGCAAGTCATTGTAATGACTTGCTGGGTAATGGTATTTGTTGTCACAACGCGGTCGTTGTTACGACCGTGTTGTGACAGCATGCGGGTAATAGTATGCGGGGTGAAGAGACATATTCATCTCAGGACCCTAGTGTGTGAAGAGCACCAGGGAAGCTGACAGTAAACGGAAGCCTCAGGGAATCTCATGGTGAGATGGACTTCACTGACCTGAAAGTGAGCAGGGCTCTGGGTAATAGTAAGAAAGAGGTACAGAACTTAAGTGTGAACAGGTATATATGCTTACCAGAGGGTGAGAAGAATTTAACGGGATGAGGAGTGAACTGGACCCTCTAGAGATCTCAGTGTGAGTAGGAGACTTACGAATTTCAGAAAATTAGCCTCAGCGGACCTGAGTGTGAAAATGAGCTTAAGGCTCCTGAGGGATAATGGGTAGTGTGGGACCCACTGATGATGAGCAAGAGCCTCACTATCTTAGGATAAGCGCGTCTCCGGGTTCTTTGACATTAAATAGCAGCTAGACCTACAGGTAAACACGATCCTCAGAGGACCAGTAGGCCAATGGACAGTGTGAATCCCCATGTATGAGCAGAAGCTTTAGGGGCTCCTGGCAGTGAGGGGACTCAGGGATCTGAGGATGAGCAAGGGTTAAGGAGACTCATAGACCTGGAGATGAATAGCAGGAGACCTATGAATGAGCTGCAGTGCAATAATGATGTTTCTAGAGTTGCTGACCCTCCAAGCTGTAAATTGATTCATGTATCACAAAATGTACCCCAAAATTAGCCCGGGGACTAGCCAAACAATACTTCACGAAATGTCACAATCCACTTATGAGGGCCACTTTTTTTTGGTCCCAATTTGACTCTGATTCTTCGTCTATTATGATGATACCAGAATTGGCAGAGGAAAGAAACAAGAACCTCCCATGATAATTCAGGTTATGAAGAACAGATTTCACTTCGTAAAGTCAGATGCAGGTGTGGCCACAGCCTGTCACCTTTGATGGGTACCAGAGGAAACAAGGGAATCCAAATCCCATTTGTGTTGTACTGACAGATGTGCACAGTGGAATCGAGACCGGCAACAGCGGTTACAGTTCCGCTGCGCATACTGCTTTCTATTATTTTGCATTAAATATGTTTTTGAAAATGTTGGTTTTCGTAGCGGAGGTGCTTAACCGTTACGTCTTCACCTCTGTTAACAATTTCGGTTGGGCATTGATTGTGATGGTCATCTGTAATATGCAAATTAAAAGATGCTTTTTCTTTCTTTACTTGGTAAAGAAACAAAATAGCATCAAGAACATTATTTTTCAGTCTGAGGTAGTCATTTAGAAGTTTGCAGATGCTGCACATTTGGTAAAAAAAAAGGGCGATGCCCCATCTGCCACTCTCGCAGTTGTCACACTCCATTTAGAGGTACAGGAACCGTCAGTCTCTGTTGGTTAAGCCTCAGCTCGCTCTGTCGCTGAAAACCCTTGAGTTGATTGCTCATCCATCACTCGCCAGGTCACAGTGATGCAGTGGCGGCTGGTATCAACGGGGAGGGGGGTCAGTCGTGCGTGCTCAAATAAAATGAAAAATATAAACATAAACGGGTGTGCGCAAATTAACTTAAAATATATTAAAAGTAAACTTACCTTACGGCAGGACCTCTTGCTCCGGACCTCTCACGGCTGCAGCCCAGCCACCAGGAAACTCCCTTGGCCAATCCTGGCGCTGCTCTCATGCTGTGAGAGCAGCACCTTGATTGGAGGGAGCAGCCTAACTCAGCGCTCCACAGCGCTCTAGAGGCATGCATTTGCTCTAACCCAGCTGCTTGTTAGAGTTTTCAAAGTGCACGTCTGGCTAGCCGTCTCAAGGCGGCCGGCCAAAGGGACATGCACACTTTGAAAAGTGCACATAGAGCTCACCCTCCTCTCTGCTGCTGCTCTCAGTAAGCCCCGCCCCCTTCCTGATGCTCGGTTCAGGCCAGGAGGATGAAAAATAAAATGGAAATGAAGTACCTTTTCTTTTTTTTTCGTCTCGGGACTTGTGGGCATTTAAGTGGGGCGACGCTTCTCCGCATCAACAGCCCCTGCAGTGATGGTGGATCCGTCCTACTTTGGGCAAGGTGACTTTCATTGGTTTACCCTCTCCAGGTCTGCCAAGTGAGGTCTCGGAGGCTCATGCTGGGAAACAATCATTACCCCCTTCACTCAGTGAGGAAATGTCCTGCGTCCAAGGCCATTGCTTTTTTTAAATCGATTAATTTTTTGTGTTGTTATTGAAAACTATAAAATGAAGGCAGAGCAATAGAAAAAAATATAATGCCCACTCAGCCTTCAAAAGTGATGAAAGTGCATTCAGCAAAGTGTCGTATGAGCTTTCATCACAGTGATGCCTGACTCTCAGATGGCGATCTCTAAATGTGCTGGTGGGGGTCTGACACGGGTGGGGGTCACTGCCTGCATTTTATTGCAGTTTTTTATATAGCGCAAACTCATTCATTTTTGGTAGGCACGGAGAGATTACGTTATTTTCACAGAACCACAGGATGTTGAGCCAACACCAAGACTCGGACCTGGCTCCCCAGCTCAAAAGTAGAGAGCTCTGGCCGTTATGCTACATCCTCTCACCTGCATTCACCTTGTGAGCTGGCAGGTGGCCTGCCAGGGTCTAAGTAACCACTGATGTGTCTGGCTTGAGAAAGAACTGTCAAACGGATGTGTGCCACAGCCGGTCAACATTTTCTGCTTGATTGTCCACCCCCAACAACCCAGCATCACCCTTGAGTTTTTAAGGTTTGGGCCTCTGATTGAGTGTCCATGCAATAAACCAGCCAAATGCATTTTGAGTAATACACAAGGGAACGATTTTATAAATGTGTCCACCCTTAAATGCTTCTTGATTGTTTCTTAGCTCAAGTATCCACTATAGAAATGTTTATCAGCTGTGCGTGTTACTTCTGCCACGCAGGTCTCCTACTGAACAAAAGTGGGAGAATACCTTTTGTTTTTAATCTGTGGTAAGCAGATGCGAAATTCACTGCAATTTTGCTTACTTCTACTGTTTCACATCTGTCTGCCCCGAATTAAAGAAAAAAGGTGAAATGCAGGCAGCACATGCGGCCACCTGCGGAGCACTGCAGCTATGCTGATTCTGGCCTGCAGCTATTGACAAAGGGCGAATTTCGCCTGAATACTTTGCCCTCCGATACTGATGAATTCACATAACGTTTAGTTCTGAGTGTGCCCTTACAAAACAAAGGCCTCTCAGCTGCAGCTCTTGCCCCTCTCAATGCATAGCTACTACTGGTCCTCAATAGGAAAGCGTGGGAGCATCTCCTTGGTAATGATGCACCAAGAAATGCAGATACTGCGGGTAGGGTAATTCTGACTAGGTAATTCTGAATAGATCATTCTGGACTGGAGAAATGCAGTAGAAATTGGTGTTTTGTGCAAAGCCCCCCTTCTCCCCATGTTTTTCTTCCGTTCCAGGTCCTTTCACTGAAGACATTTCACCAGCTTTTTCTGAGCTTTGTGTTGGTCCCACCCACCTCCAATGATGATTAATTATTAAGCACGTGCTTGCAGATGCATTAGAACTCCCATATTTTGCTAAACATTTTGACATTCTAACAAAAAGCACTCATAGAAGACAATGGTTTCTCAGATGACCAACACTTGTTGTTGGCAGCATGCGCATTTCCTGATTATGTACATGTTGGGTGGGCACTCTTAATGTGCCACTACAAGCACGTGGGCTTCAGCTGTTGCCATTATAATGCAGAGCCTCTATTTGGTGTTCAGATAAGCAGAACCATTAGTCACCAACAGCAAAAGCTTGAAAAAATGTTCAGCTAAACAGACACCAACAACCACCAACAACCACCAACAGCATGCATTTGAAGAAAGAATTTCCACCTGTGGTTGCTTTGCTGATTAATGAACAAATCCATAAGGACAGAGGGTTCACTAGCTAAAGAAACACAGTAGCCACAAATTAATTGCAGCATATATGCTTTGTCAAAGTTATATTAAATAAGTAAATACCACGGAAAAAACGTACAGGATATATATCAAGTTTTGTTTGTCTGTCCTTTTTTTGCACCAGATTAATCTAATAATATGTTTGTATGGAATGGGGTGCACAGTGCACACAAAGCTTTGCAATAATTGTGATCTTACTACATTGGCAGACTATTAAAGTATTTATACATATTTTGGTACATTTTTAAAATGTGTGTAATGTATAATGGCTTAAGTATACAACCGTGTATTTGCACTGAATACGTTAATTTATAGATTTGTAAATGTGTATATTAAAGTCCATAAAGAAATTTAGCATTGTAATTTATTGGTCGTAGCTGACTAAATATGTTTTGTTGATTTCCTTAGGAGGTTTGATCCAGTCTTAACAAAAAAATCTAAAAGCAAAGCACACAGGGAAGCCCATCACAAGCCTCTTAAAGTTAAACGAAACAAGTCCAATAAAAAAAATCAATTTTCTAATCTAATCTGGCTTCAAATTCCTTTTTTTGTAAATTCTATGTATTGCAAGTTTCAATGCGGCTTCAAGTTTCAATACATCATGTTTTTTTTTAAACATATTTTATTGAATTTTGGTGTAACACAAGTTCTTATACTGTCATCATCTCAGGTTGGAAGGCATACAATGCATAGATATCTGTTGTTGAATTACATTCAGCTTTTGTAAGTAACCCAGTTAAAGTCTTGGGGGTATATTCACAAGAACTTGTGATAACTACCTCAAGAGTAGCGTAACGCAACTTTCAATATCGCAGCCTAGAGTGGGAAAATAACCCCGTGTCAATGTGGAATTCACAACAAGGCGTGAGCATGCAATAGCCACTAGATAACACGGACAATGTCCGCGATACAACCACCCTGACGGAGATAAAACACAAACCACAACACCAGAAAACCTGCGATGAGCGCTTCCGCGATGAGGAAAGCAGGGATACGCAGCACAAGGGCAGCAATACTCACGCGCAATGCGGGAACAAGCACAAGCACAGCATACGGAAAATGCCACTGACCAAAATACAGCAACAGCGGAGTACCACGGATGCACCCTGGCCAACTGCAGAGGACAACATGCACACCACAACATCCAAGCACCGTGGAAGGACAGAACCGACAGGCACACCGCATCAAAGAGACCAGTGGCAGTCAAATCAGAGCGACACACCCACCGTGCAGCATACGCACATAAGCAGAAGTGCACCTCAACATTGGCAACATCCCGGTACAAACAGCAACCCCTCCACAACTGAACACAGGACACAACTGGACCGGCAAATTAGCACAACCAGGCAAAACAAATCTGTAACCCCAGGGATATGTAACATGACAATGCACAATTCCAAACGTTAAAATGTTTAATTCACACATGCAGTGCAATTGGACATCTACTACTGTCCCATGATTGCCACAGACCAACACAATATGACGTGCTCATGATAAGTAGGTGTCAATGATGTAGTTCCTACGGGTCATTCCTGCAGCTGCTGCAGTGGGATGTGGCTCACCTGCCCCATCACCATCATCATTGTTCGGTATCTCTGGTACTGGGATCCATGGGGCCCTGGTGCGAACACAGATGTTGTGCAATACGCAACATGCAACGATCATCTTGCACACGACGTCCGTGCTGTACAGGAGCTTCCCACCTGTGCAGTCCAGGCACCTGAAACGTGACTTCAACACGCCAAATGTGTGTTCAACGAAGCCCCTGGTGCGTATGTGGGCCGCATTGTACTGCCTCTGGGCGGGTGTGTTAGGGTCCCAGAAGGGTGTCATCATCCAAGGGCAGAGTGCATATACTTGATCACCTGTGACAGTGCAGGGAGAAAAGAGTCAATACTTGGTTTGGCAGGATGTGATGGCAGGCCCACCAACTCAGTGACGCCTGTGCTGGCTGAGTGTGGAGTGAGTGTAAGCCATCCCTCAGGGAGTAGCCCCGGATGACCATGGAGTGGTGTAGTTGTGACTGGTAGGTGGTCGTGTAGTCTGAAATGTCGAATGTGGCTTGGTCACGTGTGCATCCCCACGTATGTGCTTTGTGCGTCGTTGGCTGTGGGATGTGTGGTGTGTTGATTTTGTACTTACCAACAAGCAGTCCAGTTCCATATGTGCCATCCTGGAAGCGCTGGTTGATGATGGACTGTTGGAAGATGAAGGAATCATGCACACTGCCTGGGTAGTTGGCGACGATATTGGTGAAGAGTCCCCGGTGGTCCACTATTGCCTGCACATTGATGGAATGCAGGTGCTTTCTGTTGCGGTAGTGGTGTGCAGTATCCGCAGGGGGCATAAGTGGAACATGTGTGCAGTCAATTGCCCCCAACACGGCCGGGAATCCGGCTTTGGCGTATAAGCCTTGCTTTGTCTCCAGCTGTTCCTGCGGAGTGTTGGGGAAGTGAAGGTACTGGGATATGAGGCTGAGGATGGCATCCAGGACAGGTGTGATGAACTTTGGTAGGGCTGGCTGTGAGACTCCTCCGACTCTGGCAGTTGTTGGTTGGAATGTCCCTGAGGCCAACAGGTGCAGCACAGCCAGCAGCTTTGTCTGAGGTGGGATGTTGGTTCTCCGCTGTGTTGGTACCGTCAGCCTGTGGGCGATGTGTGTCATGATGCGGAGAATGGTTGTCCTTTTGAGCCTGTAGTGGGCAATGACTTCCACGGGCGTTAGATCTGTGAGGGTGGTGCGTTTTCGGTAGGTCCGCTGTCTTACTCTACACTGCCTCTGTGGTGGTCTGGGGGGGTGCGGATCCGGGTCCTGGGTGTGGTGGCGGTCCAGGGGGTGGTGGAGGTGGGTGTTGTGGCCCTGTTGGGGCTCCGAGCTGCATGATGAGTAGCTCCATGGCATCATTTGATCTTCGGGTATGGTTGTGTGCAGGGCTCCGTAGTCAACTGCAGGTAGGTGTCGGTCTTTACACCTGCTTGAGGCAGGTGTTAAATACCTGCGGCCACCGCAGCTTATTGCCAGTGTTTGGTTCGCTTCGCAGTTCTGGCAGTTTGTTGTGAAAGTGGTGGTGTTGTTTTTTCGTGTGTTTTTGCACGGGTATGCCTACTCTGCATCTCATTAGAGTTGGTGGTATCCGCCGTGGTGTTAGATTTTGGGGCAGTTATTCGCACCCCTGTATAGCACACCCTAAACACCCCACAGAGGTTGCAGTGCTCCTACCCTCCTCTTTCCTACTTTTTTCGCCCTTTTTTCCCCTCACTCGCTTCAACAGAATCACAAAATTGCTGCCAACACTTCCTAGTTGCAACCGCTTGCACCGCTCGCAGTCAATAAGCAGCAAGCTCGTGCTCGTAACGCCTCAGCCAATCAGATGGCAGAATTCCTAAATATCGATATCTGTAAAATTCGATAGTTTTACAAAACTACTGAACGGATTTACACCAAATAAACAAAAGCGTGCTTTCTAGACCAAGGCCCTTCTCCCTGCCAAATTTGGGGTAATTTTGTTCACCTGTTCGACCTGTAGCCTTGTCTAAAGTTTGCTATGGAAATTGCATGGTGAAATGGGACCCCCCTTTTTTCTCGGCCCCACCCTTGATGAATCACCCCCAAACTTTCAAAATAGGAGCTGATATGAACAAAGAATTTGTTTGGAAAATTTCATGAAGATTCATCAAACGACGCCAAAGTTATAAGCAAAACAAAAAATACTCTTCCTATGGAAACTTGGTCCTAACTATAACTACCTACTGGTGACCACCAGTAGGTAATATATATATTATATATATATATATATATATATCCAAGAAAGAAGTAACTCAAACAGATGGACTCACCAAAGAACAAAAAGTTCAGTAGTTTAGGGGTTATTCAAAGAAATTTCCATTAGTTTTTAAAGAGACACGGTGGATCCGCGGCCCCTCCTGAGCTCATGCTGAGATCTGATTGGCTGCCAACACTTCAAAACAGGAGGTGTTGGAAACCATCTTGTGACTCGGTTGAACCGAGTCACAGAAAACATATTTTTTTTAAAGAAAAGGAGGCAGGGTAGAAACACCCTGACCCCTTAGGCCTCTTTGGGGGGGGGGGGGGGGTCACCAAGGGCCACAAAAATCATTGTTTTTTAAATTTCGCCAGGAGTCACGCTAGATCAGTAAATCCAGCCCAAAAAAAAAAAAAAAGGAGGGGTAATTGGCCCCCAAGGACCCTCAAGAGTGTGCCAGGAGGAGCGTTTGCAGCGTGGTGGAGAAAGGGGGCATGGCCATTGACAACATAACAGCAAACGCACTGTGTGGGACTTACTGTAGGTAACAGGGGGGTAGTTGGCCCCCAAGGACGTTCCTAGGGCCAACTACCCCTTTTTGTACCTCTAGTAAGTCCCACACAGCTGGAGTACTAAGAGGTCTTCGGAGTCATCACATCAGTGATGTCTCAGTGATGTCAGTTGAGATCTCATCAGTGATGTCATCAATGATGACATCATCAGTGATGTAATATGTGAGGTCATAAGCAGTGCATTGTGGGGGGTGCGAGTTATGATTAGCTCAGCTAACTATAACTGCTAAATTTCACTGGTTTTACACAAGTGAAACCTGAGCCTAACTATAACGTCACTGTAACCTTTGGTTTTATCAGTGAATTTCTAGGTTTTAAAAAAAATCTATTTCCTAACTATAACATCTCTGTAACCTTTGTTTTTTTCAGTGAATATATATAAATAGGGGTTTCATTTGCCTGATATTTACTTATCACTTACCATTTCTGTAAGGCTGCGTACCTAGTGAAAGAGCACGGCACGGTTTGCTATAACGCGCAGTGCTTGGACTGCTTGAAAGGGAAAGCTCTTTCAGATTACTGCGCTCACTGCCAGACTACAGCGCTTGCTGAAAACTGTACATCAAGGCGCCGCTGGCCTTTGGTGCACAAAACTTGTTTGTAAAGGGCTTCTTCCATGTAGTACAGGTCAGCACTGAATGCCTTAACAGGTGTAACAAGTTGTGAGGGTGCGTAACTAACATTGTTAGTTCTAGTTGCAGGACTTCACAATTAGAACTAAGTGTCCCAATACTCTTCATGAGTGGTCTTCTTGGGCAGGGCAGTGCTATAAGAAGGCCCCCGCGTGTCTAGGCATTGAACAGTATCTTGAATCATCATAAAAATGGCCCTGCTGCTCCGGCTGCTCCTGAGTCTCGCAGCTGATCAGGCTGGGTGTGTCATCAGTGCTGGTGATGTGATACAGAGAGTTGAAACCATTCTCAGGTACTAAGCCTATGGCTCATCATTCCATTGCTTACCGAAGTTTCAGGAAATGCTCTGTAGTGCACATACAGGCGTGATAACTGTTGGAAAAGAGGCTGCTGATCTTTTGAGTCTTTAACTAAGGCCCCTGCTTGTGTGACAAGCACCCCATGCTCCCTGCTTGCATTTGGCAACTAAAGACAGTCCAGCCAGAAAGACATTAACAAGGAAATAACTCCTGAGCAAGAATAGCACTTGCTTTCACACACGAGATCCAAATTAGGAAGACAATCTATTAGTGATATGGCTTGTTTAGCCTCCTGTATAGGCACTGTAAAATCCAACAGTGTTTATGGTGCTCATTGCTTTCTAAGTTACAGTGACAGTTCTATGTGCATACAGTGTCCAGCTCTGGAGAAGAATCCAAAAGGGGACAAGAACTATAGAGAAAACTTCATTATTGATGGGAAAAACTGAAATTGCGGTATGCCCATGTGTGAGTGATGCATGTGAGAGTGTCTGATCTAACTCTAACGGTGGGCTAGTAGATAACAATTGTATTTCATTTCTTTTGTTTCAGCTGACGCATTTCAGGGCAGGAGTAGGAGATCCTCCATTTAAGTAACAGAGACACTGGCTTGTTTAGGATGAGAATGATGAAGGGGATTCACACTCAACCTCTCACGCTCATAATCAGAGGTAACCCCCCCAATTCTAAGGGACTGAGGATCAAGTATACATACAACATTTTACCTGTTGTAAAAGAAGTTTCACGCATTGTTGGTTTTTCAGGTCTCCTTGCCTGCTGTTCCCAGCCCAGAGCCTTTCCCTTGCTTCATCACTCTAAACGTCTGTGCCGTAACACAATCAGAATTGGAGCTATCATGAGGTGGACCTTTTGCGCATCATGCTGATCCTGAGGAGCCTGTGTCCTGACAATTATGTTGTAAAGGCATGTGTGGTAAAGGCATATGCATCGTAAAGACTTGTGTGGTAAAGGCAAGGTATAGTAAAGGCATTGCATGGAAAAGGATGCATGGGAAAGACATCGGTGGGAAAGGCAATTGTAATGTCATACAACCATGAGATATAAATGCAACTTAAACTAATGTGGGGGAACTGCATTCTGTTACAGGTAGGAAAGCTCAGTTGGTGAATGAACCACTGTAGACGTATGTGTGTTAACAGGAGAATCCCAGATATGAATCCTGGTCATTACATCAGACAAGTTTTCATAGTGTTCAGTTCAGTTCAAATACTTTAATCGACAAATTAATGTCATAAAAGTAAACAATTCAAACAATCATATAGTACAATTACAAATAAAAATACAGGGTATCGTCTACCAACTCATGGTGAATTACTAGACAATTAAAAACAGAATTTCAAAGATAAAAACAGTGCATTTCTAAGCATAAAAAATACAAGATACGAGCAAGTTCTAAGGGAAATTATGCACAATACCTGTCACGTGATACATAAAGTGCTAAATGCATAGTGCAAATGTCGCATACGGATTAAAGTGCAAACATATCAAACAGTACAGTTATAGGATATACTGAGTGCAAAGCGTCAAGCAAAGACAGGACCAAGGAAAGTACTATGTGCAATGTGCCGAGCATACAAAAATACAAAACTTAAAATAACAATATAACCTTTAAAAATCTAGACAGTCAGAAAGCGGAAGTGTATTTCTCAACTTTTTAGAACGTGTGGCTGAGACCAAAAAGCTGGCAATGTTAAAAATATCCCATGGTGTACTTAGTAACTGCAGGTAAAGTAATGCTGGTCTAACCTGCATGAAACCCTTCCCTTTCAAAATTGGAATTAAGTACTTATTCCGCATAGTGGAATAAAAGGGACAAAACATCATAAAATGAAGGGTATTCTGGGTAGAAAAATTATCACATTTGCAGGGTGTTGAAGACTCTGGGTTACTCCACTCCTGGAAATCGCCTAGCAGGAATGGAACTAGATTAAAACGGAACCTAGTTAAAAGCCAACGATGGTATGGGATATTAACTAATATCAAATAGGGTTCGATACAGATGTTAGTTTTTGTTAGAAAATGAGCCCTTACAAGTGGTTTCTGCAGCTCTGTAACCTCCCGTTCTGCAGACAATATCTTTTTAAAATTATTTTTTACCCATATCACATCCTCCTTCCGTATCTTTTCGGGGGATTCAAATAGCTCAGACCGCCCCAGCTTAGTTAGCCCGCTTTTAACATAGGTCAATCACTTAATTTTGTTAGAGTTGTCCAAACGTACACAGTCACCTAGGATTTTATGGTTCAAAGTTAATTCAGAATTTAACCACACTTTGAGCCAGCAGAGTAACGGAGCTAGGCTCAAAGTGTCTGAGATGTAACCAATTCCAAGTTCCTGGTGTATAGAAAAGACTGGTTTTGATTGTGGAACTGATAAAAGACTGCGTAAGAATTTATTTTCGGCTATTTGGATGCCTGGTTGATCCTTATAGCCCCAGATCGAAGAACCATAAGTTGCAATTGCGACGCACTTGGCGCTATATATTTTCAGTATGCTCTTAATTGGTCTTGCCCCCAAGCATTTGGCAAACCCCATAAGTCCTATAGCAGAACGTGTGACAGAATTCTTTTTAATTTTCTGCTGCGGGATCCAGGAAAACTTCTCATCGAAGACTACCCCTAGGTAAGTAAAGGAGGAGACCGAGGTCACCTCTTGGCCATTACAAAAAAAGGAGTGGGGTTTTCTTGTTTTACCACCAATTGACAAGATATGAGACTTACTATTATTCACAACTAGGTCCAACGATTTCATGTGGGCCCCAAACGCATCCAGTAGCCGCTGTAAAGCAACCGCAGTGCGGGCAATAAGGACCGCGTCATCCGCGTATAGGAGGACCGGGATGGAATAGTCTCCTACACGCGGAATATCCAGGGTTGCTGAGAAGAGTGATCTGTCTAGGTCATTAATATAAAGGGTAAAAAGAACTGGTGCCAAAATACACCCTTGCCGAACACCACGGGCAGATCTAAAAGAACTTGTACATTTTCCATCCCGTGAAATTCTGACCGAGGCGAAGAGATCCTGGTGAAGATCGGACAAAAAATGCACCAGGGGAAGATCAAGACCTTTTTCTAACAGAATAGTCCACAGCTTAGACCTGTTAACCAGGTCAAAAGCTGAGGATAGGTCCATGAAAGCCAGTCTAATACAGCCTTCCTTCGCCACAGTATATTTGTTGATTAATAATGACAGGTTAAGGCACTGATCAATGGTACTTCTGTTTTTTCTAAAACCATATTGTAGGTCTGAAATAATGTTCTTATCAACAGCCCAGTCAGAAATTTTCATTAAAATTACTTTGCCTAAAATCTTCACGGAAGAATAGATCAAGGATATAGGTCTGTAGCACCGCGGGTCCCCTCTCTGGCCTTTCTTAAAAATTGGAATAATTGTAGAACAGGACCATGATGCGGGGAACCCTAGGGAGCCAGAGACGTTAAAAACTTTGGCCAGGATCTTCGCCCAAAATTTAGGCTTTGATTTAAATACATCAGCCGGGACTAAATCAGGGCCAGGAGCCTTGTCACTGATAGATTCTCTTATAGCTTTGTCCACATCTGTTTCGCAGAACACAAGTGTAGTTCGTGACTCAACAAATGGGACGCTAGGGCAGAGATCCAAATTCTCAGGAGAGGCGTATATTGCCTCAAAATGAGACAACCATTGAGCCTCAGTGATATGGCAGTCCTGAATTTCATTGTCCAAACCGGAGAAAAAAGGAGTATTGATAATCCCCCAAAATTTTGAGCTATCCCTGATGACGTCTACAGATAGCAACGCGTGCCACGCCTCAGCCTTAATCTCGGATTTCCGCTTATAAGTTGCCAACTTATACTGTTTGCGTAGGACCGCTATCAGGGATCTATCTCGAGGTTTTGTTTTCAGCGCTTCGATTAATAGGCGATGGGCGAGAGAGCAGTTGCTGTCAAACCACTTAGGGCCATGTGCTGGTCTCGGTATATGTTTGACTGTGAGATCACTGGCAATTTGTTTACAAATACCCTCGAAAGCTCTAAGTATTTCATCTTTTGAACTCAATGGATTATCACAGATTGAAAAGTGCCCCTCGCATTTCGTGCGAAGTTCATTAAAAAAGATATCCGGGATCACCTTAGGCCACCTAAGCCGTCTCCCTTGGTCACAGGTGGATACGAAACAAAGTGCAGTTTGGGTCTTGTCACTAGATCATGAACTGCAACATATATTGAGTTCCAGAATGACAGGGTTATGGTCGCTAAATGGCGATTCTCTTGCATTGTAAAAAACAACTTTATCCAATAGCCCTGGAGACAGAAAAAAGTAATCAATAATGGTATCTTTAGTATTGGATTTGAAAGTCGGGCACCGCTCAAGCTTATTAGCGAAGCCCGGTTCAAAAAGATCAGCATCAGACAGGAGGGACTCTAAGGCCTCCCCCTCCCCAGTGTGTTCAAAATGAGGCGATGAGGCATAATTATGGCCAAGATCATCGACAATAAGGCAATTTTGTTGGCAAGGATGAATATTAAAATCGCCCATGAGTACGACATAGAACGCAGTAGTTTGCGAAGCCCTATATTTTTCTAAAAACAAATTCAAATTAATCAAGTGTTGATGCCTAAAATTAACTTCCCCAGAATTATAAAAGTTCACCAAAAGTATCTTAGGTTGAGAGGTAGAGCAGATTTCAATTGCCAAACAGTTGAAAGAATCTACATGAATCCTATTAATAGGTCCCTGTATATTTAGAGATAAAAGTAACAAAAGCCCACCTTTTGCTCTACCGGCTACGGTGGCTTGAGCTGGGAGAAAAAAAGAACTGAAACCATCCACCCAGAAATTCTCCTCCTTATCCCAAGATTCCTGGATGGCGATTATATCAAAAGTTTTTAAAAACGCTAGCCACTGAGGATTATCTCTTTTACTTCTTAAGCCCGCGATGTTCCAGCTAACAGCTCTACAAATTGGGGCATTTACCACGCCAATGTCTATTTCCAAATTAATTGGACGGGGGCTAACAGATAGGCAGTTGATACTCTCCAAGCCTAATCCCTCCAAATCATTGGGAGCAGAAGGAGGCAAAATTACATCTCGTTCCATATTAATTGTGCAGGGGGTAACAGATAGGCAATTATTATTCACGAGGCCTAGACCCTCCACATCATTGGAAACAGAGAGAGACGGTGTGGTGTCAGGTTCAAAGAGTCAATCATTTGAGTCCAACCTGTTTAAAGGAGAAAATCTATTAGTCAGTGGTAGGCCCACCTCCTCACCCCCTGACTGGGCAGTTATAGTATTAACGGATAGAGAACCAACTCCTCCCGATCTATTTCTATGCCAATACTGGGGTGGATAAAACTTAATATTAGCATGTGGCCTGCTAGAGGTCACCCCCAGATTTGGGGGAGGGCAAAAATAGCCCAATGGTACAGCCCTTATACCTTCTGAATTAAGGGCAGAAGTATCCCAAAACAACCTATCTGCTATGTCAGGTTTGTTAAAATTTACAATTATGCAGTCCCCTACAATATTTTTAGGCTGGTTGCCCACCCACGACAATCGTCTAGCCATAATAATGTGGTCTGAAATATCATGCGGACCCGTACAATAGTGGTTACACCAATTTCTTGTTTTACGTAACAAACCATCTGTAGATTCCTGAACGGTGTGGTCAAGGGAGGGAACCCCAACAAGGACCGCAACAAGAGGGGTAGCTTCAGGGGGGAGATCAATCCTGTTATAGTTGTTAGAGGTAGAACTATTGTGTGACACAGGACTCTCCCTTGTTACAGAACCCAAACCTCTAGGTTGCATTGGAACGGCGCCATGAGGGGCTATGGATACATTTTGCCTTATAATAGGAGAAGGAACCATCCTACCCTCCAAATTCATATGACCACCCGGCCCGATGAATTCAACTGGACACATGTTTGAATAGACCCTCTGGTAACTGATCCATTCACTACTGGTGTCGCATTGCTAGTGTTAGTAAACGGCGGACAGAGATTGTCTTTTAAGCGGGAATCCAAAATGGAGTGTAAATGATCACACTTTTTTTTAAGGTCAGCGACACAGCAGTTCATAGTGTCAATAATATCCTTTGCAATGGAGGACAGCATGGATTCAAGTCTTGTGCTAAAAATATCCTCAATGAGGAGCCGTAAGGACTGCTGGATAGAAACATCAATTCCTGGGAAAGTACTAATTGGACCAGCCTTAGGTCCTTTGCCACGCTTTACTGGATTTTTCTTTTGTGACCGTTTTACATCAGCCGGCCCAACCCTAGGGACCCCTGGACACAAGGGGCTATGATGTCTCTGTGGGCTGGTCTGGTCACCCAGGTTGTCCATAACAGGTACTGGGACATCCTGAGGTAAATCTGGGGCAATGATCACTACCTCGGGTTCCAAAGGGATAGGAGCCGCAACCAGATCCGCCAGCTCAACTCTGGGCACAACATCTGTGTCCAATCCTAGCTCTTTTTCGGCATTAGCGATTTCTTTATTCAAAGCACCCACAGCAGAGGTCAAATAAGATATAATAGAGGGGGATTGTCTAGGTATTTTCGCTTTTAAACCCCCTTTATCAGAGTCCCCCATGAGCTTACGCTTACCCATCTTAAGGCGTTAGAGGGGAGGCCCAGTCCAGTCTTCGACGGGCTTTGACGGGCGCGGACGGGCCCGCCCTTGGCCCGGGCTTTGCCCGGGCAGCGCCCGGGCACGCCCGCGCGTGTCCCGCGCTGCGAGAGGTCACTGCTGGTTAAATGGACCTCCGGCGCCCTCTGATGATGCTGGTAGAAGGCGCCTTGCAGGGAACTCTGGGAAGTGTAGTCCCTTCGCTAGCCGGTACCGTTTCCCTCACGGCGGGAGCAGGGAGTCTTGTTGCCGTTATGCCGTTCCCCTCACGGCAGTGGAAACTCAGGAAGTGACAGAAGGCAGCCCAAAAGGTAATAGTGGCGCAGTAGAGCGTCCCGCGCTGCGAGACGTCACTGCTGGTTAAATGGACCTCCGGCGCACTCTGATGATGCTGGTAGAAGGCGCCTTGCAGGGAACTCTGGGAAGTGTAGTCCCTTCGCTACCGTTTCCCTCACGGCGGGAGCAGGGAGTCTTGTTGCCGTTATGCCGTTCCCCTCACGGCAGTGGAAACTCAGGAAGTGACAGAAGGCAGCCCAAAAGGTAATAGTGCCGCAGTAGAGCGTCCCGCGCTGCGAGAGGTCACTGCTGGTTAAATGGGCCTCCGGCGCCCTCTGATGATGCTGGTAGAAGGCGCCTTGCAGGGAACTCTGGGAAGTGTAGTCCCTTCGCTACCCGGTACCGTTTCCCTCACGGCGGGAGCAGGGAGTCTTGTTGCCGTTATGCCGTTCCCCTCACGGCAGTGGAAACTCAGGAAGTGACAGAAGGCAGCCCAAAAGGTAATAGTGCCGCAGTAGAGCATAGTGATTACAGAGCCAGCGTGTCAGAAAGCACTGTGAATATGTAATTATTTTAAAACTGCATTACACACAACATAATATAGTCTGCCGCAAAATACACAAAGATATTATGTTTAAGATAAAACAAGAGATTTCAAAATATATATTTATAGTAAGACTCATTTAGACTGTACCTAATGCAAAACCTTTTTACAAGTTTCCATTAAATGGACACACTCCAGAACTCAGCTGCTGAATCACTTCCACTGCTCCTAAAGAGAATACATCTTTCCCACAATGAACCTCAAATGATTATATAAATGAAAGCCCACACTGACTCCCAAGTAGTCTTTAGATTTGCTGATTAACCAATTGTGCACATTTACATTTCTTTCAGGTCGCAGGTACCATAGAGAGAAGGCTTGCTTCGACCATTTGTCTCTCACTTCACAGTACAGCAGACCATCTCCCTCCCTTTTAACCTGAGGCACTTGGCACCTCAAGGTCAGCATTAACCTTTCAGGAACAGTTGTTTTTAACAAAAATGATAAGAAGTGTTTTTGCCGAAATAAAAACAAAATGCTGCGTCCAAGAGATACCACCCACTGCAACCGCTGAATTGCATTGGTTTGTTGCTTGGAGCCTATTGGTGTCCAGAGATGACGCGGGTATCATCTGAGCTTTACATCTTTTGTTCAGATGGATCCAATGCCATTATCCACAGGGAGATCTTTCCTAATAAGTTCTCAGGTTTCTTACTGCCAGAGCTGGGGGGGTGTTCCGCTTTGGGGCGCAGGATCTGTTGCAATTAGCCTTCAACTTGTAAAAGTCTGGTTTTCAGGGCAATAGGGCGATTTGCATTTCGTTTAGCCTAGGTGTTATAACTCCTAAAAACATTTTCTTGGATGTATTCACTATGTCCCTTTCTACCCCCTCTCCTGGTTTTTTTGCGATTCTAGTAAGTGACATTTTTGACATGGAGGGCAGTAGGTTGGTAATGGTACAGAAAGTGGTGACAGCTATGGTGCATCATTACCAGAGGCTGCTGATAAAGGCTAAAAGGGGGGAGGCCACTGCCTGTCACCCATTATATTTAGGGTGCAAATACTGCTAATCTAGAGGATACCCTCCTGCAATTAGTGGGTTTAAAGCCAGGTCACAGCCAGCCATGCATGACATGTGCAGGAATGGCAAGCTACAATAGCAAGTGTAATTTTTCAATTATTGGGGCACAATGATAGAGGGCGGGTAGGGGAAGAGTAGGATTACACAGGGTCACAGATAGTGTCAAAGAGTTTAACTTCTAATGTTCTGTCTTCCTGTCTTTAATCACATGCATCCTTCTCTTTCTCTCTTTCATCACAGAGAGTAGCAGACCCTTTCTCGATTCACCAGTTTATCCTTCCTTTCAGGTTGAAAACACCTGGAAACAAGCACTCAGAGGCTAACGTGTAACGTGTTACATACATTTTTAATGGAACCTGTAGAAGAAACTGTAAGTGGAATATGGAAAAGGATCACTGTGAACAGTTACATGAATCCCTCTTGTCTCGAGAAAAGTGGCGAAAGCAGCAGAAACTTCACTTCCTTGCTGCTGTTGCGGTGCCTGTGGTTGCTGACTTGTTACAGTTGACACAACTAGTAGCTTTATATATAAAGAACACCTCGAACTGAAATATCTCGTTTTTTTTTTTAAATAGTGGGTCTTTCTATTATCTAATGCATAAGTTCCCCCTTATCTGTAAAGAAATATTGAAAGTTTGGGTTGGCCCTGGTAGAATCCAGTTCCATGATCTGTAGTTTGCAGATAAGCACTTACATCACTCGGTGATTTTAAAGACTAGTTAAATAGTTTATTCAAACTGTCCTGGGCCACCAGTTTTACTCATGAGGAGAGTCTGAAATCTGAAGTAAAGAATGAATGCTTTTATGTATTGTTTTTGTACACCATACTTCATGATCCCTGAGACCTGCTTCAGGTTATGCACAGAGCTAAAGAAGATGTGGGTGGAAACATGGTGTTCAAAGTCTTAGCACTCCATTGACTTGGGTCTTCATCGTGGAAACCATCCTACTCTAGGCAGCCATGCAGAAGGGAGATAGCTGATCTTATAGCCCCCTGTGAGAGGATGGAGAGGGTGAGATCCTGAAGCAGTACTACATTTGTGGATGATCAGAAATTATTCTCATTCAATGAGGTCATGTGTGAGTCAAGATCTAGGAATTGAGAAAAGGTAAACCTGGAGACCTTGTAGAATAAACCGGTAAGCAGGGATTTGAGGACTACCAGATGGTTACAGGATCTTCGGGGTACAGAGAGTGAGGCTTCATCCATGTAGATTTGAGAGTCAGGTGGACCCCTTGGGAATTTTATTGAACAGGGCCATTGCTGGGAACCGTAACCCAGCATGCTGTCACAACACGGTCGTAACAACGACCGCGTTGTGACAACGCATACAATTACCCTGCAAGTCGTTACAACGAATTGCGGAGGGGGAAGAAGGTGTTGGATTTAAAATCCAAGACCTTCCCTACAGTCCGCACAGACTGGAGTTGGAATAGTAAATTTTACTATTCCAACATCCAGCGCCCCTCTCCCGCAAGTCGTTGTAACGACTTGCGGGGTAATGGTATGCGTTGTCACAACGCGGTCATTGTTACGACCGCGTTGTGACAGGATGCGCGGTAATAGTATGCGGGGTGAAGAGACATATTCATCTCAGGGCCCTAGTGTGTGAAGAGCACCAGGGAAGCTGACAGTAAACGGAAGCCTCAGGGAATCTCATGGTGAGATGGACTTCACTGACCTGAAAGTGAGCATGGCTCTGGGTAATAGTAAGTAAGAGGTACAGAACTAAAGTGTGAACAGGTATATATGCTTACCAGAGGGTGAGAAGGATTTAACGGGATGAGGAGTGAACAGTACCCTCTAGAGATCTCAGTGTGAGTAGGAGACTTAGGGATTTTAGCAAATTAGCCTCAGCGGACCTGAGTGTGAAAATGAGCTTAAGGCTCCTGAGGGAGAATGGGTAGTGTGGGACCCACTGATGATGAGCAAGAGCCTCACTATCTTAGGATAAACGCGTCTCTGGGTTCCTTGAAAGTAAATAGCAGCTAGACCTACAGGTAAACACGATCCTTGGAGGACCAGTTGGCCAATGGACAGTGTGAATCCCCATGTATGAGCAGAAGCTTTAGGGGCTCCTGGCAGTGAGGGGACTCAGGGATCTGAGGATGAGCAAGGGTTAAGGAGACTCATGGACCTGGAGATGAATAGCAGGAGACCTATGAATGAGCTGCAGTGCAATAATGATGTTTCTAGAGTTACTGACCCTCCAAGCTGTAAATTGATTCATGTATCACAAAATGTACCCCGAAATTAGCCCGGGGACTAGCCAAACAATACTTCACGAAATGTCACAATCCACTTATGAGGGCCACTTTTTTTGGTCCCAACCTGACTGATTCTTTGTCTATTATGATGATACCAAAGTAAAGAAACAAAATAGCATCAAGAAAATTATTTTTCAGTCTGAGGAAGTCATTTAGAAGTTTGCAGATGTTGCACATTTGGTTAAAAAAAAAGGGCGATGCCGGTCTCGCAGTCGTTACACTCCATTTAGAGGTACAGGAACCTTCAGTCTCTGTTGGTAAAGCCTCAACTCGCTCTGTCGCTGAAAACCCTTGAGTTGATTGCTCATCCATCACTCGCCAGGTCACAGTGATGCAGTGGCGGCTGGTATCAACGGGGAGGGGGGTAGTCGTGTGTGCTCAAATAAAATGAATAATATAAAAAGAAATGGGTGCTCGCAAATAAACTTAAAATATATTAAATATAAACTTACCTTAGGGCAGGACCTCTTGCTCCGGACCTCTCACGGCTGCAGCCCAGCCACCAGGAAACTCCCTTGGCCAATCCTGGTGCTGCTCTCATACTGTGAGAGCAGCGCCTTGATTGGAGGGAGCAGCCTAACTCAGCGCTCCACAGCACTCTAGAGGCATGCATTTGCTCTAACCCAGCTGCTTGTTAGAGTTTTCAAAGTGCACGTCTGGCTAGCGTCTCAAGGCGGCCGGCCAAAGGGACATGCACACTTTGAAAAGTGCACATAGAGCTCACCCTCCTCTCTGCTGCTGCTCTCAGTAAGCCCCGCCCCCTTCCTGACGCTCGGTTCAGGCCAGGAGGATGAAAAATAAAATGGTAATGAAGTACCTTTTTATTTTTCATCTCGGGGCTTGTGGGTATTTAGGTGGGGCGACGCTTCTCCGCATCAACAGAGGAGCCGCCCCTGCAGTGATGGTGGATCCGTCCTGCTTTGGGCAAGGTGACTTTCATTGGTTTACCCTCTCCAGGTCTGCCAAGTGAGGTCTCGGAGGCTCATGCTGGGAAACAATCATTAACCCCTTCACTCAGTGAGGAAATGTCCTGCGTCCAAGGCCATTGCTTTTTTTAAATTGATTAATTTTTTGTGTTGTTATTGAAAACTATAAAATGAAGGCAGAGCAATAGAAAAAATTATAATGCCCATTCAGCCTTCAAAAGTGATGAAAGCGCATTCACCAAAGTGTTGTATGAGCTTTCATCACAGTGGTGCCTGACTCTCAGATGGCAGAGGCCACTGCCTGCATTTTATTGCAGTTTTTTATATAGCGCAAACTCATTCATTTTTGGTAGGCACGGAGAGATTACGTTATTTGCACAGAATCACAGGATGTTGAGCCAACACCAAGACTCGGACCTGGCTCCCCAGCTCAAAAGTCGACAGCTCTGGCCGTTATGCTACATCCTCTCGCCTGCATTCACCTTGTGAGCTGGCAGGTGGCCTTCCAGGGTCTAAGTAACCACTGATGTGTCTGACTTGAGTAAGAACTGTCAAACTGATGTGTGCCACAGGCGGTCAACATTTTCTGCTTGATTGTCCACCCTCCACAACTCAGCATCACCCTTGAGTTTTAAAGTTTTGGACCTCTGGTTCAGTGTCCATGCAATAAACCAGCCAAATGCATTTTGAGTATTACACAAGGGAACGATTTTATAAATGTGTCCACCCTTAAATGCTTCTTGATTGTTTCTTAGCTCGAGTATCCACTATAGAAATGTTTATCAGCTGTGCGTGTTATTTCTGCCACGCAGGTCTCCTACTGAACAGAAGTGGGAGAATACCTTTTGTTTTTAATCTGTGGTAAGCAGATGTGACATTCACTGCAATTCTGCTTACTTCTACTGTTTCACATCTGTCTGCCCGAATTAAAGAAAAAAGGTGAAATGCAGGAAGCACATGCGGCCACTTGCGGAGCACTGCAGCAATGCTGATTCTGGCCTGCAGCTATTAACAAAGGGTGAATTTCGCCTGAATACTTTGCCCTCCGATACTGATGAATTCACATAGCGTTTAGATCTGAGTGTGCCCTTACATAACAAAGGCCTCTCAGCTGCAGCTCTTGCCTCTCTCAATGCATAGCTACTACTGGTCCCAGAGGCGTAGCTAGAGCTTGTGGCGCCCGGGGCTATCCCTCAGATTGCTGCCCCTGGGAGGGGGGGTTGCTGGGGAAAAAGGACGGCAAGCACTTGAAAGAGGACCGAGAGATACGTAGTATCGCTGCTAATAGTTACCTCGATCATGCAAGTTACATGCACATACATGACACGGTCCAAGGCTACACAGTTGAATACACCGGTGACTGGCAGTGACTGGCAGTACAAAAGAGAACACACAGACTGCATGATCTATCTGGGGACTCAGAAAACCCGCATGTGACATCCATCAGAGAGCTGCGTGAACAATTTCCTGGTAATCCCCTCAGCACAATGCAAACATGCACACACATGACACTGTTCAGAGATCCATCATCTACAGCTGACATTAAATGACCATTCATCATGGTCCACCCATTAAAGCAGTGCACTTTTTGATCTGCATGGTACATGTTCTTTGCAGCAGGCACATTAACCGTCTGTGCTACCTTTCCAGGAGTCAACCCTTCCACTAGACAAAACTGGTATCTCTCTATAGGAAGAACATTAATCACCAAAGTTATCATGACATTTTTATTGTTTCTGAAAATTGCTGGAGACCAGGAAGGTGGCAGCAAGTTTTTTTAAAACCATAATATACTTGTAAACACTACGCACCCACCCGAAATAGGTACCCAGTGGGGTCACACCGTTCGCACCGCCCTAGCCTGCTCAAGGTTCATGTGACCTCAGTGACAGAGTCACAGTGACTGGATCACTGTTGCTCTAGGGTGTGCTGCTTCGTATGCCTGCCTGCAAGACTGGAGATGAACTTCAGTATGGATTGTGGTGAACAGGACTTCAAGGTTAACTCACAATTGACACCACTAGGCTACACCTGCTTGTGCTAAGACATCAAGCCTTCTAAGGTCTAGTGGGGCCTTCTAAGGTCTAGCATGGGAATATGCTCCCTCAGTAGAGTGGTCTGGTGGACTGGTCATGAAGGCTGAACCCAGTTCCCCCGTTTCAAATTCGACAGCTCTGGCCATAGTGCCACATCCTCTCCCCCACTGAACACCATACTGCCCCACTGAGAGAAACTCTCACTGCCTTCAGCTACAACCTAATTGTGCCCGCTATAAACACTTGGATGTGGCTCAATTCAAATTATGCACTTGATAAGAGTAATATGCTGCCTAAAAAAAAAAAGTAAAAGCAAACACTCATAGGGAATGCAAGATTAAGTAAAGCATGTGAAATGTAAGCAGAAACGACATGGTTACCTTAACGATCTCTCACTCACTATTCAGAAATCAGCGAGTGGTTTTACCTGAAAAGTTAAGGATGACTACAGGGCCCGTTTCAAAGTCCATTGCTTATATCCTCACAAAACGTAAGCAGTATGGTTTAAAAAGACCACATCCATAAACACAGAGCCATGGTACACATTTTGCTTTCCAATCCACCCATCAACCAGGTATTGGAGTCCCTCCAGGAATGGTACACCTTCCCACCTGGGGACAACAATGCTGTTCAAAGAAAGACTAGAAAACAAAAGTAGCGCTTCACTGCAAAGTCTATAAAGTGAGGCTGATGTATTTGGATGTGAGTAAAACCAATCTGGCCACTTTGCAACTGTCTTGCTTTATTTAGGTATGTATTTATTTTTCATATTTAAAACCTATTTCTCTCCATCCCACTGCACTTTGGAATAGAAAAATGTCAGAAAAAGGGCATTTCCTGCAAGAGTGTTTTTCTTTTTTGGATCCATTTCACAGGGAAGCAACTAAATGAAAGAAGGAAAGAGAGGTTGTGAACCGTTTCTTCAAGTCATTTATAGATTTTTAAATGGGTATATTAAAGTCCATAGTAATTTAGCATTGTAATTTAATTGTCGTAGTTGACTAAATATGTTTTGTTGATTTCCTTGGGAGGTTTGATCCAGTCTTAACAAAAAAATCAAAAAGCAAAGCACACAGGGAAGCACATCACAAGCCTCTTAAAGTTAAACGAAACAAGTCCAATCAAAAAATCAATTTTCTAATCTAATATGGCTTCAATTTCCTTTTTTCTGTAAATTCTATGTATTGCAAGTTTCAATGCGGCTTCAAGTTTCAATACATCATTTTTTTAAAAACATATTTTATTGAATTTTTGGTGTAACACAAGTTCTTATACTGTCATCATCTTAGGTTAGAAGGCATACAATGCCATAAATATCTGTTGTTGAAATACATTCAGCTTTTGTAAGTAACCCAGTTAAAGTCTTGGGGGTATATTCACAAGAATGTGTGATTACTACCACAAGAGTAGCGTAACGCAACTTTCAATTCAGCCTAGCGCGGGAAAATAACCCCGTGTCAACATGGAATTCACAACAAGGCGTGAGCATGCGATAGCCACCAGATTACACGGACAATGTCTGCGATACAACCACCCTGACGGAGATAAAACACAAACCACAACACCAGAAAACCTGTGATGAGCCCTTCCGCGATGAGGAAAGCCGGGATAAGCAGCTCAAGGGCAGCAATATTCACACGCAATGCGGGAACAAGCACAAGCACAGCATACAAAAAATAACACTGACCAAAATACCGCAACAGTGGAGTACCACGGATGCACCCTGGCCAACTGAAGAGGACAAAATGCACACCACAACATCCAAGCACCGTGGAATGACAGAACCGACAGGCACACCGCATGAAAGAGACCAGTGGCAGTCAAATCGGAGCCGCATACACACATAAGCAGAAGTGCACCTCAACATTGGCAACATCCCGGTACAAACAGCAACCCCTCCACAACTGAACACAGGACACAACTGGACCGGCAAATGTGCACAACCAGGCAAATCACATCTGTAACCCCAGGGATATGTAACATGACAATGCACAATTCCATACGTTAAACTGCAAAAATGTTTAATTCACACATGCAGTGCAATTGGACATTTACTACTGTCCCATGATTGCCATGGACCGACACAATGTGACGTGCTCATGAGAAGTAGGTGTCAATGATGTAGTTCCTACAGGTCATTCCTGCAGCTGCTGCAGTGGGATGTGGCCCACCTGCCCCATCACCATCATCATCATTCGGTACCTCTGGTACTGGGATCCATGGGGCCCTGGTTCGAACACAGATGTTGTGCAACACACAACATGCAACGATCATCTTGCACACGATGTCCGGGCTGTACAGGAGCTTCCCACCTGTGCAGTCCAAGCACCTGAAACGTGACTTCAACACGCCAAATATGTGTTCAACGATGCCCCTGGTGCGTATGTGGGCCGCATTGTACTTCCTCTGGGCGGGTGTGTTCAGGTCCCAGAGGGGTGTCATCATCCAAGGGCAGAGTGCATACCCTTGATCACCTGTGACAGTGCAGGGAGTAACGAGTCAATACTTGGTTCGGCAGGATGCGATGGCAGGCCCACCAACTCAGTGACACCTGTGCTGGCTGAGTGTGGAGTGAGTGTAAGCCATCCCTCAGGGAGTAGCCCCGGATGACCATGGAGTGGTGTAGTCGTGTCTGGTAGGTGGTCGTGTAGTCTGACATGTCAAATGTGGCTTGGACACGTGTGCATCCCCACTGATGTGCTTTGTGCGTTGTTGGCTGTGGGATGTGTGGTGTGTTAATTTTGTACTTACCAACAAGCAGTCCAGTTCCATATGTGCCATCCTGGAAGCGCTGGTTGATGATGGACTGTTGGAAGATGAAGGAATTGTGCACACTGCCTGGGTAGTTGGCGACGACATTGGTGAAGAGTCCTCGGCGGTCCACTATTGCCTGCACATTGATAGAATGCAGGTGCTTTCTGTTGCGGTAGTGGTGTGCAGTATCCGCAGGAGGCACAAGTGGAACATGTGTGCAGTCAATTGCCCCCCACACGGCCAGGAATCCGGCTATGGCGTACAAGCCTTGCTTTGTCTCCAGCTGTTCCTGCACAGTGTTGGGGAAGTGAAGGTACTGGGGTATGAAGCTAAGGATGGCATCCAGGACAGGTGTGATGAACTTTGATAGGGCTGGCTGTGAGACTCCTCCAACTCTGGCAGTTGTTGGTTGGAATGTCCCAAAGGTCAACAGGTGAAGCACAGCCGGCAGCTTTGTCAGAGGTGGGATGTTGGTTCTCCGCTGTGTTGGTACCGTCAGCCTGTGGGCAATGTGTCATGATGCGGAGAATGGTTGTCCTTTTGAGCCTGTAGGGGGCAATGACTTCCGCGGGCGTTAGGTCTGTGAGGGTGGTGCGTTTTCAGTAGGTCCGCTGTCTTACTCTATACTGCCTCTGTGGTGGTCTGGGGGGGTGCGGGTCCGGGTCCTGGGGGTGGTGGCGGTCCAGGGGGTGGTGGCGGTGGGTGTTGTGGCCCTGTTGGCGCTCCGAGCTGCATGATGAGTAGCTCCATGGCATCATTTTATCTTCGGGTATGGTTGTGTGCAGGTCTCCGCAGCCAACGGCAGGTAGGCGTCCGTCTTTACACCTGCTTGAGGCAGGTGTTAAATACCTGCGGCCACCGCAGCTTATCGCCAGTTTTTGGTCCGCCTCGCAGTTCTAGCAGTTCGTTGTGAAAGTGGTGGTGTTGTTTTTCATGTGTTTTTGCACGGGTACGCCTACTCTGCATCTCATTAGAATTGGTGGTGTCTTCTGTGGTGTTAGGTTTTGGGGCAATTATCGCGGGAATACTGCCAATGTCTGCGGTTTGCACCTGCTTGTGAATGGGGTGTTAAATATATCTCCACTTTTGTTGCGTTAAGGTGGAGATAAATCGGAGATAAGTCTTTGTGAATATGCCCCTTGGTGTCTTCATATTGGCTATGTTCATTCAATTCCCCCCCACCATTCCCCAACTCCTGCCTCCCTCTCCCGCACTGCAGGCCAACGCAAGCCTCGCCTTCTATTATTTGTTGCTTTTCCCTATTAGTCCTGAGTGGGCTGTGTGGTCTTCATATTTACACCTCCTTGTCACGTTTAATCCATTTCGCTCTGCTAATTCTATGGGCCATTCTGCCCGGTTCCCAGCTCTGGGTCAGGTCCGGAGTCCTATCACTGGGGGCTCCCCTGTCTGGATCCCGCGGTTGGGGAGGTATTGCCGGATTTTTGACCATTACTTTTCATCTCCTTCACCAGTGTCTCCCATGCTTGGGCCCTCTTTATTCTGTCTACGCCTCATCTCGCATTCCTCATCAGGACCCTGCTCTCGCAGCCTGCCCATCTCTTTAGCTCCCGCTTCCACCTAATGATGCTGGGGCCATCTGGTGCCTTCTACCTACTGGTGATTTACCGCTTGGCTAATATGAAAGCCAGGTCCTGAAACCTGGCGGTAACTTTGGTCTTGGCCGTGTGCGGGAACATGTTGAGCAAGCAGTGTGCCAGTGTACATGGTACTATTTTATCAGTGATTCAGGTCGTCTCCCTCGTGATCTCCTGCCAGTAATGCACCAATGCTCGGCAGTTCCACATCATGTGGATGAAATTTGCTCCTACTTCCCTACATCTAGGGCATTCCACGTCTTCTCTGTGAAAGTATCAGTTTATTCGTTCCGGGGTAATGTATGCTTGATGTAACGTGTAAAAACGTATCAGCCTAAATCGTGTGTTTCTAGACACCCTTGATGTCCTTTGCAATATATTTTCCCAGTCCTTGTCCTCCAGGGGCGTCCTTTATCCTCTGCCCAGCGGTTCCTTATCCCTTCTAGCGGCCTAGCAGAGTCTCCTCCAATCGCCCTGTACAGGCAAGTGACTGCCTTTATAACCCCCCCGGCTATTCCAATATATTCACATGTGGCACGTTGTGGTGATTCAATTGTACCCATCTGCCAGTGCTGTCACATCGCACCGATGATTGCTCTGTGCAGCAGAAAGTGGGCCTGCGGGATGTCCCAATCAGCACTGAATTCCTCGAATGGGAGCAGTTCTCCATCTCTGTAGAGATCCCCTATCCTTGATGCCGCTGCCTGTACCCAGTCGTCTATGCCTCCTCATTGTCCCCCATGCGGCAGCGCCCTGATCGCCATCAGCGGGAGTTCCGGCGAGTATGGGTATTTTGTCTGGGTCTTCTGGAGGCAACTATTCCAGCACCTCTGTGTCACTCTATGCTCATTAGTGTGTATGTGCTGTGGCTTTGCGGTCCTCATTAGTGTTCGGAGCAGTTCATCCCTTCCCTGGGGTGAAGGGGCGCACCCCCCTATCTGGTGTGATCCTCCCGCTACCCATTGTGTGAGTCTCTGCAGTTGCCCTGCCATGTAGTATTGCTTTGAAGTCTGGGGTCGTCATCCCTCCCTCCGTCGAAGGCTGCTTTAATGTGGCTAGGGTCATTCGTCGCCTCCCAGATCCCCAAATGAATGCCAAGAGGCATGAGTCGACCTGCCTGAACCATGCCCTGGGGATCCACCCAGGCAGCGTGACAAAAAAGTACTGCAGTCGGGGTAGGGACACCATTTTTAGCAAGGAGATCCTTCCCGCCACCGAGATGGGGAGTTTCCCCCAGAACCCCATTTTATCTTTTAATGTCCTTATTGCCACCCCTAGGTTTCCTTCCTGTACGTCCTGGAGCGAGTGGAAAAACTTTACCACCAAGTATCGGAAGCAGCGAGGCTCCCACCTCAGATCCCCCGACCCCTCGGGTGGTTGTCGGTCTGCTACCATGGGGAACCGTCTGGACTTCTGCCAATTCACCTTTAGGCCCGAGAGAGCTCCAAACTCCTCCATCATATTCCTAGCCCCCCGCAGGTCCGCCCCTGAGTCTTTAAGCAACAGTAGGAGGTCATCAGCATATAATGCTATATGATGTACCTGTCCCCCCAGCTGCAGTCCTCTGTATCTGTCCCCCAACCATGCCACGCAGGCCAAGGGCTCCATCGCCAGGGTGAACAACAGGGGAGAGAGGGGACACCCCTGAGAGTGCCCCTCGCCACCAGATACTGCTCTGAGAGAGCAAACCCTTGCCGTTGGGCATATGTACAGCAGTCTCACCCAGCGCAGGAACCCCTGCCCCATTCCCATCTTCGCTAACACAGCGTAGAGAAACTCCCACTCCAGGCTGTCAAAGGCCTTTTTTTTCTACTTGGCACCTCAAGGTCAGCATTAACCTTTCAGGAACAGTTGTTTTTAACAAAAATTGTAAGAACTGTTTTTGCCGAAATAAAAAACAAAATGCTGCGTCCAAGAGATATCACCCACTGCAACCTGCTTTGGGCTTTTGCAGAGTCTTAGGAAGTTTCTCCCCTTGCTCCCAGACAGGGCTAGAGAAACGGTGGTGGGCGCTTGGCTTTTACCCCGCTTAGACTATGCCAATGCCCTCCTGGTAGGGAGCCCTGGTTACCTTGTAACGAAATTACAGGTGGTCCAGAATTCAGCAGCTAGACTTCTGGGCGGACTGTCCTCCCGGCAAAGAGCCCGGGACCAACTGCGGGCACTTCACTGGCTCCCCGTTCAGTCACGTCTTAAATTTAAAATGCTGTCAATTGTACAAAAAGCCCTCTATGGTCTTGGCCCCAAGTATCTTCAGGTCAGATTCTCCTTTTACATCCCTAGGAGACAGCTGAGGTCTTCATCACTGCTGCTCATGCAGACCTCTAAATTTGAGCGGGCCATTCGTGATCCTCTCTTGTTCAGGAAATCCCTGAAGACCTTGCTGTTTTGATGAATTTCGTGGGTTGGTTGCCTTTTTCTGTTGTTAGCGCCGGGACACTCCCGAGTATCTGTGCGCTCAACAAATTAAACATAACATAACATAACCTCTGAATTGCATTGGTTTGTTGCTTGGAGCCTGTTGGTGTCCAGAGATGACGCGGGTATCATCTGATTTGAAAAACAAGAGGTCCTTCAAAAACAATACAGCATGCGATAAATATAGACCAGAAATATTTGGGCTAGCAGCGTTGTCAGTGGCATCAGTAAATAGGGAGGGACCTTCGCAGATCTTCTTTATATATTCATCTGAGTATAGAGGTGCATGGTCTGACATATTAAGTGTAAAGTCAAGGTTAAGTTAGAAAGGAATTAAAGGAGAACAGGGACAGGCCACTCAATTTGAGGGAATTAGGGAGAGCATCCCTTACAATCCAGCGATTGTGCTAACTATATTAAAGCTTGACAAGGGGAAACCCGTAAGGTAGGAAGGACCCAGGGTACTTACTAATTTGAAAAACAAGAGGTCCTTCAAAAACAATACAGCATGCGATAAATATAGACCAGAATCGGCTCTATATCACTTGTACAATGCCCAGCCGGACATTGAAGATTTAATGATCAATAGAATTAATTTCTGACATACAATAGAATGTAGAGTGGGACACAGTCCTGTGTCCTTACCAACTGAACAAAAAGTACAGACAGTCAAACACAAGAAACATACATCAGGCTGAAGTGAGGAAAATAAAAATCTATGAGGCCTATGTGTCCCCATGTGCCCCCCCAACGCTTATGTGCACATACATGTAACCTATGTATTTCCCCTCCATGGCCTTTCTATCATGATGCTTATGCTATAACGTGGCCTGCCATCATCCAGTCTCCCATGAGAGAAACGACAAATCTGTATTGAGGCCTACACGTTTTTCATCATGTTTTCCTGCATTTTCATGAAGCCCATGTTTATGGCTCAGCCAGAGCCGAAAAGAGGTTTCATGCCTCAGAACGCTCTGAAAGCTGCAGCTACGTATCCTTGGCCTTGCACACTTGGGCCTCAGCCAAAGGGGCCCCGACCGAGGTGCCGAGACAGTATTGAGCACGGTTATCCGCTCCTCGAGAAATACATTCCTGCCTGGAGAAGGAGGAATTTAAACATGACCCATCTGCAAAGAAGAAAGCCTAGCCTTTCTGTCTCTTTTTGTGTGATTACAAAGCTCACGTCAGTGAAAAGCCCATAGCCCCCGTGCAAGACTTCTGCAGTAAATGAAGTAAATGAAGAAATAGATGCCACATCGGCTCTTGGTGATGAGCAACCTATGTCACAAATCAGTCCCTGCTCCAGACATCGGATATCAGATAATACAAGATGTGCTGGTCGTTCTGACACTGAAGGGCTCACTCACTGAAGGCCTCACTTCCAGACTTGTCCGGTTGCATAGCAACCCTCCCCATGTCAGTTACACGTCATGCTCGAGTTGAGCACAAGTAAGGCAAAGTTCCAGTACAATTCCAGCAGATCACGCAACCCCCTCCAGGTATCCACCCACACATGACAAATTACCCATTATCATCAAGTGGACGCCCACATGGACGCCCACCTTCACGCCTACTTACACGCCCACATGCTCTTATCTCATTCTCTCTTGCTCTTTTGCTTACGTACAATTGAGAAATGTATATATACTGTACTCTGTGAATAATGTTTTGAGAATATTGAGAATACTTTTGAGTCCCTTTCCAGATCCTTTGTGGTGATGGTAATATTCTCCCTTTGACTCGAGTTATTGGAATAAAGCCCTTTATGAACCTGATACCACAGACTCAGCCTCTTGCTTTATGCATGATCTTATTTATATACTAAAAATTCTGAGAGCGTAATATTTTATTTACCACATAATGGCGCCCGAACAGTTTAATCTCTTTCCCCACACGCCGGAGATGAAGGTCCAGTTTTGCCCCCTTCCATAGCCGTGACGGACTTCAAGCGCGCACGTCGCGGGTCTTCCCGCCAACTCCCTCAGACCAACGAAGGGGACGGACTGCGACCAGGCATCCAGACGAGGCGGTGAGGAACGCAGATTGTCCTACCCAGAGCCCACCTGCGAGAGAGCTGTGTCCGAGGTATACAGAGGCCCACCAGATTCCGAAGTTCCGAAGTATCCAGGTCACGAGTCGAGTCCCGTCCAGTCCAGTTTGGTCTAGTCCAGTTCAGTTCCGAGGATTTCCGTTCCGTGCTACCCGGTGAGTACCGTAATTTCTAAGGGGCTTAAGAAATTAAGCCCCTTAGAAATTAGCCCCCTTAGAAATTAAGCCGAGGAAATAGGTATGGTGCTTTCCCCTTTTTCTCATGTTTTATTGTGATCTTTCAGGGGAATTAGTTGTGGGCACCGGAACGTATTCAATTGATTTCTGGTTTTTCACAGCCCAAGACACAAAAGGAGGTACGTGCATTCATTGGCCTCACTTCATATTGCAGGCAGTGGATTCCCCAGTATGCTTACATAGCCAAGCCCCTAATACAGTTGACGACACAGGAGGCAGTTTCTACTAAAGTCCTCTCTTGGACACAAGAACACACTGTGGCATTTGAAGAATTAAAGAGAGCTTTATGTCAAGCACCAGTTTTAGCAAACCCTGATTACAACAAATCGTTTATGCTTTTTGTGACAGAGCGGGATGGAACAGCACTATCTGTCCTAACACAAGATCATGCAGGAAAACACAAGCCCTGTGCTTATTTTTCTAGTACATTAGACCCAGTAGCACAGGCTTTGCCTGCGTGCCTAAAATCAGTTGCAGCAACGGCCTTAGCCATAAGACAAAGTGACTCGATAGTGCTGGGCCACCCTCTGACAGTACAAGTACCACACGCAGTAGAGGTTCTCTTGAACCGGACACAAACACAACACCTGACTGTAGCTAGACTGACAGGTTATGAGTTGACGCTATTTCAACCACACATAGAGATCAGACGATGCAACATACTGAATCCTGCTACCCTTTTGCCCTCCAGTACAGAAAGCGTTTCACCACACGACTGTGTTGAAGTAATACATACCGTGACTAAACCAAGACAAGACTTGACAGACGTTGCACTCCCAGACCCCGACCTAACACTATAAGTTGACGGCTCATGCATGAGGACAGGGGCGGGAGAATTAGTGGCAGCATATGCAGTGACTACTGATACTGTAATAATAGAGACTAAAAGAATAGACATATTGTCAGCACAAGCAGCAGAGCTCATCGCCCTGACACAAGCGTGCATAAGAGCTAAGCACCTGAGAGTAAACATTTACACCGATTCTGTGGCGAGAAAGAGGTTTCTTGACCTCTCATGGGGCCAAGATACAGCATGGCCCCCTTATTCAAGCCCTACTGGAAGCAATACATTTACCAACAGCCATAGCTATCCTAAAATGTAAAGCACATACTAGAGTCACAGATACCATTTCCCAAGGCAATGATCTGGCCGACCGAACTGCTAAACAGACAGCTCAGACCCCACTAGACATGACAAAGTTACAGGTTCAATCAGTGTCCAACGCCATGACAGTTAGGGATCCTTCCAAGGATGTACAAGACATACAGACACATGCTACTATGGACGAATTAAAGAAATGGTCGGAACAAGGAGGGGTACTGACTGATCAGGGTTGGATGAATAAGGGCAAATCCACATGGTTTCTTCCTGATTCGATGGTACAAGTGATTATAAATACCGCACATAGTCCTGCACACTTAGGAGAGAAAGCAATGATAGATAGCTTACAGAATATATGGTTCAACAAGCACCTGCGTGCAGCAGCGAAACAAAAGGTCAGAACATGTATGATCTGTTGCCAATTCAATCCAGGTAAAGGCATTCCGATGGAACAAGGTGGATTCCATCCACCTGACCACCCTTTTGAAGTGCTCCAAATGGATTATATCCAAATAAACAGATGTAGAGGTTACAAATATGTCCTGGTACTAGTGAAGCAGGTGTCCCTTCTGTTAGGGTATACCTGGAAATTCCATTGTGTGCGACATCCTGAAGCAGCAGGCCTTGTAGAAAGACATAATCAGACATTAAAAATTTGCGCAGACAAAGGTGTAGATTGGATGGTAGCCCTGCCGGTTGCCCTCTTTTACATGCGAATGGTAGCTCATTCTAGAACAGGCTTATCTCCCTATGAAGTGGTCTTTGGTAGACCACCAAATATGTGGGGCACTCCAATGCCTAAAAGATTACTGATGTTGATAGTAACATGCTGACAGATTACCTGGCTTCCTTGATGTCTGCACTACTCTCTTGTTGTTCGCAGGTTGCTGCCGCCTTCCCTGACAACACCCAGGTCAAGGGACACTCCATCGCTGATCCGGAACTTTGATAGATCAAGCCCTCTTAAGCCGAGGTGGAAGACGCAGAAATTGGTGTTGCTAACAACAAGGACCGCCGTTAAAGTCGAGGGACGGAAAGGATGGATACATCATTGCAAACGTTACTTTGGGAATAACTGTACTTTCCAAAAGAACACTGACTGCTTGGACTTTGAGCCCCCTTTTCTAGAGGAGACTCCCCAGCAGGAGTTAAACTCAGATCTAAAAAGTCAGAATCCGTTTGATCAATTAAGTCCACTAGGTGGTGAAGCGGTTGAACATGTATTCTGGCTTGCATAAGATCTTGGACAATAACATTGATAAAAAGAGCAAGATAAAAAGCAAATACTGTAAAATATTACGTGGTAGATGTATAGTGACTGTAATTTTTCTATCTCTTCTGTGCATCACGATAATATGTATCAGCTTAATACTACATGCTATTTTTCCTCCTATTGCCTCACTCTTATACTCCTCCACTAATGATACCATAAAGCACACATTTAGTGATCTGCCATCCCATGAGCTATCATATCGACTTGCCTTACGCAACAATACCTTTATTCAGATGCTGCACCATTCACATCAGACTAGCAATGCTACAGACTGCTGGGTCTGTGGCCGATTTCCCCTGTATCAGAAGGTAAAGGGAGTGTTGCCTCTTTTTCCTTTTCCGTTCTCCCATAATGGTTCTTGCGGAGCATGGTTTGCCTTAATGACATCCATCAACGGTGATGCCAAAGAATGTCAAGACAAGGAGTGTAGGGGCGAGTGGGTATGGGGTAACTTGAATAAAGTCATGAACAAAGCATGTTTCCCAGATGAAGAGGGACTTCCCCAAATGAAAGGTACAGATCTAGAAAATGAAGAGTATCTGCAAGGAAATGTGACCCTCGACTTTATAGTGTTGAATGTCAAGCCCATACACAATTTAGGTCCATCCTCAATTACAGTCCTGCCAGTAAAAGGGAACTTGTGTGTCAGAAAAGAAGGCTCAGTACATTTGGGGCACAGTGAGTGTGATACTATAATAGTATTCAAAGACAAAGGAAAGTCCTATTTCAGAGCATCACGACACACCTACTTTATTTGTGGCCAGACAGCCTATGTGCAACTGCCCTTAGACTGGGGTGGGACGTACTACATATCATTTCTTTCATACCTAATAAAGGCACCATCTGTATACAAAGCAATAACAAGGCTCCACAAGATTGCCCAAAACATACATCAAGACCCAGGCACGTGGACATGGTCCGGTTGGCTCTGGGGATTAATATCGGCTTGGGGATGGAAAGTGTTGACCGTCTGTGGGTTGATACTATTAATGATATTCAGTTGTTGCCTATGTCTGCAGTGTGGCCCGGCCATTTGTGGCCTGTGTGCTACTGCATGTGTTCCACATCCCCATTTACAAAGCATTGAAAATGGAAAAATAATGCTGCAAAAACAGATCGACTGTCTCATGAAAATAGACGTTACATAGGGGGTTCACTAGGGTACAAGGAGGGAATGAGGAAAATAAAAATCTATGAGGCCTATGTGTCCCCATGTGCCCCCCCAACGCTTATGTGCACATACATGTAACCTATGTATTTCCCCTCCATGGCCTTTCTATCATGATGCTTATGCTATAACGTGGCCTGCCATCATCCAGTCTCCCATGAGAGAAACGACAAATCTGTATTGAGGCCTACACGTTTTTCATCATGTTTTCCTGCATTTTCATGAAGCCCATGTTTATGGCTCAGCCAGAGCCGAAAAGAGGTTTCATGCCTCAGAACGCTCTGAAAGCTGCAGCTACGTATCCTTGGCCTTGCACACTTGGGCCTCAGCCAAAGGGGCCCCGACCGAGGTGCCGAGACAGTATTGAGCACGGTTATCCGCTCCTCGAGAAATACATTCCTGCCTGGAGAAGGAGGAATTTAAACATGACCCATCTGCAAAGAAGAAAGCCTAGCCTTTCTGTCTCTTTTTGTGTGATTACAAAGCTCACGTCAGTGAAAAGCCCATAGCCCCCGTGCAAGACTTCTGCAGTAAATGAAGTAAATGAAGAAATAGATGCCACATCGGCTCTTGGTGATGAGCAACCTATGTCACAAATCAGTCCCTGCTCCAGACATCGGATATCAGATAATACAAGATGTGCTGGTCGTTCTGACACTGAAGGGCTCACTCACTGAAGGCCTCACTTCCAGACTTGTCCGGTTGCATAGCAACCCTCCCCACGTCAGTTACACGTCATGCTCGAGTTGAGCACAAGTAAGGCAAAGTTCCAGTACAATTCCAGCAGATCACGCAACCCCCTCCAGGTATCCACCCACACATGACAAATTACCCATTATCATCAAGTGGACGCCCACATGGACGCCCACCTTCACGCCTACTTACACGCCCACATGCTCTTATCTCATTCTCTCTTGCTCTTTTGCTTACGTACAATTGAGAAATGTATATATACTGTACTCTGTGAATAATGTTTTGAGAATATTGAGAATACTTTTGAGTCCCTTTCCAGATCCTTTGTGGTGATGGTAATATTCTCCCTTTGACTCGAGTTATTGGAATAAAGCCCTTTATGAACCTGATACCACAGACTCAGCCTCTTGCTTTATGTATGATCTTATTTATATACTAAAAATTCTGAGAGCGTAATATTTTATTTACCACAGAAGAATGAAGCTTATAGCCAGTACGAAATACAAGGGCAAGCTTTCTTAAAGGTACAATGTCATGCACAATTTTTAACAAATGCGTTTAAAATGCATGTTTGTACATGGGGTCGACGACGTTTCGATCTATTCAACCAATACATAGATCATCATCAGGACTAGAGAGAATAAAAGCCTGAATTTACAATTCCTGTAAGAATGGAAATGGGAGAAAATAAGAGAGAAGGGAGAGGTACATTAAAACCTAACAATACTGAGAAGAAACAGTGGTGCCAGTTACCATGCACGGCATGCCATACGTGAGAAACACACCAGACGGCTGGTTGTTGAAGCGAAGGAATTTGTATTTGTGAGAATGACCGGTGAATTAACCCGAATGATCGAGGCAAACACGCACGCTCAGACTGTGAGTTGAAAAAGTGCGCGTGAGCATGTGCAAGGGACTAACAATGGTCCGTAGTGGAGCGTGTGGTGAACCGCCAGGTAGTATCGTTGTTCGGTGAACTAGTGCATGATCTAGCTAGCGAACAGTCAAGAAGACGTGAGGACTAAGGGTGAGCCGGTAACGTCGTGACTAGGAACGCAAGGAAGGCGGGAAACTAACCCATTTCGGAGACGAATCACTCCTTGAGTAATTGCACACAGTTCCAGGTAAGGAAGTGGTTGCGCGGATCAGCCGACCAGGACAATACCATGGAGGTTCAGCTGAAAACTAAGGACGGGAAAAATTACAACCGGAACAACCCGGGAAGGGAAGGGCGGAATGAGGGAAGGGGGACTCACCAATTATTCGCTGCAGCTTGTGGAGGGAATTAAGGGAACGACCAACTACCCAGCAAGGCGGCCTGAGAATCCAAAGTCCGCCTGTGGAAAACCATAGCGCGGGAGTTAGGGGTGAAGGGAGCAGGGTCGTGGAGAGAGAACACATACGCGCCGCCAAAGCACTTACCAGCATCAAGGGGAACTGCACGATCGCTAGTTGGTAGTGACTGGCTCGGCTGGTTGGTATAAGAAAGCCCCAGGAGTCACGTGACAGCCGGACCAAGGTCATGTGACAGGAAGTACCGGCTGTGCTGGGACGTGATTACGTGAGTGAATGGACGGCGGACATGTTGGGTCAGTGTTAGGTGATTAAGGTGAATGGAAAAACAGAACGAGGTTGAGTTAAAACAATACGAGGTTGAGTTAAAACAATACCGTAATTTCTACAATTGTTACAGGCAAGGAACAAGTCACAGAAATTTCTAAAAAATTACAGAAGGGTCTAAATGAGAGAAAGCCAATCCTCATTCCTGTTTAGACCATTGCGAATTGTGTCAAGTTGAATAATACGTTTCAACTCTTCTTTATTCAGGATTTGTGCCAGATCGCCACCTCTTCGTGGCAGCTTAATGATTCGTAGAACAGTCCATTTAATCTCATTGTCCTGGTGATTAGCCTGTTTGAAATGTTCGACCAGTGGTGCGTTGGGGACATTACAGCGAATCCTGCTGCGGTGTTGACCGATCCTTGTTTTAATCTTCTGGGTAGTCTGCCCAATATAGTTTTTCTTGCACGGGCACTGAATCAAATAAATCACATTACATGTGTTGCAATTTGAAAAACCATTAGAATTAATGACAATGTCACCAAACGGAAAGGTTTTACCTTCTAACGTCAGATCACATAAATTACAGTTGCCACATTTCGCGTGCCCCACCAGTGGCGTGAGACCCCAATATGAATTAAGAGTTGTGGGAGATGTTTTTTTGGGGATTGCAGCGCGCACTAGGTGGTCTTTTAGATTGCGGTTTTTGCGGAAGGCAAATAGTGGTCTTTCCAGATTGAGGCTGCCCGCATTCAATATGGGCCAGTGTTTCAGGACAGATTTACGCACCTGGTTGGAGATGACAGAGAAGGTGGTGACACATACAATTCTTTTGGTTTCTTTTTTGGGGTTGGGTGTGAGCAGTGCTTCCCTAGGGCAATACCAGGCCCGTTTCTGGGCGTTGCGAACAAGTCGCTTGGGGTAACCTCGAGCTTTAAGCTTTTCAGAAAGGACTGAGGCCTCGGTAAAGTAGTTTTCTTTTGAAAAACAGTTGCGCCGAATGCGCAAAAATTGAGAGTATGGTAAAGAGTCCCTCAAGGCCCTAGGGTGATTACTCTCATATCTAAGCAGTGTGTTCCGTTCGGTGGGCTTCCTGTAGAGTTTGGTGAGGAGCTCACCATCAGAGTGGTATATGGTCAAATCAAGGAAGGGAATGGATGAGGAGTCGCTGGAGAGTGTGAACTGGAGACCTAAGCAGTTGTTGTTGAGCCAGTGCTGGAAATTGGTCAGTGAGTCAGTACTATTGTGCCAGATTAGAAAAACATCGCCAATATATCGACGCCATACTTTGACGCCAGATATAAAGGGGTTAGTGGGTGACAGAATGGTGGTAGTTTCAAGAAAATCCATGCACAAAATGGCCAAGTTCGGGGCAAAAATAGCGCCCATCGACGTGCCTTTAACCTGCTGGAAAAATATGTCATCAAAGCAGAAGAAATTCCTAGTGAGGCAAATTTCAAGTAATTTCAGAATAAATAACGTGGGGACTACATGTGGTCTCGGTCTAGAGTCAAGAGTTTGCTGGATAACTCTGAGGGCAAAGGGCTGTGGAATATTGGTATAAAGTGATTCCACGTCAAGGGTACAGAGGAGGTGCTCAGAAGGATCAAATGGAAGGTGTTCGATCAAATTGATCATGTCCATGCTATCTCGAATGTAGCATTGAGTCTGGGGTACGAAGTCTTTTATAAAATAGTTGACATACTGGCCTAGCGGTTCTAAAATAGAGCCGCAACCCGAGACTATAGGGCGGCCAGGGGGAGAGGTGAGGTGTTTGTGTATTTTTGGAAGAGTGTAAATTACCGGTGTTCTGGGTGATTTGGCATTGAGAAATTGGAATTCTTTAGAGCTAAGAAAACCTTCATCTCTTCCTTCAGTGGTAATTTGAAGTATAAGAGCCTGTAATTCACTTGTGGGGTCTCTAGGCAGTCTACAGTAGTGTTCAGTGTTGTGTAGTTGGCGGAATACCTCTGCTTTGTAATCAGTCAGTTCTTGTAAAACAATGCCACCACCCTTATCTGCGGATTTAATGATAAGGGAGTTGTTACTTTTTAAGGATTCAATAGCTTTCTTTTCCTGAAGGGTTATGTTGAATGGAATAAACTTTTTTGTGTCTTTCAAAACGTTGAGGTCTTTGAGTACCATTTTTTCAAAGGTGACGATTTCCACCGGTACCATGTTTGACGTTGGAAAAAAGGTTGAAGGGGGGCGGAATGGTGTAAATGCAGTCGGTTGAGGTGTGGCATTATTCAAAAAATAGGCATACAGACGAAGGCGTCTGAAAAAATCTAAGTAGCTCAGCATGAAGGTCAAGATAGTTGGGATGCGTGGTGGGGACAAAAGAGAGCCCTTTACTAAGCAGAGATAATTCAGTGTCGAGTAGGTTGTGTGATGACAGATTAAAAATGGGAATAGTTGCCAATTTTGGGGTGGCGGTCGTAGCGGAGTTTACCATTGGTAAAACTTCTGTCTGGTCTGACGTTCGCCGGGTTGGTTGTACCATCTCTGTGCCCGTTTGACTCGCCCCCGTCTCGATGGTTCTGTCTGGCCTCTGCCTAAAAAATTCTGGTTCCGGGAGGAAGTGCTGGGGCCCTCACCTGGGTCAGAGTTATCGGAGGATTCTGCTGAGGTGTCTGAGAAGCCAACAAGGGTATTCCGTTTGTTAAAACGTCCCCAAGGTCTGTTGTTCTGCGGATTTGAGTAGGACCTGTTGGTGTAAAAGTCTTTTTGAAGGTAGGGGTATGTACGTTCAACTGAGTATGCTTTGATATCCTTCTTGACTTTGAGAGACTTCTTGTTTTGTTCAATTCTCTGGAATTCATCAACGGATTTTTGGACAGATTCAATCAATTTCTTGGCCTCAGTAACTGAACTAGAGTCTTTTATCTGTTTCTCAATCTCAGTCAATTCCTCATTGAGTGTCGTTAGTGTTTCAGTTGCAATATCGATACCCAAGACTAACCAATGTCTAGAACACGTTGTGCCAATATAACTGAAGTTGTTAATGTATTTAGGGTTATCCGTGAATATACCAGGAATATTTCTCACTTGGAGCCCCACAGGAATGATATCGGCTTTAAGGTATTCAGTTAGCATACGAACCATAAGTTGGAGACGGATCTGCTTTTTCTTACATTTTTCTAGTTGTTCTGAAATATTTGGGCTAGCAGCGTTGTCAGTGGCATCAGTAAATAGGGAGGGACCTTCGCAGATCTTCTTTATATATTCATCTGAGTATAGAGGTGCATGGTCTGACATATTAAGTGTAAAGTCAAGGTTAAGTTAGAAAGGAATTAAAGGAGAACAGGGACAGGCCACTCAATTTGAGGGAATTAGGGAGAGCATCCCTTACAATCCAGCGATTGTGCTAACTATATTAAAGCTTGACAAGGGGAAACCCGTAAGGTAGGAAGGACCCAGGGTACTTACTAATTTGAAAAACAAGAGGTCCTTCAAAAACAATACAGCATGCGATAAATATAGACCAGAATCGGCTCTATATCACTTGTACAATGCCCAGCCGGACATTGAAGTTTTAATGATCAATAGAATTAATTTCTGACATACAATAGAATGTAGAGTGGGACACAGTCCTGTGTCCTTACCAACTGAACAAAAAGTACAGACAGTCAAACACAAGAAACATACATCAGGCTGAAGTGAGGAAAATAAAAATCTATGAGGCCTATGTGTCCCCATGTGCCCCCCCAACGCTTATGTGCACATACATGTAACCTATGTATTTCCCCTCCATGGCCTTTCTATCATGATGCTTATGCTATAACGTGGCCTGCCATCATCCAGTCTCCCATGAGAGAAACGACAAATCTGTATTGAGGCCTACACGTTTTTCATCATGTTTTCCTGCATTTTCATGAAGCCCATGTTTATGGCTCAGCCAGAGCCGAAAAGAGGTTTCATGCCTCAGAACGCTCTGAAAGCTGCAGCTACGTATCCTTGGCCTTGCACACTTGGGCCTCAGCCAAAGGGGCCCCGACCGAGGTGCCGAGACAGTATTGAGCACGGTTATCCGCTCCTCGAGAAATACATTCCTGCCTGGAGAAGGAGGAATTTAAACATGACCCATCTGCAAAGAAGAAAGCCTAGCCTTTCTGTCTCTTTTTGTGTGATTACAAAGCTCACGTCAGTGAAAAGCCCATAGCCCCCGTGCAAGACTTCTGCAGTAAATGAAGTAAATGAAGAAATAGATGCCACATCGGCTCTTGGTGATGAGCAACCTATGTCACAAATCAGTCCCTGCTCCAGACATCGGATATCAGATAATACAAGATGTGCTGGTCGTTCTGACACTGAAGGGCTCACTCACTGAAGGCCTCACTTCCAGACTTGTCCGGTTGCATAGCAACCCTCCCCATGTCAGTTACACGTCATGCTCGAGTTGAGCACAAGTAAGGCAAAGTTCCAGTACAATTCCAGCAGATCACGCAACCCCCTCCAGGTATCCACCCACACATGACAAATTACCCATTATCATCAAGTGGACGCCCACATGGACGCCCACCTTCACGCCTACTTACACGCCCACATGCTCTTATCTCATTCTCTCTTGCTCTTTTGCTTACGTACAATTGAGAAATGTATATATACTGTACTCTGTGAATAATGTTTTGAGAATATTGAGAATACTTTTGAGTCCCTTTCCAGATCCTTTGTGGTGATGGTAATATTCTCCCTTTGACTCGAGTTATTGGAATAAAGCCCTTTATGAACCTGATACCACAGACTCAGCCTCTTGCTTTATGCATGATCTTATTTATATACTAAAAATTCTGAGAGCGTAATATTTTATTTACCACATAATGGCGCCCGAACAGTTTAATCTCTTTCCCCACACGCCGGAGATGAAGGTCCAGTTTTGCCCCCTTCCATAGCCGTGACGGACTTCAAGCGCGCACGTCGCGGGTCTTCCCGCCAACTCCCTCAGACCAACGAAGGGGACGGACTGCGACCAGGCATCCAGACGAGGCGGTGAGGAACGCAGATTGTCCTACCCAGAGCCCACCTGCGAGAGAGCTGTGTCCGAGGTATACAGAGGCCCACCAGATTCCGAAGTTCCGAAGTATCCAGGTCACGAGTCGAGTCCAGTCCAGTCCAGTTTGGTCTAGTCCAGTTCAGTTCCGAGGATTTCCGTTCCGTGCTACCCGGTGAGTACCGTAATTTCTAAGGGGCTTAAGAAATTAAGCCCCTTAGAAATTAGCCCCCTTAGAAATTAAGCCGAGGAAATAGGTATGGTGCTTTCCCCTTTTTCTCATGTTTTATTGTGATCTTTCAGGGGAATTAGTTGTGGGCACCGGAACGTATTCAATTGATTTCTGGTTTTTCACAGCCCAAGACACAAAAGGAGGTACGTGCATTCATTGGCCTCACTTCATATTGCAGGCAGTGGATTCCCCAGTATGCTTACATAGCCAAGCCCCTAATACAGTTGACGACACAGGAGGCAGTTTCTACTAAAGTCCTCTCTTGGACACAAGAACACACTGTGGCATTTGAAGAATTAAAGAGAGCTTTATGTCAAGCACCAGTTTTAGCAAACCCTGATTACAACAAATCGTTTATGCTTTTTGTGACAGAGCGGGATGGAACAGCACTATCTGTCCTAACACAAGATCATGCAGGAAAACACAAGCCCTGTGCTTATTTTTCTAGTACATTAGACCCAGTAGCACAGGCTTTGCCTGCGTGCCTAAAATCAGTTGCAGCAACGGCCTTAGCCATAAGACAAAGTGACTCGATAGTGCTGGGCCACCCTCTGACAGTACAAGTACCACACGCAGTAGAGGTTCTCTTGAACCGGACACAAACACAACACCTGACTGTAGCTAGACTGACAGGTTATGAGTTGACGCTATTTCAACCACACATAGAGATCAGACGATGCAACATACTGAATCCTGCTACCCTTTTGCCCTCCAGTACAGAAAGCGTTTCACCACACGACTGTGTTGAAGTAATACATACCGTGACTAAACCAAGACAAGACTTGACAGACGTTGCACTCCCAGACCCCGACCTAACACTATAAGTTGACGGCTCATGCATGAGGACAGGGGCGGGAGAATTAGTGGCAGCATATGCAGTGACTACTGATACTGTAATAATAGAGACTAAAAGAATAGACATATTGTCAGCACAAGCAGCAGAGCTCATCGCCCTGACACAAGCGTGCATAAGAGCTAAGCACCTGAGAGTAAACATTTACACCGATTCTGTGGCGAGAAAGAGGTTTCTTGACCTCTCATGGGGCCAAGATACAGCATGGCCCCCTTATTCAAGCCCTACTGGAAGCAATACATTTACCAACAGCCATAGCTATCCTAAAATGTAAAGCACATACTAGAGTCACAGATACCATTTCCCAAGGCAATGATCTGGCCGACCGAACTGCTAAACAGACAGCTCAGACCCCACTAGACATGACAAAGTTACAGGTTCAATCAGTGTCCAACGCCATGACAGTTAGGGATCCTTCCAAGGATGTACAAGACATACAGACACATGCTACTATGGACGAATTAAAGAAATGGTCGGAACAAGGAGGGGTACTGACTGATCAGGGTTGGATGAATAAGGGCAAATCCACATGGTTTCTTCCTGATTCGATGGTACAAGTGATTATAAATACCGCACATAGTCCTGCACACTTAGGAGAGAAAGCAATGATAGATAGCTTACAGAATATATGGTTCAACAAGCACCTGCGTGCAGCAGCGAAACAAAAGGTCAGAACATGTATGATCTGTTGCCAATTCAATCCAGGTAAAGGCATTCCGATGGAACAAGGTGGATTCCATCCACCTGACCACCCTTTTGAAGTGCTCCAAATGGATTATATCCAAATAAACAGATGTAGAGGTTACAAATATGTCCTGGTACTAGTGAAGCAGGTGTCCCTTCTGTTAGGGTATACCTGGAAATTCCATTGTGTGCGACATCCTGAAGCAGCAGGCCTTGTAGAAAGACATAATCAGACATTAAAAATTTGCGCAGACAAAGGTGTAGATTGGATGGTAGCCCTGCCGGTTGCCCTCTTTTACATGCGAATGGTAGCTCATTCTAGAACAGGCTTATCTCCCTATGAAGTGGTCTTTGGTAGACCACCAAATATGTGGGGCACTCCAATGCCTAAAAGATTACTGATGTTGATAGTAACATGCTGACAGATTACCTGGCTTCCTTGATGTCTGCACTACTCTCTTGTTGTTCGCAGGTTGCTGCCGCCTTCCCTGACAACACCCAGGTCAAGGGACACTCCATCGCTGATCCGGAACTTTGATAGATCAAGCCCTCTTAAGCCGAGGTGGAAGACGCAGAAATTGGTGTTGCTAACAACAAGGACCGCCGTTAAAGTCGAGGGACGGAAAGGATGGATACATCATTGCAAACGTTACTTTGGGAATAACTGTACTTTCCAAAAGAACACTGACTGCTTGGACTTTGAGCCCCCTTTTCTAGAGGAGACTCTCCAGCAGGAGTTAAACTCAGATCTAAAAAGTCAGAATCCGTTTGATCAATTAAGTCCACTAGGTGGTGAAGCGGTTGAAAATGTATTCTGGCTTGCATAAGATCTTGGACAATAACATTGATAAAAAGAGCAAGATAAAAAGCAAATACTGTAAAATATTACGTGGTAGATGTATAGTGACTGTAATTTTTCTATCTCTTCTGTGCATCACGATAATATGTATCAGCTTAATACTACATGCTATTTTTCCTCCTATTGCCTCACTCTTATACTCCTCCACTAATGATACCATAAAGCACACATTTAGTGATCTGCCATCCCATGAGCTATCATATCGACTTGCCTTACGCAACAATACCTTTATTCAGATGCTGCACCATTCACATCAGACTAGCAATGCTACAGACTGCTGGGTCTGTGGCCGATTTCCCCTGTATCAGAAGGTAAAGGGAGTGTTGCCTCTTTTTCCTTTTCCGTTCTCCCATAATGGTTCTTGCGGAGCATGGTTTGCCTTAATGACATCCATCAACGGTGATGCCAAAGAATGTCAAGACAAGGAGTGTAGGGGCGAGTGGGTATGGGGTAACTTGAATAAAGTCATGAACAAAGCATGTTTCCCAGATGAAGAGGGACTTCCCCAAATGAAAGGTACAGATCTAGAAAATGAAGAGTATCTGCAAGGAAATGTGACCCTCGACTTTATAGTGTTGAATGTCAAGCCCATACACAATTTAGGTCCATCCTCAATTACAGTCCTGCCAGTAAAAGGGAACTTGTGTGTCAGAAAAGAAGGCTCAGTACATTTGGGGCACAGTGAGTGTGAAACTATAATAGTATTCAAAGACAAAGGAAAGTCCTATTTCAGAGCATCACGACACACCTACTTTATTTGTGGCCAGACAGCCTATGTGCAACTGCCCTTAGACTGGGGTGGGACGTACTACATATCATTTCTTTCATACCTAATAAAGGCACCATCTGTATACAAAGCAATAACAAGGCTCCACAAGATTGCCCAAAACATACATCAAGACCCAGGCACGTGGACATGGTCCGGTTGGCTCTGGGGATTAATATCGGCTTGGGGATGGAAAGTGTTGACCGTCTGTGGGTTGATACTATTAATGATATTCAGTTGTTGCCTATGTCTGCAGTGTGGCCCGGCCATTTGTGGCCTGTGTGCTACTGCATGTGTTCCACATCCCCATTTACAAAGCATTGAAAATGGAAAAATAATGCTGCAAAAACAGATCGACTGTCTCATGAAAATAGACGTTACATAGGGGGTTCACTAGGGTACAAGGAGGGAATGAGGAAAATAAAAATCTATGAGGCCTATGTGTCCCCATGTGCCCCCCCAACGCTTATGTGCACATACATGTAACCTATGTATTTCCCCTCCATGGCCTTTCTATCATGATGCTTATGCTATAACGTGGCCTGCCATCATCCAGTCTCCCATGAGAGAAACGACAAATCTGTATTGAGGCCTACACGTTTTTCATCATGTTTTCCTGCATTTTCATGAAGCCCATGTTTATGGCTCAGCCAGAGCCGAAAAGAGGTTTCATGCCTCAGAACGCTCTGAAAGCTGCAGCTACGTATCCTTGGCCTTGCACACTTGGGCCTCAGCCAAAGGGGCCCCGACCGAGGTGCCGAGACAGTATTGAGCACGGTTATCCGCTCCTCGAGAAATACATTCCTGCCTGGAGAAGGAGGAATTTAAACATGACCCATCTGCAAAGAAGAAAGCCTAGCCTTTCTGTCTCTTTTTGTGTGATTACAAAGCTCACGTCAGTGAAAAGCCCATAGCCCCCGTGCAAGACTTCTGCAGTAAATGAAGTAAATGAAGAAATAGATGCCACATCGGCTCTTGGTGATGAGCAACCTATGTCACAAATCAGTCCCTGCTCCAGACATCGGATATCAGATAATACAAGATGTGCTGGTCGTTCTGACACTGAAGGGCTCACTCACTGAAGGCCTCACTTCCAGACTTGTCCGGTTGCATAGCAACCCTCCCCACGTCAGTTACACGTCATGCTCGAGTTGAGCACAAGTAAGGCAAAGTTCCAGTACAATTCCAGCAGATCACGCAACCCCCTCCAGGTATCCACCCACACATGACAAATTACCCATTATCATCAAGTGGACGCCCACATGGACGCCCACCTTCACGCCTACTTACACGCCCACATGCTCTTATCTCATTCTCTCTTGCTCTTTTGCTTACGTACAATTGAGAAATGTATATATACTGTACTCTGTGAATAATGTTTTGAGAATATTGAGAATACTTTTGAGTCCCTTTCCAGATCCTTTGTGGTGATGGTAATATTCTCCCTTTGACTCGAGTTATTGGAATAAAGCCCTTTATGAACCTGATACCACAGACTCAGCCTCTTGCTTTATGTATGATCTTATTTATATACTAAAAATTCTGAGAGCGTAATATTTTATTTACCACAGAAGAATGAAGCTTATAGCCAGTACGAAATACAAGGGCAAGCTTTCTTAAAGGTACAATGTCATGCACAATTTTTAACAAATGCGTTTAAAATGCATGTTTGTACATGGGGTCGACGACGTTTCGATCTATTCAACCAATACATAGATCATCATCAGGACTAGAGAGAATAAAAGCCTGAATTTACAATTCCTGTAAGAATGGAAATGGGAGAAAATAAGAGAGAAGGGAGAGGTACATTAAAACCTAACAATACTGAGAAGAAACAGTGGTGCCAGTTACCATGCACGGCATGCCATACGTGAGAAACACACCAGACGGCTGGTTGTTGAAGCGAAGGAATTTGTATTTGTGAGAATGACCGGTGAATTAACCCGAATGATCGAGGCAAACACGCACGCTCAGACTGTGAGTTGAAAAAGTGCGCGTGAGCATGTGCAAGGGACTAACAATGGTCCGTAGTGGAGCGTGTGGTGAACCGCCAGGTAGTATCGTTGTTCGGTGAACTAGTGCATGATCTAGCTAGCGAACAGTCAAGAAGACGTGAGGACTAAGGGTGAGCCGGTAACGTCGTGACTAGGAACGCAAGGAAGGCGGGAAACTAACCCATTTCGGAGACGAATCACTCCTTGAGTAATTGCACACAGTTCCAGGTAAGGAAGTGGTTGCGCGGATCAGCCGACTAGGACAATACCATGGAGGTTCAGCTGAAAACTAAGGACGGGAAAAATTACAACCGGAACAACCCGGGAAGGGAAGGGCGGAATGAGGGAAGGGGGACTCACCAATTATTCGCTGCAGCTTGTGGAGGGAATTAAGGGAACGACCAACTACCCAGCAAGGCGGCCTGAGAATCCAAAGTCCGCCTGTGGAAAACCATAGCGCGGGAGTTAGGGGTGAAGGGAGCAGGGTCGTGGAGAGAGAACACATACGCGCCGCCAAAGCACTTACCAGCATCAAGGGGAACTGCACGATCGCTAGTTGGTAGTGACTGGCTCGGCTGGTTGGTATAAGAAAGCCCCAGGAGTCACGTGACAGCCGGACCAAGGTCATGTGACAGGAAGTACCGGCTGTGCTGGGACGTGATTACGTGAGTGAATGGACGGCGGACATGTTGGGTCAGTGTTAGGTGATTAAGGTGAATGGAAAAACAGAACGAGGTTGAGTTAAAACAATACGAGGTTGAGTTAAAACAATACCGTAATTTCTACAATTGTTACAGGCAAGGAACAAGTCACAGAAATTTCTGAAAAATTACAGAAGGGTCTAAATGAGAGAAAGCCAATCCTCATTCCTGTTTAGACCATTGCGAATTGTGTCAAGTTGAATAATAAGTTTCAACTCTTCTTTGTTCAAGATTTGTGCCAGATCGCCACCTCTTGGTGGCAGCTTGATGATTCGTAGAACAGTCCATTTAATCTCATTGTCCTGGTGATTAGCCTGTTTGAAATGTTCGACCAGTGGTGCGTTGGGGACATTACAGCGAATCCTGCTGCGGTGTTGACCGATCCTTGTTTTAATCTTCTGGGTAGTCTGCCCAATATAGTTTTTCTTGCACGGGCACTGAATCAAATAAATCACATTACATGTGTTGCAATTTGAAAAACCATTAGAATTAATGACAATGTCACCAAACGGAAAGGTTTTACCTTCTAACGTCAGATCACATAAATTACAGTTGCCACATTTCGCGTGCCCCACCAGTGGCGTGAGACCCCAATATGAATTAAGAGTTGTGGGAGATGTTTTTTGGGGGATTGCAGCGCGCACTAGGTGGTCTTTTAGATTGCGGTTTTTGCGGAAGGCAAATAGTGGTCTTTCCAGATTGAGGCTGCCCGCATTCAATATGGGCCAGTGTTTCAGGACAGATTTACGCACCTGGTTGGAGATGACAGAGAAGGTGGTGACACATACAATTCTTTTGGTTTCTTTTTTGGGGTTGGGTGTGAGCAGTGCTTCCCTAGGGCAAAACCAGGCCCGTTTCTGGGCGTTGCGAACAAGTCGCTTGGGGTAACCTCGAGCTTTAAGCTTTTCAGAAAGGACTGAGGCCTCGGTAAAGTAGTTTTCTTTTGAAAAACAGTTGCGCCGAATGCGCAAAAATTGAGAGTATGGTAAAGAGTCCCTCAAGGCCCTAGGGTGATTACTCTCATATCTAAGCAGTGTGTTCCGTTCGGTGGGCTTCCTGTAGAGTTTGGTGAGGAGCTCACCGTCAGAGTGGTATATGGTCAAATCAAGGAAGGGAATGGATGAGGAGTCGCTGGAGAGTGTGAACTGGAGACCTAAGCAGTTGTTGTTGAGCCAGTGCTGGAAATTGGTCAGTGAGTCAGTACTATTGTGCCAGATTAGAAAAACATCGTCAATATATCGACGCCATACTTTGACGCCAGATATAAAGGGGTTAGTGGGTGACAGAATGGTGGTAGTTTCAAGAAAATCCATGCACAAAATGGCCAAGTTCGGGGCAAAAATAGCGCCCATCGACGTGCCTTTAACCTGCTGGAAAAATATGTCATCAAAGCAGAAGAAATTCCTAGTGAGGCAAATTTCAAGTAATTTCAGAATAAATAACGTGGGGACTACATGTGGTCTCGGTCTAGAGTCAAGAGTTTGCTGGATAACTCTGAGGGCAAAGGGCTGTGGAATATTGGTATAAAGTGATTCCACGTCAAGGGTACAGAGGAGGTGCTCAGAAGGATCAAATGGAAGGTGTTCGATCAAATTGATCATGTCCATGCTATCTCGAATGTAGCATTGAGTCTGGGGTACGAACTCTTTTATAAAATAGTTGACATACTGGCCTAGCGGTTCTAAAATAAAGCCGCAACCCGAGACTATAGGGCGGCCAGGGGGAGAGGTGAGGTGTTTGTGTATTTTTGGAAGAGTGTAAATTACCGGTGTTCTGGGTGATTTGGCATTGAGAAATTGGAATTCTTTAGAGCTAAGAAAACCTTCATCTCTTCCTTCAGTGGTAATTTGAAGTATAAGAGCCTGTAATTCACTTGTGGGGTCTCTAGGCAGTCTACAGTAGTGTTCAGTGTTGTGTAGTTGGCGGAATACCTCTGCTTTGTAATCAGTCAGTTCTTGTAAAACAATGCCACCACCCTTATCTGCGGATTTAATGATAAGGGAGTTGTTACTTTCTGAGCTTTACATCTTTTGTTCAGATGGATCCAATGCCATTTTCCACAGTGAGGTCTTTCCTAATAAGGTCTCAGGTTTCTTACTGCCAGACCTGGGGGGGTGTTCCGCTTTGGGGCGCAGGACCTGTTGCAATTAGCCTTCAACTTGTAAAAGTCTGGTTTTCAGGGCAATAGGGCGATTTGCATTTCGTTTAGCCTAGGTGTTATAACTCCTGAAAAACATTTTCTTGGATGTATTCAATATGTCCCTTTCTACCCCCTTTCCGTTTTTTTGCTCTTCTAGTAAGAGACATTTTTTACATGGAGGGCAGTAGGTTGGTAATGGTACAGAAAGTGGTGACAGCTATGGTGCATCATTACCAGAGGCTGCTGATAAAGGCTAAAAGGGGGAAGGCACTGCTGTCACCATTATATTTAGGGTGCAAATACTGCTAATCTAGAGGATACCCTGCTGCAATTAGTGGGTTTAAAGCCAGGTCACAGCCAGCCATGCATGACATGTGCAGTTATGGCAAGCTACAATTTCAAGTGTAATTTTTCAATTATTGGGGCACAATGATAGAGGGCGGGTAGGGGAAGAGTAGGATTACACAAGGTCACAGGTAGTGTCAAAGAGTTTAACTTCTAATGTTCTGTCTTCCTGTCTTTAATCACATGCATCCTTCTCTTTCTCTCTTTCATCACAGAGAGTAGCAGACCCTTTCTCGATTCACCAGTTTATCCTTCCTTTCAGGTTGAAAACACCTGGAAACAAGCACTCAGAGGCTAAAGTGTAACGTGTTACATACATTTTTAATGGAAAATGTAGAAGAAAATGTAAGTGGAATATGGAAAAGGATCACTGTGAACAGTTACATGAATGCCTCTTGTCTCGAGAGAAGTGGCGAAAGCAGCAGAAACTTCACTTCTTTTCTGCTGTTGCGGTGCCTGTGGTTGCTGATTTGTTACAGTTGACACAACTAGTGGCTTTATATATAAAGCACACCTTGAACTGAAATATCTAGTTTTTTTTTATAAATAATGGGTCTTTCCATTATCTAATGCATAAGTTCCCCCTTATCTGTAAAGAAATATTGAAAGTTTTAGTTGGCTATGGTAGAGTCCAGTTCCATGATCTGTAGTTTGCAGATAAGCACTTACATCACTTGGTGATTTTAAAGACTAGTTAAATAGTTTATTCAAACTGTCCTGGACCACCAGTTTTACTCATGAGGAGTGCCTGAAATCTGAAGTAAAGAATGCCTGCTTTTATGTATTGTTTTTGTACAGCATACTTCATGTTCCCTGAGACTTGCTTCAGGTTATGCAACAAAGCTAAAGAAGATGTGGGTGGAAACATGGTGTTCAAAGTCTTAGCCCTCCATTGACTTGGGTCTTCGTCGTGGAAACCATTCTACTCTAGGCAGCCATGCAGAAGGGAGATAGCTGATGTTATAGACCCCTATGAGAGGATGGAGTGGGTGAGATCCTGAAGCAGTACTACATTTGTGGATGATCAATCAATCGATCAATCGATCGGCGAATTTGTATAGCGCGCTACTCACCTGCAAGGGTCTCAAGGCGCTGGGGGGTGGGGGGGTCGCTACTGCTCGATCAGCCAGGTCTTGAGCTGTTTCCTGAAGGAGAGATGGTTCTGGGTCAGCCGTAGGTGGGTGGGAGGGAGTTCCACGTTTTGGCCGCCAGGTAGGAGAAGGACCTTTCCCCGGTGGTGGTCTTGCGAATGCGTGGAACGGAGGCGAGGGCGAGGCTGGCGGAGCGGAGCTGGCGGGTGGGTGTGTGGAACGTGAGGCGGCTGTTGAGGTACTTCGGGCCCATGTCGTGGAGGGCCTTGTGTGCGTGGGTGAGGAGTCTGAACGTGATCCTCTTGATGACGGGGAGCCAGTGCAGGTCTCTCAGATGGGCGGAGATGTGGCTGTGGCGGGGGACGTCCAGGATGAGACGTGCTGATGCGTTCTGTATGCGTTGGAGTCTTTTCTGAAGTTTGGCAGTGGTTCCGGCGTGGAGGGTGTTCCTGTAGTCCAGGCGGCTGATGACGAGGGCCTGGGTGACTGTCTTCCTGGTTTCGGTGGGGATCCATCTGAAGATCTTACGGAGCATGCGCAGGGTGTTGAAGCAAGTTGATGAGACGGCGTTGACTTGCTTGGTCATCGTGAGGGAGGAGTCCAGGATGACGCCCAGGTTGCGTGCATGGTCCGTAGGCTTGGGTGCGGTGCCCTGTGTCGGGGCCCACCAGGAGTTGTCCCAGGCAGAGGGGGATGGTCCCAGGATGAGGACTTCCGTCTTGTCTGAGTTCAGTTTCAGACGGCTGAGCTTCATCCATTCCGCGACGTCTTTCATGCCCTCCTGGAGGCTGGATCTGGCGGAGGCGGGGTCGTTGGTGAGGGAGAGGATCAGCTGGGTGTCGTCGGCATAGGAGATGATGTTGAGGTTGTGTTGACGTGCGATGGCTGCGAGAGGGCTCATGTAGATGTTGAAGAGGGTGGGGCTGAGTGAGGATCCTTGTGGGACGCCGCAGATGACTTTGGTGGCCTCGGAACGGAACGGTGGGAGGCGGACTCTCTGGGTTCTTCCGGTGAGGAACGAGATGATCCACTCTAGGGCCGCTCCTTGGATGCCGGAGTTGCTGAGTCGCTGTATCAGTGTGCGGTGGGATACCATGTCGAAGTCTGCCGAGAGGTCCAGGAGGATGAGGGCCGCTGTTTCCCCGTTGTCGAGCATGGACCTGATGTCGTCGGTGGCAGCGATGAGGGCGGTCTCGGTGCTGTGGTTTGCTCGGAAGCCGGACTGTGAGGGGTCGAGGTAGCCGTTCGTCTCGAGGAAGGCAGAGTTTGTTGACGGTCTTCTCGATGACTTTGGCCGGAAAGGGGAGGAGCGAGATGGGACGGAAGTTCTTGAGGTCCGTGGGGTCCGCGTCGGTTTCTTCAGGAGGGCGCTGATCTCGGCGTGTTTCCAGCTCTCCGGGAAGGTGGCGGAAGCGAAGGAACTGTGGATGACGTCCCGGAGATGGGGTGCGATGATGGAGACAGCTTTGTTGAAGATGTGGTGTGGGCAGGGGTCGGTAGGGGATCCGGAGTGGATGGTGTTCATCATGCGGGTGGTGTCTTCGGTGCTGACGGGGGTCCAGGTGCCGATGGTGGTAGTGGGGGGCGTTGCTTCAGTGGTTGGGTGCGTGGTCTGGGCGCCGAAGCTGTTGTGTATGTCTGCGATCTTCTGGTGGAAAAAAGTGGCGAGAAAGTATTCTCATTCAATGAGGTCATGTGTGAGTCAAGATCTAGGAATTGAGCAAAGGTAAACCTGGAGACCTTGTAGGATAAACCGGTAAGCAGGGATTTGGGGACTACCAGATGGTTACAGGAGCTTCGGGGTACAGAGAGTGAGGCCTCATCCATGTAGACTTGCATGTCAGCTGGACTCCTTGGGAATTTTATTGAACAGGGCCATTGCTGGGAACCTAAGAGTGAAAGGAGCCTGTGGGGCTTAGGGACAAGCAGGAGCTTTGGAGAACTGGTGATGAGTGGATATCTCAGATGTGAACGACCTTCACCCCGCATCCGTAACCCCGCATGCTGTCACAACGCGGTCGTAAGAACGACCGCGTTGTGACAACGCATACAATTACCCCGCAAGTCGTTACAACGACTTACGGAGGGGGAAGAAGGTGTTGGATTTAAAACCCAACACCTTCCCTACAGTCCGCACAGACTGGAGTTGGAATAGTAAATTTTACTATTCCAACATCCAGCGCCCCCCTCCTGCAAGTCATTGTAATGACTTGCGGGGTAATGGTATTCGTTGTCACAACGTGGCCGTTGTTACGACCGCGTTGTGACAGCATGCGGGCTAATAGTATGCGGGGTGAAGAGACATATTCATCTCAGGACCCTAGTGTGTGAAGAGCACCAGGGAAGCTGACAGTAAACGGAAGCCTCAGGGAATCTCATGGTGAGATGGACTTCACTGACCTGAAAGTGAGCAGGGCTCTGGGTAATAGTAAGAAATAGGTACAGAACTTAAGTGTGAACAGGTATATATGCTTACCAGAGGGTGAGAAGGATTTAACGGGATGAGGAGTAAACAGTACCCTCTAAAGATCTCAGTGTGAGTAGGAGACTTAGGGATTTCAGCAAATTAGCCTCAGCGGACCTGAGTGTGAAAATGAGCTTACGGCTCCTGAGGTAGCATGGGTAGTGTGGGACCCACTGATGAGCAAGAGCCTCACTATCTTAGGATAAGCGCGTCTCCCGGCTCCTTGACAGTAAATATCAGCTAGACCTACAGGTAAACACGATCCTCAGAGGACCAGTAGGCCAATGGACAGTGTGAATCCCCACGTATGAGCAGAAGCTTTAGGGGCTCCTGGCAGTGAGGGGACTCAGGGATCTGAGGATGAGCAAGGGTTAAGGAGACTCATGGACCTGGAGATGAATAGCAGGAGACCTAAGAATGAGCTGCAGTGGAATAATGATGTCTCTAGAGTTACTGACCCTCCAAGCTGTAAATTGATTCATGTATCACAAAATGTACCCCAAAATTAGCCCTGAGATTAGCCATAAAATACTTCATGAAATGTCACAATCCACTTATGTGAGCCCCTTTTTTTGGTCCCAACCTGACTCTGATTCTTTGTCTATTATGATGATACCAGAACTGGCAGAGAAAAGAAACAAGAACCTCCCATGATAATTCAGGTTATGAAGAACAGATTTCACTTCGTAAAGTCAGATGCAGGTGTGGCCACAGCCTGTCACCTTTGATGGGTACCAGAGGAAACAAGGGAATCTAAATCCCATTTGTGTTGTACTGACAGATGCGCACAGTGGAATCGAGACCAGCAACAGCGGTTACAGTTCATCTGCACATACAGCTTTTAATTACTTTGCATTAAATATGTTTTTGAAAATGTTGGTTTTTGTAACCGAGGTGCTTAACCGTTATGCCTTCTTCACCTCTGTTAACAATTTCGGTTGGGTATTGATTGTGATGGTCATCTGTAATATACAAATTAAAAGATGCTTGTTGTTTCTTTACTTAGTAAAGAAACAAAATAGCATCAAGAACATAATTTTTCAGTCTGAGGTAGTCATTTAGAAGTTTGCAGATGTTGCACATTTGGTAAAAAAAAAAAGGGCGATGCCCCATCTGCCAGTCTCGCAGTTGTCACACTCCATTTAGAGGTACAGGAACCTTCAGTCTCTGTTGGTAAAGCCTCAACTCGCTCTGTCGCTGAAAACCCTTGAGTTGATTGCTCATCCATCACTCGCCAGGTCACAGTGATGCAGTGGCGGCTGGTATCAACGGGGAGGGGGGTCAGTCGTGCGTGCTCAAATAAAATGAAAAATATAAAAATAAACGGGTGCGCGCAAATAAACTTATAATATATTAAAAGTAAACTTACCTTACAGCAGGACCTCTTGCTCCGGACCTCTCACGGCTGCAGCCCAGCCACCAGGAAACTCCCTTGGCCAATCCTGGTGCTGCTCTCATACTGTGAGAGCAGCGCCTTGATTGGAGGGAGCAGCCTAACTCAGCTCTCCACAGCGCTCTAGAGGCATGCATTTGCTCTAACCCAGCTGCTTGTTAGTGTTTTCAAAGTGCACGTCTGGCTAGCGTCTCAAGGCGGCCGGCCAAAGGGACATGCACACTTTGAAAAGTGCACATGGACCTCACCCTCCTCTCTGCTGCTGCTCTCAGTAAGCCCCGCCCCCTTCCTGACGCTCGGTTCAGGCCAGGAGGATGAAAAATAAAATGGTAATGAAGTACCTTTTTTTTTTTATCTCGGGGCTTGTGGGCATTTAAGTGGGGCGACGCTTCTCTGCATCAACAGCCCCTGCAGTGATGGTGGATCCGTCCTACTTTGGGCAAGGTGACTTTCATTGGTTTACCCTCTCCAGGTCTGCCAAGTGAGGTCTCGGAGGCTCATGCTGGGAAACAATCATTACCCCCTTCACTCAGTGAGGAAATGTCCTGCGTCCAAGGCCATTGCTTTTTTTAAATCGATTAATTTTTTGTGTTGTTATTGAAAACTATAAAATGAAGGCAGAGCAATAGAAAAAAATATAATGCCCACTCAGCCTTCAAAAGTGATGAAAGTGCATTCAGCAAAGTGTCGTATGAGCTTTCATCACAGTGATCCCTGACTCTCAGATGGCGATCTCTAAATCTGCTGGTGGGGGTCTGACAGGGGTGGAGGCCACTGCCTGCATTTTATTGCAGTTTTTTATATAGCGCAAACTCATTCATTTTTGGTAGGTATGAGAGATTACGTTATTTGCACAGAATCACAGGATGTTGAGCCAACACCAAGACTCGGACCTGGCTCCCCAGCTCAAAAGTCGACAGCTGCGGCCGTTATGCTACATCCTCTCACCTGCATTCACCTTGTGAGCTGGTGTGTGGCCTGCCAGGGTCTAAGTAACCATTGATGTGTCTGGCTTGAGTAGAAAATGTCTTGCAAGAACTGTCAAACTGATGTGTGCCACAGCTGGTCAACATTTTCTGCTTGATTGTCCACCCGGCATCACCCTTGAGTTTTTAAGTTTTGGGCCTCTGGTTCAGTGTCCATGCAATAAACCAGCCAAACGCATTTTGAGTAATACGCAAGGGAACGATTTTATAAATGTGTCCACCCTTAAATGCTTCTTGATTGTTTCTTAGCTCGAGTATCCACTATAGAAATGTTTATCAGCTGTGCGTGTTACTTCTGCCACGCAGGTCTCCTACTGAACAGAAGTGGGAGAATACCTTTTGTTTTTAATCTGTGGTAAGCAGATGTGAAATTCACTGCAATTCTGCTTACTTCTACTGTTTCACATCTGTCTGCCCCGAATTAAAGAAAAAAGGTGAAATGCAGGCAGCACATGCGGCCACCTGCGGAGCACTGCAGCAATGCTGATTCTGGCCTGCAGCTATTAACAAAGGGTGAATTTTGCCTGAATACTTTGCCCTCCGATACTGATGAATTCACATAGCGTTTAGATCTGAGTGTGCCCTTACATAACAAAGGCCTCTCAGCTGCAGCTCTTGCCTCTCTCAATGCATAGCTACTACTGGTCCTCAATAGGAAAGCGTGGGAGCATCTCCTTGGTAATGATGCACCAAGAAATGCAGATACTGCGGGTAGGGTAATTATAACTAGGTAATTCTGAATTGATCATTCTGGACTGGAGAAATGCAGTAGAAATTGGTGTTTTGTGCAAAGCCCCCCTTCTCCCCATGTTTTCCTTCCATTCCAGGTCCTTTCACTGCAGACATTTTACCAGCTTTTTAGGTCTCGGCTAGCGTTGGCTGCGCTTGCGCAGTCTCGCTCGCGAGAGATAATGACTTGGGAGAAGAGGGGCTTGAACCCGCCCCTCTTCTCCCCTGTTCTCCATTGGCTGGCCTAGTAAATGCTGGCCAGCCATTGGAGAAGAGGTCCCGTCACTCCAATCATGCCCCGTCCTTTTCAGATCGGGGGGCGTGTTTTTTGCGAAAAGTCTCAGGGAGGAGACAACAGCAAAACACGCCCCCGAATCCGAAAAGGACGCTCCCTTTCTCCGAGGCATTTCTGCTGTGCCTCGGAGAAAGGTGGTGGTGTCTTCCGGTGCCCTGTTCCTGTTTACTTGTTTGTATTTAATTGCGTGTGTTTGAATATGTGCAAAAAACGTTAATAAAGTACTGCCTCTGAAAGACATGTTTACTGTTTAATATCACAGTTACACAATTGTTTTACGGTCTGATCAGTTTATAAGGGCACTAGGTTAGGGTCCTTCCATTTAGATGCTCTGCAACAGTTTCAAGATCTTACTGTTTCTCGTTAGGTCAAATGGGTGTAATTTTTGAAATGTAAGTTTTTCTCGCCTTCGCTTGATTTTGCTCTCGAGAAAGTGCCACTGATAGTAATTGAATGACACTCATAATTACACTGAAATTATGAGAATGTCACACATAAGCGATCTGAAACTTTGGCAATGTTTGCTGTTCCTCTACTCACGCTACCCAGAAAAGCTTCTTTACTGGCCACTTCAAGATGGCTGTTACGACCAGACAAAAGTTACGTAATTCGTCCCTTTTCCCTTTCTATCTTGGAACAGATCATGTGAAGCTCGGTCTCAATTCTATGTCTATTTCGGATTATTCTCCTGTTAAATTTAAGAGCTTTTCTTCGTCAGTAGACTTCTAATGAGTAGGAATGACATAACTCGACATCGGACAGCTCTTGCGGTAGCAACGTTTGATGTTGGTACCACCGTAGGAAAGGCACGACTACTTACTCAAATCACTCCTTAATTTCAATCGCACGGAGATTCGCACCGCCCATGCATGGCACGTGATGCGAGGAAGTAGGGTAGGAGGTGGGGGGGTAGATTGGTCTTGAAGTCTCGCATGGCTTCCGGAGCTGTCAGCCCGCCTGGCTTTGAAAGGACGCACCGGCGTTGAGTTTTCACGTGTGTTGATGCGGTATGCGTTTGGTGCCTGAACCTTCCCTGTGCAAGACATAAGAGCCATGGCATTTCAACATCAGGGATACTCCGAGGCCGAGCTCCGAACATTGGAGGAGGCGGTTATATGTCGCGAGGCACAGGTGTCCTCCTTGCTCAGCATCTTCGGGGAGGTATTTAACATCATCTTAAATCAAACTCAGCCGCTGTCACCCTTTTACTTTTCAGACCCTGTTCCTGAGCTCCCTACCGTGGTCCATGACATGGCCACGTTGGCCGTTTTTGCTCTGCACGGTGCAGACCTTTCCCCTTTACCTCCTCGCTCCCCAATGTCACAGTGCATGCAAAACACCAAGCGATTTTTGAACAATGAATGTGAAAAAATTTAAAGTAATCAGTGACAGCGATTTAATTCTAGTTTTTTTCACGTTTTTTACTTAATCTTAAATTTGCATTCTCTCCGCATGTTTGCTATTTCAAGTTTTGATGTTTCTATTTTTTGGGTGTAGGATATTGCTCTTGTATAACGCAAACTTTTATTGAGTCGCCTGTATGTGTTTACAGCGGGCCACGATTGAGACTCTGGAGTTGAAGTTCAAGGGGTCAGTGCGAGGTTTTCAGTGGTTCAGAAAGGTAGTCGGAATAGATGGTCTTCCAGACCTTGGCGCTTCTGTAGAGCGCACAGCGCAGTGATTATGTTTTCTAATTGCACTTTTGATTATGTGCAAGTGTATGTGAAGGAGGCATACTGTTGTCAAAATACTGATAAAGGAAAGTAAAAGAAAATGCGGCGCTAATAGGTGAGTGGGTACGCTGTTTGTTTGGGGACGGGGGGTGAAGTCAAGGAGAAGCGCACATCTGCTTTCAGGAGAGAGGAGAAACAAGCATTTACAATGCAACGGTCTCGGCATTGGTAAAGTTAGAGCTATTGGCATTGCTCATGACAATGCCGTTTCTTTAAATGTTTTAAAAACAAAAACATAAACAAAAATAATGTCATGAGCAATGCCAATAGCTCTAACTTTACCAATGCCGAGACCATTGCATTGTAAATGCTTGTTCTGAGCTTTGTGTTGGTCCCACCCACCTCCAATCATGATTAATTATTAAGCACGTGCTTGCAGATGCATTAGGACTCCCATATTTTGATAAACATTTTGACATTCTAACAAAAAGCACTCATAGAAGACAATGGTTTCTCAGATGACCAACACTTGTTGTTGGCAGCATGCTCATTTCCTGATTATGTGCATGTTGGGTGGGCACTCTTAATGTTCCACTACAAGCACGTGGGCTTCAGCTGTTGCCATTATAATGCAGAGCCTCTATTTGGTGTTCAGATAAGCAGCACCATTAGTCACCAACAGCAAAAGCTTGAAAAAATTTTCAGCTAAACAGACACCAACAACCACCAACAGCATGCGTTTGAAGAAAGACTTTCCACCTGTGGTTGCTGCTGCTGATTAATGAACAAATCCATAAGGACAGAGGGTTCACTAGCTAAAGAAACACAGTAGCCACAAATTAATTGCAGCATATATGCTTTGTCAAAGTTATATTAAATAAGTAAATACCACGGAAAAAACGTACAGGATATATATCAAGTTTTGTTTGTCCTTTTTTTGCACCAGCTTAATATAATAATATGTTTGTATGGAATGGGGTGCACAGTGCACACAAAGCTTTGCAATAATTTTGATCTTACTACATTGGCAGACTATTAAAGTATTTATACATATTTTGGTGCATTTTTAAAATGTGTGTAATGTAAAATGGCTTAAGTATACAACCGTGTATTTGCACTGAATACGTTAATTTATAGATTTGTAAATGTGTATATTAAAGTCCATATAGAAATTTAGCATTGTAATTTATTGGTCGTAGCTGACTAAATATGTTTTGTTGATTTCCTTGGGAGGTTTGATCCAGTCTTTACAAAAAAATCTAAAAGCAAAGCACACAGGGAGGAACATCACAAGCCTCTTAAAGTTAAACGAAACAAGTCCAATAAAAAAAAACAATTTTCTAATCCAATCTGGCTTCAAATTCCTTTTTTTTGTAAATTCTATGTAGTGCAAGTTTCAATGCGGCTTCAAGTTTCAATACATCATGTTTTTTTTTAAACATATATTATTGAATTTTGGTGTAACACAAGTTCTTATACTGTCATCATCTTAGGTTAGAAGGCATACAAAGCATAGATATTTGTTGTTGAATTACATTCAGCTTTTGTAAGTAACCCAGTTAAAGTCTTGGGGGAATATTCACAAGAACGTGTGATAACTACCGCAAGAGTAGCGTAACGCAACTTTCAATATCGCAGCCAAGCGCGGGAAAATAACCCCGTGTCAATGTGGAATTCACAACAAGGCGTGAGCATGCGATAGCCACTAGATAACACGGACAATGTCCGCGATACAACCACCCTGACGGAGATAAAACACAAACCACAACACCAGAAAACCTGCGATGAGCCCTTCCGCGATGAGGAAAGCAGGGATAAGCAGCGCAAGGGCAGCAATACTCACGCGCAATGCGGGAACAAGCACAAGCACAGCATACGGAAAATGCCACTGACCAAAATACAGCAACAGCGGAGTACCACGGATGCACCCTGGCCAACTGCAGAGGACAACATGCACACCACAACATCCAAGCACCGTGGAAGGACAGAACCGACAGGCACACCGCATCAAAGAGACCAGTGGCAGTCAAATCAGAGCCACTGGAGCGACACACCCACCGTGCAGCATACGCACATAAGCAGAAGTGCACCTCAACATTGGCAACATCCCGGTACAAACAGCAACCCCTCCACAACTGAACACAGGACACAACTGGACCGGCAAATTAGCACAACCAGGCAAATCAAATCTGTAACCTCAGGGATATGTAACATGACAATGCACAATTCCAAACGTTAAAATGTTTAATTCACACATGCAGTGCAATTGGACATCTACTACTGTCCCATGATTGCCACAGACCGACACAATGGGACGTGCTCATGAGAAGTAGGTGTCAATGATGTAGTTCCTACGGGTCATTCCTGCAGCTGCTGCAGTGGGATGTGGCACACCTGCCCCATCAACATCATCATCGTTCGGTATCTCTGGTACTGGGATCCATGGGGCCCTGGTGCGAACACAGATGTTGTGCAACACGCAACATGGAACGATCATATTGCACACGACGTCTGGGCTGTACAGGAGCTTCCCACCTGTGCAGTCCAGGCACCTGAAACGTGACTTCAACACGCCAAATGTGTGTTCAACGATGCCCCTGGTGCATATGTGGGCCACATTGTACTGTCTCTGGGCGGGTGTGTTAGGGTCCCAGAGGGGTGTCATCATCCAAGGGCAGATTGCATATCCTTGATCACCTGTGACAGTGCAGGGAGAAAAGAGTCAATACTTGGTTTGGCAGGATGTGATGACAGGCCCACCAACTCAGTGACGCCTGTGCTGGCTGAGTGTGGAGTGAGTGTAAGCCATCCCTCAGGGAGTAGCCCCGGATGACCATGGAGTGGTGTAGTTGTGACTGGTAGGTGGTCGTGTAGTCTGACATGTCGATTGTGGCATGGTCACGTGTGCATCCCCACGTATGTGCTTTGTGCGTCGTTGGCTGTGGGATGTGTGGTGTGTTGATTTTGTACTTACCAACAAGCAGTCCAGTTCCATATGTGTTATCCTGGAAGTGCTGGTTGATGATGGACTGTTGGAAGATGAAGGAATCATGCACACTGCCTGGGTAGTTGGCGACAATATTGGTGAAGAGTCCCCGGTGGTCCACTATTGCCTGCACATTGATGGAATGCAGGTGCTTTCTGTTGCGGTAGTGGTGTGCAGTATCCGCAGGGGGCACAAGTGGAACATGTGTGCAGTCAATTGCCCCCAACACGGCCGGGAATCCGGCTATGGCGTATAAGCCTTGCTTTGTCTCCAGCTGTTCCTGCGGAGTGTTGGGGAAGTGAAGGTACTGGGGTATGAAGCTGAGGATGGCATCCAGGACAGGTGTGATGAACTTTGGTAGGGCTGGCTGTGAGACTCCTCCGACTCTGGCAGTTGTTGGTTGGAATGTCCCAGAGGCCAACAGCTGCAGCACAGCCAGCAGCTTTGTCTGAGGTGGGATGTTGGTTCTCCGCTGTGTTGGTACCGTCAGCCTTTGGGCGATGTGTGTCATGATGCGGAGAATGGTTGTCCTTTTGAGCCTGTAGTGGGCAATGACTTCCACGGGCGTTAGGTCTGTGAGGGTGGTGCGTTTTCGGTAGGTCCGCTGTCTTACTCTACACTGCCTCTGTGGTGGTCTGGGGGGGTGCAGATCCGGGTCCTCAGTGTGGTGGCGGTCCAGGGGGTGGTGGAGGTGGGTGTTGTGGCCCTGTTGGGGCTCCGAGCTGCATGATGAGTAGCTCCATGGCATCATTTGATCTTCGGGTATGGTTGTGTGCAGGGCTCTGTAGTCAACTGCAGGTAGGTGTCCGTCTTTACACCTGCTTGAGGCAGGAGTTAAATACCTGCGACCACCGCAGCTTATCGCCAGTTTTTGGTTCGCTTCGTAGTTCTGGCAGTTTGTTGTGAAAGTGGTGGTGTTGTTTTTTCGTGTGTTTTTGCACGGGTACGCCTACTCTGCATCTCATTAGAGTTGGTGGTATCCGCCGTGGTGTTAAATTTTGGGGCAGTTATTCGCACCCCTGTATAGCACACCCTAAACACCCCACAGAGGTTGCAGTGCTCCTACCCTCCTCTTTCCTACTTTTTTCACCCTTTTTTCCCCTTACTCGCTTCAACAGAATCACAAAATGGCTGCCAACACTTCCTAGTTGCAACCGCTTGCACCGCTCGCAGTCAATAAGCAGCAAGCTCGTGCTCGTAACGCCTCAGCCAATCAGATGGCAGAATTCCCAAATATCGATATCTATAAAATTCGGTAGTTTTCCAAAACTACTGAACAGATTTACACCAAATAAACAAAAACGTGCTTTCTAGACCAAGGCCCTTCTCCCTGCCAAATTTGGGGTAATTCCGTTCACCTGTTCGACCTGTAGCCTTGTCTAAAGTTTCCTATGGAAATTGCATGGAGAAATGGGACCCCCTTTTTTCTCGGCCCCACCCTTGATGAATCACCCCCAAACTTTCAAAATAGGAGCTTATATGAACAAAGAATTTGTTTGGAAAATTTCATGAAGATTAATCAAATGACGCCAAAGTTATAAGCAAAACAAAAAATACTCTTCCTATGGAAACTTGGTCCTAACTATAACTACCTACTGGTGACCACCAGTAGGTAATATATATATCTATATATATATATCCAAGAAAGAAGTAACTCAAACAGATGGACTCACCAAAGAACAAAAAGTTCAGTAGTTTTGGAGTTAGTCAAAGAAATTTCCATTAGTATTTAAAGAGACACGGTGGATCCGCGGCCCCTCCTGAGCTCATGCTCATGAGATCTGATTGGCTGCCAACACTTCAAACCAGGAAGTGTTGGCAACCATCTTGTGACTCGGTTGAACCGAGTCACAGAAAAAATATCTTTTTTTAAAGAAAAGGAGGCAGGGTAGAAACACCCTGACACCTTAGGCCTCTTTGGGGGGGGGGGGGGGGTGAGGGGAGGGGGGGGTCACCAAGGGCCACAAAAATCATTGTTTTTTCAAGTTCGGCAGGAGTCGCGCTGGATCAGTGAATCCAGCCCAAAATAAAAAAAAAACAGGAGGGGTAATTGGCCCCCAAGGACCCTCAAGAGTGTTCCAGGAGGAGCGTTTGCAGAGTGATGGAGAAAGGGGCCATGACCATTGACAACCTAACAGCAAATCCACTGTGTGGGACTTACTGTAGGTAACAGGAGGGGTAGTTGGCCCCCAAGGACCCTCATTAGCCAATGGGACTTCAGTTCCTACTAGTAGTGCGCCAGGAGGCGCCCTTGTAGAGTTGTGGAGAAAGGAGGACATGGCCACCAACAACCTCTCAGCAATCCTGCTGTGTGGGAGTTACTGGAGGTAACAGGGGGGTAGTTGGCCCCCAAGGACGTCCCTAGGGCCAACTACCCCTTTTTTTTTACCTCTAGTAAGTCCCACACCGCTGGAGTGCTAAGAGGTCTTCGGAGTCATCACATCAGTGATGTCTCAGTGATGTCAGTTGAGATCTCATCAGTGATGTCATCATTGATGACATCATCAGTGATGTAATATGTGAGGTCATAAGCAGTGCATTGTGTGGGGTGCGAGTTATGATTAGCTCAGCTAACTATACCGGCTAAATTTCACTGGTTTTACACAAGTGAAACCTGAGCCTAACTATAACATCACTGTAACCTTTGGTTTTATCAGTGAATTTCTAGGTTTAAAAAAAATCAATTTCCTAACTATAACGTCTCTGTAACCTTTGTTTTTTTTAGTGAATATATATAAATAGGGGTTTCATTTGCCTGATATTTACTTATCTCTTACCATTTCTGTAAGGCTGCGTACCTAGTGAAAGAGCACGGCACGGTTTGCTATAACGCGCAGTGCTTGGACTGCATGAAAGGGAAAGCTCTTTCAGATTACAGCGCTCACTGCCAGACTACAGCGCTTGCTGAAAACTGTACATCAAGGCGCCGCTGGCCTTTGGTGCACAAAACTTGTTTGTAAAGGGCTTCTTCCATGTAGAACAGGTCAGCACTGAATGCCTTAACAGGTGTAACAAGTTGTGAGGGTGCGTAACTAACATTGTTAGTTCTAGTTGCAGGACTTCACAATTAGAACTAAGTGTCCCAATACTCTTCATGAGTGGCCTTCTTGGGCAGGGCAGTGCTATAAGAAGGCCCCCGCCTGTCTAGGCATTGAACAGTATCTTGAATCATCATAAAAATGGCCCTGCTGCTTCGGCTGCTCCTGAGTCTCACAGCTGATCAGGCTGGGTGTGTCATCAGTGCTGGTGATGTGATACAGAGAGTTGAAACCATTCTCAGGGACTAAGCCTATGGATCATCATTCCATTGCTTTCCGAAGATTCAGGAAATGCTCTGTAGTGCACATACAGGCGTGATGGCTGTTGGAAAAGAGGTTGCTGATCTTTTGAGTCTTTAACTAAGGCCCCTGCTTGGGCATGCAAATGAGCATGCTCAGCTCGTCGTGAGAAACGTTCTGTTTGTATGAGAAGCACCCCATGCTCCCTGCTTGCATTTGGAAACTAAAGACAGTCCAGCCAGAAAGACCTTAACAAGGAAAAAACTCCTGAGCAAGAATAGCACTTGCTTTCACACACGAGTTCCAAATTAGGAAGACAATCTGTTAGTGATATGGCTTGTTTAGCCTCCTATATAGGCACTGTAAAATCCAACAGCGTTTATGGTGCTCATTGTTTTTTAAGTTACAGGGGCAGTTCTATGTGCATACAGTGTCCAGCTCTGGAGAAGAATCCAAAAGGGGACAAGAACTATAGAGAAAACTTCATTATTGATGGAAAAAACTGAAATTGCGGTATGCCCATGTGTGAGTGATGCATGTGAGAGTGTCTGATCTAACTCTAAGGGTGGGCTAGTAGATAACACTTGCATTTCATTTCTTTTGTTTCAGATGACGCATTTCAGGGCAGGAGTAGGAGATCCTCCATTTAAGTAACAGGGACACTGGCTTGTTTAGGATGAGAATGATGAAGGGGATTCACACTCAACCTCTCACGCTCATAATCAGAGGTAACCCCCCCAAATCTAAGGGAGTGAGGATCAAGTTTACATACAACATTTTACCTGTTGGGAAAAGAAGTTTCACGCATTGTTTGTTTTTCAGGTCTCCTTGCCTGCTGTTCCCAGCCCACAGCCTTTCCCTTGCTTCATCACTCTAAACGTCTGTGCCGTAACACAATCAGAATTGGAGCTATCATGAGGTGGACCTTTTGCGCATCATGCTGATCCTGAGGAGCCTGTGTCTTGACAATTTTGTTGTAAAGGCATGTGTGGTAAAGGCATAAGCATGGTAAAGACTTGTGTGGTAAAGGCAAGGTATAGTAAAGGCATTGCATGGCAAAGGATGCATGGGAAAGACTTCCGTGGGACAGGCAATTTTTGTAATGTCCTACAACCATGAGATATAAATGCAACTTAAACTATTGTGGGGGAACTGCATTCTGTTACAGGTAGGAAAGCTCAGTTGGGGAATGAACCACTGTAGTCGTATGTGTGTTAACAGGAGAATCCCAGATATGAATCCTGGTCATTACATCGGACAATAGTTACAAGTTTTCATAGTGATTACAGAGCCAGCGTGTGTCAGAAAGCACTGTGAACATGTAATTATTTTAAAACTGCATTACACACAACATAATATAGTCTGCCGCAAAATACACAAAGATATTATGTTTAAGATAAAACAAGAGATTTCAAAATATATATTTATAGTAAGACTCATTTAGACTGTACCTAATGCAAAACCTTTCGACAAGTTTCCATTAAATGGACACACTCCAGAACTCAGCTGCTGAATCACTTCCACTGCTCCTAAAGAGAATACATCTTTCCCACCATGAACCTCAAATGAGTATATAAATGAAAGCCTACACTGACTCCCAAGTAGTCTTTAGATTTGCTGATTAATCAATTGTGCACATTTACATTTCCTTCAGGTTGCAGGTACCATAGAGAGAAGGCTTGCTTCGACCATTAATCTCTCACTTCACAGTACAGCAGACCATCTCCCTCCCTTTTAACCTGAGGCACTTGGCACCTCAAGGTCAGCATTAACCTTTCAGGAACAGTTGTTTTTAACAAAAATTGTAAGAACTGTTTTTGCCGAAATAAAAAACAAAATGCTGCGTCCAAGAGATACCACCCACTGCAACCGCTGAATTGCATTGGTTTGTTGCTTGGAGCCTATTGGTGTCCAGAGATGACACGGGTAGCATCTGAGCTTTACATCTTTTGTTCAGATGGATCCAATGCCATTATTCACAGGGAGGTCTTTCCTAATAAGGTCTCAGGTTTCTTACTGCCAGAGCTGGGGGGGTGTTCCGCTTTGGGGCGCAGGATCTGTTGCAATTAGCCTTCAACTTGTAAAAGTCTGGTTTTCAGGGCAAAAGGGCAATTTGCATTTCGTTTAGCCTAGGTGTTATAACTCCTGAAAAACATTTTCTTGGATGTATTCACTATGTTCCTTTCTACCCCTTCTCCTGTTTTTTTGCTCTTCTAGTAAGAGACATTTTTGACATGGAGGGCAGTAGGTTGGTAATGGTACAGAAAGTGGTGACAGCTATGGTGCATCATTACCAGCGGCTGCTGATAAAGGCTAAAAGGGGGGAGAGCACTGCCTGACACCCATTATATTTAGGGTGCAAATACTGCTAATCTAGAGGATACCCTCCTGCAATTAGTGGGTTTAAAGCCAGGTCACAGCCAGCCATGCATGACATGTGCAGGAATGGCAAGCTACAATATCAAGTGTAATTTTTCAATTATTGGGGCACAATGATAGAGGGCGGGTAGGGGAAGAGTAGCTGGATGACACAGGGTCACAGGTAGTGTCAAAGAGTTTAACTTCTAGTGTTCTGTCTTCCTGTCTTTAATCACATGCATCCTTCTCTTTCTCTCTTTCATCACAGAGAGTAGCAGACCCTTTCTCGATTCACCAGTTTATCCTTCCTTCAGGTTGAAAACACCTGGAAACAAGCACTCAGAGGCTAAAGTGTAACGTGTTACATACATTTTTAATGGAACATGTAGAAGAAAATGTAAGTGGAATATGGAAGAGGATCACTGTGAACAGTGACATGAATCCCTCTTGTCTCGAGAGAAGTGGCGAAAGCAGCAGAAACTTCACTTCTTTGCTGCTGTTGCGGTGCCTGTGGTTGCTGATTTGTTACAGTTGACACAACTAGTGGCTTTATATATAAAGCACACCTTGAACTGAAATATCTCGTTTTTTATAAATAATGGGTCTTTCCATTATCTAATGCATAACTTCCCCCTTATCTGTAAAGAAATATTGAAAGTTTTAGTTGGCTCTGGTAGAGTCCAGTTCCATGATCCGTAGTTTGCAGATAAGCACTTACATCACTTGGTGATTTTAAAGACTAGTTAAATAGTTTATTCAAACTGTCCTGGACCACCAGTTTTACTCATGAGGAGAGTCTGAAATCTGAAGTAAAGAATGCCTGCTTTTATGTATTGTTTTTGTACAGCATACTTCATGTTCCCTGAGACTTGCTTCAGGTTATGCAACTGAACTAAAGAAGATGTGGGTGGAAACATGGTGTTCAAAGTCTTAGCACTCCATTGACTTGGGTCTTCGTCGTGGAAACCATCCTACTCTAGGCAGCCATGCAGAAGGGAGATAGCTGATGTTATAGCCCCCTATGAGAGGATGGAGAGGATGAGATCCTGAAGCAGTACTACATTTGTGGATGATCAGAAAATATTCTCATTCAATGAGGTCATGTGTGAGTCAAGATCTAGGAATTGAGCAAAGGTAAACCTGGAGACCTTGTAGGATAAACCGGTAAGCAGGGATTTGGGGACTACCAGATTGTTACAGGAGCTTCGGGGGTACAGAGAGTGAGGCCTCATCCATGTAGACTTGCGTGTCAGCTGGACTCCTTGGGAATTTTATTGAACAGGGCAATTGCTGGGAACCTAAGAGTGAAAAGAGCCTGTGGGGCTTAGGGACAAGTAGGAGCTTTGGAGAACTGGTGATGAGTGGATATCTCAGATGTGAACGACCTTCACCCCGCATCCGTAACCCCGCATGCTGTCACAACGCGGTCGTAACAACGACCGCGTTGTGACAACGCATATAATTACCCCGCAAATCGTTACAACGACATGCGGAGGGGGAAGAAGGGGTTGGATTTAAAATCCAACACCTTCCCTACAGTCCGCACAGACTGGAGTTGGAATAGTAAATTTTACTATTCCAACATCCAGCGCCCCCCTCCTGCAAGTCATTGTAATGACTTGCGGGGTAATGGTATTCGTTGTCACAACGCGGTCATTCTTACGACCGCGTTCTGACAGCATGCGGGGTAATAGTATGCGGGGTGAAGAGACATATTCATCTCAGGACCCTAGTGTGTGAAGAGCACCAGGGAAGCTGACAGTAAACGGAAGCCTCAGGGAATCTCATGGTGAGATGTACTTCACTGACCTGAAAGTGAGCAGGGCTCGGGTAATAGTAAGAAAGAGATACAGAACTTAAGTGTGAACAGGTACATATGCTTACCAGAGGGTGAGAAGGATTTAACGGGATGAGGAGTAAACAGTACCCTCTAGAGATCTCAGTGTGAGTAGGAGACTTAGGGATTTTAGCAAATTATCCTCAGCGGACCTGAGTGTGAAAATGAGCTTAAGGCTCCTGAGGGAGAATGGGTAGTGTGGGACCCACTGATGATGAGCAAGAGCCTCACTATCTTAGGATAAACACGTCTCTGGGTTCCTTGAAAGTAAATAGGAGCTAGACCTACAAGTAAACACGATCCTCGGAGGACCACTAGGCCAATAGACAGTGTGAATCCCCATGTATGAGCAGAAGCTTTAGGGGCTCCTGGCAGTGAGGGGACTCAGGGATCTGAGGATGAGCAAGGGTTAAGGAGACTCATAGACCTGGAGATGAATAGCAGGAGACCTATGAATGAGCTGCAGTGGAATAATGAATGAAAATGTACCCCAAAATTAGCCCGGGGACTAGCCAAACAATACTTCACGAAATGTCACAATCCACTTATGAGGGCCACTTTTTTTGGTCCCAACCTGACTCTGATTCTTTGTCTATTATGATGATACCAGAACTGGCAGAGAAAAGAAACAAGAACCTCCCATGATAATTCAGGTTATGAAGAACAGATTTCACTTCGTAAGGTCAAATGCAGGTGTGGCCACAGCCTGTCACCTTTGATGGGTTCCAGAGGAAACAAGGGAATCTAAATCACATTTGTGTTGTACTGACAGATGCGCACAGTGGAATCGAGACCGGCAACAGCGGTTACAGTTCAGCTGCACATACTGCTTTTTATTATTTTGCATTAAATATTGTTTGAAAATATTGGTTTTCGTAGCGCAGGTGCTTAACCGTTATGTCTTCACCTCTGCGCAGTCCCGGCAAGGATATCAGCCTTCAGGGGTAGGTAGCGCTATATGAATGTCTTCCAACAGCTCCTCTAAAATTTGAAAGTCAATAAAAAATTCTTCCAAAAGTGCACATAGAGCTCACCCTCCTCTCTGCTGCTGCTCTCAGTAAGCCCCGCCCCCTTCCTGACGCTCGGTTCAGGCCAGGAGGATGAAAAATAAAATGGTAATGAAGTACCGTTCGTAGACGTGGACCGTGGATTTAGCACGCTGACATCTAATCCCTGGAGGAGCAGTTGGAAGAATTTTTTATTGACTTTCAAATTTTAGAGGAGCTGTTGGAAGACATTCATAAAGCGCTACCTACCCCTGAAGGCTGATATCCTTGCCGGGACTGCGAGGCCCAGCCTGCCCTGCAACGCTCTTGCGCAGCGCACCTGGTGCCTCTTCCCGGCCCCTTCTCTTGCTGCCTGTCCCTTGAAAACGTCTCGCGGCCCCCGCTTCGCGGGAGCCGCTCGTAGACGTGGACCGTGGATTTAGCACGCTGACATCTAATCCCTGGAGGAGCAGTTGGAAGAATTTTATATTGACTTTCAAATTTTAGAGGAGCTGTTGGAAGACATTCATATAGCGCTACCTACCCCTGAAGGTTGATATCCTTGCCGGGACTGCGAGGCCCAGCTTGCCCTGCAACGCTCTTGCGCAGCGCACCTGGTGCCTCTTCCCGGCCCCTCCTCCCCTCGCTATATAGTATACGCCTATTACCCCGTAAGCGGGACGCGAGCGGGGCGCAGACTGGGGCTAAGCCCGGGCAAAGGGCGGGCCGTCTGCGGCCGTCAGAGGACGATTGAGGACGGGACGGGCCACCCCCCTAAATCCCATATCGCGGTAAGAGTTGTATCCCCGTACTGCTGCAACCATCCACAATATACGGACATTGTATCCCTCTTATTTTGGATTTATATCCGGGGTAATCGTTTTATGCCTATTAATATGTCATTAGACGCAGGGAAATCGCGCACTGTAATAGTTAACACTTCTAAAGGTTCTGTAACTGGTACCATAGACCAATTCTTTAAACGTGTAACAACTGTTTTGGAAAAGGAAATAGCGGATACAGAAAGGCGACTTTCATTAGACCTGCTAACTGGTAAACGTTCCTCTTTAGGCACAATAGGGAAAGTACCTTCCCCGGGGGTGATAAATGAGGATTTAGGTAGCACTAGCACCAATCCCATTGTTGAAAGAGAAGAAATAGTTATCGACACAAATTCCCCAGGTGAGGTTCCCTTCCCCGAACACACAACTAGTTTAACCATATCTGGGTTATCGGACCCGCCGAACTTGGTTATATCCCCTCCGCTGACTACAGGGCTCTTTGAGAATAGACCAAGTACAAGAAAGAGACGAGGCTCTCCTATCATGTCACCTCTGGCAAAAAAGGAAAAAGTAAAATCCTTGGCACAAACATCGACATCTACAGGGCTCCCCGAGACAAATAACCCACCCGCAAGCACCAACATTGCAGGGTTGCCTACTGGCCAGGACCTTGTGGGCGAATTATTCATTAAAATAGAGACCATGGTTAAGTCCCTTTTACTTCCTCTCTTAGAGAGGACTAGATTAATAAGCTCACACTTGGATGATCTGGGCAAACAAATGCAAGGGAATAACTCGGTCCTAACCGAACTATTAAGGGCACAGACAAAAAACAATATTGTTGAACCAGCCGCCCCTCTTACTTGGCCGCTAGAACAACCATCAACGTGCGGCATTCTAACGAAACCTCATACCGCACAGGGAAAAAAAGCTCTGGCCAAGTCATCCAAAGAAACTACAGATAAAGGTAAAATTAATCACTTCCTAAATGGTAAAGAAATAGAAAGTCAGATAAAGGTGGGCTATAGCTCTAAAGATGGAAAGACAGGAGAAGCTGAAAAAATAACAAATAAAAAAAATTCTACGATAACAAATAATATACCCGCAAAGGATAGAGTGGAGAGTGGGAATGGTGAGTGGCCACTTCAGTCCCCTTATATTCCTCCGAGCAGAAGAGTGGACTTACCCCCAGAATCAGCCCCATATACGATCATCATGACTGGGGTACCAGAACTGTTAGAGGGAACTAGGGAGGACCATCATGCCCTAAGAAATAAAACCATTTATTGGCTGAAACAAAATAGACCTCTTCCCGTGCACATAAATGGGGAAATTTTAATGGTGAGACGCACGAGCTGGGTGGGAACAAGACCAAAAGACAAGAAGGGGGATGTGATAATTATAAACTTTAGGGATCACAGAGCTGTCAGATGTATTGGTGACTGGTACGAAGCCAGAGGGGGGGGGCGGTATTTCCACACACTATGTTAATTATTTTTACCCACGAGAACTGACTTCTTACCTAAAACCAAACCCTGCAAAAGACCTTCTTCTAGATTGGAGGGAAGCAGATTACCAATTTCCTCATCAAAATTCCCGCAATTATTTACTCTACCCTCAGTTTTCTAGGGGCCTTCAGAACAACAACCGTCATCTACCTCAGAGGTTCAATGTACTACATCAGAATAACAACCCCCAGTTACATCAGGGGTTCAATGTACCCACCTTTAACCGTTTCTCGATGCTGTTTGACTTGGAAAATGTAGATTGACTCAGTCTAGAGCAGGTCCCCCCACAAAAATCTATCTCGGCAGACTCTATCACTTTCAGAGAGGTTGCCATCCCAAGTGAAAGCGTAGAAAGACAAGTAATGGAAAGTAGTAACTATCCGCTATTTCCTAATCCGACACCGATTAGAGGAGCTGATACTATTACCCTGGGGAATAGCCCCCGTAGTAGATCTATGTACACGGGGGATGATGTGCAAAGAACCCCGGAGAATCCATCTGTAGCAGAGGCAGTTAGCATTAACAACTCTCTAGAGCTTAGAAAGGACGATAACATAGTACAAATCATGTCCTGGAATATAGCGGGTTTACGCACAAAAATAATGAATGGAAGTGCCATGGATTTTGTTCAAGATTATCATGTGATATGTCTACAGGAGACATGGATCTCTAACGAATTACATCTGATAGGGTACAAAACTTACTTTTCGGCGGCAGTTGCAGGCTCTCATGGCAGGGCCAAGGGTGGCCTGATGGTGTATATAAAAAATACCATACCAGGATTAGAAGTAACAGCTCTTAGTCTACAGCCCAACTATCAGATATTGAGACTATTGTTCCAAAAGAAGAGGACTATTATTTTGGTAAATACATATGACAATTTGCTAGAAAGCGAGAGAGTGAAAATACTCGGGGCTCTCCGTAACAAACTTTCTACTTTGATAAAAAAAAATGCAAGGCTCAGATGTCCCAAGCATCGTTTGGGGGGGCGACTTTAATCATCACCCTTGCGATGCGAAAAATAGCAATATCTGTGGCGTGGTGGAAGAAACAGAAAATCATATGACCCACTTTAGTCACTCTGGGGTAGGAGATTTCTTAATTGAAACCCTGTCAGAATTAGGTCTGGTGATATTAAATAAAATTAACACTCCCTGTGGGCAGTTACAGCCAACTTATCTGGGTAGGGGGTGGGAGTCGACGATCGATTATATATTGGTCTCAGCGACCCTTGATAGTAAGGCTCAGAGATTTAGATTATTAGTCAACACTTTAAGCGACCACGCTGCCCTGGCCTTTGACCTGGTTGTGGACCAGGGGCAATTAAGATCACACTTGTTGATGACCGCACTTGCCCAGAACAAGATATATCTAACAAAAACAAATGGCTATGCCATAGGATGGGGAAAGATAGACCCAGTAGACCTTACAAACAAGGTGGTACTTGCGGTATATCCCGCCATAGTGAAGTGCCTAGATGTCGTTACTGGAGAAGAGGAAGTTTTGCAAAACTTCAGTTTAATTTTGGAGAAGGTAAATGATTGTCTAACACGCAATAAGAAAGGGAAGAAGGGTGGAAAAAAAGGGTGGTTTAACCAGGATTGTACCATGGCTCATAAATCCCTAAAAATAGCGTTGACAAAATCCGTAAGAGACAAAGAGGAGATTCGTTGTCTAAGAAGGTCCTACCGTCTAGCCTGTAAAATAAGAAAACAGGAATTGAAAAAAGTACTCTGGGACCAACTATACGAGAGTTCCCAGAATAGAAACAGCGAGCAGTTCTGGAAGGTGGTGAAGACACCCTTCCTGACAGATGCAAGTGATCAGCCAACAGTAGAAGTGGCGATTGAGGGCCCAGTATGGGTAAATCATTTCTCTAAAGTTTTTGGTAAACTACCAGGAGTAGACATATCAGAGGAGAATAATCAGAGGCTACAAGGCAATTTATTCCCGATTTCCTTAAACTTCGGAATTATTGAAGTTATAAACGCTGTTAAAATGAGTAAAAGTGGAAAAGCCCCTGGCCCAGATGGTGTACCAGTTGATTTTTTTAAGTTTAAACTAGTCTTGTGGGCCCCAATTTTAAAGAGGGTGTTCGATGCAGCAATGAAGTGCAGGATAATTAAAACTTGGACCCAATCGATTATGGTCCCTATATTTAAGAAGGGAAACAGGGAGGAGGTGACCTGCTATCGACCAATCTCGCTATTGGATTCGCTCGGGAAAGTACTGGGCAGAGTGGTTCTCCAGCGTCTCCAGGAGTGGGCAGACGACCGTAAGATACTATCGGATATCCAGTTTGGCTTCCGAGAGGGTTTCGGAACAACTGAGCAGGCTTTGAATTTAGCTCTAATAATGGGAAAATACGTATCAGCAAAGCAAGGAAGGTTATAGATGGTCTATGTTGACCTATCCGCGGCCTTTGACTGCGTTTCCCACTCGAAGCTTTGGTCAATCCTTGCTGATATGTGTATAGATTTACCCCTTGAAGACCTTCTCCGTGCCCTATATTCTAACGCTTCATCTAGGGTCCGCTTTGGAACGCAGGGCGAATTATCTGAGTCCTTTAAGGTGGAGCGGGGTGTGAGGCAGGGTTGTGTACTGGCCCCCTTTCTCTTCTCTCTTTACACTAATGGCCTTGAGGCAGAGATGTTGAGGGGGGGTCAGGACCTCCCCCGAGTGAAAAATCGCCTGGTGCCCGCGCTTCTTTACGCGGATGACGCCGTGATTCTGGCATGCACCCCGCGAGAGCTACAGAAAGCTTTGGAAAGATATTCAAGGTTTATGGGACGTCTGGATCTTACAATAAATATAAAAAAAACATACGTAATGGTGGCAGGTAAGGGAAAGAAAGGGGGAAGGACCATTTCTCTTGATAAAGAGAGATTAGATCTGACTACTTAATACCCATACCTCGGGGTAATGATGGATGAAAAGCTCAACTGGAAAGTGGCCATTGAAGCTCGCAAACACCAACTTCTGCGAGCAATAATTGCTCTTATAAAATTCGCCCAGAAGTTAGGAAAGAGGCCACCAGTAGAGCTGCTCCGTATCTATAAAGCAAAGTGTCATTCCATCGCACTTTACGGGGCGGGGTTGTGGGGACACAAAAACACCAATGTATTACAGGTAGCAGAGAACACATTTATGAGACTCCTCCTGGCGGCACCTAGGCGAATATCTACTTTTGCCTGCCATGCAGAGCTTGGTATGCCCCATATTGAGGATTTGGCAAAAATTCAACCTCTTCTGTTGTGGCGCCGTATTTGGACGTCAACAAAAAATTAATTCACAAAAGAGATAGTGGCAGACTGTATGTCTTTGGAACACGCGGGGAAAATTGAGTGGTTGTTATACGTGAAAAATCTCCTTGCAGTTTCGGGGTTGGTTAATCATTGAGATCCCAAAGAAAGATTTAAAAATAAGGGCTCTGAGCCATATGGAAGAACTACGGCTGAGTAAGGAGATAAATAAACCCTCAGTCCAACATTCCTTGGCAGTAATGACCACCTTGGAAATGGAACCATATCTGACTTACGTCGAGTCACAATTTGAGCGTTTCTTGTTGGCACGATTCAGACTGAATATTTTCCATAGGCTTGTAGCCTTCCCTAGAAGACATAATTGGGATGAGCGTTTAACGGTGTGCCCCTGCGACGAAATGTCCGAACAATCAACGATGCACACCGTTTTGTTTTGTAAATGTTATACTGCACACCGTAAATTATGGCTAACCCCCTTGTTGAGAACTCTTGGTCTAAGAAGATGTCGTCCTGCTATGCTGCACTTGCAATTTTTGAACACCGTATTGATTTCGAAAAACGTTAGTACCTTTTTAAAGTGTATTTTTAAACACAGAGTAAATCTTGGATGAAGCAAATTCTGTCAATTTAAGGCAAAGGGCAGTCCAAAAGTGATCTATAAAGAATAAACGTTCAGATTGGCATTGCAATGCAATGCATATGAGTCAGAACAAGTTTTGGAAAAATGCCCCAGCTGTTGCTTTCTTTCATGCAACGCTTCTTCTTTTTTTCGATTACATGAGTTACAACCTATACATACTTCACTTGTTTTTACACTGTGTATATTGTGTTTAATATGTGTTTTTTGTACTTTTATGGTTATTAATGTTTTATAACCGAATAAAGATTTACTTACTTACTTACTTACTTTTTTTTTTTCATCTCGGGGCTTGTGGGCATTTAAGTGGGGCGACGCTTCTCCGCATCAACAGCCCCTGCAGTGATGGTGGATCCGTCCTACTTTGAGCAAGGTGACTTTCATTGGTTTACCCTGTTCAGGTCTGCCAAGTGAGGTCTGGGAGGCTCATGCTGGGAAGCAATCATTACCCCCTTCACTCAGTGAGGAAATGTCCTGCGTCCAAGGCCATTGATATTTTGCTTTTTTGAAATCGATTAATTTTTTGTGTTGTTATTGAAAACTATAAAATGAAGGCAGAGCAATAGAAAAAAATATAATGCCCACTCAGCCTTCAAAAGTGATGAAAGTGCATTCAGCAAAGTGTCGTATGAGCTTTCATCACAGTGATCCCTGACTCTCAGATGGCGATCTCTAAATCTGCTGGTGGGGGTCTGACAGGGGTGGAGGCCATTGCCTGCATTTTTTTGCAGTTTTTTATATAGCGCTAACTCATTCATTTTTGGTAGGCACGGAGCAATTACGTTATTTGCACGGAATCACAAGATGTTGAGCCAACACCAAGACTCGGACCTGGCTCCCCAGCTCTAAAGTCGGCAGCTCTGGCCGTTATGCTACATCCTCTCACCTGCATTCACCTTGTGAGCCGGCAGGTGGCCTGCCAGGGTCTAAGTAACCACTGATGTGTCTGGCTTGAGTGGAAAATGTCTTCCAAGAACTGTCAAACTAATGTGTGCCACAGCTGGTCAACATTTTCTGCTTGATTGTCCACCCCCCACAACCCGGCATCACCCTTGAGTTTTTAAGTTTTGGGCCTCTGGTTCAGTGTCCATGCAATAAACCAGCCAAACGCATTTTGAGTAATACACAAGGGAACGATTTTATAAATGTGTCCACCCTTAAATGCTTCTTGATTGTTTCTTAGCTCGAGCATCCACTATAGAAATGTTTATCAGCTGTGCGTGTTACTTCTGCCACGCAGGTCTCCTACTGAACAAAAGTGGGAGAATACCTTTTGTTTTTAATCTGTGGTAAGCAGATGTGAAATTCACTGCAATTCTGCTTACTTCTACTGTTTCACATCTGTCTCCCCCAAATTAAAGAAAAAAGGTGAAATGCAGGCAGCACATGCGGCCACCTGCGGAGCACTGCAGCTATGCTGATTCTGGCCTGCAGCTATTAACAAAGGGTGAATTTTGCCTGAATACTTTGCCCTCCAATACTGATGAATTCACATAGAGTTTAGATCTGAGTGTGCCCTTACATAACAAAGGCCTCTCAGCTGCAGCTCTTGCCTCTCTCAATGCATAGCTACTACTGGTCCCAGAGGCGTAGCTAGAGCTCGTGGCGCCCGGGGCTATCCCTCAGATTGCCGCCCCTGGGAGGGGGGGTTGCTGGGGAAAAAGGACGGCAAGCACTTGAAAGAGGACCGAGAGACACGTAGTATCGCCGCTAAGAGTTACCTCGATCATGCAAGTTACATGCACATACATGACACGGTCCAAGGCCACACAGTTGAATACACCGGTGACTGGCAGTGACTGGCAGTACAAAAGTGAACACACAGACTGCATGATCTATCTGGGGACTCAGAAAAACCGCATGTGACATCCATCAGAGAGCTGCGTGAACAATTACCTGGAAATCCCCTCAGCACAATGCAAACATGCACATACATGACACTGTTCAGGGATCCATTATCTACAGCTGACATTAAATGACCATTCATCATGGTCCACCCATTAAAGCAGTGCACTTTTTTTGATCTGCATGGTACATGTTCATTGCAGCAGGCACATTAACCGTCTGTGCTACCTTTCCAGGAGTCAACCCTTCCACTAGACAAAACTGGGATCTCTCTCTAGGAAGAACATTAATCACCAAAGTTATCATGACATTTGTATCGTTTCTGAAAATTGCTGGAGACCAGGAAGGTGGCAGCAAGTTTTTTTTAAACCATAATATACTTGCAAACACTACGCACCCACCCGAAACAGGTACCCAGTGCGGTCACACCGTTCGCACCACCCTAGTCTGCTCAAGGTTCATGTGACCTCAGTGACAGAGTCACAGTGACTGGATCACTGTTGCTCTAGGGTGTGCTGCTTCGTAGGCCTACCTGCAAGACTGGAGATGAACTTCAGTATGGATTGTGGTGGACAGGCCTTCAAGGTTAACTCACAATTGACACCACTAGGCTACACCTGCTTGTGCTAAGACATCAAGCCTTCTAAGGTCTAGTGGAGCCTTCTAAGGTCTAGCATGGGAATATGCTCCCTCAGTAGAGTGGTCTGGTGGACTGGTCAAGAAGGCTGAACCCAGTTCCAAATTCGACAGCTCTGGCCATAGTGCCACATCTTCTCCCCCACTGAACACCATACTGCCCCACTGAGAGAAACTCGCACTGCCTTCAGCTACAACCTAATTGTGCCCGCTATAAACACTTGGATGTGGCTCAATTCAAATTATGCACTTGATAAGAGTAATATGCTGCCTAAAAAAAAAAGTAAAAGCAAACACTCATAGGGAATGCAAGATTAAGTAAAGCATGTGAAATGTAAGCAGAAACAACATGGTTACCTTAACGATCTCTCACTCACTATTCAGAAATCAGAGAGTGGTTTTACCTGAAAAGTTAAGGACATGACTACAGGGCCCTGAAGGGAACCGTTTCAATGTCCATTGCTTATATCCTTACAAAACGTAAGCAGTATGGTTTAAAAAGACCACATCCATAAACACAGAGCCATGGTACACATTTTGTTTTCCAATCCACACATCAACCAGGTATTGGAGTCCCTCCAGGAATGGTACACCTTCCCACCTGGGGACGGACAACAATGCTGTTCAAAGAAAGACTAGAAAACAAAAGTAGCGCTTCACTGCAAAGTCTGTAAAGTGAGGCTGATGTATTTGGATGTGAATAAAACCAATCTGGCCACTTTGCAACTGTCTTGCTTTATTTAGGTATGTATTTATTTTTCATATTTAAAACCTATTTCTCTCCATCCCGCTGCACTTTGGAATAGAAAAATGTCAGAAAAAGGGCATTTCCCGCAAGAGTGTTTTTCTTTTTTGGATCCCTTTCACCGGGAAGCAACTAAATGAAAGAAGGAAAGAGAGGTTGTGAACCGTTTCTTCAAGTCACGGTTATCAGTAAGTGAGGAGCAAGACAGAAAGAGAGGTAATAATAGGAAGAGAGGGGGGGGAGGGGGGACAGCTGCCAGCACAAAAAAATAACCTCTTCTTGCCCGAGTCCTATTCCTTCTCTGCCCGTGCCCGAACGTCCACGAAAGCAAGCTGAGTCTTATCTGAATGCCTTTGTCCGCCCCCAAAATAGTGCCATCTGAGGCGGACCGCCCCTACCGCCCCCCCTAGCTACGCCACTGACTGGTCCTCAATAGGAAAGCGTGGGAGCATCTCCTTGGTAATGATGCACCAAGAAATGCAGATACTGCGGGTGGGGTAATTCTAACTAGGTAATTCTGAATTGATCATTCTGGACTGGAGAAATGCAGTAGAAATTGGTGTTTTGTGCAAAGCCCCCCTTCTCCCCATGTTTTTCTTCCGTTCCAGGTCCTTTCACTGAAGACATTTCACCAGCTTTTTCTGAGCTTTGTGTTGGTCCCACCCACCTCCAATGATGATTAATTATTAAGCACGTGCTTGCAGATGCATTAGGACTCCCATATTTTGCTAAACATTTTGACATTCTAACAAAAAGCACTCATAGAAGACAATGGTTTCTCAGATGACCAACACTTGTTGTTGGCAGCATGCTCATTTCCTGATTATGTGCATGTTGGGTGGGCACTCTTAATGTGCCACTACAAGCACGTGGGCTTCAGCTGTTGCCATTATAATGCAGAGCCTCTATTTGGTGTTCAGATAAGCAGCACCATTAGTCACCAACAGCAAAAGCTTGAAAAAATTTTCAGCTAAACAGACACCAACAACCACCAACAGCATGCGTTTGAAGAAAGACTTTCCACCTGTGGTTGCTGCTGCTGATTAATGAACGAATCCATAAGGACAGAGGGTTCACTAGCTAAAGAAACACAGTAGCCACAAATTAATTGCAGCATATATGCTTTGTCAAAGTTATATTAAATAAGTAAATACCACGGAAAAAACGTACAGGATATATATCAAGTTTTGTTTGTCTGTCCTTTTTTTGCACCAGATTAATCTAATAATATGTTTGTATGGAATGGGGTGCACAGTGCACACAAAGCTTTGCAATAATTGTGATCTTACTACATTGGCAGACTATTAAAGTATTTATACATATTTTGGTACATTTTTAAAATGTGTGTAATGTATAATGGCTTAAGTATACAACCGTGTATTTGCACTGAATACGTTAATTTATAGATTTGTAAATGTGTATATTAAAGTCCATAAAGAAATTTAGCATTGTAATTTATTGGTCGTAGCTGACTAAATATGTTTTGTTGATTTCCTTAGGAGGTTTGATCCAGTCTTAACAAAAAAATCTAAAAGCAAAGCACACAGGGAAGCCCATCACAAGCCTCTTAAAGTTAAACGAAACAAGTCCAATAAAAAAAATCAATTTTCTAATCTAATCTGGCTTCAAATTCCTTTTTTTGTAAATTCTATGTATTGCAAGTTTCAATGCGGCTTCAAGTTTCAATACATCATGTTTTTTTTTAAACATATTTTATTGAATTTTGGTGTAACACAAGTTCTTATACTGTCATCATCTCAGGTTGGAAGGCATACAATGCATAGATATCTGTTGTTGAATTACATTCAGCTTTTGTAAGTAACCCAGTTAAAGTCTTGGGGGTATATTCACAAGAACTTGTGATAACTACCTCAAGAGTAGCGTAACGCAACTTTCAATATCGCAGCCTAGAGTGGGAAAATAACCCCGTGTCAATGTGGAATTCACAACAAGGCGTGAGCATGCAATAGCCACTAGATAACACGGACAATGTCCGCGATACAACCACCCCGACGGAGATAAAACACAAACCACAACACCGGAAAACCTGCGATGAGCCCTTCCGCGATGAGGAAAGCAGGGATAAGCAGCGCAAGGGCAGCAATACTCACGCGCAATGCAGGAACAAGCACAAGCACAGCATACGGAAAATGCCACTGACAAAAATACAGCAACAGCGGAGTACCACGGATGCACCCTGGCCAACTGCAGAGGACAACATGCACACCACAACATCCAAGCACCGTGGAAGGACAGAACCGAGAGGTACACCGCATCAAAGAGACCAGTGGCAGTCAAATCGGAGCCACTGGAGCGACACACCCACCGTGCAGCATACGCACATAAGCAGAAGTGCACCTCAACATTGGCAACATCCCGGTACAAACAGCAACCCTTCCACAACTGAACACAGGACAAAACTGGACCAGCAAATGTGCACAGCCAGGCAAATCACATCTGTAACCCCAGGGATATGTAACATGACAATGCACAATTCCAAACGTTAAAATGTTTAATTCACACATGCAGTGCAATTGGACATCTACTACTGTCCCATGATTGCCACAGACCGACACAATGTGACGTGCTCATGAGAAGTAGGTGTCAATGATGTAGTTCCTACGGGCCATTCCTGCAGCTGCTGCAATGGGATGTGGCCCACCTGCCCCATCACCATCATCATCGTTCGGTATCTCTTGTACTGGGATCCATGGGGCCCTGGTGCGAACACAGATGTTGTGCAACACGCAACATGCAACGATCATCTTGCACACGACTTCCGGGCTGTACAGGAGCTTCCCACCTGTGCAGTCCAGGCACCTGAAACGTGACTTCAACACGCCAAATGTGTGTTCAACGATGCCCCTGGTGCGTATGTGGGCCGCATTGTACTGCCTCTGGGCGGGTGTGTTAGGGTCCCAGAGGGGTGTCATCATCCAAGGGCAGATTGCATATCCTTGATCACCTGTGACAGTGCAGGGAGAAAAGAGTCAATACTTGGTTCGGCAGGATGCGATGGCAGGCCCACCAACTCAGTGATGCCTGTGCTGGCTGAGTGTGGAGTGAGTGTAAGCCATCCCTCAGGGAGTAGCCCCGGATGACCATGGAGTGGTGCAGTCGTGACTGGTAGGTGGTCGTGTAGTCTGACATGTCGAATGTGGCTTGGTCAAGTGTGCATCCCCACGTATGTGCTTAGTGCATCGTTGGCTGTGGGATGTGTGGTGTGTTGATTTTGTACTTACCAACAAGCAGTCCAGTTCCATATGTGCCATCCTGGAAGCGCTGGTTGATGATGAACTGTTAGAAGATGAAGGAATCGTGCACACTGCCTGGGTAGTTGGCGACGATATTGGTGAAGAGTCCCCGGTGGTCCACTATTGCCTGCACATTGATGGAATGCAGGTGCTTTCTGTTGCGGTAGTGGTGTGCAGTATCCGCAGGGGGCACAAGTGGAACATGTGTGCAGTCAATTGCCTCCAACACGGCCGGGAATCCGGCTATGGCGTATGAGCCTTGCTTTGTCTCCAGCTGTTCCTGCGCAGTGTTGAGGAAGTGAAGGTACTGGGGTATGAAGCTGAGGATGGCATCCAGGACTGGTGTGATGAGCTTTGGTAGGGCTGGCTGTGAGACTCCTCCGACTCTGGCAGTTGTTGGTTGGAATGTCCCAGAGGCCAACAGGTGCAGCACAGCCAGCAGCTTTGTCTGAGGTGGGATGTTGGTTCTCCGCTGTGTTGGTACCGTCAGCCTGTGGGCGATGTGTGTCATGATGTGGAAAATGGTTGTCCTTTTGAGCCTGTAGTGGGCAATGATTTCCGCGGGCGTTAGGTCTGTGAGGATGGTGCGTTTTCAGTAGGTCCGCTGCCTTACTCTACACTGCCTCTGTGGTGGTCTGGGGGGGTGCGGGTCCGGGTCCTGGGTTTGGTGGCGGTCCAGGGGGTGGTGGCGGTGGGTGTTGTGGCCCATTTGGGGCTCCGAGCTGCATGATAAGTAGCTCCATGGCGTCATTTGATCTTCGGGTATGGTTGTGTGCAGGGCTCCGTAGTCAACTGCAGGTAGGTGTCCGTCTTTACACCTAATTGAGGCAGGTGTTAAATACCTGCGGCCACCGCAGCTTATCGCCAGTTTTTGGTTCGCTTCGCAGTTCTGGCAGTTCGTTGTGAAAGTGGTGGTGTTGTTTTTTCGTGTGTTTTTGAACGGGTACACCTACTCTGCATCTCATTAGAGTTGGTGGTGTCCGCCGTGGTGTTAGATTTTGGGGCAGTTATCGCGGGAATACTGGCGATGTCTGCGGTTTGCACCTGCTTGTGAATGGGGTGTTAAACATATGTCCACTTTTGTTGCGTTAAGGTGGAGATAAATTGGAGATAAGTCCTTGTGAATATGCCCCTTGGTATCTTCATATTGGCTATGTTCATTCAAATACCCCCCACCATCCCGCAACTCCTCCCTCCCTCTCCCGCACTGCAGACCAACGCAAGCCTCGCCTTCTATTATTTGTTGCTTTTCCCTATTAATCCTTAGTGGGCTGTGTGATCTTCATGTTCACACCTCCTTGTCACGTTTAATCCATTTCGCTCTGCTAATTCTATGGGCCATTCTGCCCATGTCCCAGCTCTGGGTCAGGTCCGGGGTCCTATCACTGGGGGCTCACCTGTCTGGATCCCGCCGTTGGGGAGGTATTGCCGGATTTTTGACCACTCCTCCACCAGTGTCTCCCATGCTTGGGCCCTCTTTATTCTGTCTACGCCTCGTCTCATCAGGACCACGCTCTCGCAGCCTGCCCATCTCTTTAGCTCCCGCTTCCACCTAATGATGCTGGGGCCATCTGGTGCCTCCCACCTACTGGTGATTTCCCGCTTGGCTAATATGAAAGCCAGGTCCTGAAACCTGGCGGTCACTTTGGTCTTGGCTGTGTGCGGGAACATGTTGAGCAAGCAGTGTGCCAGTGTACATGGTACTATTTTATCAGTGATTCAGGCCGTCTCCCTCGTGATCTCCTGCCAGTAATGCACCAATGCTCGGCAGTTCCACATCATGTGGATGAAATTTGCTCCTACTTCCCTACATCTAGGGCATTCCACGTCTTCTCTGTGAAAGTATCAGTTTATTCGACACCCTTGATGCCCTATGCAATATATTTTCCCAGTCCTTGTCCTCCAGGGGCGTTCTTTATCCTCTGCCCAGCGATTCCTTATCCCTCCTAGCGGCCTAGCAGAGTCTCCTCCAAACGCCCTGTACAGGCAAGTGACTGCCTTTATAACCCCCCCGGCTATCCCAATATATTCACATGTGGCACGTTGTGGTGGTTCAATTGTACCCATCTGCCAGTACCGTCACATTGCACCGATGATTGCTCTATGCAGCAGAAAGTGGCCCTGCGGGATGTCCCAATCAGTACTGAATTCCTCGAATGGAAGCAGTTCTCCAGCTCTGTAGAGATCCCCTATCCTTGTTGCCGCTGCCTGTACCCAGTCATTTATGCCTCCCCATTGTTCCCCATGCGGCAGCGCCCTGATCGCCATCAGCGGGAGATCCGGCGAGTATGGGTATTTCGTCTGGGTCTTCTGGAGGCAACTATTCCAGCACCTCTGTTTCACTCTATGCTCATTAGTGTGTATGTGCTGTGGCTTTGCGGTCCTCATTAGTGTACGGAGCAGTTCATCCCTTCCCTGGGGTGAAGGGGGGCACCCCCCTATCTGGTGTAATCCTCCCCGCTACCCATTGTGTGAGTCTCTGCAGTTGCCCTGCCAAGTAGTATTGCTTTGAAGTCCGGGGTCGTCATCCCTCCCTCCGTCGAAGGCCGCTTTAATGTGGCTAGGGCCATTCGTCGACTTTCAGATCTCCAAATGAATGTCAAGAGGCATGAGTCGACCTGCCTGAACCATGCCCTGGGGATCCACCCAGGCAGCGTGACAAAAAGTACAGCAGTCGGGGTAGGGCCACCATTTTTAGCAAGGAGATCCTTCCCGCCACCGAGATGGGGAGTTTCCACCAGAATCCCATATTATCTTTTAATGTCCTTAGTGACACCCCTAGGTTTCCTTCCTGTACGTCCTGGAGCGTGTGGAAAATCTTTACCACCAAGTATCAGAAGCAGCGAGGCTCCCACCTCAAATCCCCCAAACCCTCGGGTGGTTGTTGGTCTGCTACCATGGGGAACAGTCTGGACTTCTGCCAATTCACCTTTAGGCCCGAGAGAGCCCCAAACTCCTCCATCATATTCCTAGCCCCCCGCAGGTCCGCCCCTGAGTCTATAAGGAACAGTAGGAGGTCATCAGCATATAATGCTATATGATGTACCTGTCCCCCCAGCTGCAGTCCTCTGTATCTGTCCCCCATCCATGCCACGCAGGCCAAGGGCTCCATCGCCAGGGTGAACAACAGGGGAGAGAGGGGACACCCCTGAGAGTGCCCCTCTCCACCCGATACTGCTCTGAGAGTGCGAACCCTCACCGTCTGGCTTATGTACACCAGTCTCACCCAGCGCAGGAACCCGTGCCCCATTCCCATCTTCGCTAACACAGCGTAGAGAAACTCCCACTCCAGGCTGTCAAAGGCCTTTTTTATGTCTTTGGTGAATATCACCCTCTCCCGTTCTGTTCTGCTGCCAGATTCTAGTCTTCTTATATTCAGGGTTGTATTTCTGCCTGGTATGAACCCCTCCTGGTAGAGATGGACCAGGGAGGTCATGTGCAGGAGCAACCTGGACGCCAGTATTTTACTTAAGATTTTGAAGTCGAGGTTAAGCATCAATAAGGGCCTGTAAGCTGTGCAGTCAAGGGGGTACTTGTTGTGTTTTCTAAGTGGGATCACAACTGACTCCCAGGTAGCCTGTGACAGGATTCCCTCTTCCTCAGCCACTGCGTATAGTTCCACCAGCCTGGGGGCCAGCTCCTCCACGTATTTGGCATAGAATTCCGTAGGGAATCCATCTGTTCCTGGGGTTTTGCCTTTCGCCAGGCCCATAGTAGCTACCGTAATCTCTCGTTCTGAAACGTCAGCTCCCAGCTGGTCTGCGTCTTCTCCAGATATCGTGGAAAAGGGGATCCCCTCTAAGTAATCGCTTATCGCCTCTCCCCCTCGGGGCCCAGAGCTCTTATATAAATGTTTATAGTATTTGAAGAACCTGGTATTTATGTCTGTCTGCCCGTTTAGGGGGTGTACCACTGGGTCAGCTAATTCTATAATGTTATTCCCTCTGCGGAATGGGTTGGCCTGCCATGCCAGTAGTTTGCCCGCCCTGTCCCTTTCCGTATGAGTCCTGTCCATGTACCTTTTGTAGTCACAGCATCTCAGCATTCCTCCTGGAGAGCTACTTCCTCCTTTGCCTCTAGCAGCTCCTAGCAGAGCTCCAGGTGCTTGGGGCGTCTCACCTCTAACTCTCTTAGTGCACGGTCAGCTTTCTCTATGTCAGTGAGTAATGTCCGTCGCACCCCGATTGATGCTGCCATGCATCTTCCACTTATCACTGCCTTGAAGGCCTCCCATTCCCCCAGTCCGAGGAGTGGATGTTGTCGGTAAAGTAGGAGGCGATGTGACCCCTGATCTCTTGCTGGAATACCTAGCCCTCGAGTGCCTCTGGTCTGAGGCGCCATGTTGGGTTGGGCTGAAGCAGGGTTCCCAACTGCATCCTCACGAGGAGGGGGTTGTGATCTGATATTTTCAAGTTTCAATACATCATATAAATACTTTTTACATTATGTCTCACGATAAGGTGTTGTTTATTAAAGTATATAACCAAAGCGGTAAGGGCCTTATTTATAAAAACTGTTGCATTGCTGCATGAAAACAGTGATGCAACAGTTTTCACTGCGCCATCCTTGCGACTTGATGGCTGCATCATATTTACTGTATGATGCATCATGTCGCAAGGATTGACAGATACGTCAGTATTACTGGCATATCTGTCGGCGCAAAACTGACGCATTGCTGGAGTTGTGTCAGAAGCGTGATGCAACTCCAGCAATGCAGGGGGAGGGCTATGATCATAGCACTGTGTCAGTCTTACGTCTGCTGTGAGGTAGGTGTAAGATATTGACGCAATGGCGTCCTAGAAGTGGCGCACTGAAATCTCATTGATTTCAATGCACCAGTTCTACAAGATTTTCTTGCGTCGGAACGCCCACCCTGCATACATTATATGTGACGCAGGTAAAATATGGCGCAGGGCTTTACAAAGTGACGCATCTGCCTAGATGTAATTTATTGGCGCCTTCGTACTATGAATCGTTTGCATTTTTTGCTATGAACTGGCTCCTTTTATGTATTTCTTTTTAAGACATGCTCTTTGTCGAAATAAAGCCTCTTTGATTAATTGATTTAATATTATTGTCTCCACATCGTCATACCTTTAATACATATATATTGTCACGGTACAAATATATGGAGTTAGGTGTAGAAAATCTATACATATTTACCTTTCAAGATTTTGCCCCTCCATATTTTGTCCATGATGTTAAGATCCCATGCTGCTTCCCACTCAATAGTCAAGGGGCACGCCCAAAATGCTCTTTTCTTATGAAAATGTTAACACTTCAGCACAATCTTTTTGAAATAAAAGGAACAGAATCTTTGTGCAAACCTAGTCTCACTACTCTCTATTGCTTCATCTTTCCTTTTACAACACACCATAGCCTGTCCATGTAAGATCCATATTTTGTTGAGTTTTACACACCGTACTTCAGAAGACCCAGCAATTTTTCTGTGGCGCAATACTTCCTTAATTTAACCCACATTTTCTATTTTAAATCATATCATCATGACTTCATGTTCAGGGATCCTTTTTTTCCATAGACGTAGTTGCGTGTCGTAACATGTATTTATTTATTACATATTTGAAGGTCTGTTTCATATCCTCGGCTCCAGAACATCCCAGGCTCAGTCCAGCTGGTTCCAATTCTTCCTGCCTGACCGCATCTCACTAGTCGACAAATACCACAGCACCTCTGACTCACCTCAGTACCCGAGAGACTGAACCTGCGGAAACACCCACCAAATATGTTCAACATCCAGGCGTACCTGCATCTTGACCTCCTGTCTCAAAAAGAGCGGAACTTCCACAACTTATCAATAGCTTTACAAACTAACCTCACACAAACACTGTGCACATTTTTACACTATCACAAAGTCTGGATTCTGGATACTTTGGTGTGTAAACAGTGGAAAAACACTTTCAAACAACAAATAATAACCTTTTCCCTCATCTACCAAGCCATCCCCATTTAGTGACAATGAATCCCCACTGTGAACAAAGTGAGCCTTCCAAAATTAGCATCAGAATTTGGAACAACCATGGATTTGCACACACACAATTTCAAGAAATCTTGCCGCTACTACTCCAAGGGCCAGATGTATGACCATATTTTGCGGTCGCAAACGGGAAATCATCCTGTTTGCGACCGCAATATTGGTCTGCCCCATGTACAAACCCTATTTTGCAAGTCGTAACCTAATACCGATACGCAAAAGAGGGTTTGCGACTCGCTATTAGGAAGGGGCGTGCCAAGGGCGTCCCTTCCTAATAGCATGTCTCACTTAAATGTTGTTTGTTTTGCGACTTCAAGTAGGAGTAAGCCACTCGCAAATACCTTCCCCTTTGTGAGTGTGTGCAAAAATATTTTTCAAGAGCAGGCAGTGGTCCCACAGACCAGAGCCTACTCTTAAAAAAATTAAACAGAAACGTTTAACATTTTTCTTTTTTGTATGCATTCCGTTATCCTTTGAGGAAAACAGGCTGCATTAAAAAAAAAATCTGCTTTATTTAAAAAGCATAGTTTATTCACAAAGTATTCCTTGAGGACCCATGTGGCCATGAAAGACTAAAACGTCGACAACACACCCTTATTTCCATTGAATATCATGATGGAAACATTTTCATAGTGTGATTTAAATATTCGCAGTTTGGAGTATACGGGCTGTTATTTTTGCCATCCATAATTATATGAGGTGAAAAGGGTGTTTACACTACCACCAATCCCCTGACAAAATTGTAGCATCGGATGGGACTGTATTGGTAGTGACAGTGTTGCTGTCTGTATATTGTGTATATTGTATATATATTGTTCATAAAATGTGGATGTCATGCATAATGAATGAAATACAATATAAATGAAGTAAAATACATTTATATTTGAATACATCCTTGAATACAATTTCTTCTTTTCTTTCATTGTCTGGATCACACCTGTGACCGTTAATGTCAGAACTTATTGTTAATATAAATAATTCCTCAAGGAATATTTTGTGCATAAACTTTACTCTACCCAATTCCTTGGGGATAATTGGGTTGCCCTATTGTGTCAATAGATTATTTAAAAAATAGTCACAGACATGGTGGTCTGCTGACCCCAGCAGGCCACCATCCCTGGGAGTGCTAGCCATTCCTAATGGGGTCACAAATTGCACCTGCCTCATGAATATTAATGAGGCAGGCAATTTGCGACCCCATTAGGAATTGCAAGCAGTGTCTGAGACACTGTTGTAAATTCCTATTTGCGAGTTGCAAAACAACTTCATTTGCGACTCGCAAATTGATAGGGTCGTACATCTGGCCCCAAGTGACTTAGACATTAATGTTGGAATATTACAATAATAAAATTGCCCCTGTGCAATATGTCTACCAATATCTGAAGATGCTCAAGGAATTCAGAGATATAGGGCCAGATGTACTAATAATGGATTCAGTAGAGGTGGTCGAAAATTGCACAAAGCATTTTACCAAATTCATTCTGTTTTTGCGAACCAACCTATGTACTAGTAATAGGGCAGTTATCAAAAACCCAATTTGTAGTGGGTCATATTTCAACCTACCTCATGAATAATAATGAGGTAGGTTGCAAATCACAACCCACTATCAATCGCAGCCATTACAGGGATGGTGGCCTGGTAGAGTCAGCAGACCACCATGTCTGTAATCGCTTTTATTTAAAGCAATCATTTTTAGGTCTCGGCTGCGAAGGCTGCGCTTGCGCAGTCTCGCTCCGAGATTTAATGACTTGGAGAAGAGGGGCTTGAACCTGCCCCTCTTCTCCCCTGTTCTCCATTGGCTGGCCTCTTGAATGCTGGCCAGCCATTGGAGAAGAGGTCAGTCATTCCAAACAGGCCCCGTCCTTTTCGGATCGGGGGGCGTGTTTTTTGCAAGAAGTCTCAAGGAGGAGACAACAGCAAAACATGCCCCCGAATCCGAAAAGGACGCTGCCTTTCTCCGAGGCATTTCTGCTCTGCCTCGGAGAAAGGCGGCTGTGTCTTCCGGTGCTGCCTTGCCTAAAAAAACACACACAAAAACGTTGTGCTACCACTCAACCCCTAGAATCTACTTTAAACTTGTTCGCTACGTACTCGAGAAGTCTACCCTGTGACTGGACAAAAGAGAGAGAAATCCAAATCTTTGAAATTAACATCTGCGCCGGACAAGACTTGTGCAAGCCCCACGGAAGGAAGGGAGGAATAAACTACTTTACTGAGAGCAGGTAGGGAGCGCGTTCTTGCTCTCCAGGCCTGCCCCTAAAAACACGACAGCAGGAAGTCAGAGCGGGGTAATGTTTGCCACGCCAGGCCCCTCCTCTGACCCAGCCGCGCTGATGCCGCTGCTCCCCGGGCCGTCCTCGCCAGTTGGATGTACCCTTTCCGCTGGCAGGCGGTGGCGCCGGTACTTCGTGCGGGGACAGGTTGCCTCGGACACCAGCGGGCCCCCGGCTTCATGTACTCTGCAGCCTCCATGAGCAGCGAGGAGGGGCGCGGGCAAGAGACCGAGCCCAAGACGAGGAGTCCCGGCGACACCGCGGACGGGATGGCTGAGTCTGACAGGAGGATCGTGGAGGCGCATGACAAGGCATGCCGGGTAACCACACGTCCCAGCAGTGAGCCGCCATGGCGACTCTGTGTCCTTACAAGCCCCTCCCCTGTCCCAACTCCTCTGCCTTCTCAGAGGGGCAGGCATCATAGCACCACCCTGATCCCGCACAGCTGACTTCAGGCATGTCACATGTTTTAAGGTGCACGTGACGGGACCGGATTTAGGAATTTTAGTTTAAGTGGCCAGGATTGGGTATGAATGTAATGTTTTGGAATCTAGAGAGACACTGGCAGTAGTTTGGTTATGCCATGTTTTTTTGAGCGCCGAATAGCTGGTGTATAGGTTTGTGTACGGTTCTTCATCCCGATGAGACATGGTTTGTGCATAGCTCATATATGTGTTTTTGAATTTAAACAATATTTAATGGGGTTTTACATGGGGTTTCTCCTGCTGTCATGCCTACAGTGACAGGAACTGATTTCAAAAGATTACAAGGTTTGCCTTTCTGGATACCTGCTTATCACGTGCACTGCATAGATCTAATATATGTAGATTCTGTTTTGCTCTATTAAAACATAACTACATGAGGATTTTGTATAGCAAACATCCTGAACTGAATGTCTTAAAGGTGGTCACAGATTTGATGCTCAATTCAAATGAGGGATAGTGAAGTAAAGTTATTTGCTTAGTATCACACAATTTGGTGAAGTGGGGAGGTTTCTTCCTATCACTGGATGAATATTTCCTTGCTTTGCCCTGTACGAGCAAGGGACAATGCTGTCTGTTCACTTTTTTCATGTTCTAAATTTGGAAACTATGTTCCATAAATACACATATCACATGCTAGTTTAGTGTGACGATATATGTATAAAACCTTAAAATGCCTTTCCTGAGCAATATTAAGCCGAAGGGGAGACAGAGGACTGGTTTTATGTTACTATAGCTGCATTCCCAAGCTTTGCCCTGTACGAGCAAGGGACAATGCTGTCTGTTCACTTTTTTCATGTTCTAAATTTGGAAACTATGTTCCATAAATACACATATCACATGCTAGTTTAGTGTGACGATATATGTATAAAACCTTAAAAGGCCTTTCCTGAGCAATAGTAAGCCGAAGGGGAGACAGGGGACTGGTTTTATGTTACTATAGCTGCATTCCCAAGACTTAGCATACTGTAGAAAGACGTATCGTGCGAAAAGCTCCTTGAAGGCATTCACATCCATTAACAAGCATTTACAATGCAACGGTCTCCGCATTGTTAAAGTTAGAGCTATTGGCATTGCTCATGACAATGCCGTTTCTTTAAATGTTTTAAAAACAAAAACATAAACAAAAATAATGTCATGAGCAATGCCAATAGCTCTAACTTTACCAATGCCGAGACCATTGCATTGTAAATGCTTGTTTTACAATGCAATCCATTTTCCTTAAAACGCAATGTGTTTAAAAGAATGAAAAATGTAAGTAAGATTTTTTAAGAGTAGGCAGTGGTCCACAAGCTACTCTTGAAAAAATGTTTTGTCAACATTCACAAAGGGGAAGGGGGCCCTTGCGGACTCTTTTCAGTTTGCAAAGGTGTTACCGCTACATATGTGTAGTCGGTAAAATATTAATGTTTTGTAACCAGATTCTGGTTGCAAATCATTAAAACACCCCATTCCGTATCTGTATTTGGAGGGTACACCCTAAACACGCTCCTTTCAAATACCGATTTGGTATTTCGTCCCAAACCCAAATTGCAATTTGGTAATGTGTTACTACATAACAATTTGGATTTCATACCTTCCCCAAAACATTTTTGAGGTCGCAAATGGCCCGATTTTGCTAATTGGACCTTTTGCGAATTTAAAAAAGCTTTATAAATCTGGCCCACAGTTCACAAAGCCATTTCGTCCATAAATATAGTTCTATCCAATGGCCCTATTATACCTATCAGGATTTTACAGAAGAATTCCCCAGAGGCATAACTGGTGCTAAAAATTTGAAATCCTCCACCATATTTGTGTGCACAAATCTGAAGTACTAAACTACATGCAAAGAATAGGGAGTGGAGGAATCAAGGAGCTTAGCGCCTTATCAGTTTATAAATACCCCTAAACTTATGAGCTTGTGGACGCTCACACATTTCGATACAACCCTTTCCCACGCTGGAAATTATCATAGTTTTACTCCAGCAAAGTGCGGATGTGTCTCCTCTTCCAGACAGAGAAGGTGGTGGGATCCGCCTCAAACTTGGTGGGGTGTGCGGAAGGGGTTTCTCCACTGGAAAGATATTTTCCCTGAGGAAAAAATGTATCTGGTGCAGCTTTCCAGGTACTTCTGGAAATGTTTGTGAATTTTCAAAAGTACAGATGTAGTGTCACTACTTTGGTTTTTAAATCAGGCTCATGAACTTTGTCATTGCATGATTACATGGGCATCCACGTTATGACAATACCTTTAACCCTATACTGGCCCTTTTAAACCACAAATGTACAGAAGCACTGTTGCTGTAGCAGAAAACATTGTATAGGAAGAAAGAACCACCCCAAGATTCCAGCAAAGTTGTATCATTTCCAGAGTGCTGTTCCTGTGGATCTGGTCTCCATGAACTTCACGTTTTCTGAAGACAACTAAGTCATTTAAAACATTCTTATCTTCGCAGACTCTTTCACCACCTTCACACAAGCCCATCCCTGCAAATTCAAAGCCATCTAATGTAGAAAAAGGAGGGTTTTTAAATATTTGAATAGCAAGCAATGTCCATTGAATTGAGACCACGTCAGAGACTTTGATGAAAAGATTGATTAAGGACATGTAAAACCCAATGAGCTGAAGAAAAACAGAATTGGCTCCTGAAACAAGACAGGGTACCGGCACAGCAGAAGCTTAGAAATTTTTAGCTTCTGACCATCCAAAACCATCTAGAAAAAGGCAGTAAGATTAACAACCAAGTTAAAGTGGACATGAAAATCAAGTGCCCTCTATGATGTTTTTGTAAATATTGGATATCATTGGAAACTGGATTTGAACTTGCCCAGCCATCCTTTTTTCTATTTAATACTCTGCCATCAAAACTACACTGGAAACTGTAGCACAAACATTTATATTTTGTCCTCATTTGCCTCTAAAAAAACACCATTCCAATTGCACCTTTGAATGGAGAATCATGCCCTTATGTGCTGGAAGCAAGGAAGAAGAAAAATGGGGGTTTCACACTTTACCGCCCTCGTTTGTTTGGAACTCCATATTCTTCGAGATTCCCTTTCTATCTCTCCACCCATCTTTCTCATTGTCGTTAGGATTGGAGGTTGTAGCACTCACCCTTCCACCAAAACTCATGTCTCATTGTAGATAGCATGGACCCACTGACCCACACAGCCCGCCCACAGGGACGAAGCAGCATCAAGAGACTGTAGCAGGGAAGATTCCCATGAAATCTGGGTCATTATGGGGGTTGGCAGTCCACAACACAGTAAGGGGGTCCAGACAACCCCAAACCCATGGAGAGAGGATGAAGCCACTGACAGGTTAACTCTGCTTTTATGCAGCAGTTCACTGTGTTGGGGCTCTGCCCTCTCTCTCCAGACATAGTCAGCTCAACTGACAGCAGTTAACATTCAGGCACAGATCTATAAAAACACACAGCCACAGAAGGGCAGTATCTCAGCATCTTCCCCAGTACTAGGGATGACCTACTAGACTCTTGATTGACCTTGCTGCGTTTCCTGCTTTACACCCCTTCCTACATTAGGAGAGTTTTCCCTACTTTGTACCTCTCTTGTGACCACTTCACTTTTGACTCATTCCTGATTCATTACGCTATCCTTGGAAAGTTTCCTCTTACTGACTGCAATCGCTTGTACTTGAGCCAGCCTCCTATCATTCTCTAGTGGGATTCATCATCATTTCTTTGAAGTTGCAGTTGGGAATTCACATTATCAGCAGCAGTGTGTTCTGAACCAGGTTTACTTGGGGGTCCTTGCAGTCAGGGCGAATGATTTTGAGCACAGACAATGTCACTCGAGGATACTTTGCTAGTTATTGCTCCTGCCTTTCTCCAGCTTCCCAAATCCGTGCGGGGGGGGGTGCGGGGGGGGCACTTACTGTCCAGTCTGATATACTGGAGAGCAGTGGTGCATTTGACGCTTAAGGGGGCAGGGAAGTACATCCTTGGATCCTAAAAGTACATCTGTCTCAAGCCACCAGGGCTGGACAATTGTAAACAGATGTAGGGAACAAAATCAAGAGCTGTCATTTATTCATGTATTGGGGTATAGTGAGAAGACATATAGCATGCCCATATAACTGGAGAACAAGCAAACCTCGAGAAAGTTGGGCCCCAGAGATTCCATTATCTGGTAAATGAAAATCAAAAGACAGCACAGAAAACATAGTGTACTTATTATTCTAAAAATAAACATTGCACAAAGTATGTTTTTAAGAGGTCAACTATGGGCACCCAGCGAGCAACGGAAATCAGTATGTTTAGTTAAGTTCATGAATAATACTGAAGATTAGAAGTAGCCAATTTGCCTTTTCTGCATGGTCACTATACACTTTTCACCTTTTTCTTGATCCTCTTGTTAATGGTATTAGGACTACGTGCACTGTGACACTGCTATTTAGTGCCTCAGTGTGTGTGCTGCGGCCCTAAAACAGTATTGGTGAAATTGGCATCACCCAATTGGTCTATCTGACTGTCATGTAAGACCTTTGGAGATTGTGCAGAAAAAGCACTTATGACATGGATGTTAAATGTCATATGTAAATTTGCAGAAGGTAGTTAACGAAATACGTAGTAGGTAGGTGTCTAATTATAGTTTTATTTTTTGTAACTTCCAGGTTCATATCCACTTTGTAATTGTCCATTTAATATAAAATTAGTCCTTCCGTTAAACATCTCTTGTTTTCTTGTCTTTACAGGTAGCAAGGAGTTATCCTCCTCTTCAGCTGGCTTTCCTCAACAAAAACAATAACGGTAGGTGTGCATGATGAAGACGAGAATTGAAATAAACGCTATTTGCTTCCTTTCTTTCTTTCCTTATCTATGAGAAACCTAATTTAGTCTAAAGTATAAAAAACTAGCAATAAAAATAGTTGGATGTAGCTATGCTGCCAAAACCAGCCACTGTCTTGGCTACTCTTATCCTTCTTGAGCAAGAGTATTTCCCTTGTACTCTTCCTATATCTAGTTGATAAGCCTGGTTTAGTCACACTTGCTTTTATAAACAATAATATAAAATGTAAAAATATTCAAAGCTGAGAATTCGGGGTTCTGTTAAAGTCAATTTCCCCCAATTGTCTCCTTTGAAGAATCTTGGCTCCCTCCCCAACACCCAACTGACTTGGACACAGTCTTCCTAGACTGTGGGAGGCTCGTAAGCTCCCCTGGACACTTAAGGAATCCACCACTCATCTGTCCAATCGTCCCCCCTGTATGGCCAGGTACTCCCTACACCCCCTCCTCCCCACAATGAAAACCCGTGACAGGGGAGAAGTCTTTGGAGGCAGGGGGCGTGACACCCCCCGGCCGTATTTATTATACAAAATTAATAAACATTAAAAATGTACATTTTAAAAACACATCGCAGAAAATACACTTTACACAGATTACAAATAATATGTTTACAGATATCAAGTGGCTAACCTTAACATAACTCTAATACAAAGGTTTCCTATCCATATTTAAACATATCTTTATCAATCCTTACAAACTTTATTTTCTGCGTTACTAAATTGGGCCTACGGCAAGGTCACTAACTGGTGTCAGATCCTTATCAAATTGTAACCACACCCTCCAGCCGGAGAGCGCATGCGCAGAGGACCCATTCACCGTGAGGGTACTTCCCCCCCCGGTTACCCCCGTACGCTCTATACCTGATCTCCATAAAGGGGCCCTTACAGCCGCGGTGCATGTGCGGGATGGCCCATCAGCCTAGAGAAAGCGTGACTCCCTCCTCCCCCGCACCCAACTGCCCCTGGAGTTCTAGGAGAGACCACTTGTCCCTCCCACTTGGGCGACACCATTCGGGAATGGCGCCGCCCTCTAAGGACCCTAAATTTACTGCTCACCAATCATGACCTTACCGCCACAGGCTAGCATAGTTCACCGACTATCTAGCCCCCCCTGTGCTCACTAGAAAGGTCATTCCCTGCGCCTAAGGCCCTTCAGCCATGCCAACATATTCTCCAGGAACACCTTGTTGCCTACCTGGGATAAGTGAACGCCGTCTTTTAAGAAGCACGGCTCACCCCATATGCATCCATGGGCGATGGTCTGTAAGTGGGGATCCCTGAAAAGTCGCTCGAGTTTATTGTTTATTCTCCTTGCAGAATGATTCAACGCTTTTACAGACTCCCCCCCTCTCCATTGGAACCGGGGTATCATCTGGGACCACCCAATCGTGCAGCCCTGACAAGTCTTAGCTAACCAGCCTATTTCAGTGACTATAGTTTCCACCAACTCTCTTCTTCCCAGTTTCTCCCCTGTGTGAAAGGCCCGAGAAACTGTAAAGAAAGCAGAAAGACCATGCATCAGCGTTGTGCGCCTCCCTTAGTCACAACATGTGTAGGCGCACATAACGTTTGTAACAACTGGACACCCATCTCCCTATCTTCTGTACGCGGCCGGTTGATAGGCCCCTGGCCGTTGCTTCAGTGGCAGCCCCTATCCGAAAGGAGTGGGTGCCGAAACACTCTGGGTTCTGACCTACCTTCAGAATTGCCATGTCCAATACCCTTTTAAATTGGAAGCGTGTCAGTGGGACCCCATCTTCATGGATCAAGAAAGGCCCCCCTATGTTAAATGGTCTAACCTGCAAGTAGCTCTCAACGTGTGCTACCGGACAGCATGGGTTCCCCTGTGCCCGGTGGAGAACCACCCCATCTCCCCGGGCCTCTTGATCAGTCTTGGACTTCCTGATTGATATTAATAGGGCATTGGCCCTGATTTTGAGGCATTCAAACTGCAGGCCGCCTTGTATGTCCAGTTTGTTTGGGGCCACCAACTCCCCAATACGGAAAGCACCATAAAAGGCCAATGAAAAGGCAGCAGTGAATAACCTGACCTCGCTTGAGGTGTTGCAAATTGCGGGGTGGGCTGCTAGTATTGACGTGAGAATCTGCACCCCAATTGGCTGCCTCGTGTCTGGGGTCGACCCCTGTAGGCGTCGCCACCCTTTCAGAGCCTTTCTTACCGTGAAACTGTTAGCGGGGTCACCCCTGTCCCTGACCTGAGCGAAGAAGGAAATCGCCGCCACTTGTTTCCTAGCTGCGGCCACCGAGCGCCCGTTGGCCCTTAGCCAACCCAAGTATGAAACGAGTGCCCCTGTGTCGTGCCAACGCTCCACCTACCCCTCACCCAAGAAAGAACAATACTGCCAGAATGCCCCTTCGTATGCTTTCCTGGTCCTGGGTGCTAGACTCGCTGCCACGAGGTCTGGTAAGCGGGGGCACCAATCTGCCAAAGTCGTTCTGGGAAGAGGGTTGCCTGCTCTGCCGCTGTTGGGAGATGAGCCCTGAACACCTGCATCTTAAAGCGAGAAAGCGCGTCAGCCGCACAATTAAGTACACCAGGCACATGTTTTGCTCTAAATTGTACATTCAATTTCATACAGGTGAGAACAATCTCTTTCAAGAGGCGGAGAATCATCTTACATCGGGCTGCCTGCTGATTGATGCACTCAACTACGGTCATATTATCTGACCAGAAAATCACTGACTGATTACACAATTGTCCCGGCCATACAATCAATGCCACCCAGATGGGGAAGAGCTCAAGGAAGCCAATGTTCCCTGTCAAACCGCTCTCCACCCACCACGCTGGCCAACATTGAGCAACCCACTCGGTACCGAGTATGGCGCCAAATCCCTCACTGCCCGCGGCGTCAGTCATTAAACCCAACTCCGCGGATGCAATGGGCGGACCCGGCCACACTACCCTGCCATTAAAATCCTGCAGGAATGCCATCCAAATCCGCATGTCCTGCCGGACCTCAGCTGACAGCCTTGTGTGGTGATGCTTCTCTTTGAGGCCAGTCATGGCTTGGGAGATGGATCTGGAGAAGGGTCTGGCCATTGGAATGACCCGCAGGGCGAAATTAAGTTGCCCTACTGTCAGGATCCCTAATGTGAGTCCCAAAGCGAAGCGCAAGGAACTTAGTTCAATAGGCGTTTCGGTTATGAATGGGCTTCAATGGTCGAGTTTGTGGCATGCCCGCAATTCCAAGATGGCCGCTCAGGCGCTGGGGTCTGCGGTCTAGTTGTTTACAAATCCAGAGAGATGATGTGACGCGCGCACGCCTGAAGTAATGCGCACTTCACCAAGACATTTCCTCAGAGAAGACGTGTTCGAGTGTGTTCCCAGTTCTGAAGTGAATATTTTGAGTAAGAAGCTTTCCAGAGTAACGCTTGAGAGTAGTTCCGAGTCAAGATACCGATACTTACCGAAGAGGTCAGAGAAGCCGCTAGAGTCCGTAGTGGGCTACTTACCGGGATTCGAGTTCGGAGTCACCTCGTCTCTACAGGGAAAAAACGAGTGAAGACTTCAGCCGCACCTGAAAGAAAAACGAAGAAAGCTAAGTGAATTACTAATAGATTATTCGTTCACATTAAAATGTAAGCAGTGTTTGGTGACGCAATAAGAATAACACTTACCAGGGTCAGCAGAGATCAGCATACAGAGTCCTGTATCAGAAAAGGAAGAAAATTATAGGATTTACTGAGAAAAGGTTCCTGAGGAAAAATTAATAGACAATACCAACAGTTAACAAGGAAAGTAAGGAGAAAGACTTACCAGAGTTATAGCAGCTCCGCAGTAACCTAAGGAGAGGAAGCAACAGGAAAAGTTAAAAGCAAAAAAGGCTAAATCTAGAAGACGACAGTTTTTTAGAATAGCGAGAAGCAATTAAAGAAAGAGAAGACAACACACAGAAACATTAATGGTAGGTTTAAAAGAGAAAGAGTTAGAAGATGTTTAAAACTAAGAATAAATAGGTATAATAAAAGGATATATGTTTTACAGATGATTAGTGACATCAATAACAAGAAAGAAGAAAAGAGAGAGTTGAACAGGAAGAGAGGCGCAGAGTTCAGGATTCTGGGTAGGTAGAACAATCATAAGAGAAGAGCAGAAAAGAGACAGAATAGAGTAGAGGAGGAATAATATTTTGTTGTGTCCTTAGTTACCCTTAGGAGTCTTCAGAAGGCAGAGTGATAGCTGAAGAAGAATTCCAGATAGGAAAACCAGAAGGTCCAGAACCAGTCTCTTCTATCGTTTATTATTTTATCCAATTTCCCCCTTCCCCCTTGCTGATCAGTTAGAGCCAAAGACTTATCTTGGGGCTGAGTGATTAGTAGTGGGAGTCGGGAAGCTAGCGACTTCTGTTCCTGTGCAAGACAACGGTAACCAGCGAGAAGCTGAAGGTGAGCTCTGACAGAGTGAAGTGCCCACATATTAATCTTGCACCCAAACAGAAAGGAAATGGTTGAGGGAATAAATTTACAGACCTTAGAGTCAGTCCTAGAGGCGATACAAAAGGAATTGGTAGGAGTTAAGGAAGAGAATCAAAGTCTAAGGCAGGAGGTCATGAATTCTAGGAAAGAGACGGCAGAATTAGCACAGAGGATAAGACAACCGTATTCTACTGGAAGGGAGGGTCCCACCACATCAATGGGAGACACAAATAAGCTAACAACACAAGTAATCCATTCCTTATCGCCAGTGATACCGTTGGCAGCGCCAGAGAGATTTAGTGGGGACCCACAAAAGGCGCAGGTGTTTATTACACAATGTTCACTTCATTTCTTGTGTCGCCCTTCTATCTTTCCTGATGCGCAATCTAAGGTAGCCTTCATTTTGTCATATTTAAGTGGAGATGCAGCGGTATGGTCGATGCCGATAGTCTCACGAGATGATCCATTATTGCAGAATTTTGATGAGTTCAAGAAAGAATTTCTGAGAATCTTTGACCGAAGACGGATCTCTCAAGCAGTAGATAACGAACTCTTGGAATTGAAGCAGGGAAATAGAGACATGGGGCCTCATGTAGGTAAATAAAAATTACCGATTCTTAAATACCGAACCGTACCGAATCGGTATTTAAGAATCGGTAAGTTATATGTAGGTAATAATTCGGTAATATTTACCGAATCGGTAACATTCGGTAATCAAGAATCGGAATTTACCGAATCGGTAAATACCGAGGTGGTATTTACCGAATCGGTAAATACCGAAGTGTTATTTACCGAATCGGTAAATACCGAATCGGTATTTACCGAATCGGGGAAAAAAAATCACATGACTGTATGAAACAGCCAATCCTGTGCAACCACACACCACCCAACCAGGAAGTGGCCACACCCAGGCAGGTGCACACAATTAACAGACTCTGGAGAGGCTTGGAGTGCAGAGGAGAGGCAGGGAGCCAGTGCCTGTTTGTGCAACACAAAAACATTATGTCGACGCAGAGGACAGTGAGAGATGGAGGGGAAAGGAGGAGGAAGATGAAATTCAGCCCCAATGAACTCCAGGTGCTGGTGGAGGAGGTGGTGAAGCAGCACCAGAAGCTGTTTGGGAGGCAGTCCCTGCAAGTGCCGGAGGCAGAAAAGCGCAATATTTGGCTGGGTATCCAGGCGCAGGTCAATGCTGTGGGAGTGACCCACAGGGACATAGAGGTACTCAAAAAGCGCTGGTATGACCTGAGGATTGTAACCAAGAGGAAGATGGGGGAAATCCTGAAGGAGGCCAGCCAGACTGGAGGTGGAACCAACAGGGCACCTGCCCTCACCGAACTGGAGGAGCTGGTGGAGGCCACAATCGAGCAAGAGAGCGTCGTGGGCCTTGGGGATGCCGACAGCTCTGCCAGAGCCGCCACCCAACAAGGTAAGAGGAATGCACAGCAATGTAGCCCCCCCTACCCCTATCCCACATCCCCCATTGTGAAATGAGTATCCCACTCCAGTCCATGTGTTAGTGCAGACAGGCAATGCATTCTGGGAGATGTAGTCAGGGAACCCCCAACCATGAAGTAAATAGCACAGGACAACAAGACATGTTACACACATTAGCCACAAGCAGGCAGAGGACAATGTGAGAGTGTAACATGATTTTATTGTGATGCTTGCAATGCAGCCCTTCAGGTACACTGAGCTGATGTTGCATTTCTGTCCACAGATGTGACATCGCGCAGGACAGGACATGCTGCAGGAGAGAGGGCACACCGGCCACACAGATCAGCTCTGGCCAGCACAAGTTCAGCCCAGGGAGCAGTGCCACAGGCAGCCGCACCACTAACACAGGCAGCCTCACCTCAACCAGAGCCAGCATCACCTCACCCAGAGCCAGCATCGCCACTCATGTTTGAGTCACCGGCCACATCACCGCCTGCATGTGTGAGATTGAGGAGGCGTGCTGCCGCCAGGCTGCGAGCCTTAGACACCTCGTCTGACGACAGCAGGGGCCCTGAGCAAATTACTATGCCCCAGGATGGGAGCCATGCCACTGTGCCCTACACCTCACAGGCAGAACAGACGGGTGCAAGACGGCGCCGCAGGTCGCGTGTGCAGAGTCCACCAGCAAACATTGACAGCCATGGGGTCTTCTTGGGGCTCGAGGGCAACATGTTAAAACAACAGCGCCTGCAAACAAAGGCAGTCATGTCAGTCCAGAGGCATATACGGGGCATGAAATCAACTTTTGTCAACATGGACAAGAACATCAGCACAATGGCAGTGGGGATGGGTGAAATGGCAGCGGGCATTCGGGACATGTCCCAGTCAATCCAGCTGTTGTGCAGCAAATTAGATGCTGACATAGATGCACGGCGCCGGGAACGGCAGAGGAGGGACACTAACACCAGGGCACTCAACCGTCTGGCAACTGCCACTTCTCTACTCTGCCGGCGCTCTGTGTCGATGCAGGAGGGCCTGACACACTGCTGCAGCGACGTGTCTCGGGGGATGGTGCAGGTCACAAGTGCACTTGAGGTGCTATTAACAAGTCAGGCGGCCACAACTGCTGCAGGGGATGCTGCGGAGAGCATCGACTCCAGCAGCAGGAGCAGCATCACACCCCCGTCCCAGAAACACGCAGGAGCAGCAGGCGGCTTGGGGTTGGCAGTAGTGAGGATGCTCAATCCGTGCCATCCCACACTGCAGCGCGTGTGTGCAAACATTGATGCAGCCCTGCGTAGCCAATTCCCAATGGGTGACGTAACCCTGGACTTACCCCTTTAAAATATGCAATGTTGCCAGATTGGCTTGATCTTGTTGTAATGGCGTAGTGCCGCATTAAAACTACGTCATGACATACCACAACTGGCTGTGTCCCCTTACTTACTCAGAAATAGTTGCATGTGATCTCTGCCCGTCTCTCTCTCCCATCTATTGCAGTTGGCACTCCAGCTGCGTTGGCCTCTGGCTGGCCTGACTCATCCTCGTTGTCCTCAAAATCTGTTAGTTCCACCTCTGTACCTCTCTTCGTGGCAAGGTTTTGCAGCATTGCACAAGTGGCAATGATCTTGCAGCAGTTGATGGGTGTGTACTGGCGTGCGCCTCCGCTCTTGTGGAGGCAGCGGAACCTGCTTTTCAGTAGTCCAAACGTGCGCTCCACCATAGATTTATGTGCCACGTTATATCGTCTCTCACTCTGGGTTGATGGGTGTGGGTAGGGAGTGAGGATGAATGACCGGCAGGCATATGCACTGTCGCCTAGGTGAGTAAAAGGGAACCATCAGTCACATGCCTCTATACACTATGATTTGCAGGTTTCATGGGGCGTCACTGTTACTTACCTAGCAGGTATCCCTCTCCAAATTCTCCGGCAAGCAGTCGTGTGTAGATCCCACTGTTCTGGAAGATGTAAGAGTCGTGGGTGGTCCCAGGAAACTTCGCTACAATATCAGTGATGATGTTCCCTGCATCACAGATTACCTGCACATTGATGGAGTGGGTGGACTTTCTGTTCCTGTAGATGTGCTCAGTGTCAGCTGGTGGGCAGATTGGGATGTGTGTGCCATCAATACAGCCAATGACATGGGGGAACTGTGCCATGTGATAAAAGTCAGTTTTAGTTTTCTGCAGTTCAGCCTGTGCGTTTGGGAAGCTGATGTAGTGGTGCATTCTCTGCATCATGGCATCCAGGAACTTCCTGAAGAAACGGGACAGGCAAATCTGGGATACACCGCCCACCGCTGCTATCACCCCCTGGTAACTGCCAGATGCCAGTAGATGTAGGCTGCAGAGCACCTGCACATGTGGTGGTATGGCATGCGCCCTTCTTGTTGGCTGGTCCAGGAGTGGGTGCAGGTCCCTTATCAGGTCCATGATGGTTTGGGGGTGTAGCCTGTACCTTTCATGTATCTCTGCGTCAGTCAGTTGGAAGAGTGTGATGCGCTGTCTGTAGATGCGTTCCTCCCGTCTCCATATCCTCAGACCTGCTGCCTGTAGACGTAGGCGCCTTGCAATGACATACAGAGCGGCCATGTTGTCCACGCTGTTGCATTTTGGGATTGCTTATATGCTCTGTTGATGCTTACCACCTGCTTTCACTCAGTGTTAATTACCGACTCTTAATTACCGAATTTCATGGATTTCTTAATTACCGAATTTACCTACATGTCTTTTTCAGTTTTACCACTTCATATTTACCACTTCGTATTTACCGATTCATATTTACCACTTCATATTTACCGATTCGGTAAATATGTATTCGGTAAATATGAATCGGTATTTTAGAAATTGGTAATTATGAATCGGTATTTCCCGCTTCATATTTACCGAAAACTGGTTTTTGGCCTCCTACATCTCACTTGACTAAATACCGGTCGGTAACGGCATATTTACCGAATTTCGGCTGTTACCGACCGGTATTTAGCTACCTACATGAGGCCCTTGGTGGCTTATCTAGCTCAATTCAACAAACTTGTAATGGAAACTGATTGGCCAGAGAACAAGAGGACAGCAATATTTTATCGAGGCCTGCAAGATGAACTAAAAGATGGTTTGGCTCAAATACCGAATCGTCCAACTGAAATTTCCGCCCTCATAGACCTAGTGCTAGAACTGGATTTCCGGCAGGGAGAGAGAAGACGAGAGAGAAGACGAGAGTACAGAAGTACGGTTCCGCGATTCGACCGAGCTAAGGCTGAAACAGGAAGGAGTACAGAAGGAACCACAGGATCTGAACCTATGCAAATAGGAACGATTCGGGGACCGCTCACAAAGGAGGAGAAGGAGAAAAGACGAGCCAACAACTTATGTATGTATTGTGGATCTAATGGACATTTTGTGCGAAATTGTCCAAGAAAGCCAAAGGGTCCATTTAAGCAGAAGGAAAACTCGCAGCACCACCTGTAGAAGGAGTTGTGCAGGTGGATGCAAATCAGAAATCAACTCCTCAGGAACATCGGCTGGCGAATACATTACAGTCGTCTTCGCCCCATTTGATTTTATCTTTGACAATCCGATTTCGTGAAAAAATAATGAAAGGAGTGACTGTGATGGTGGACTCAGGAGCCACAGGTAATTTCTGCGATCTGAAATTCGCGGCTAAGATTGGGCTGCAAACAATTGCCAAGGCTAGAAGCGAACCAGTTCGAGCAATCGATGGTACCAATCTATCCTCAAGGCCAATCACGAGTCACACAGAGTTGGTAGAGCTGATTCGAGAAGATGGGCATAGAGAAGCTATACACTTTAATTTAATTGATGCCCCCCAATTTCAACTTATACTGGGACTTCCTTGGCTCACCGAGCACAATCCTTCAATCAATTGGAACAACAGAACAATTGAAATGAACTCAGCATACTGTAGAGAGAACTGTTTTGGGGCTTACGAGGCAATGAGTAAACAGAACCCGGCTCACGCCTTATGTTCAGCTGGAGTCTCCGTGTGCGTAATAAATACGCAAACAATTCCACAAGAATATCAAGATTTCGAGGACGTTTTCAACGAACAGGAAGCTGAGCAACTGCTGCCTCATGGAGTTTACGATTGCAAAATAGACTTGGAGCCAGGGGCGAATTTGCCTTGCAGTCGAGTGTACGCCTTGACGGAACAAGAGAATCATCACCTGAGGGAGTATATTGACAAGTTCCTGGCCAATGGATTTATACATCCTTCCCAATCGCCAGTGTCCTCGCCTCTATTTTTTGTGCCTAAGAAGGAGCAGGGCGAGTTGAGAACGTGCATTGATTATAGAGCCATAAATCGAATAACAAAGAAGAACAGGTATCCTCTTCCCGTTATCTCCGTCTTGTTGGACCAGATCAAAGGAGCACAGATGTTCACGAAGTTGGATTTAAGGGGAGCTTATCACCTTATTCGAGTGAGAGAGGGAGACGAGTGGAAGACGGCCTTCAGGACACGCTTGGGGCTATTTGAATACCAGGTGATGCCCTATGGGTTGTGTAATGGGCCTGCAGTGTTTCAACACTTCATAAATGATGTGCTCAGTGAATACATTGACCAATGTGCAATTGTGTATGTTGATGATATACTAATCTACTCAAAGGATACGCAGGAGCATCAAACACAGGTTCGAGGAGTTTTACAAAAACTGCGAGAGAACAAACTATTTGTCAAGTTGGAGAAATGTGCTTTTGGAGTTTCACAGGTAGAGTTCTTGGGCTTTGTAATCTCGCCAGCAGGAATTCATATGGACAAACGGAAGATTCAAGCCGTACAAGAATGGAAGTCACCCACTTGTGTGAAAGAAGTCCAAGCGTTTATTGGGTTCGCAAATTTCTATCGGAGATTTATTGGAGAATTTTCCCGACGAATACTACCCTTGACACGACTACTGAAGAAAGGGACACGATTCGACTGGTCGGAGGAAGCAGAGCAAGCCTTTAAAGATTTGAAGATAGAGTTCACCACAGCGCCTATCCTCCTTCATGCCGATCCGATGGAGCCCTTTTATGTCGAGACAGATGCCTCGGACCTTGCGATTGGTGGAGTTCTTTCTCAAAGGAATAAGGTAACGGGCCAGTTACACCCGGTGGCTTATCGATCCAGGAAATTGACACCAGCAGAAATCAATTATACAGTTACGGAAAAAGAGTTGCTGGCAATAAAAGACGCCTTCAAGGAGTGGAGACATTATCTAATGGGGGCCCACCACGTGGTAACAGTCTACACGGACCATCAAAACGTAAAATTCCTGAAGTCAGCCAGAACCTTGACACCTCGCCAACTCCGTTGGTCACTATACTTTGCCGATTACGATTTTGTGATAACTTATCGGCCGGGTGCACAGAATGGAAAGGCGGATGCTTTGTCTAGGTTGGGAACCGGAGAAGAAAGAAGTCCACTAAGCGCTCAAGTGATCATACTGGATACCAAGATTATAGGCGCTAATGATATATTGAACTTTAAGGAAAAAGTAATCCAAGCTCTAACCCCAGAAGAAATGCAGAAATGGGCGCAACTAGAACCTGGAAGAGAAATTTGTGATGAATTACCATTTAAAGAAGGTGCATTGTATCTGCCGACTACAGCATTGCAGAAGCAAGCCTTGCAGGAATGCCATGATCACCTGCTGGCTGGCCACAAGGGAGAGTTCAAGACAGCAGATCTAATTAAAAGAAAATATTGGTGGCCACAGATGAGTAAAGACATAGAACAATATGTAAAGACTTGTGAGATATGCGCTCAGGGAAAATCAGAACGGCACGCTCCTCAAGGGCTGTTGCAACCCCTGCCCATTCCTCCTCATCCTTGGCATACAATCACTCTAGACTTAATTACAGACTTACCATCCTGTCAAGGGACAAATACAATACTAGTAATAGTAGATGCATACATGAAAATGACACACTTCTTGGCCTTAAAGGGAATCCCTACAGCAAAACAGTTAGCAAGGCACTTTAGTACCCAGATTGTCAGATTACATGGAATACCCAAGATCGTAATATCAGACCGGGGAACCCAATTTGTTTCACATTTCTGGAAGGCTTTTATGAAAAGGTTAGGAGTAGAAACTCGTTTTTCCACCAGTTTCCATCCGGAGACGGATGGACAAACGGAAAGGGTGAACCAGGAATTGGAGCAATATTTACGGTTGTTCTTGTTGAAACAGGAGGGAGAATGGCCGGACTACTTGTGGACAGCAGAATTCGCTCATAATATCGCGAAGAATGTGTCCACTGGATATTCCCCGTTCTACTTAAACTATGGTAGACATCCAAATTCAGCAGTACAAGATGTAGAGCTCACAGTCCCAGCAGTCAAGGATTTGGTGGCTCATTTAAATTCAGTACATGAAATAGCATCAAAGAATCTAGTACAGGCTAAGGAAAAGTATAAGAAGTACGCAGATAAGAAAAGAAAGAAACCTCCTCCACTAGGAATTGGAGATAAAGTCTGGTTGAATATAAAAAATTTAAGGCTAAAAGGGAACCGAAAATTTCAGCCACGATTTATCGGCCCTTACCCAATTGCAGAGCAGATCGGTCCAGTGACCTATAAATTGACTTTACCCTCCCAATTCAAAATTCACCCAGTGTTTCATGTTTCCCTTTTGAAGAAGGCAGTTCCTAATTTGAGAAAAGAATCGATTCCAAACCCAATTCAGCTAGATACAGGAGTGGAGTTTGAGATGAAAGAAATTCTGGACTCAAAACTAGTCAGAGGTAAACTGTAGTATTTGGTAGATTGGAAAGGCTACGGTCCTGAGGAGCGGTCTTGGGAATTAGATTCAGATGTTCATGCTCCTAGGCTAATAAAACTTTTTTATCAGCGCAATCCAACCAAGCCCAGAGTGGAAGGACCACCCTTGGTGGGGGGTACTGTCAGGATCCCTAATGTGAGTCCCAAAGCGAAGCGCAAGGAACTTAGTTCAATAGGCGTTTCGGTTATGAATGGGCTTCAATGGTCGAGTTTGTGGCATGCCCGCAATTCCAAGATGGCCGCTCAGGCGCTGGGGTCTGCGGTCTAGTTGTTTACAAATCCAGAGAGAGGATGTGGCGTGCGCACGCCTGAAGTAATGCGCACTTCACCAAGACATTTCCTCAGAGAAGACGTGTTCGAGTGTGTTCCTAGTTCTGAAGTGAATATTTTGAGTAAGAAGCTTTCCAGAGTAACGCTTGAGAGTAGTTCCGAGTCAAGATACCGATACTTACCGAAGAGGTCAGAGAAGCCGCTAGAGTCCGTAGTGGGCTACTTACCGGGAGTCGAGTCCGGAGTCACCTCGTCTCTACAGGGAAAAAACGAGTGAAGACTTCAGCCGCACCTGAAAGAAAACCGAAGAAAGCTAAGTAAACTACTAATAGATTATTCGTTCACATTAAAATGTAAGCAGTGTTTGGTGACGCAATAAGAATAACACTTACCAGGGTCAGCAGAGATCAGCATACAGAGTCCTGTATCAGAAAAGGAAGAAAATTATAGGATTTACTGAGAAAAGGTTCCTGAGGAAAAATTAATAGACAATACCAACAGTTAACAAGGAAAGTAAGGAGAAAGACTTACCAGAGTTATAGCAGCTCCGCAGTAACCTAAGGAGAGGAAGCAACAGGAAAAGTTAAAAGCAAAAAAGGCTAAATCTAGAAGACGACAGTTTTTTAGAATAGCGAGAAGCAATTAAAGAAAGAGAAGACAACACACAGAAACATTAATGGTAGGTTTAAAAGAGAAAGAGTTAGAAGATGTTTAAAACTAAGAATAAATAGGTATAATAAAAGGATATATGTTTTACAGATGATTAGTGACTAAGAATAAATAGGTATAATAAAAGGATATATGTTTTACAGATGAATAGTGACATCAATAACAAGAAAGAAGAAAAGAGAGAGTTGAACAGGAAGAGAGGTGCAGAGTTCAGGATTCTGGGTAGGTAGAAAAATCATAAGAGAAGAGCAGAAAAGAGACAGAATAGAGTAGAGGAGGAATAATATTTTGTTCTGTGCTTAGTTACCCTTAGGAGTCTTCAGAAGGCAGAGTGATAGCTGAAGAAGAATTCCAGATAGGAAAACCAGAAGGTCCAGAACCAGTCTCTTCTATCGTTTATTATTTTATCCAATTTCCCCCTTCCCCCTTGCTGATCAGTTAGAGCCAAAGACTTATCTTGGGGCTGAGTGATTAGTAGTGGGAGTCGGGAAGCTAGCGACTTCTGTTCCTGTGCAAGACAACGGTTACCAGCGACAAGCTGAAGGTGAGCTCTGACACCTACTGTCTGCTGCAACTGATGTAGTGTGACCTTCTGCTTGCTCAAGCATAGCTGCAAAGATGCCCTGAATTTGTTGACCTTGTCTAAGGGTAACCTTAAACACTTCTGGACAGAATCCAGCTCAATGGCCAGGAACTCTACAGTAGATGCAGGGCCAACCGTCTTTCCCGGGGCCAAAGGAACCCCCAGAGCCCGCATAAGCGCGCAAAATTCCTGCAGCGCCCACCCACACTCCGGGGAGCCTCGCGACCCCAGGATAAGAAAGTCATCAAGGTAATGCATGACCCACTGGTGCCCTGACTTCTGTCTGAAAACCCATTCCAAGAATGAACTGAATTTCTCAAAGTATGCACATGAAACAGAGCATCCCATAAGCATACACATATCCATGTAAAAATTATACTGAAATTTAAAACCAAGCAGATGATAATCGTCCGGGTGTACCGGGAGTAACCGAAAGGCCGATTCAATGTCGGATTTCGCCATCAGCGCTCCTCGGCCCAAACCTCTGAGAATCTCCACTGCTTGATCAAATGAAGCATATTTAACACTGCAGAACTCATCGTTAATAGCATCATTCAGAGAGTTACCCCTGGGAGCGGACAAGTTGTGTATGAGTCTAAATTCCCCTTCTACCTTTTTGGGGACTACACCCAAAGGGGAGCACACAAAGTTCTCAACTGGCACAGACTTGAAAGGGCCGGCCACCCTACCCAGGCGCAGCTCTTTGGCAATCTTTGTGGCGACTATGCCTGGATTGGTCCGGGCGGAGAGTTGGTTCTGGCATTCAGCTGCCCCCACATAATTTGGAGCTGGTATCCTAAAACCATCCCTGAAACCCTCCAACAAAATTCTGGCTGTCAGATGACATGGATACTTGTTGAGCCATGGAGTCAGTGCCGTGACGTCGATGGGTGAGCGCGCTTTCAGCGGGAAACCCACCTCACTCCTGCTTCTTTCTGCCCTTATCCTTTGATCTTTTAAGACATTTGGATTCAGGGTGGGATGGATTTGCGCAAATGGAACACGCGTGCTTGAACCTGCACTGACCCTGTGGTCAGGTGCAAGTCCGCCTGTTGAAATCCCAGCACGTCCCTTTCCTTCCACTATTATTGCTTGAATTCGTGGTGTAGCTTGCGGTACCCTGCGACCGAAAGAGCTGTGAAGGCTGGGCTGGCTGAAAGGACTGACTCTTTATGCCCTCGCCCCCGAATAGATCTAACCAAGACACTGTGTAAATTCGATCCCAGGACAGGGTTGGGTCAGATGCCTTAGCCACCCTGAAACTTTTGTCATACACCAACCATCCCCCCCCGCGAATTTATCGTGGGCCAACACTATTCTGTTCTGGTAACAAACCATCTGCGCCTGCAAGTTTGGAAAACGCTCAGCCGTGACTGCCATAAAAATGGAAAAGGCTCTAATCCAATTAAGCAAGTTCTCTTCTACCCTAAATTTCTGCATCTCACTCGCCCATTCCCTTGGAAGCATGTAGTCCTTGTTCTTCCTTGACTCCTCCCTTTCCCTCTCGCGGATCAATAGCGAAAAGATGTTAATATATTCACCAGCCCAAATCCTGTTTTTTAACTCCTGGGACACATGCCTGCCCAAGAACTCGCGCTCGGAGCTGATCTCACCCACACCCAACTTTGGCAATGTAGGCAGTTTACCTGTTACAGTTGTCCCCGGCGCCTCCGGTGGACTCACAGTTGTCGTACTGGCGACTGACACCCCTTTGTTCTCCAGAGTGGCGGTACCCACCCCTGAAATGATAGGTAACGAAGCGACAGGACCAGTAATGCTCTGCTCCTGCGCCCTGCATTAAACTCACACACAATTTGCGTTGCTTCCGCTAGCGCATCGGTACCCAACTCTTTCATTCCCACCGCAGGGGCTAAAATACCTGCCTTTCCCAACCAAGGCAGAATTGCCGCCAGATGCGACACTACATCTGGAGGAACCTCCCCCCCAAAGGTGTTGGTACCGGGACTGGACCCGGGGTCGGAGGGACTGGCACCCCTAGGGGGGCGGGTTGTGGCACCGGGCCCACCGGAATCGCTGGCGTACCTGGATGCAGGGGTGAGGGCAGCGGCTCCACCAATGGTGCATGTACCGGCGGTGGTATTGTTGGCACTGGCACTAACAGGCTCCCTAAGTCTGGAGCTGGTAGTGGGGTAGGTGGTACATGATCATTGCACCCAGGGGTCTGAGGGGTGGGTGGGGTTGTTCCTGTGGTCGCGCGCTTCCTGATTCTAACCCTTTTGGGTATTGTTGGAAAAGCAGCCTTGGGGGGCACATGCGGGCGTCTAGGCCTCCCACCCTCCTGTCCTTCTACCTTCTCCCTGAGGTTAGCCAGATCCTGACCCATCTCTGTCACCTTACGCATTATCTCCTCCATTAGCCTCTCCATACGAGAGCCCTGTTCCCCTCTCTTAGCCTTCCCTGCCATAATGCGCAAAACCACAACAACAAATCCACCCAACACCCACAATTAGCTTAAATTGTGCGTACTGTAACCGCTCAATGCGTACGCAGGGTAGTCTTCACAGATTGGTAAAGAGCAACTGGCCAATCCGCACCCCAGCCACACTCACCAAAACTACGAATGCTAATGCCCTGTCCAATAAAGCAATGAATTGCACACAAAACTTTCATGCACACTCAACACCAATAAACCCACACCACCCAATTGTTATCGACTTTTGTGGCCACCAAGAAAGTGTGCATCCACTTCAGTATTAGTTCCGCATTATGCTGCACAGTTCTGGCGTAGGAGGGAAAAAGATGAATTTATAGGCCACAAGCAGCTGGTACAGTAATTGAGCGCGTACACTACAAATGCACAACCTATGTCAGACACTGCCTTAACGTAATAACGGGAGAGCTTTCAAGATATCTGTGATTGAGATTGAGGTTCGTGCCCTCTCTTAAACGCGTGCAATGCGTTTAACACGAACCAGCAATAAACAGCACAGCTAGCACAGGAATTGCGCGCGTATCCCCTTAAACGCGCGCGATGCGTGTAAAACGAACAAGAATGCAACACGCTAACACCGCAGCAACACGCTAACACCGGATGAGGTGAGCGCCGATACCGGCCTCGCACAACCCCAACCGGGTACCTCAAACTTAATGCTCCTGCCTCGCCTCCGCACCACGATGCCTGCTCGCTCCGGCCGATCACCCGACAAGGATGCTCCTGCCTCGTGTACGACGATGTGCAGCAAACGACGGCTCCTTCTCTCGACCTCCAACGCCACACGAAGTCACGCCGCGACCCTTAGCGCCTGTACAGCTTCCCCCTTCCTCCGGCGGTCGACGATCCGATGCTCAGCTCGAGTATCCGGTCCCGTCCTCGCCGAAGAAGACAAAACCTGCAGAAATACAAAAAGAAAACAAATATTACCGCCTCATAGCGAGGCGTGGGGGGGGCTAGCGGGGGAGCCAGGAACCAAGGGGAGGCTTCCTGGGCTCCCCAGCCCTTTATAGCCCCCGATGTTGTTCGCCACTTGTCGCGACCCAGAAGTGATTCGAATCGCTTCCGGGTCACGCCCCAAGACCGAGACCAATGAGGGAGAGGGGGGGCGCCGCCGCGTCACAAGCGTGCGCGAAACGCACCCCCCCTCCCCACACCGTCGCGGAGGGGGCCGGCTCGACCGCCATACCTTTTGGCTTGGCCGATGCCGGCCCTGCCGTTCTATCTTCCCTCCTCCCTGTCACGGCCACCTCCTCTCTGTCCTTGGTGTCTTACCAGCCTTCCAAGCAAGAGTACCCACATTACAGCATGTTAATGGACCTCTCTGACTGGTAAGTGTACCTTTCTACAGGGTAGCAGTGTTTATTCACATCAGACACTTTATAAAAATCTACTTTGTTCTGCCTGAGCCAAAATTGGTCTAAAACCACTTTTGCCATTGATCCCTTCCATAGCTGGAATACAAATCCTTGTTGGACCAGATCAAAGGAGCACAGATGTTCACGAAGTTGGATTTAAGGGGAGCTTATCACCTTATTCGAGTGAGAGAGGGAGACGAGTGGAAGACGGCCTTCAGGACACGCTTGGGGCTATTTGAATACCAGGTGATTCCCTATGGGTTGTGTAATGGGCCTGCAGCGTTTCAACACTTCATAAATGATGTGCTCAGTGAATACATTGACCAATGTGCAATTGTGTATGTTGATGATATACTAATCTACTCAAAGGATACGCAGGAGCATCAAACACAGGTTCGAGGAGTTTTACAAAAACTGCGAGAGAACAAACTATTTGTCAAGTTGGAGAAATGTGCTTTTGGAGTTTCACAGGTAGAGTTCTTGGGCTTTGTAATCTCGCCAGCAGGAATTCATATGGACAAACGGAAGATTCAAGCCGTACAAGAATGGAAGTCACCCACTTGTGTGAAAGAAGTCCAAGCGTTTATTGGGTTCGCAAATTTCTATCGGAGATTTATTGGAGAATTTTCCCGACGAATACTACCCTTGACACGACTACTGAAGAAAGGGACACGATTCGACTGGTCGGAGGAAGCAGAGCAAGCCTTTAAAGATTTGAAGATAGAGTTCACCACAGCGCCTATCCTCCTTCATGCCGATCCGATGGAGCCCTTTTATGTCGAGACAGATGCCTCGGACCTTGCGATTGGTGGAGTTCTTTCTCAAAGGAATAAGGTAACGGGCCAGTTACACCCGGTGGCTTATCGATCCAGGAAATTGACACCAGCAGAAATCAATTATACAGTTACGGAAAAAGAGTTGCTGGCAATAAAAGACGCCTTCAAGGAGTGGAGACATTATCTAATGGGGGCCCACCACGTGGTAACAGTCTACACGGACCATCAAAACTTAAAATTCCTGAAGTCAGCCAGAACCTTGACACCTCGCCAACTCCGTTGGTCACTGTACTATGCCGATTACGATTTTGTGATAACTTATCGGCCGGGTGCACAGAATGGAAAGGTGGATGCTTTGTCTAGGTTGGGAACCGGAGAAGAAAGAAGTCCACTAAGCGCTCAAGTGATCATACTGGATACCAAGATTATAGGCGCTAATGATATATTGAACTTTAAGGAAAAAGTAATCCAAGCTCTAACCCCAGAAGAAATGCAGAAATGGGCGCAACTAGAACCTGGAAGAGAAATTTGTGATGAATTACCATTTAAAGAAGGTGCATTGTATCTGCCGACTACAGCATTGCAGAAGCAAGCCTTGCAGGAATGCCATGATCACCTGCTGGCTGGCCACAAGGGAGAGTTCAAGACAGCAGATCTAATTAAAAGAAAATATTGGTGGCCACAGATGAGTAAAGACATAGAACAATATGTAAAGACTTGTGAGATATGCGCTCAGGGAAAATCAGAACGGCACGCTCCTCAAGGGCTGTTGCAACCCCTGCCCATTCCTCCTCATCCTTGGCATACAATCACTCTAGACTTAATTACAGACTTACCATCCTGTCAAGGGACAAATACAATACTAGTAATAGTAGATGCATACATGAAAATGACACACTTCTTGGCCTTAAAGGGAATCCCTACAGCAAAACAGTTAGCAAGGCACTTTAGTACCCAGATTGTCAGATTACATGGAATACCCAAGATCGTAATATCAGACCGGGGAACCCAATTTGTTTCACATTTCTGGAAGGCTTTTATGAAAAGGTTAGGAGTAGAAACTCGTTTTTCCACCAGTTTCCATCCGGAGACGGATGGACAAACGGAAAGGGTGAACCAAGAATTGGAGCAATATTTACGGTTGTTCTTGTTGAAACAGGAGGGAGAATGGCCGGACTACTTGTGGACAGCAGAATTCGCTCATAATATCGCGAAGAATGTGTCCACTGGATATTCCCCGTTCTACTTAAACTATGGTAGACATCCAAATTCAGCAGTACAAGATGTAGAGCTCACAGTCCCAGCAGTCAAGGATTTGGTGGCTCATTTAAATTCAGTACATGAAATAGCATCAAAGAATCTAGTACAGGCTAAGGAAAAGTATAAGAAGTACGCAGATAAGAAAAGAAAGAAACCTCCTCCACTAGGAATTGGAGATAAAGTCTGGTTGAATATAAAACATTTAAGGCTAAAAGGGAACCGAAAATTTTAGCCACGATTTATCGGCCCTTACCCAATTGCAGAGCAGATCGGTCCAGTGACCTATAAATTGACTTTACCCTCCCAATTCAAAATTCACCCAGTGTTTCATGTTTCCCTTTTGAAGAAGGCAGTTCCTAATTTGAGAAAAGAATCGATTCCAAACCCAATTCAGCTAGATACAGGAGTGGAGTTTGAGGTGAAAGAAATTCTGGACTCAAAACTAGTCAGAGGTAAACTGTAGTATTTGGTAGATTGGAAAGGCTACGGTCCTGAGGAGCGGTCTTGGGAATTAGATTCAGATGTTCATGCTCCTAGGCTAATAAAACTTTTTTATCAGCGCAATCCAACCAAGCCCAGAGTGGAAGGACCACCCTTGGTGGGGGGTACTGTCAGGATCCCTAATGTGAGTCCCAAAGCGAAGCGCAAGGAACTTAGTTCAATAGGCGTTTCGGTTATGAATGGGCTTCAATGGTCGAGTTTGTGGCATGCCCGCAATTCCAAGATGGCCGCTCAGGCGCTGGGGTCTGCGGCCTAGTTGTTTACAAATCCAGAGAGACGATGTGACGTGCGCACGCCTGAAGTAATGCGCACTTCACCAAGACATTTCCTCAGAGAAGACGTGTTCGAGTGTGTTCCTAGTTCTGAAGTGAATATTTTGAGTAAGAAGCTTTCCAGAGTAACGCTTGAGAGTAGTTCCGAGTCAAGATACCGATACTTACCGAAGAGGTCAGAGAAGCCGCTAGAGTCCGTAGTGGGCTACTTACCGGGAGTCGAGTCCGGAGTCACCTCGTCTCTACAGGGAAAAAACGAGTGAAGACTTCAGCCGCACCTGAAAGAAAACCGAAGAAAGCTAAGTAAATTACTAATAGATTATTCGTTCACATTAAAATGTAAGCAGTGTTTGGTGACGCAATAAGAATAACACTTACCAGGGTCAGCAGAGATCAGCATACAGAGTCCTGTATCAGAAAAGGAAGAAAATTATAGGATTTACTGAGAAAAGGTTCCTGAGGAAAAATTAATAGACAATACCAACAGTTAACAAGGAAAGTAAGGAGAAAGACTTACCAGAGTTATAGCAGCTCCGCAGTAACCTAAGGAGAGGAAGCAACAGGAAAAGTTAAAAGCAAAAAAGGCTAAATCTAGAAGACGACAGTTTTTTAGAATAGTGAGAAGCAATTAAAGAAAGAGAAGACAACACACAGAAACATTAATGGTAGGTTTAAAAGAGAAAGAGTTAGAAGATGTTTAAAACTAAGAATAAATAGGTATAATAAAAGGATATATGTTTTACAGATGATTAGTGACATCAATAACAAGAAAGAAGAAAAGAGAGAGTTGAACAGGAAGAGAGGCGCAGAGTTCAGGATTCTGGGTAGGTAGAAAAATCATAAGAGAAGAGCAGAAAAGAGACAGAATAGAGTAGAGGAGGAATAATATTTTGTTCTGTGCTTAGTTACCCTTAGGAGTCTTCAGAAGGCAGAGTGATAGCTGAAGAAGAATTCCAGATAGGAAAACCAGAAGGTCCAGAACCAGTCTCTTCTATCGTTTATTATTTTATCCAATTTCCCCCTTCCCCCTTGCTGATCAGTTAGAGCCAAAGACTTATCTTGGGGCTGAGTGATTAGTAGTGGGAGTCGGGAAGCTAGCGACTTCTGTTCCTGTGCAAGACAATGGTAACCAGTGACAAGCTGAAGGTGAGCTCTGACACCTACTGTCTGCTGCAACTGATGTAGTGTGACCTTCTGCTTGCTCAAGCATAGCTGCAAAGATGCCCTGAATTTGTTGACCTTGTCTAAGGGTAACCTTAAACACTTCTGGACAGAATCCAGCTCAATGCCCAGGAACTCTACAGTAGATGCAGGGCCAACCGTCTTTCCCGGGGCCAAAGGAACCCCCAGAGCCCGCATAAGCGCGCAAAATTCCTGCAGCGCCCACCCACACTCCGGGGAGCCCCGCGACCCCAGGATAAGAAAGTCATCAAGGTAATGCATGACCCACTGGTGCCCTGACTTCTGTCTGAAAACCCATTCCAAGAATGAACTGAATTTCTCAAAGTATGCACATGAAACAGAGCATCCCATAAGCATACACATATCCATGTAAAAATTATCCTGAAATTTAAAACCAAGCAGATGATAATCGTCCGGGTGTACCGGGAGTAACCGAAAGGCCGATTCAATGTCGGATTTCGCCATCAGCGCTCCTCGGCCCAAACCTCTGAGAATCTCCACTGCTTGATCAAATGAAGCATATTTAACACTGCAGAACTCATCGTTAATAGCATCATTCAGAGAGTTACCCCTGGGAGCGGACAAGTTGTGTATGAGTCTAAATTCCCCTTCTACCTTTTTGGGGACTACACCCAAAGGGGAGCACACAAAGTTCTCAACTGGCACAGACTTGAAAGGGCCGGCCACCCTACCCAGGCGCAGCTCTTTGGCAATCTTTGTGGCGACTATGCCTGGATTGGTCCGGGCGGAGAGTTGGTTCTGGCATTCAGCTGCCCCCACATAATTTGGAGCTGGTATCCTAAAACCATCCCTGAAACCCTCCAACAAAATTCTGGCTGTCAGATGACATGGATACTTGTTGAGCCATGGAGTCAGTGCCGTGACGTCGATGGGTGAGCGCGCTTTCAGCGGGAAACCCACCTCACTCCTGCTTCTTTCTGCCCTTATCCTTTGATCTTTTAAGACATTTGGATTCAGGGTGGGATGGATTTGCGCAAATGGAACACGCGTGCTTGAACCTGCACTGACCCTGTGGTCAGGTGCAAGTCCGCCTGTTGAAATCCCAGCACGTCCCTTTCCTTCCACTATTATTGCTTGAATTCGTGGTGTAGCTTGCGGTACCCTGCGACCGAAAGGGCTGTGAAGGCTGGGCTGGCTGAAAGGACTGACTCTTTATGCCCTCGCCCCCGAATAGATCTAACCAAGACACTGTGTAAATTCGATCCCAGGACAGGGTTGGGTCAGATGCCTTAGCCACCCTGAAACTTTTGTCATACACCAACCATCCCCCCCCGCGAATTTATTGTGGGCCAACACTATTCTGTTCTGGTAACAAACCATCTGCGCCTGCAAGTTTGGAAAACGCTCAGCCGTGACTGCCATAAAAATGGAAAAGGCAATCCAATTAAGCAAGTTCTCTTCTACCCTAAATTTCTGCATCTCACTCGCCCATTCCCTTGGAAGCATGTAGTCCTTGTTCTTCCTTGACTCCTCCCTTTCCCTCTCGCGGATCAATAGCGAAAAGATGTTAATATATTCACCAGCCCAAATCCTGTTTTTTAACTCCTGGGACACATGCCTGCCCAAGAACTCGCGCTCGGAGCTGATCTCACCCACACCCAACTTTGGCAATGTAGGCAGTTTACCTGTTACTGTTGTCCCCGGCGCCTCCGGTGGACTCACAGTTGTCGTACTGGCGACTGACACCCCTTTGTTCTCCAGAGTGGCGGTACCCACCCCTGAAATGATAGGTAACGAAGCGACAGGACCAGTAATGCTCTGCTCCTGCGCCCTGCATTAAACTCACACACAATTTGCGTTGCTTCCGCTAGCGCATCGGTACCCAACTCTTTCATTCCCACCGCAGGGGCTAAAATACCTGCCTTTCCCAACCAAGGCAGAATTGCCGCCAGATGCGACACTACATCTGGAGGAACCTCCCCCCCAAAGGTGTTGGTACCGGGACTGGACCCGGGGTCGGAGGGACTGGCACCCCTAGGGGGGCGGGTTGTGGCACCGGGCCCACCGGAATCGCTGGCGTACCTGGATGCAGGGGTGAGGGCAGCGGCTCCACCAATGGTGCATGTACCGGCGGTGGTATTGTTGGCACTGGCACTAACAGGCTCCCTAAGTCTGGAGCTGGTAGTGGGGTAGGTGGTACATGATCATTGCACCCAGGGGTCTGAGGGGTGGGTGGGGTTGTTCCTGTGGTCGCGCGCTTCCTGATTCTAACCCTTTTGGGTATTGCTGGAAAAGCAGCCTTGGGGGGCACATGCGGGCGTCTAGGCCTCCCACCCTCCTGTCCTTCTACCTTCTCCCTGAGGTTAGCCAGATCCTGACCCATCTCTGTCACCTTACGCATTATCTCCTCCATTAGCCTCTCCATACGAGAGTCCTGTTCCCCTCTCTTAGCCTTCCCTGCCATAATGCACAAAACCACAAACACCAATTACAACCAACACCCACAATTAGCTTAAATTGTGCGTACTGTAACCGCTCAATGCGTACGCAGGGTAGTCTTCACAGATTGGTAAAGAGCAACTGGCCAATCCGCACCCCAGCCACACTCACCAAAACTACGAATGCTAATGCCCTGTCCAATAAAGCAATGAATTGCACACAAAACTTTCATGCACACTCAACACCAATAAACCCACACCACCCAATTGTTATCGACTTTTGTGGCCACCAAGAAAGTGTGCATCCACTTCAGTATTAGTTCCGCATTATGCTGCACAGTTCTGGCGTAGGAGGGAAAAAGATGAATTTATAGGCCACAAGCAGCTGGTACAGTAATTGAGCGCGTACACTACAAATGCACAACCTATGTCAGACACTGCCTTAACGTAATAACGGGAGAGCTTTCAAGATATCTGTGATTGAGATTGAGGTTCGTGCCCTCTCTTAAACGCGTGCAATGCGTTTAACACGAACCAGCAATAAACAGCACAGCTAGCACAGGAATTGCGCGCGTATCCCCTTAAACGCGCGCGATGCGTGTAAAACGAACAAGAATGCAACACGCTAACACCGCAGCAACACGCTAACACCGGATGGGGTGAGCGCCGATACCGGCCTCGCACAACCCCAACCGGGTACCTCAAACTTAATGCTCCTGCCTCGCCTCCGCACCACGATGCCTGCTCGCTCCGGCCGATCACCCGACAAGGATGCTCCTGCCTCGTGTACGATGATGTGCAGCAAACGACGGCTCCTTCTCTCGACCTCCAACGTCACACGAAGTCACGCCGCGACCCTTAGCGCCTGTACAGCTTCCCCCTTCCTCCGGCGGTCGACGATCCGATGCTCAGCTCGAGTATCCGGTCCCGTCCTCGCCGAAGAAGACAAAACCTGCAGAAATACAAAAAGAAAACAAATATTACCGCCTCATAGCGAGGCGTGGGGGGGGCTAGCGGGGGAGCCAGGAACCAAGGGGAGGCTTCCTGGGCTCCCCAGCCCTTTATAGCCCCTGATGTTGTTCGCCACTTGTCGCGACCCAGAAGTGATTCGAATCGCTTCCGGGTCACGCCCCAAGACCGAGACCAATGAGGGAGAGGGGGGGCGCCGCCGCGTCACAAGCGTGCGCGAAACGCACCCCCCCCCCTCCCCACACCGTCGCGGAGGGGGCCGGCTCGACCGCCATACCTTTTGGCTTGGCCGATGCCGGCCCTGCCGTTCTATCTTCCCTCCTCCCTGTCACTGCCACCTCCTCTCTGTCCTTGGTGTCTTACCAGCCTTCCAAGCAAGAGTACCCACATTACAGCATGTTATTGGACCTCTCTGACTGGTAAGTGTACCTTTCTACAGGGTAGCAGTGTTTATTTACATCAGACACTTTATAAAAATCTACTTTGTTCTGCCTGAGCCAAAATTGGTCTAAAACCACTTTTGCCATTGATCCCTTCCATAGCTGGAATACAAATCCTTGCCTCCGGGCTGAGAAAGGGCAGATGGGTGTAAACTTTGATCAGGACAGCTCGCTGGTGTACCCAACCTCCACTCCTTCGCAGTCAACCTGAAATCATGCCTAGGTCCTGGTTAACTTTGAACAGTGACTTTTGATGGGTGGTTTACTTTTTCCTGGCACTCTTGGCATTAAACCTTTAAAAACTCCCATCTCCTGTTTGCCTTAATGTATTTAAACATCTTGGTGACATTATGTTCATGCAGTTTGTCTCTATTTTTATCCCTATATTTATATGGGGATTGTTTGTGTAGTTTTCTTGGTTTTATAATTGTTGGCATAATTTGAATTTAGCACATGCTTCTCTGGAAATTGCCTGCTGGCTCTGCCATAGCTATCAGGGGTTGAGCAGAGAATCTTTCTGTAATGTGTTTTCACCTAACCAGTGTTAGTTTACTAAGCTGGTAGGGTATCCCCATCCAAAATTCAAACCATCATTCCTGACCATACAGTTGGCCCAGGACTAGGTGTTTAGCTGTAAGACATTAAAGAAATGGTCATACATAAAACATCCTTATATATTGTTCTTTCAATATGGCAGTAAAAATTACACCCAGGTTAACTTCCTGTCAATGTAATTTCAAATTACTAGAATTCATAGGTTTAAATTGGAGTCTTCAATTTCAAGTTACAATGATCTAAGACCATTCATTGAAAAAACTGGACTTACTTGGTCTCTGCAGAGCACACAGCTTAGCCCTCTCAAGTCAAGAGATTCAGAAGGCTCAAAAAGAACCAGTGCTAAAACTATCTATCTTAACCTATGCACCAAATCTCTAGTATGAGCTCACCCTGTATCACAAACAATACCCACTTACTACAAAGTCTTAGAAAAGATCCACAAATGAATCTCTTTTCTATATCACTGCTGTCCACTGTTTGATTTGCCCTGTTTCCCTCGTCCGCTCATGGTAGTCCTCCACTTGTGCCACCCCAAAATATATGAATTTATGGATCCCTGGAACTATGCAAACATTGTTAACCTCACTTTGTAGTCATACATGCATGGCTCATATGTTTACTATGAAAAATTATCTGCCCACCTTTGGCTACACTCATGCTATATATACACACACAAACCTGGCTCATCCCATCACGCCCTTGGGAGTTACAACTATACCACTAAAAAGGATGTCTTTAGGATTCATCTCTGAGCCTAAATTCCACCGTGATGATTGCATAAAAGATATCATCAAAGGTGCACAAAATCAACATGGGTGTTATAAACATTATAAACCTTCTCTTCCTAAACAAGAACAGAAACATATGGTATATGCTCCAGAACATAAGTGATCACAGAAGCACCCTCCTAACTGAACTCCCCTAATGAAGATTAGCACCACCAAAGGCAACAATTCACGCTGCAGCACATTTAGTTGCTGGCATCAGCCTAAAGCATCATATCACCCCTGTGCTGATAACTCCACTTGCAAATGGTCCTTTAACCTTGCATATATTACACACAAGGCAGGCTATCTCAGCACTCCAAAATACACTGAAGCTGACGTTATCTGAGGTACCTGCTCTTCCAGAAACATAAGTAGACAACATTGGAAGTCCCCAGAGCTAATAACAAGGATTTTATGCAGCCTTCTCCAGAGCTGACCCCAAGCGCTGGTGCTGTCTTGCCCTCTACCTTATGGATGCACCTGCCACCAGTATCTTCAAGCCCGCACTTCAGCCCTCCTACCTTTAACAGCAGGTTGTGCAAATGGCAGTAGTTTAAACCCTACCTGTAGGTCTGCCCCCCAACTTCACCCTAGCAATATTAGAATTTATCTCATTCCATAATGGCAATTCATGTTGCCGGCTGCGCATCTCCGGTGTGCCCCAGAGTTGCTTGCAAGAACCTAAGGCCGTACCTCTCTTGGCCCATCGCCGGCATGAGACATGTCTAACTGTCCATTCTCTCTTCTTCTCTCGAACACACTGATTCACCAGTTTTTGCAGTCTTACAGCCTCATGCTATATCATGGAATGCTATAATATTGCATTGTGTGCAGGACTGACTGCATATTTCTATTGCACCTCCAATCAAGAAAGCCCCTGTCTACTGTGCTCATTGTCCTTTGATAATTTCAAGACCACTTTATTTATAGCACTTCGACTTCTATGAAACCTGGTGTATTGTATACAAAACCGTGCAGAGTAAAATAAATGAATATAAATTACCTCCAATGTTACAGGAGTCCAGTGCATAGTCTAGGGTATGACACATCAATGGGGATTTATGAGCCCTATAGAATGGTCCATTGGAGATAATTACAGTATGTATGTATCTATGGGCCTGATTAAGAGTTTGCCTCCAAACAAGGTGTTATTTATCGCACCTAATAAATAACAATACCCCAGAATATTTTTTATTAGGTGCAATAAATAGCACTGATTATGAATTTTCGGGGAATAACATGCGGGTTTTAGTGTTTAACGCTCAGAAATCTGCATGGGATGGTACATTCCATACACATTTCTCCTGTTCATTTTCCACAGGTTTCAACTGTTGAAATTTAACGAAGGTTGAGGTATTTAACGCATCCGATAATAATCAAATGCAAAAAAAATAACTCACAACTCATAATTGAGCCCCATTCCCAAACAGGAGCTTACACACGGGTCAGAGGACACGACTCACTCGTAATGAGGCTGCTACGCGATTTATACAACACAAAACTAATTACAAAGCAACTGAGTGCTCTTCACAATGGGGGGTTTACGCCTAATTAAAGCTGTAGTAAATTTGTTGGATTTTTACTACTCTGCCCACTCTGCAAATATTAGCATATTTTCATCTGCTAAATCGGATACCTTATTTTTTTTTTATAGTTTTGTTTAAAGCAGTGGGGTACATATATTAATTTCTTTATTTTATAGCTATTGTTTCAGCCTCCTAACCTGGCTCCTCTCCGTAAATGGTGAGTTGAACTTTTATTAGGGATGGTGTCATGTCACTCACTCTGACTATCTGGTTAGGGTTGAAACGACTAGCAAATGGTGCAGCACAACAGGTCAAGCCCCTTCAGTATCTGATGTTCCCCCATCCTAATGGCATTCAGGAAGCTGGTCGTATTCTCACTGGTCCTGTCATCTGGTCTACATAAAAGATGGTCATTAAGATGAAAGGTTTCCATTTAATTTAACAAAAATACAACAATTACTAATGATTTTCACAATCAATGATTATCAACAGCACACCAATGCCTATTCTATTGGAATCCAGCAGTATACACCTGTGCTTAATTTGTAAAAGGATAAATGCCAGGGCCCAAATTCTTTTTAGAAAGTCCGCTGCTGTGGCTACCAAATGTTGGTGTTGCCGAATACCAAGGGAGTATCGTCTTTATTTCACATCATGCCACTTTAATCCAACAGTATTCGCTCCCAGTCCCTCTATCGCACTCTCGTGTGTTCCTTTTCATCCCTGCTTCCTCCCTTTGCCACTGATTTTCCGTCTTTCTCTTTTTTTTGCTTTGCTGCCTTTTTCTCTTCGTTCTGAGTCAAAGTCTGATGATTAAAATAAATTTCTCGTCAACCAAAAAAGTGTATTATTAGAGTCTGGAGCACACAGAAAATGCACCCATTTGCAATTTTGTTAGGAACTAAGAAATGTATTAATTCCCAATCTTGATAAAATGCATGGGTTTCTCACATTATTGCATTAATTCTCAGTGTTCAAACATACAGCAAAAGCCATTCATCGCATTTGTTTAGTTTCCATGTTAAAACGCCTGATGTACCAAACTGAAAGATGGAATTTTGAGCGGGAAAGAGCACAGCCAACACGTGTTTCGTCTGAAACGACTTCCCCAGGGCCGCTTTAACGTGGCACTGATGATGGTGACCATATGGATGGTATAGTAACTTAATAAGTAAATACGTGAATAGTATATGAGAAAGTCAATAACGGTAGTAGCTCGTCAATTTGATGTATGAATCCATCAGTCCAGCGTAGACAGAGAATTCTGCATTAATACCGCTATGCACTAATGGTAATGAGGACCAGCATGAGTTTCAGAAGCTTACTCTTTTTTTATTTAACTGAGCATATTTAGCGCTTCAGAGTGCATATGCATTGTGCTAGGAGGGAATAAAGCCTGCAATAATAATATATGCGTTGTAATACATTTTAGTCAATATTCCATATCAGACAGCCATGCAATAAACACAAGGATTGTGACATACGCAAGACACAAGCTAATTATGACGTGTGTATTTGTGTTTATTTTAGTTGTCTATTTCAGTGAAGTCAGGCTCAGCACACCGTGTTCTTTCATTTCCCCAAGTATCACGTGCTCCAGATGCACTGAATGAAGGAGTGAGATGTACCGCGGTGCTTTGTGTCTGGCTCTGCCCCTTGAGGGTCGTGCTAAGATCCCACCACCTGCCCTTCCACTCCTGTGCTGATGACACCCAAACGAAGGGAAGAGCCGCGCCGGTGCACGCCGGGAAACCGAATGATCGTCGCAAATTACGTTAGAGACAATTAGATGTGGCGGAGACCCAGCTGGCGAAGCTGCGCGGGGGAGAAACACGAATCTCCGAAGAGGCTGAAGGAAGATGATGTTCACTAACAGGATCTCAGCTGCCCGATTCCAGATGCCTCGGGTTTATCTGTGACGCAGAGGTGACCTTTTACTCCCAGATCAATTCTTTCCATGGATGGTATCGCAATCGCTCAGCCAATCCGGGCACATTTTATCCTTAACTCTGTTGTGCACAGGCTGATGTATCACGTACCCTACAGCTGGCATCACCTTGCCCCTTCAGATTCACCACACTGGCTCATACGTGTGGCACCAACGGTGGCTGCCGGTTACCAGCTGTTTGGGTTCCCATCACTGGAACTACATCCCACCCACCAGGAGGGCAATGGACAGAAGTGTTTTTTTCTGCCAACATTTAAATGCCCTGACTTTGAATGGAACTTTAGGATAAAGTGCGGATTTGTCTCTCTGTGTCAGTTCTAAGCTGTGCTTCGCTCTGCCTTTCTTGCTACCAGAAAATACACACTTATTTGGTGAGCTTGGCTAGAGGCAGAACAGAGCTAGATGCTGAATAAAGGGGGGGGGGGCCTAAACTGACTGAGAAATGCAACCAAGGGCAATATCCTGCATTAGCACTCTTTAGTGAACCTTGGGAGCAGGCAGCCAATCAGATTGATAGCTTTGTGGGCCATACCTACCGTTAGAGGCATGTGACTGCATGCTTTCCAGATGCCCCCCACAAGCTCCCCCTACCACACCCCGCGCCCGCCCCTTTACCCGCGAGCCATGCCAGCCGCAACTGCAGTTTCTGCGGAAAAGATTTGGTCAAGTTACTGGTGCTCATGTAAATCGCTCCAATACTTTGGGGTCGAGTTCGCGCTATATAAATCTGCAAAAAAAACAAAAAAAGTTGAGGCTATGGGGAAATTTGCAGACTTTCACACCTTGAAACAGGCAGAGATTATCGCGGGAATGGACACAACCCTAGTTGTGAATGAGAGAACGACTGGATTCCAAGGCCTACCTGGGTCTATGGCCAGTAGTGAGATTAGAGCAGACTTTTACAAGGCGTGTCCCAGCATCTTTGCCCAGTATTACTTCAATCTTTAACAAGGCGTTGGAAGTGTCCAGTTTGCTGCCTCCCTTCAGGCATGCGGCCATTAGAGCTCTATCCGTGACGGTCTTGTACAGGCCGCTGTCACTTGTGAACGCTGCTACCAACATTGAGCACAGTTACAGCTAGAAGGGTAGACCAGCATTGGCATAGCCAATAGGTCTCGCCTTTGGGACCTTATAAGTGTTTACCCATGTAACAGTTGATGTTGTTGCACCAATGATATTGTGCTGCATAACTAAATACTTATAAGGTCCCAAAGGCGAGACCTATTGACTAGTTCCCTGAAAACTATCACTCCACTGTTTAGTATTACTGCGGTGCTCTACATTTCGATCGCTTGGACCAGGGCTTCCAGTGCTGTCGGAGTAATATTGGCTGTAAAATCCGCATTAAAGTCCAGGGAGATATTCACGGCAGTTATCCTCGAAGGATTTACTCCACAAACTGCTCTTTTCCGATGTCTTTCATGTCACTCGCAAGATGAGAGAGCACAGTAATGGAGAGAGACTCCTATGACCTTACCCTACCCTACAAGGGATTCAATTAATTGCAGCCATATGTTGTTTTCATTACATAGCTTCGCTCGTTACTGGTGTGTAACAAAATATTTTGTACATTGTAAATCTAAGGAGAGAAGCTAAACTGTCCTGAACAGCATTGACATGATGTTTTCTAAGTAAAGAAAAAACTGAACTGTTCTGAACAGAGCTCTGTGCAGTTCTAATAAACCTATTCGTAGAAAGAGCAAAAAGGCTGCACTGTAGATGCTCGATTTCATGCACACGTTTCAAGACAAACCAGGACAGCCTTTCTCCCCTCTTGCCTTTAGCAGTGTCACTAGAGGAAGCAAAGGGGAGAAGTTATGGGTGCCAACGTCATCATGCTGTCACCTTTGCAAATGGTTTCCCTGTGGCACGTGCGCCTCTTTTTAGCCCGGGAGAGTGAAGGTGCCTTTCTAGTGGCGGCTCTGCCGCGTGCTAAGCTGTGGTCTGGCGCTTCACGAATGTCCGCCTCCCGAAGATATATATCAGCTGCCGGGGCCCTCTGGTGCTGCTGCATGTGTGTTTGTGGTCGGTGGCTGGGCAGCTGTCAGCGGGAGCTGGCATCCGAAGGCAGAATAAAGATGGGAAGCAGAAGCTGAGGGGGCAGCAGCAGCGCAGCCTTGCCCTTTGATAAGGTATCTGCAGCATTAGACACAGCGGCTTCGGGTGAGCAGGCGGTTCCAGCATGGTGGAGCAGGGCCCCGGGCAGGCTGTGGACGCAGTTAGGGTCCGAAGTAGCATCGCATTCAGGGATCATGAGTTCATGTTAGGCAGCTGGGCGGGGAATGAGCTTCAAGGCCTCGCCTCATCAAAGGCATTGGGGAGCAGTTGTTCTGAGAGGAAAATGCAATGCACTGAAGGCAGACAAATTAAGCTTGGGAAACTATCGTTTTCTTTTTTAACCAAATGCATTAAACACAGAACATGCTTCTCATGCGCATCCCTAGCAAACAGCAAACAAGTGTGGCCCGCGGCCGGGAAAGTTAAAGTTTACGAGTACTCGTGCAAGGACGCCTGTAGACGGTGAGGGCAGTGACTGTTCTGAAGCACACTCATGCTTGTGGCACCATGCACCTTGCTGGAGCGAGCAACAGCCAATTAACATACGCGCCACTGCTCGCTCAGGCAAGGTGTATGCCGCCACAAGCACGAGTGTGTACTTGAAAATGAGCAGAGCGACGGCTAAAGGCCCTCCTAGGCAGTGCATGCGTGCTGCGTAGGCGCGACCTAAAAAAAGAGTGCATACGCTGATGCACCAAAATCAATGCAGAGTCTGCCTCTGAACACCTTAAAAAGAATCTCACCAGACTCTTCACAGTTATTGGCAAGACATGGATTATCATGCTCTGCCTACTACAAGCACAGACTTAGAAAAAGATGTTTAGCAGCTAGAGCTGGGAGCTCCTAATAAAAACTTTAATGATCTAATGGATAAGAGATGATATATGTACTTCTGCATGAATGAAAACATGCATCACATTTTCACACAGATAACTTCTACGAAATAGTGGGGCGCATTCGCCCATTGTCCCATGTTATATACATTCTCAGTTGATCAAATTTCTGCAAATCTGAGAATGACAGATTTTGCTTATAGTGACCTCCCGGCTGACATGAATTAGGGGATTTGATTGTATACAGAACAGACCCCATTAACCATATTCCAGGATTTCTGGAGGAGGAGAACCTGGGTTGACTGCAAGACCGCGTATCAGCCAGTCTATATCATTTTCGTTTCCGCTGGGGAACAACAGTATAAAAGCTTGGACTTCACAACTTTTTGGTCAATGTTTGCCACTGACATTAATGTGATGAAAATTAAAATTATTGTTCTCAACTTCCTGGAAGACACGTCTTAACCATTTTCTCTAATGTACCCCTTCAAAACAAATGAGGTTATGGATACATTAGTTGACTTGGATGCAAGGTACCTAGGAAAGCATTAATCACCATTAAGTTACCTTGTCAAAGAGATGAACTGGAAGTCTCAAAGTCGGTAAGCTACTAACAAGCATCCCAAAATCAGTATTCAGTATTCAGGGAACTGTCATGCCAATGTAGACAATAGTTGCAAAGTACCTATGTGGCATAACCTAATTCTTGATAAGCAAACTGAAGGGCTGCCCTAGGACCTACGTCAGTGGTAATAAGATGCTGCATACAATCTCCAGGGTCTGGTGGGTCTGGCATAAGTCAAGGTAGAAGTTAGAGCAATCCTCATAATGTATTTTTCACTTGGGTGATAAGTAAAAGATTTTATAGTTGTGAAACTCGTGCCTGGGAGCAGTGCGGCTGCATAGAAAGGCATAATTTTTCTTGGAAAGGAATATGCTAGGTGATATTTAAAAAAAGACCCTTGGAAGCTTGGGGAACAGCCATCTTTGCTATTGTTAGTAAGATGCTTCTAAATCGAGGATGCCAGAGGAAAACAGTATGCATCCATGATGTATCATTGCTGCTACTACCCTCTAACTTTTCTGTACGAGGAAAATGGAATAGGGATTTTGATTTATAGAAAGCTGATATGGAGCGGGATATATCATGTGAACACATAAGCAAACAAAGTGTCACCCAAAGAACCATTTAAGTCACAGTCCCTACATTTACTACAAAGAGATCTTTTACCAATTAAGGAGCCGATTCCGATCTCGCTGGGAGAAGGCTCTGTCCGACTCGGATCCGGAGGGCTTTCCGACCGACTCGTGACCCGGGGCTCCGAGCGCCTGAGTACGATACGAACAAGCGCTGACGGACACGGGTCACTCGGAGCCCCATTGAAGTCAATGGGAGCCTGTTGTACGACGCGTACATAGGCTCCCATTGATGAAAAAGGTACGCTAGGCACAAGGGCGCCCCCTGTAGTGGGGACGCGTCTGTGCCACCCGCACCGTACATGCATGTGTCCCCCCCGGTGATCGACTTGTAAGGCTACGGATGAAGGGGGGTCCGGCGCGGACCCCCGAAGTCTGCTTCCCAGAGCGTTTACGTTTCGGAGGCTCCAACTCGATCCGGCTGTCCGAATCGTGCATCGTACTGGCTCGGTCGGAAATCGCCTCCATTTCACGGCACGATTTGCTTACGGACGAGACGTATGGAGCGGTTCGGACCCGGAAACGATTCAGTCGGCGATTTCGCGTTCTTCGCATCGTACTTGCTCGCTCGTACAGTTGTACGAGTCGGTCGGAAAACACGCGTACGGCTCGCACTTTTTCCGGACGGGTCGCGTTCAGAGCCCTTCCGAGCGAGATCGTAATCGGCCCCTTAGTTTGTGTTCTCTGACTGGACTGCTCTCCTAAGTGATCCAGTTTTGGTTTTAAGCCTATCTTTGTATTCATGATGCGGCCCTGCCTTGTCATTCAAGAAGGGGGGGGGGGTTATGGCAGCTGACTATATCTTGAGCTGTGATGGGTGGAGCTTATTTGATCCCACAACCAGAATATGCCTGTTTAGACTAATCTTAATTATAAAGTATGGCAAAAAAGTGGCAAGTTTATTGCATTCATTTTATAATTGTTCAAAAGAGTAATTGCTAGAAGTTGGCTCAGATAATTTGCCATTATGTTTGATAAATGGCACACACAATTCATTAGTGTAGTTATAGGGGTGGAAGCACTTGTGTGTGAGGTGGAAAGGAGGCTAAAGGGGGGCCTAGACCAATAATTATGTGGTTTGAAGAAATTAAGAAATAGAGTGAGATTTCAAACACCGTTTGCACAGACCCAACAAAGGATGGTAGGGACTGCTCAGGGTCTTTACTTTGTTTACTATTTTCTGGAATCTAAAAGTTTTAATGGACATGCCTAAGACTTTATGTTACTATTGTGGGGCTATGAAGTAGAACTGAAGGGTACACTGTTTTATTACTTGTTTCATTTGAAGCTTAGAAGTAATTGATCCCTGTCATGGGATAAACATCCAACCTTGATTTGATTGACCAGCTTACATGTGGGGTCGTTCTCTTTGCTTCTTAAAAGGAACCACAATGGGGTGATTTTAAATGTTGGGTAGCATACAATCAAGTCATATACCCTAAATTGTAATTGCATTCATGTAGCGCTTACTACCCCTGATGAGGCATCAAAGCACTTTTTGGCGAGTAGCATGCTACTCCGGAACCCAAAAAGTTTTAGTGGTGAATTAGTATAGGGAAATATGAAATTAATTTGAGCGATGGACATGTTATTCTGTTAGTTGGATTAAAAAGGTTAGTGTAGGGATAGAAGAGGGAAGGGTCTAGAAAGTGCTTATTTGGAGATCATAGCAGTAGGGGGGGTTGGTAGGAGCAACGGAGAGATGGAGGAAGGAAGAGTCTCTAGAAGTAGATTAGGGAGAGAGATGAGGTATTGGATGAGTCTAGGAGGGATACTTGAGGGAACAGTTTAGAAAGGCTTGTTTGGGGTGTCCGAGTAGTAAAATAGGTTTGAGATGATGCAAGGAGGAGTAGAGGAGGAAAGAGTCTAGAAAGAGTTATTTTGGAGATCATAGTAGTAGAATGGGATTTCGGATGAGTAAGAGACTGGAGATAGAGGATTCATTGAGAGAGGTATAGGGTGAGAAATAGGGTAGTGCATTAGAGATGCTGAATTAGGAGTAAAGTACTAAATATAAAGATACATGGGTACATGGAAGGTATATATGTATAAGGAAGGTAACACATCTAGATTTAAGTTGTATTTAATAAACTTAGGCTTTCATGCGATGCTGTCATTTAAGCTAATCAATTTTTTCCAAATATTTTTCCCTTTTTTCCTTTTATTAATTTAATAGTGAAGCAATTGTAGATAAACAGTTATGAGAAAAAATTACTTATTTATTCACTCCCTATATACACGTTAAACATAGAATACTATAACCATAATTAATATGTAAATTTTTAAGCAGGCCTAATGAATATATATTTATAAACATAACTAATATACACATTTATACAAAGGAAAATACATATCTAGAAACATACATATAATCAAATCAATGGTTATATACACAGGAATTTGCTGTACATTTAGGCTTGAGTATGGTAGTTATGTAATGAAAAAGCCAACTCTTGAGTATTCTTGTGAAGAAAAGATATTTATCCACGGATCTCATGTTTGGGGGTAAATAGTTCCATAGTTTGGATGCTTGAACAGAGGAGTATGTTTTCTTTCTTGCATGGTGGGATTTTGAGGTGTGGTGTCAATCTAGAGCGGAGGTTCCTTTGTTGAATGTATTTGGTGATTTTATTCCTGATGAAGAGAGGCCCTGTTCCATGCATAGGTTTGTGAGTGATACAAAGCTGCTTGAATGTGGATCTTTTGGCAACCGGTAACTATTGTAGGGTCTTCAAGGCAGGGGAGATGTGGCCATATGGCTTTATATGTAGGAGTAGTTTGGCAGCAAAGAATCTGTTGAAGTCTTTTCATAGTTGTTAAAGAAGATCCGTGGCAGAGGCTATTGGCTTAGTCGAGTTTAGACAGTACAAGAGAGACAGTAGCCTGGACCTTGTGAGAAAATCACAGGTGGGGGAAGATGCTTTGCAGATTTTATATAGTAATGAAGCTTGATCTTGCAAGTTTCTCCACTTGGGTATTCATTGATAGATTAGAATCCATTGTAATTCTGAGGTTTCTCACTTCCTTAGATACTTTAGGCGGTGTTCCCAGGTCGTCAGGCCAGGCTGCGAGTGGTTCATAATTTTTCTAGTTGCCACATGTGAGTATGTCTTTTTTGGAAGTATACAATTTGAGATGACTCCATGCCATTCGCAGATCTACAGCTCTGAGGCAACTGAAAATGTGTGAGTTTCCAATGTCTTTGGGGATTTTCAGTGTAAGGAGTATTTGTGTTTCATGTGCATAGTTATAGCATGTGAGATGAAAATCATTGATCAGTGTCGGTAATGACTTCATGTAGATGTTGAAAAGCATGGGTGAGATGATAGAGCCTTGAGGGACCCCTGCTTTTGTGAAGTACGGTTGGATGAGAAAGGGGGATATAGATGACATTTGTTCTGTTTTGAAGGTAGGATGTGACCAATCGAGAGCAGTCCCCTCGATGCCAGCTTCGTAGATTCTTTGTATTAGAGTGTCAAGGTCAACTGTATCAAAGACAGCTGAGCAGTCCAAGAGAAGTAGTGCAGCAACCTCGTTTAGGTCAACTGTGTTTTTATGGTCATCCCAGACGGCATTAAGGGCAGATTCTGTGCCTCTTCCTGGACGGAATCCTGTTTGGAAGTCTGAAAGTATGGACCTATCTTCAATGAATTGTGACATCTGGGCGAATGCTGCTTTTTCTATCAGTTTGCCCGGAAAAGGTCCATTTTTAATTGGTATGTAGTTGGCAGGGTTAAGCTGGTCCAGGTTTATTTTCTTTAGTAATGGGTGCATGTATGCCTTTTTTAGGTCTTCTGGAAATATTCCTGTAGTTAAGGAATTGTTGACAATTCTTCTTACTGGTGTAGAAGAAGAGGTATTAGGAAGAATTTTCTTGAAGGTGTGTGGTGGACATGGGTCAGAAGGGCTGCCAACAGGTTTGCTTGCTTTGACCAGATCCATGAACTAATTGTGTGATAATTGTTGGAAGGTATGCAGAGGCTGGGTTAGCCTACTCTTGGAGTTATTTTTTAGAAAAGGGTCGGTGCTGGTGGTTTTCTGTTGTTTTAAACAGGAGTCCAACGTGTCTGCTTTGGTTGCGTAATGATTTGCTAGTTTTTCTGTGAATTTTTGAAGTAATGGGAGAAGTTCCTTCTAGGCAATTTGATTTATGAAATTTAGCGAGAATTGTAGACAATTCTTTATTTGCACATTAGCATATTGATTTCTGTCTGAATAGTAACTTTAAAAAAAAAATGATTGTTGACTTGTATATTCTATTAAGTTTCTGGAGGTCAAGTTTGTCTTGACTTGTGTTTGTTTTGAGCCAGGTGTGTTGTAGATTTCTAATTTTCAGTTTGATCTCTGGTTTTAGGTGTGTTGCTTTGTGTGTTATCAGGTTTGAAACTGTGTCTAGAAGTGTGTCTGGGAAAACTGCATTGCTAGGTGCAGGTCTGTAAAGGAATAGAAAGTTACAGGAGGAAGATAGTGTAGGGTTGCATCTGGGGAAGAGGGCCTCACAACCTTGTATGGAGACGTTGTCAGCTTTAGTGATATTTAATGTTTGTTTCAATAGAGCAGCTAGGCCACCTCCTCTTTTGCCTATACGATTTGAGTGATAGTTTAGCCTAGAGGAATGGCTTCATGCAACACTGGAGACATATCACCTCCCAACCATGATTCAGTTATGAAGAGTAAGTCAGGTTGTGTGCCAGTGAGAAGGTCATATATGTGATGCTTGTTTTTAGAGAGTAATCATTAATTAGCAGGCAGTTTAGAGAATGTGTTTTGATGATGGTGTGAGTTTGTCTTGTAGAAGAGTGAGCACTATTTTGTGTACTTGTAGCAGGTGTGTCCTTAGTGCTGGTATTAGTTGTATGAGGATAGCAGCAGTGTAGCTCTTCTGTATCGTATTCCTTGTCCAGCAGGATAAGAAGGCATTTTGTTGGGTCTGTGTGTGTAGGTGGTGGAGATGGTTGGTCAAAAATCTGTTGGTGAGTTGTGCTGTTTTCGTAGAGTAGCCTTGTTGTGCAGTAGATATGGAGATGCAAAATTGTGAAGAGTGGTATTTTGTTTACTTTGTTTGTGTCTGTTTAGGGTGGAAGATGTATGAGTTAGGGGTGGTGGTGCAGCATGTGGGTCATATTGCAAGGTTCTAAATTGTCAAATGGATGGTAGGAGGATGAAAGAGAGTTGCTGTATTGTTATATATGTGTTAGGTGTGGGGGAAGAGAGAAAGCTTGGCAGTAGAGTTGGTGAAGGGTGTGTATATTTTGTGTAGCCAGGAGGGTGGGAGTAGGTGTATGTTTCTAGTTTGTGACGGAAAGTATTATGAGGTAGTGTGTGTGAGATTTTGTTGTGCTGTTCTGTGTGTTATGTTTTGATTTTGAGGAGTAGTGAGAAGGGATGATGTAGTTGTTCTCTGAGAAGTATTTGTATGTAAAGTATTGTTTGTGAATGGTAGCTGAATGGTAAAGTGGGTGGTGATGTGTTTTGGAAAGAAGTGTATGTGGTGTGTGAGAGGGGATGGACAAGAGTTAAGGGTGTTTATGTTAGATATGATCACTGGAAGAGGTAGTATGTTTGGTAGAGTGGAATGTAAGTGATGTGGTTGTGTTTTTTGGTAAAAAAGAGTAGGAAGGTGGTGGTGGATGAAATGATGGAAGGTTGAGTATAGGTTTGGTTGTGACAGGAAGGAGTCAGTAAGGAGTAAGTAGAAGGTAGATCTGGTGCTTTGTATGAGCAGGGAGTGTGTGCTGTATGGGTTATAGTTATGTTTAGTGTGGATTTAGGTTGTGTTGACGATGTGTTGATTTTTTAGTGGTATAGGATAGAGTGGAGTTCTGTGTGCGAGTGAAGGTGCCATTGTGTGGTAGTTGGGGAATAAGGTCTATGAGCGTGGTTTGGGGTGGCTTTTGGTGGTTGCTGGGACAATAAAAACTGGTTACTGTTTGTTTGTGGTAAAAGTGTAGAGTGCAATTGTTGTGAGTGTGTTACTATGTTTGTGTATGTGGGTGGTTTAAGGTGGTTGCTGGTGAATGGAAAAATTATGTTCCGAGAAATTAGTCGGCGCCCTCGAATAGCGTAAAGAGCAGGGCGGTGTTTATGATCAACATCTCTAAACCCCTCCAACTTGCAAGAGAGGATGAAAGTTTACTAATTAATAAATCCATTTACTAGACTTGCATAAGTCAATCTCACTCTGTTACTCACTCCAATATACAAAACACCATTCCCCACATGAAAGCAAGTATGACTGCATAGAGCTTTCATTATCTGATTTGAAGCTGATGGACCATGTGGTAGGGTTGGACTTGGGAACACTTATTTCAGGCAGCAGCTCGTTCCAATTTAAATATTGCCATCTCTGTAGGGAGAAACTGATAACACCAGCAAAAAAACACAACGTGCAGCCATGGTCAGTTGCTGAGGGATGGGGATTCTGTTTTTGATTGAGTGGAATGAATGAGCCTGGGTTACTTGGGACTAGGTTAGATCTGCCCTGAAGGAAATGATAGAGTGGAACGCAACACCAATCAAATAAATTCTGGTGTGGGTGGTGGAAGCTGATCAGAACACACTCAGGCCTTTATGGACAATGGCCGTACACATTCAGGGAAGCAGCACATTGCTTCTAATTTGATGACTAACAAACTTAATCATTTGAATATCCTATCTTAAACATTGCTAGGCTTCAATCCAAGCTATTAGATCCTGACTGGGGAGTCTTTATAAACACATATGATATTTGTATTTTTCAGGAGACGTGGTGCATAATGCCATCATTTTGGTGAGGGTAAATGAATTATAGTATAGCTGAAATAATGGGGTAGGACGACTGTCTGGGAGTCTCACAATATGGGTTAAAATTTCCCAAACTGCAAGAGAAAAATGTTGAGGAATGATTCTCAAACAATTTTAGGTATTAACCTAATATTTAGTACATGACAGCAATGTAACATTCCTAATGTTTATAGCTGCACAGCAAGGGTAAGAGTGGCTCGGAAACATTATGCCATCTCGAAACGCTCTTAGAGCTAGCTGATAATAGTTTCGCCCTTATAGTTGCTGGTGACTTTAACATAGCATTTGAGCCCCTGGATATACCTGGTGCCTCCATTACTGATAGCAAAGATGAAATGTGACATATTTAATATCTTCAGATATCCTATCTCTGATTAAATGTTGACTTCAACAGGTATGCAGCTGAATGCCCTAGTAATATCTTTAGCGTTCAAGACATGTAATGGACGTACACGCTCTGACAGAAAAGGGTGCCATGCCTACAATAGATTAAACCATACAAGCCAGATTGATTATATATTGCTAGATTTAAGATATTGGATGGATTTAGCTGATATGACTATTGTAGAACATAACAATAGTAACCATAAAACCCTTTATTTGACTGAAACTGTTCTCTTTGTTAGAAACAACAGGTCAGTTGGTCTGGATGGAATTATTTATCTCAAGCAACAGATGTAATGTGAAATAGGGATCCATAATGCAGTACTCAGACTGATCATCTAACCCATTATTAGGAAGTAGCCAGTGGTTTAGAATCCATGTTCAAAATATAAGACAACAATGAAACCTCAACAGTGTGGTTCGAGCACATGGCGAGTTGTTTAAACTACTAGAGAAAATAAAAATTGCACACCCCATCTTAAAGCAAAGTACATGGTAGAAATAAAATGTAAGCGAGCCAAGGAATACCTAATTAGCACAAATAGGGTGAAGAACACTGAAATTATAAGAATTGCCAGAAACAATGATAGGAAGGTACAAGCACAAGCCAAAAGACAGTGGCATGATAACAAACGGGCAGATCTAATAGAAGGAGCAAATAAAAAGTATGCCAGGTTGTTATGGCATTTAGTAGCCTGCAGGAGTCCTCATGATCAGACTATAGTGGATTACTTTAATCAGCCTTTAACGTGGAAAGAACAATTTACCAATCTGCATTCACTTAATAAGAGTTTGTGCAATGATGATGGGTTAGTAGATGTGATATTGTTCTCTAAAACAATCGCATAATTGACAGTAACGTTAGCAGAGACACTCCACACAACAAAAATCACTACATCAAGCAAGGCTCCTGGCCCTGATAAAGCACAAGGTCATTTACTATTGTCAGACGCAATGCTCTGAGGTCCTTATATTAATCTGATCTCAAATGCTGTTTTGGAAGAAATTGAAATTCCCTCCATGTGGGTTGGGATGGTGATAATTCCCAATTACAAAGAGGGGTAAGGGAAAAGGCCGAGAAATGATCTGCCAATAAGCCTCATCGACAGCACACAAAAAATCTTATGTCGACATGTCCTAGAGAACTCTTGAATGAGCCAATGGAAATTATATTCTTTCCTATCTTCAAGTTGGCTTTACCAATAGGGTCAGCGATGTTGACCAGGATATTAGGTTTTGTTTGTTTAACTGAAAGACTGTTGTTCTGGGAAAGGGACATTAATAGGTCACTTTTGATACCCACAGGTTTACTTTTGATCTGGTCACACTTACCAAGTTGTAGTCGGTTCTCAAGGAAATTGAAGTCCAGAAGAACATATTATCCATTTTAATGAGATTGCATGAAACTGATAATGCTCACGTGAGATGGGGGCCCCAGGATGATTTAACTGAACGTATACCTATCATCTTCAGCATGCGGCAGGGGTGCGTCCTTGCCCCAACATTATTTACACTATACATAAATGGTGTGCTGGATTTTCTTAGTTCCTGCTGCAGTGACTATCCATGATTATGTAAGTGCTTGGTTGCTGCCCTCCTGTTTATGGATGACACACTGCGGATCCACTGTTGATCTCTAAGACACCAATGGGCTTACAGAACCTGTTAGATTGCTTTGGAGTCTTCAGCAAACAGAGGGGGCTGGAGGTGAATGCCTCCAAAACTAAATGTATGGCTTTCAACCCACATAGGAGCTATTGAGGTGCACCTACACTGGAAGATGTAAGACTAGAGAGTGGCAAGACATTTGAATATCTATGTGTTATACTGACTGCCGATATGACATGGAACATGCAGATAGGAAAATGTGCTTTGAAGCTGGTACAATACAATTCTGGCATATTAGGTGCCCATAGATCTTACCAGGGTAGGTCTGTTATACCCGTTTTACATATCTACAATACACAAGCACTGCGGCAGCCTTTTATGGTATAATTGTGGGGTCATTTAAAGGCCTCAAGACTAGCTATAACTGAGAAGATGTTTCTCAGGTCTTTGGTTAACCTGACACAGAGTATCACCTTACCACCTTTACTAATAGATCTGGGGATCAAACCTATCTCACAGAGGACAAACTTAAGTCCAGTACTCTACTGGCGAATATTGTGGCATACAGAGTAACCGAGCATGTATAGTAATACACTCTATGAGGTTTTAAGCCTCGATGGCCATGGAGGCAAACCTTGGCTGAAATTTGTTCATTTGCAGTTGTACTTGCTTGGCTTAGAAGTCCAGTAGAATAGCCCGCGAGAAGCCCTACATATCTCCAAAGATCACATTAAATTAAAATACTGGTCATACATAATGAAACAGGACCTGGTACATGAGGCTGTGTGGTGAAAGGTATGGATTAAAAACTGTGTACAGCTTTGTATGGATTAAAAACAGTGTACAGCTTTGAAAGGACGTTTTCCACCACTGTGCATGTATGAGTTGTTATTCGTGTTGTGCATACCTGCTGAAAACACTAGTTAACTCTATGTTTAGGGATATAACTCAGTATTTATGGAAGATCGTTGGATTCGACGGATCATAATTGGACATATTTGTGGTGCAACGTTAGTTTATATAATGAGATGTGCTTTGGGAGCAGGCTGCTTGAGTTGAGCACATTCATCTTTTAGAAATGAAATGCAGCTGTGATCTGCCATAAAAACAGAACCATTAAGACAGCAAACTCTTGAGACATGTAAATCGTTTGGGTTGGCATGGAACATTGCGCTGTGTATCAAAAATGTTGTGTTTTGACCTCGTCTTGAAAACAGTGACCTGCCATTTATAATTATAAATAGCCCTTGAGACTCGACGGGCCTGAGCATTTTTTCTTTCAACAATTGCAGTGAAGACATGCAGTATTTGAACAGCTGCTTCTGGCGACCAAGCTATGTATGTATTCTGGCACAACCCGGACTTTCAGCACGTTTATTGTCACGAGGCGAGACATTTTAAGGAAAGAGGGACAGGGGCTTAGTTTTCTAATCGATTCATCAGAGTGTAGGAGAAGAGTCAAACAAAGAGGGTCATTTAAATGTCAGGTTTTTGAAGCGCCCATGTTTGTTCTCTCCTTCAAGGAAACTTTGCAATAGACAGCACAAATGTGATTCTCTTGGAAATAGTAAAAATACACATTTCCCATGTCTGCCACTTCCATGTTGTTTAAGTGCCCTCTTGGGGAATGAGAGTAACTGCCAGCGCCTCCTCACAGTCACATCCAGAAGGCTTCGCCTCTCCCTTAGTAAAATAGACCTGCTTGTGGTGGCTGATAGTCACTGTCAGGAAGAAAGCGGGAGGAGTGGGCGGTGCCAGTAGGAAGGAGCTGCTAGATGAAATGGCCAAGGAGGAATTCAGACAACTTTTTCTAAGACATCGAGCCTATCATTCGGCTCTAGACTCACAATGGTTTCTGCAAACACAAGCTAGAGCACATGACACAACTATGGTGAGCAGACAACTCCATGTCACTGGGAGACCACATTTTCAGGCTTGAACTTCCAATTAACATTATTGCCTTTTGGCACTCGTAGCCTTGGTTCCCCACAATCACATCAGGTAGTATTAGTAATTTGTGAAGCAAGCTGATGGCTAAGTTATTCACCTGTTATTTACAGTGCTTAGAAACTGCAGTGTAGTAGGAAAAAACAAGTTATTGTTATTAAAGCTCATAAATGGAACCAACTTGGGAAGCCCTGCCCTCTTCACCTTGTGCCACATGTAAGTTTGGATCAAACACACAAAAGGTGATGTGGGGAATGCTTGCTATAAGTCTAACTGCTGGCAATCACTGGGGGTAGTATTGCAACATATTGTTCTTTTGTCCACCATGGCAATTTAGATTAGACTGGGCTATATGCAAATTAGTCTTGGTCGTGCTCCAATAGGAACAGTCAAGCCCAAACTGCTGAACGATGTCCTCTCTGAACAGGAACTCAAGTAACTCCAGAACGGTTTCTGATTTAATGAGCCTCTTCAGTCAAATGTAGCTTCGTTCCACTAGCAAACTGAGCAAGGGGTGTACGTCTGAGCATAACCTTGGCCTTTTAGGATGTTTTGTCAAACTCACAAAAGGTGATCGGATGGATGCCTGCAAAATGTCTAATCTCTGGAAATTGCTAAGTGTAGCATTCCAACCCATTGATCTTTTGGCCACCATGTCACCTCAGATAAGATCTAGCCATACACAAATCAGCCTTGGCCGTGCTCCAATAGGAAAGGTCCAGCCCAAATAGCCAAGCCAGGTCCCTTCTGAAGCTGAATTCAAGTAACCCAAGACGGTTTTTCGCTTGATCGGGCCTCTTCATTTGCTGTGGCACAGTGAGCAAGGGACCCACATTTGGACATGCCATTGACCACTTAGGGTGTTACATCAAACACACAAAAGGTGATGGGAGGAATGTTTACAATGAGTCTAACTACTAGCAGGAGCTCGGGGTAGCATTCCAACCCATTGTTCTTTGCCCATCATGCAACCTCAGATTCGACCCAGGCAGATGTAAGCCAGTCTTAGTCCCGCACCAGTAGAAACAGTCCAGCCTGAACTGCCAAGCCAGGTCCTCTCTGAAACGGAACACAAGCAACTCAAGACATGTAAGCTGAAAGCCAAAGATCATTGGATATGCAGATTAACCTGCTAAAAAGAAAGAAGAATTACACTGAAAATTCTGGAAACTCTTGTCTTCTTGACCTTGCTGTTAACTTTTATAAAGTAAACCATTCTTTGCTCATTAGCATTCTAAAGCAATGCTTGGGCATGGATTACATAGTCCTCAAATGTTTTTTTTTTGACTAAGCAGTTGCAATAGATTAAACTTGGTAATTGCTTTTACAGTTCACTTAACTTAACACAGGGTGTGCCCCAAAGTTTCCTATTAGCCCAATTTATTTCAGTCTTTATTTTGAAACTCTTGGAGTACTACGCAGGACCCAGGGATCTTCTGTAATTATTGGGAGGACACTACACAGCTCTAATTCAAAGTCTCATCTCCAAATAATACATTTTCCCCAAATTGTACAAACATTTTAAGAGTAGATGACTTCACACCACATGAAACTAAACACCTTAAAACTGAGTTTTCCTTATTTTGCCTTCAAACTCACTTTTAACCTTGGATTGACTTTTGCGGTATCTTGACTGCTAACCTGCCAGCCCTGGATTTCATTCTTGACAAACGACTCAACCTTCAATCACCAGACATTTTAATGGACAAGCATGCATACTTCCAATAGCGACTTCTAAGGGGCATTGATCGGTTCATCCGAGAACATGTACTCATGACACTCGCGCAATCCCTCATTTTATCAAGGATTAACTATGGCAGTTCCCTTCTAAATCTTCCTAAAGCACATCTTTCCCCTATGAAGACAGTAAATCATATAGTGCCACACTTTGGGCCTGATTTAGATGTTGGAAGATCAGGTCCCGCTGTTGCTTTTTTGATGGTCTTCTCGCCTGCTGACTTGGTGGTTCGGCCGCTGTATTTAGATGTTGGCGGGTGCATTGGTGAAAGACTGCCAAAGTCCCGCCGCCTCTGCCAGGAATATTTGTCAGTGCCAATGGCACCATAGGCAGAAGCGGCTGACGGCGGGACTCCAGCCAAGAGTCCCGCTGAGCTGATTACGATGTGGCTTTCGGTCGAGACAACTATGGCGGGAATCCCTACTACTTTGAGTTGGCGGAATCGAAGGAAATTAGGGAAACACATACCTTTTTTCTCGCTTCCCGCTTCTGTTTCCGTTTCCTACCCCATCGTCCAGGTCCCTCCTTTGCTGTCCCTACTCCATCACAACGCCAAACGTTCTCACCAAGATCTAAGGTACATTACTTGTACAATTGTCCTACTAAGTATCATGTGTTGACAATTGCTGTAGCCTCGTGCATGTCTACCTAGCTCTTACATGCAATATATTGTTTCTTAGGAGTAATGCAGTAGTGTTCATTTTCCTACTAATCAAGGTACACACCTGTAGTAACACTTAAAAAAACTGTTGTGGTGCTTGGAGGTGTTGTGATAGTGGTGCCTGTGGGTGGGTATTCAATAGTGTATGTATGAGTGGCATGCAATATTTAACAGAAAGGGACATAGCACTTTGCCTGCATATGTTTTCATGCAAATATGACACATATGTGTATTGTCACATTAATAAGCTGTACTTACCAGTATCCACTCCACGAGACACTCAATCCTTCAGCAGACCACCGCTAGGACACCGCCAGCACAACAGAAACATCTAAATCAGGTTGGCTCGAACCCCCCTGCCTGATGGCAACGGAGTACTGTTAGCCTGCAGAGAAGACTGCTGCACAGCCGCGGCCACTGCAGGTAAGAGCAGTGGGGCCAGGTGAGGGGGATTTCAAGAGACGACTATGAGGGAAAAGTGATTATTCATTTAATTTTCCCTCGTGGTCGTCTCTCAAAATACCCCCCCACCCGGCCCCACCGTCCCACCGCTCTTACCTGCAGTGGCCGCGGCTGCTGCCATGGTCTACTGTATATTGCTGTAACACCTAAATATGGCGGGTGGACCACCATCAGCTCTACGGAGTACTTGGGACCACCACCACAATGGGACAATGGTAGTCCCACCAAGATCTAAATCAGGCCCTTTGTCACTGGAGCTATATACTTTGACCTCATTCCACCAGTATTATTAACACTTAAATAACTTCCATGTGGGAGCACTTTGTAAAATGGCTTTAACAAGCCTAAAAGTTGGACACATATCTCATCCTCAGTGCATATCATCGAAGTTTAAAGTCTTTCGAGGGCTAAGATACCTACAGAGTGTGGAATTACTTCTACTGAACCACCTTTTAAAAAGGAATGTATAATGTCTCTGTCCTTGTCTGGCAGTGCAAACAACATAAGGAATGCTCTGCCTCCACTCATATTCACTACCTCCTCTCTGGTAAACTCCAAAAATAGGTTGACACTTCTTCACTGGTAATGACACATCTTATCTGGCTCCAGTATAGAATTTTCTGTTGTCCGTTTCCTTCTCTCAACTACTTTTTCTCATTCTTTTGACATACGACTCGTCGTCCTCTGCCCTGAGCTTGTTCTCTCCCCTCATGTAGCCTATATTCTAGAGAAATGTTTTCTTAACTTTATTTTAACTTCAACATAGAACTACCTTAGAACATCTTTGTTTTTCAATTGCTGTCGTAAATCAGCTACTAACTTTTCCTGACGTTGACTTGCTAATGCCTCATTATAATTGTATAATTTCCATTTTGGCTCAAGTTTTTATATGTATTGGGTTATCATGCATGACAGTTTCCTTTCTTACTCTCTTTGTTGCTTCTCTTTCTCTGGTACCTTTGTTTTGGTAGACTGCTCTGCTGCTTTCGGGCAATGTTTATTGTATGTATGTATGTATCATAGACTTGTATAGCGCAGACTGCCACCCTACGGGTATCCTGGCGCTTCGACTTATCAGGTGACACCAGCAAAACAAATCCTATTTGCAAAGTAGAGAGCTCATTTTACTCATTCCTAGGGAAGAGCCAGGTCTTTAAGCTTTTTCTATAGAGAAGTAGGGAATTAGATTGTCTAATACTCTGGGGCAGATCATAACAGAGGCGAGAAGCTGCTACTCCAAATGCTCTGACTCCCATCCTGGTCTTCTTAAATCTGGTAGCAGTTACCAGATTGGCACTGGAAGAATGAAGGTTTCTCCCAGGATTATACCAGGTGATTTTCCCTGCAGAGATACTGGTCCCAGACCATGTACTGCTCTAAATACAATACAGAGAGACTTGAACTGAATTCTCTCATTAATGGGTAGCCAATGAAGGTCCATTAGAGCCAGCGTCATTGAGGATCTCTGCTGCCTTTTTAACACCAGTTTTCCTGCTATAGACTGGACTCTCTGCAATCTCTGTAGTACTGATTGTGGTGCTCCCAGGTACAGAGAATTGCAGTAGTCCAGTCTGCTCAAAATTATACTCCTCACTAGAAGAGGTCTGGTGGCACTAGGCAGTAGTGGGAGAATCTGGCGAAGGGCTCTTAGCAAGGAGAAGCAGATGCTAACCCTTTTATTGGCTTGTGACTCCATTTGGAGGCTGTCATCTATTAAGACCCCTAGGTTACGCACTGTTTTGACTGGAACCAGTGGTTTGTCCTTAGGGGTGAGTCTGAACTCCATTGTATATGAAATTAAAGGAATAAATCAATTAATATACATTTCAAAGACATGTATTACGCAGATATTTGTTGGGAAGGACTTGGATTAAGACATAATCCGTGTGCAGGCATCATGTGCTCTCATCAATGTATGAAAGGCCAAATAGAAAATCTTGCAGTGTGTGTTTCCTCTTGTGTTTTTATGGCAGCTGCATTTCCAAGTCCATATAGCCAAAACACTAAGATGACAACGTAGGAAAGCCTAGCAATATGGACGAAGAGTCTAAAAATAATGCATTAGGCTACAACATTAAAACATATCATTTGTGTTACTTTATTGTCTTTTTCCCCTTTCATGGCAGAACCTTTCCATTCATGTCATCCATCCCCTCTGCAGAAATTTTGGATTTTGTATGAATGTTACACTTCGTCCTACACCTAGGTAAGGCGGGTACTTTGCGGGTACTTTTTAAATGTAATGCATACTTAGATGTTACTGACTTTGTGAATCAACCTGAAGTTATCCGTACACAAATCACACATTTTTGTAGTCATAAGCCATGATTGCACCATGCAGTAGCCTTGTGACTCAGACCAGAATATGAATTCAAAATGCATTCCAGTCGAAAATGTGTCTGAAAGCATCAAAGAATTTTAATATGTGAACTCACATAATCACAGCATTAACCAGTACATTGTTACTGTACTCCTGAAATACACTGAAAAGACATTTTCTCTTTTTGGAGACTAGCATCACACTTTAATTTCTTATATTTGAATTATATTAGATTTCCAATACCAGTCGAGAGACACAGGAAAAGGCACACCTCAGCATTGTAAATAATGAAACACCCCAAAAGTGCTAACAATGCAATTCCCTCAAAGAGAAAAAAAGCTAAAATATAAACTCGGCCCTCATTACGAGCGTTGTGGTAATTCCGATGAATCTGTAACAAGAGTTACTAGCCCTATCGAAATTACTAGATAAGTAGGAACTCGGATTAATTTGTTTCACCCAGGGAGTCCAGATGCTGAAAATGTAAATGTAAAAAAATTGTCTTATTAACTTGGGGATCGGACTCAAAATTATCTATTCCTGCAGTAATTCCACTTTCCTAAATGGACTTTCAAGGTCAGACTTAAAATATCATGGTAACTCCATCCCCGGTGTTACCCGATCACCTGGTATTGGCAAGGTGCTTTGTTCACGACCAAAACTCTAGCGACCTCATGAACCCACAATTCAACAATACCCATCGCACTGACCGAAACAACTGTAAAACATGGCTATGAGTAAACAATACAAAATGACACAGTAAGAATGTGGGCAGGCAAAGATTTGGAACAAAACATAAATGTAATACAATTTAAAAAAGAGAAATACTAGGAATAGTTTGCTTAGTGGTACATGGACAAAATAGAATCCATTTACAGGGCCATATTATGACTACGGCGGTCCGTAGGAGTGCCATAGTTGAGTGGCAGTCCGATGACCTCCGCACTGCGGGACCGCCCGCAGTATTACGAGAGTGACTGCACCTCCGGGATCAAGGATCCCATGGGCCAGTGGTCTGTCCCTCGGAAAAATATGCTGGCAGTGCCGCAGCTGGCACCAGCGAGCATATTTTGAGTTGTCTCACTGCCACCCTTTTCATGGCGGTGCGGCTGCCATGAAAAGGGTGGCAGAGAGGCAACAAAGGGGGCCCTAACAGAGCTCCCTGCCACTCTAGGGCCTGGGAGTCAATCAGGGGGGCACATGTTGTTACCCCCTGTATTTATGCATCCCAGTTCCTTCAAGGTGTGACATGCACCACATGATTTAAGCCGCACCATGCAGGAACTTGACAGAGCTGTCACTGTGGCGGTCTGCATGTAAGGCTCTCCAATAAGCCTTACAGACTGCCACTGTGCCACAGCCCACCACAGATTGCAAGCGGTGTGGGAACGGCTTGGTGGCCCTCCCACGGGGCGCTGCCATGGCATCCCGCAGGAGGACTGCCAAAGTCGTAATAAGGGAATAAGTGTAGATCATCAAGTCTCAGCAGGGCTTACACTTTGGATTGTCCAGTTCTAAATGTTTCTCAATGAGCTAATGACCTCTGCTGAAGAACTGTGGACATTTTGGTTTAATTCTACTTTTGAATTGTAGCCAACCTGTTTCACTGAAATCTCAACAAGCAGCACATTTAAACCTCAAGTAACTCAGCATCATACAAAATCAAATAGGTGTGATCAATAATTAATGTATGAAGTAGTACACTTGCTATGCGTATAAATGGAAAGCCAACATTGCAAAAGTTCGCGGAAAAGTAGGATGAAATACACTAGTGTTTTTTAATTGTACACTAATGAAATAGTAAGGAACCATTTTAAAGGACAAATAAACAAAGCAACATTTTGCAGCCGATTTTAATCGGCATTGAGGGAATAGTGAGTTCCTGCAGCTACAAGTGTTTTTCAGGGCTTATGCCGTGATCGCCATTCTGGTAGTACACTGACACGCAGTGACAGCTTAGCACTTACTGGGAGTACCTGCCATCAGGTATACATTGTAAATAATCAAAAACTCATACCGAAGGGAGAGAAGCAGACTCAAGGGGCCAAGGAACATCATCTCAACGTGACCTGAACATTCAGAACAGGACTTCATCTTTTGGTGTCCCAAGGATTGGGGCCAAAATGTGCTAAACGGTACTGCAAACAAAGTAGCTCACACTTTCGAGGGATTCCCAATGGTACAGCTATGGCAACAAGGACAAAGTAATACGTAAATCCAGTGCCTAATTTGTAAAGAAATAGGTGTTGGTGCCCAAAGTTTGTCTCAGATGCTTATAGCCGGCGCTGATAAATGCTGGTGTACCTAATTCCAATCATCCATAGTCTTGCTTCCTCCTCATGACTCTTACTTCCACCACCAGACACTCCGGGCCCGATTCACAGAACTAACTTAAGACAAAATACTAAACTTACTACCATTTTGGTATTCACAGAAGGCACTTACTCATTTTGGTATTCACAGAAGGCACTTACTCATTTCGGTATTCACAGAAGTTAGGAGTCCTAACTTTAGGACTCCTAAATGCCTTCTGTGAATACCGAAAGTTTTAAAATTAGGATTTTTCTCAGTTTAGTAGTAGTATAGTTAGGACTCCTAACTTTAGGACTCCTAAATGCCTTTTGTGAATACCGAAAGTCTTAAAATTAGGATTTTTCTCAATTTAGGAGTCCTAAAGTTAGGACTCCTCACTTTACTACTACTAAATTGAGAAAAATCATAATTTTAAGACTTTCGGTATTCACAGAAGGCATTTAGGAGTCCTAAAGTTAGGAGCCCTAACTACACTACTACTAAACTGAGAAAATACCTAATTTTAAGACTTTCGGTATTCATAGAAGGCATTTAGGAGTCCTAAAGTTAGGACTCCTAACTTCTGTGAATACCGAAATGAGTTAGTGCCTTCTGTGAATACCACAATGAGTAAGTGCCTTCTGTGAATACAAAAATGGTAGTAAGTTTAGGATTTTGTCTTAAGTTATTTCTGTGAATCGGGCCCTCCCTATCCCTTTATGTTCCTCTTACAAGTTATTTTTCATCCGTGCTTTCTCCCTTTGTCATTTTTCCCCAGCTTTCTCTTCCTTCTCCTTTCCTCCTTTCAAGTTTTTCTCTCTCTTGCTCCAGGTCAAAGTCTGATGAGGAAAAGTAATTTCTGGTCCCCAAAAATGAGTGCTGGGGGGCTCCATCTGCAGCCACAGTATCAAATAAAGCAGTATGTAAATAAGCAATATTCTAACTCACTCAGTGTTACATGTTTCATCACGGTGACTGTCCATTTCTATTTTGGTGTCCATATTCAGTGCTTTTTGGTGGGGAAAACTGTTAAGGTTTATCTGAACACTACTTGTTTTAAAAATGGTGCTGCCACTGGTCGAATGTACCTCCTGTGTCAGCTCTGATAGCTTCACGTGGAGTTCGTTGGATACCTCGGAGTTGGTTCGTTGCAAAAAGGGTTCCACCTCTTGATCGTCTCAATTCTGTCTGCTATTATAGCACAGAAGGTTGATTGGAACAAGTGAGGGAAGGAAAGGATGGGGACAGCGGGGAGGGAGACCTGTAAACATGAGCACGCAATTTAGACAACTGTGACTATGCGTATTCTGGCTACCGAGCATTTATTCTGGGTAAATCGCTACATATATCTCTAGTACCTGTAAAAGAAAATAACACCGGATCTCATTATCATCATGAGTAGCTTAAGGTTCTGTCTCTTTCTTTTGTCAGGGCACGCAGTCACCTTTCAATACATAAAATATAGGGCAGCGTAAGCTTACTATAATGAGGGAATAATATATATCAGGGTCTCAACAAAGGAGGGTGCGTAACTCTCATACCCACCCTAGACTTCAGGGTGCGGTGCTTCACAGGGAGCTCCGAGCCTCATTCAAATGCCCCCTGTTACTCAAATACAAAAGGTAACATATACTGAATGACACAGAACAAACAGATACTCTTAGTGCAATGCCATTAGTTGTGAATAATTCTCAAAGGATAGGACTCAAATGAACAATCTTTGCGCTTAGATATCTCTGTCGTTTCTCAACACGGCTTCGGCATACTTTAGGAACGTTAGCACTATACATTTGCCGGTTCAAATCCCGGCTTCGGCTCTTAGTGCTTCCCCCAGTATCTTCTGTACACCAACTTCACCCTGTTGTTCTTGTAGATAAATATACTCTACCAAGCTTGTGTTTGGGCCGTTTCCGTCACGGCTGATACCTCACACTCAAATGCCTCACTCATTCAGGTTCACCGCAACACTCCTCGTTACTGTAGTTCCAGCACTTTTGTTGCAATGCTTAGTGATTCCTATGGTTTCTCTCAACTCCAATGAACAGAACACCCACGCCGTTCACTTCACGGCCGCAGGATGTAGTTAGCCTTCAAAATACCACACTCACCCGCAAACACCTTGAGGTAGTGGAGTTTTTGGTGCATGTGCACCCTTACCCAACGCGGACTAAAAACCGAGCAAAGGATCCAGAGCCCAGCGACCATCGGGAAGCAAAAGGAATATCCGGCACCGTCTGGTTCCTCGGACCCTCCTTTACGGGCGTGTGACGCCGGAACAAGCGTCATGACGACTCACGCGTGCCGCATTGCCCGCCGGGAAGTGTAGTTTCCTCCCGACGGGCCAAGAGAGACGCGCTGACAACGTTCCTCGCCGGCGCTCATAACATCCTGCTACACCTAACTAATCAACACCGAAGGCAAACTAAAACTGTGCATGGGTAGGTAAATTATAACTTTTATTAAAACCTCCCTTTCATAAGGTTACAAATTGAGGAAGTAGAGTTAATATCCCTTCATGTCAAAGTCAACATGTTTCTGCGCCTCATGTTGGCCATCTGTGGTTAAAGGCATTCCTCAGGAGCGTTGTCACAACTCTCTCTAAAACATCCTTTGCATCAACCTAATAACCACACTGCTTGACCAGAAGGCTGAGGTGGTGGTCTTATACTGTGTAAGTGTAAGACGCTGGTTCAGAACGTCATTTCCTCACTGCAGCCAGAAAATGACAAATCATAACATCAGTGCCGCGGAGGGAGCCAATGAGGATGTTCTGACAGTGTGGAAGGAAAGAAAGAGCCATGGCAGAGTGGGTGGGCGGGTGGGGAAGTGGTATCAGACGACTCATGTGGCAGACGCCTCAGGAGTATTAGCACCAGTGTGGGCTAGGTGGCATGGCACCCCACTCCCATGGATGTAGCCCCACCCATCGAGGAACAGGAACCTTCAAGCGTTTGGTATGTATGAGGTTTCATGGCACCCCACTACTGTGGGTGTGTACCTTCATGTAAGGAATAGAGTCAAGTGTTTAGCTAAGCTTGTGGTTTTGAACAAAATGAAGGAAAAGTGGGGCACGTGACCAACTCGGACAGCCAGTTTGAAAGGATCATTGCTGAGGGCAACTGGTGAGGCGTAGAAAGAGGACTGATTATACCTACAATGCACGTGCGCCCAGATCAAGACGAAAAGCCTCTCATTATCACTGTGGGCATGTAGCGCTCAACGATGCACTTGTTTTGATGGCTCAGTAGCCCTGTGTGCTCTGATGGAGGTCTGTTTGAGAGGTTTTTCCATGATGGCAGATATACTGGCACAGCACATGATTTACATTAAAGTAGTAGATGGATAGGCAAGTTCATTTGATTCCAGCTCCATCGGTGGGGCGCACTCATGCCAGAGGCAGGGTGGTGGCTGGGCGGCGCTGCTGTAAGTAAAGAATGCCTTACAATGTTAGCTTTTGGCTGTGCGTCCAGTGAACAGGTAAGAACTGATACCAGACGCCTCCACCCTGCAGCCTTTTAATGCAGGCTGCGGGGACACGGGTACGTAGTAAAATAATGTGGCATTAAATAGATAACAAGTTTGTAAGACATTTTCTTGCTACAAGATAATCGGAGACGCACAAAAAGAACGAGAAAGGAACAAAGAAAAAATAAGACATAAAGAGAAAAAAAAACAGGAAAGAAAAAAATAGAACAGACACCCAAGAAACTTATTTGCTCGTTTACAGTAGTTTAAAGGTTTTATATATAAGGTTTCGCCTAACACTGCGTTTTCTTGTGGCCTTCCCTGCTCAAGGAACCTGGTTTATAGTTTGCCTGCGCGATAATTTGTCTGAACGGTCCACCTGTTATTGTGCACATTGTATAAATCTATACGTAAGCACGTTTTACTTCCTTTGTTACCCCAGGTTAATTTTACACCGCACAGGATCGCGATACTAGGGGGCATATTTACAAGGCGGCGATAGAAAATTATCGCCGCTATTGCGGCCGTTTTCGGCCGAAAAGCGGCGATAATTTTATCGCCTAATTAGCAAGGTCACGCTAATGCGTGAAACCTTGCATCAGGGCACGAATTCCTAACGCCCAGCTTTGCATCTCTAATGAGATGCAAAGTGGGCGTTCCTGAACTGACATGACAGGAGAAATGTCGCTAAGCGACATTTCTCCTATCATCAAGCCCCACGCTATGAAGCATAGCGGCAAGAAAAGTAGCGATAACCCCTGGTATCGCTACTTTCTTACGCCTGCTTCAGGACTGACTTAGCCATGATATCCTATGGAAGGTGGATATCATGGCTAAGTTTGTGGGGCCCTATCAACAAGCTAACGCCACATTTCGTGAGATTATCGCTGGGTTTTCAGCGATAATCTCACGTTAGGCAGTTAGCGCTAGGATTTTTATCGCTTTTGAGATAAGCGTTGCTAATAGCACGCTATCTCAGCAATAAAAATCCACGTTAGCCGGCGATAATTATCCTAGCGCTAAGTGCACTTAGCGATAATTATCGCCGGTTGTTGCTGATATGCCCCTATATTTGCAGCAATTGCGTTCCCCTGAAGTTTGGTGTGCTGTATTACATTTTATTACTAGAGCTTTAATTGTAAGGAAAATATATTAAGGATTGTAACATTTTAATGTGTCTGAAAAGTTCTATTTCATTTGAATCGACTGTCTGTTAGCTGGCATATGTTGTTTGATTTTTTTTCTTTTGTAATGCTGTTACCTCGAATACTTTTATGGTTTTATGCCAGAAAAAGTTTGAGCAGGTGTATGCTGGATGAGTCCGTAGATGAGTAAATGGTTCGATTGAGCGAGTAGGTTAATGGATAAGTAAGTAAATTAACAAGAAACTGATGCTGGGTAAGTAGGAGGATGGTATGAAAGTAGTAGTATATTGATGTTGGATGATTTAAGAAGATGGTTGAATGGATGAATAGATAGAAGGGCGGTGGATGTGTACATGGGCATACAAGTCAGTGAGTTTGGTGAGTGGGTACTAGATGGATCAATATGTGAGTGAATGTGTGAGTTGGAGGTCAAATGGACGAATGAGCAGGGGATGTAATAATGAGAGTGGAGACAAATGCCAGGAGGGATATGAATAGATGGGTAGATAAACAGGTGTATAGATAGGTGGGTCGATTGATCAGAGTGTGTATTGGTTAATGGATGAATGAATGTTGAGGGGTGGATGGACTCACTAGTGAGTGTTAAAGGAAATGGACCCATGACCTAGCTTCCTGGGACTTGTGCCTGCTGCCGGGAGGCATCTCCACCAGGGAAACTACATCTCCCGTCAACCACGGCCCAGAGGAGAAGGGGCCGCAACATCCTTTCCAGGCACCGGAGTGCTTTAAATACAACGTGAGGCATCCCGCCCACAGCACGGGACCCTCAACGTAGCTTCCCGAGATGTGTGCCTGCTGCCGGGAGGTATCTTCATCAGGGAGACTACATCTCCCATCAAACTCGGCCCAGAGGAGGAGGTGCCGCAACGTCCTGTCCAGGCATCGGAGCGCTTTAAAAACAACGTGAGGCATACTGCAGTGTGGGACACTCGAAGGTTGCACCCGGGTGTGGGCCAGGTGAAGAGCGGGCCCATCTGCACCCGTCAGAGGCTGGGCTGGGACACCTCCCCCCCCGCCCCCGGTTGTTCCTCTTTGAGGTATGGTTGTTCCATCTTTGTCTCCTGAAAAATTGCTTGGTTAAAATTTCTACCCATTATCCGTTACTTCTATGGTATAATATGGGAAAGAAGAAGTACTTGAGCTCCGTGCAACTAGATATCCCCTTCCTACATCAATTGATAGAATGCTGCAGAGGGTGGTGAGTTCCATTAGTAATGAAATAGACCTCACTGAGAGAAGACTCTCCCTTGGTTCATCGAATCTGGCCCTACCTCTTGCCCAACCTCACGTGTCTGTAGATTTGGTTAGTATTGATGAAACAAGGCCTTTAGACCCCTCGACACAGTCTTTGGCTTTGGCCAATAAAAAGCCTGCACATAGTTCCATGCCAGCCACCAAACACTCAAAACAGCTGATCAAGCTCCCCAAAGGGAATCAGCCATGCAGACGGAAGCTCTAGCTTCAGACCCTGCTCAAACTGTAGCTCCTATCTGCGAACAACCTAATTCATTGGCAGGTTAAGCTAGAGAGGAATGTATGACGTTACAACGCATACATTTACAATGCATGTCTTTAAAACAAAGTTTTTACATCGCAACATCCTTTACAACGCATTCTTTTACATTGCATGCCATTACATCACATTGCATTCCATTACATCGCATTATACCTTTACAATGCATTCCATTACATCGCATTATAGCTTTACAACGCATACCATTACATCGCATTTAAGGTAAGTGTTGGAAAGTACAGGGGTAATAATTACTATTCTAACTCCAGTGAGTGCAACAGTAGGGTAAGTGTTGGATAGTGTAGGGGTAAAAATTACTATTCTAACTCCAGTGAGTGCAACAATAGGGTAAGTGTTGGATAGTGTAGGGGTAAAAATTACGATTCTAACTCCTGTGAGTGCAACAGTAGGGTAAGTGTTGGATAGTGTAAGGTACTATGCGTTGTAATGGTATGTATTGTAATGACTTGAGATGTAATGCCTGCATTGTAGTGATTTGTGTTGTAGTGACATGCGTTGTAATGACATGCATTGAAGTGACATGCAATGTAATGGCTGCGTTGTAACGACATGCGATTTAAAGGATGTTGCGATGTAATAACTGCTATGTAAAGGTAATGCAATGTAATGACTGCTTTGTAAAGGTTGTTTCCCGCTAGAGACCACATAAGAGTTCCTAAATCGCCGGAGGGGGTACAACTACTGGAGGATTGCTTTGAGAAATTCAAAGACCTATTACAAGCAGTAGTATCACCGATTAATACACAGCTTGATGCCATGGAACATTTACTCCAGGTCATTAAGCACTCAAGGCCGCCACTGTTGGCGGTCACGTAAACTGACCCGACCGAACAGTGGTGTTTTACACGGCAGAGACTGATGGATTACAAGAGAATCTAGTGAGGCAAGTTGGCTCCCCCATAGATAGCGCGAGCATTGGAAGATTTATGTCCCTATGAGGGAGCACTGAATATAAGATAAGCGTCTGATAGTGCAGTTTGGGATTTGGTTCAAACTCGGATAGTTGAGTGGATACAGCATATACCCTTGTCCTGAGGAAGCCTGGAGAAACTGGCGGCTGAAACTCGAGCGCGTCAACAGCTTTAACAGAGGGGTCCAATTATTGTGAATATGAGCTAAAACAATACACGCACAGTATGAACTGTTCAGAGGTGTAATACCTCGTGTGCGAAGGGGACTACCTCTTAGTGTATCACTTAGAGTCATAAGGCGTACACGTCTCTGGATATTTGTAAGGATTTGTGATATTGTAATATATATATATTTTTTGTATATTTTTTGTCGTTTTTATGTATATATTTTGTGATATTTGTTTGTAAAAAAAATTCGATGTACTTTAGTCCTGCCTATTGGTACATGTACCTGTATGAATGATGAAGATTTATTTTCCTACAAGTTATTGAAAACGTCAGGGTAATTGATGGTGCCTTAGACGCCAATAAAAGAGTGATTTACCCCTCCTTACTTGCTTGTTTCTATATCATTTGATGTCTTATGCCCAGGTATAGGAGGGTTAGTTGGGCATACCCCGAGGTTATATCGTCCCAAGCTGTCATAGCCACTAATGTTACTGTTGTTGATGTGCCCCATGCTACCTCCCTCAAACTGGTATCCTGGAATGTTGGCAGACAATTTTTTTAACTTGCAATACCAGAGTGGTACAATTTTATTGATTTGCATGATATATGTCTGTTCCAGGAATCATGGTCTACTAGCCCCCTTTATCGGCAGGTGCTTGCATCTTATAATGAGGTGGCAATCTCCTCAGGGTCAGGCAGGCCCTCTGGGGGAGTAACAATTTGGGTTAAAACTGCATTGCGCGCTGACATTGAAGAAGTTAAATTGGGGACACCGGACATACATGGTATTAGTCTAACACTGCCTTGTACTATTCCTTGTCATGTCTATAACATGTACTGCAGGCCCAGGGGTGGAAGACCCGAGTTGGATGTGATCACCTTGCTAATTGCACATTTAGCTTCACTCCCAAACGAGTTAATGAAAATTGTAGCAGGTGACCTCAATTGTCAGGTTCAGCCCCTGGATGCTCACTGTAGACTTCATTTTACAGAGGAAGACCTGACCTGGTCTATACCCCAATTGTCAATTTTACCAGCAGTTAAATGGCCCCCCCTTGGCAGTCCAACTAAATATGTTTGTGTTAAACCAGGGCCCTAGGGCTTGCAAGGGTAGGCCTGCCACAGATGGGGAGCAAACCCATATGTTCAACCATCCGCGGGGGTCGAGCCTTTTGGATTACATCCTATTGAATGTGAGGCTATGGGCTGCTTTAATAGATATAGCTGGAATCCCTCGTATTGATAGTGACAACAATCTCTTATCATTACAGCTGAAGATGATAATACCAACAGTATGTAGTAACCCAAATTGCCCTCTTGATGGTAGATTGATTTTGTCATTTAGTAGGCATAGGGTGGAGTTGGCGTACTATTTTAACATCAGAAGCCATTGGCAATATTTACCGATATGTTGCTGGGGGAATTGATGATCTTTTGATATACTTAGACCAGTTCCTGCCAGAGTCGGGAAATTAAGCACGTTTTACAGATTTATATTTGCAATTGTTTGGCAAATTACACAAACTTTTCTATGTAGAAACTGTCCGCTCGAGCAGAAGGCTCAAACACCCAACGTGGTACAATCAGCAGTGTAAACTTGCAAAATAGCACTGACAGTAGCTGTAAAAGAGCAGGACCATTCTACGATAAGGTAGGCTCGATTAAACTATAAAGTCTGCATGACAGAGGCCAAGAGAGAATGGGAACAGATGAATTGGACCAACCTGTTGGCTGAGGCAAGAAGGAGGGATTCACGCTCCTTTGGGAGCATAATTGCTACTGGATCAGCGGATGGTAATCCTCCGATTGAAAATCATACTCCCATGGCAACCTGATTTGCACATTTTGCAAGTCTGTATTTCTCTCAAGATTTTAACTCGCCAACAGCTGCTGAATCCCTTAACCCTTTCAGAAGTGCCACTTTAGTGACTAGCACTGATTTGGCCCCACATGCCTTTATAGGTGATTCCTCTGAATACTTAGTTGACAACGACAAAGAAATCATTGCAGCAATTACCAAAATTGTCCAGAGAAAGCTTCAAGTTTGGACAGGCTCCCAGATGATCTTTTCTTTGGTAAACTCAACATGTGGGGAGCCTATTTTTCATTGGTCTTTAGCGCCATAATGCGAGTAGCTCCCATACCCCCAACATGGCTTGAAGCTGAGATAGTTCCCATTTTTAAGAAGGGAGCACACAATATCCAGCTAATTATAGGCCTATTAGCCAAATTGATTGCCCCCAAAAACTCTTTGCAAGGGTTCTAATGAATAGGTTTCTAGAGTAGATGTCTAAGTCCCAGATCCTTATGCCCCTACAGGCAGGGTTTAGAGAACGGATTAGCACTCTGGATCAGGTGCTCCGTTTCCAGTGCCTCGATTGTAAAATTTTTTACTGGGGCGAGGATGGCATTATATAGCATTTGTAAATCTCAGTTCTACCCTGCTCTCATTCTCCGTTCCCAGCTATGGCAGGCCCTGGATACATTGGGGGTACCTCAATACCTGTTGAATAGGATTAAGCGTCTACATGATAACAAATTTGTCCAAGTGAGAAGTGGGTCGATGGGAGAAGTGACTGAGTCTTTCCCTGTCCAAAGGGCGGTGAGGCAGGACTGTGTCCTAGCCCCTACCCTCTTCTCTCTTTATGTAAATGACTTAGCAACCTTTGTGGACTGTAGCAGTTCGGACGCCGGTCTCTTGCAAACATAAGGACACCAGCCCTGGTGTTTGCAGATAATTCGCTGCTCATATCAAAGTCCCCCATGGGTCTGCAGAGTATTTTGGATAGAATTGACATTTTCTGTACCAACAGAGGCCTGGACAAAAATATCAACAAAACTAAATTTATGGTACTCACTCCCTGTAGTACAACACGGCCTAAACCTGTCCTAAAAAGGTCCCATTTGGAGCGTGTTCGCAATTTAGAGTATTTGGGAATAACCCTAAATAACCCTAAATTAGCACTTTAATTGCGACCCCCATATAATGAGAAGCAGACTAAGGTCTGAGCAAACCAGAATTCCCCCTTTCGTCCAATTTCCCCGGCACTACAAGTTTTTAATCCCCAAGCACTTGGCTTCGCCCTTTATGCAGCAGAGCTTTGGGGGCACAGGGATGTGTCTGCCTTATGGCTTGCTGAAAAACAATTATTGCAAGAGCTGACGGGGCTTCCTATTAGAACCCTGTCGCTTCCCTTAAGGCTAGGTACAGGGCCAAAAAACCTGAACGATGTGGTTGGCTTAAAGCACCAATTATATTAGAAGAAGCTCTGGTTTACCCCAGGGCTTGCTTCCTATCAAGCAGGCCTGCAGGAGATTATGTGTATTATGGGTGCAAAAGAAATCCCATGGCTTAAATACATCAGGGCTACATTCACAAACATTGGGGATTTTCCCACGGAGTGTAGGCAAATATCAAAGGCCCAAGTTGAGAATGCCTATTGGCAATATAAGTTATATAATTTTCATGCCAAATCCAGTAGGAATTTTAACTCTGGCATGCCTTCATTGCAAGGATAGTTATAGGCTGGAGCACTTCTGGATGATATTAAGCCAAAAGCTGCGAGGAAACTTTATCTACAGTTTAGGTATGGGTCCCTACCCCTATGTTATTTTACAACTAGATGGGGGGTTGATTTGAGGCCCTCTTCCTACCAGTGTGCCCTTTGCCCTTCAGCAAGTGAAACAGTAGAGCATGTCCAATTCTTTGGTTCTGCATGCCAAGGCTCTAGAAAATTATATATCTGACCATTGTGTTGTAACCTTTGGTACAGAACATGTTGAGAAGCACTGAGAATCCTGATGTTCGATTCCACCCACTATATAGTATTCACAGTCTCACAGTTCTTGTTAGCTATGTGGAGAACTAGGCAAAATTATATGAAAAGATCTGCTGCATAGTTCCTCAGTGGTGTAAATAATTAATCAAAGTGCTTATTGCTATTTTATTGACTTATATTTCTTATATGGATTTTAATGATATATTTATGCCTTATAGCATCTATCCTTTTTTATCATGATTATAACTGTATTTTAAACACCGATCTTGCACTTTGACTCTAATTTGGTGAGCAAAGTAAAGTAAAAAAAAGAAGGGTAATAAATAATGGAAAAAGTACAATAGCATGAATATTTATCTAGGTTTTATTGTTTTAAAAATAATATTCTTTCAACCACTGTAGTGCACATTTCAATTTTATCCAAGTGAGTATACTTGAGCTGCCCATACTAAGAAAATAATATAGATAATCCAAGTGACATAGTGGACCCTTAACCATCGCATTCCTAGGACTCTTTTGAGTTTTTAGTTCCTTTGTTTTTTGTCTCAGTATTATGGTAGCATTTTAACAAACAATGCATTATGATTGCAATTTTTTAATATATTTTTACTGCTATGAGCTGTGACTAGTATTTATTATGTTTTTATTGATAATGTCTTTGCACTGTGCTCTCTTATGGTTCGCTGAACCGACTAAAGTTGAATTGAATTGGAAGTGGATTAATTGGTGGCTGCACTGCCAGGTTAACACATGAACAGGTGGATGGATGGACAGACGTGTGACCCGACCGAGTGGTATTGAACTCTGGTTCCGTAAATAGATTATGGAATTCAATCATTCAATCTATTAGGTGTTTATAAAGCGCGCTACTCACCCATGAGGGTCTCAAGGCGCCGGGCGGGGGGGGGGGGGGGGGGTAGTGCAGCTCCGTTTCAGCCGAGGAGCCAGGTCTTGAGGTTCTTTCTGTGTGCAGGGTGGGGGTGCGTCTGATGTTGATTGGGAGCTCGTTCCAAGCTTTGGCGGCGACGTAGGAGAAGGATCTTCCACCTGCTCTGGTTCTGTGAATGCGGGGGTCTCTGCCACAGCGAGGTCGGCTGAGCGGAGGTTCCTTTTGGGTACGTGGAAGGAGACTCTGTTGTTGAGGTATTTGGGTCCGATGTTGTACAGTGATTTGTAGGCGTGGGTGAGCAGTTTGAAGGTTACTTTCTTCTCGACCGGGAGCCAGTGGAGGTCTTGTAGGTGTTGGGTCATGTGTTCGTGCCGTGGGGTACCGAGGACGAGTCTGGCGGCAGTGTTCTGGATGGTTTTGAGCTTGTGTAGGAGAGTCCTGTTGATTCCGGCGTAGAGGGCGTTGCCGTAGTCCAGTCTGCTGATTATGAGTGCGTGGGTGACGGTTTTTCTGCATTCAGGGGGTATCCATTTGAAGGTTTTGCAGAGGATGCAAAGGCAGTTGAAACTTGGCAAGTTGGAATTGGCAAGAAGGCTACCAGATCTCGGCAAGCCTTTATCGTTTTCGCGAATTGTGGAAATTTGAGAGCAGCACATTACAGTGACTGTGCGCACATAAGGCTAGATCGGCACGTTACTGAAGCAAGCCTTTATATTGAATTTTTTTTAATACTGGGATATCCTACCAACAAAGTTGAAGACAGTCTGCTCTTCTGGAGGGTTATCCTTTCCTAGAACCCAAGTATTGAGGGTTGGACCATTGAGATTTAACTGTCCAGTGAATTGGCGCCTCTGGCAAATACCTAAGTGCCTTGGTCCCCAGAATTCCTATCCTGAAGAGACCCCGATATCCGTAGTGGGGTCTAAATGTCGTCGGCAACCAATAAAGGATAGTACAAAGAACACTAGAACATACTCCAGGAACTATTGATTTATTCAGAATCCCTAAAGGACATCGTTTGAATTCCAAAAACCAACTTCTCAACAGTCACAATATGTTTGATCACATGTTGCTTATGGTCACTTCACTAGAGTCACTCCCTTCTAAGTATATAAATAGTATCAATACATGTTGTGTTTTATGAGTGTATATTTTTAATTAAGAATTTTGTAACTGCAAATAAATATCACCCACTTCGGCTGAAGTGATTGTTATAAAACATATATTTTCCTATGGGCTACTCTTCTCCAGTTAAAGGTCGAATGGAACACTGGACAGTTCGAACTAATTTGAACAGATTGATTGTATCATTTTAATTTTTTCTTTCTGGTTTGTGATAAAATCATTGCAAAAAGTGAGATATTTGCTAAAGTAAAAAAATCCTTATTTAAATGAGTTCCTTGTGAACGATTGTGCTGGGGGCGGGGCTGATGTGATTTATGAGAGGTGAAAGGAATTCTGGCTGTTATTAAAAAATGAAGTTGGCAGACAAAATAAATGCAGGTTTCCTCATGAGGTACCTTTGGTTTTATAAAGATACACAGCTGCCAAGTGAGTATATATCATGTGTGACACCTTGAGCCAGTTCCTGACTTTTTGTCAGTAGTGCTTTGCATGCTGGGATTTTTAAATCCACACTTACAATGTGTGAAATGAAACTCCAAGCCTCAAACTGAGTCGTGCTGTTGGCTAAAAAGCCAGGACTGATTAAAGACTTGACATGCGACCATTTGGCAGCTATGAAAATGGAAAAAGGCTCCTTGCACTGCTGTGAGATGGTAGAAGAACGTTAGGTATCGGAGGGGCTACTGGCTTTGCTCGTCTGGGATTAAATATCGATTTGGCTAACAACACTTTTCTCTGCTTTCAGAAAAAGAAACTAACGTTTGAAAATGTAACTTTACTGCAAACCACCAGTCCAAAATTACTAGTATAGATGGGAGATTTCTAGCACATGACCTACGTAGCCGCTACACCATTAGCTACTCAGAAGCAAACAACAACTAAGTAAGCCCAGTGTCGGACTGGCCTACTGGGCACTCAGGCAATGCCCATAGGCTCGTATGAAAAGTCAGTGTGTGGGCCTGTTTTTAGGACGAGCCTGGGCAGCACATGCACTACTCTGGGAGGCCTGCTGTATTGAGGTAGGGACTTGAAGCTCTGCCCCTCTCCCCCCACATTTGTAATTGGCTTGTGTCATTGTCTGCTGTACACTGTTGCTGTTCATTGGTCAAAAGGCTTAGTAGTCTCTACTTAGTACCGCTTTGTCTCATTTTGTAACCTCCCATGGCGACACCCCCTGTTACGTGTGTTGTTGCTTGGTAGGCTATAATTACAGCCTCCAAGCACTATTTTCTCAAATAGCTTTGTCCTGCTTGCTGTTGCAGGCAGGACACGGCCTCTCTGAATGCTTTTAAAAAAATGTATAGAACGCATTTGCAATGCAGTGGGTCTTGCATTTGCAAGAGGTTAAGCTTTTGGTATTGTAAATGACAATGCCTTTTATTTATCTGTTTTAAAAACAACATGTAAATAAAAGGCATTGTCATTCACAATGCCAATAGTTCAAACTCTCTTAAATGCGAGACCTATTGCATTGCAAATGCTTGTTGGCAGTTTGTGGCCCTGTTTTATTGTCTTGTGCGCTGTTTTTTACTGTTGATGTCCGTGATATTTCCACAAACATCACCCGCAGCAAGCACAAATACATTAGTTTCCACATACCTTACAAAACACCTCTAAAGTGTGTTTTTACAAGTTGAAAACTGCTACAATATGCAAATTTGGGCCACTTTTTTAGCAATCTGATTTTCTGGTGTGACCATTTTTATTTTGGGGCCCGGGCCTATTTTCTGTCCCACTTCGACCCTGAGTAAGCCATCTGATCCTCCTACTACAACAAAAAAGAACAAGGCCTTGCAAGTGTAGTGGGGTTACAGGGGCGGCTCCTCTGCTATGGCGAAGGAACACTAACTGCAGAGGCAAACGAAAAACAAAATGACATCACAAGACGCCAGAGCACTATTCATATTATAACAGGAAAATGTCTTTCATGTCTCGAGACCACCAACACCCTTTGTGAACCTTGAATATTCCAGCTACTATAATGACTGGACATAAAATTGGCATTTCATGCCAGTCAGCTAAAAAGTCTGTCAAAGAAGACGGATGTTAGAAATTATATATAGTTTGATCAGGGTGGAAAGTTAAACTTTGAATTGACAACTCGACTCTTTATTCCAAAGTTGTTAATCTATTTTATTTTATTCTCTTCCTGAATACATTTAAAAACAGCTACACAAAAAATGACATCTCGAGTCTTACGTACATTGTCTTACACCAAGATGAGCAGATACTTTGGTTGCTAAGAAACACAAGGAATTAAAGTTGTCTGACATATGAAACCTTTGAGAACAGAGAGTATTATTGAAGTTTAATTAGAATGATTTTATCCGCTGAACTGCTTCAAAATGTCAACAGGCAGTGGAAAATATTGCATCCAAGGCTGTATCTTTTCACAGTAGCATGCCTTGGTGTAAAGTATTGTAAACATAAGATAATATTGGTACAATATGGTGGTATGGCACAACTCAGCATCAAATCACAGTATCCAGATTTTCATGGACTTAAATGGGCTGCCCGACCACTAAGTTGTTATTTACAATGAGCACGCGTTTGAGAGAGACTCGCTTGATTTAAAATCTGATCTGATGAGGTTACCTTCTCCATCTGCCCTCTGCTTCCTGGTTTAAAGGATTGGTCCTATGGACTATTATCCCCCTCAATCCCCCCAACCAAGACAAAAGAGGCTAGGTGTACCAAAACAATGTGAAAAATGTCCGAAATATGAAGTGTGTCTATGCAGACGTGTTTGGGACAGAGCTTAATTTGGAAGGGAAAAAAAAGTGCCATGACACTCTTCTGGAGGCCACTGCAGCTTGCACAACACATCACCCTTGCCATGCTGCCAATGATAGTAACAACACAACTGCTACCATCCCCTCCTACACGTGTGAGAATTCGGACGTGCCTAACGCCTAACAAAAATGAATGTGTCCTTGTGTAACGAAACTGGTGCTATGTAAAGCGCTCTGATACCCGATATCTTTGGGTCTAGTTTGTACTATATAAAACTAAAAAAAAAAACTCTCTCAGGCCTCCAAAGCTATAAAAATAGCTTGGCCGGCAGTTAAATCATATTTAATGTTTATTTAATTAGAAATTAACTGTTGTTGAGGTCATCTCTAAATTAGCCAGATAGCGCCACCCTGTGGCAGACTGTCATACGTGCTGGTGTTGACAACTGAATACGGGTGCTGAGCCAGCGGTTTACAATAAGCACTGGTTTGGGAGATTCCGAGTAGTGAAAATCTGGATTGTGTAAGAGCGATATCTGGCTGGAGGGAAGTAATTCTGTTTCTGCCCTGTTATAATACTTGGTGAAGTAGTCCTGGCGCATTTAGGGCCCGATTCAATATGAGCCTTTTCTGCTATAGTGGAGGCTGCGCGCAGATAAGGCGCCGCAAGCGCGGAGACCCTGCCACGACTCTGGAGGCTCTTTGTGAATCGGGCACTCAAAGTTCTGATATTAAGAATGACATGTATAGAAATCTTCGCTTCTGAAACTATTCTCCTTCCTTTTCTTGATCGACTAGAAAGTATCATGGCGCAAACAAGAATGGACCACCACAGCAGTTACTTAAAATCAAACTATTATTTATCCTGATATCTAGTACCATAAAACTCCATGTGCATAATTTAACACAGTAATGAAATGTTCAGCAATTTTAGTGCATGACAAAAGCATGACTAATTAAAGATCTGCCTCCATTTAAAAAGTTTTAAGAATCGAATAATCTAAAAAGAAAGTCTTCATTATGTCCATATACTGCAGTCACAAAAGATATTTCAGTCTCATTTCCCTAAAGTACAAGTGGGATAGGGAGAACAGTTAGGTTAATCACAGACTTTAGATTGTTACAACCTTACAGATTCATACATGTGCCCCCCCCGCATGAATCCCATGGCTCAGAGGCAGAAGTGTACACATCTACTAATTTCCTCCTTGAAAGCCGAGCCGAAATGTGTAGATGTGTACGCATTGGGTTTTCCAATAAATATGATTTCAGACCACTCCGTGAGTGCTGGTATTTCTTGCAAAAAGTGTACGTTTTCTGTTGAAAATATATATATTGTCGATAGCCAGTATGTAGTTATAGTTAGGATCTAATTCCCATAGACAAAGCATTTTTTGGTTTGCTAATAACTTTGGTGTTGTTCAAAGAGTCTTTACAAAATTTGCCAAAAAAGCCGCCTACTTTGCCTTGTTCTTCTGCATGGAAATTTCCGGGGTGATTCCTCAAGCAGGGGGAGAGAAAAAGTGGCGGGACAAAAAACATGCGTTTGCCATGCAATTTCCAATAGGGATTTTTAGACATGACTACAGCCTGAACCGCTGGACGGAATTACAGCAAATTTGGCAGAAAGCCAGCTCTTGGTCCAGAAAGAGCCCTTTTTTGTTATTTGGTGTAAATACATTTTTTTTGGAGTTATTAAAGGAAAAAGATTTATAAATATTTAGGTACATGGACAGTTTGCAGATCCACTCACCAATGATCCGTGGATCTAGAGGGAAAAGCAAGACCCTGATTGGCAGACCGCAACCAGAGAGGTAAGTTGCGACAGCCATTTTGTTTTTCGGATCGGGCAGGGGGGAGAAAAAGCAAAGAAAAGGTGACATAAGAGATCAGGATACTACTTTCCTGACTGTATAGGAGAGATGGAGGGGTCCCTGAGGGACCCGTTATGGGAATATTGCCCATGTTTGTTTTTGGATGATCTGCGGATCCATGAATCTACTGCGGCACTCAGCGCTGCCCCCTGTGTAAACTTGTGAAGGATCCACGGATCCAAACAACAATGAAAAAAAAATCACACACCAAAACCCACTTTGCACGGCCAAAGGCCGTGCGCGGTGTGGGGTTGGGTGCATGCCGGGGTGTTGGACCAAGGGAGAAAGCCATGCATGGCGGTTTTTGTATTAATGTGCAGTAATTATATATTACTTTACATGAAAGTAACCATAGAAATTCATGGAAAAAAACAAAGGTTACAGGGACGTTATAGTTAGGGTGATGTATTACGAATACAAAACCATAGAAATTAAACAGTTACACGTATACTTATAGTTATACTTATTTGAAGAAACTATAACTTGTGCCATTAAGTAACTTTAGGCCAGGAGTTCTAGTTTCTTAACATAAGTATATCTATAAATATAACTTTAACTGCTGAATTTCTACGGTTTTGCATGTGTAAAATGTGTGTGTGTGTATATACATATATATATAAACATATATATATATTAACATAATTAATTAAAAAAAAGTTTTACAATACATACATTTTTGTGATATTATAAATGCATTACTATCTAAATATATATGTATTCATAGTACCAGATTTAAAATGTTTTTAAAATGTAATATGTAAAATAACAGTTTTTATTAATTATGTTACATTATAAATATATATAGTTATTTAAACAAAAGCACAAATATTCATGTGTTTATAAAATATATATATATATATACTATTAAATATTAGTGGAATTTAATTTAGGTGATATTACATTTATTTATTAAAATACTTAATATTTACTACTCTAAATTCTATTTTATTTAAATATCAATATTTGTGATTCGTTTTGGATGATATTAGTGTAACAATATTTTTTTCTACTATTTTGTTACAGGAGCACGATATTGTGGTGAACAATATTTTTGAAACAATATTACTTAACATGACATTGTGTCAGTTATACAATAAAATATATTAATTTAATTAATAAATAATATGATTAAAAATAACTAGAGACAATTCCACACTCACTACCCATTCTATATATAGTTATTAGATGAATAATTTCATTGAAACTTATTGTTTAATTTATATAATTAGTTAACATTTTGTATTATAATGCTCAAGTTTATTTATTTTTACACAAAAAGTAAAATATTAATTTATTTAATTAAAACAAAAATGTTAAATGAAATATACCTTTTAACACTCATAAATATATTACCTATTGGTGGCCGCTGGTAGGTTGTTATAGTTAGGACTGTTTTTTGGCTTACTTATCATTTTGGCATTGTTTGATGAATCTTCATAAAATGTTTCAAAAAAAGTGCCTAGCTGATTCTAGTTGTGCATTGAAAGTTTCGAGTTTATCCATCAAGCGGGGGCCAAGAAAAAGGGGGGGGGGTCAAAAAAAGCGTGTTTGTCATTTTAATTCCCATAGGGATTTCAGACATGACTACAGCTTGAACCGCTGGATGGAATGACACCAAATTTGGCAGAAAGCTTTCTCTTGGTCCAGAAAGAGCCCTTTTTGTTATTTGGTGTAAATCCATTTAGTAGTTTTCTAGATATTAATGGGAAAACAAATTGGTATATCTCGAAGTGCTAAGCCTCTGCAAATATTGACAATCTCGTGCAGAGATCTAATTAGCTTCCAACACGTCAACTAGGAAGTGTTGGAAGCCATTTTGGGACTCTGCCTCAACTGAGTTCCAAACAAAAAGATAAAAAATTAAGAAAAGGGGACTGGGAAGCAATACCCTAAACCCAAGCCTTTGTTCTGGGGGTCATTGTAAGGGCAAAAAAGAGTTTGTAATGTTTTGTTGTTGCTGAATATCATGCCTGATTCACAAATTCAGCAATGTTTTAAAAAAACAATTAAGCACGGTCTCCTGCACATGATTATAAGGCTCCCGGTTTTCCATTTAAATTGATTTTTACAGATAAATACAGAGGGAAAACTTGTTTTCCTTTGTCTGTATTTATAAATAGAAACTGAAAAATACTGCCAAAAGAAATGGTCAGGTGAAATCTGAAATTGCAGCCATTAAACTGCCTCCTTGGAGAGGGATGAAAAAGTGTAGCCAGGAGCGCTTAGTTTTTCCACCCCCAAGTAGAAGGAAGCACAGGGAAATATATATTCCAATCACAAACATGCAAACTGAGAGGGTTATACAGCGCATTAGTTGCTCATTTCCCCCCTGCACAGAAAGTCGGTACAAATACGAGATAGCAGAATATTCTTCAGTAATGGAGCAAGCAGGGGAGAAAATGTAGTCCGTGCCCATCAACCTTAACGAATCTCGAACTGGTCCACGATGGGCAGAGGGTGTACTGAAAGCTACAATGCAAACAACCATAATCCAAAATGTGGAAACAGACCACAAGGCAGGTAACAATAATAAGGGAAATTTAGCCCACCTAGGCATAGCTGCTCCATACTGAGAGCTCTCCCTTAAGTTGCTCACGGAAAAACTAATCTACAGGCAGCAGCCACCCTTTCACAAAAACGGGCTTAAAAAAAAGAGGTGTGAAAATCCCCCAGAACATCAACTGCAGCCACAGCAACCTTTGTTTTTTTGTTTTATGGGAGAGTGAAAGAGGTCGATGGGGTACGGGGGGGGCAAAATTTCTGTAGCACCATCTTAGTACCGGAGGAGTTGTGAACTTAAGTGTGGCAGAAGCAACCGAACACAAGCATTGGCAACACCAATAGGGCCGGCTTTCATGAGCAAATACAGGCACAAACAAATGCCATTTTCAAGTATTGCATATACAAAGGCTATTTAGCACATTAAAGCTAGTCCTTTCTAATAGTGGGGGGGAGGGGGGGAAAGGATGTCTTTCTGCATATAATGTTCTTGTAAATCCAGTATTTGTAAAGCGCACAGCTACCCGTAGGCATCCTGGTGCTGGGGGCCCTCGGGAAGATGAAGCAAGCGATTGCCCAGAGTCACATGATGCCGGGCTGACCTGCCGCTGGTGCCGGAGATCGAACCATGACCCCCAGCGTCCAACGTCAGTTGCCCTGGCCGCTGCGCCACACCTCTTCCCTTCAGGAAAAAGCAACTTAATATGACAGACACTAATAATTTAGTATACTTTTTTGTGGTAATCCACTGTAAAAACTTGTCATGCATCCCGATGGAAGCACTTTCTAGAGGGTGCAATGAAGCACAAAACAGCCAATGGTATGTGGTGAGAAAAAAACACTCTTGTAGGTGGATACTAAGCTCGTTCTATGTATATTTTAAAAAAGGGGTGACAGTAGGACTTTGCAGACAGCTGCGCAAACAAGACCTAATCAATACCACAAATTCACACATCTTTTCCAAGAGAAGAGGGTAGACATTTGCTTCTGATATGTAAAGTGCACTTACCATAGGCTCCAAATTCAGAAACAGCTGTGGAGTGGCCATGTCAAAGATGCCAAAGCCATAATCTTTACTGTGAATGAAGTATCCAGAATAATGCCACCAACAACACAAGCGGGTTTGAACCAACCGTGACTGCATTCATGCCCAGTCAGGACATGCATGATCACGGAAGTGCGACTCCAAAATTACACAAGTGCCTTTTTTTTTTAAATTACCAACCAAATTGCGTTTACTTAATTTGGCATATATATAAATATATGTAAACCTATTACAACTGACTGCAAGTGTTCTTTGTCTATTTAAATAAATGTGGAAGAATACTAGCTGTAGCGTCTCCTTTTGCTTGAAACAAAAATAAATGTGGAAAAATACAGATAAAATCACCCAAAAATAAATATGGATGAATACAGACAAATGTAAAAAAAAGAAAAAAAACATAAAACCAGGAGCCCTAATTATAAGATAGCCCCCGGGTGGGGCATTTAAGAGTCAAAAAAATAAAGGAGAGGCACCCGGGTCCCCCCTCCTAAGGCTCTATTGAGTCCCGGGGACCATCACCTCCCGGGGGTTCTATAACTGTATTTGAGGGGTGCAATGCGGAACTCCCTCCATGGGCTCTAAGGAGCCCCAGGGGCCACCACCTCCTCGGGGCTAAAATAAAACATTTAATGGGGGGTTGCACTGACCCCCCTTACCTCGAGGACCACCACCTCCCTAGGGCCTATGAAATATGCAAAACTGGGAAGGAGCCGCGTCATCCCACACTTTGGCTATATATGGCCAGAGGGACACCACCTCTCCAGGGCTGGCCCATGCCAATTATTGGAAGCAAGCTGCTCGGCCCCCCTCCTGGAGCCCTTAATGGCCATCAGGACTGCCACACCCCCCAGACACAGCTCCTGCTATCTCCTCAGGTGCCCAATCTCAGGAGATAGTGGATTGCTTTAACTTGGCAGGGGCTGTGACAACTCCTGGCAAGCGAGAGCAAACACTAACTCCGCTCCCAGCAAGCGGGAGCTGTCAAACTTAATCCGCTCACTGGGTGTGGTGTTTTCATCTGTTTCCCTGTCCGCTGTTATGCAGGCAGGGAAACAGATGAAAGATTGCTTCTGTACACAGGGAGCTGTATATTTAGCAGCTCCCTGCATGCAGGAGCAATGCTGGCTGCTACAGGAGGTGGGGAGCATCTTAGTGCAGGTAGACAGTCCCCAGGGGCAAAAATGGTCCGGGTATGGGCTGATGGGGTACCCAGGCAAAAATTGCCCCAGGGAGGGTGGTCACATAGCCCCCTGGGGATGTGGGCCTCGGGATCCAAATCAGGAAGGAGGGCCCTATAGGGGATGGCCTGCGGCCAGGCATTGCATCCAACACACGCCGCGCACATCCAGAAGCCGTGCGTGGCGTTGGGTGCTTATGGAGGGCTGGACCTGCAGCAAACATACACCGTGCATGGCATAGGCTAGTTGTATATAAGGGGTTGGCTGCAAGGTGTGTTCAACCCCCGCAGTGATTGGATTAACATAAAGTAATTTAACTACTTGGTCCCTGGTATGATTCCCTCACCTATCCATTTTACTCTTTTGTTTTCACCCAAGGGTGTCACATATCCCGCGTGCACTGCTGATGGGGTTCCTCTTTATACCACTCTTTTATTGTTTTTGCTACAGTGTAATGGAACAAAACAGATTGTGGAATTTTCATGGGTCTCTAGTTGTTTTTGCACTGATTAGATTTCGTCCTTTTCCCTACCCATAACCAGGGTTGACAGTATGCATGGGGGCCCGGTGCAACTCCACCTGTGGCACCATTATTAGCTAAGCCCTTGCTTCTGAAGTTTTGCTGCAATTACAAAATTCAATACAAAAATCATTAATATTGAAATGTGGTTTATGAAGACTATTAATCTATATGTTGATATACAGGTTTTCTCGCATAGAAGTAATGTCACCAACAAAGGGTGTGGCATAAAGTGTGATTCTCATTTGTGCTCCTGTTGTGCTCCTGATATTTTAGATTCAACTATAAATATTGCTGAATGCAATCCTTTGGATATAATGTTTACCGTATTTGTTTTTCTGAATAATATAATAAATGATTTGTTTAATTCATTGCTAAATCACACATGTTATGTATGCCAAATGATATCTACATTCAACAGACTTTGGGTCAAATTTAGATCTTGGCAGGCGGGTCACTCGATCACACCAGTAACGGATATCCCGTCTGCCGAAATATAAATCCCTTCATATCAAACGGGATTTATATTTCGGCAGACGAAATATCTGTCATCATTGTGACGGAGTAACCCATCCACCAAGATTTAAACCAGGCCCTTTGTTAGGGATTACATGGGAATCCTGAGCATTTTATGGCTAAAATGTGTTTTTTCTTCAGTGCAAATAATTACATTCATAAGGCCAAAGACTTAACCTGGATTTGATAAAGAGCGTGCAGCTGCACAAAGAAAATGCTGCAAAGAATGAAATATGTTCTCGTAGTTAATAAATCAACAGATTTAGAGATTGCCACCCCAGAATTTAAGACAAATCACAAGAAATTGATAATAAAGAAAAGAACAAAGGGCAATTGAACAAGTGGCATTGATTACATATGAAAGAGTAGAAGGAAAACAGACAACCTTGAAGTATTTATGACACAGTAAGGTAGATGCATATTCCATCTTTATTGTCTGCTGATGTGTCAGAAGATAGTGAGGTTATTCCAGGTCCTGAGTTTGTAAATTCTAACATGTGTGATGTGTTGACACCTTTTGCCTTGCTTAACATTCTGGAGTCTTTATTGAAACAGGAAAATAGGAAGCACCTGTGCTTGATGAAAATGACTTGTATATATCAGAGCTAAGCACCCAGCAACTTACATTTTAAGAGAGACGTGCTGTTTCATATCATGGTAATTATATCAATTTATATGAACAAGCATTGGAAAAGCCAATAAATCTGGTGTTGACTGCAAGACTTTTAGTTTTTGTCTGTGCTTGGTTTGTTTTACCAGGAGTTTTATAAAGGGTTATAATTGAATCAGCTGCCAGGCCCTTGCCAATATAAAAAAAAATTGGCTGTAAGCAAAACAATTTCTTGGTATCATAAAGCATACATTGTCATAATAGTTCCTGGTACTGAAGGAAACTACTTTGTGAGAACATGTGCTCCTTGTGAAAGAGCAGAATGCCATCACTCACAGTGAATTTGACCAATAACTGAAGTGATCAATAACACAAGTGGTCCCTATGGGGGGAGTGTACCCTTTGACTTCCACAGCAATACTTTCTTTAGGAACCCTTTTTACGAATAAAGTTTGTTTATGCATTTAATGTATTATTTTCATTTCAGTAAAATATTGTTTCAAAAATAAAGACAAGAAATCAGTAATATCAAGTAGCAAGATAATGTGGTCCTATTTAATGATGGCTCAGCAACAGTAAAACAAAGTGATCCAGTGAATAAATAGTGCACTGGTGCCATACACAACAACATATACATGTGACTGACAGGGATAGTGTGATGTTATTTATGACATTCATATTACGAGTGTCGAAATCCACAATCATATTAAAAAATAGTCCATATTTGAAAATTGACTATCATCAGGACAGTAGATTGAAGGAGACACCTAAAGGGAAGAAAGAATCATGTGTAAGTATCCTTGAGGCTGAGTTCCAAGAATGATATATTGTGAAAACGAGATGTTGTGACATACCAGAAGAATTTTGGCAACAGTCCTACAATCCTAGGGAGTGTCTAACTCAATGGATACATAATCTGGCTTTGTCTTTGAGATGCAACAAAATTAAGTGTCAATAAGACCCGTCCTTTGTGCACTGTAACAATGGTTACTAATACCTTTTCAATAAATTGTCTTCAACAATATTGTTGTATAACTCATTTCTTTCAGAAACACAAAAATCCTCTAAGAATTCCACAAGTAATTCAATCGTAAATGTAAAGTATTTAACATGTATACATTCAATTTTATTCAAAGAATGTCCATGAGGTACATCTTTTCATTCCAACTTCAAAAATGAATAAAGTTTTCGAGAATTATCTTGCTGCCCAATGCATTTCGAGCCTTGTTTGGCTCTTCTTCAGGGGCCAATTCTAAGACATAAACAAAAAAATATGTACTATACAAGTATAATGCTAGCATCATTTGTCTCAAAACAGCAAATACATACAGCTTATTTTAGAAAAATGGATCGTAGATGTCTTTGGTACACGACATTTAAATTAAATTCACAGGAAGCCCTCCACCAGAGATGTGACGCGTGTCAAGGTGTGTGATCTTGATTCAACTAGGAAAGACTGCTAATCTGCGTTTAAAAAAGGTTTACACTGAGAAAATTATTTGTTGACTAAGTTAAGTTAGTGGGTGCCTCTCCAAAAAATATTGTTTGTCTTTGAGATGGCAAGCTGTAAGGACAGACTGTGTATTGTTATGATCTTATTTAGTGTCATTGAATCATAGATTAACTATTCTGAATTTTATTTACCATAGGGGTAAGAGTCTGGCTGAAAAAGGTCAAGGAATAGGGGTGAGTTGAGTTGAGTTCACAATGTGCTAGACTATTGAAATATCGTCTGTAATAATCAAAAAGACAAAAGGCATGAAAACCCTTAAGAGATACTGTGCAAAATCATGTCTAACAGAACTGGGGGTTGTGTTTGCCCCTTGTTTGAGGCAAACCCAAAGGAAAATTGATGTGGCTACCCTTATGCATGACAAACTTATGCATACCATGAAAGGTCTAACCTGTACTAGAGGGGTTATACCCTGTCAGGTTTCTACCTATAAAAATGGCAAACAAAAAATAAATGTAATCAAAAATGCTGCATTGGAAAATCTTGGGAGGGTCAACGATGCATGAGGAAAGTATTAATCAGACCTATCTTATGCATTAGAGATATCAACACATGACAAGAAGAACCGGCCGATCAATCAGTGCCTGTCATATGAAAGAAGTCGTGCAAGTACCCCTAAGCGGTTACCACCAACTCTAACCATGGGCACAACTGTGGCACGTGTTCTTTAACACTTGTTTGGGAATTTATCAAGTGGAAACATCAAACGAAATGTAACTAAGTGGCTCGGGCAGCTAATTATAGTGTGCACAATGCTAGTGCAATTCAGTATCTTCTTTTTAAACAGCAACACAACATCGTTCTCTTAACTGTTGCTTATGGCCCTCAGGAAATGATTGGCAAAGTGATTATTAATCTGATAAATCTAGACATTTAAAAAATTCCATAATTAGTTATAAAATAAAAAGGTACCAACATGTATAATAATTTTCAAACACCCGGGCGAACTTACCCAAGACCAGACAAATGGCGACACAAGGATCAGTATTGCTACAAACCAAATGAAATTAAAATTAGGCCAAAACATATTGGAAAGCATTGTGGCAATGGTCTAACCTCACCGATTAAGCTCTTAATCATTGTGTCAAAGAGCGCAACACAGCTGCACTGAAACCAAGGCTGGTAGTGTGAACCTGAGCAAGGGGCTAAATAGACCACCCAGGGTGCACGTAACATGCACGAGGATGAAGCGGCGAGACACGCGTTTCCTAAAAGTGTATCACCTATTCAGGGATCGCTTAAGAGTCAATTATATTCATGGTATAATTTAAGGAAATAGTACAGTGGCCTGAATTGGGTTGAGGTCGCACAATTAAAAAAAACCTATATAAACGCATTGATGAATTCAACAAAAAGTGAGGAAATACTGCCCCTTAGGAAAATAAACTATCCAAGAGAACGGCATAGAGCCCAGGTCCAACTCAAACCTTGTTGAGTCTGGTATGAATCAAGTGCTTAAAAATCAAAAAAATCATTGCGTGCACCATTATATGCGAACATGTATGTCAAAAAGAACATCATTTTTAAAGGTCAAGACATCGATTATAGATGACTGAACTGTATTAGAAGAGTGTACATGTGATATTATGTCTAGCACTAGGTGAATAGATTAGGTAGACATGATATCCGTCCAAAATGCATCGTCCGGTGCCGGAGTAGAATTTGAAGGCCTTGGAATGATGGTGAAAAAATTACCTACATCTCAATCTTCATACAAATGTATATACAAAAGCAAGTTGCCAATGTTAAGAAAACATGTAAAAGCAGTATTGCAGGGTCTGGAAAGAGTTAAACGAGTCTGACATAAAACAGGAAAAGCCTAAAATCATATTAACATACATCGTCAGGTGGCAAGTTATATTATCAAAACAATCTTGTGAATACTGGCGAATGATTCCTCCTATCAAGTGTTTATCACATTGTTCATATGAGGGTAGCCCGTCTCCAGTCTTCAAGGGTATTCAGACCATGTGTTACTGTGTGGCATTTGTCCATCCAAGACAGTTCTCTTCTGGAGACATGACTGGCTTTATCTCCTTCACGAGGTCCAAGTGAGATCTGTTCGATCACTTGCCACTTCAAGTCGTCACTACTATGATGATGCCTTTGATAGTGCATGACAAGTGGTCTTCCCGATGTGCCACATTTTATTCTGCTCCTGTGTTGCAGGATTCTGCACTTCACCTTTTGTGTCATCTGTCCACTGTAAATGAGTTGGCACAGACACCAGATCGCATAGATGACATCCAGTGTGTTGCAGTCACTGGAGTTAGGTAATGGCAACATTATTATGGGTGAAGTTACTTGGCTAAACTTACATGCCACACATTGGCCACATTTGAAGTGTCCCACTTTTGCAGGGAATCCCCACAGAGTATTGAGGGTAGTTCTGGGTGACTGGGGTAATGCAGCCCTAACTAGGGCATCTTTTAGGTTCCTTCCCCATATAAAAGAAAATAGGGGTACTACCTTAGTCGTAAGATGTTCTTCTACCAGTCCCCAGTGTCTCTTTATGATCTTTTCCACTTTGTTACTGACTGGGATAAACGTGGTGATACACAGTTCTTCAATCAGGGTATCTTTTGGTTACGGTTCGAGCAGATCTTCCCCATGATTATACCATGCCCTTTCCCTCGATTGCCTCACCAGGCCTCTTGGGTATCCCATTTATATGAGTTTTTTATGAGTATGTCAGACTCCTTGAAGTAGTCAAGTCTTCTGGTGCAGTTCCTGCAAACACACAGGAATTGCCCTAAGGGTAGATTATCCCTAAGGCTTCTAAGGATGGCTACTGTTTAATGTAATAGGGAATTCCTTTCTGTAGGTTTTCTACTTTCCCACCCTGAGATCTAAAAAGGGGATGCTATTCCTGCTTTGCTCCATCGTACATTGTATGTTTTTCAATCTGCTATTGAGCCCTGGGTGCAATAGGTAGAATTCAGCTGGTGTACCCCTCCAGATTAGAAAGACATTGTCAATGTACCTGCATATCAATTTTACTTTGGGTTTACCTCAACCAAGGGGCAATTAGAACCCACTTCTCTGTTTTGTTAGACATGAACTTGCACAATACTTTTTAAGGGGCTCCATACCTTTTCTTTTTTTGATTATTACAGATGATACATCAATAGCCTAGCATGTTGTGAACTCAACTCACCCCTATTCCTTGACCTTTTTCAGCCAGGACATACCCCTTTGCTAAGTGAAATTCAGGATAGTTAATCTATGATTCAATGACACTATATGAGATCATAACAATACACTGTCTCTCCTTGTGGCTTGCCATCTCCAAGAGGGAGCCGCATGATGTATCTATTGAGTTAGACACTCCCTAGGATTGTAAGGCTGTTGCCACAGTTATTATGGTATGTTACAACACCTCACTTTCACAATATACCATTCTTGGAACACAGCTTCAAGGATACTAACGCACCATTCTTTCTTCCCTTTAGGTGTCTCCTTCAATCTTTTGTCTTGATGTTAACCCTTTTCTGATTAATTTTGCATTGTGGGTCAAAACATCGACAATTTTCAAACGTGAACTGTTTTTAAAATTGATTGTGTATTTTGACACTTGTAATACGAATGTCATAAATAACATCGCATTATCCCTGTCAGTCACATGTGTATAATATTGTGTATAGCACTAGTGCACTATTTATTCACTGTATCACTTTTTCACTGCACCATCACTAAATAGGAGCACCGTATCTTGATATCTGATATTATCGAATTCTTGTCTTTATTTTTGAAACAATATGTTGCTGAAATGAAAATAAATACATTAAAAAAAACTTTACTTGTAAGAAGGGTTCCTTAAGAAACTATTGCTGTGTGAGTCAAAGGCTTCACTTTCTCCATAGAGACCACTTGTGTTATTAATCACTTCAGTTATTGGTCAATTGCACTGAGAGTGATGGCATTCTGCTCTTTCACAAGGATCACATGTGCCGACAAAGTAGTTGCCTTCAGTACCCACAACTATTACAGCAATGTATGCTTTTTGAGACCAAATAATTGTTTTGCTGTGAAGCAATGTGTTTTTTAATATTGGCAAGGGCCTGGCAGCTGGCTCAATGATAATATTTTACAAAGCGCATGAAAAACCAAGCACTGACGAAAACTAAAATTTTGCGGCCAACACCAGATTTATTGGCTGTTTCAATGCTTGTTCATATAAATTGATACAATTACCATGATATCAAACAGCACATATCTATCTTAAATTGTAAGTTCCCATATGCTTAGCTCTGATTTATACAAGTAATTTTCATCAAGTGCAGGTGCTTTCTCTTTTCCTGCATCAGTAAAGACTCCAGAATATTAGGCAAGGTAAAAGGTGTCAACACATCACACATGTTAGAATTTACAAAATCAGGACTTAGAATAAACTCACTATCTTCTGACTCATCTGCAGACAATAAAGGTGGAATGTGCATCTACCTTATGGTGTCAAAAATATTTCAGGGTGGTCTGTTTTCTCTCTACTCTTTTGGATCCAATTTTTGTTTTTAAATCCAACCAGTCATATTAAATGTATGCCACTTGTTCAATTTCTCTTCGTTCTTTCTTTTTCATCAATTTCTTGTGATTTGTCCTAAATTCTGGGGCGCCTATATCTAAATCTGTTGAATTGTTAACTAAGAGAACATATTTCATTCTTTGTAGCGTTTTCTTTGTGCAGCTGCACACTTTTTTATCAACTCCAGATTACGTTTTTTGCCTTATTAATTTAATTATTTGCACTTAAGAAAAAACACAAATGCTCAGAATTCATATGTAATCCCAAACGAAGGGCCTAATTTAGATCTTGGCAGATGGGTTGCTCCGTCACAATAGTGATGGATATCCTGTCCGCCGAAATATAAATTCAGTAGGACATAATGGATTTATATTTTGGTGGATGGGATATCTGTCCCCATTGTGACAGAGTGACCCATCCTCAAAGATCAAAATGAGGCCCAAAGTCTGTTGAATGTGGATATCATTTGACGTACATAACATGTGAGATTCAGCAATTAATCACATTAGCCTATGTTTCATTAAACAAACCAATCAACATATTATTCGGAAAAACACTTATGGCCAAAATTAAATCTAAAGAATTGCTTTCGGTAATATTTATAGTTGTATCTAAAATAACAAAAGCACAAATGAGAATCCCACTTTATGGCACACCCTTTGCTGATGACATTTCTTTATGATAGAAAAATTGTATATCGACATGTAGATTTATAGTCATCATAAACCACATTTCAATTTTAATGATTTCTACTTGAATATTGCAATTACAGCAAAATTCCAGAAGCAAGGGCTTAGATAAAAATGGTGCAGCAGGTGCAGCAAACACCAGGCTCCCATGCAAACTGGCAACCCTAATCATGGGTAGGTAAAAGGGAGAAATCTAATCAGTACAATTCTTATTCACAACCAACAACATACCCATGAACATTCCACAACCTGTTTTGCTCCACTGCAGAAAACACAGCAAAAGAGTGGTATAAAGAGGAAACCCTGAGTGTTCGCTCCACGAATTGTGGGCAAGGCATAATGACCTCCATGAGCGGTGGACGTGCCATATGTGGAACCCTTGAGTGAGAACAAAAAAGTAAAATGAATAGGCGAGGGTATCATACCAGGGACCAGGTGGAGAGGGTGAAACCTGTTAACATGAAGGAAAGGGCTTATGTGGAGCCAGTGGTTAAGGGTGGGGACCACCAGAACTTATTTTTCCTCATCAGACTTTCGTCCAGAGCAAGAGAGAGAAGAACATAAAAGAGTGAAAGAATGAAGAATGTGGGAGCCTACAAGTTAGTGGGTGGGTTTAGAGAAGGCAGGCAAGTGGCTCTAAAACCTAAGTGGTACAATTAGATGGCACTATTAAGCCAAAACCATCCCGGATGTATCAGAAGAGTGCTCGGGAGTCCACAAGGATTGGGATACAAATTCTAACGTTTACAGGCTGACTAATCATCATAGCCCTGTGCCCCCACTCAGCAATTTCAAAAAGGGAATAGGAGTGTCAACTGTGGGGTTAAACAATTAACAAACACTATAATTGACACTAAGAATTAAGAAGCAATCAAGGAATGATGAACCTTCCCTCATGCTCACCCATGACAATTCTTTTCCTAAGGTAGAGCATTCTGATACATATCTACAAAGATGATAGACACCCATTTTTAGTCCGCAATAAAGCCTGCAGTAGCTCCCCGGACAGCAGTCTACTGAAAGAGATCTAACAATCACCCAACACTCAAACCTCCACACCACTTATCACTCAAGAGTATTGGTGATAAAAGCAGCAATCAGTTCCATCATGCAGAAAGCCAGGCACCTTTATTATCCATGCCATGCTTCTGTGAGGCAGCAAGTAACCAGATGCTACATACTGCATAGGCCTCAGCACTTAAGGGGAGATCTTGATGTGTCCTGTCCCCCTTTGCATCTCCTTCTCTGCCCAGCCCTTCATGACTGATTCCAGTCATACTCGTTCCTGGATAAAATAGTCACCCTTGCATCCAGGAATCATAACCTTATTCCACATGCCAGTAGGGCTCTCGTCAACATGGTTGGGCAACCCAGAGGTGTCTAACAGCTGTCTCCCATGCCTATGAGAATAATTCCATGTCTTCCAGTTTATATAATGCCTTGTCACCACACCCAGTTTGCCACATCATAATCAACATGGTAGCCATCTCCATATCAATCAATCAATCAATCAATCAATCAATCAATCAATCAATCAATCAATCAATCAATCAATTTAATCAGTACTTGTAAATCGCGGCATATCTCCTGTGACAGTATTCAGGGACTAGGTTGCTGGGCTTAGTCGAAGAGCCAGGTCTTGAATTTCATCCTGAAGTTGGTCAGTGAGGGTGATGTTCAGAGGTGGAAGGAAAGGGCATTCCAGGACTTCGCGGCGAGGTGGGAGACGGAGCTTTTTCTGTGGCTGCAACAGATGTGCAGTGTCTGTGCCAGGGCAAGGGAGGCAGAGCAAAGGTTTCTGGATGTCTGGTGGAAGTTCAGAGGGTGGTTCATGTATGCTGGTCTTTGGTCGTGGGGGGCTTTGTAGGCGTGTGATTGTAGTTTGAATTGGCATCTTTTCTGGATGTGGAGCCAGTGGAGTTTCCTGAGGTGCTGTGTGATGTGGGTCCGTTTGGGGAGGTTGAGGATCAGCCTTACCACTGAATTTTGTATCATCTGATAAGTTTGATGGTGGATCCTGCAAACAGTGTGTTGCTGTAGTCCAAACAGCTGGCAGATTAGGGCTTGTGTGACTGTTTTTCTGGTGCTTGTGGGCAGCCATTTGAAGATTCTTCAGAGCATGCAGAGATTGTGGAAGCAGACCAAGGAGACTGTGTCGATCTGTAGTTTCATGGTGAGTTTGCTGACCAGGATGATGGTGAGGTTGCGGTTGTGGCTTTTTGGTGTGGGGGTGGGTCCCAGTTCAGCGGGATACCAGGTGCTGTTCCAGAGGGAGGTATGGTTGCCAAAGATAAACACTTTGGTCTTGTCCGTGTTGAGCTTCAGACAGTAGTCCTTCATCCAGGCTGCGACGTTCTTCATGCAGTTGTTGAAGTTGGTCTTCATGGTAGTGGGGTCTGCTAAGAGCAAGAGGATGAGCTGCGTGTCGTCAGAGGGTTTCTTGAGGAGAGGTCTGATCTTTGCATGCTTCCATGTATTGGGAAATGTGGCTGTGGCAATGGATGCACTTGAGGATGGTGGGGAGTTGGTGGCTGATCTTAACACTTCATAGGTTGAGGAGACAGTTGGGACATGGATCTGTGGGTGCTCAAGAATGGATGAAGTTTATTATGGCTGTGGTCTCTGGTGTGTGGAGCTTTTCCCAACAGGTGACATGCTGGTTGGGAGGTTTCTGTAGGAATGGGGAGGCTGAGGAGGTCGGTGAGTCGGCACTCGAAGTTGCTCTAGATGGTTGATATCTTGGTATGGAAGTGTTTTGCTAGAGGGTCACAGACTTCCTGTGAGGGAGGGATTGTGTTCTCGGTGACTCTTGAACAGGAAAACTATCTGATGATGGTGAAGAGTTCCTTGGTGTGGTTGGCACTAGCCTTGTTGCGGTCTGCAAGGGCATCCTTTTTCACATCTTTGAGTTGTTGAAGGCTGACTGGAAGGTGACTCGGTCTGTATCGTCGCTGCTGATGCGTCATCTTCTCTGTAGTTGTTGCAGCTGCATTTCATTGTGCAGAGTTCCGGAGCGTACCAGCTGGCTGGTTTGGTTGATCTGCAAGTTTTGGCTGGTTTAATGGGGGCAATTTAGTTGGCGACGATCTAGGTGTTGGCGGAGTTCGAATCTGTGGGGTCAACCAGGTGGAAGTTAAAGTTCCCAAGCAAGATGTAGTTGTTGCATTTGATGGCGAGTGGATTGATTAATTCTGTGGTAGTGTCACAGAGGCCGGTTCATAGTCCTGGGGTTCTGTAGGCGAGGGTGCCTTTGATGGTTGTATTGTCGTCAATGTGGAGTTAGCAAGTCATATGTTCCATGATCGGCGTAGTGCAGCGGGTTGATTTTTTGTGGATGATGGCTATGTCCGCTCTATGTTTGTTAGTGTGGTCCCGGTGTTTCATCTTGTAGTTGTTGGGCGTCGGGATGTCGAGGGCCGGAGAGGCGTTGCGTCTTGTCTCGGTGAAGAAAGGTCATGTCGGAGCGAGGGAGGAGATGGTGTCCCAGACTTTGTTAGCATGTTTGCAGACTGATCTGGCGTTGATCAGGAGGCAGCTGGTCTTCAGGTGCAGATCATAGCAAATGCCTTTTTTGTTCCAGAATTGCAAATGAAGAGCAAGAAATCTTTTGCTTTTAATCATGATTTTCTGATAGAAATCAGCAAAAACAAACATCTTGTTACCCTTGTAGAGGATACACCGTAGAGAATCACTATGTTTTCTCGTAGTCAAAGTTACTTGTCTTTTGCATTTGTCACCCTGAGTGGGCAGGGTATGCCCAGATGTGGGTCCGTGCTCTCAATGCCACTGGAATCAAGCTATCCTGGCTGAAGAGGGGTGAAACCCCAAAACCGGTCCTAGGATGCTTGTTTCCAGTCCAGGGAGGACCTGGCTTGGCAATTCAGGTTGGACTCAACCCATGAAGCACAGGGTCAAGACTGATTTGCATATGGCTAGGTTCAAACTGGAACGGCATGGTGAGCAACAAAACGATGGATTTAGGCCTAGATCTTTGTACTGGGGTAAATGTATGACATTGTTCTGCATTCTGTCCATCAACTGTTGTTTTAGAATTTGTAACCCCGAATGAGAAGGGTATGCCCAGACGTGGGTCCCGTGCTCTCCATGCCACTGGAATCAAGCTATCCTGGCTGAAGAGTGGTGAAACCCCGAAACCGGTCCTAGGATGCTTGTTTCCAGTCCAGGGAGGACCTGGCTTGGCAGTTTGGGCTGGACTGTTCCCATGAGGCAAAGGGTCAAGACTGATTTGATTATGGCTAGGTTCAAACGGGAACGGCATGGTGAGCAAAAAAACGATGGATTTAGGCCCAGATCTTTGTACTGGGGTGAATGTATGACATCGTTCTGCATTCTGTCCATCAACTGGTGTTTTTGCATTTGTCAGCCTGAGTGGGAAGGGTATGCCCAGACGTGGGTCCCGTGCTCTCCATGCCACTGGAATCAAGCTATCTGGCTGAAGATCCCATGAGGCACAGGGTCAAGACTGATTTGCCTATGGCTAGGTTCAAGCTGGAACGGCATGGTGAGCAAAACAACAATGGATTTAGGCCCAGATCTTTGTACTGGGGTGAATGTATGACATTGTTCTGCATTCTGTCCATCAACTGTTGTTTTTGCATTTGTCACCCCGAGTGGGAAAGGTATGCCCAGACGTGGGTCCCGTGCTCTCCATGCCACTTGAATCAAGCTATCCTGGCTGAAGAGAGGTGAAACCCCAAAACCAGTCCTAGGATACTTGTTTCCAGTCCAGGGAGGACCTGGCTTGGCAGTTCGGGCTGGACTGTTCCCATGAAGCACAGGGTCAAGACTGATTTGCATATGGCTAGGTTCAAACTGGAACGGCATGGTGAGCAACAAAACGATGGATTTAGGCCTAGATCTTTGTATTGGGGTAAATGTACGACATTGTTCTGCATTCTGTCCATCAACTGTTGTTTTAGCATTTGTCACCCCGAATAAGAAGGGTATGCCCAGACGTGGGTCCCGTGCTCTCCATGCCACTGGAATCAAGCTATCCTGGCTGAAGAGTGGTGAAACCCCGAAACCGGTCCTAGGATGCTTGTTTCCAGTCCAGGGAGGACCTGGCTTGACAGTTTGGGCTGGACTGTTCCCATGAGGCAAAGGGTCAAGACTGATTTGATTATGGCTAGGTTCAAACGGGAATGGCATGGTGAGCAAAAAAACGATGGATTTAGGCCCAGATCTTTGTACTGGGGTGAATGTATGACATCGTTCTGCATTCTGTCCATCAACTGGTGTTTTTGCATTTGTCAGCCTGAGTGGGTATGCCCAGACGTGGGTCCCGTGCTCTCCATGCCACTGGAATCAAGCTATCCTGGCTGAAGATCCCATGAGGCACAGGGTCAAGACTGATTTGCCTATGGCTAGGTTCAAGCTGGAACGGCATGGTGAGCAAAACAACTTTGTACTGGGGTAAATGTATGACATTGTTCTGCATTCTGTCCATCAACTGTTGTTTTAGCATTTGTCACCCCGAATGAGAAGGGTATGCCCAGACGTGGGTCCCGTGCTCTCCATGCCACTGGAATCAAGCTATCCTGGCTGAAGAGTGGTGAAACCCCGAAACTGGTCCTAGGATGCTTGTTTCCAGTCCAGGGAGGACCTGGCTTGGCAGTTTGGGCTGGACTGTTCCCATGAGGCAAAGGGTCAAGACTGATTTGATTATGGCTAGGTTCAAACGGGAATGGCATGGTGAGCAAAAAAACGATGGAGTTAGGCCCAGATCTTTGTACTGGGGTGAATGTATGACATCGTTCTGCATTCTGTCCCTCAACTGGTGTTTTTGCATTTGTCAGCCTGAGTGGGAAGGGTATGCCCAGACGTGGGTCGTGTGCTCTCCATGCCACTGGAATCAAGCTATCCTGGCTGAAGATCCCATGAGGCACAGGGTCAAGACTGATTTGCCTATGGCTAGGTTCAAGCTGGAACGGCAGGGTGAGCAAAACAACAATGGATTTAGGCCCAGATCTTTGTACTGGGGTGAATGTATGACATTGTTCTGCATTCTGTCCATCAACTGTTGTTTTTGCATTTGTCACCCCGAGTGGGAAGGGTATGCCCAGACGTGGGTCCCGTGCTCTCCATGCCACTTGAATCAAGCTATCCTGGCTGAAGAGAGGTGAAACCCCAAAACCAGTCCTAGGATGCTTGTTTCCAGTCCAGGGAGGACCTGGCTTGACAGTTTGGGCTGGACTGTTCCCATGAGGCAAAGGGTCAAGACTGATTTGATTATGGCTAGGTTCAAACGGGAACGGCATGGTGAGCAAAAAAACGATGGATTTAGGCCCAGATCTTTGTACTGGGGTGAATGTCTGACATCGTTCTGCATTCTGTCCATCAACTGGTGTTTTTGCATTTGTCAGCCTGAGTGGGAAGGGTATGCCCAGACGTGGGTCCCGTGCTCTCCATGCCACTGGAATCAAGCTATCCTGGCTGAAGATCCCATGAGGCACAGGGTCAAGACTGATTTGCCTATGGCTAGGTTCAAGCTGGAACGGCATGGTGAGCAAAACAACTTTGTACTGGGGTAAATGTATGACATTGTTTTGCATTCTGTCCATCAACTGTTGTTTTAGTATTTGTCACCCCGAATGAGAAGGGTATGCCCAGACGTGGGTCCCGTGTTTTCCATGCCACTGGAATCAAGCTATCCTGGCTGAAGAGTGGTGAAACCCCGAAACCCGTCCTAGGATGCTTGTTTCCAGTCCAGGGAGGACCTGGCTTGGCAGTTTGGGCTGGACTGTTCCCATGAGGCAAAGGGTCAAGACTGATTTGATTATGGCTAGGTTCAAACGGGAACGGCATGGTGAGCAAAACAACGATGGATTTAGGCCCAGATCTTTGTACTGGGGTGAATGTATGACATCGTTCTGCATTCTGTCCATCAACTGGTGTTTTTGCATTTGTCAGCCTAAGTGGGAAGGGTATGCCCAGACGTGGGTCGTGTGCTCTCCATGCCACTGGAATCAAGCAATCCTGGCTGAAGATCCCATGAGGCACAGGGTCAAGACTGATTTGCCTATGGCTAGGTTCAAGCTGGAACGGCATGGTGAGCAAAACAACAATGGATTTAGGCCCAGATCTTTGTACTGGGGTGAATGTATGACATTGTTCTGCATTCTGTCCATCATTTGTTGTTTTTGCATTTGTCACCCCGAGTGGGAAGGGTATGCCCAGACGTGGGTCCCGTGCTCTCCATGCCACTTGAATCAAGCTATCCTGGCTGAAGAGAGGTGAAACCCCCAAACCAGTCCTAGGATACTTGTTTCCAGTCCAGGGAGGACCTGGCTTGGCAGTTCGGGCTGGACTGTTCCCATGAAGCACAGGGTCAAGACTGATTTGCATATGGCTAGGTTCAAACTAGAACAGCATGGTGAGCAAAAAAGTGATGGAGTTAGGCCTAGATCTTTGTACTGGGGTGAATATATGACATTGTTCTGCATTCTGTCCATCAACTATTGTTTTTGCATTTGTCACCCCGAATGGTAAGGGTATGCCCAGACGTGGGTCCCGTGCTCTCCATGCTACTGGAATCAAGCTATCCTGGCTGAAGGGGGGTGAAAACCCGAAACCGGTCCTAGGATGTTTGTTTCCAGTCCAGGAAGGACCTGGCTTGGCAGTTTGGGCTGGACTGTTCCCATGAGGCACAGGGTCAAGACTGATTTGATTATGGCTAGGTTCAAACTGGAACGGCATGGTGAGCAAAAAAACGATGGATTTAGGCCCAAGTCTTTGTACTGGGGTGAATGTATGACATTGATCTGCATTCTGTCCATCAACTGCTGTTTTTGCAAAGTTACTTGTCTGGTATATTTATGATGGAACAGGCATGCAAAGTTGGGTCTTGGAAGTCCAGTTAGGAGACCTGAATGGTGTGGAATTGTGAGTTCTTAGGAACTTGAGACGAGAGAAAAAAGAAACACTAGCATGTTATTCTGTGTTTTGCATATGTCCTCAAGGTTAACAAGTTTCCTGTGGAGATCTATACTTCCTGGCCAAAGTCTGGGCCACAGCCAAGTGGTCCGTTTTTTCCACCATTGCATTGATGCATCTTTCCTAGCAGCCTAGTTTGGTTTGAAGAGATGTGATGTTTGTATGAATTTATTTGATTTCTGCCTTAGTGTCATGTACACTATCTTGTACAGTTGCAATGGAGATTTTGATGATGGTAAGCAATCAATACTGGTTTTAAAGACTGCTCATAGCCATTTTTTGCCTGCCTGTTGGTTAGTGGTCATTTCGGAAGTTTACCACTAGGTGCCTCTGTTAAAAGAAGCAATCTCAAAGGTTTCTGACAAGGCATCTGCAGCCAATCCAAATGTAAAGTTAATCCTGGAGGAAGGATTACCAGTGTAGTCTATTCAAGAAGCATATAGAACATATGTTAGCTAACCAGCCCTGACATGTACATAGCACCCTACTAACCTTAGGACTCCACTCTTCCAGCTCTAAGCAATACATTCCATCTCAGAACCTGGGGAAGCAGCCAAGGAAAGTGGTTAAGTTGACCATGCTTGGACCTTTCCCCCACTCCTTCGACATAGACTTGCATTTAGGTGCAGGACAATTGATGTGCCCTCCTCTTCCAATGCAGCATGCCAATGTGTGTTCAGGCACCAGAGGTGCTTTTCAGACACTAGCCTTTGGTCACATGCCACCCAGGCGCAACCACTCCGGGGCTGCATAGTGGGACCCAATCACCTGCTGGTCCACGAAGGTAGTGAGGAGTAACTCAGGAGTACTGGCCAGTCACCATTATCTGCAAGTCCGGCACTTCTAGGAGTTCTCAGCCCCACACATCCTTCACTATACTTCTCTGAAGATTCCTGTCATCAGACAACAGCATTAGTGGTCTCTACAGTTGGGCAGTCCCACTGGGTAATGTATTCTGTCCCACCACAACTCCAGGGCAATCCGTCCATGAGGCCACATTGTGTAGATAGGGTTTAGATCTTTCAACTCTTCATCAGGGTGAGAGGGACCACAGGAGGAATCTCCGATCCACCTCATATGCGCACCATCTTGCCATAGACCTCACTACTGCATCCTTAAGTATGGAACGCACATCCGGAGGAAATAGGAGTTAGCAAGCAAGATGTGTGAGAGTGCAAATAAGTGGTGGCCATCTTGAGTAGTGGCCAAGCTCCGCCTCCAAAGCTACATTTCTTAAAATAGCAAATACAATGTTTGATGACCATATTCTGCCAATCATGGACAATTATTTGATCACTTAGACCCACCATGTTGCATTAAAAGAAAGTTATTTTAGGGCAATATTGAAGGGCTCAGCTCGGGTATGGGATGGTAGTCGTAGTCACTGACCATTAATCAAGTGCTTCAGGGCAGCTTACCAGATCAATATTTAGGCACAAAATATTAGTTTTAGCACAAGTAGCTCAGGCCATGGCGTACTTCTAATAGTTTCTATTTAAGCAATTATTCCAAGAATTTCTTATTGTTAATATTTAGGTAAGAAATACGTTTAAACTGAAAAGTTAATTCCTCTGAAGGGAAAGATCCTACATCAAGTAAGACCAAACTACGGACTAGACATTCAGCCATTAGTTAGAGGAGTAGTAAGCCAAATTTATCATTTACCAGTAACAATATTTTGACAATATTTCGGCAGTTTTAAAAACTTCTCTTCTAACTATATTGTTACAGACGTTTCTTATCCATGGTTTTACTAGTCAGAGATGGTGAGTTCTCATGAGTCCAAGTTGTAATCTGTCATCGTGACAAAATTTGTTATGTTGGAGGCCATCATTTAAAACTCACACAGGCTTGAAGTAGTATGCACAGCTCCTAATTTTAACTATTGCTGTAAAAGCTTTAGATTCCCAACTCACGGAAGGATCATGGTAGCCATGTGTGTTTCCTGGTACTAAAGCTTAATCTCTGGCTATAACTCAATAACTCCAGTAAGGGACACCTGAGTATCCCTCTTTCATAGACTACTGCTATCTGGAGAGCAGTTGGGATTATTTCAGGCCACACATTTAACACACAAACTTAATTTTGCAAATAGGCATTAAGGAAATAAGTGAGTCCAACCCAGCGATAAATGACATTATCTTATGTTTACCACAGTCAAAAGCATCATATTGCATATTAATTCTCAAGGTACCAATAAACTCTGCATTTTCAATAATATTATACATATATATAGATAAAGGGCCTTATTACGAGTTTGGCAGTCCTCCTGTCGGCCCGTCACGGACAAGCCGACAGGAGGACTACTTGCTGGATTACGAGTGTAATCCATGGTGGGCAGTGTTGTGGCAGTCTCACGATGGTGGTCTGTTAGGCTCATAGGAGAACCTTAATAGCAGACCGCCGCCGTTACAGCACCTGCAGCATGTTCCTGCATTGTGTGGCATGCACCATGTTGTGCATGCCATACCATGCAGGAACGGGAGTGCATGCACCCCCAGGCCCAGAAGCAGCAGGGGGCCCTTACATCCATGTCTACCACCTTTTCATGGTGGGCTCACCGTCATGAAAAGGGCAGTGAAAATTAAAGTCGGAATATGAATGGTGCTGCCGCAGCGGCACTACCATCATATTCCTGCCCATTTCCAGACCACCAGTGCAGCGGGATCTTTGATCCCAGTGGACCTGGCCTTGATCCCGGTCCGACCACCACACTCATAATACTCTAGGTGGACCGCCAGTGTGGCGGTGGTCAGACCGCTCCTACAATCCCACAAGAGGTGAACATATGTTAGGTGTAGGGACCCTTGAGGGTTAGCATAAGTTCTCAGCATAGTTTTATCGATTGTTGAGTTATCTCAAACGATTTGGATACATATCCTCACACACTAAAAGTACTTCTTGTGTTACATTGTTCACAGCTTGCAAAGATGAGTGCATGGTGGAATTAGGTTTTTTGTGCCAGATTCGGGAATCCAAATTGTTGTCCCCTTCTTTTGTTTCATTGCATTCAAGGACACGTACAAACTTCAAGGTAAGAATACAATGTAAAGGCCCTTATGAATATTGATGCTCCACCAGTGCTCAAGGCTCTAACCTCAAGGATAAGTGCACAAGATACTCTAGGCTCTGAGTCAAAAACAGGCTGCATGATACCTCTGTTATCTTTTGGTCCCAGATTAGTACAGACAGGTCAGTGCTTGGCATGGGTTTAGGCTTCATCTGGGCTTTACCCTGGGCATGGTTTTGTATATATTTGCAGTAGACACATGTCACAGATTTTGTGTCCTAGAGTATACACTAACCAAAAACATGGATATTAGAAAAAAGGATGTGTGATTGGACAGCTTACATTTTCAGGCTTGAGACTTGTCTTCCCTCCTCGAATCTAGTCATGAGGGTAACGAAAAATTAAACCACACCCATGCGCTCAGAGAGAGACTGCAATAGCCAGGCAGTATTAATGGCCATACCAACCGGCTATCAAACTTTTCTAAAGCTATTTGTTTAAAAAACAAAACAACTTCCAAAGTGTGAGTTTGCTGTTGAAAAACAAAATCACTAATGACCCTCACACCCTGGGAATGTTCTCTCTGGTAGTGCAACTTGTAGCTCTTCTCTGATTTCTGGTGTATGTGATTTCTGCACCAATGTGTCTGGAATTCATTAGCTTCCCTCAGAAGAGTTTTTGGTATATCAATCCAACCAGCCCTGATAAGATAATATGATACAGCAGTGTATTTTACTACGAAGGTCGAATATTGTTATCACCTTCAGTAATGATTACATCAGAGGTGACTGAGAGACAGCATTGTGTTGATTGTCACCACCTGATGGTTAACAAATACAACCTATGTTATGATAGAGACTGTGTTTCTTCCACTGTCATGGTAGACTGCAACGGGCCTGAAGCAAAAGCCGCATGCCTTTCCATGGCACAGTATCCGCCATGGAGAGGCATTGAAAATGCCACATACTAATATGGATGGCGGTGCCTGCAAGGCACTGCCACCATATTATGGGCCTTTTCTGCCCGGTAGGCAATCGGGACGATTGCCTACTGGCAGAAAAGCGGCAGATGGTCTTTCCATTCGCCGCGGTACCCCCGCCATGCTAATGTGGCGGCGGGTAAAAGGCTGTCCAGTGGGGTGTGTTGGAATGCGGATCGCCACCGCCGGTCGGGCGGTGGCGATCCACATGCCATGCTAATGGGCCCCTGGGTTTTGGCAATGCAATTTTGGCAGTTGTGCCCTTCTCTCGTCCAACCCTACTCTGAACCATTCTACAGTCGTCAGAAAGGCTGATACATGGAGTGAGAAATATGATCCTATCACACCTATTCTCCATGATCTTCACTGGCTACCTATCTCATCCAGAATTCATTTAAAAGTATGCACCATCATTCACAAGGATGCTGAATAATAAGAGCCCATACATTCCTCACAGAATTACACACCATGGGGTGCCTGTCACAGGTTGTAGAGTGTTACACACACACCCATTTCTCGATAGGAGATAGGAACCGAACAGTGTTCGGTCGGATTCCCACTGTTCTCTATGGGAGCTTGTGTTACGGCCGTAAACCGGCCGTAATACAGGCTCCTATCGAGAGATGGGTGTGTGTTTAAAACTCTACAACCTGTGACAGGCACCCCATGGTGCCTGCCACATAATGCAGGGTTTTACAGGAGGGTACCCTAGGTACCCCCTCGACCAGCAACCATAGGCCGTGGAGGCAAGGGGACCAGGGCCACCCAAAGTCGCTGTCCAACAGTCTTTCTGTGTCAGAAAGGCCGGCATGGAAAGTCTGTGTGAAACCGATATCGTATTCCCGATGGCTGAATCGCCGTCCATAGGGGATTATGGTGCGGTTCCGACTAGCTGGAAGACTCAGAGAGCCAGTCGGAACTGAGTTGGAATGACCGGCCGGTTTACGTTCCGACCACCCACAATGTAGTCTGGCGGTTGGACTGCAAACCCGCTGAGTCAGTCGGAAAGCCTTCGACCGCGGTCGGAAAGCCTCTGACTAGAGGTCAGAGACTTTCTGACCGACATCGTAATCGGCCCCTAAATATGTTGCTTCATGGAACTCAGTACTTTAGTATGTTAAGTCTCAGAGGGAATAAACTATTCATAACCTCGCAAATGGGGAGATTAGAAGGCTCCAAGGCTGTCAGAAGTTTTTTTGGAGCCCTAGTCAAAACAATATGTGTGTGCCACATCCGTTTTCTTCCCAAACGATATTTAGGAGAAAATACACAGCTCCACCTCTAGTGCCATTTAAAGGCATCTAAACTCTCTAAATTGATTTTGGCGCAGGACTGTGGGCCCCCTGGGAATGATGCACTCTCTGCCATTTCCTTATGATGGCTCTGGAAGGCTCTATTCTGACCAACATTGTGATACAATTTACAATTTGTTGTTGTTCTTTGAACCAAGGGATTCAACTGGAGCAAACCAAGTTTGCAAATTTCAGAAGGCACTGACTTCTAAAATGACAGCCTAGACGTGGTATCATAAACAATTTTGTGTCAGTGGTATTTCAATTTCTCTGTGATATTGGCCAGCACTTGAATCTACTAGCAGCAAAAAATAACAGTTGCCTTTTGATATGTTGCATGAAAAGTCATTTGTTGAAATACCTCTGGCAACAATATGAAATAAATTACGTTGTGCAATGCTGTGCCAATGTCAGGCATGCACAGCTTTCTGCTGACAAATTTTAAAAACGATAAAAGCTTAAAATACCACGACAGAGCTCCGTTTAAATGGTAAGGCCAGTGTAAAATACAGATGACTCCAACATTTGTATGTGAAACAGACCAAGGAGTGGGAATCTGATGTTGAGGCCAAAGGAGCAATCTTGTCAATCAATCATTTTAACGTGTTATTTTAGTATAGAGGGTTAGTTGCTGTAATACTATTAAAAGAATAGAAGGGTCATGAATGTTGTAGAACACGTCAACCTATCAGCAGAAGCACTCGTAGCATGACACGCACAGCCATTAATAGACAACTCAAGACAAGAGTTACTAAAGAAAGCACTGGGAAGCTAAATTTAAGATACCCGGTGCTGCAAGGTTAATAGCCACTCATGCTTATAAAGAAACCAAGTGGCAGCCTTCCATATCTAAAGTATGGGAAAATACCATTGACAGTAGCAGCTGAAAGCGAGACGATGGACTGTAGTTGGTAGGCATCAATATAAAAAAAAGCTATAGAACATTAAATAAAATGTAAATAGTCTATTCATGTTAAGAAACAAGGTAATGCGATTTCCACTTGGAGTGCTGTGCAAACGCGTTTTTTGGGAAGAGTCCAGCTTCTGTGCATTAAGTATGCCTACATGCCCTGCCTGTCACAGGAGTGAAGTGTTTCAAGATAGTACTGTATATTGAATTTGACCACTCGATGCAAAATTGATTTTACTACAGAATAGGCAGCAGTTTAATTTTAGAAGACATTCTGGTAGGCAGCAGAGCAGGCTAACATGCAGACAGCACAGTATGCGGATAGAAATATGTCACAATCTACAAAGAGAACGACAGCAGAATGCGCAAGATGGCAGCAAATGCGGCATGCAGAATAGTAAACAGCAAAATATGTAAAAAGGAAAACAATCACTGTATGTTCTTTGGCAGAGAGGCAATTTGTTCAATGGACCGACCTATGTAAATAGGCAAACATCACTCTAACTCTGGCTCATAGCAAATGAAAGGTGAATGAATTGACTACAGGCATTCGATATGGAATAGAGAGGAAACATGTAGTTCCAAGTGATTAAACCCTCATAGCAATTTGAAACATCAGATCCTGCATATAGTGGATAGACAAGCTAGAGACTACTGATATGGGGTTAGGAACTAATAGGTGCACCTGAGAGGGCAGGGCTGCCCTGTAAACGCTGTTGAGCAGAAGACCCCAGTGGCAAATTTACCCTGGTCACTATTCTAGGTTTGCTCCCTCCCCCATGAACAGCAAGCTGTTGCCAGGGCAGCTATCTTAGCAGAAGCTGTGAGGCTTTGACAGCAGGAAGGCTTGAGTATTTATTTTCGGCAGTGCACAGCAGGGAATTAGGAATGGTCAACCCATCCGGGGGCAGCCAACCCACCCCTCGCATGCAGCCAACACCATGCTACGCACTGCATTGCATCATGTGGGGTGTGGGGTAGGCCGCACAGCCTGTCTTGCAGCTAGGCCCTGCTTTCAGCTTACTGCTGACAGCCAACCCCAACCTGCACACAACCTCTGTTAATTCTCTGCGGGGTGTCGGCCACAGTGCTTGGCCTGCTGCCAGGCCCTGTGGCCAACACCACAGCAGGATGATAACCCTACACTGTGCACATCCTTTGGCATGCACAGCATTGGTTTGGCCTTCGGGCCTCAGGGAGCCCATTCCCTGGGGCAAAACATATATATTACGGGGAGCGAGGAGTGCAACCCGCTCCCCGACTCTTAATTGGTCAAGGGGACCCCATCCCCAGGGCCAGTTCCAATAAAAAGGGAAGGGGGCCATGTGGCCTCACTCCCCAAGCCTTAAAAGGCCCCTGTGACCCTATCCTACAAGCCCAAATACAATTCAACAGGGGAGAAGGGCATGCAGACCCCTCCGAGCCTTAATAGGTCCCAGGGACCCCATTCCCCGGTGCCAAATACAATAAAAAAGGGTAGAGGGCTGAGTAGCTACCTCTCCTGTCCTGGGGCCAAAATCTAAGGGAGAGGGGCATGGACCCCTCCCCTAATAGGCCCCGGGAACTCCATCCCCTGGGGCCCCCCTACCAGAGTCCTATGAGCTATGAGGGATCCCACCCCCGGGGCTATTCATTTTCTCAAAAGGGGAGGGGGGCCGCGCAGCCCCCTCCCCAAGTCTTCTCAGGCCCCGGGACCCCAACCCCCAGGACGTCTGTTTTTTATAGGAGGCCATGCGGTCACCTTCCCCGAGCCACGTTTGGCCCCTTGGAACCCTTCGCCTGGGAAGCATTACATTAGAAAGGGGAGTGGGCAGCGTGGCTTCCTCTCCTGAGTCTTATTAGGCCCCAGGGATACCATCCCCCGAAGCAGAGTAATTAATAAAGGGAGGGAGTGTGCGGCCCCCCTCCCTGAGCCTAATTAGGTCCTGGGGACCCCATCCCAGGTCCAAAATGTAAAAAAGGGAAAAGGGACCACATGGCCCCCCACCGAAGCCTAATTTGGCCCTCAAGACCCCATCCCCCAGGGCCGTTTTATTGTAAAGGGGAGGGGGCTATAGGGCCCCCTTCCTGAGCCTCAGTAGGCCATGTGGACCCCATCTCCCAGGATTGGTTTCATTTTAAAGGGAAGAGGGGGCACTCGGCCCACCTCCCCAAGCCTATTACGGCCCGTGGAGCACATTTCCCGGAGCTTGATTTTAATGTAGGTGGGTGCTCCAGGGGGGAGTTCCCGGGCCCATGCGGCACCAGCCCAATCCCCACATGCTACAGGAGCAGGCATGTATGCTCCTCCATCTGGGCTGGAGCAATATCTTGTTCTGTTGCCCTGTCGTCATCAATGCTGACATAGAAAGAAAATACAACTCTGTGTCCAGCTGGCGGGACCATTTTTAAAGCTCCAGCTCGCTGGGTGCAGACTTTGTGTTTGCTCCTGTTTGGTGGGAGTTTAAAAAATGCTCCCGTCAGATGGGAGCAAACATAAGTTTCCCTGCCAGTGCGGGTAGGGAAACTGCCATGTCCTGTAGTGGACTCCCGAGGACACAGCAAGAGAGCCGGCCCCGGGGAATGGGGTCCCCTGGACCATCGAAGGCTCTGGGACTGGGACCTCCATCCCCTTATTCAATACTTTGGGCCCCTCGGAATACTGCTAGGGGAGGGGGCCCATGTGCCCCCTCCCCATATTAATTAAATTGGGCCCCGGGGCATGGGTCCCCAGGCCGAATACTGCTCGGGAAGGGGGGCCATGCACCTCCTCACCATATTAATCAAATTGGGCTCCGGGAGATAGGTTACCTGGGCCGAAAACAGTCAGCGGAGGGGGGCTGTGCGCCCCCCTCCACGTAATTAAACAATGCGGCACGGGCTGCGTTTTTTTTTTTAATGAGAAAAAAACATAGTTTCATCAATTGTTCTTTTTGCACAGATTTGTTTTAATTTGAGCCCCGGGGGATCCCACTTGCCCCCCCCCCCCAAGGAGCCTACTGGGGTAGAGTATCCCTAACTTGTCTCCTTACATCTTTTTTTTCGAAACTTCAGGACAGGCGATTAAGTCCCCGACATTTTTCTCAAATTGCTGCAGCCAATCAGAGCATTCACTCCTGCAGGAGTCTGACTCCAGCGGGAGCAAATTGGCTCAAGGGGAAAAAGCTCCCTAGGCCAATCAGAACGCTCCATTTAAAAAAAGGATCAAAGGACTCCAAGGACTCTTGCAAAATTCTCTCTAATATATATATATATATATATATATATATATATATATATATATTACCTACTGGCGGTCGCCAGTAGGTAGTTATAGTTAGGACCACGTTTCCATAGGAAATCCGCAACATTCTATTTTGAATAACTTTGGCGCCGGTCGACGAATCCTCGCACCTTTTCAAAATAGGTGGGGCGCTACGCTCCGCTCCTTCCCTGAAAGTCTCGGGGGGATTCGTCAAGCGGGGGCTGAGATAAAAGGGGGGTCCCAAAACGCGTTTTTCCCATGCATTTTTCCATAGGACCTTTAGACAGGGCTACAGCCCGAACGGCTGAACAGAATTACTAGAAATTTGGCAGAGAGGTAGTCCTCAGGTCAAGGAAGTGCCTTTTGTAGGTTTGGTGTAAATCTGTTCAGTAGATTCTGAGAAAATAGCCTTTAAATCAATATATATATATCTGAGCCAGCTTACGGTGCGCTTACGGTGCGCTTACCGTACGCGTACGGTGGCGTGCGCGAGCGCGATTCTGATTGGCTCTTAGATCTTAGTAAACATTCGAATCGGCCGAAACCAGGAAGCGGCGGCCGCCATTTTCTCTCTCGCACTGAGAGTGATGTTTAAAATATTAAGCCCAAAAACATGTAAAGGGGCTGTTTAGACAGCTCCCACACACATAGCAATGTTGAGGGAGTCCCCAAAGATCCCCCAAGGCCAAAAACGGAATTTTTATTTTTTCGCTAATTTCGCCGATTACGCTTACCGTACGCGTACGGTAAAAAATTATAAAAAAAAAAAAATTATCCACACTCTCACCACCCCGTGTGCAATTGGTGCCCGAAGGGCACCAATTGTGCATGGCTTATTAAAGGTGAGTTAAACTAAAATATTCAAAAAAAAAATAATAAAAAAAAAAATTATCCACACTCTCTCCACCCCGTGTGCAAATGGTGCCCGAAGAGCACCATTTGTGCATGGCTTATAACATATACGAAAAATTAAAATATTACCTTTCAAAACGAAGTGCATCATATGTCCTCCATGTGCGCACGGTGCGCGAAGCGCATCATGCGTACATGGCCCATCTAGCGTAACGTGGGCACGCGGTGCGCGTAGCGCACCGCGTGCCCACCGTGCGTGCACGGCACTAACTGCGTAAAGTGGGCGCGCGGTGCGCAAAGCGCACCGCGTGCTCACTGTGCGCGCACGGTGCGCGAAGCGCTCCGTGCGCGCACGGAACGAACTGCGTTAAGTGGGCGCGCACGCTACGAATGGCGTAAAGTAACTTAGCATTTAAAAAACCGTAGGTTTCACACACGTTATAGTTAGGAATTAGCATTTAAAAAACCTTGCAAATTCACTGAAAAAACCATAGGTTTCACACATGTTATAGTTAGCGGAAATTTTACTGATAAAAAACCAATGAAATTCCCCCGTTATAGTTAGTGCAGGCAACTATAACTCACGCGACCGCAATCTTCTGCTGATGACATATGTGTCTTTATGAAAAAAAAATATTTGTAATATATGTATAGCTAAAAATGTATGGAAGAAGACATGGGCAAATAAGTGTCTAAATACAGTATTAGCATCAGCAGAGGATTGCGGTCGCGTGAGTTATAGTTGCCTGCACTAACTATAACGGGGGAATTTCATTGGTTTTTTATCAGTAAAATTTCCGCTAACTATAACATGTGTGAAACCTATGGTTTTTTCAGTGAATTTGCAAGGTTTTTTAAATGCTAATTCCTAACTATAACGTGTGTGAAACCTATGGTTTTTTCAGTGAATATATATATATATATAATCTACTGGCGGTCGCCAGTAGATAGTTATAGTTAGGACCTATTTTCCATAGGAAATCCGCAACATTCTATTCCCAATAAGTCTGGCGCCGGTTGACGAATCTTCGTGAAATTTTCCAAACTTTTGGCCAGCTCCGCTCCGCTCCTACCCTGATTGTTTCGTGGTGATTCGTCAAGCGGGGGCCGAGAAAAAAGGGGGGTCCCAAAATGCGTTTCCCCATGCAATTTCTAATAGGATCTGTTGTCGCAGCTACAGCCCGAACCGCTGAACGGAATTACACCAAATTTGGCAAAGAGGTAGTCCTCAGTTCAGACTCGTGCCTTTTGCATAAATGGTGTGAATCCGTTCAGTAGTTCCTGAGAAAATTAGAGTTAAAAGTACATATATATCTATGGCCGGGGAGGATCCACGCACCCTACCCGCCCCGTAAGCGCACCCTCCCCGAACCGAGCGCGCACCCTCCCGATCGCGCGCTGAATGCTAATTGGCTGTCGAGTGTCTGTCTACATTTGAAACCAGGAACTGTTGGCGGCCATTTTCTGCCTCGGTAGAAGCGAGGCTGAAGAAGCAAGGGGAATAGGTGTGTAAAACATATAAAGGGGGCAGAGTTGAAATACTCTGACCCTCTAGAGGTGCTTAGGGGGTCCCAGAAGGACCCCCTGGGACCAATTTTTTTTTTTTTTAAACGGTGAAATGCGCGCAGGGTGCGCGCATCCTATCGCGTTTGGTGCACGGATCCTCTTGCGTTGGGTGCGCGCATCCAAAAACATGGAAAAAAAATATATAAAATAAAGTTTTGAACATATAGTTAAAAAAGTATTTTGAAAAATATAAAAAAATATGTTTGAAAAACCCATTAAATTCAAATATTTTTTAATTTTTAAAAGAATTAATTGAACAAATAAGTTTAAAAAATGGTGATAAAAAAGTATTTAAAAAAAAAAACATAATGAATGAAATTGACACACTGAATTGGAAAAATATAGAAATCCAATCAAAATCATTAAACATGATATCTTTAGAGATAAGTTATAGATAGGAATTAGCATTTAAAAAACCTTTGAAATTCACTGAAAAAAACACAGGTTTCATGCACGTTATAGTTAGGAATTGGCATTTAAAAAACCTTTGAAATTCACTGAAAAAACCAAAGGTTTCAGGGGCGTTATAGCTAGGAATTGGCATTTAAAAAACCTTAGAAATTCACTGAAAAAACCATAGGTTTCAGGGGCGTTATAGTTAGCTGGACATTTCCCTCATACAAAACCCTAGAAATTCCCCTGTTATAGTTAGTTCAGCTAACTATAACTCTCGCCCCCGCAATGCGCTGCTGATAACGTCACATATTACATCACTCATGACATGGTCAGTGACATCACTGATCACATCACTGATGACATCTCAAATGACATTACTGATGACGTCATCCATGTGATAAAGTAGTGCATCTTCTCACACCCTAATATAACCTTTGATACACCGACTCAAAATTTCAGACGGCCATTTTGAAAACCTTAGATACTCCAATACCAATAACTACATACCCACTCATTAACTCTTAGGTCTACATACACCTCCACTCACTCACCTGTACAGTCACTCATACTTACAGTCACTCCGTACAAGACTATCATATGCATTTATGCACCTATATAGACACTCACACATCGCCAATCATCCATTGAGGTACTGACACACCTAGTCAGTCGTGCAAATAATTAAACACAGTCCAATTTACTCACCTATACAGTTAAACACACTCAAGTTCACTTACCATAAAAATAGTACCACATTCTTACGCTCTTATACAATCATTGATACAAGCACACACTCATCCATACAGCCACTCTCACAATCACACACTCTCACATATACCCACCTATATACTCTTACACACATATATACTGCCTTTCACATATGTAGTTAGTCACACATGTACCACTGAGATATACATTGAATCCCTAACACACCCATACATACACTCACCCAACCATACAGTCCATCACAGATGCACTCTTAAAACCATGCACCCATAGAATCACCCACTCACACATCTATGCAGAGTCACACACACCCTACCCACACAAACACTCAGACACCCATACAGATACTCAGACAACCAATCAATAACCCATATAGACACTCATATAGCTATTCACAAAACCATGCAGCCACTTATACACCAACACACAGACACATACAGACATTCACACAGTTTAGTCACTAATCTGCAGTAAGATACATTTAATGACTCACTTATAGTCAGTTACGCACCTAGAAAATCATCCATTCATACACTTGTACACCCACTCATTCTTCAACAGACCTTTCCCTATATATATTAAACATATTAAAACTGTACGGAAACACATACTCACTGGATGATGTCATCAGTGATGTCACTGACCATGTCATGAGTGATGTAATATGTGACGTCATCAGCAGCGCATTGCGGGGGCGCGAGTTATAGTTAGCTGAACTAACTATAACAGGGGAATTTCTAGGGTTTTGTACGAGGGAAATGTCCAGCTAACTATAACGCCCCTGAAACCTATGTTTTTTTCAGTGAATATATATATATATATACATCCAAGGATAAGTAAACACGCACTCTCAGGGATCCAAGTACTCCAACCAGATATTTATTGTCAACCGCTACGCGTTTCGACACTCGTGGTGTCTTGATCACACGATAAAGCTGCTGTAAACCAAAGTGCCTTAGTACACAAAATATAATAAACACAAAGGTAGGACTCATGTCATGCATCTTTGGATTTTCGTGATTAACATGGTGGCCATTTTGTAACAAGAGTGTAAACATACGGTTCAGATGTTAATTCATACAATATATATAATGTTATATTGGTTTTTACATGTGTTTAGATTTATACATCTAACTCCTCAGAAAATTCTGAGTATGTGCTATTATTATAATTCACGTCACAGGCTCCCTACCCTTTTCCTCGTCAAAACTATCACCATCACCGAGTACAAGATAAGAGATTCTTCTCAATTGCACTTTTTCATTATGGGATGAAATAATGTAGTTAATTTGATTGATTTTTTTGTTTCTTTTCTTCCTTTCCCTTTTTCATTTTTCGTTATTATAAACACCGGACTAATAGTGACTCACTAGATGTATTACCACTTGGTATTGAAATCTTATAACTAGCAGCTTTTCAACAATTAGATCCTCGTCCGTTACTTGTTATATACTACACAGGTGCTAACTACCAGTATGGGCACAGGCCAATTATCCACGGTGGATTTCAATCTGGGTATCCCACCGGGTAAATTATGATGGTTTCTCTAAATAGATATAAGCACTGTTCTGTTGTCGCTATGTAGTATGAATTTTGCACAGCGTATCTCTATTTAGCACAACTTGTACAGTATATGGCAGCAGCGAGGTAACAGAAATTGGCACTAGTCCAGAGAATGTATTGAACATCGAAAGTTCATGCTATGAGAGTGTTATCAAACATGGTAAACTAATTATGAAATAAGCCATTGATAAGACATGTATAGAGTATATAAGTATGTATACGTACAAAATTGTTAATAAGTAACATAGGCACTAGCCCATGAATAATAGCACATACTCAGAATTTTCTGAGGAGATAGATGTATAAATCTAAACGCATGTAAAAACCAATATAACATTATATATATTGTACAAATTAACATCTGAACCGTATGTTTACTCTCTTGTTAGGCTAGGGGGTCAGGAACTCTCTACCCTGCCCCCTTTTCACGTTCGACACCTTCCTTTTTCACTCTCGCACTGAAAACAAACAAAATGGCGGCCGACACTTCCTGATTTCGACCGATTCGAACGTTGACTAACATGTAACCACCAATCAGAATTACGCTCACGCACGTTAGGGTGCTCGCACTGTGCGCGCACGGTGCGCGCACCCTGTGCGCGTATAGATATTGATATGCTTTTAAATGCTATTTTCTCAGGAAATACTGAACAGATTTACACCAGACCTGCAAAAGGCACTTCCTTGACCTTATGGCTACCTCTCTGTCGAATTTCAAGTAATTCTGTTCAGCCGTTCGGGCTGTAGCTGTGTCTAAAGGTCCTATGGAAAAATGCATGGGGAAAACGCGTTTTGGGACCCCCCTTTTTTCTCGGCCCCCGCTTGACGAATCACCCCGAGACTTTCAGGGTAGGAGCTGAACGGAGCGCCCCATTAGTTTTGAAAATTTCGCGAGGATTCGTCAACCGGCGCCAAAGTTATTCAAAATAGAATTTTGAGATTTCCTATGGAAACACGGTCCTAACTAAAACTATCTACTGGCGACCGCCAGTAGATAATATATATATATATATATATATATATATATATATATATATATATATATATATATATATATATATTACCTACTGGCGGTCGCCAGTAGGTAGTTATAGTTAGGACCCCTTTTCCATAGGAAAACCTCAACATTCTATTTTGAATAACTTTGGCGCCGGTCGATGAATCCTCGCGAATTTCTCAAAATAGGTGGGGCGCTACGCTCCGCTCCTACCCTGAAAGTCTCGGGGGGATCCGTCAAGCGGGGGCTGAGATAAAAGGGGGGTCCCAAAACGCGTTTTCCCCATGCATTTTTCAATAGGACCTTTAGAACGAGCTACAGCCCGAACGGCTGAACAGAATTACTCGAAATTTGGCAGAGAGGTAGTCCCTAGGTCAAGGAAGTGCCTTTTGTAGGTTTGGTGTAAATCTGTTCAGTAGATTCTGAGAAAATAGCCTTTAAATCAATATATATATCTGAGCCCGCTTACGGTACGCTTACCGTACGCTTACCGTAAGCGTACGGTGGCGTGCGCGAGCGCGATTCTGATTGGCTCTTAGATCTTAGTAAACATTCGAATCGGCCGAAACCAGGAAGCGGCGGCCGCCATTTTGTGTATTTCACTCAGAAAAAAAAGAGTGAAAACAAGAAAAGGGGGCAATGAGGAGAGTTACAGACCCCCTTACATTTGTGAGGGGGTCAAAGAAGGACTGTAAAGTACAAAGAAAACATTTATTGATTTTAAAAAAAATCACGGGGTACGCGTACGGTAAGCTTACGGTAAGCGTACGGTAGAAAAAAAAAAAAAAAAAATGAAAATCAGATTTAAGTGTTTAGATATTAGGGGGCTCTAAAAAGAGCCGTTGTGTTTATGAAATGATTTTTTAGTGGTACCTACAAGTAAGTACCGATGCAGAGTCTAAGGTTCAAGAGGAAGACTCTGTTCCCTTCATCATTGAAGTGCACACCATCTCCTCTATAAATGTCTTGCATGTCATAACGCAAGTTGTTGTGGTAAATGGCACCCATACCATAGTCACGGAGGAAAGCAGAAACAGATTTGTTGACGTGCTTTCTTGCTTTGTCATCGCACCGCGTGCCCACCGTGCGTGCACGGCACTAACTGCGTTAAGTGGGCGCGCACGCCACGAATGGCGTAAAGTAACTTAGCATTTAAAAAACCGTACAAATTCACTGAAAAAACCATAGGTTTCACACACGTTATAGTTAGGAATTAGCATTTAAAAAACCTTGCAAATTCACTGAAAAAACCATAGGTTTCACACATGTTATAGTTAGCGGAAATTTTACTGATAAAAAACCAATGAAATTCCCCCGTTATAGTTAGTGCAGGCAACTATAACTCACGCGACCGCAATCTTCTGCTGATGACATATGTGTCTTTATGAAAAAAAAATATTTGTAATATATGTATAGCTAAAAATGTATGGAAGAAGACATGGGCAAATAAGTGTCTAAATACAGTATTAGCATCAGCAGAGGATTGCGGTCGCGTGAGTTATAGTTGCCTGCACTAACTATAACGGGGGAATTTCATTGGTTTTTTATCAGTAAAATTTCCGCTAACTATAACATGTGTGAAACCTATGGTTTTTTCAGTGAATATATATATATATATATATATATATATATATATATATATATATATTCAATGAAAAAACCATAGGTTTCACACATGTTATAGTTAGCTGGAAATTTTACTGATAAAAAACCAATGAAATTCCCCCGTTATAGTTACTGTAGGCAACTATAACTCACGCGACCGCAATCCTCTGCTGATGCTAATACTGTATTTAGACACTTATTTGCCCATGTCTTCTTCCATTAAATTTTAGCTATACATATTTTACAAATTTTTTTTTTTCATAAAGACACATATGTCATCAGCAGAGGATTACGGTCGCGTGAGTTATAGTTGCCTACAGTAACTATAACGGGGGAATTTCATTGGTTTTTTATCAGTAAAATTTCCAGCTACCTATAACATGTGTGAAACCTATGGTTTTTTCATTGAATTAGCAAGGTTTTTTAAATGCTAATTCCTAACTATAACGTGTGTGAAACCTATGGTTTTTTCAGTGAATTTGTACGGTTTTTTAAATGCTAAGTTACTTTACGCCATTCGTGGCGTGCACGCCCACTTAACGCAGTTCGTTCCGTGTGCGCACGGTGCGCTTCGCGCACCGCGCGCCCACTTTACGCAGTTAGTGCCATACACGCAAGGTGGGCACGCAGTGCGCTACGCGCACCGCGTGCCCACGTTACGCACAGTGCGCACATGGAGGACATATTATGCGCTTCCTTGTGATAGGTAATCTGTTAAATTTAATTTGTAAGTGATGACAATAATATAAAATTTTTAGCGTAAGCGCACCGTACGCGTACGGTAAGCGTAATCGGCGAAATTTTCAAAGAATAAAAATTTACCGTTTTTGGCCTTGGGGGATCTTTGAGGACTATGTGCATGGGCGCTGTCTAAACAGCCCCTTTATATGTTTTTTGCCTTTGTTTACAGCCACCCCTCAGAGTGCGAGAGAGAAAATGGCGGCCGCCGCTTCCTGGTTTCGAACGATTCGAATGTTTACTTAGATGTAACAGCCAATCAGAATCGCGCTCGCGCACGCCACCGTACGCGTACGGTAAGCGTACCGTAAGCGCACCGTAAGCTGGCTCAGATATATATATTGATTTAAAGGCTATTTTCTCAGAATCCACTGAACAGATTTACACCAAACCTACAAAAGGCACTTCCTTGACCTGAGGACTACCTCTCTGCCAAATTTCTAGTAATTCTGTTCAGCCGTTCGGGCTGTAGCCCTGTCTAAAGGTCCTATGGAAAAATGCATGGGAAAAACGCGTTTTGGGACCCCCCTTTTATCTCAGCCCCCGCTTGACGAATCACCCCGAGACTTTCAGGGTAGGAGCGGAGCGTAGCGCCCCACCTATTTTGAAAAATTCGCGAGGATTCGTCGACCGGCGCCAAAGTTATTCAAAATAGAATGTTGCGGATTTCCTATGGAAACGTGGTCCTAACTATAACTACCTACTGGCGACCGCCAGTAGGTATATATATATATATATATATATATATATATATATATATATATAATATATATATATATATATATATATATATATATATATATATTATCCACTGCTGGTCCCAATGGATAGTTATAATTAGGCCCATGTTACCATATGAAATTGATTTTTTGGTTTGCTTATAGCTTTGGCTCCGTTTGATACATCTTCACAGAACTTTCCAAAAATGTTTCATCCACATCAGCCCCTTTCTGGAATGGTTCAGGGTGATCTGTCAAGCAGGCGCCAAGAAAAAAAGGGAGGTCCCAAAATGCATTTTACCATGATATTTCCCATAGAAAAATTAAACACTGCTACAGCCAAAACAGCTGAACGGAATTACATCAAATTTGGCAGATATATTTAAAAACTATGTGTATATAGAGAAGCGGAGGATCCATGGACCCAACAGATCAAAAGATAAGATCTGATTGGCTGCCACAACATCAACAAAGATTTTGCAGCAACCACTTTAAAATTTGGGGACCTAGTCCCTTGTCCTGAAATAAACCTAAACAAAACATATATGGGCAGGGTAGGAATAATGCAAACACAATAACATGATGGACAGAGTGCTGAAACTGTTCAGACATTCACCCCTAGTCACTATTAGATCTAGGTTAAATCCATCATCATTTAGCTCACTTCGCTACCCCAGTTCTGACCCAGCCATATGCAAAATAGTCTTGACCCTGTTCCTCATGGGAACAGTCCAGCCCAAACTGCTAAGCCAGGTCTTCCCTGGACCAGAAACAAGCATCCTGGGACCAGTTTTGGGGTAACACCCCTCATCAGCCAGGCTAGCTTGAATCCAGTGGCAAAGTGAGCAAGGGACCCACTTCTGGGCATACCCCGCCAACTTATGGGGAACAATGCAAACACAATAAGATGATGGCCGGAGCACTGAAACTTTTCAGTCACTCACCCCCCAGTCACTATTAGATCTGGGTTAAATTAATCATCATTATTTAGCTCACTTCGCCACCCCAGTTCAGACAAAGCCATTTGGAAATTAGTCTTGACCCTGTTCCGAACTGCCAAACCAGGTCTTCCCTGGGCTGGAAACAAGCATCCCAGGACTGGTTTCAGGGTAACATGATCAAGTAAGGATACCCTGGCAACTCTTTTTTTTCTTCTTTTCTCTGCTTCCCCCTTTCCCCTCTCTTCCTTCCCTTCCTTCTCCTCTCTTCCTTCCCTTCTTTAAAAAAGATATCCCTTAATGATTCCTTTACATTATCAAGCCTGAAGAATATACAACTGACTACTTTAAAACAGAATTCAACTTTGCAAGGGTCACAATCCAAAAATGCTCCTATTATACTGCTATGCTCAATTGCTCATTCCAATGCCATATATAATCTACGCAGTGCAGCAAAAGAGTAAAATAAGTTATATAAGTGCAAAACTGTTATACAGAGCCGATAAATATAAGTAAACTACAACCCTAATAGATCTAATGCACCACTGATAAATAAATAGATAGATAAAGTGGGATGTGCAATATGCAAGGTGGCCAAAAAAAAAAAAAGCCCCAGCCTTTCATGCAAGAAAAGAGCTGTCAACCGCCTCCATTTATAAGAAATCGGGGTAGACCATAAATCAACTCCATATCAAGCAAGGAAAGGCATGATAAAGAGCATACTAAAGTGCATTGTGCATTGTGCAAAATATCCTAAATATTAATCTATAGTGCATCCGAAAGCCTGTATATCACCTCCTCCACGCACATCATGGAAAAAAGGCGCGGGCTTATAAAGTGCCATAAAGAAGATAAAGAGAAATCAGTAGATACTCCATATAAATAACCATATAAAAGAGAAAGGATAAAGTGCGATATGTAATGTGCAAAATGTGCAGAGATGTGCAAGTTGTGCATCCAATCTATGGGCTTACTATAGCATATACCTATGTAAAGAGTTTGGCAGTACGGACTACAATTTCTGCATCTCCCCCCGGAAAAAATACCATACACAATGCGTTAAAGAACGACTCCGAGGGGCAGCAAGATAAACAAGCATTGGCATAGCCAATAGGTCTCGCCTTTGGGACCTAATAAGTGTTTAGTTATCCAGCACAATATCCTTGTTGCAACATCAACTATTGCATGGCTAACGACTTTTAAGGTCCCAAAAGCGAGATGTATTGGCTATGCCAATGCTTGTTGGCTGATGTCAGCGTACTTTACAATTGCTGAAAGCTTCCAGGGCTCAGTCGAGCGAATATTCTAAAGATGAGAAATCTGTGGCTCGATAGAGCACTCATCAGAGCGTTACATAAGCTATAGATAACTAACTTGGTCTACAAGTGCATGCGGATGCTGCATCTGGGAGCAGGTTTTTCAAGACGTGATGCATGCTTCTGTGTATTATACAAATGTTACTGCTCGCCTCCTGACTTGACTACTACTGCTTTCCAAAATGTCTAACTTAAGCTTCATAAGAAATTAATGTAGATGTCCATAGGTTTATCTTTTTTATATAGCTTTCCCCATTCAAACTGCAGAGTAATTTATGCATTTCCGTCTGCTGACCTCTTCCACGGTGTAGCAGTGGCATTTCACTCAGTCCTCGGAGGGCAGTAAATCTGTCTTTATAAGGTGTAACACAGGCCTCTCCTGCCCCTGCGGTGCGGGGCTGGCCCTGGGGGTCACTCTTCGTTCATGCCGCTCCGCTCCCCCCAAAGCAATGTAAAGCCTGTGTTTCAGTGGCATATTCGGTCCTTTTTGCTGTGAGACGCCACCATCTTGCGTTGCGCCACTGCTGCTGCCCTCGTCCTTCCCCGAACACTTTGAACTGTGAGGGCTGTTGTGCTCTACAGGCCTGTGCCTCGCATTCCATGGGACTTAGCCTGGCACTTGTCGAGGAGCACAAGTTTTATTTAGAAACATGACCTGCTTGTGTGGCTGCGTCGAGGCTCACGTAACAAGATACGTATGATATGCGCGCTGCAGAGTGTCACAAGCCCACTTGTGCTGTTGGCACACTGCTGTGAGCACAAGGGAAAACCTGCATGCGACTTTAATATTCGGAAGTTTTGCTTCCAAAAATCTTATTTTTGATGTTCAAGCCGTTGATGGCCATGGTGGTCGCGGCTGCTGCGTCAGATTTCGGTGCGGACAGCGTGTCCGACGACGGCAGCGTGGATTCCGACGACCTCCCGGACTGCAACTGCGATGTTTCGAGGCAAGCACTCTTTTCTTTACTTTCTTTCGCTTTTGGTGTTGTTTCAGTATTTCTTGCGTGCTATGGTATGGGACTTAATTATGCAACATTCGAATGTGTGTGCTGCTGAGTTCGCCTGTGGTATTTTCCTGGAGTATGGTAAGCCGATACCCCGCCCTTTCATTCACTGAGTGGCTGCATGTAAACATCGGTGTTTTTTCGAAATACTTAAGTGTGTTGAAATTTTGTGTAAACCTTCTTTTGCTTTTATAAAAGCACTGCAAATGCGAGGAACTCCGCTGAAAATGAATGTTCGTTCAATAAACAGGCACGTTGTCCGCTAAAATACCCACTGTCTGACAAGCTGTAATTGTTTTTAAAATCAAGTTAGGCAGAGGGGATGAGATGAGTCTGCAGCAAAGCGCTGCGAAAATACTGAAATAAAAAATGTGAGTGAAATGTCCAATGTCGTTTTATTAAGCTCTTACAACATAAGAAACACGAGGAAAGAGGGTTTCCTTTGCCAAAGTATGCTGGACGTTTGTGAAGACATGAGAAACCAAGGCCATTTAAAGAAAAAAAAAAAGATAGATGGTAACGAAGCGGGTGTGGGGTGCATATAAGTACACACAAAACAGTGAGCACGGTAGACATTGGTTGCAAAAGAAACCTTATAAGTAACAGAACTAGTGTAAGAACCAGGCGGGGGAGCGGACCCTCTGAAGAATGATGCCGAGGGCGCCAGTGGGCTGAAACGCTTAAAGTGTAAGCAAATTTGTGACACGGCGGAGCGTGGCGCGCACGCTTGGCGGGGGAGCGCATTTCAGGCGGGGGAGCGGACCCTTTGAAGAATGATGCCGAGGGCGCCAGTGGGCTGAAGCGCTTCCCCAAACGGATTGCATGGCGGCACGATGCACGTGATTGTGCGCGTGCTCGCCATGCAATCCACTTTTGGGAGCACTTTGAAATGCCCCTTACTAGAGTTTCGCATAGCGATTGCGTAAACGCAATAGCTAGGCGAGACCTAAAAAGGGGCAGCAAAAAAAAAGATTTTTAAAAAAAAAAAAGAAAAAAGTGAGAATACAATGCAGAATAACAGAGAAAAAAACTAGTTTAACCATTTACTTAATGAGAGACTATCACAGACTACGAAAAACTGAACTTAAGACTATTAAAATAAGTCTGTTTAAATCACTCATTTTTCATTGTCTTGGGCCATCTTCAACAGTAGTTCTTGAGCTTCTTCAAGAGAGGAACATAGATGAAACCTTCCTTTCCATAGGACCTTTAATTTGGACTGCTGGGCAATCGAAGCCTGGGCTCCTGCATTCTTGAATTGACTCAGCAATCATACAAAGTCCTTCTGTCTCCCTCCGTGCTGCTGCCACCGACATATCAGGGAATGCTCGCACTCTGCCTCCACCGGGTAGGACAATTTCTCTCTTCTGGATTGCTTTGGTTAATACTGTCTCTCTAATGCGGTAATCCGAAAAGGTCACAATCATTGTCCTAGGGTACTTTGCTCCAGGAGATTTGTGAAAAGGAACTCTATGGGCCCTCATTATTGTAAGATCTTCCGGGGCCTTATCCAACAGATGGTTTCTAATTAATGATTCAATATAAGCCACCGGGTTAGGTTGACCATCTATGCATTCACTGTCCTCCGGGATCCCGGTGAAACGCAAATGTGAACGCCGTGCATAGTTCTCCATCTCATCTATCTTATTCTGAGAGACCTGGACTTTCTTCTGGAGAGACGCAATGTCCGAATCACATAATGCAGAGTGGTCCTCGATATCAGATACTCGTTGTTCCAATTCTTTAAATCTTTCAGGTATTTGCTGAACCATAGTTTCAATCTTATCTAGATGTTGATGCAATAGTGAGAGTTCCTGTGCTTGCGCGGTTTTACACTCTCGGATTTCTCCCAGAATAGTTTCAAAGAGCAGCTGCATCTGTGTTAACGGGACAACCACAGAGTGGGACGAATTTGCCGGGTCTACAGGGTCTAAAGCAATGTCAGTGATATCCTGCTCATTATTAGTATTGTCCTTCCCCTGCTGGAACTCCGGATTCCTTACTTCTGGCCCTGCGTCTGATCCAGGTTCGAGTTCGAGTTCGGGTTCTGGTCCCAATGATAGTTCATGCTCCTGCTGTACTGGGGGAGTGGAGACCCCAGGGCTTCACCACCCCTGGAATTGTTTTGTAACATTTCCATCATTACCCCCTGAGCCGCCTGGGCGGCCGCTGGCAGCTGCCTTGGTTGAATCTGATCTACCAGGCTTTTTCCAGGGAGGGTCTCTGCGTCCTTCCCCGGTGGGAGCCTTGTATATATAGCAATGGCTGTGCCCTTCTCCTGATTTTCAGAGGGCCTTTCTAGAGGAAAAGTCTTGTCCACTGAATTAACCAGTGTAGTCATCTGATTGATCTTACGATTAATAGAGAAAACCGGGTATTCCTTAGGGGGATTGGTCCCAGCTCCCAAAGTTGACAGCTCTACTACTGCTCCTTCCACGACCTTGCCTTTCACACCAGATCCCAGATCTGGCGAAAATTCCAATGAAGTAGAGGTAGAGGTAGAGGTAGGGGTAGAAGGAGTTCCAGGAGAGTCTGATATTTTCGAGGAGAATTTCTGGGACAGAAGGGCCACATGAGAGGTTGTAACGTTTCTATCCCCCTTAATTTTCTGAGCAGTTCTACCTCTTCTCACAGCCAGGATACGAGCCTGGGCTGTCTGACCTCTAGCTTTCTGAGCTGACGAAGGGGAAGTAAGGGGGGCTGCGACTGGGGCTCCTGCACGTGCTGTTGCGCCTCTCAAAACCATCTGGCGCATAGCTCTTAGTTCAGTCCCCAGATCACTCTGTTGAGCAGAGCAGGACGTAGTATTAGTTTACCTAGGGAATTTTCAAACCACAGCAGACTCTTCGCCAGAACTGGCCAAGCACTTTCCTTACTTTCTCTGCTTTTTATTGGGCTCTACGAGTGCGACCAGTCTCAGCGCGCTGCTCACTGACTTCTGCTGTTCTGCTACTCGCTTCCTTTTCGCTTTCTTTTTTCTCCTTACCCCTCCTTTCCTTTCCTTTTACTCAGATTTGCTGTATTCTGCCGTCTCTGCTATACGCTGACATTCTCTCAAGCCCACCTTGTTACTTCGCTGGGAAGCCCTGTTTTTTCCTTCCTCCTTTTTTATTTATTTTCATTGCTTTCCTTCCTTCATTCTCCCTTTCCTTTCCTCTTCCTTTTAGCGCTTAACGGCCGGCAACCGGTGTTTGCAAAACGTCTACAAACCACCGGATGGACATTCCACCTCACCGTCTCACCTCACCACCTCACCTCACCGTCTCGCTGTTGCTGCTTGGCTCACTTCGCTCCACTCCACTCAACACTCGGGCGGTACCCTTCAATCCTCTGAAGCCCCGCAGTACACAGCAGACAGCATACGGCTCTTCTCGGCTGTCTCAGCACCTCAGCTGTTATCACTCATCTCCGACCGCCGACCGCCAAAGCACCTCTGTCCCTCAATCTTCTCACATTCCCCGGTCTGCCTTAATTGCTCGTACTCAGATCGAAATTATCAAAGTGAATCCTGCCAGCAAACGCAGCCAGCATCAGTGCGATCTGCGAGAAAACGCCGGTAACTTCGCGCCATTACAGGGGAGGGAGGGGCACCGGCCACCTACTGCAACTCAGGGGCGTGAACCTCCCGAGAGCTGCATCTCTCAAAAAAAAAAAAAGAGTTGCCAAGGCCAAACGGGTAATATTATTGACTTTAGTCTTTTTTCTAAGGGGAGGGTAGAGGGGTCACTCAGGGACACCTAGGGTGTAAGGTCATGACACCCAACAAATGTCTAGGGAGGGTGGGAAGGTGGCCAGCGTGGTCAGGAGAAGTTGCCACACTTCCTCGGGGGCAGGGGGTTATAAGGAAGGGTTCACAGGGGTGAAGAGGGAGCATATGGAGAAAAATGAAAACCATTTCTAGGAGTTTAATGCATTTGTCCAACATGAATTAGATAAATTGAAGGGGGGACTGTTACTTTTCTCACTTTTAGGTGCCCTTGGAATACGGGAGCTGGGTAGTGTTACACAAGTATTTAAAAACAATTGGGAATTTTGCTTGAGATGTTTTGATAGATCAAATGAAAGGGAGATTAGAGGGGGATAGGGAATTGTTGAAAGTAATTTCCTTCAATGTTAACAGCCTTAATAATGAGAGAAAGATGAGGGCTATAGAAGCCTGGATTAAGACAGAAAATCCAGGGGTAATCCTGATGCAAAAAACACATATACCAGTGGGTAAAGTAGCAGAGTTCCCAATGTTTAAATCATGGGCTGTACATAAAGCTTTCTCCTCCTCTTCTGCTGCCCATAGAGGGACAGCTATTTTTTTAAGTAAGAATATCCAGGTAGAGGTGGTGAACTCAGCGAGTGATCAGGCGGGAAGATGGTGCTGGATCACTTGCAAGGTAAGAAATATACCCCTGACATTTGCAAGCTTTTATGCTCCAGTGGAGGATAATCCCTCCGTTTATGAGAAATTCTTTCAATCTTTAATATTAGTGTCAGGGGAGATAATTATGGGAGGTGACTTTAATTTGTTGATGAATCCAAAGATCGATTCTTCAACAAAAGGGAAAAAACAGCTAAAGCATCAATCCCTCTGTGGGAGGGCAGGCTTAATGAACAGGCGAGGAGGCTGTATATATTTGCCTAAGGAAGGCTTTTTATTGGTTTTCTGTGAGAATAGAGATCTGGATGATGTTGGTTCTTCTGGTTTCCCTCCTGAGAGACTGTCTTCCTGGTCCGGAGACTCCTTAGGGTTCAAGGTGGATGTATCGGGGACTTCTTTGGCGATGGCGTGGCCGTCTTCCCGGAGGCTCATAGGAGGGAAAAGAAAGGGGTTTGTCAGGGTGGTATTTTGTGATACGTTAGACTGTCTTAACACCGTCACCGCACCAGCGAGTGTTGTTCAGGAACAGTTGGAGGGGTCGTGAGGGAAATAGGGACGTGAAGCGAAGTATGGACGTGAAGGGAAACACTGCAATTTGAACGTAGTCCGGCTAAGTATTGGGAGTAAGTGGTTTAGCAGGATAGTTAACTTTGGCTATGAGAGGTAGCGAGGTCAGACACTTATCAATACAGATTTCTGCTTGGTTACAACTACACGGTAACTCGGGCTTCCCAGGTCTCTACCCAGTCTCCCCGTTGCCTCCCTCAATCGCCCCTCCCAGCTCAAACCCCGGTGACGGTTTCACTCACCGACCCCCGCCGTAACTCTCCAGAGTTACGGCCGCTCCTCAGCGTCCTCCGGTGGGCACCAACATTCTTCGTACCAGCGGTCCTCTACGTCCGCGTCGTCTCGGTCTTCCACCTGCTGGTTGTCCTCGGGGTCCGCTCTCTCCTCAGCGCTTTCTCCGAGTTCGTCTTCTCCGTGCGGTTCGTTCCGGGTTCCTTCCTCTTTCTCGCGTTTGGTCCTCGACGACGACGTTTCTTCTCCTCCGCCTTTCATTGGTGTTTGGACAGTACTTCCGGGTTTAACCCCGCCCTCTTCCGGGTCTTCGGTTCCCGTCTGTGAATAAACCAGAGAGGAGCATGGATATTGTAGTTCCCGTAAGTTCCTCTTCTCTTTAAGAGGGACGGAGTGAGGGACGGAGTGTGTGAGGTCAGGACCAGAGTGCTTCCGTGACGTCAGTCTCGGGCGGTCATCGCGCAATCCCTCACACCCTCAAAGTGGTTCAAAGCTACAGCCCAATACTTGATATTGTCGACCCTTGGCGGGCTGCATTTCCTACTGAAACGGCCTACACTTGTTTTTCAGGGCGATTCCAGTCATTCTCACGGATTGATTATTTTCTTATCTCCCCGAGTTTGTGTTTTAAATCACAAAATAGACTTCAGAGCGAGTTCTCGGACCATGCACTGGTTAGTTTAGAGTTAGAACTAGGGGAAGGTAAGAAAGCCTTAAGAAGATGGCAATTAAATCATCAGTACCTATCAGAGGATACCTGGATTTCCTTAATTAAAATCGAAATTAGTGAGTTTTTCGACCGAAATTATGGCTCAGCCCCTATACATATGATTTGGGACTCTTTTAAGGCCTTTTTTCGTGGGCTTGCAGTGGCTAAAGATGCAGAGATCTCAAAGGGAAGGAAAGAGGAAAAACAAATGCTTGAACAAAATTTGCAAAGATTTCTAAATAATTTTCTTGCCAACCCTACCCCGGCAAACAATCGACAATGGGAGCAGGCTAAACGGAATCTTGCAGAGAATTATTATGTAAAAACTGAGCTCTCTTATCAGCAGCATTGAGGATAGGTAAGTAATAGGAGACATTATGCTCAAACATTTTGAGAAGATATATGGTCATGAACAACCCATTAACAAGCCATTGTTGGAAGCGTTTCTTCAGGAAAATGAATTACCAGTTTTAACAGATTTAGGAAATAGCAAGATGATGAGGCCGTTCACAAGAGAAGAGCTAGGGGAAGCTATTAAGAACCTTCCGAATGGTAAAGCCTGTGGTCCAGACGGCCTCCCTTCAGAGTTTTTTAAAACATTTGCTAGTGAGATTTTGGATTTTTTCCTTACTCTGGCTAATTCAATTTTGGAAGGAGGACCCATACCACAAACTTTTAGAGAAGGGAATGTAGTTAGTTTTTTTAAAAAAAGGTAAAAGTGGTGAGGACCCTAATTCTTACCGCCCGATAACTCTTTTAAATACGGACTACAAACTAATTACGAAACTTTTAGCTAATCGTTTTAATGGGTGTGCGTCACATTTAATCCACTCTGATCAAAATGGTTTTATTGCAGGAAAGCAATTGGGAACTAATACGCATTTTTTAGTGGAAGCACTGGATTATTTTGACACTCGAAAGATTCCAGCATTAGTTTTGTTTTTGGACGCTGAAAAGGCCTTTGACTTGATTATATGGGAGACTTTATTTTGCATTTTAACAAACTTTGGAATCCCTTCCAAAATTATAGATTTGGTGGCGAATCTATATAAGAATGCCGCGGCTAACATCATTATTAATTCTACGCAGGTCGGTCAGGTAAAAGTAAAAAGGGGAACTAGACAAGGCTGCCCATTATCTCCGGGGCTATTTGCTTTTTTTATTGAGCCTCTTGCGATTGCGATCAGAAAGAATCGGCATATTAGTCCTGATTTGATTTTTTTTTCGTTATTACGAAAAGTTCAGGACTTATTTTTCCGCTGTGATTCTCTTCCGCTTTCCATCTTAGGAAGGGTTGCCCTGATCAAAATCTCAGTGCTTCCACTGATTAGTTTCCTATTTTCTACAATTCCCTGCGTACTATTATATTCCTTTTTTACAAAAATAGAGTCAATGTTTACAGCGTTTCTATGACATAAGAAAATTCCCAGAATTGCACTCAGCACTTTATATGAGAATGTGGAAGATGGCGGTTTAGCCCTCCCCAATCTCAAAGAATACTATTTTGCGTATTTTGCACAATACATGTCTAGATTTAAGCAGGGTTTACAGTCGGGCCTTTTTATTAACTTTTTCATGAATTTAATGTTTAAAGACAATCAGATCCATCACCCATTAGCAATATTTCGTTCTCCAAAATTAGTCAGATATAAGTGTCTACACTGTTTTTTTTATAAATATCAGGCCTTTTTTAGACGTTATTCTATCCCACTTACTAATGATATAACTCCCACTGCTGAACTTTTTATCTCAGCAAGTATTATTAAAGACTCAGCTGTTCTCTCTCAAAACTGGTCGAAAGCTGGGTTTTTGAAGCTCTCCGATTTTGTCCGGAACAATAAATGGATCAGCGTCAGAGAAATGTCTCAATGAATCCCTGGATTTTTTTCTCCTCTTAGGGTCATATATTACCCTTAGTAAATTTCTTGAAAATCTCGATTTGTTTCATATTCTGACTCAGAAACAGCTAGTTTATGATCTGTTGGGAGATAAACTAATAAAAACACCTGGGGAGTGGAAAACAATGCTAGCTAGAATTAAAGGGTCAGATTTGGAGATTAAGGCAATTACAAGGTGGGGTAAATATGAAAATCAAGAATGTACAGTTAATATTTGGACTGCAATCAATAGCTTAAACTTCAGTTCAATTAGAGGCGCTCACTGGAGAAGGATGCTTTATTTTAGTAAATGGCTATGGTATAGAACTCCTGCCTTTATTGCTAAGGCCTATCCTAGTCAATCGGGTCAATGTTTCCGTTGCCATATCCATCCAGCCGCAAAATGGACTCACATAATATTACAGTGCCCACTGATTCAGAAGTTTTGGAGTGATATCTTTGAGTTTTTCACAATAGAATGCGGAATTTCAATTAACTGGAATGACCGATTGATATTGTTGGGCTATGATCCAGATTTGCAGGCAGCGCAGAAGCTGATTAAAATACTTTATATTGGTATGGCCGTCAAAAATGGCCATCGGATTTAATTCCTTCTAAGATTGAATGGATTTGGAAAATGGCTCATGTTAAGAATAGTGAATGAAAATACGATTTGCGAATAGGGGGACTTAAGAAATTTCAGCAGATTTGGGCAAAGTTTTTTTGATCTTGCTCCCTAAAGTCACTATCTGAATCCATTTTTTCTTTTCTAAGTCTGCCCTATTGGGTATGAGAGAACATACTCTATAGAAATAGTACTTTTCTGGCTATTAGATCAATCTTGATATAAATAATGGAGATACTTTTAAAAGATGCTAGGTGGGTTATTTTCCTTTTTTTTTTTTTATGACTGTTTAGGATCTACCAAGTATTGATCAATATACGCTATTTATAATTATGTGTGCAATTATTTTTGATGAAATTTATATGACGTACCGCTGGATTTATTGTATTGTATTACATATGGTTTTCAATAATAAAAAAAAAGTAGTGATACCCTGACCTCATAAGCTTGTGGAGGGGTCCTAGGGGGCCAAAGAAAGCTCTTTTCATTTTTACTTTTTGAAGGGCCTATGGATGCATGGAAAAAGGCTCTCCTGCCCTTTTTCAATAAAATCCTTGAGAAGTGGGAAGTGGGTTAATTACTTTATTTAAATCGAGGAGGGGGCTTGCATAGGGCCCCCTCCCCAAAGTTAAAGAATCCCCCAGATGCCCACATTTCTCCAGGGGTGAAGCAGAAAATTAGGGTCCCGGGACTCCATCATTCGTACCCCAAGGCTAAGTGTAGGGGGCACAGTTGTGCACCCCTCGCATAAAGGTATTGCCATCACCGGCCCCATCTCCCTGGGGCAGATGTACATGGGATCCCAGGACCCACTTCCAGGGACTCCAAGTGCACAGAAGAGAGGGGCACCGCTGCACACCCCCTCTTTGGCTGTGTGTGCTCCCTCTGCCCGTGACAGGGACAGTGCGCTCACCGCATCTGCCCCCCTGCTCGCAAGTAGCGGGAAGGGAGCATAAAGCTGCCACCAGCAAAGTCAGTGCTGATGGCAGGAGCTGGCTTGGCAGCGCAGGAGTGGGCTCCGTCCACTACCAATAAAAGAACAAAGGCTCTGGGAACCCTGGGTCGGACAAGAACACCAAATAGATACAAAAACAGGAGGAAGGCAATCCTGGAGCGGGCTCCTTGAGTTGCTTCCAGATAAAACAATAAAATACAGAGAGTTGGTGCCCCATGGGATTGGAGCACCAGAAGATTATCTATCTATCTATCTATCTATCTATCTATCTATCTATCTATCTATCTATCTATCTATCTATCTATCTATCTATCTATCTATCTATCTATCTATCTATCTATCTATCTATCTATCTATCTATCTATCTATCTATCCATCTATCCATCCATCCATCCATCCATCCATCCATCCATCCATCCATCCATCCATCCATCCATCCATCCATCCATCCATCCATCCATCCATCTATCTATCTATCTATCTATCTATCTATCTATCTATCTATCTATCTATCTATCTATCTATCTATCTATCTTTTAGAAACAAAGGACTCCGGTTTGAAGACGTACTCATAATCAGATCATTGTACTCGCAGGACGGCTTTCTCCTTGCCTCAGATAACAGTTTTCAGGCTTACGCGTTTCGGAGCTCATCCGCTCCTTGTTCACAGCCAAACATGAAAGAGTGCAAGATTAAAGGAAGCACTTTACAGCATGTGATTTTATTCCTCCCTCTAATGGGAAACACGTGAGTACAGCAAGTGCTGCATGCTGGTACTTGTAGTAAAAGTTACTTTAAAGATCGCCTTTGTAGGTTTTCTAGTGCTCCTTTGATATTGTTACCACAGTGGGTTTCGCGGTTCAACATGACAATTAATTAAAAAATGTTAACCCTCCAGTGGGCTCTAAGGTCTTGAGTTGGTCGTCATTGTGCCATCTGATTATGCCAAGGGGAGACTTCGCACAGTTCTGTGTCTCCGTGGCTCCTTTACATTGAAGGCGGTGCAATCTCCACGGCTCAGCGATCTTTAAAGAAACTTTTACTACAAGTACCAGCATGCAGCACTTGCTGTACTCACGTGTTTCCCATTAGAGGGAGGAATAAAATCACATGCTGTAAAGTGCTTCCTTTAATCTTGCGCTCTTTCATGTTTGGCTGTGAACAAGGAGCGGATGAGCTCCGAAACGCGTAAGCCTGAAAACTGTTATCTGAGGCAAGGAGAAAGCCGTCCTGCGAGTACAATGATCTGATTATGAGTGCGTCTTCAAACCGGAGTCCTTTGTTTCTAAAATATTTAAAACGGCAGGCTGAGCGGTGGAGATTGCACCGCCTTCGATGTAAAGGAGCCACGGAGACACAGAACTGTGCGAAGTCTCCCCTTGGCATAGTATTAGTATAATTAGTATTTAGTATTAAAGCAGTGAGACCGTTCATTTGATGTGCACTGCTCCTGAAATGGGAGCACCCCACATTTATCCTTCATGGGCTTCTCTTCAGACATTACAGTTTTTGTGGTGCCCCAAGAAGGGGAGGACTACCTCCAACAATTAAAAAAATGTTGTGGTGGGCTGCAGGGAGCACAGCAATCCCAAGGAATGTTTTCCAAAAAATAACAGTAAGGGTCTGATTATGACTTTGGTAGTCCTCCAGCAGCTATGCCACTGCGCCGTCTGCTGGAGGACGGACAAAGTTGTGGTGAGCTCACCAGCCACATTACGAGTGTAATCCAGGTCTGGCGGGTGGTGCTACAGTGGTGTCACAGCAGTGGGCTGTTAGGCTCATAGGAGAGCCTAACATGCAGCTTGCCGCCGTGACACCAGCACAGTGCAGCATGCGTGCCTCTCCTTCATACACCCCAAGGCCCAGATCCGGCAGGGGGCCCTGTTAGGGCCCCCTTAGTTGCTTCTCCGCTACCCTTTTTATAGTGGGCTCACCGCCATGAAAAGGGCAGTGAAAAGGCAACTAAGAATATGCTTGGCGGTCCAGGCAGCGGCACCATCAGCATATTCATGCTGGTAGCAGACCACCGGCCCAGTGGCATCTTTGATCCCAGAAGAGATGGCGGTGTCTTGGTGGTCTCACCGCCACACTCTGAAAACTGCGGGCGGACCTGCAGTGTGGCAGGGGTTGGACCACCACCACGAGTACGGTGGTCCTGTGGACCACCGTACTTGTAATTAGGCTCTTAGTCTCCTGGGCCATTTGTTGTATAATCTGAGTCTCAGCTGTACATGGATTTGTGTTCACACCCATGGGTGACATCAGGGAACTTAGTTCAATGCACCAAAACTTGAATGTGAAAGAGAGGTTTTTGTAGCACAGCAGAACCCCATCCAATACATAGTTGAAGTGGCATCAATGCTTTTGGGTTACCAACAGTTCCTAAACAGGGATCCAGGGACATTGTGGAGATCAGAAACAAACCTTTTTTGTTCTCTTCAATATCACGCACACAAACTGCGCTTAGAAAAAGCTAAAAAGCATGTTGCTAGACACAAAACAACCACACCAAATGTAATGAAAACAGCACAAAAGCATGTTGTGAACAAAGTGAATAAAAGGAACATTTCTACCATGTCAATAAAAAATTAAACATCTTTAAAAAATCAAAAAATAAAAATAGTCTAATGAAAACTCCTCAGCTTCACAACACAGTCTATGTGGTTGAATCATAAGTTTATGAGTTGTTTTCAATCTTTGTCCAAGGGCATGTCCGACGTCATCAGGTTTACAGGCAGCATATTTGTAGTTATTGCAATTGTTAATTTGCACATTAGATGGACCAGCAAGCAGTTGCACTTCCAGACCCTTCAGCAATGGCGAAAGTACTGCATTTGGAGGCTTGAACATTAACAGTGATTCAAGCCAGTTTTCTAGCAACTCGTCAAAGAGTGTCACTGGTGTAGTTGCCCCAACATAGTTAACGTTTTGTATTAGGGACAGATACATTGCTTGGCATTGTCTCTGGTGTGACTGCAACAGTTTAAAAAGCATTTCCACATCTAGGAACGCTATTGAAGGTTATTCTACATGTAGATCCAAGATAATTTCAGCTGGACAGTGTATACACCAGAGGCCTTAACAAATCTACTCACTCACTCGCTATGGCGAGTTAGTTTTTATCAGGGCGAGCTATATTTAAGGCCTATTCACCCCTTTTTGTGAGCTGACAAACAAAAGGTGTACTGTTCACTCACAAAGTAAAGGAGCATTAATGATGCCTTTAAATCTTGTTTTTATCTTGTCACATTTAGTCTGTGTTCAGAGACAGAGGTCAAATGCCAGTTTACATCTACAATTACTTTTCTTTCTCTGACTGCAAATTTCTAGGATTTTGTCAAATGAACTGTCTGACAAACATGCTGTACAAAAAATGTGAGGATGTGCTGTAGGGTGTAATGTTTTATTCTAACACATTTAAATAGCTAAAAAATGAACCATACAAACATTTCAAAATTTTTTTAATAGGATGAAAACAATTCAGAATACTTTACTTGGTGATGTGCAAATGATAAATATATTTGCTTATACCTAATCTCCACAGATTATTGTTTATACATTATATAGTTTTATAATTAAATGGCATGTTAGTGTGAACGTTGTTGGCCATTTGAATGGAAAATGGGTCAAGGACACTACAGTTAGGATGAGTAGACTATTAAAGTGACTAGACCTGCAGGTCTAGTACCATTTTTATGATTTTTTGAGACCTGCACCAGAACACAGGTTTCTCTTGTGTAGTGTCTATTTTGTGAAAAGTGTGTCAAGTTTTCACTAAGTTCGGAAAGCCAAGCATGTCTGAAATAGCGTGCTTGCATTTTTCTGTACCCTTGTTCAGCTGGATAAGTGTACTCCATGTTATTGATTTCCTCGCCGGATCAGGAGAACAATGACAGCACCACAGCTGATGAGGAGTAGAATGGTTGGATATTCTCCAAAGACAGTGGAGAACAAAGAGTGAAAAAACTATGGTATCAGTATGGACTTTTTTTGTCATAACACTGACTAATTTGCTAATTTTGTCAAAATACATGCCTCCATTGTACAGTAGTTCCTGTTGTGCGGGGATAGATCTAGTAGGAGTGCCTGATAAAACACACCTTAATGCTGGCATCAATGTGCTAAACCTTCCATACATTGAAATGGTATCACAAAGAAGAAAGTGACCTAACAGGATTCTGTAGCTGGCCGTGCTATAAACAAAGGGTTATCTTTCGTCAAGCACATATAGAAAAAATGAAATTTCTACAAATGGAACAGATGTGAATTGTGCATTGTTTCATACCTACCTAATGTTCTGAACTTCTGGTAGTCATGAAAGTCTACAGTGGTGATCGGTATAGCAATAATGCTATATATTAGCCAGGTAATAGGAGATGGTCCCTAACTGAAAATGGTGTTTCTCCACTTTTTCTATACTCAGCAGAGTGTATGTGGACTCTTTTCGCCAATGTTTTCTGTGTTATGGTAAAATTGTAAGGTTCAAAAATAGCTGTTTCGTTTTGAAGTTGCCAGTACACTGTTAGACATGACCCTTTCTGCAGGGTCATCCCAAACATTTTTCCTTCCTCCTCCCCATTTGCTGAATTCATTTTTGTTGGCTCTAGGACTCTGGGCACTTCACCACAGCTAACCAGTGCTAAAGTGCATGTGCTCTCTCCGTAAAACATGGTATAATTGGTGAATCCACAATTGGCATATTTAATTTACTTACCAGACCCTAGTAAATGCAATACATATGCCCAGGGCCTGTACATTAAATGCTACTAATGGGCCTGCAGCAATGATTGTTCCCCCACTCAAGTAGCCCTTTAAACCTGTCTCAGGTCTTCCATTGCAGAGCATGTATGTGCATTTTTAAACTACCATGTCTACCTGGCAAGTTAACCCTCTTGCCATGCCCAAACCTTCCTGTTTAATACATATGTCACCCATAAAGTAGGTCCTAGACAGCCCCAGGGGCAGGATGCAGTGTATTTAAAAAGTTGGACATGTACTTTTAAGTTTTTCATATCCAGGTAGAGAAAAATATTAAATTCCTTTTTCACTACTGCAAGGCCTAGCTCTCCCATAGGTTAACATTGGGCTTACCTTATTACATTTTATAAGTGTAATTTCCAATTGGGAAAAGCTAGATATCTTGAGTTTGGTCTCTCTGGACTCACAATTGAAAATCAGAACTTATGGTAAAGTTGCACTTTAAGTTGTAAGCCTGAAAATGCGGCTTTTAGAAAGTTGGCATTTTCTTACTTTAACCATTCTGTACCTCTGCCTGTCTCTGAACACATGTCTGGGGTGGGTGACAGCTGGGCTTTGTGCATTTCCTCTAGACAGTAACACACAAAGGGAACTGAAGTGTGCCTGTTGGGCCATTCACATCTTGATGGGCCATCCTGGGCAGGATGGGAGGAAGGAGCTGACACTTGCACCCCAATAAGGCCATGCCTGTCCCCACTCAAAAAGCTGCATACCCCCATAGTGAGTCTAGAGGCATGGTAGAAAGTGCAGGACTTTGTGAACTTCAAAGGCTTGGCTTTGATATCTCGGCCACTTAAAAGGCACAACTGGGCATAAGCGCTGTACCACCAACTCAGTACACTTTTGGACCTGAGGACACTCTGTCAAGAAGAAGGACTGCTGTTCTGCTGAAAGGATGGTCACTTTGCTGGACTCTGCAGGACTCCTGCTCTGCTGTGCCTACTCTGCTGCCTGCTGGCCTCCTTGCCTGGTAGCGAGATGGACTTACCCTGCTTCTCTACATCCCCAGAACCAAGTGAATTCAAGGGCTTGCTGGCTTGCCTCCTGTTCTGAAGTCTCCGAGACTTCATTCAACGTGTGCTATGGCCTCTGGACTCTGCCAACTGTGAGTCCTGCCCTGTGGTGCCAATACAGTCCTGAGCCCTTGGACGTCGGTTCTTTGGCAGTCTCTACTAAAATCCCCGCATTGCTGACTTAGCGCCGGTCAGAACCGACACATTCCCTTCGACACCAACACATCCCACTTTAAGAACATCACAGCGCTGACAGTACGGCTCGACAATAACTCATCGCCTGCCTCACAAGGGATTCGACAACGACGCATCTCCCAACTATGTGCCTTCGAACCGAAGCATCACCTACAATCCTAAGGATCGACGCGATGCATCGCCTCTGACCCCTCCTCACATCTTACTCCTCAACGTCGACACTTTCTCCGTGAAGGTACTGTTTGCAGCGGCCCCTGCATGGCTCCTGTGTCTAACCAGTGCTCCATTGGGCTCAGACTTGACCGGGCCCAGACCGACCAGATAGCCACAGTTGGTGCTTTATGTTTCTAAGCACTATATTTCAAGATATTCTTTACAAATTCATAACTCCGGTTCTACTTATTGGATGTTTGTCATTTTAGTGTTGTTTTGTTCATTAAATTAGGCGCTACTTTTCTATCCTGGTGTGGATAATTTTTGTGTGGTGTTTTTTACTCTTTTATTGTATGAAGTGTTGCACAAATACTTTACACATTGCCTCTTAAGTTAAGCCTGACTGCTCTGTGCGAAGCTACCAGAGGGTGAGCACAGGCTAATTTAGGGTGTGTATCTGATTTACCCTGACTAGGATTGTGGTTCCTGCTTTGACAGGGCGCATGCCTCTCCCAACCAGAAACCCAATTTCTGACAGATACAAAACCTGATCTGAATGTTTGTAAAACCCAATTTAGTTGTTTAATAGCTCTTAACTGAGCCTGGCCATGTTGTAGCAGACCTAAGTCTCCTTTGAGGAGACCTAATGCTGAGGACAGCCTCGTAGAGAGCATATGCATGCGATTGCCTATAATTTAAAAAACTGTTTACAGGTTTTCTAATTTGTTCTGCAGCTTCTTTTTCTGAGTATTTGTTTCATTCATTATAAATGGGATATATTCCTGTTACTATGAATTGTTTATTTCGTGTGGAATGTGGTCTCATAAGGAAGTCAGAGAAATCATGTTTTCTTTGATTGAGGACAAGTGTTCTTTCACAGCAGAAAGACAGAAATGTGCTAACCAGCATTGGCACAGCATGCCCATACTGTATGTGGTGACTATTACAGGTGTATTTTTGCTGTATCATGGATCAGGGCAATGAGCTTTAGGGCCAGAGGTGCTGGAAAGAAAGCAACGCATGCAGGAAATGGAATCATAAGGCCCTATGGATAAACCTTCAGCTGGGAACTAAGTGGAATTATAAGTTCAATTCTGGATCATTTAATTTATATCAGCATTTGAAATGTTTATTTGTGATTGCCAATTGTAAAACAGAGTCAAACTGACTTTCTGTATTGAAGGTTTTTTAAAGTCTTCATTGTACTAAATCCTAGACAGTTAGTCTGCTGGATGAGTTCGTTCAAGAAAATCATTTCTTTATGTGTAATGCATGCTCAAAATAAGGCTTATTTGCCTTGAACTGCCTAACATTTGTCCCCCAACTACTTTTCTCCCCAACTACTTTTCTCATTCACATTTGCGTTCCAATACTCATATTCTTGGATGGCCAAGTTCTGATTAAATTAATTTGAATAAATTAGCTTGTTATTGGTGATTTGATTTTTTTCCAGTCGTGGACTTTGTGAGAAATACAAAGCGAAGGATGTGACCTGTCGTCACTCTGAAAGGTAATTTGTTCAAGAAATTTGGATGACTATTAGAAAGTGGAGGTTCATAATGCTCCCATTGAATGAAAATGCATATTTCCCTAGGATAGCTAGTTCAATGTATGTAATAATGCACATAATGATGATGGCAATGCATTCCTGTATAGTTAACCAAATTAAAATAAGGATCTTCGTTGTTCAAAGTGGCATATGCCAGTAAATCAGACATAATTTATTTTACAGTCCCTATATCCCAGTCATCTGAAACAGAACCAAGAATTATTGCATAATTCATTGAAACTTTCAAAACATAAGGTAATTGCAATGTCTCAGTAGGTCCTATAATTAGATAAGGAATGTTTTGCCAAGCTATGTCATTAGGCACAGGATAGGCTGTAATGTTTGCAGCACAGAGAATTTTTCGAGCTCTGTGGGATAAAAGATGTGGCTATAGTTTGCCAACCACAGGTTGTGGAATTGCTCTTTCTGGAACGTAGTGTCCACTCAGCAGTAGTAGAATGGTGTTCAGTGTTGATAGCCATAGTATAAAAAGAAACACTCCTAAAGTGGTCCAAACATAGGACCAGAGTGGAATTAAGCATCTGTCAAAGAGTGCAGGTTATGGCGTAGTGGGACTTTGGAGTGTGATGAATAGTCCTATGTGGAAATTCAGAATTGTTCCCATAAAAAGTTCTCTGCTGAAAAGGCATTGTTTCAATTGATGTGGACTCAGGTGGTATTTCATGATAGTTCATAGAGTTGCTTGAAACATTTGCAACTGTAGTGTTGGCAGCATCAGAATTGTTGGTGAGGTGAGGGGAGGTGAGGTGAGGTGAGGTTCATTGCACTGTGTAGTTTTGGAGAGGCAGTGTGCTCAAATATTACCAGCTAGGAACTCAATCTAGTGATATTACCACTCTCATTAAGGGGTACTTCATTCAGAAGAGGGAGAGGTTGGGAGATTCTACTGTGAATCCTTCTTGGTGTCTGCGAGGGCCTGCTGTGGAGAATCAGCCACCTAGTGCTTTCCACATGGTTGTAGACACCTGTCTGTTTTTTCCTGAACCAGACAGAGGAAGCATAATGCCACTTGTTTGTCCTTTACGCCAAGGAATGGTTCAAAAGCTTACTTGTCATGCAACAAACTAACAATAATAACCTATGAAATGTCCTCATAGATTTTGAACAGGCCATTTCTTGACAATACCTAAAATCTACCTACATAATGCAATTGAGGGATGCTACTATCACTTTAACCAGAGCACCTACAAAAATCCACCCTGATCATAGAACATGTAACTAACCTTGAATGTGCACATGAAATAAAAAAGCTAATTGTTTTATCTTGTGTCTGTATAAAAGAAATAACTTACCATTATGATATGCTCAGGAACGTCTGAAGGACTTTGGGGGCCCTGGGCAAAACATATTTTCGAGGCCCCTGTTCAGAACATCTTTAAAATGTATTCACCATTTCAGCTCATTCACGCCCACTTAGGCCAGTTCACAGGCAGTTCTAGTTTAAGAACGATTATGGTCCTGGGCACAAACATATGTTTGAGACCTCAATTTATACTTAATCACTTGTACAAATTCTACATCTTCAAAATGCAATTCCCAATACAGATTCCTAGGTAAGGAAGAAGGACTGCAATTTACAAGAGACCATATGCTTACAAGAACTGCAACCCCAGTTCTGCAGACTTGACTACCCTCGAACTCATAATAAAGAAAAGTATTAAGGATTGTTTCTAAAATGCTACAAATTTATGAGAAACGTGGGAAGTATTGCAGCCTTTTCAGGATCATTTTATGTTATCTGCACACATTTTTTGAACATCCAAGCATGCTTCAACATTTTGAGGTAGATTTAGTTAAGGTCAGAACAGACCTCATAGGGCTATGACTTCAGAAAACAGAGCTTTGTTCATTTAAGTCTAATGATATGCATTTAAGCTTTCAACAACAAATTTATGGGGCTCAGGATGGCGGGGAGACCACCACAGACAGGCTGGCGGTGGCGGTCTCCCCGCCATCCTAAGAAGCTTTACCACCTGCCAGATTTTGATGGCGGCAGTGTGCAGGTGGGTGGAAAGCCCGACCGCCACACATCCGATGGGCTCCTTGAGCCTACTGGTGCTGCGGAGGGCCTCCCAATCCCTACATTGGTGGCGATGCCGACCAGGCACCCCCATAGGGATTAGGACGGTCCCTGCCAGCCTTTCCATGCCGGTTCAACCGCCATGGAAAGGCTGGCGGGGATGGACACTGGGGGCCCGTAGCGGGCCCCCATTCACCCGGGCACTTTCTTTGGGTGTGGGGGCAGATCCCTGTACCAAGGGACAGGTACTGCATGGTGCCTGTCACGTAGTACAGGTTACACATCCCTTTTTACCATTGTGGCGGGTGCAGCAGCCAGCAGCACCCGCCGCAATGGAAAAACCTGTACAATGCAACCACCGCGGTGGTGGTCACATTGTAATTTGGCCTGTGGGACTCCTGACACTGTGTTGGGCGGTCCCCATCTCCATTAGGGTGGCGGCTGGATGTGAGTCCGCCTGCCATCCTAATCAGGCCCTATGTCTCAAGTTACACGAACCGTAATAGAAACTCAGGTCTCACACAGGAAAGCTATCCTAAAGTTACACATGGAAAGGTTGCAGACTCAGGTATCAAATCCTTGGGCTTGGAGAATTAAAAAAAAATATGTTCTCTGATATATTCCTCAAGTGACACAGATTGTGCAAGCTCAAACTGTTAACAGCAGATCTATTCCACACTCTACACATATCTCACAGACTCAAGACTCAGACAGCAATTTTGACACCTAAATATGTGGCAGCAACAACATCCCTCAAAGTACACATATAATAATGATTTAAGGCCTTATTTAGAGTCTGGCAGACAGGATACTCCATGACAAATGTGGCAGATATCTGATCTTCTGTATTACAAGCTCATTATAGCTTATGTCACTGCTAATATGGCGGATGGGATATGTGCCATGCTTGTGATGGAGTATTTAATCTGCCAAACTCTACATAAGGTTCTTATTCTTTTAACAGCAAGGTTACTCTTGGGTTACAACAACCTTACATGCTCAAGCATCTGTAAGCAAAACTCACCTCAGATTAGCTAGATATTATAGGTGCGGGCCTCCTAGTAAAGTAATCTTATATGCTAAGACATCATGCATGTAACCTACATTTTAGGTTACATAAATCTTACTGGCTAAGGTCCCAGATAGAATTTTATCATATTACATAGATCTCACGGGCCGAGGCTTCTTATTTTAAAGGTATACCTCAAGGTGCAAATGTTTTACAGTTTACAGTCTCAAAGTGAGACTGAGGCAATATCTTACACTTATGTTGCAGGCTCAGGCATTAGACAAGGCATCTTTTGGTTATACATATGTTAGAGGAGTGGCATCTGCCAGGAAAGCTGGAACTTACATGTATACTTTGGGCTGAGGTTTCCGACAATAAAGCTCTCCTTTAAGTACTAATATGGAAAATATCCAGCCAGATGGGGGTAGAGCTCTCCCTTGCATACAACTCACTCTCACTAAAGACTGGATTACGGCACAAGATTGTGGATGTAAACATTTTAAAGTATACAAAAATGTTTTACAATGCAATGAATCCAAATCCATACCATCCAAAAATAACTGAAGTAGGCACAACATTGGTGGCCCCTATGTTAAATGCATCAGGCATTGAGGCATTATAGCATTGCTGGAATACTGTACACAACCTTTTTATTGAAAAGACGCATTAAGAACGCAGCAGTGCAAGCTTCTCTCAAAAGCAAAACAGGTACAGTGCAGACAACAGTAGATCGAATATCTCTTGGACATCCCATGCAGCAGTAGTGTAACATTACTCACAACAAGAACAAGCATCAGCAGTGCAGGCTTCTCTCAAATACCGAAATTGCCAAGCACAAAATAGAAGAGATCACGGACACAATATCATGGTAAACAATATAATTGACAAAAATATCCTGTCAAAAATATTGTTTACCATAATATTGTGAGCCTAGAGTTTTAATGGCAAATAGACAAAAAAATGTTTTTTTAATATAGAGTGTAAAATAGTAAATGTAAATAAGTTTAGTATATAATATTATATAAATATATACTTATATAAACACACATAGATGTGTTTACATTTATATAAATATAGATATATATATAAACAGTGTAAACATTTGAATAATAGAAAATATATGTTAATTAATGTACACAATAAATAAAATATTATAAATTGATAAATCCCAAATACACATTTACAAAAACTTCTATAAACATTAAAATACGGGGGGCGTGGCCTGAGGCGTCAAGATGGTGGTCGCACTCTAAGAGTGCTCCGGACCCCTCCGTCATCCAGCGCTCATCGACACCCATCCGGACCTCCTACCTGACCACTGTGGTTCCCCCGACTGGTAGTGCCCTTCATCTGGAGTTTTTGTGTAGATTTGCAGCCCCAGTGGCTTCTTCTGGCCTGGGGCCTGTTGCGGCCTGCTGTCCCTGCAAGCGCGGCCCCCAACCTTCGGGGCCGCGGCATCAGGTCATAGGAGGTGCTGAAGGGGGCCGGGCGGCTGCCGGCATCTCCGGAGGCTGTGCAGTGCCTGTGGCTCCTGTCTTTGCCTGGGGGCGGTCTGCCACCGGGAGCGTGACCGGTGGCTTCCTCTGGTGTGTGGCCTGTTGCAGCTTGCTGTCCCTGCGAGCGCGGCCCCTAGTCATCTGGGCCGTGGCACCAGGTGATCGGCGGTGCTGCGGGGGGTCGGTATTTCCAGAGGCTGTGTGCCGCCTGCGGCTCATGTTCCATCCAGTAGGCAGCCTGCCACCGTGAGCGTGACCTGCCCTGTGAGGCGTGGTGTGCCCCAGCCTAGGCTCGGCCAGCATATCGGCTGGTGCCGAGGCGGCAGAGGTGAGGACAGCCTGCAGGACATGTGGCCGTGAACGCTGCGGCAGCATTATAAGGTTAGCGGGGGGATTCGGCTGTTGGTTCGGGCAGCGGCGGCGAAGGTGAGGGTGCAGATCACCAGCCCCCCCTGCCTCATGTACATCCTCGTGGCGGGGCTGTTAACTGCTTGTGCTGAGGGGATGTGGCTGGCTACAGCTCCTGGGGGGTCCATACGGCGACTACGGCTCCCGGCCCAGGAAGGGCCAGCGGCTCCTGTTCTGTCCTGAGAGTGTGATCTGCCCTGCAGGGCGTGGTGTGCCCCAGCTTAGGCTCGGCCAGCATATTGGTTGGCGCCGGCGTGACAGACGTGAGGGCGGCCTGCGGGCCGTGTGGCTGTGAGCGCTGCGGCAACTCCATAAGGTGTGCGGGGGAAATCGGTTGTCGGTTCGGGCAGTGGCGGCGAAGCCGAAGGTTCAGATCACCAGCCCCCCGCGCCCCATGTACATCCTCGTGGTCTCTTGGGGTTTGTGGCCGGTCGCGGCCTATATGTTCGTGTCTGCCCGGCCCTAGTCAACGAGGCTGCGGGGTTGTTGACTGTTGGCGCTGAGGGGTCATGGCTGGCTGCGGCTCCTGAGGGGTCCACACGGCGCCTGCGGCTCCCGGCCCGGGAGGGGCCTGCGATCCTTAACTGAAACTGGCCTGGTGGCGCTGCGGCACCTCTGGTGGGGCACTAACTGAGAAGAGGTGGCGTTTGGGGTGCTAGAGGCCCCCAGGCTGTGCAGCTGATCAGTACGGTGAGTGGGGACTGGCTGTTGGTCGGGCAGCAGCGTGGGGGGTGGATATCGCCCCCTCCCCCACTCCGCTTCCATCTTTGGCACTGTACGGGGCCCTTTGCCATTATGCTCTGTGCGGAGGCCGATTGATACACCTGACCGCGGTGCCCTAGGTGGCGAGGCCTGGTGGCACTGGATCGGGTCCCCCCTCCTATGCGCCGCATTAGCACTGTGCGGAGGTGGTGTTCCCCGCTCCTGGCGGTTGAGGCGGGAACCGGCTGCGGTGTCCGGCCCACCCCCCCCACAACCCTGCCTTTTCTTCTACGCTTGTTGTGGACTTGTGTGGGGTCCTCTTCTCCTGGCTGTGGAGCGCCTGGTTCCTCGTGGTCTGGCTGGTGGTTGGTGGAGCGGTTGGGGCCTGGGTCCATCCACGGGCAGGATCGGCCATCTCCTCGTGTGTCGGAGGGTGCTCTCTGCACACTGGTCCCAGAGGGAGAGTTCTTCCAATACTTAGCCACTTGAGTGAAACCTGTGGAGCGTGTTGTGGGCCCCCCTTGCCTCAGCCTTTGCAGATCTGTGGCCCCCACACCGGCCTTCCATCCCCTCGGTTCCCCACGACCTCGGTGACACTGCACACTCCCCCGACCATGGGGAGGGACAGGGGGCCCACGCCTACAATGGCCCATACACAGACTAAAATGGACAGGTTTACCACCTCAGAGCAGGAGCCATCGGGGGGCCACGGGGGGACCCCCCCCCCCCCCTCCAGATAAAGACCTCGATAACATCCTTCAGGCTATCAGGGCCTCACAGGCGTCTGTGGAGGGGAGAATTGGAGAAATCAAAGTAGACGTGTCTCTCCTTTGGCAGGATCTTCGCAATGCCACCGCACGGCTGTCGGAAGCCGAGTCCCGCATATCCACGGCCGAGGATGATATCGCACAACTCAAGGAGCAGGTGGCCCACTTTCGCACTCACACCAAGGAGCTCCACAGGCGGGCCGTAGACGCGGCAAACCGGGCACGTCGCAACAATCTCCGCTTGGTGGGGTTTCCTGAGGGGTCGGAGGCGGGTCAAGCCGCCACCTTTGTTGAAGACTGGTTCAATGCGTGGATGCCGGGAAGGGCCCTCTCAACATGGTTTGTAGTAGAAAGGGCACACAGGTCCCTGGCACCTAGGCCTCCTCCCGGTGCCGCACCGCGCCCTATTATCCTCAAAGTTCTCAACTTCAAAGACCGAGACGCCATCTTGCGGGAGGCTCGGGTGGCTGGGGCCCTCAAGTTTCGAAATCACGTCATCATGATATTCCCGGATTACAGGGAGGTCCAGGACCTCCAGCGCTCTTACACGGACGTCAAGAAAAAGTTGCGCACCCTGGGCCTACAATACCAACTTCAGTTCTTGGCACGCCTTCGAGTCATTTTCCAAGGCTAGACACACTTCTTTGACTCACCTTAGGCAGCTTGGACATGGCTGATGGAGGAACGCCCTCTCCGCCAACAACGTGCCTCCTCCCCGGAACGCAGGGAGTCACGGACCGAGGGACAGAGATCGCCGGGACACCAGCGCCAGCGTCAGACGCGGTCACGCAGGGGGCACCAATCACGAACATCGGTACTCAGGTCCTTGAGTGCGGCGGCTCTGGAGCCTAGGGACTCCTCCAGCCGGTCGGGCTCTGCGCCCTGCAACAGGCATCGCTCCTCCGAGACCTCAACAGGCAGGTCTCTACCGATGGCCCAGGCAGACTCAGATCTTTCCCGTACACCTACTCTTTAATGGCAACGCAGTTCGAATTTAATGTATGTCCACCATGAGGGGGGTAGTGGTCGTTAAGACACTTGGTATGTCTTTATGAGTATCTACAATGTTAAAGCCGATGTACTGATTATCCGTTCTTTTGGAGGGGGCCTCCACGCAACCAATACGAACGTTTTAGTTTGGTTTAGTTCCAAAGGGGTCGACAGATGCTTCTGCTCCCGAAGTATAGGGTGGGGGGTGGGTTTGGTTGGGGGGGGGTTTCTTTGTTGTTGTGGGGAGCCAGGAATGAGCGCTCCCAATGTTTAGTACTGTTTTATGTTGTTTTGCTGCACCACCGCTCACTCGACACTTGGACTCTTTGGTATATGAGTCCACTACACAGGGTCCTTCCCACCAGCGCGCTTTCACATCTGCTCCCGGCCTCGCACTTGCCACTGGCTTTCCAAGGCCCAATGAGCCATTGTAACGATCTCCAGCCCCCATGAGTGATATACCATCTCCGAAAGCAGCCCTCCATATTTTATCATGGAACGTAAATGGCCTCTTAGACCGCCACAAGCGAACGGCCGTATTACGCTACGCACAATGCCACAACATAGATGCGCTTTTGCTTCAAGAGACTCACCTGATGGGTAACCACTGCCCCTTTCTGGAGCGCTATGGCTATGACAGGGTTTGGCACTCTGGCTTCGCCCGAGGTTCTCGAGGCGTGGCCATAATATTGAAGCGCACCCTTCCCTTTGTGCTGATGCAAGTTATTTACGACCCACAAGGCACGTTCGTGATTGTCTGCGGTACTCACGGAGGCACCCCCCTAAATCTTGTGTCCATGTACTCACCCCCCTCAATGCTTGCCGTGACTCTAAAACAATCTACCGCCCTGCTGCCCACCCTCCCCTTGAGGCCCACTGTCATTGGGGGGGACTTTAACGCAGCCTCCTCCCCGCTTGTTGATACGATGGGGACCCCGTCCACTTCCAGGCTGGCACAGGCGAGACAATTAACAGACTGAAACCCTTGGCCTTTGCGACGCATGGCGGATCTGGCATCCACGCGCTAAACAGTTCACGCACACCTCTGCTGCTCATCACATGCAAGCGCGCATAGACTCAATCTTTATCCCGTCTACGGACTGCTGTATAATCCAAGATGTCCGCATACTTGCGAGAGGTATCTCTGACCACTCCCCGCTGCTCCGTAGTACAGGGACTCCTCCCCCCCACTCCTGCCCCATGTGGCGGTTGAATGCCTGGTTTCTCCAAGACAAGGAAGTCCAAAAGGCGGTGGGAGTGGAGCTGAAGGATTACTTCGCCACTAACGCGGTTCGGTTCCATCCCTGGGTACTCTGTGGGAGGCAGGCAAGGCCACTATTCGGGGCTTCGCCATTGGTCATGTCCAACGGCGGCGTCGGGCCCAACTATTGCAGATCACTTCACTGGAGGCACAGGCCTTACGCCTTGAGCGCACCCCCTCCATGGATGGCGACGCGGCTCTGGAGCTGCGCCTCACGAGTATTCAGAGCGAAATCAAGCAACTCTTGCTGGAAGCAGCCAAGCTCCTGTGGAGATCTTCCGTGTCCAGAGTCTATGGTTGGGGTGATAAAAACGGCATGATCCTACATAGGCTGGCCACATACCCAAGAGCGAACCACATCATTCCAGAGATATTGGATCAAGGGGGGTCGATGCAGCAGACCCTGGTGGCTATGGCCGGTGCATTCGCCGCCTTCTACCGCCAACTCTATGCCAAACGGATCCCGACTCTGACGCTCCGCGAGCTGTTGGGCGAGACGGGTGCCCTCCTCCCTCAGCTAGACTCTAATGCCCAAGCTGACCTCGACCGCCCGATCTCGCACCACGAGATTAGCAAAGCTATCACGTCCACCTGGTCGGGTAAGACCCCTGTTCCGGACGGTCTCCCCCAGGAATACTATGCAACGTACCATGAGGCCCTTGTGGCCTGCCTCGCCGACCTGTATGTCGAGGCCCTGGAGACACGTTCCTTCCCACCTGAAACAGATATGGCCACTATCGTTGTCCTTCCAAAGTCCCAACCACCATCTTCCCACTGTGCTGACTATCATCCCATTTCCCTTATTAACACGGACGTCAAATTGTACGTGGCGATTCTCGCCCAACGGTTGAAGCCCTACCTTACCACGTTGGTCCATCCGGACCAGTGTGGTTTCATGCCCCAGCAAGGCACCAGACATTGCCTCCGACGGCTACACCTGGCCCTGGCTCACCGCCAAGTGCTTTCCCCTTATTTGGCACTCCTTCTAATCGATTTTTAGAAGGTGTTCGATTCTGTAGACTGGACGTACTTGGACGACGTGTTGGTGGCGATGGGTTTTGGCCCGCGCTTCCGTCAGATGGTGGGGGTACTGTATACCCGGCCCCATGCACACGTCCTGGTCAGTGGGGTTCTCTCTGATGCCTTCCCCATTCAACGGGGAACGAGACAGGGATGCTCGCTCTCGCCCCTTCTCTTCGCCTTGGCGATGGAACCCCTGGCGGCCCTGATTCGGTCCCAGAGTCTCGTTCGGGGGTGGGTTGGCCCAACTCTGAAGTAGACAAGATCGCTCTTTATGCGGATGATGTCTTGCTTTTCCTAACCGACCCAGCTCATTAGGGTCCTCGTTGTCTCCAGATCCTGCATTAATTTGGACAAACCTCTGGCCTCCACATGAATGCCAATAAGTCGATCCTTGTCCCGCTCCATCTTTCCGGAGAATGTTTCGACTGGCAGTCTAGGATACCGCTTCAACGTCAGTCCTTTAAATATCTCGGGATATGGGTCACGCTCCTCCCGGAACTGAGATGGTCTCTCAAAATCACCCCGCTTGTGAAGAAGGCTTGGGCGGATCTCCACAGATGGCAGACATTGCCCTTGAACCCCTTGGGGAGGGTCTCTTTGTTTAAAATGCTGATTCTTCCCAGATTTCTCTACGTCCTTCAAAATAACCCCTTTTGCTTTCCACGGGTGTGGTTTCGGGAGATTGACACTATGGCCACTAAATTCCTATGGGGGGGAGGGAGGGTCCGGATGGCGTTGCGTACCTGTCAGATTCCAACATTCGACGGGGGCATGGGGATGACACATTTATACCTCTACTACCTGGCAACTCGTCTGTTGAGTATTCATGACTGAATCAATGGGGGGTGGTCAGACCCAGCCTATAGGCTTGAGCTAAGTTAACTCGGCCTGCTCCAAATACAATCCTTAATGTATGGAGAATCCCTCCCGTCCACCCTGCCTGACATCACACGCTCCGTTCTTTTGGCCTGGCGGGCTGCTTTACGACATACCAAATGGATGCGCAAACTCACTCAGCACACGCCTCTATGGCACGGTACCTGGCTCCAGCAGATCAGTGGGCTACAGGGGTTCAGACAGTGGGATGTTATCGGGATCTCTCAACTTGGTGATGTGTGGGCTAACGGCAATATGCTCTCCTTTACGGACCTCCAATCCAAATATTCCCTCCATTCATCACAATTTTACAAATATTTACAAATGTGGCATGCCCTCCACGTACACTTACCCGAGGACACTAGGATCCCTGAATATAGTCCCCCGAAGAACAGACCATGTTGGGCGACCTGGGGAGGAGGGGTGTTTCCCTTATTTACAAGATGCTGGTCAACAATACCCCGACTTCGCTCGACCGACTTCAGGACCAATGGGTTAGGTGGGTGGGTTCCCTGGATGAGGTGGACTGGCACGATGCTCTCATGTCGCCCAGGACAATCACCGCATCCACCAAACTCCGCCTGATTCAATTATACTACATACACACTGCCTACCTAACCCCACAGTGCCTGCATCGATCCGGCCTCTCCCCATCTGCCTCATGCACAAGATGCGGCCAAGACCCGGCCGACTTCTTCCACATGGTATGGGCATGCCCCCGACTGGCGCAGTTCTGGGGAGAGATTGAAACTGAGCCGTTCAAGTTCTGATGGATGGAGAAGGTGTGGTGGATTGGTGTGCGGCACAAGAGAAACCCATGTACGAGGCATGGGAGTGTCCCAAGAAATACCGGAGGGTGTGGGGCAAATGGCTGGGTGTCGTGGAGTAGCTTGTTCCGTCTACACAACATATTGTACTCACTGCAGGAGGGTGGGGCCTGATTGCAATGTATGTGTTCTTCCAAATGTATTGCGTCAATATTGGTATTACAATGTCGAGTCAATGGTGTTTGCATTCTGTTAAAACAATCAAAATTTGTTTATCAAAAAAAACATTAAAATACATTTTAAACATAATATTAAATAGTAAAATAACTATAAGCTCAATTTAACCTACATTATTAAAACTATTGGAGTCTAAGAATATAAGATTAAGCATACTATTCCCACTCTAGTTGATGCAACGGTAGGGAAAGTGTTGGGCTTTGGAGGGGTAAAATTTTCCATTCCCACTCCAAAGAACGCAAAAGTAAGGAAAGTGTCAAATTGCGAAGAGGTTAAATTTACAATCCCTACTTCAGTCTATTTAGGAGTATGGAAAGTACTTCACTTAATAATCCTTACATATCGAAGCAACACCATGAATGTAGAAAAAATATCAAACCCTTAACATAAAAATTATTAATATATATATATATATATATATATATATATATATATATATATGTAATAACAAAATTAAAAATCAATTGACATAATTAATATTCATGAAAATAATTATCAATTAATAGATCATTTATATTCAGCTATTGATTAACTTCCCATTCCATTCCCCTAAAAACCGAGCAGCCTGCACCTAAAATATAACTTTAAAAAATAGGTATTCCATATTTAAAATCAATTAAATAATTAATTAACAATTAATAATTAATTGTTGATTAATTAATTGTTGATTAATCATTACTCAATTAACGTCCCATCCTAGAACCCTACAAACCTAGCAGCATGCAAGTAAAGTATAATTAAAATAAATAAATATTTAATCATTTCAATATTTAAAATTCAATTAAATAATTAATTTACAAATATTACATTAATTATTAATTAAATATGCTCCCATCTTATACCCCTACAAACCTAGCATCCTGCAACTGAAATATTAGTAAAACAACTGAGTAGTCCGTATTTTACATAATTAAAGACTAATTATATAGTGAATTAAAAATGATACTACAAACCTAGCAGCCTGCAACGAAAATATAGGTAAAAGAAATAAGAATTTCATAAATTACACTATTAAAATCAGTTAAATAATAAATTAGCAATTAATAATTCATTGTTAATTATTACTTAATTTACTTCCCACCCTCTACCCCTGCAAACCTAACAGCTCGCAGATAGCATATAATGAAAATAAATAAATATTACATAATTTACATAATAAATATCAATCATTTAATCAAATATAATGTATTAAATAAATCTTAAATATTATAATAAATAATGTATTATTATGATTATAATTAACTAATTAACTTCCCACTCTATCTCCCTATAAACCCAACAACCCGCTACAGCACTATAAACTATTATAAAAAAATAAAATTACAAATTTTAAATCACTTAAAATTGCAAGCTACATTTAAAAAAAGGTACTTTATATAAACGATAGTATCACATAAAATGTATATATCAACTAAAACACATTTAAGTAATTAAAAAACTATATGTTTACCACTATGTTATTAAAAACAGTAATAAAACCATCAATATTTAAATATTACTTACCTAAAAAAAGGATTTTCTTCTCAACGATATTTGTGCATGACGATAGTTGTGTATTGAGGTGTTTATTGTCTGATATTTCTATCGGCCGACATTTTTTATCCAATATTTCACACAACAAACCATTGTGGCCAACAGCAATGCAAGTGTCCTTGACACAGGTACACCTCACTTACACATAGACAATGTATAGCACGGACAGCAGCACTGAAGGCTACTTTGATGCACGGAGCTGGTTCTGCACATGGACCAACACCAAGCACAGTTCCCTCTAACAAAGTGAGAGTCTAAGGAAGTAGATTGAGCAAAACATCTATGCACTACGTTTGTAAGTGGAATGAAGACTATGCACTGAACTGAATATGTCAGTCTTTTCTTGTAGGAATATACTATTAAAAAATTAACCTTGTAGAGAAAGATGCTCTTAAAATATATTCTTGCTTCGTAAGCTCTGGTGATTGGATGGACTTTATATCACTTTGTTAATGTTAAAATGTGATAAAACATAAATTAGGTGAGTATACTAAAACATATAAATATGTGCCACATACTCAATCATGCTCTAAATGTATTTACAATACATATAACAGTAGACTGTATAGCAATGTGTGATTTCAATATTGTGATAATTAATGTTATCCCAAATATTCTCTGTAACCCTTCTCCCTTAACTCATAAGTGAGGTACTGTTTTGATTTAAACTAAACTTTTTATTGATGCACATGGTTAAAAACATTAGTACAGCATGTCTCTGCAAAATTTCTATGCATATTTCTACACATCATCCCATTGTCTCCCATACCAAAAATAAATTACATCAAAATGGAATTTTGAAAATGATGCTGAATACAACCAATGTTTAACAGCATTTGAGATGACCAGGGCAGGGCGGTCAGCAGAACACAGCCGGCTCAGGCACAAAGTTGAGAAGATGCCCCAGACTTCTCTGATTTGCTTCTCTGATTGCTTTGACTACAGTTGTGCACATGCCCGTCCCAATCACCCAAATATTACATTTTCCATTGCCAGTATGAATTGGCAGGCAAGGTAAAAAACAACTTTTTTAATGAATAAGGTTGTTTTTTAAAAGGGGTCTGGAGCACAAGATGGGCTCCTTAGAAGGTGGGAGCCCTGGGCAATTGCCTACTTTGCCCATGCCTACAAACATCTCTGGATATGCTAATTTACCAATTTGTTACCACCAACATAAAACAAAGCTAGCTCCACTAATGGATTCTTTTGAGAAAACTTATTTGGTCACCTACACCAATCAGGTGCCTGTAGTCAATCAAAGTATCACACTCCGTGGTGGATTGTCTATTATTGTACTCTGTCCCAAGAAGCAAAGACAACTAGCTCAGTGGAAGGGTGGCACAATTCCTTCTAATGAACTATTTGAAGGAAATGTGCTTCAAGACAATAACAGATATAAGGACATATTGGGATGCCAGGTGTAAAGAATATCAGATCCCTACAATTTATTCATATACACCTCTGGGGCAATCCCTCCCTACTATCTATTTTTCAGGACACTAGCTCAGAGATGGCATTGGAATGGATTGTCTGTAGGAAGACAGCTTAATGGATTAGGCTTCAGTACTTTTGCTGATCTACATTCCAAGTTCGATTTACCGCAAAATACTGTCTTTAAATATTTGCAAATATGGGACTATGTGTCACGGAAATCAGTACCAACTACAATTGTGATCAATCGAAGCATGTTAGCATTAATGTACTCCACTAAAGAGAAGCTATTGATTGGTGAATGATATATGAGATATGCATAAAAAAGGGGAAGATGACATTCCAGAACTGCCTCGTAAGTGGATCACGAAAATCAGATACGCAATTGAATCAGAAGACAAAGAGAAAGCTTTAAAGCTACCCAGCCTTTGATAACATCTGTCATCCTTAAGCTTTAACAGTTCAAAACTATTTATATGCTGTATCATATAATAGAAAAATGGCAAGGCGGGAACTGTAATTTCAATAATGTAAATAAAATGTGTCCAAGATATGGGCTGTTAGCAGCTGGCACTGTTTCTATGATTACAAGCCACCTGAAGTTGGTTGTTTTTGGTCTGCCATCATCCGGTATCATTCGGTGAATCGGCATCATCACTCTGAGCTTAATGCATTGAATATTATGCTTGGGATGAAACTGGACATTAGATAACACATATCTGCAATAGGATCTGTTGCTATTGTTGTTTCACGGTTATGTATTGCACAAGACTGAATTGAAGACACCTCTGAAATTTCATGAATTGTTAACACTCATGTTTCAGACATTTGAAATGGAGTTAGCTATTTAAAATTAAATGGGGAAGAAGGGATTGAAGCAACTGAAGCAGACCTGATTTAATCTCCTTTAAGAGGAGGATATATGAGGAAGACAAAAAACTTTTCAATGTAATATTTACATTTTTTTCTCTGTTTCTTTGTTTAACTATGGTTAATGCTGAATATTTATTCCATGTATGACTGAATATTTTGAGTTTGCTACACTCATTGTACTAAAATGATAGCGATGTCGATGAAATTAAATAATCTATGACAGAGGTCTCCAACCCTTTTAGTAGTATGAGCTTCTTATGTTCAATGAAAATCATTTCTAGCTACTCTAACATTATTAGTGTTCTAATAGTGACAAAGTCAGACAAGACTGCATTATTGAAAACCATATACAACCTAAGTTCATCTCTGTGCATTGCACAGGGTTGCCAGCAGAAATGTAGGAAAAGGTGTTGTTCATTTTGAATGCATCTACTTCAGTAATACCTAATAGCTATGGCTGCATTGCACCTGACACCAAATTAATTAAGTTAGTTAGAAAGTCTTGCAAAGCCACATCATTTATCACTCAAATATCAGATTTTAATATATTTTGGAAATTTGCCAGATTTTCTCCAAACATTGCTAATGAGGTCTAAAAATATACACATTTTTATCTTGAATACACTCAGTTTTGGTTAACTTATATTAATTCAACCATGCAAACCCTCCTAATTTAATATATTGGACTACACACAGGAGAGGTACTTACAAGTAGCTGGAGAGTTACCTGTAGCTCACGAGTTACTTATTAAAGAAGGCTGATGTATGACCACCCACATGATCTTTATAAAAGTAAACACACACTAAACAACAACACCATTTAACCTCCCTAAAACACAAATACTTATACTTTAGTAATATGTATTTCTAAATATTATTGAAACAAATTTAAAATACTGATCTCAATAAAAAATTATTCAAAACACAAAAATTCTGATTGATGATTATAAGTAACTATAATAAATAATAAAAAAATATATAAATGCAACATAGCCAACTTTATTTAATGTGAACAAACATTTTCTATAAAATATGCTATCGCCACAACAAATCATATATACAAAAAATAAACAAACTTAAGATCCAAAAACAAACACTACCCACCAAATACCATAAATAAAAAAAATAATATAGCACTTATGATTAGGATTCTGTAGCTCGAGTCCTGTTCAGTGAACTAATGATTCAGAAAATACAACCTTAAAAAATCATGATCAACTAACCAAAAAATGTCCAATAATCCTAGGAATTCATCCAAAACTTGACATTTGGATAAAAAATAAAGACTTCAGGAAAACTGATGAATAAAGAAAAAAGTAAATAAGAAATTGTTAAAAAAATAACCAACTTGTGTTCCTTGAAAAAAAAAATCCAGGTAAAAAATGTAGGGCCTGATTTTGATCTTGATGGTCTTCCCGCTGTCCCGCCATGGCAGTGGTCCTAAGTACTTTGCCAAGTCAACGGTCTTTTGCCCGCCGTATTTAGATGCATGCAGCCTGACTCACCATCCACATCACCAGAGTGTACCCTGCCATGGTCGTGGCAACCGCTGCTGACACGGCAGACTCCAATGATGGCGAATAGTACTCCATTGCCATCAGTATGGGGGGTTCCCGTCGAGCAGGTTTAGATTCCATAGTTGTGCTGGCAGTCACCTAGGGCGGTTCCCCGACGGAGGGAGTCCGTCGCAGTATGCGCTCAACAATGCACTATCACATTGGCCATTGGATGGATGCTTGTAGAACACACCTGCTGTCAATTGGTCAAATGGAAGCACCTGCATACCACACTATAACACACATTCTATTTCAGACCATGATCCTTTGCCATTCCACTGCACCATAACATTTTCTAGCAGAGCTTTTGCCAGTTAAGTGAGGTTATTTTGTTCCTTTTACCTGTTTCTTGTCTCTTTATCTTCTTTCATTTATTAACTTGTGGCTATTTTTTTTTAATTTAATTATATTTCTTTGCACAATGCCAGGCCCCAAAAATCACAGTTTTACTAAGGAAGAATTGTCAGTCATGGTAGCTGAAACCATAAGAGTAGAGCCACAATTGTTTGGAGCCCAAGTCCACAATACACCCCAATCTCTGAAAAGGCAAATGTGCGACAGAATAATCGATAGAGTGAATGCTGCAGCTAACAACCTGTGCACAAAGGAGAAAATTAGAAGGAGGTGGAACGACCTGTGGGGGAGGGTGCGTTCCCTGGACTCCTAGCTTAACATGGAGGCCCAGAGGACTGGTGGTGTTTATCCTAAGTCCCCATTACAACTCATGCCCCAGGAGGAGAAGGCTTTGCAGATCCTGCATCCTGAAGCTTTGACAGGAATACCTGGTGGATTGGAATCAGTAAGTTACACTTTACAAAGTCTCACTAAACCTCAATGCCCTGTTTGTTCTCAAATCATGGTTTGTGTTGTTTTTTAATGTTGTCCTGTTCTTCTCAACCAATTGAATTGTTGTCATGATTTGAAAGTATAATACGCACTTTTACTAATACAAATGTTCTCACTTTTTCAATAGGTCCAATTGCCAGAACACATGGCCACTGAAGAGACCTTCACTCCAGCCCAGGATCAATCCTTCAGTGAGGATGACACTCCTGTTAATCTGAATGATGATGAGGATCCTGGTCCATCTGGTCAGCATGGGTAGACAGCTCCAGTGAGTCTCACTGAGCTCCGGGAAAAGAAGCAGTTTCAGAGGGAGCTCAATTATCAGATGGAGGCTCACAACTCAAATATGGGGTCCATAACTAGGGTGCTACAGGACATTTACACCTGTATGTGCAGGGCTTTCCCAGCACCATCTACCCCTTCTTGTGGTCCTAAAACATTTGGTCAATCTACATCTGTCACAGTCACAGGAAGGGAGACCCTGCCACCAGAAGAACAATCTGCAGCCACCCAGGCTCTGCAACTGTGGCTTCCCGCCATGCTCGCAGGAGGGGACATCACCCAAGGCAATGCAACTGTGGGTCCCCCCTCACCTGCAGGAGAGGACATACATCCAAATTATCAGGAGGTGAGTATGGCAAAACCTCTGCCTTCATCAGCAAGAAATCCCAAACCGAATCTTATCCAGTCTTTGACTAGCATTCACTCTGTGGACTATTTCTGGACCCATTTACCTTTCTGTAACCAGTCGTAATTGGGACACTGGACTTCAAACAATTTTGGCTCTTCAACTATGGTTTCATTCACCATGACCGACATCTTCACATTTTGGTTTGCTTTTTTATTTTCACTCTGTTTCATTTCTTCATGTTTATTTAAATTAATTCACAACTCACAAACTCATAGACTGGTGTTGTATATCTCAACTCTATCAATACATGTGTTACCTTCTATCATAACTTTACAATGACAATAATCAAAGTATTGTGTAAACATAGATAATTTGCAAATAGGTAATGTTTTTCTCAAGTTCCCAAACATAACTCCCAAAAGAAATATACCATTAAAACATATACTACTATGTTCATTCCATTTGACCATTAATTGTCTGTCAACATAGCAATCCATACATGACATTAATACTCAGTGGCAGTTTTCACATTTGCAGTTCCAGACCTTGCCATTATGGAAGAAGGGGATATATCCAAAACAGATTGAAGAGGTAAATTATCATTGGCTCATGCCATCGGCTGGAGCCAGATCTTCTGGCTCAAATAAGGACACTCACATCAATAACTCCAATAGACGAAAACATGGCAGTACTACATTTTGTAGACACAGGATCATTCTACTCCACTGTTCCAGCATCTGGTGGAATGTCACAGCCAGGTTTCGGTGGTGTGCCATAAGAGGTATGTCCTACATTGATGAGACACATCAACAGCTACATGCACCTTACACACAATGAGAATTTTGTCAATGTGAAGGGAGAGTAGGATGATTTGGCTTCACTACCACATGGGGTGTGAGCTAATGATAGCACACATTTTGTCTTAGTGCCAACACACGACAGAGAACAATTCCAATGCAATCTTCATATCTCCCATTCATTTGAGTGCGAGTTGCCTTGGTACACAATTTGTACACCCAAAGTCTGTTTCTGTCTTCCCAGGAACAACTCCTATTCCCATTGTACTTTGAAACAGCACCATATGCCTGCAAATGTCACAACTCTGAAATGTCCAGATGAAGATGACATGGTGAAGGAACCTAAAACAGATCAGAACAAAAAGATTCTCAATCAAAAATAATATAAATGGACACATTACAAAGTCAACTTTAGGAGGACACAGTTTCACAAAACAATCAGAAATAAACAATGTAACTGACCACAGTAGTCAATGTGTCAAAACTTTGATCAATGAAACACCTTTGGCCTGAATTTCCCTGAACTTGCCCTTCCTAGCAGATAAATACCACATACTTCTCTCATCATCAGAACAATAGTTGGTGTAACGGTGAAAGTGATAACATGTAAAGATATACTTACACTCATAAGAAGAAGTTGTCAATGACATCTTGATGTAATTAATCTCCTTCCTCTTCACCACTATCACTTAATTTTGGAACTTCAGGATCCTCATCTGGTGGCTCTTCATGTTCTCCAACCTCTGCGATGTAAGTAATGGTAAGCAGCAGAGCGATGTTGTGGAGCATTCAGCAGGTCACATTGCTTTGGCACACCTGATCGGTTGTGTAGAGGAGTGCTCTACCAGTTTTGTCCAGACAAGAATATCTAGCCTTCAGGAGCCCGAAAGACTGCTCCACTGGCTGCCATGTTTTTCCATGGGCCTCATTGAAGCAGACTTCCCCTGGCGTTGTTGGATTTATCGACAGTGCCAACAAACATGGTCAGTTGGGATAAGCTAAGTCTCCTAGATGGAAAACAAATAAAGTGCCAAAAAATGTAACACAATTTCAGATTATTCAACTAGAAAATTCTCCAAATAATATTATGAAAGATTGCAGCGACCAACAATCCAGGCCCTCTCAGGTCCAACTTGTGACATTTGCTCGGGTATGGAGCTGTTTCGTACTTCAAAGGAATCATGGGCAGAACCGGAGAAATACATGCTTGTGATGTACAAATCTAGTAAGCAGACAACTTGCATGTTGATTGAATGGATGTATTTCCGATTCCGGTAGACCTATTTTCTGGCATTTGGTGGCACTAAAGCAATAGGTGTGCCATTAATTGCTCCAACCATGAAACTCCCCCTTTACATTGGCCAAATCCTGCTGCCTTGGAATCTGGATGAAGCTGTTGATGTGTCTCATCATTGAAGATATCACTTCTTGTAGCACACCATTGAAAGTTGGTTGTAACACTCCACCAGGTACAGCAACAATGTATTGGAAGGAACATGTGGCCACAAAATGAAGGAGTTTGACAATTGGTGTAATAGATGTGGGATTTCTGTTGTGAAGCTGAAGATCTGGCTCCAGCAGACTACCTAAATCCAGTATAGTTTGCCTATTCAATATGAACTTCTTGGGGATGATTCACAAAGGTAAACTGAGATGAAAGTCTACCGTTACGACTTTCGGTATTCAAACAGGATATTTAATGACTTTCAGTATTCACAGAGGGCATTTACGAGTAGTAAATGCCCTTAGTGAATTGGGCCCCTTGATTATTTCCCTTTTTTCCATGGGTCTGGAAATGGGCGTTGCACCTGAAGCTGTCATCTCCTCAATCTCCCAGAGTTCATATGTCTGCATTGGTAAAACATTTGAAGATTTTCCACAGCAACATACTTGAAATTTAATACTAAAGTCATGCAGTTGAACAAAATATATATGGCTTAATTACATATTTGAATAAAATATTTGGTTTTTGTTCTTTATCCTTCACAAATTACATTTATAGACTAAAATAAATGTAAAATAAATTGTTTTTGCAAATAATACATTTCACAAGCACTCTTTTTTTCCCTCCAAAAATACCGTTGACGGATGTGTGAACAACACCGCACTAATATCACTTTTCAGCAAAGTAACACACTACATATAAATGTTTATTTTTAAAAGAATGAGTGTCCAATAAACTTTTAATATGTGCACTTTAACAGTCACAAACACACCGTTTTGAACTTCTAAAATGGTGGTTGCCTTTGAAATCAGACGGGCGCAGCGGAAGTTGACGCGTAGTGGGCGGTAAAGTCCGCGATGGACACAGTCATAGGTTAACAGTGGTGACAGTAAGGTACGAAGGCCAATGGCTGTATCCGTCTATGCTGACGATCCCGTATGTCACGCACATGTACATGGCAGTTGGAAAAAAACTCACTTGCCTCTTAACACTACTGCCATAAAAACCTCCTCCACATTTGCTGCTGTTTATCACCTCTGGGAACAACAATGCAGGGGCGGACGGTAAGTTTTGGAGGCAGGGGGATGGACGGGGCACACACAAGTGCACACATAACACTCACAACCATGCATTCACAAACGAGTGCACACACACACAAACACATTCATTTACAACACTCTTTCCCAAACATTCATAAATACAAACACGCACCAAACAATGATTTAAAAACAAAACGAAACACACACTTACCTGCAGGCAGCTCTGCGCTGCCTCGGCGGTTCTAGAAGGCTTGGGACTGCTGCCTTCCCTCATTGGCTGACCTAAGGTCAGCCAATGAGGGAAGGCAGCAGTCCCAACGTCATCACAGAGTGGGTTGGGATCAGTAAGACTACTGACCCCACCCCACTCTGTGATGAAGTGTCACTGATTGACAATCGACACTGGGAGCTTCAGGGCTTAAAACTGAAGGACCCAGGTGTGAGGAGGCAATAAGTGACGCTACCCCTCGTCACTGAGGGGAGGACCTCAGGAACCTTTGCTGAGCTGAGAATGTCACGCCCACAGGAGCTGTGACTTTCTCAGCCTAGAAAGTTCAGTTCAGGAAGCCAGGAGCCAGCGCTAAATGTGCAGATCTGGTTCCTGGCTACCAGTGACCAGTGTCTTTCAGGCTGACCTTTGTTCAGCCTGACAGACACTGTTCGTACGGGGCAAAAGGTGGAAGGGCGTGGCCCCTCCGCCCAAATCGACCGCCTGCAACAATGCCAGGTCAAGCAGGTGAGAGGGTCCCTGCCTTCTGCCAGAGGAGCTGGAGTTGCTGGCACATGAGGTCCTCTCCCTGCGTGGCCAGCTCTATGGCTCACCCAGAGGAATAGGTACATGTCTTACATGTATATGGGAATCTGTCTGTTTTTTTCATTAACACATGCTACAATGTCTCTTTGAGTTCCTGAGTGAAGTGTAGTCAGGGATGTGAAGTATCATATATTATGTTCCTTATAGAGGACAATGATGTTGGGATTTCTAAGCACTTTACAATGTTAAAAAACAACATTAGTATGAGCTGTATGTTTAAAGCCCTCAATACTATTTTGGTCTGTGTGTAGCAATATATCTATGTATATGTTTTATTTTAATTACATGTGCTAAGTTGAAAAGACACATCATGGAAATTAGAAAACACATTATATATTCTTTACATCTGTAGATAAAAATGCTTTCTGTACAAATCAAATGAAAATGATGTTAGCTATGTGTATCATCCCACAATCACAAATCACTTAGCCTAGAACAGGGCTCTCAAAACAGTTATATGGGAGCTACCAGTAGCTCCCAGACCCCTTCAGAGTAGCACACAGCCTTGATGTCATTTATTAAATGGGCATAAGTTCATTTTTCATGTAAAAGTTAAGGAAAGGCTGTGTTCGTGTGACATCATGATCATCATGCTGCAGATAATAAGGCCTGATACTGACAGTGGCCATTATTAATCGCGCCATATGTATTTATGTTTACCCTTCAGTAGTTCACAATCTTTTGCACTGATCCGAAGTAGGTCACATCATAACATATGTAGGAGCCCCCTGGGCTAGATGATGTCACGGGGATGGATTGGTGAGTTTAGACCATGACATGGGATGAATACAGTCAACAGGTCACTACAATAGTGTGCATTAAGATATTGGTTTTGGTCAGCATGTGAAAATACACATTTCTTATGCTAACTTATGAGTCATGCTAGAGATAGATGTAGAAGATGTTTGTTACATCAATACAGACACATTAAAAGTCACAAAACCATAATTCTTTCTTTCATTTCTTGTATCCATTCATCAGAAGCAGGACATTTGGAAGGCTCTCACCAGGAAGGTGCGCACCCTGGGTGTCTCCAAGCTGTTGCGGTAAGAGGTGGGAGGACCTTTAATGCTGGACAAGAAAGTCTACTGAAGTCCGGCTCGGGCAGTCCTCCTGAAGTGGGAAGTGCGTGCACCGCACCCTGACCTCCCAAATGACCCGTATTCTTGTGGTGGCCAATCTGAAGCTTGATGGGCAGTTGAGGGCTCAACAGCAGCAACAAGGGGGTATGTTTCACATGCTACATGACACATTTTTTTGTTACAGACAGGATTTTTCCCAACAACATTAAGGGTGACCCATGTCCAATGGACAAGAAGAGTTCTTGAAGGTGTACGTTTTGCACAATGCATATGATTAAATGCTTTGTCTATTGATTGTTTTGAAAGGATCCCACCTGATTCCTGTTCACAGCAAAATGACTGTTCTGAGCAGACACATGGCTGCCTAAACTCTACATAGACATCAGGTTCACTGATGTTATGAGGGACAGTTGTACCAAACAGGCCAATAGTCTTTATTGTGTCAAGTGTGATGCTCCTTCACTGTTGTGGATGATGTAATAGTAGCCCTATTACATGTGACATAGCATACTAGCACTTATGATACAGTTGATGTACTAAACGTCACATTGGCAAGTTGTGATTCTACACAAACAAGAGTGGGCATGTGATCCAAAATGACTATCGACATCAGAATTCATGGCTACATTTTGGAATCAAAATACATCCAAATTGTGGCTGTATGACGATGAACGGCTGACGTGGACCCACCCACGCCGCCGCCGTGCTTCCTGCTTCCTGCTCCTCCGGTCTCTCTGGTCTCTGAGGCCACGCCCATGCGAGTGGAAATGCCGCTGCCGCTCCTCCGTCGGACGCTGAGCCTCTGCTGGGGGGTCTGTTGAGTGGGGGAAATTGCTCTGTGTGACTGATGGAAACCTCTTCTGCTGGTTCTCTCCTCTCCTCGGAGCTAGGGGGTTCTGCGCCGAGCACCAAGCGACGAGCGCTGTGGGAGTTTCGCTCTGCCCTGCCCTGCCTTGTGGCTTGCTGACGGGCGGTGCTGGCAGCATGCCGGGGGAAAAAATATCGGAAAGTGTCTGCGATACAATACAATATGCTCCTGTTTCGTCATTTACCTGGAGCGACTGATTACTTAAATCACTGCCGGTGCTTACAAAAAGACGAACTACCGGGGAACCGCAGATACTGCTGCCAGACGTTGGTCCACTGTGAGGTAAGGCGCACTGGGTTGTCATCCAGTTCGCGCTCGCTCAGTCTTACTACATTCTTGCGATTCCCCACTGGCGCACTCTCTGTAACTTCGTTGATAATTGCAAAAGTGTAGTTAAAAGCTACGTTTCAGATGCCGGCAAGAGCGAGGGGCAAACAGTCCAAGCTAGAGCTGGGAAAGGAGGTTAAGCTCCCAATTTCGGTCAGACCTACATCGACCTCTAAAGGGGAGAGAAAAAATAAAAGGAAAAATCAACAAAAGGAAGCCCTTAAACAGAGGGCGCTGGAGTCCACTGACTTATTCAGAAAAAATAAGTATAATGCGTTAAAGAAGCAGGCCGAGGACGACGACAACGAGGAAAATGATCAAGAGGAGGGCGAGGAAGATGAGGAGGTAGAGAGCCTGACCCTGTCTGAACTATCTGCAGAGCTGAGCTTGCTTGCTGTTGGCGACAAAGAAGAGGGAGGTGTGAAAGACAAGGGAATAAGAATGGACCAGGGGGGCAAAAGTATGGACAAAATAACGGTCAAATCGGCCATGGCCATGGCTGTTAACACGTCCCCTACTACTTGCCACAAGAGTTGCTCTACCCCAAAACAATACCCTCTCTTTTCAAAAAACCCTCTCCAGCAGGGACAGTCTTCAAGTACTTCTTCACACGGAGGGTTAAACCAGGGGAGTACAAGTGCCACTTTCGAGCATGATGTTCTCAAGACTGGAGGTCAAGTAAGCAGCTCCACACCGCAGAAGACACCGACAAGGCGAGAAGATGCTCCATTACCCTCACCAACGGTTCCAACTGTGATCTCTTCCAATACTTCCCTGCCCCTCCACTCCCAGCTGCCACCAGCTATAAGCCCAAGCTTAGGCTCATGCAGCAAGCAAACCACGATAGTTCCAAGCCAAGCACTAAGTCTAGAAGCCTCTCCGATCTCCCAAGACGACGGCTTGCTTGCTCTTCCAAGTGCTACAAAATCAAACACGATGGAAGATATCCTAGTTACTATCCTCCAGGAACTAAGAGATGTTAAATCTTCTCAGGCTCAGGAAATCTCTCTCCTACACAGCAGGCTTACGAAGATGGAGGAGTGCCTTGGCAACATCCCTCTGAGGGTCTCAGAAGCCGAAGCTCGGATATCTTCTCTCGAGGACTCTTTATCTACAATTCAGCAAAATCTTGTGGAGGCTAACAGAGAGAAATCCCACTTAGAGGAAAAGCTCCAGGACCTCGAGAATTACAATAGGAGATCGAATCTTCGCCTTGTAGGCATACCAGAGGGCCTTGAAGATAAGGATGTAGTCAGGTGGACAGACTCTCTATTGAAAAAAGCTATCCCTGACCTACAAGGCGACCTGACTATCACAAGGGCGCACAGAGTCCCCGCACATAAACCAAATAACCTGAAATACCCCCGAACAATTCTGCTTACCTTTTCAGATTTCAGGGTAAAAGAAAAAATTCGAAACACCGCATTTTCTAAAAGAACCTTCAACGTGGAGGGGGCGAATAATTTTCGAATTTTTGGTGATATGTCGGCAGCATCTGCTCACAGGCGCAGGGACTTTGTGAAGCTCATTGACTTATTTAAGAGTAAGGGAGCCCAAGCTATGATAGTGCAGCAATCGAAACTCAAAGTCTTGGCTAAAGGAAAACATTTTATATTCTCGGTTCTGCATGAAGCCCAGACATTCCTTGACGGCCTCGGGGGGTAATTAATTAAATAAGTCGCTGAATTTTGCTGAACTCACTACTACTTCAGGGCGGAAACAGGAAGCACACAAGGATGCAATGAGATGGCATCCAAAAAGAAGACACAACAGAGAAGGACGGAAGTGGGACACTGGGGTCTTCGTCCACTCAAGGGGGGAGGGGAGGGGGGTGAAGGGGGGTGTCGCAAGGGGGAAAAAAGAGAGTTCAAAGGCAATATGCTTTTCCACACTTTAATGATCACGGTATGAGCAAGGTTATTCTTTCAATTTTTTTTTTCTTTTTTCATCTTGTACAAATAATATCTCGCACTCGACACTTTTTTTCCAGTTCAATCATGTCAAGATGACAAGACCCTATAATTATATCTGCCTATTTTGCACTAGGGGGGCTCAAAACCTTCAAACCCGCGCTGCTATTTGCACTACTTCTGCTTATATGCATATTTGCACAGTCTTCGGTACTCTATTTTTATCCTATGATATTATATATTTTTATGGTCTATTTTTTAAGGTCTTATAATGCGGTGTCCATCTCCATGCCTTGCATAAAGAATGGTATGTTTTTTTTTATATAACAGTATTTTATTCTCTTCTTGCTTATTTGTACTTCTCCACATTGAAATTTAGATTCTATATGTATTGTTTTTTACTGTTATATACATATATTTTATTTATCAGTTATATATGCTGCTGCCTGTCTATTTGCACACTTCCTCGTTTTGCACACTTGCATATTAGCTGAGGGTTACGTCCAACATTTTGAACATCAGATAACATGGTGAAATTTATTTCCCTAAATGTTAATGGCCTGAACAACGTTCCTAAAAGGAACGCTATTGATTGCTGGTTGAAAAACCTCGCACCAGACGTCATTTATCTCCAAGAAACCCATCACAAAGATCAGACAGAGTCAGCTAAACTCTTCAAAAGCTATAACATATCTGCTCCTGCCGGGATGGCCCAGAGAGGGGTTTGTATATTAATAGGGAGACATGTAGGCTTTAACCTCGAAGGGACGTGTGCAGACCCCAGAGGCAGATGGGCAGTTGTACACGGTAAATTAAACAATGTTAATGTTATCCTTGCCACAATCTACGCACCAATCTTGGACGACCCTCAAGCTATTCTACAGGTTAAGCAGGCATTAACCGGCCTTCCTGGGCCAATAATTTTGGGGGGTGATTTTAATCTATTACAAAATCCTCGATTAAATTCTTCTAAGAAAGACCGTCGACAGAATAAACCCCAAGTTGCCTTAGCTGTTCAAAGTTGCAAAATTAACTTAGATGTTACTGACCATTGGCAAAACTTAAATCCTACCAAACGCGAGTATTCATGCCATTCAGCAAAATATAATTCTGCGTCAAGACTGGATTTTTTCATATCATCTCACGACCTAGAAGTATATAATCACGTTTATCTACCTAACGCTTTTTCAGATCATTCAGCTCTCACCATGGAGATTAACTTGGGGAATTACGAAACAAGACCTACAAGAAGATGGTTTTTTAATAAACTTAACCTTCTCGACCAACAATGGTGCACGGATATTAATGAAAAGACAGAGCAATTTTTTATACAGAATAGAGATACAGCCCCATTAAACTTCATCTGGGATGCATTTAAAGCCACTTTACGTGGAATAATTACATCTAAAGAAATCCCCAAGCTTAAGGTAAGAAGGGAGGAGAAAACCAAACTCCAAACTGAACTCTCGCAGGCAACCCAAGCGCATTATAGGGTCAGATCTATGTTCTCCCGACATAAACTCCATGAGGCGAAGTGCAGGATGAAGGATTTTTATTATGATTTAGGTGAGTTATATAGTAACTCACAAGCACAAAAGATTTATGAGGAGAGTGAATACTCATGAAAGCTCCTGGCCTGGCAATCTAAAGAAAAGCAGGTGCGTAGTAGAATAGATCAGCTAATAGACCCCACTAATAAAGTACAAGTTAAGACCACCATTTCCATCGGCGAGCTGTTTTTAAAACACTATGAGGGGATATACCAAGCGTCTGAGGGGACTCCATCCGACTCTATCACGGAATTCCTACAGCCACTTGAAATACCTAAAATAGATGCTGAGGGTAAGAATTACCTCACACAGGATTTTACACTATTAGAATTAGATCAAGTGATAGAGTCTTTCCCCAATGGCAAGGCCAATGGAGAGGACGGTCTTCCCATTGAATTTTAAAAAAAATTTGGAGGAACATTACGTAAGGAACTTTTGAAATGAATTAATAACTTACTTCAAGGAAGTCCCCCACCGGACTCCTTTCACACAGCGGTGGTGGTCAGCATTTTAAAAAAAGGAAAAGACAAGGAAAATATAAATTCATATAGCCCGATTAGTCTTCTGAATACAGATTCTAAAATCTTTACAAAACTTTTAGCAAATCGATTAAATAAAATAGTAGGTTCCCTGGTAGCCCACGATCAGTGTGGTTTTATTGCAGGCAGGCATCTCCACTCCAACACTACATTTTTATTGGAGGCACTAGATTATTTTAAAACTAATAAGTTGAAGGCGCAAATTTGGTTTTTAGATGCGGAGAAAGCCTTCGATCTAGTGTCTTGGGATTGCCTGTTTGCAATTCTACGTAGTTTTAATTTTCCGAATGTTTTTATTTTTCTTTTACAACAATTATATATGAATTCTAGGGCACAAATTATCGTCAATAACAATAATATTATGTCATGTGAGGTTACTAGAGGCACACGACAAGGATGCCCACTGTCGCCAATCTTATTTGCATTATTTATTGAACCTCTAGCAATCGCCATTAGGAACATTAAGGCTGACACTGCCCCAATATTAGGAATGACAAACATAAAATTATACGCGGACGATATTACCCTTTTCATAGACTCTAAACCCTCAAGTCAACTGAAGATTCTAAAAATCTTCTCTGACTTCCAAAAGCTAGGGGGTTATAAAATCAATGTAAGCAAAACGGAAATTATTTTACTCAACTGCACTATAGACACTTTAGTTCCAGAATTTAGGCGGATACATAATATGGATCCAAAGAGATATCTTGGAATACTCATATCGGATAGCCCAGATGATCTCTTTTCAGTTAATTTTTGACCTTTATTAAAAAAGGTGGGCTCACTTTTAGACCGCTGGAACGTACTACCCCTGTCTCTCATGGGGCGGGCATCGCTAATTCGAATGTCGATCTTACCCCTTTTCAATTTCCTTTTTAGCGCAATTCCCTGCGCAATCCAGGCCTCTTATTTAAAAAAAATAGAAGCTTTGATCTCCTCTTTTCTATGGGCAAAAAAATCTCCTAGATTAGCACTGAGCACTTTATATTTACCATTTGCACAAGGAGGGCTCTCCCTCCCAAATATTAACGAATATTATTTTGCATCTTTTGCACATTATAGCCACAGGTTTTCTTTTTTAGATTCACATGAGACAGATAATTTTTTTATGAAAAGGATGTTGTTGGAATTGAAAATTTATGATCCGGTCAGAACCACGAAAGATCCAAAAAAGTACGTTATAAATCCCTTCAGTGGATTTTTAAGGTAAAAAGTCAGTTTTTTAAATTCTATGACTTATCTACGTTAAGTAGCAAGACAAATTTAATAAACTTTAGCCTGGGAGATGCTTGGTGCATGGACCAAAATATATTAACTCTTTGGAAGGAGAATGGATTTGAGAAAATTGAAGACTTCCTCCTGGGAAATAGGTGGAAATCTTGGGATGAAATTCATACCCAGCTAATCCACTCACATCTAATACTGAACTGGTCCTTTATTAGGATAAATCCAATTCTCAGAGAACTCAATATAGGAAATGTATTCAATAAAGAAAATATCTCCACCATCTTTAATAATAAAATTCAAAAGAAAATGAGTATTTGGATTAAAATATTAAAAGAAAGTAAGGACCAGGACCTCTACAGCAAGATTGCCGAAAGATGGAAAAAGAGGGAAGACATTACAATTAGTCAACAGCTTTGGAACAAAATAAATAAATTCAATAAAACCATTTTTCGAGGAGCAAACTTTAAACGTATGCAATTTTACATCAAATGGTTAATATATAGAACCCCGGCCTTCTTACATAATATCTTCCCCCAAGTAGCCGACAAATGCTTCCGATGTGATGAAAAAGGCACTTGGAAACACATTGTTTGGGAGTGCCCAAAAATCCAAGTTTTATGGAAGGAAATAGAAAAATATCTTTCAATTGTTCTCAAAACTAATATTGTATTTGATGGACTGATTCCCCTCCTAGGCTGCTCTCCTATTCACACCCAACACGATGAGTCCCTTTTTATAGCTTCTTTAATAGCTAAATCACTTATATTACAGTCATGGAAAACAGATCTTGTTCCATCTTTCCAGTCATGGAAGATAAAACTACTTCAAATTCAGGGCAGGGAAAGAAAATACGCTTTTAGATCAGGGGCTCTCAAAAAATATGATAATCATTGGAGTGTATTTGAATGTTAAATTTGCCCCGTTATTACTTAATTGGATCCATACTTTTGCGAGAATATCTATCAGTCTATCAGTCTATCTCGACTCTGTACGCTACTCTTTATAATTTAGCTCTGAAATATTAACTGTTAAGACGTCCACTATATTTAATTACTACATACTGTTTTCATTCTAACAAAATCTTTTGAGTATCAATGACAGTCAGTTGTTTGTTTGTATAACTTTGCACTTTATAACTTAAATGTTAAAATGATAATTTGTATGAATGTTTTTAAGTACTCTCCTTCTCATACCACATTAATTAATTGGATTTCAACTGTATTTGGCTTTTTTTTTTGTATTGCTATATTTGCACTCTCAATCAAAAAATAAAAAAAAATACATCCAAATTGTGTTTAGCATCAGAAATACTGTTTCATACATGTTAAAATTGCCAGCTTGGCATGATATCTTACTTCTTCACAAATGTGTGTGTAAGCCAGTCTGTTTTTGGACAAATAATGTTGATTGGCATACAATTTTTCATTAACTACAGACAGGAATGTGTACACATTGGTCAGAAAGTAACACATACCCAAAACCATTTCTCAATGTCATTTTTAATGTTCAAATGATAGATCAATGATGGAGAAAAATGGGAAACTTTAAGGGACTTTGGCAGTCTGAATGTTCCATCACATATATGTAGGAGTATATCAACAGGAAAACTCAGAATCATGACTCATTAGGCAAATGCTGAAATGCATCACGGAGTAATTTGTTGCATATTGTGATTTACATTTGAATCTCTCAATTATTATATATGTATCATTGTATGTCATGATAACTGTGATATTCTACAACTTTTTGACTACAGTGAAAGCCAGCATAATTAAACAAATTAAACAATTTTACAAAGATACAACAAACATCTAATAACTAGAGGTATTTCAGAGTCAAATGTAAAAATGTGTTTGCTCTGTACGGACATGTATTAGAAATGTTTCAAGGGCTATGTATTTACTTATTCTGTAGAAGTCATTTGTCAATCCACCCAAATATTTGTTTCTGGCTGTCTTCAACAGCATAGGTATTCACAAAGTATGTGATACATGCTAAGCTACTTCAGTACAGAATTAATTTATAATTGTTCACAATTGGCATATACTTTAGTGACTTGAAGTAAATGTTACCATTGTGAAATGCCCAAACAAAGGTAACCTGCTCTCAGTTCATACTAACATTGGTACAACATTGCAGTATTTGTTGACACACATCTATTCATATTTTACTTATAGAGATTGAAAAGTATGCAGTTTTTAGGGGCTTGTGAACACACTTTACAAAGGTACTTTTGGTTGATATCCTTTTTGGTGCCATCAGTTCACTATTCTAAACTAAAAATCCAACCATTCAGAGGTGTGAAACAGTTCCTGGAAAGACATAATAATCAATAAGAGACAAGATCATACATGCTATAGGAGCTATCATAGGGAATGACATAAATGTGACCAAATGTATTCTGAAAATGTTGCGTACATGCATGAGCTTATGCTAATGTAGAAGCAAAGTTTGAGAGCCTTGAAACAGGTGAAATCTGAAACCTTGGAAAATGGTTTGTGATCAAAAGTCATGATCAGTTCTGTTTATACAGATTCAATAAACTATTGTATATGTCATTTCAGCATCATCCTGAGCAGGCGAAGGAGAAGGTGCCAGCGTTAGCTGGAAACCAGCTGGCCACTGTGGTTTGGATGGGGACAACACCGATAGACCCGGTGGCACAGAGGGTGAGGAGAGGGCAATGGAGGCGGCCAGCTCCTCAACATGTTTTTCAGGGGCCTCTTCCAGCGAGCGTTTCCTAGTGGTGGGGGACCTGAAAGGAAGTCTACCAACTGCATCCTTTTCTGCCACCCAGAGCACCATCTCCACCCTCCCTCTTGCTCCCCCCAGTTCGCCAAACCTGCCCCCCTAAAAGGGGTAAGCAAAGGGGTATCGTCCATGCGACGCCAGGTATGGACGTATATTAATAATAAGAGAAAAAGGGAAAACCTGGCTATCAATTCACAAACCGCTTTTGCAGCTAACGTGACAGTCGAGCTGCCTCATCTCGCATCTCGACACAAAGTAACTGCCCAGAGAGACGGAGTAATCTTGTAATTCTTCCTTGACAACATTAGCTCGTGAGTGAAACTATTATCCACCACTGATACCTTCGATTTAAAAATATCTCTCATACAGTCATTTTGACCCGTATTTCCTGATTTTTCAGGCTCTGTATATAAGAAAACTCTTACAATCGAGAAAAATAAGAACCCCACTAAAAGTTCAGGTAAAATCAGCTCTAACCTAATGATGTTAGTACATATATGGAAGCGAAAGGGCCACATTTATTTGAGGTAATTTGATTTTATTTAACTTTAATATGCAGGTTACACCGTGTTTTTAGCCCTGACGAAAATCCCTGATTGAGTGCTGGGATTGGAAACGCGTCGGCATGTTCCACCTTCCTACGCCACTAAGGACTCAATGAGTTGTTTTTGACCTCTGTTGAGGGTGTTTCAAAAATAAATATACCCCACGGAGCTCTAATTTTTCCATTGTGGCAGCAGTTCCCGAATGATAGATTAAGCTTTAAGCTTTTCCCTCTTTTCTCTGGAATTTCCTTGTATGATGCAGAATACAAGTATACATATGAATATTTTGCGTGTGTATTTTTTTGTAAAAACTTTATTAATGTTGTTCATTTGTTCACATGTATTGTATGTGATTTGTTGGCTACTTCACATATGTTTTTGTCTATATCCGTTTGTGTAGTAAAATGTGTTTCATTCAGACATAAGAAAATGTTTCTTTGAATGCTTTGAAACCTCTAAAAAGAATGTAATTAACGACATTCCGAGCTTCAGAATTGTTGTAGCTCAGGTCCCCCTAAAAGGGGTGGCATCTCCTTTGCTCCAGGCACCACAACACACCCCATGTCCCTGTCCCCCCGGCTGCAATGAGTGATGAGGCTACCGACCTCCTCTGGAACATCTCTGTTGGCCAGACTGCCCTACTGAATCCCATCCAGGGGCTTGGCTGCCAATTGCAACAAAGGGTAGCCTACCTGGAAGGCATTCGCAGTGCTATGTGTGGCCTAAGTCTTTTCAAGGTCTTGCCTCCTCATTGACAACAGCCTCCCAACCATCTCAACATTGTGCTTCATCTCCCACCCCTTCTCTATCCAAATTCCCTATTCCAAGACCTGTCCCAAGCACACTCACACCTTTGCATGCACCCACTCACACAGACACCAGCAGCACACCCACAGAGAAACACAACTACCACAAAAAACAGGCGCATATCCAAACATACAGACATTACCCCCACCACCAGCTCAACCACAGCCACAGCAACCACCACCACACATATGCACCACCCTCAGCACCAGCACACCCACAGACACCGGAGCCACCACCACATGCATCATAACTACACCCAGCACGTCCACAGAGATCGCAGCTACCACCACACACAGCACCTCCATAGACTCCACCGCTACTACCACACCTACATTCATCACACCCACACCCAGCAACTTCACAGATACTGCAGCCACTAACACATGTACATGCACCACACCCACACCCAGAACCTCCATAGACACCACGGCTACCACCACACCCACATGTACTGCAACCACACCCAGCACCTCCACAGCACACCCATCCACACCCACACACACATTAGAATTCACAGCAACAAAACACAAACACGCACATGCATCTAAATAACAGACAACTAGAATGGTAGACACACCCAAACGTGTACAACATACACCAGACCCACAGGCACCTGCACCCTCAAAAGACACATGCACATCAGATACTGCCACTCCCTCTACCTCCCAAACCCAACCCCCTGCTGAAAACCCTACCCATTTTCCCATTGAAGATGCCCTTTTTACCCTTGCCCCAACCCCTGCCAAACGCCAACCCACCCCTAGCAAGCACCAATCTTCCCCGTCCACGCCCCAACCCACCCCTTCAACATCCCAACGTACCCCAGCCAAGCGCAAATCCACCCCTTTCCCATCCCAACCCACCCCTCCCAAAACCTTCCTGCCTCCCAAACCCAAGGGCACCACTACCAACTCCCCCATGTAAGATCTTGGAGGTGCCTGGTCTGCGCACTAAATGCCCCTTCTTGAGGCTGTTCCCCTTGGCATTGTATTTGTAGGCAAGTTTTGTGCCACTGCCCAACAGTGCTGAGTTTTGACTTTATGGACTACCCTTCGGCTTGATTATTATTTTAAAATGTCTACTTTGTTAAGTGCATACTCTGGTTAACATAGAATGTGATGGTCATTTAGGTGCAGGCATTCATCAAATTAATGGCCACTAGCAACACCTAAATGAAGTTACAATTTTTATTTGGATGTGTTACTATAGGCGTGTTTATTTCACATTGATTACTGATCAGTATGAAATATTTTGTGAGTATTGAAATTGGATTCAGTACAGGACTTGAACTAGACATGGGTAAATGCTACATGGATGAATATGTTGAATACTTTTAATTTGTGACTGACATTCATTTTACAGTTAATTTCTACAGTAAAGGTTACACCTTGTCTAGTGCAAGTTCTACATCATGTTACATTGCACTTATCCCTATGATGTGTGTTGGATATATTTTTTATGTGGGAATTTTATAAATGTCTTTAAACACACCTGTATGGTGGCTTTTTTTATTTGGATATCCTTTTTTGTGCAAGTGTCAATTTTTTTTAAAGCAGCTTGCACCAAATTTATGCATACAATATGATCATGCAGGTGTGTTTCTTAAACATCAACATTACAGACATACGCATTGCACATTGATATGCTATTGCTTGTAAGAGAGATTTATAAATGCACGAGTCCTGTAGGTAACAAGTAAAAGTGGAGCATACCATAAATTAAATCCACAGCAGTGTTGATTTCGTTCATCATTAAGGAGCAACGTCAGGACTTACTTCTTCACAAATGTGTGTGTAAGCCAGTCTGTTTTTGGACAAATAATGTTGATTGGCATACAATTTTTCATTAACTACAGACAGGAATGTGTACACATTGGTCAGAAAGTAACACATACCCAAAACCATTTCTCAATGTCATTTTTAATGTTCAAATGATAGATCAATGATGGAGAAAAAGGGGAAACTTTAAGGGACTTTGGCAGTCTGAATGTTCCATCACATATATGTAGGAGTATATCAACAGGAAAACTCAGAATCATGACTCATTAGGCAAATGCTGAAATGCATCAACGTGTAATTTGTTGCATATTGTGATTTACATTTGAATTTCTCAATTATTATACATGTATCATTGTATGTCATGATAACTGTGATATTCTACAACTTTTTGACTACAGTGAAAGCCAGCATAATTAAACAAATTAAACAATTTTACAAAGATACAACAAACATCTAATAACTAGAGGTATTTCAGAGTCAAATGTAAAAATGTGTTTGCTCTGTACGGACATGTATTAGAAATGTTTCAAGGGCTATGTATTTACTTATTCTGTAGAAGTCCTTTGTCAATCCACCCAAATATTTGTTTCTGGCTGTCTTCAACAGCATAGGTATTCACAAAGTATGTGATACATGCTAAGCTACTTCAGTACAGAATTAATTTATAATTGTTCACAATTGGCATATACTTTAGTGACTTGAAGTAAGTGCTACCATTGTGAAATGCCCAAACAAAGGTAACCTGCTCTCAGTTCATACTAACATTGGTACAACATTGCAGTATTTGTTGACACACATCTATTCATATTTTACTTATAGAGATTTGAAAAGTATGCAGTTTTTTAGGGGCTTGTGAACACACTGTACAAAGGTACTTTTGGTTGATATCCTTTTTGGTGCCATCAGTTCACTATTCTAAACTAAAAATTAGATTAGGATGGCGGAAGGGCCGCCACTGCCGGCCCCTGCGGTGGCGGCCCTTCAGCCATTACACAGCGAATTACCACCGCCCAATTAGGATGGCGGTGGGTACCGCAGCGGAAGCAAAGTCTGTCCGCCACTTCACCGCCAAAGGCAATCGTACCGATTGCCTGGCAGGGTGCCTAAAATGTTGGCGGTGCCTAGCAGACACCGTCCACCAAATTATGATGTTGTTGAGAAACTGCCTTTCCATGCTGGCGATGCTGCCATGGAAAGGCTGGCAGGGATTGGGAGCTCATTGCAGGCCCCCTTGTTGTGGGGGGAGGTGGTGCTGCACTGGGGGGTTACCCATAGTACCCCCCTGCATTTCCCTGCACTGCGTGGCAGGCACCGCGTGGTGCCTGCCACATAGTGCAGGGAAATGCACAGCATTACATTTTAACATTGTGTAGGGTGTTGCAGCCAGAAGCACCATCCGCATTGTTAAATGCCCTGGATGGACTCCTAATTGCAGTGGTGGGACCTCCGCATGTCTGGCGGGTGGTCCTACACACCGCAACGATGGCAGGCGGACTCAGGTCCGCCCGCCATCGTAATGAGCCTCTTAGTCCCCCAACAGCCAGCAGTCATTTCACAACCTAGGAGGAGGGGCATGCATACCTCGTGCTCTCAAGCACCCTACTACACTCGTGGCATAGGACATATATTTTGCTGTTGGGGTGAGACTACACCCCCCAGCAGCCATCTCACAGCCGAGGAGGAGGGGCATGCAGAGCTCACGCTCTTAAACACCCTTATACATCCGCAGCGTGTGATGCCTATTCTGCTGTTGAGGTGGGACTACGTCCCCCAGCAGGAGGGGGGGCACGCAGACCTCACGCTACCAAATAGTTCACCCTTGAAAAGAACCAGGAAAAGTCTGCATGTACTAATGGGGTAAATGCACCAATTGCCACACTGCACTCTTATTGTGCACCCAATCCCAAGTGTCCAAGCAAAAAGACAAACCAGCATGGCCGGCAGGAAAACGTCGCCAGACCATGTTGAATTGTGAAACAGTTACAAAGACATAGCATCAGATGCTTTAATAAACTAGACAAACTGGATGACCAAATTATTAATGTTTGTTCCTCTGTTCTGGCTAAGCTAAAAGATTTGGATGAGAAATTGGTTATTCTTCGAATACATTCACCTATGTTCAGAAAGAAGCTATAAATAGCCAGAGCATAGCCGTCAATGGTCAATCTAGATTCACCAGTGGACCCTTTCAACCTCAATCCATGGCTCGTTTGGCCACTAAACACCCATGCTCATATAGAATCACAAGAAGAACTACGATATATTAGGGTACAAATAAATCGTCCCCCCAGCAGTGATTCAGGAAATGAAGTTGCAATGGGGCGCAATTATGACGGCTGTAGAGCTCAGAGGAAGAGTTTACACTTACAAAGTATTCAACATACTAACCAAATTAAGGACACCAATATCTGTCCCCAGATTCCACCAGAGTTTACCCCTTATATTATTGTCCTGGAAAATGTTCCTAAATTGGCAAATTCCTGCTTTGAATCTCAAGCTTCTCTACTAAATAAAGTTATTAATTGGCTCAGGAAGCACTAGGGATGGACCTGCAATTTTTAGACGAAGCTTTTTTCTGTCAGATGAGCCTTTTGTGTTCACCCACGTGTAAAGACTTTGCCAGGGGATTGTATATAAATTAACTTTAAAAGACCTAATTTTGGTGAGCGCTAGGTGGCGCTAGCCAAGATGGCTGCGCCGAGGTAGAGCTCTGTGATGCCTGACCCCTCGCATCCGTCCTGACTCCGTTGCCGCTGTCCTGGGCGCACTCCACTTCCTGATATCTGCTGCGGAGCCGTAACCCTACCCTCGCTGCAACTTTGGGCCATTTCCGAACCTTGGGGACTGAGTTCTGCCACCTGAAAGCGGCACCGTTGCTGAGGCGCGCTTTCGGCCGGTTCCTCGGCCGGCGGCGCCTGCCACGAGCGCCCGGGGCGTCACACGAGGGGCGCAGGCCGCTGTCTGCTGGCAACTGACCTGAGGCGGGAGAAGCCCACGGAGAGGTACCTCGGCCTGTGGCGCACTGCGGGTGAGTCGGGGGGGGGGGCGACGATTCCAAAGCGCCTCCCCGGACCGCCCCCGGCTGCGGGGCCCTGATCGGCGGGCAGACCGGCCCGGGTGATGGGAGCTCGTGAGTCCGGGCCCGGCTTAGCAATTGCCGCCACCCTGCGCGTCGTAGCACCTTAGCCTGCGGACCGGTGCGTCCCCCGAGGGACTGCCCTCCTCTGCCCCTTCTGCCCTCCTGCTCTGCACGCCAGGTGGGGATTTGCTGCTGGCGGGGTGCCGACGTGGAGGCTTGGCCCCTCCCGGATCTTGTGGAGGGCCCCCACGCGTAGAGCGGTGCCGCGCCCTGGCTCCCACGGCGGCGACCTGACGGGGGAGCGACCCTGGACTGTTTCTGCCTGGTGCCACCTGTTGGGTGACTGTTGCTGAGGGGACCCCCCCCCCGCCCATTCCCCCTCGTCCTCCTTGCCCGGTGAGGTTGCCCACGGAGCTGTGTCAGGGCTGGAGAGGGGCGCCCTGCGACATCTGCATCCCGGGAGGGATCGGGCTGTGGGCCCCGAGCTGGGGAGTAGCGGTGCTCCGGGCTGCAGGACTGGCCCGACGGACTGAGGCCGTGGACGGCGTTGGTGCGGCCCGAGTGTCGCGGCTAGCCTGGGGGCCATCTCCGGGAATTGCCCGGGACCAGTGGCGGGGCGGTGCTGGCCCGGCCTCTGATTCGGGGGGTGAGACGTGTGGACCCACCATGGGCAAGGAAAAAGGCCCTAGGCAGCCGGCGGCATCCCACCAAACGAAGATTGACCTCTATGCGACCCCCGACCCCCCGGGTGCCGGCGGGGGGGAAGCGCCCACCCCCAACACAGACTTGGCCACCATCCTCCACGCAATCGATGCATCTCGCACCTCTTTGGAAGGGATGGTTGGGGAGGTGAAGGTAGATGTTGCGCTTCTGCGGCAGGATCTCCGCAACGCCACGGCCCGCATCACGGAGGCAGAATCGCGGATCTCCGCGACGGAGGACGACATCCATCAATTGCAGGACCAGGTCCGGGAGCTCACGACCCACTCCAAGGAACTGCACAGGCGGGCGGAAGATGCCGAAAATCGCGCCCGCCGCAACAACCTTCGCCTGGTGGGCTTTCCGGAGGGGGTCGAGTCGGGCCGGGCCGAAGACTTCCTAGAGGCCTGGTTTAAATCCTGGATGCCGGCGGGCAGCTTGTCTACCTGGTTCGTAGTGGAGAGGGCACATCGGTCGCTGGCGTCCAGGCTTCCGGTAGGGGCCCCTCCACGCCCCTTTATTCTTCGGATCCTTAACTTCCGGGACAGAGATGCCATTCTGCGGGAGGCTCGGGTGAGTGGCAAACTGGCTTATAACAACCACACCATTATGTTTTTCCCAGACTACACCCGGGAGGTCCAGGAGCAACGCCGCACATACACGGAGGTGAAGCAAAAGCTGCGCTCCCTGGGCCTTCAGTACCAGCTCCAGTTCCCGGCCCGCCTCCGACTTGTCTTTCAGGGTAAGACGCTGTTCTTCGACACCCCCAGGGCGGCCTGGACATGGCTTACCGAGGAGAGGCCTCTGCGACAGCTGGACGGGGGGCCGTCCGTTGCGGGCCCCGGGTGCCCTGTGGTGGCTGGGTCCCAGCGGCCGCAGCGCGGGAAGCGCACACGCTCCCGGCAGCGGCGAGGTGCCGCGGTCATCAAGGCCCGGTCTGCGAGCGCTTCTGGCAGACCAATGAGAGACTCCTCCGCCTCTTCCGAAGCCTCCTCCCGGGCGGCCGGGGGATCCCGACGCCGAGCATCGCCTGGGCCGGACGGGTCTCCGACCCCCCTCATCACGCGCATTGACTCATCGGACCTTTCCCGCAGTCCCGCTATATGACTTTCTCCTTGTCTCTTGCAGTTGCGGGGAAGGTGACTGCCTTGCCCGAGGGCGGGGGTGGGGGGCTCCACAATCTTGCGCCCCCCAGTGCCAGCCCAGGTCAGAACAATGTCATCCGTACTTCAGGAGGGGTCCACTACGCTCTTTATACCCGAGCACCTGAGCTTGGGGTCTTGTGACTGTTGGTTTGGTTCGGGCGACAGATGCTTCTGGTTTCGAAGTGTAGGGTGGGGGGTGGGGGGTTGGGGTTTGGTGTTTGCTTGGGGTCTCTCTTTATGAGAATGTTTTGTTTGGGTTTGAGTTGTTATTTACTGAGCCTCTCACACAGCGCTGCGCGGCGCCCGGCGTCGTGTCCCTTCATCCCGCTCTACCTGTGCGCTCTACTGCCGCTCACCTTTCGCCACTGTCCGATCGCTTCCCCTGGTGGGGGCTCAGTGGTCCCTCCGGGGCCTGCGCGCTCCGTGCCCCCTTCCGCTGGCGCCCGGGTCCACGGGTGTCCCCCCGGCGCTCCCTGCCTGCCCCCTTCCCGGCACGCTTCTTTCCCACTGCTGCCATGGCTGATTTAGCTCCCAAAGCCCAGGTGCGCATCCTGACCTGGAATGTGAATGGCCTGCTGGACCGGCTTAAGCGCACTGTCGCTCTCAAATACGCCCAGCGCGCGGGTGCGGACGTGATCCTGCTTCAGGAAACCCACCTCATCGGTGAGAATTGTCCCTTTCTGGCGCGCTTCGGATATGATCGGGTGTGGCACTCCGGGTTCTCGCGCGGGTCGCGGGGGGTTGCGGTCCTCCTGCGCTGTTCCTTCCCTTTTGTGTTGGCCCGGGTGGTCCATGACTCCCAGGGGAGGGGGGTTGCGGTTACCGGCACGCTTGAGGGCCGACCACTCAGCCTCTTGTCACTCTATGTGCCACCCACGGGGCTGTCTTCGGCCTTATCTCTGACCGCGTCCTGGCTAGCGACTTTTCCGCCTGGCACTGTTGTTCTTGGAGGGGACTTCAATACCGTTTTGTCCCCGCACCTCGACTCTTCGGGTCCGGTCTCGGACTCCCGCGCGGCGCGGGCGAGGCAGCTGGCCGGGTGGGCGGAAGCACAGGGTCTCTGTGACGCGTGGCGGCTCTGGCACCCACACACGTGACAATATACCCACACCTCGGCCGCCCACCACTCTCAGGCACGCATTGACGCGATCTTTGTCCCCCCGGCCGACTGCCCGGGTATCCAGGACGTCCGTATCCTTCCCCGGGGGATATCCGGCCATTCTCCGCTTTTGTTGGGCTTGGGCCCCCCGCCTCACGGGGCTCGCCAAATGTGGCGCTTTAATGCATGGTTCCTGCAGGACAAGACGCTCCGTAGGGAAGTGGGATCCGCACTGGCACTCTATTTTGGCGACAATGACGGATCGGTCTCCTCGGCGGGCACCCTCTGGGAGGCATGTAAGGCCACGGTTAGGGGGGTTGCTAAGGCGCAGGTGGTGAAACATCGCCTGGCGCAGCTGCAGCGGCTCACGGCCTGTGAGGCTCAGGCGCTGCGCCTGGAGCAATCCGTTTCTGACTCTGGGGATCCGGCCGAGACCTGGCAACTGCGGCTCCTACGCGAGGAGATTCGTCAGCGGTCGCTTGACGCGGCTAAACTTCTCTGGCAATCCTCGGTGGCGCGGGTATATGGCTGGGGCGACAAAAATGGGGCGCTCCTGCATCGGCTGGCCACTTACCCCAAGGCATCGCGCATCATCCCGGCGGTGACCGACTCGGGGGCGCGCTTCAGTCCTCGTCCGTGGCTATAGCGGACGCTTTCGCTCAGTACTATTCACAACTCTACCGGGCACAGGCATCGGATCTGACTTTGGCGTCATTGCTCACCGCTGGTAATTTACGCCTTCCCCGGCTGCGGCCCAGTGATTGGGAGAGTCTGGAGGTTCCCATCTCTCCCGAGGAGATCGGAGACGTGATAGGGCGCACGTCCGCCGGGAAGACCCCTGGTCCGGACGGGTTCCCACAGGAATTTTATGCCACCTACAAGGAGCACTTGATTCCACGGCTGGGTGCCCTGTACGCGGAGGCGGTTGAGAGAGGTTCCTTCCCCCCGGAGGCCGACATTGCCACGATTGTGGTCCTGCCTAAATCCACTCCGCCGCCCAGTGACAGGTCGGCCTATCGGCCGATCTCTCTGATCAATACCGATATCAAACTGTATGCTGCGGTTCTGGCCCAGCGGCTCTGGCCCCTCCTGTCGTGCCTGGTGCACCCGGATCAATGCGGCTTTATGCCGGATCGGGGCACCCGCCACTGCCTCCGCCGCCTCCACGTGGCTCTGGCACACCGCCATCGCATATCTCCCTAACTCACTCTCCTGCTTGCCGACTTCGAGAAAGCCTTCGATTCGGTGGGATGGCCCTACCTGTTCGACGTCTTGGCCCATATGGGCTTCGGTCCCAAGTTTGTTGGGATGGTGCGGGTTCTGTACGCGCGCCCTCACGCTAGAGTGTTGTGTAACGGGGCGCTGTCGAGAGCGTTCCCGATCGGCCGGGGCACACGGCAGGGGTGCCCGCTCTCACCCCTTCTTTTTGCGCTCGCAATGGAGCCCCTTGCTGCCCTAATCAGAGCGGACCCTCTCATTCGGGGGTGGGAATGGCCGGGCCTTGAGGCGGACAGGATCGCCCTTTATGCGGACGACGTTCTGCTGTACCTTGGTGACCCAGCGCGTTCGGGCCCTCGGGCTCTCCACATCTTGGGCCTCTTTGCCCGCGCCTCTGGCCTCCGCCGCAACTCGCACAAGTCGGTCCTCGTGCCCCTTCACCCCTCCCGGGAATGCTTTGATTGCCAGACCACGATTCCCCTCCGCCGGCTGTCTTTCAAGTATCTGGGCATCTGGGTCTCCCTCCTCCCGGAATTGAGCTGGGCGCTCAACGTGGCCCCTTTGGTCAAGAAAGCCAAAGCAGACCTCACTCGGTGGCACTCGCTCCCGCTGAACCCACTGGGGAGAGTGGCGCTCTACAAAATGATGATCCTCCCCCGGTTTCTGTATGTTCTGCAGAACACTCCGGTGTCCTTTCCGAGGTCGTGGTTTCGCGAGTTGGACGGGATGGCCACCAGGTTCCTCTGGGGTGGGGGAAGGCCACGGTTGGCCTTGCCGATCTGCCGCCTCCCCACCTTTGACGGGGGGCTTGGCATGACCAACCTCTACCTTTACTACCTGGCCACCCGGCTTCTGGTCATTCATGACTGGTTTGGGGGGGGATGGTCCGATCCGGCCTATAGGGTGGAACTGGAGGCCCTGGGTCTCTCCAGTGTTCAGGACCACATGTACGGCGCCCCTATTCCCACCTCCTGCCCCGACACCACCAGGGCGGTTTTCCTGGCCTGGCGGGCAGCGCTCCACCACACCGGATGGACCGGGAAGTTGATGCGCGCCACCCCTCTCTGGCATGGGACATGGTTATGGGAGGTTGCGGGGTTGGAGGGTTTTGAGCCGTGGGACTTGCTCGGCATCTCCCAGCTGGGGGATGTATGGCGGGGGGGACGCATGTGCTCATACTCGGAACTGCAGGCGCGCTTTTCTCTCCACCCGTCCTAATTCTATAGATACCTTCAATTGCGACACGCCATACGGGCCCACACCCCGCTTGACATCTGGCTGCCGGATCATAGCCCCCCGGAGGCTCAGGTCCTGATGGGTAACCTAGAAGGGGAGGCATCTCCAGAATATATCGTTCCCTTGTTAACAATACCCCTGTGCCCCAGGAGGGTCTGAAGGAGCGATGGGAGGAATGGGTGGGTCCCTTGGACGAGATCGATTGGCGGGAAGCCCTTATGGCTCCCAGGCTGGTGACTGCATCCGCCAAGCTTAGGCTCATTCAAATCTACTATCTGCGCACGGCCTACCTTACACCAGCGCGCCTGCGCCGCGCGGGCCTTTCCACCGACGCAGCTTGCCCTCACTGTAGCTTTGACCCGGCTGACTTCATCCACATGGTATGGTCATGCCCGGAACTGGAGGGGTATTGGCGTGGCATAGAGACTGACTTGACGGAGGTCCTGGGGTGGGAGGTGCCGCACGACCCCAAACACATCCTACTGGGTATCACTGACGGCCTGGACGGCACGCGCGCTGAAAAAGTGTTTCTCATGACAGCGTTAATGGTGGCAAAAAGGGACATTGCGGCAGCCTGGAAACAGCCGCAGCCGCCCAGTCTGACCAGGTGGAGCGTAGGAGTGGACTGGTGTGCGGCGCAGGAGCGGACGCTTTACCAAGCTCGGGGCTGCCACAAAAAGTATCGTAGGGTTTGGGGGAAATGGTTAGGAAATGTATTGTGATTGGTGGGGCGGGGTGGGACGGAGGGGGGAGGTGGTTCAGGGGGGGGGCGGTAAGGGGGATTGATTCCCAGATGGGACTAATGTATAATGCTGGTCTGAAAGGCTCACTGTTTTTGTTGCACAAGAAAACAATAAAAACTTGTTTATCAAAACAAAAAGACCTAATTCTGCACAAGCAATGCTACACTGCTTACACCCCTTAATAACCTTGCAAGGGAATATCAAAGCACATCCCTTAGGCTTTTTCATGTCCCCCTGAGTTGAGAGACCACTTGAGAACATTGCTCTCACAGGAATTAATTACAGGACATTGTGATCCAAATGTTATTCAGTTGTGCATCTGCAAGTCTTCAATTGGTATGAGGCTTTATCATCCCTGGAACAGACAAACTGATCACATAGCTCCTCTCAGGTTGCTCTTAATGACAGAGAAACCTACCCCTCCCGTGTGGAAGATTAATCTGTTGCCATGGTGGGCTCTGTTGTCCTGTCAAGCGTAAATGTAATATCATGGAATGTGGTGGGTCTATGGCATACATTGTATAATCCTGACTGATTTCATTTAGTCAACCAATACAACAATATTTGTTGTCAGGACAGGAGGCACTTGAAAGAGATCCCTGCCATATTAATTGGCACTCTACATTTTGGAGCCTTGCAACCCCGTCACTTTCAGGATGGGCTCTGGGTGGCCTGATAACATTTGTTTCTGTCAAATGTTTCAGTTTGGCAGTTCGGGAATCGTACTGTACTCTCCAATATCAAATATTGCTTTTTAAGTTCCAAAAGTGGTTTGTTCTTCTACTGATACATTTTTATCAAAATGTTTTTGATTTGTTCATGACAAAGGATGTTGACAAATTGGAAGATTACCTACAGAAAGTAGAGAGTAGATACTAAAAAGAATTTTTTATAATGTGGGTGGAAGGTTTTAATATTCCACATGTGACACTCAAATTATGATGACCTGTTGCCTTCGGGATGATTTAAATGTATCACTAACACACTATAGACATACCCCCTATGGAGATGCTTTGAACAGACCAACTTTATCAAAGAAACTGTTTTTTGTACAGGATTTTAATTCTCCTAGTAATAATTTAAATGAATGGCACATGTTCCTGTAGCACAATAAATTATGTGCAATTTTTGACAAACTTAATACCTATTTTTCAGACATATGAGGTAATAACAAGTTGTATTAGTGACTACAATCCGCTCATGCTACAGTTACCAATAGATCTTGTCAATAAAGACACTCAGGTCTCATATAATGCCATAAAATATATCAAGAATTGGGAAATTTGCATTAAGTAGAACCAGGTGGATAGGGAACAATTCATGAGGGATTTAGTGGTGAATATTAAGGAATCAATTAATTTAACTTTACAGCAAGAGAGCGCCCCTAAAGGTATCATCCAATCTTTCACCTCCTTAATTGCCTATATTGCAACAATGTTAACTAAGAGCAAACCTGTTAAATCAACTAGTCCAAGTAGGTTTAAACAAGCTTGCTCTAAAGCACATAAAAGCTTAAAGACGAGGCTACAAAGTAGCCATCTTATCAAGGAAGGGAAAAATTGGGACCAAAGCGTGGGAGGATCTGGGGCAGCAAGTAACTTAAAGGATCCTCGTGGCTTTTTTAAAAGTAGTAAGTCATCCTTTCTATTCAATTTATGAAGGACAGCAGATAGATAAAGCTGTTTCAGTTGATGCTTGGGTAGAGCACTTTTCTAAGATCTTTGATCCTAGCAATGCAAACCAGGTAGCTGCCCCGGTAGAAGGAATTGAATATAACCTCATAGCTGCTGTCTGCCTGAGTCATACAATTAAAGTGGCAGATGTAATTTTGGCCATTGAAAGTAGCACACCAGGAAAAGACCCTGGTCCGGATGGAATCCCTGAGACTTATTTAAAGAGTATCCTCTATTCTGGGCCTCTTTAATCACAAATGTTTTAAGAGCAGCCCTTGTAGGCCCACTAGTTCCAACCTGGCACGCAGCAATAATTTTATCTATATTCAAAAAGGGGGACATAAACCAACCTTGCTGCTATGATCTTATTTCATTATTAGATAGCACTGTAAAAATATTGGGTAGGGTCATATTGTGCAAACTTGAACACTGGGTTACTGAGAAGCAGGTATTGTCCAATGTACAATTTGGGTTTCACCCAGGGATGGGCACAGTGGACTAGAGTCTCAACCTATATCTTACTACCCCAAAATATATTAGGTCTAAAACGGGTATATACATTTGGTTTTTATGGACTTACCTGCCTTCAATGCGGTCCAACAGTGTAAACTTTAGGGCATTTTGGAAGACATAGGGATAGACAGGGCATTAGTTGGATTAATTAGTCAACTTCATATTCAAATCTCAGCTAAGATACGTTATAGCAGGAAGGGCGATCTCTCACCCAAAATCAAATCCAAAGTAGGGGTATGCCAAGGTTGTGTATTGGCTCCCTTGCTTTTTTTTAATATATATTAATGGCTTTGAAGAGTTTGTGAGATCGAAAGGTAAAGATTTGTCTAAGATTGCCTCTCGTCCAGTGCCAGTATTAGTGTACATGGACGACGCAGTACTTATAGCCGGAACTGCCAATGGGCTGCATATTCTTTTGGACGCCCTCAACAGTTTTATGGATGATCTTGGGCTAAAGACAAATGTATTTAAGTAATTCACAATGAAGTGTGGATTCAGGTTTTCTAAATCGAGAAAACATTTAGCATTCCGATGCAGAGATTACTAAAGTCCCAAATTTTACATACTTGGGAATTCCATTTGATTCTGCTTTTAATTGGATTATTTTGTTAAAAGTTAGAGTCCAAGACCTAGTTCATATTTTTAAAAGTAGGTGCCTATCCATTAATACATTTGGAGCAGGAGTGTGGGGTTATAATAATGCTGGCTCTTTGCAAAAAGTGGAATAACAAATTTACTAGAGGTGGGGGAAGAATTCTGCCCCGATGGCAGAGTTTACAGAGTTTTGCCCACTCCGCGCTCTATGCGGAGTTCTGAAAAACTCTGAGAAGTGACGCGGAGTGGAGTTTTTTCTCTAGAGTGGCTCGCCAATGGTAAGTTGACGAGCGCTCGCAGGAAAAAATCAAGCGCTACACCTCCCGGCGAGATTTCTCATCGTGGGCAGTTGTGGCAGGTCACGACCGCACACATAGAAAAATCTGCTATTCAAGTTCATTAAGCTTCCGCTCGAGCAGAATGTCTACTTTACAGCACCAAAAACAGTTCAGCCACTGGCGGAACTCTGCGGAGCGCAGTGGAATTTTTCTGCCACTAAACTGCATCTACAATCTTCTGCCATATTGAGGTGTGCCTCAGCTTTGCAGAAGATTATATTAAATTAGAACTTCTCTTAGTGCAACAGATATCCCATGGGTGTTTTACCTTAAAAAAGGTTTTAATGAATTAGGGACACCATAGTTTTTCTCAGGGTCAGAGAATTCCTTGCATATGACCCCTTCTGCAGTTAAAAAACTGCTCTATAAGTTGCTGTATGTATGGCAAATTTGTATGCAAGAGAGTTAGGAATAATTCCTCGGAATTCGACTGTGAACCCCATTGCAGTACTCTATCTTCAGCTTATTTCCAATGAGTATATGTATGGAGAACAAGGGAACCCCTCACAAATGTGACCTGGGGTAGAAGATAGTTCACAAGGACAATGGTCTGGTGAGGTCAGAGATCCTCATGTAGCGGAGCTACAGTTATTGATTTGGAAAACAATTCAATGGTATTGGTAATACGTAGAGCTCAATTAGAAAACGTATGCAAGGACACAAGAGAGTAGAGGAAGGCATCACATTTTATTCAACATCATAAAATGGAGTTGCTTCCATTCCTACCATTTTCTCATTTTGCGACAGTGTATATTGTATATACAGTGCTCACACATACAAAAGTGAGGGTGTGTGAAGTGAAGTGCTTAGTGACAATAAAAACATTTCATCGCATTGACAAGCAGATCAAAAGAACCCAATTTTTTACGCAATTTAAAGGGAACTTTGAAATTGAGGTCGACGGCGTTTCGATCTTAGTGAGTCAAGATCATCATCAGGACGAGGTAAGTGCGAGCACGTATGATCTAATTTGGGGGAGAAAAGGTTAATTACTGAAGTGTCCTAAATATGCATTAATTAACACCAAGGTGGTGCGTGTTGATAATAGCGCAACGAAGGCGTGTAAGGAGGAGGCAACATCAAGGCAGTTAATGTGATGTTGAGTTAAAACGAGTGAATGAATGCCAATTGGAACGGTTAATATGTACAAGGAAGGTGGTGGTGCCGTTGTTACTAGTACATGTTACTAGTACATGAAGTGTCCGATAGCAGGCGTGAGAGCGCAGCTGGTAGAAGGAACGCAAGAGAATTACTAGGGGGCGCTTGAGGAGGGAATTGAGTAAAAGGCGCATGGTGAGCAGCGACAGTGGGGTGAGAACCCTGGTAAGGAATCACTGTGGTCATGAGCAGCTCAATGCAGGGAACGTGATCGGGTGTCCAGAAAAAGAAAAGTGATGTGCACAATTTGTAAAAAATCACGAAGGAGATTGAACTTACTACGCGAGATCGTAGTGATAGAATCCAAGACCTAAACAGATGGTCGAGGAGCCCAAGATTCAGGAGAGCGTCCGTGTTGGTAAGGGCACGAAGGGGAGGAGAATTCCCAAGGCGCTAGAAGCGGGAGCAGGAAGGGCGGAAAAGAAATTAATTAAAAGGGGAATGGGGCGGGAAGCGCGAGTATCCCAGGTAACGGCGTTAGTGGAGAGACTTACTTGTATGGACGGGAGTAAAAACCGGAGTGAAGCCGTTGACAGTCCGTGTTCTTCGGCGTGTAATTAGACCCAAGGCGTGTGATTGACCCGGGAATTGCTGCAAGCTAAACCGTGAATATTGCAGTTAAAAATCTATTCTATCACTACGATCTCGCGTAGTAAGTTCAATCTCCTTCGTGATTTTTTACAAATTGTGCACATCACTTTTCTTTTTCTGGACACCCGATCACGTTCCCTGCATTGAGCTGCTCATGACCACAGTGATTCCTTACCAGGGTTCTCACCCCACTGTCGCTGCTCACCATGCGCCTTTTACTCAATTCCCTCCTCAAGCGCCCCCAGTAATTCTCTTGCGTTCCTTCTACCAGCTGCGCTCTCACGCCTGCTATCGGACACTTCATGTACTAGTAACAACGGCACCACCACCTTCCTTGTACATATTAACCGTTCCAATTGGCATTCATTCACTCGTTTTAACTCAACATCACATTAACTGCCTTGATGTTGCCTCCTCCTTACACGCCTTTGTTGCGCTATTATCAACACGCACCACCTTGGTGTTAATTAATGCATATTTAGGACACTTCAGTAATTAACCTTTTCTCCCCCAAATTAGATCATACGTGCTCGCACTTACCTCGTCCTGATGATGATCTTGACTCACTAAGATCAAAACGCCGTCGACCTCAATTTCAAAGTTCCCTTTAAATTGCGTAAAAAATTGGGTTCTTTTGATCTGCTTGTCAATGCGATGAAATGTTTTTATTGTCACTAAGCACTTCACTTCACGCACCCTCACTTTTGTATGTGTGAGCACTGTATATACAATATACATTGTCGCAAAATGAGAAAATGGTAGGAATGGAAGCAACTCCATTTTATGATGTTGAATAAAATGTGATGCCTTCCTCTACTCTCTTGTGTCCTTGCATACGTTTTCTAATTGAGCTCTACGTATTACCAATACCATTGAATTGTTTTCCAAATCAATAACTGTAGCTCCGCTACATGAGGATCTCTGACCTCACCAGACCATTGTCCTTATGAACTATTTCCAATGAGTGGCATAGATTTTTACTTACATGGTTTTGTCTTAATTTACTCCACTTTTTGCTGGCCTTTCCCATCCAAGGGTCATCGTTTACATCACTCCAGTCAGTGCCAACACCAGAAACAAGATGAGGGAACCTCAACCGGACCGAGCGGACATCGCTAGGAATCCAGGGCCCAAAACCAGCATCCTTGGTGTTTAACCTATCATCTACCCCCTCACACCCACTGAGGAAGATGTACTCAACAAAGGGCTCTCTTTTGTCCCTACCACACAGCTGGACAAATTTCACCTTCACATAGAGTTGGCGGAATTCTTCCGTAAGCTCAAATTAAAAGCCTTCTCTGAAAAACAACCACCAACGGACTCCACCACTAATAATAATAATACAGACCAAAATCGGCATTCATTCCTCCCCGGTCAAGCACCCCAGTGGAAATAGCTACCTTTGAACAGGCTGTTTACAACGAGGTTGAGAACATGAACAAACCTAAGACCTACAACAACTTCTCCAAACAAGAAAGGGAAGCAGTACGCCAACTACAAGAGAACCAAAATATAATCATCAAGCCGGCGGACAAAGCGGGTGGGATTGTCATCCAGAACAAACACGATTATATCACTGAATGCCGCAGATTACTCAGTGACGGACGAAACTATAGACGCCTGAGAGAAGATCCTACCAACACACTACAGACCACCATTACATCATTGGTGGATTTGGCAGAGAGTCACCAACATATCTCCAAACAGGAGGCATACTACTTATGCACTAAAAAAGCTAAGGTCCCTTATTTTTACACAGTGCCAAAAATTCACAAAGAGACAAGACCACCACCCGGACAACCTATCGTCTCCGGAATAAATTCTCTCTTAGAACCACTCTCTAAGTACCGTAATTTCTTTCTAAACCCAATAGTCCAGAAGGCTTCCACCTACATCAGGGACACCAAATATCTGCTCTCTCTCATCAAAGATATAAGTTTTGACCCCACAACACAATTCCTTGTAGGGTTAGACATTGAGAGCCTTTGCACAAGCCTCCCCAAGATGGCACCCTTAAGGTTCTCCGTGACATGCTAATGGAGACCACCTGGGAATACACCACTCCCAGGGAATTTATATTGCAATGTGCTTCTTTAGCTCTGAAGGAGAACTACTTTGAGTTTGAAGGTGAGTTCTATCTTCAGACAATCCCATACACCAACAACATCAGATTATGGCGTCAATACATGAACGACATACTCATGATCTGGGCTGGCACAGAAGAATCCCTGTCCACTTTCCTCAACTGGCTGAACGGACGTGACCACTATTTACGGTTCACATGTACAGCCAGTGCACAGTGCATAGCCTTTTTGGACCCCACTATTGAGGCTCAAGCAGGAACCCTAAAAGCCTCTACATATTACAAACCTATGGCTAGAAACTCTTTGCTTCAATTTGAGAGTTTCCACCCGCGCCCTCTCAGAGAGAATCTCCCCTTTGGTCAATTCCTGCACATACGGCAAAATTGTAGTTCGACTTCAGACTACCAGAAACAGTCATCAGACCTCACCTTGAAACTACGGAACGAGGCTATCCCAACAAGATCACTGAAACTACAAAAAAACGCGCTCGCAACCAGAATAGTGAGGCACTCCATGAGGACAACATGCGGAATGACACATGTGTACCGCTTACTTGCGTAACAACCTATAATGAAACATCGAACAGGGTGGCGAAAATACTACAAAAAAACTAGCGTATTCTCAATACAGGAACAAGGAATTGGGACCAGCCACTATTTGCATACAAAAAAGCAAGTAGCCTTAAAGACCGACTGGTTTCCAATCGCTCGCAAAAAATCCAAAACACCCCTGCCAACACAGTCCTGAACATCTGGGGATTACCAAATGTGGTTGGACATTACCCATGCGGGGACTGCAGTTTTTGCCACTTGACGCAACCCACCAAGACATTAAATCTAGAACCAGGAAAGATATGGCATCAACTAAAACATACAAACTGCAACTCGACCAATACAATATACCTCATTGAATGTCCCTGCAGACTCCGTTACGTCGGCATGACAACACGGAGAGTGAGGATGAGAATCGTGGTACATCGTAGTACCATCCGATGCAAAAAGAACAACAGCAAACTAATGGACCACTATCTACAGGAAACGACATGTCATGGACAGTAATAGAACACATACTGTATCAAAATACCAACAATGACAAATTCCTCCTCGCAAGAGAACAACGCTGGATATACCGCCTTTCTACACATAACCAAGGATTAAATGACAATATTCCTTGGAACAGCCTCAACAATTAAATTTCATCATAACTAAGTTCAGCCGGACTTTCTGTAATTTTCGAAACCCTAAAATTATCTTACGGGCAAGTGAATTGATCGTCATACTGTGGGCCATAAAATACTGGCATCCCAAAAATAGGACCTCAGGAGGACACTAAAGAAAGCAATAATGCTTAGCTTAGCACTATGGCCAACCACCACATTTGGCAGCAAAGCTGGCCCTCTTTCATGATATCCCTTCAATGTTTTTTCAATCACCTCCATCCACTGCATAAATATACATTTTTTGCGACATAATCCTTGCAATACACAAATGTATTTTATGTAAAATATACTGTGTGCAACACACCTTTTTTACACACCACCCTTGACCTAGCGCAATTAATTCTTATCAGTTAACGCTTTACACTATGGACTACAATTTTGTAATCTGTCTTTCCTTTCTCGCCAAAACTTTCCAATCCACCAGATGGGATCAACCCGGTTATTATGCACCGGGCAGCCCCGTTTATAACTACATGGCCCCGGTACATATAATAAAACCTAACCCTATCGACTGACTCTTTAATTCTTTTTAATCGCCCCAATTAGATAATATAGGCGATAGTCATTACACACTGGAAGCCGCTTATAACGCTATACACACGTGTTATATGGTCTGTCGTCTGTTTTCAGTCTTCTTTTTTCCCCAGAAGCTATTCGCGCCCAACAGCGAATTGCCTTCAGCTGCGGCACCAGGAAGATATTTAAACCCTGCCGAAAAGCATTACCATTACCGACGGAGTCCCTGTAATGGCCAAGTAGGTTGAGATGCGGGTCCCGAGCCGTGACGAAGTAAGTGAGGAAAATGGGGAAATACTTTTGTCAACACCCTGACTTTGGGGATTGTCTTCCTGACTTTAACATGGTCACGCCTCACTCTCTCTTTCTCCTTTTTAACACCACCAGAGTGTGACAGAAAGCCTGACCCCCTCCAGGAACTCATGGAGTTTAACTCTTATATTACGAGAGTAAGAAGTGAATGTTTCCCATGTCTCCCTCAGTACTACTGCCACAGAGTGTACATATATGTTTTTTCGCTATTTGAATTTATAGCACGATACCGCATATCCCCAATACGGCACTTCTGACTCACGCGCCGACACGTATCGTATTACACATTCGCGTTTATTCCGATTACTACACAGGCATGACGGTATGAAGTCACACAATGGTGCCTAACCTGATGCTAACTCATTTTTGTGTACGTGTGTCTTTTTGTTTGTTTGTCTGTTTTTTACCCCCACAGGTACAAAACTAGAGGAAACCATCCTCTTACATATATCGCACCTTAGTGAGTGCATCACTTAGGAGCTTTAACATATTTTGTAAACCTCCGTTCTAATTCTCCATTCACATATAGGTCCTGATAAAAGCCAGAATTAACACAAGGCCTTGCTGAAACATGTTGACCACACTGGATGTGGGAGTCCATAGTTAGCTCCACACACATCCATAGCCTTGCTTTTAACACTGCCAAGGGCCCTCTATTAAATTACCCTTGTGGCCATTGGGACCGTTTTTAAACCTACACCCTTAACACCATCACTGCACACTCATCTAACACAATCTGCTCCGCTGTAAACGGATGTCGCAGCACACCCGAGACACACTCGGTGCCCTGGGTGGGGCCCGATGATGAAGCATGCCACCAAATAGGTTGGTGGGTGAGGGACTTCATAAAAAACAAATGTGCTTTTTTCTGACACACACAACCTGAGTTCCTAACTAATAGCTAGCTCTTTTTGATTTCCTAGGACTGGTATACTTAGGGATCAATGTGCCCATAGTAACTGTCCCCCTATCCGTTCCCCACCCGACTCTCTTAAAAGAACACGGGACATTACATCGGAGTGGGACGTACCAGGTAACAACCCTGGTCATCTTGGGGGGGGACACATCCTATCCAAGTGAAACAGAGAATGGAGGGGCAGGAGGACATGGTCAATGCTCCCCCAGCAGGCTCTATTACACTCAACTGCTCCTATGGTTCTGTTATGCAGGTGGCTGTGATCACTCCTCCTCCCATTCCTCCCCCAGAAAGTTCATCTCAAGGGCACCTTAAGTCAGTTATGACAGTGGGCTCCTGGAATATCGCAGGTCTTCTGCCCAAAACCGCATCTTCCGATTGGGCAGCTTTTAGCGAACAGTTTGACCTTCTGGTATTCCAGGAGACTTGGTCCATTGACCAGGTATACTATCTTGGGTTTCTCTAAACCTGCCTAAGGGGGACGGAAGGGCAGACCCATTGGTGGACTCACCTGTTGGGCGAGACAGCAAATGGGCTGCAGGGTTGAGGTGGTGCCCATCAATAGCCCAGATATTATGGTACTACGGCTTCGGATGGACCAAGTACGTGATATACTGATAATCAACATCATCGCCAGAGGGCAACCGGGTGGGAGGCGCTCTGAGACTGTCGCCCTCCTTGATAGATTTCTGGACAGCCAGAGGGGTGGGTGCAACCTGCTAATTATGAGGGAATTCAATTGCTCCTTCGAACCCCTAAATCTGGAGGATGGTAATCTATGTTCCGATGAGGATTCACAGTGGAATATCCCGTCCCTAGATCTGTGTCCTATTAAAAAATGGACAGAAGCTGCCTTGCAACTCAAGGCGCTATACCTGGAAAGGGGTGTGCGAGCAGTGAATGGGAGGTCCAACTCGGACAGGAAGGAGGCGCATACTTTTAATAATGGCATAAGGAGTAGCTGTATCGATTTTATTCTCCTCAATATCAAATCATGGCACTCCCTTCTTGATATGTTGGTCCAGGAACGGACAGAAAATGATCACGACACGTTAATCTTGACAATGAAGGCCCCGGGCTTATCAAACATTCTGAATAACGTTGCTGAGGACATACCACCTGTCGTACTACTTTCTAACGATACGAGGAGAGTTAGATGGTCTTGGCTCATTGAGAATGAAGGCGATCTGGGTGCAATGAAGGCTCTGGTTGCCCATTCAATAACCCGTCTCCAAAGCTGCGCCCTACAGGAGGACATCAACCAAATCGCCCTCCAGGTTTATAGAGACTTGTTTTTAAACCTAAAACATATTTTATTAAGACCAGCAAAAGGAAGGTAAAGGCAGGGGTACCAATGGCCACCTGGTACAATAAAACCTGTAGAGACGCATACTGTCTACTGTCAAGGGCCATTAGATCCAAAGATATGGGAGAAGTTAAACTTGCCAGGGCAAACTACAAAGCAACCCAATTAAAAGCTAAAAAGGAGTGGGATGATAATCGCTGGCACAACCTGCTTTTAGCTAGTAACGAGAAAAGCATGGTAAAATTCTGGCAGCAATGAAGTGGGGGAGTGGTGGGACACCTTATACACCTATCAACTACGTTCCGCCAGAACAGTGGGCCTCGTATTTCACGGCCCAGTTCTCTATCCCCGCTAACAACTCGGAAGATTTTAAAATCCCTCTCCCGATACCCACCCTATCCTTTAACAACTCTGAGGTTGAGACAGTCCTATCCCTAATCCCAAGAGGAAGGGCTCTGGGCCCTGACTGTGTACCGGTGGATCTATTTGTCCATGATAAGGACAATTGGGTGGTTTACATCACCTATCTCGCCAACGCCATCGCTAGTGGTGTGCGCATTCCTGATACCTGGTCTGGCGCAGTTATCATACCGGTTTATAAAAAGGGGGACCATGCCTTACCTGGCCCATCAGCCTTATAGATTCTATTCAGAAAATAGTTGCCAGGTTAGTACTGAGCGGAATCTAGCAGTGGATAGAGGAATTCAAGATACTATCACCTATGCAGGCAGGTTTTTGCCTCCACACAAGTACAAGTACCAGATCAGGTGCTCAGGTTTGTGATGTTATACTGGCGGGTCGTTATCGTAGGAGGGGGGTGCTATATGCTGCCTTCATTGACTTGAAATCTGCTTTCAACCTGGTCCTTCGTAATAAAATGTGGAGAGCTTTTATGGATGTGGGGATGCCGTTGGAGCTGCTAGCAATGCTAGTTAAACTGCACGATTCAAACCATGCGCAGGTTCGATGGGGCACACACGGAGAAGTCACAGACAGATTTCCGGTGTTCAAGGTAGTGCGCCAAGGATGTGTCCTCGCTCCTACCCTGTTTTCTCTATTCATCAACAGGGTTGTACAGTATTATTCCACATGCCCCACTGAAGCTCCAACCTTGGCGGGCCTGAAAATCCCCCTACTCATATTCTCGGACGACACCTTGATTCTATCCAAGACTCAATCTGGGCTACAGGTGGCCCTGTCCCATTTTGAGGAGTTCTGCCGCGATCATGAGTTGGTGGTTAATGTGGATAAGACAAAGTTTATGGTCCTCCACTTGCACAAAGCTATCAAGGGCAAAGTCCACATGAATAAGGTACTATTAGAGCAGACTGAAGTGTTCACTTACCTGGGGAAAACCTTAAATAGGAAGCTTAACTGGAAACCTCAGATCGACATGCTTGCCTTGAAGCAAGCGCAGCTGGCTGGGGCTCTCCTAAAAGAGCATAGGCTTTCATTCACTAAACACATAGCTCCCGCCCTTAAAATATACAACTCTAAAGTTGCCAGCGCAATCTTAAATGGCGCCAAACTGTGGGGCCACGAGGATATAACTCCCTTGGTTACTGCCCAAAATAAATTCATGAGGGCACTAATCGGGTTGCCGCAATCAACTCCACTGGTGCCCTTATTTCTGGATCTGGGATATTTTTGTATTGAGGATCTGGTTCGATTTAGGCCTTTAGCCCTTTGGAGAAGGCTTTGGGCCACCCCAGAACTCTCTTTGTACGCCAAAGCCCTCTCGGATTTTAGGGGGGTAGGGTGCCTAAGTAAGATCAAGTGGCTCCAATATATTAAAAAAACATTGATAGAAATGGGGATGGGCACACTGTGGGAGAACCCAGAAACGACTCCACTACCAACAAAAAAAGAGCTCAAGGCTGTCCATATGGACATGGTGATGATGAAGCGCTTTTTTTCCATTACAAGGCCAACTCTGACCAGGGATTTTCTGTTGATTAAACATGAGCTCGGGTTTGAACCATACTGGGACTTTATCTCAAAACCGATGGATAGGAAGCTCTACCACCAGTTTAGGATGGGCTCCCTTCCAATTTGAGCTTTTTACAGCAGATGGTTCAAGCCAACGACAGAACTGTGCCCGTAGTGTCTAGTACAGTCTGAATCAATCGCCCATATTCTATTTGTTTGCCCGTTTACAGGTTACCCAGGATGAAATGGCTTAAACCCATCCGTGTCATTCTCGGCACAAGAGCTGCCAAAGAGGCCCTGAGGATCCTACAGACATGCACCCAGGAAACAATTGCTATTGCCATGGCAAAATTCCTGAGCTGGGCACGGGCGATTCGGGCTAACAATACAAGGGTCCATTGACCTGACTGTTCTAACCCGCTTTTCCCTTATTTGGTGGGATGCGAGGTAGTTTGATTTTGCATCTATGCTGAATCTGGAGGTAGGGCCTACAGAACTTATGAAATACCGAGGTAGATTTTTATCTTTTTGACTGTAACGCCTGTCTGGTGTTTTTACATTTTTGTTTTTTAACAAACCAATGCTGTGCGGTCATATCTTAATTTACATTGTTTTAAATAATTGTTTTTTAAGTATAATAGAGACTACTGATTTGTTGGATTAACATTGTATTACAAATGTTTCATTGCAATCGCTTTAGACAATACTATTTCCTGATTCATCCATTCTAACAAAGCATTTTTAACTTGTCAAATTTCTTAATTGATTGTAATGTCTTTTATGGTTTTATAATCTAAATAAAGACTTAATGAACTGAACTGAACTGATTTACATATATATACCAAGGGGAAGTGAACAAGCCTATTTCCTGTTCCTCTTTCTCCTATTGATACAAATCAATTACATCACTTCCCACATGCCCTTGTGTTGGTAACTCTGCGCAAAGCACAATGCACTTTATATTATTCTGCTCACTATACTCCTTGCAAAGTAAATGTTTCTTGCACCCAATTTTATGTAAATTTAATACAAGATCTCATATGACGGCTTTCGCCTTTTCACAGCATTTAGGGAGCATTGAAGTGTGTTATGCTATAATCAATTTTATAAAAAGTGGTATATTGATCAGAAAGCGACACTGAACTGCATAGGTTGCATTGGTTTTTAATGTACATTTTATTGTGTGTTATTCAATTAATTTTATTTTTAATGACTGCTTCTACAGTATGTATCTTGTCTTTGCTATTCATGTTTATGGCTCACTGTAAATGAATAAAGTATAACTTGACTTGAGTACAGCATTTTAGTGAACAAAAGAAAAAGTACGAAATCCAATCAAATTATAACTATTTATAAATATCACATTCACTATTCCTAATAAAAATGTGGCCACATTGGGGAAAGTGTTATGATCTGGGGAAAGTTTAATTTTCTACTTCCACTCCAAACCTAACTACCCTAGCCCCTTTTGGGACAGTGTTGGCATTTAGGGGTGAGGGGGTCAGATTTACTATCCCCACTCAAAACTGAACCACATTGGAAAAACATTAGAGAGTTTGACGAGGCAAGATGGCGTCTGCGTGAGCTTTCGTGCCGGCTGCTTGAGCCGATCCTCCTCTGTCTCGCAGCTCTATATTATGCTGTGTGTCTTTCGTGGTTTATGAGAGCGGACTATCTCTCTGTGAGGAAAAAAACGCTTTCTTCTAAGAAGAACTATCGCTTTATCTACCTCTCGAATCCTGGTATGCTGAGAGTTTGCAAAACGCCGATATCCGTTAAGTGCTGATGCTGGAGGCGGTTGCCGTTGTAGCCGCACTGTGGAGGCTGCGAAGAGCGTGGTGGGCGGTGACCAGCACAGGTGTACCGGCTTGGCTTCGCGGCGAGTACTCTGCCAGTATAGAGACGGATTTGCCGAAGAAAGGTGGAATGGCTCCAAAACAAGCGCGGAAGGGTCGCGGACAGGAACTAAAGACTTCTATCCCTGCAACTAAAAAAGGTGAGAGAGATTCCAGCGTTCATCCACCGTCAGGGAAAGTTAAACAAACTATAATGACATTGTTTTCTAACACCGAACAAAAACGCCAAGGGATTTCGGCTAATGAGCTTCAATCGGCTAATACTTGCTCCACGCCTCCATCTGATGTTTCTGCCGCAGACGAAATTTTGAAAGAGGCGGGAGAGGAATATGCATTAAAAACCGCGACTTGTAATGAAAACAGTGAAAAAGAACTTAGATGTTTATCACCTTCCGTGGCTTTAACTGTGAGTGACAATTTAATCTCTGAAGAGCCTGCCAGGCTTATGCCTTCAGAGGTTGAATCTGGAGATTTTTATTCTGTCTCAGAGAACTCAGCCTCCTCGTGTGAGGATTTGGCGGCACAATATACGAGACAGATGTCTATTGAGGGGGAACCTGACTCCTTTGAAGACGAGGTGAATGCTAGCGGCGAGCTTGGGGAAGAGGACACCCCCATTACTGTAAGAGGCCGCGATACATCTCTGGCTGTCGGTGCTGCTGATTCTCAGGAAAGCCAAATGGCGGATATTACTCTTACTACAATATATCAAACTATCTTGAGCCACATGGATAAAACTGCACTAGACAGTCAGAAGATTCAAAATTCTTGTCGGAAGCTACAGGGTTCGATCAGACGGCTTGTAAAAGCACAATCAGATTTTGGAGAGCGATTTACAGAAGTCGAAACACGCATATCCAATATTGAGGATGATATGTCCAAGCAAAAAAAAGCTACTGAGATCTTGAGTAGTAATAGAGATGATGTGCTCTGGCGAATGGCCGATATGGAAAATCGATCTCGACGTAATAACTTAAGAGTAATGCAGATTTCCGAAGGCTACGAAGGTCAAGATCCACGGAAGTTTGTAGTGGACCTTTTCCAGAAAGCTTTTCCAGGCCTAAGTAAATGGGATTGGGACCGAGAAATTGAAAGGGCTCACAGATTCCCTTTCAATATTCAGTCTCGTCCCGGGCAAAACACAAGTTCTAGACCGAGGCCTATTCTTGTCGCCTTCAATAGTTTCCGAGCCAGAGAAGATGTCTACCTGCAAACTCGGCCAAATAGCAAATCCATGGCGGAAGGCTTTACTTTCTTCACGGTACCCGATTACTCTAAATACACTATGGATATTCATTGGCAATTACGACAATTGGTGGATGTATTTCAAAAACAAGGCGCACAGGCTTACATCATGAGCCCCGCAAAACTCAAAGTGACTTATAAAGAAAAATCGAGATTTTTTACTAATGTTGCCCTAGCTAAAGAGTATTTGCATTCTTTGAAGGACTTGTAAATTGAATCTTTTTTTTTTTTTTCTTTTTCTTCTATTGATAACAAGAAATACTCTTATAATAATTCATAACCCATGGATGTGATAGCTTACTGTATAATTATGCCTAGTTAGGTCTCGGGGGTCATCCTAGGATTAGGATTAGGAATGAGGGCAAAGATTTGATTTAGATAAGAGTTTCGTCGACATATAGCAGGAAGGGGTTCTTCCCAAGATTTGGGTTTCTTTTCTTTATCAACAGAGCAGATAGAGCTGTTGGGTTGACAGAGGGGCTGACGCTCATTCCCATCCTCAGGACTGAGTCCTAAAGCCTTGATTAAGGGAGGGGTCACTGGGGTTGGGGAGGGGAAGAGGGGGGGGGTGCAGGGGAAGGTGGTGCTGGTGGTGGGTTGGGAATAAGGGGAGGAAAAAAAAAAATTCCTTGACGGTTCCAAACGACAGTTGTGAAACGGATATTCTTGAACGATGTACGTATGTTATGAGCTCATCTTTGTATAATCTCCAGTTTGGTTGGAATAATATTGTATTGTGGATATTGATTTTTATATTGATTTCGAGAATAATGCTTAATGTCTCGAAGTGTAAAAATCTGTTCCTTTAATGTATCAGGGCTAAATTCCAGTAATAAAAGACGGAGAATAGCCGCAGAAATCCGTTTTATCCAACCTGATATTCTCTGTTTGCAGGAAACACATCTTTCTTGGGATAATAGGTTTCTAATAGCTGATTTAGGCTATACGTTGATTGTAGCTTCTCAACAAGTTAACAATACTAGAGGGGTTATGATTTTATCAAGACCTGGATATTGTACAGCGGGTCGCAAATTAGCTGATAAATGGGGCAGATGGGTGATTGCGGAGCTCACAGTACGGAATAGGATCTTCACAATCTGTTCAATATACGGATCTAATATGGACGAGGCTGAAGTTTTAGATTCACTAAATATGGAGCTAGCTAATTGGAGAGCTCCGTTAATCTTATGCGGAGACCTGAATATTAACTTAAGTACTACGGAACTAATGAGAGGTTTAGCATACTATCAGGGACGGAAACCACGGGTCTTTAAAGCCCTATATAATCTAGTCGATGATCACGGCTTGGTGGATATTTGGAGTAAAAAATACCCCTCTCTTCCAGGATACACGTATTATTCCGCACCACATAGAAAACTTGTCCGATTAGATTATTTTTTTATATCTTCAACTATTCATACACAGACAAGGATACAGACTTTCCCCAGAGTCACTTCGGATCACTCTCCCCTTATGATTGAGTGTTCAATGTTGGCCGAGATAAATACTTTAAAAAGTTTTTCATTTGATAGGAAGCTGTGTCTTGATGCACAATATAGAAATTATATAACGGAATGGATGACAGAATTTTTTAGTATTAATTTAGGATCGGCTAATATTGCGATAGTTTGGGATACATTTAAGGCCTGCTTTAGAGGAGAAACGATAAAATTTGGATTATTCCATCAAAATAAATTGCGATCACAAATGAGGGTGTTCTATCAGCAATTAGAGGCAGCGGAAGTTTTGTCTTGCTAAAGCCTTGACAAAAAAAGATAATTTAACTCAAATATCGCTTATGGAAGAAAAAATCACACAATGTAAAGTGACCATCACAGGAGTATGGGCCGAAGAGATTGCGCGTAAATATTTGGTAAATAGAAGACATATTTACGAATACGGCGAATCCATAGGCCGCTCTCTAGCCCTGAGATTAAAAATGAAGTCTACCTCTCGGGTGATTTCAAAGGTACGGGACCAATTTGGGGTGGCTCGGGAAGCTCCCTCGGAAATTCTAGAAGTATTTCGTCAATTTTATGCGGAACTTTACACTCGGCAATCAAACTCTACTACGGCTCAGATTCCCGAAGTTGCCGTGCTAAATCAACTAAACAAAGTGGAAGCAGATATTTTAGATAGTCCCTTTACCATGGAGGAACTAGAGGAGGCGATTAGGCAAATACCCAATGGGAAGGCAGCTGGCCCTGACTTTATTCCTGGGGAAGTATATAAATGCTTCGTCGAGCCATTAAAGAATGTATTGTTAGCTACGCTCAGGATGGCACAAATGGGAATAGCACCAGCTACATGGAATGACGCTTCCATAGTCATTTTCAGTAAAAAAGGGAAACCCCCTGAATTACCTGGATCATATCGTCCAATCTCCTTACTTAATTGTGACAGCAAGCTATATTCCAAAATGTTAGCCAACCGTGTATCCAAAGTTATATCTTCATTAGTAACTTTAAATCAGCATGGTTTTATACCAAAAAGAGGAACGGTTTCCCATATTAATAAAGTTATTACTTTATTCGATTTTGCAGATGTCAAAAAAAGGAACTTAGCCTTGATACTCCTTGATGCTGAAAAAGCTTTTGATCGCGTGGAGTGGGTTTATCTATGGGAAGTGATGAGAAGGATGGGTTTTGGGAAAGCTTTTTTAACGGCAATTCAGGTATTATACAACGCACCAACTGCCAGAATCACAGCTATGGGTCTAAAATCAGAAAAGATCAATATTACTAGAGGAACAAGACAAGGGTGTCCCTGTTCTCCCTTACTTTTCGCTCTATATATTCATCCTTTTATTATAAACTTACAGAATTCTCCACGCATCAAACCTTTTTCAGTTACAGGTATTTTATATACAGTATTCGCATATGCAGATGATATCGCTATAGTGACCACTGATCCTAGGGAGGCTATGGCGGAGATCGAATTACTGGCTAAAAATTTCGGAATGATGTCTGGGTATAAATTAAATGCGGAAAAAACCCAAATTCTTTGTACAAAGAACATACAATTTAATGATTCTCGGGTTACAAACGAAGTAACTTACCTAGGCATTCGGATTAAAACCCAAATGCAAGAGATTGTTGAGAATAACTGGGAGGTCACTATAGCTCAAATCAAATATTCACTAGACAGATGGAGTAGACTTCAATTATCAATAATCGGTAGGGGGAATATAATCAAGATGAATGTTTTAGCCAAGACTTTGTATTTATTTCGAAGTATACCCTTGGAATTTTCATTTAAAAATATAAAGCAATTACAAAATATGTGTGGGAAATTCATGTGGGCTCCTGGTAAACCTCGTAGAGCCATGAAATGGCTTACATTACCGGAAGAAAGAGGAGGTCGTGGTTTACCTGATTTTCTTTCTTATTATTATATCTGTTTTTTACAGAAAATGAGCTATATATTGACAGGGGAACCTCCAAAAAATGAGGCGGATGCTCCGTCTATCTTTTTTCTACTTTTAGGAGAACAGGCAAAAGGCTGTTTATTAAAAGAATTAGAGGGCAATTACTACAAACACACACGATTTAAGGTACTTGCCGCTGCATTTAAGGTGTGGAGAAATGTCAAAAAAATGATTAAATTAGGTCAAATTACATATTACACCCCGTTTGATGCCTACAAAATACTTCCCTCGGTATTCTGGGATGATAACGCTAAGATATGGATCAGAAAAGGGATTTCAAGAATTGGTGACTTATATGATAAAAACGCTGTATTCGTAACTTATGCAGAATTATCGGATAAATATCAGCTTTCACAGGCGTTTTTTTTCAAATATCTTCAAGTCCGTGATTTTTGTTTGAAAAATCAGATTGGTATTCTTCCTAATGACTTAATTGAGGGCATCCGTCTTCAAAAAAGGATTGGTCCACTGTATGCGATCTTAATTGAACATAGAAATGATGACATTCAAAAATACAATCAGTATTGGATCAACCAACTGGGAGACCCTCAAATTGACATAGGGGAATCTTTATGTCTTGCAAAAAAAATTTGTCTGGCAGCTAATCTAAAAGCTCAAGTTTATAAAACTATTTTTAGGTTATATTACACTCCTAAGCGTATGGCAAATTGGGGAGATAAATACGATGGTAAATGTTTTCGGTGTGGAGAACAGGAAGCCGATATGTCACATATCTTTTATAATTGTACAAAACTGTCGCATTTTATTGCTGAGGTTGAAAGATTTATATCATTGGTATTAGCTTGTCCTTTAAAGATTTCCCCGTCACTTATGATACTGGGAAGGTGTCAAAAAATATATAGTCATCAGGTCTTGAAAGAACATGGTTATTTTCTATTTCTAGCAATGACGGTTGCCCGGTTATGTATCGCAACAGAATGGTTATCACCTGAGCCCCCTACTTTTGAATTTTGGAGAGCTAAGTTGTATCGTATGTATGAAATTGAAATGCATCTGTATGCCCTAAAAGGAATTAGGAAGAAACGTTTAGGAATTTTAATATGGGGAGCCCTTATGAATTTTCTCTCGGATAGCATAGATACATCGTAATATCTGTGGTTTGTTTTTTGTCGTCTTCTTCGCTTTTTGTTGTTATTTGAAGTCATGTATGTATATAAAAGTGGAACTGTCTAGGAAACAATAAAAACATTTAAAAAAAAAAGGAAAAACATTAGAGAAATTAACTTTGAGGGAGTGGTTCAGATTTACTATTCCAACTACTAACAGAACCATATTGAGAAAAGAGTTGTACTTTGGGAGAGTCACATTTACTATTCCCACTTCAAACCTTAGTATTTCCACTCTGAACCTTACTATATTAGGTAAAGTAAAGGATTTTGTGTGGGAAGTAGTCAAATTAGTTCTTCCCACGTCAAACATAGCAACATTGGGGATTGTGTTGGTCTTTGAGGGGTTCAGGTTTACTATTCAAGCTCCAACCTTAACCACATTGGGGAGAATGTTGGACCAGGTTGTAGTGTCAAATTAACTATTCCTACTCCAAACTTAACTAAATTGGGTATAGTGTACTATTACAGCTCCAAATGTAACCACATTGGGAAGAATATTGGACTTTCCGGGGATCCAATTTACCATTCCAACTCTGGAAAGTGTTGGACATTTGGGGATTCAGATTTAAAATTCCAAATCCAAACTTCACTACGATGGAGAAGTGTTGTATGTGGAGAATGTGGGAGTCAAATTTAGTATTCCCACTCCAAACTTACCTACATTGGGGAAGATGTTGGACTTTTACTTGTAAGGTCATCTTTGTTAACCTAATTCCAAACGTAACCACATTAGAGAAAGTGTTGGACTGGGAAGGGTTAAGATTAACTAGCAAACTCAAATCTTAACCACGTTGGGGAAAGTGTTGCACTTTGGGGGGTTTGGATTTACTATTCACACTCCACACCTAACCACATTGGGAAAAGTACTGTACTTTTAGGGGTTCAGATTCATGACTTTAACTCCAATCTGAACCACACAGGGAAAGGGCAGGACTTTGAATGGTGGAGTCAAATATACTATTCCCACTCTAAACATAACCACATTGAAGAAAGTGTTGGACTTTGGGAGGATGGGGGTAGGATTTGCTAAGCCAAATCCAAACTTCAACACATTGACACTTCGGGAGGTCAAATTTACTATTCCCACTCCAAACCTATATATTTTAGGGAACATGCCACACTTTTAGATTTCAAAATGAACTATTGCAGCAAATTTATAATACACATTACACTTACAAGAATACAGAAATCAGTTTTAATTATACTTAAGACTACACCACACAACATAAAAAGTAAATGAAGAGTACTATTAAAAAGTTAAAAAAGGAATAAATATTTCCTATATTTTTTTAATTAACAACAAAAGTTAATTAAAACATGTTAATTTTAAAAACATCACTAAAAAAACAAGTTTTCAAAACGTAAATGAAATAACAAATGTAAAACTTGCAATGGAAAAAATATACAATTTACAAAACAATCCTAATTTAAAATCAATAAATATATTAAAACTAATTAAATACAAATATTTCAATTAACAAAAATATTATAAAATAGACATATTTAGCTAGAAACCAGCAACTTTTATTGAATTTTTTACAAAAAATAGACATTCAGCAAAATATACAATATTAAAATTAAATGTTTTTCGAAAACCTTACATATAAAAATAAATTTAACATAAGTTAAATATAAACTAAAAAAGGAAGATGTAGTTTTATTTAAAAAAATTATCATAAACATTTTTAAAAAGTGAAAAAGAAAAAACAACAGAAAACCATTTTAAACATAAACTTAAAAAAATGTAAATGTTAAATTACTCTACCCCTATTTCTCTATAAATCCAACATCCCACTCCTAAAATTATTATACAGAAAACAAACAAATCCAAAATATTAACCCCTTCGCTGCTAGGCCTTTTCCCCCTCTGTGCTAAGCCTTTTTTGGCTATTTGGGGTAGTTCGCGCTTAGGCCCCTGAAACTTTTTGACGAAATAAGGTATCCACGCCAAATTTGCGTTCTTTTTTCCAACATCATGGGGATTCTAAAGGTACCCAGGGTTTGTGGATTCCTCTGGAGGGGACCCAGAAATTAGCCAAAATACAGCTACATTTTGGTTTTTGGGGAAAAATGGGAAAAAGGGCTCCAGATGAAAGCGTCTGGTTTTTTCCCTGCAAATGGTATCAAAAAAGGGGTTTTGGTGCTGAAATCACCATCTTCCCAGCTTTCAGAGACAAGCCGACTTTTGTCAGAAAACCAAAATGTTTTACACAGTTTTGGCAATTTCCTGGGACATAGCCTATTTTTGCTATTTTTTGTGCTTTCAATCTCCTTCCAGTCAATGGTAGAAATGGGTATGAAAGCAATAATGGATTCTGGAAAGCTATACATTTTAGAAAAGTAGACAAAATTCTAAATTCAGCAAGGGGTCATTTGTGTAGATCCTTCAAGGTTCCTTCTTAGAAACTAACAGTTAAATATAGGAAAAATTGAAAATTAGTTGAAATGAACAGCCATTTGTGTCAACGTTTTCACCTGTAACTTCTCCTAATTATGACAGCTGTTCAAAAGCAATATACCGTTACATTTGCTGGACTTTTCTGGTTGTAGGGATATATAGGACTTGCAGGTTCACCAAGGACCCGACGAACCCAGAGCCAATAACTGAGCAGCGTCTTGCAATGGTTTTTTATTATGTACCGGGTATATTGCAATTATGTTTGGAAAATGTATACATGGAAAAATCGGTATGAAAGACACCTATGTATTTCTGAAATGGGAACAAAATGTAGAGTTTAGAAACAGTAGATAGTTGCACATATCCGAAATTGGGAGTACCCATAATAGCATGAGAATTATATGTCATTTTTCAAAAAGACATCTTTTTTACACATTGTCTTTCATTTGGAAGGCAGAAATGCATCAAAAGTCAATAGGTAATAACAGTTGCTCTACAATTCTGTGTTACCCTAAGTCTCCAGATAAAAATGGTACCTCACTTGTGTGGGTAGGCCTTGTGGCCACGACAGAAAACGGCTCAAAATGCAACATGGACACACCACATTTTCACAATGAAAAATGACCCTTTTTTTTGCAAAGTGCCTAGCTGTAGTTTTTTAACCCTAGCTCTGCCGACACCTAGGGAAGCCTAGCAAACCTATACATTTTTAAAAAACTACACACCCAGGGAAATGCAGGATGGGGTGACTTGACTGGCTCTCACCAGGTTCTGTTACCCAGAATCCCTTGCAAACCTAAAACATTGACAAAAAAAAAAGTTTTCCTCACTTTTCTGTGGTGGAAAGTTCTGGAATCTGCATTGATCCACAAAATTCCACCCACCCCGCATTCCCCAAAGTCTTCCGTGATAAATGGTACCTCACTTCTGTGGGTAGACCTAGTTGGCAGAGTGCCTAGCTGTAGTTTTTTAACCCTAGCTCTGCCGGCAACTAGGTAAACCTAGCAAACCTATATGCCTCAATACGTTTTGGGCCCTTGCCTGTCACTGATACTTGGGCCTCCCACACGAGTGAGGGGAAGACTGGTTGGTAGGAAATTTGTGTCAGCCCGGTGATTCCACAACTTTCCTACACAAAAATGTGTAGAAAAAGTGATTTTCTCAGCTAAATTTTAAGTTTGCAGGGGATTTTGGGTAAGAAAACATTGGGGCATCCATGCAAGTCATACCTCCCTGGAATACCCCGGGTGTCTAGTTTTCAGAAATGTGTGGGTTTGGTAGGTTTCTCTAGCTGGCCTCCGAGCACGGGGCCAAAAACCCAGGAGACCCCCCTTGCAAAACCAGGTTGTTTTGTGATAGGCAATTTTGATGTCAACCTCAGTACGTTTTGGGCCCTTGCCTGTCACGGGTACTTAGACCTCCCACACGAGTGAGGCACCATTTTTAACGGGAGACCTGGGGGAAGGCTGGGTGGTAGGAAATTTGCGTTAGCCCGGTGATGCCACAACTTTCCCACACAAAAATGTGTGGAAAAAGTGATTTTTTCCAGCTAAATTTGAGGCTTGCCGGGGATTCTGGGTAAGAAAATGTTGGGGGGGTCCACGCAAGGCATACCCCCCTGGAATCCCCTGGGTGTCTAGTTTTCAGAGATGTGTGGGTTTGGTAGGTTTCCCTAGATGGTCACTGACCCCGGGGCCAAACACTTATGGGACCCCCCCACTTGAAAACCAGGTTGGTTTGTGATAGGTAATTTTGATGTCACCTCACTAGGTTTTGGGATCCTGCCTGTTGCAGGTCCTTGACCCACCCACGATAGTGAGGTACCGTTTCTATTGGGATACTTAGAGAAAGGTGGGGGGTAGGAAATCTGTTGTTTCTTTCTGCAGCGTGAACATTTTGGCACAAAAATGCAAGGAATATGTAACAGAAACATTTAGAGGTTTGCAGGACATTGTGGGTAAGATAACTTGGTGGGATCCATAAGAGAGACATCACCATGTACTCCCATGGGTGTTTAGTTTACGACAATATCTATGGTAGGTAGGTTATTCTTAGATGGAATGTACACCTTGGCAGAGAGACAAAAAAGAAAAAGATTACTGCACAGCCATCTATTCCTCAAGCACACACACATACTGGTTGGATTTGGCACGAGGGTGAGTGATGGTTCAGTGGATAAAATGTTATTAACAAGAGATTTCACATACATGAAATGCACTGTCAATAATTGAAAGGACAAAAAACTGAACCAGTGACTCACAGCTCATGAGCTGTAAAGCCACAGCAAGGCCCCAACCTCTTTACAGGCCATTCACACACCTTTCATACATGATACACACAAGACCATTCACTCCACCAGGCACGATACCAACACATTACAACATTCACAAAAAGGGACAAGGTACATCCTGCTTGAGAAAGACAGAAAAGACAAATATTTCTGCACAACCACCTATTCCTCAAGCACACAGACATACTGGTTGGATTTGGCACGAAGGTGAGTGATGATTCAGAATGTACAGTTGTGTTAACCACAGATTTCACAAAAATGAAATGCACTGTTAATAATTGGAAAGACGAGAAACTGAACCATTGACTCACAGCTCGTGAGCTGTAAAGCCACGACAAGGCCCCAACCTCTTTACAGGCCATTCATACACCTTTCATACGTGTGACACATGCAAAACCATTCACACCGCCAGCCGCGGGCCCAGCACATTACAACACTCACACCAGCAGACAGCGCCATTCAAGGGCCCATCACTTTCACATGCCCACATTCCTGACACAGCAACCACACCAGCTCACGGAATGCATGGAGTGGCGTTTGGCTAGCAGTGTGTGTATTGACCAGCAGCAAGTCACTACTCACACACCGCCAGCCAAGCACCAGTCCACGTACACCGCCAGCTGAGCGCTAGTCCAAGCACACTGCCAGCCAAGCACCAGTCCAGGCACACCGCCTGCCAAGCACCAGTCCAGGCACACCACCAACCAAGCGCTAGTCTACGCACACCACCAGCCAAGCACCAGTCTAGACACACCGCCAGCCAAGCGCCAGTCCACGCACACCGCCAGCCAGGCGCCAGTCCACGCACACTGCCAGCCAAGCACCAGTCCACACACACCGCCAGCCAAGTGCCAGTCCACGCACACCGTTAGCCAAGTGCCAGTCCACGCACACCACTAGCCAAGCACCAGTCCACACACACCGCCAGCCAAGTGCCAGTCCACACACACCGTCAGCCAAGCGCCAGTCCACGCACACCACCAGCCAAGCGCCAGTCCAAACACACCGCCAGCCAAGCACCAGTCCACGCACACCACCAGCCTACACACACCGCCATCAAATTTAGGATTTTTTTATACAAAAAAGAAAACACAAACAAATTGCAAATAGATACACATCTACTAACACAAAATTTGAAACTAAATGCGTTGCAGAAATGCCAACCTTGAAACTGAACAAAAAATATAAAACAATAGAGACCAGGCAGTTCACTTTACCACTCATGGATGCTCCCAAAAATTATTTTGCGTGTGGTACATTCTAAAACAAGCAGGCACACACAGCCCAGGGTTAGAAGGACACTCGGGCAGTACATATGAGTCTCCTTACGTGTACCTCTTCGCCAACAGACTCTACATATCCTACTGGCAAAGTCTTTTGAGGGTGTGGGAGGAATGTGATCAGGAAAGTGGCGATCTTTCAATCTAGCCACATCCTCCACCACTCCAACTCAAGGAACACTTGCCTGTTCCACTAAAACAAGGCTGCCTATTACAGACTCCTGAAACTTCGCAAAAGTCATCATTGACTCAGGACAAGAATACTTGAATACAAAAAACCCATTAAAGGTTGTCAAGTGGAAAAGATGGATAGCCAACTTTTTATACCAAATGTAAGCCTTACGAAGAGCAGCGTAAGGTTCCAACCTCTGATCTATTCTGTCAACACCACCCATGTGCCTATTATAGTCTAAAATGCACACAGGTTTGCTCACTTAAGCAACCTGACCCCAAACAGTCACAGGTGAAGTGCTTTCATTAAGGATGGTAGTCAGCATGTAGACATCTCTCCTGTCTTAAAACTTCACAGCTAGAAGTTCCCCGCAACGCACTGCACTGTCCCCGCACAAGCTTTTGACAAACTAGTTCTTTTGGGAAATATTTACGGTCAGAGCGGATTGTGCCACAAGCAACAGTGTCCACTTTGGCCAATTCTCTGAACAACTGCACACCAGTGTAGAAGTTATTGACATATAAATGGTGACCTTTGTTAAAAAGTAATCTACCACACAATTTTTTCAGTCACTCCAAAAGTGCACGGACAACCAGGGGGGTTAATCCTGGATTCCTTACCGGTGTACACCCTGAAATAAGAGACATATCCAGTCCTACTGTCACACAGCATATACAGCTTAATTCCATAGCGTGCCCTCTTACTAGGAATGCATTGCCTAAAAACCAAGCGGCCCTTGAACAAGACCAAAGACTCATCCACTGCTATTTCTTTCCCTGGAGCATAGATCTCAGAAAATCGATCTATAAAGTGATCAATGACAGGCTGAATCTTAAAAAGACGGTCACACTTGGGGTGATCTTGTGGCAACGCTAAACCATTGTTGACGAAATGCAGCATCCGAAGCAGAAGCAAATACTTATAACGACTCATGACTGCCGGAAATATAGCTGTTGCCATCAATGGACTAGTAGACCAATATGAAGACATTGATGGCTTCCTTAGCAAGCCCATCAAAAAAGTTAAACCCAAGAACTTCTTCATCTCTTCCAGATTTGTGGGAGTCCACGGGGTAGCTCTAGAATGGGCCTTAAGGCTGGCACTGTTGTCCCTCAAAAACTGTTCGGCATACAAATTAGTCTGCTCAACAATCTCTGCCAAAAATACATCGTCCATAAACAACTGAAAAAAATGTATAGGCAAAAACATTTCTGTATTCACTCTACACCCTGGAACACCAGTAAAGTCTGGCAATGCCGGCTGCAGCATGCCTGGGGCAACCCAGAGGTCATCACTTCCAACTGAAAGCCTTGCAGCCCCAGGCTGCAGCCCAGATGCCTCCTACTGCACTATCGGCACATCAATGTCCTCCTCTAAAACAGGCACCTAATCCGCATTAAGAGTCGCTTCATCCGCACTGAGAGTAGCTTCATCATCCGATGATTCTATGTGGAGAGGAAACTCACTGCCTGAATCTTCCCCTGCCTCCTCTGCCTCAGATGCAGAGTCAGTCTCTGAACCATGGTCAGAGGAAGACTCAAACAGCATACCAACAACCTGCTGAGCAGTAATCCTGCGGCTAGCCATTATCCTTACTAAGAAAGGAGACTGCACAAACAAGTCAACAACAACCAACACTGTGCAAAATAAGTAAGTTAAGAAAATGTGTACCTTTATCACAAAGATCTTTATACTCAAAAACTCTACGGTTCACTTGGAAGAGACAGCTACACTCACCGGCACCTACTCTGCAGAGAGACAGCAAAAACCAACAATATCCCACTGGAAAGAAAAAAACAACAACAATTACTCACAAGGCAACAAAATACACATCGAGCACAAATGCAAAAAGTTTATGACACTCAAAAAACAGAAGCCAAACATACTGCTATTATCACACCATTACCAAAAAACACATTCATGCAGAGAAAGGAAACTCATTTCCATTGTACAAAAAAAAGTCTCTTACCAAACACATGCAACTACACAAACAGCAAAACCACCAGTAACGAAACCACACCCTGGAACAGTCTAAAGAGCAAAAGCCTTGAACTAGAACAAAAAGGGAGAAATAAAGCATTACATTGCAATTCACATGAAATAAAACAATTAACATTATAACACGCTATGTCACTACCCAAATAGTCAATATGCCAGATGGACCATCAAATAGGGCTGAGAAAAATGGAGGGTGATCTTGCCCAAGGGATCAGGTGAGGTTGTCTGCCAGGCCGATCTGTCCCCCAGGTGGGACAGAAAACAGCAGACAGAAATGTGCCCCCCTAGCAAAATAAATAAATCCCTGGTGCCTAGTAGGGATTTCTGCCTCCCCCCTCCCGCCTAGGGCAGAAAGGCAAAAAAAAGGGGCAGAATACACACACAAACAAATATGCCCCCTGAAAGCGACCCGGACAACTACGCTATGCTCGCGTAGTTTGTTCTACTTCGCGCTACGCAAATTGCACGTAGCACCGTGCAAAAACACGTAGCGTAGCGTAGTTGGCATTTTTTGCTCGCTCGCGGTCCTCAATGTCTAATTGGCGACCGCGAGCGAGCAAAATGACAACCCGGCGAGACTTTTTCCACGTTCGCGATCAGCAACATCAAGTTGCCGATCAGGAGCGTGGAAAATAAACCTCCCGGCGAGATGCTCAACGTGGGGAGGTCAGGTTTCTCATTGCGAGTGGTCGCGTATGCTCGCGATGAAAAACTACTACCCCGCGTTGAGAAAGCTGCTGCTCGAGTAAAAATCTACTCGAGCGGCAGAAAACGACAGCTCGCGCTGTGCAAGATGCCGTTTTCAATGATTGCACAGTGTGGACAAGTATCCAGCACTATGCAATCATCGCGAACAACGCACTACGCAGTTCACGTAGTGCTACGCGTATCTCGCATAGTGCGAAGTGCACTTTGCGTAGCTACGCGTAGCGCTACTACGCGAACTACGGCTAGGGTTACCCATGGGGTCGCTTCCATATTATTTTTTTAAATATCCCTGGCTCTAGTGGGCTTTTCTGCTCCCTCTGTGGCCAGAAACGCAAAAAAACGCAGGCGATCTGTCCCCAGGGGGGGCAGAAAAGTCTTAAAAATAATGTGCCCCCTAAGGAAGTAACCCTTGCCCAAGGGGTCGCTTCCTTTAAATAAATAAAGAATTCCCTGGTGTCTAGGGGATATTCAGAAAGGCCAAATAAATGGGCCGCTCTGCCCCCAGGGGGGGGCAGAATACACATTAAAAAGAAATATGCCCCCTGGAAGCGACCCTTGCCCAAGGGGTCGCTTCCATTTTAATGTTTTTAATATCCCTGGCTCTAGCGGGCTTTTCTGCCCCCCCCTGGGGCCAGAAACACCTTAAAACCCGGGCGATCTGTCCCCGGGAGGGGGGGGCAGAAAAGTCTTAAACGTAATTGGCCCCTTGAGGGTGCGACCCTTGCCCAAGGGGTCGCTTCCTTTACATAAAAAAGACGTCCCTGGTGTCTAGTGGGGGCATTCCTGCTGCACGATCGCGACGCTGTGCGCGATCGTGCAGCAGGAATGCCCTGCATTGAGACAACAGGGGAGAGGAAAAACTCTTTCCCCTCCCCCGAAGCATCAATGTACCAGAAATCCCCCCCGCCGCCCCACCGGAGCACCAAAAACTCACCCTTCCTCCCTGGACTCCTGGAAGCAAATGGCTTCCAGCGCGTCTGGGGCTTCCTGACAACGTCAGCACACGCTGTGCGCGCTGACATCATGGGATTGCCCGGGTGGTGGGGGGTGCAATGGAAACTCTTTCGCTGCCATCCCCCTCTTTGGGGGCTAGATCGGCTGCCCATGGGGGGAACGCCACTGCTTCCCCCATGGGTGGGTGCCATGACAGAGCGGTTCCGTCATGAGCACACGCTGACTGTGGTTAAGGACGGAACCGCACCGTCATGAGCACGGAAAGGGTTAAAACAAAAAACACAAAAATACACTTGAAAAGTGATACAGATTATTACATTATAAAACAACAATATTTGTAAAAACAATATTTTAAAATATTAAAAACAATAATCTTACTTGCGATAATCTGCCCCACAATATGATTTTCATCACCATATTTATGACACCATATTTATGTTTTATGATATTCCTCCTACAATATTTTGTCAGAACACTGATGCATAGCTTGAATGTGAGCAAAGGTAATCAAGAAATTAAGGGCCAAATTATGAACCTAGCAATCAGAACGCCAAGCTGTAGTGTCTCGATCACAGTCAAGGCGGCAGCATCCCGACTGCCGTATTATGGCATGACTGCGGCGGTCTGTCAGCTGCGGCATGCTGAGGCTCACAATGGGAGCCCGAAGGTGATGCCGTTGCAGTGCAGTGCCTGCATTTTCATGTGCACACTGTTACCTTGCACCATGTCATGCATGGCACACAATGCATGCATGACAGTGCATGCAGAGGTGGGAACTACATGTGCCCCCCTGCACTGCTCCCCCTGGGTGAAATCGCCCGGGGGGCCAGTTAGGGGTCCCTCTTCACGTTTTGGACATCATTTACACGGTGGGGTCACTGTCATATAAAGGATGTCAGAAATGCAGATTGTAATCTGCATTGGGGTGCCTTTCTCGGCACTGCTGCCATTCCCCTCAACTATCTCCACAGCCACACCGTTGGGATGCATGATCCTGGCAGAGGCAGCGGTGTGTCATCAGGTTGATGTCGGTCCGACCGCTGTACTTTTGAGATGGCTGTCGGACTGATTGACTGTCGGTGGTCGGACTGCCACCAACAGGCTGGCGGCAGCCTGACCATCGAAGTCATAATTAGGCCCTAAAAGATTTTTAAAAAGATTCGTCTACATGAATTTAAAGTTGAAAGTTGAAAGTGAATTCACTCTGGCAATAAATGTGAAATTTACTCAAAACAATAATTTGTTTCAGAGCTCCAAATTTCCCAGGTGGGTTTGGCGAAAATTGAGAAAAGAGAGATATGATGGTGAGTGAAAATTCCAAGCTCATGGTGAAATTCAAGGACTGGGTGATACTAGGGAAAAATGTGTTCTAGCAACCTGAAGGAGGGTCAAATCAAATTAAAAATAACTTTATTTCTGTCAAAGCCATAAAAGAATCAATAAAATCCAATAAATACAGAATAATAAACATGATAAAACAAGTTATTATATAAAAATAGCACAAATAGCAGCGTGGGTTACAATGTTTAAAACTTTACACACATCCAAATGGTACCGAATTCAATGACTGTGGGTAAGCAGCAATTAATCCAACAAGCCCATGAGCAACAATTAGATCTGATCAATTGACCACAGAGCATCTTATCAACCACATCCACCCCAAAATGTTTTCTACCCCTTTAGAAGCCTCAAGGTGACGGAATAGCTGGCGGTGTCCAGCTGCCACAAATAGGTGCCAACCAAACTAGGAAGGCGGGGCATAAGCTGAACATACGAGCAGAACATGCGGTATGGATTCAACATGAGTAGTACAAAACGGACACTTAGCGGACTCAGATCCTACCCATTTTCTAATAAATGACCTGAGTGTCCCCACTCGAAATTGGTGATATAATTTCCCATCTAATGGGGTATTGATCAAGTTCCAATATTTCTCTAAACAATGCATCAATTTGAATTTGAAAAAATCACCAGTTAATGGGCCCACATCTTTTTGTTCCTCCTTACTTGCTTATAGGGCCCAGTATTGTTTCTCCATAGCATCCTTAGATGGCATGGGGGCTGCCATATGATGTGCTCAACAATCGCCAAGTCTTAGGGCAAGCAACACATTTGTCATAGCTCTCAGCCAAGGAATTTGATGAACTCTATCCACTTTGATAACATCTTGTAGTGTCACAGCATAATGTGCCAGCTCCGGAGAAGACCAAATTCTCCGCCGGAAAAGTAAAGGTCGTAAGGAGGCTTTCAAGTCTACATTTCCGATGCCTATGTCCGAAGAGGGAGCAGAGGGGTGCTAGAGGGAAGGGAGGTTAGTGTCCTCATGAATTTACTCTCTGAACGCTCTAGAGGAGAGATAACGCGAAATCCCTATAACCCAGCCTCATACAGTGCGGCCCTCAGCGCCTTAGCAACAAAGACCTGCAAGGTGGGGGCTATAGGGTTCAGTAGGAGAGGCATGGTGTTCTTTTAAAATATCCCCAGCAATCTGCCTATGCTTCAGCAAAGCGTTGTTAATAGGAGGACACCATGAAAAAGTTGCTGAGAGTTTAATGCCCAAATAAATAAACGAGTCAACCCTATCTATGACCTTCCCCCTAAAATTAAGGAGCCCTTGCCCTTCCTACAATTAGTGAGGACCATGAATTTTGTTTTATCTATGTATTTTTTCTAATCTACTGTCATTACAGAATGCACCACATATATTGAGATGTTGTTGAAGGCCACTCAGAGTTTCTGATATTAAAATTGTATCATCTATGAACAGCAAGTTTGGAGTTTTAATGTAAGCTATAATAGGAGCATCCGCAGAGCAGTCTGACAGATACTTGACCAACCTGTTTCGGTATAAGGAAAAAAGAGGTGGAGCCAATACACACCCTTGGCATACAGCTTTCTGCACAGAATCTTCTCGTCTGTTGGCCCGGGCCACCCCATCTAACACAGATATATTTATTGTCATGAAGCCTGACCAATAAGGAGAGTACTTCAAGAAGCAGACCAACCTCCTTTAGGACTCACCACAACTTCTGCCGCTGTACCAAATCAAGAGTGGTTTTTAGATCAACAAAGGTGACAAACAAGTCACCTCTGCTGATCAAAACCATCTGAAGGGGGGTCAAGCTGCTGCTTGATTAACAACTATTTTAGGACTGTAATTTAGGACCCAAATGTTGTGGCCAAATACTCCTTGGACACTGGACACAACATACAGTAGGATTGCAAAACAGGAAGCGGAATTGTGGGACAGAACAGTATCATGTGAAACAAAGAATGATTTGTATTTTAGAAGGCAACGTCAGCCGCCAGCAGAAGTAGTGCTAGAAGCGATTTTAAAAAATACAAAAACTCGTATCGTCATTGATACTTGTTTACTGGTCAGCATTCTGGCAGGAGTTGCGTGCTATTTTAAGGTTACAGCATACATGCAATCAAAACTGCATTAAAATTTGATCATAAAAATATTCTGAATTCACTTGCTTATAGGTGAATGCCAGCATTGCATGGCTACCACCAGTGTATGCATGTGTGCCAAACGTGCAGATGTTTACATGGAGTTGATTTGGAGCCTCATATGCAGGCCTTTGCTCTATAAATGCTTCTTCTCGGTAATTCCTGAGAACATGCAGTCCTTTTCCCGCACAAATAGCTTTCTCATGAAAATGCTTAATAGCTCAGTGGCGTATCTGTGATAAGTTCATTTAGAGTGTTTGCATTTGTTCTCCCCTGAGAAGTGCATAAATGCCTTTTGAATACAGCAGTAAACATAATGCAGCAAATCTATTTTAATGCAAGTTCTCTCCTTGCCTCAGCTACTTCAATTCATAATCTTATTTCCTAAACAATGTAGATAGTCTAAGTACTTGTGACCCTGGACGACACAAACACATCTTGTTCTCTTTTACATACCCTGGGTCCACTTTGAACTTGGTATGGAACAGTAGTGCTTTTACTTATGGTAATTATCAACAGTGGTCATGGACATTACATGCACTTTACTGCTGGCACTTCTGTATTGTCAAGTACTGCAAGTTTATTTATGATATTCGAACACCACTGGGCTATGGGTCCCATAAATCTCTCAGTATTAACAATTGCATGACTCACATTGGTAATAAAAGATTCCTGAATTCTCATACTTCATCAATTTACTACCAGGTCACCGATTAACCACAGCTTTACCACCAGCAATAAGACTAACCTATGGACGTGGTGCCATAGGACAGTCTTATTTAAGGTATCATCACTCATTACCTCTATGGATTCCTAAAAGTTGAAAGGGTCTCTGTAGGCCCCTACTTATGCTATCAGTCCCTGGAGGGTGGTGCCATTCTGATATCTAGGTCAGGTTAAATGTTGCAATTAAGGAATCACTTGACATTCGTTCTAACTCCAAAAATAACGGGGGTTAGGGATTCCACTTTCTACTTTGTTGAAGGAGGTGTGAGCTGCTCATCTGAATATAATGTACCAGAGGAGTGCTTAATGTGTAAAAAAAAATAAGTGTCAGGGCCCTCGTCAGGAGGCCACTGCAGTTTGCACCACACATTGCTACTGCCAGCACTGCCAATGACACCACAAACACAACTACTACCCATCACAGTCCTACAAGTGTGATATTTCAGATTGTTCGAGCCTGCCAATGCTTTAAGAATGACTTGGGTGGCAGGTATTAGTTGTTTTTAATGTATATTGAATTAACAAACAACTATTTTTCTGCTAATCTTTAAATTACACAAACAGCGCAACCATGTGACATCTGTCATATGTGCTGGTACCGGCAATTAAGTACTGGTACCAGCAATTAAGTGCTGGTGCCCAGCACCGGAAACCACTGTCTCAAATTAAGAACTGCACCAGTGGGATAGTTAAGGGGCACTGGCAACAAAACGTTAGGATTTTTTTTAATAACGGTAGCAGTGGGGCATTATGTAGGCATCCATTTAGTAAATGCACAATGCCCTGAAATTCTGCAATGGCTGAAACACCCATTGCATTTTTAATTCGGATCACAATGCTGGTGTTCATTTTTCATGTGATACATGGATTTCATTTGCCAGATTTTAAGCAATCAGCTCCAACTACAGTACATTAAAAAACAGGTTTTGTCTCATATGTTTGAAGGTGTGTCTGCTGTTAACGTGACAGATATTTCACTGCAAGGTGACTGCTACTGAGAGGGCCAACAGAGACAGGGCAAGTGTTACATTCCTTTCATTTTAACTTCAATGACAGCGCCTCAGTAGAACCCTTTGCTTCACATCAAGTCGTAGTGCCCCTAGTCGTTAGATGACAACATGTACCTGAATCACAAAATCTGCACGTGGGGCATGGTATCCATTGACATGTCAGACCATGGACAAGTAATGACCTCCACATCATGTCATGAGGCACATCACTGTGCAGACATACAATGTGAGAACTAGGAAACTGTGTTGTGAATAACCTGTAAATAAGATACATCAAACACCAAACTTGAGGGGTGCACGTCAATGACAATTTACCCTCTGTCCCACAGGTGACCAAGAACTGACTGCAGAGGACGACAACACCAACCTGCAGAGCCAATCTGCACCCACGGAACATGGACTCTCTGACGAGGACTCCCTGGATTTCGAGGAAGCGGAGAATGAAGCCAGCACATCTGGCATGCCAGGGCACAACAGGTCCCAAGACCCCACTGTCCCCCCACCACCACCTCAGCAACAACAACAATGATGCTGACACCTGCTGTAACGGCCTGCAACACTCTCCCTGCACCAGAGGATGACCACCCCACCACACCAACTGAGGAGGTCAGGGAGAGTAGGCAGGTGCGTACAGTGGTGAGGCAACAGGTCCGTGACAACAGGGCAAGGGGGAGTCAAACCCAACAGGACACTGGGACCGAAGCCCTGGACAACATCACCAGAGTCCTTGGGGCCTATGAACGGGCTCAGGGACAAACGGCCTAGGCTCTGGAAGATTCCTGTGAGCTCCTCCTGCTGCTGAGGTCCATAGACACCCGCATGGGCCAAATCGTGCACCTCTTGGGTCAGCTAGTGGCGGTTCTGCGGCCCAACCAACACCTCCACCTCCCTCTGGTGGCCTGGCCGCAGGATGATAGTTCCACATCCTGGCCACAGAGAGGGGACACACCTCAGAACCCACTCGTCCTGCAGCAGAGGCACCCCCTGCCAAATGACCAAGGGGCCGTCCTAAGAAATCCAATGGAGGATCTCGTGGCAAAGCACCTGCCAAACGCCAGTCAAGGAGCCAGCCATGATGGCACACCTCTTCACCATTGCATTGACTTTGTTGACTGTCAATATGGTGACTACTCAATTGTCTCATCTTCCATCACTGACAACTCATTGATTCACTATTTTTTTTTTCGTAAATATTCACTCACCTGTCACACGTACCCATTGTAAATAAACAGGTCTTAAACACCTAGGTAGTTGTGTCTGCTTCATGTTTATCACAGGATGTACAATGTTCACCATGATTACAATGTTCCAGGAGCACAGATTGTTTGTAGGCAAGGTAGGCTGAAGAGACCTAGGAAAACACAACAGAGCAATATGCATTAGGCAGGCGTTGGCATCACAGCCATCACACAACATTGTCATCAAGGTACCACAATATGCACACATTACAATGAGCAACAGTTCCAACATAGACATCCTGTAGCTGTGCATGACTACCCTGTCCCAGAAACTTTAGCAGCCAGCACAGAGCCAACAACAGGCAGCAGTCACAAAGCAATCCTAGGCCTTTTCACCAACAACATCAGCAGACAATGGCCCCGTTGTACGTTTTCACTCACCTTCAAGGGAAGTAGCGGTTGATCAGCTGTTGACACAGGTCGACACCGTCCTCCTCTCCACTATCCTCGTCACTGGACATGGGTTGGTTTGCAGGTGGGGCCTCGGCTGGTCATCAGCGTCCAGGAGCTGGGGGATCTCCTTGCACAAGGCCAGGTTATGGAGCATGCAGCATGCAACTACAATCTGACGCACCTTTTTGGGCGAGTACATCAGTGCACCTCCGGTCTTGTCCAGGCAGCGAAATCGTGACTTCAGGAGACCAAAAGTACGCTCCAGCACACGACGTGTCCTCCCATGGGCATCATTGTAGCGGACTTCACTTGGGGTCCGGGGATTCCGCAGGGGGCTCAGCAACCAAGGCCGTTTGGGATATGTAGAGTCACCTAGGTGTGAGATACACAGACCAACTTTGTAATATGACTGTGGCCAAGGACAGCATGTCACACACACAGCACGCTTCTTGAATCTGCATACTCACCCACAATCCATGCACGTTCCAGAAGCAGATTAGCCATCAGCTGTGGCACAAGGCTCTTACGCAGGATGTACGAGTCATGGGCCAGGAAATTTGGCACATACATGTGAAATGATCTGGCACACCACTTGCACATTGATGGAATGGAAATCTTTCCTGTTCCTGTAGATGTGCTCACGTGCCTGTGGTTGAACCAGGCCAACATGTCTGTAGTCAATGGCACCAACAACATTAGGGATGAACCCAAGGGCATAAAAATCTGCCTTCACAGCCGCCAATTCATGCCTCCTGGGGAAATGGATGTATCTGTCCTTGTAGGTCATCATAGCGGACAGGACATCATGTAGCACCATGCTGAATATAGGTTGCGGCATCCCACCTGCAATGGACACCGTGTACTGCAATGAACCAGTAGCAAAGAAATGCAGGGCCACCATCACCTCACACGTTGGTGTCAAAGCAGTCGGATACGTTCTGCGGGGCCGCAGGTGGGGTTCCAACAGAGCACATAGGTCTTGTAGGGTGGGTCTATCCATACGGAATTTCCGTATGACGTCCTCATCCCCCAGACCGCCAGCACTGTGAAGGGACGATGCAGATTTGGTCGCCTCCTAGGTGAGATTGAAGGGGACACATGTCATTGCAATCACCATGTGACGTGTCCAACATCTTACATTTTGAGTGACACAATGCCAACAATGACAGGCATCACACCTCAGCTTACAGCACAACATACATGTAGGTACACCCTTACCTACACTAGTCGTACACTTGTCCACTGTTCACACAGTGAGTACCTCAAAAACAATATCTAACTATGTGAATGCCCAAAGGTATATGGCTCAATGTGGGATACCACGCACACCTGGATTAATCCAGTAATTTAAAAGGTTGATATTTTTGGGCGTGCTGAAGAGGAGTCGTCCTCTAAACCAAGACGTGAAAATACTAGCGTCAGTTGCACCAATCGAGATTGAGTGGTGTCCCTCTTGTAGCACAGCCAATAAAGGCAACGATGTTGCAATGATATGAAAAAAGTGAAGGCTGTGATTTGAAAATGAACAATTTATTGATGATAATCCATCCGTATTATAATCAGGAACCTGACTTCAAGAACATCTTTGTGGACAGACCCCTTTTTGCGTATGAAAGAAGCAAGAATTTGTTGGAACTACTGAATTCCAAACCTGTTTCCAACGTAGTTTTGTCACATAAAGGTACTGTACCTTGCCACAACTGCGGAAATTGCAACAATATTATCAAGGGGAACTGTACCCAACATCCAACACGTGGGTTTAACGTCAAGCTACATGTGACTGCCACTTGTGATTCCAAGAACCTCATATACATGCTCAAGTGCCCCTGTGGCCTTGCCTACATAGGCAAAACAGAGAGAAAAATCAAAGTTCGATTAAATGAACATAAGAGCAACATTCGCAACAAAAATATGAAATCCACAGTGGCTGCACATTTTCAAGCTCAAAACCATAACATCAGCCAATTGAGATTTCTGGTATGCGAAATCGTACCCATCAAAGATGGCAGAGACAACCGAAAATTCTTACTCCAAAGAGAGACTGCATGGATTTATAAAATGAACTCATTGGTGCCGCACGGACTCAATGACCGTGTTGAATTTAGTTGTTTCTTGTAAACAACCAATGTTCTTTGTGCAATGTTCCTGTTTTTCTCCAATCTTTTATCATTGTGAACTTTAGCAACTTTTTGTTTTCAACTATTCACATTCTTTCACCTTTTCGTCCTTCATTTTTCACCCTTATACTTTTCTATATTTCTTTTCATCCGCCTCAAACGCAACTCTTGTTTGAGCTTAATTTTAATTCATATTCACTCCATTTTATTTCTCCATCACTAGTTTCATAGCATTATGACTTTTGGTGATCAATTGCTATTGAACACCAATTTACACTTTCTTTTACCTTTCACCCTCATACTTTTTTATGTTTCCTGTTCATCCGTTTCAATCTCATTCATTGTTTGGGTTTATTATCATTTAACATATATATTCTATTTCATTTTCCTAGTATTTTCCTACATTGAGCTGTCTGTCTATTAGCGTTAAAACTTTTTGTTCATCGGTTGCTATTGAACGTCAATTTATATTTTTCACTCATGGTTAAGGTTTTTCTCATGCATTGGCAATTTCATTGTTCACATATTGATTTGATTTATGCATTTGTCATTTGCATTTACTGCACAGGATTTTTTCACATTGTTTCAGCCGCTAACTTTATCAACATAGTTCTCCCTATCCAATATGGCCGCCATGCCGACCGCTTACATTTAACAGACCCTTCTTCACTCTTTACTACCAGAACCGGCTACGCCTTTCATGTGCCTGATTCACGGGAATACGTTGAACTTTCTTGTTAAACTTTACCGAGGTATGTCTTTTCTTCCATTATTCCACACTGGTTCACACTTATATTGACCACTCAATCACGGGGTGACTAGTTCTACCGTTTCAGAGCACGTTCATTACGTGGGTACACCACGTTATATTGTGATTCACAGGCATCACCTTCTTAAACTTTTTTAGCAGATCTTTAATGCGGACAGTTTATCTCATTTTTTTCGTTCACTTTTTTTCGTTTCATTTTCTTTGGAACACCGCTAACACACAACGGATTGTATTTTCCACTTTAACTTTGCTATAGTTCACTTGGACACGTTTTGACTAACCACAATCCTACTGAATAGGTCGTTACAAATCACTCCTATGTATCATGTTTTTACAGGATTCCTCCTGATGAAGGGTAACTTCGTACCCGAAATGCATTGAGGATTATGTTTTCCCGGTAGCTTTAAACCACTTGAATTTTGAAAACTGATAATCTCATGACTACAATGAAGATTATAATACGGGTGGATTATCATCAATAAATTGTTCATTTTCAAATCACAGCCTTCACTTCTTTCATATCATTGCAACATCGTTGCCTTTATTGGCTGTGCTACAAGAGGGACACCACTCAATCTTGATTGGTGCAACTGATAAAGGTATATGGCCACATATTTCATAGCCATCACTGACAGCAGTTCATACAGCATATGTGTGAAACTGCAAGACTACGGTCTCCTACCTAGCTGCTGTAACTGCCACACCTTCTTGCGTAAGTCGAACAGGGCACACATCAACAACACAATGAGCACAGTCTGTGCGTTAACATGTGAATGAGCCAAGCAAAAAGACAGTGAAATATGCACATTGTGAAGTCAGACATTCATCACTGTGAGTTGCTCATCCCTTTACATATGTTCCCATTGGAGAGTCCATCACAACAATGATCTTTCTACATGCCCAGGAAATTAACAAGTGACATGTGAGGGAGTACATGCCAATGTTTTCAAACATATACACCAACATGGCATGTGGTCAGCAGTGTGCAAAATGTTACATTGGCATTGTGTGCACTATGTTGTGCCATGAATCAGGTGTCTACTGTGCACCGTTGAGAACTGGCCATTGGCCATTGATACAGCATGATGTCCCCATAGGTGCTGTCAACATGCTCCACCACCCAAATCATGGTCATAGGCACCAATGTATAGCAATACCAAAGGGGATGATGCACGGAGCGTTTTAGCAAATCAAACACTCACCCCCAGTCAACTGATCTGGGTTTAATCCATCATCATTCTTTAGCTCACTCCACCACCCCAGTTCAGACATCAGTCTGACCCTGTGCCTCATGGGAACAGTCCAGCTCGAACTGCCAAGCCATGTCTTCCCTGGACCGGAAACAAGCATTCTGGGACCAGTTTTGAGTTCATAACCATCATCAGACAGGCTATCTTGAATCCAGTGGCAAAGTGAGCAAGGGACCCACGTCTGGACATACCCTGCCAACTTAGGCCAAACAAAGCAATACAAAAGGGGATGATGGACGGAGCATTTGAACAAATAAAACACTCACCCCCAGTCAACTGATCTGGGTTTAATCCATCATCATTCTTTAGCTCACTCCACCACCCCAGTTCAGACATAGCCATATGCAAATCAGTCTGACCCTGTGCCTCATGGGAACAGTCCAGCCCGAACTGCCAAGCCATGTCTTCCCTGGACCGGAAACAAGCTTCCTGGTACCGGTTTCGGGTTCATAACCCTCATCAGCCAGGCTATCTTGAATCCAGTGGCAAAGTGAGCAAGGGACCCACGTCTGGGCATACCCTGCCAACTTAGGGCGAACAAAGCGATACCATAGGGGATGATGGACGGAGCAATGTATAGCAGCCATTCCGCGGTAGCGACCGCCTGGCCCCTGCGGTGTGTCACCGCCAATGCCAAAGCCCCACTCGTGGTAGAGATAGATATATATTTATGGTCAAATGGCGGTTGGTATGCTGCGCCACCCAAATCACGGTCATAGGCACCAATGTATAGCAGCCATATCGCGGTAGTGACCGCCTGGTCCCTGCGGTGTGTCACTGCCAATGCCAGAGCCACACTCGCGGTAGTGATAGATATATATTTATGGTCAAATGGCGGTTGGCATGCTCCGCCACCCAAATCACGGTCATAGGCACCAATGTATAGCAGGTATATATCAGTAGCAACCACCTGGGCCCTGCGGTGTGTCACCGCCAATGCCAAAGCCCTTACAGCCAATGGGAACCACAATCACAGTAGCCTAATGCAATTTTGAAAATCGCGGTAGGCGCGCTCTGCCACTGCTGGGCCGGTCATTGGATGCAATTAAAAGATGCACGCCCGCGGTAGCGACCGCCTGGCCCCTGCAGTGTGTCTCCGCCAATGCCCAAGTCCTTACAGCCAATGGGAACTGCAATGGCGGTAGCCTAATGCAATTTTGAAAATCGCGGTAGGCGTGCTCCGACACCGCGGAGCCGGTCATTGGATGCATTTGAAAAAAGTGGACCTGGAACACCAATTGCAGCAGCTTAGAACCACTGAATCTACCCCAGGGGGCTATATATGTGTGGGAGAGAGCCTCACATTTCCACTGCTTCCAGATGCTGTTGCCTGACACCCCTCACCACCAACTGCTGCTGCTCCTGTCTCCAGTCACTTCTGCCTGACACCCTTCGCCACCAACTGCTGCTGCTCCTTTCTCCAGACACTGCTGCCTGACACCCCTCACCACCAACTGCTGCTGCTCCTGTCTACAGACACTGCTGCCTGACACCCCTCACCACCAACTGCTGTTGCTCCTGTCTCCTGGACCCAGTGATGGCGAGGACTGAGAAGATCAGGGCCTGTCCCTTCACCACTGAGGAGCTGGAGGTCCTGGTGGACGAGGTGCTCACACAGTATGGGAGGCTATATGGTGCTCCAGATGTCATGGTAAGTGTTTCAGAGTGGAAGTGAGAGTACAGGGAGTGCACACATGAAGTTGATCTGCTGCAGTATGTGCCTGAGAGTGTGGGGTTGTGTCATACACTGCCAAGCATGCTGACTCCAGGGGAAAGGGGTGTGTAGCCTATTTTACACGTTTCCCTGGCTGCACATCAGAATGGGAGGGCCATGCATTGTTTTTTCAGCCATACAGTGACACAGCAAGTTTGTTAAGCAGGAGTCAGGACAGAAATTGCCTGTGTGAATGGATGTGTGGGTCCATGATGTTCTTCACAGGCTCATCTGTGACATTACCAAGGATTTACGTCCAGAGGGTACTGATGGAAGTGTGTCTGACTCAAAATTGCCATCATGTATAGGTCAGCACTATGAACAGGACTTAAATGCCAGAGGGGGACACTCTTGGTGGTAATTCACCTATGACACAGCAGATTGTTGTACTTTTGTACAGAGTACCTTCCATTTTCATCAGCATGTGTACTGACTCGCATGTGTAGGTACTGTTTACGCTCTCATTTTGTCCCTGCATGTGACATTTCTGATGCCCCACTTTGGACCTCAGTGTGAGCCCACCTGGCCTGCACAGTCACTGCCCAATCTGACAGGGACACATCACTGAATGTACAGAGTGAAACATATGGGTTGTCTGCTAGACTATCCATCAAAGAGCTATCTCAGCTCTGTAGATTTCACACAACAGACCTTGTGAGAAGGGTGTGAGTATCACAACTCACCTGATGTTTCCGCAGGGGCGAGAGGAAGAAGACCGTGGTGCAGTTCCCAACATCCCACCACCACCAAGCCTGCCTAATCAATAGCAAAAGGCGCAGCTGGTGTATAGGGGGAATAGGGGAAACAAAGGGATGAGAAAAGAACAATGGACTCTCGACTCAATCAGGATAGCCAGACCACCGGAAGGACCCCCTTGGCACGACCTGGACAGATGTCACCGGAGACGTCTCTCTTCTGTTAAACAGAAAATAAACCAATGAACCACAGGAACAATAACATATGACCAACAATATCCCAGTACTAAATCAGTCTATGAATCACGACTACCTGTTGGCTTCCCCTCTTCCACTGGAATCAAATAAGCATAAACCAAAGTATGTCGCTGAAACACTCCCTAAAATGAGCAAAGAAGCATTACTTTATAGAACCATAACTAATACATATATCATGGAAGGGTGAAATGGCAGCTTACCAATGATGGTGTGTACACTGGATGCAAAGAATAGCCCAAAATCAATAATCTCTGAGAAGAAAATAAAAATAAAAATATGCAGAAATGGTGCGGGCTAACTTGTTTCGTACCTGTAGTGTCCTCTAACAGGAGGAGACTCATAGATATGCCATCTGACTGATAGCAATCGATATACAAAAAATACCCCCTCTAAACTTTAAGAGAGCTTCTTAATGCAAATGAAGTTATCTGAATTGAAACCCGAATGCCTTTGAAGGGAAATGCAGAGGCTATAAATAGAAATCCACCAGCTCCGGAGAACGGAGGCAAAATACCTGAACACACAACAGACTTATACCAAAAACGTTCTTGCACCACGTGCGTTACCACATGTGTTCAGGAGGGAAATGCCGTTGGATGGCTGTGCCAAACAGGTGGGGAAAAAGGCTGCCGGTTGAATTCCTGCAGGATTTCACTAGGCTCAAGAAAAGGTCTCTGGAGCCTGTGCCGATAATACGCCCAGTGCTCGTGGGAGAAGGCAGAACGTGGGATAACCCGGAAGCAAAAAAGCCAAGGCTTCTGGACAGGAGGGATACGTGAAAAGGCTAGAACGTGAAGCAAGGCTTCTGTCCGGAAGCAGGGATTTAATTCCCCTTAGACCCCACCCACTGCAAGAATGACGGCCTGAACGGGGCAATCCTGACAGTGAGATTGTAAGATCATGTCCCTAAATGTGACCTCCATGACACAGTGAGCCATTCACAGGGCAAGGACATTGAGGGCTGCGCAGTGTTGGACACATTGAGTCGGCCCTAAACATAATTTCCAATGTAATGTATGTCTTGCTCACCCACAAACCGGATAGCAGATGTGGGCCCCCTACACATAGCAGTCTGTGCTGGCATCCTGCATGTGTATGAGATGGGCAGGTACTGTGTCCACCCTCATACCTGCATGCATTTTTGTATGATTCGCCCATGCTTATGTACTATGTGAGATGCTGTATTGTCTCTGCTAGACATATCTGTGAAGTAGTGCTGAGTTAGTATCATGCTCCTGTACTGAGAGATAGTGGCACATAACCCTGTGTCACTGATTTTTCCCACTCTTGTCTCCCATGCCTGCAGCTCAAAGTCCACCAGCGTAAGGCCGTGTGGAGAGCCATTGAACGCAAGATGCGGGCTCTGGGTGTCTCCAACCGATGGTGCACACACTGTCACTAGAGGGGACATGACATCTGCCGGCTGAGCAAAAACGTGGCAGAGATTAAGCTGGGGCTGCTCCTTCAGACTGGAAGGTTGGCACGCAGGAGCATGACACCACTAATGGCCCGCATCTTAGCTGTGACACAGCATGAGCTGGATGCACGTTTGAAGGAGCATCATCAGCAAGCTGGGGGTGAGTATTCTTGGAAGGGTGACTTTGGTTATGAGTGACTGCATGTGTGAAACGCCTGGGCCAGTGCTGAGCTCTGTGATGTTGCTAGTGTGATGCAATGGCTTGTAAGTGGCCTCTGTGTTGGGTGCAGCTGTCATGCATTTTCCCTACCTGTACTTTCACATGTCATTGAAGTAATGGCCCTTGACATTGCATTCTGAGTTGTGGCCTTTAGGCATCGTCTGCATTGGGGAAGTCAGGGACATCCCATGGATGGGAACAGCAGTGTACCTCATCTGAGTGTGCTTACATCAATGTGTGCAGTGTCTGACATCCGAATTATGAGACTATACATCTGACACCAATGTTCAACTGTAATTGTGCCCCAAAGTACGACATGGTGGATGGCATGAGCTCATGGCTATTGTGGACTGATATTTTGGAGTCTGTGGGCCCGATTCACAGAACTAACTTAAGACAAAATCCTAAACTTACTACCATTTTGGTATTCACAGAAGGCACTTACTCATTTTGGTATTCACAGAAGGCACTTACTCATTTCGGTATTCACAGAAGTTAGGAGTCCTAACTTTAGGACTCCTAAATGCCTTCTGTGAATACCGAAAGTCTTAAAATTAGGATTTTTCTCAGTTTAGTAGTAGTATAGTTAGGACTCCTAACTTTAGGACTCCTAAATGCCTTCTGTGAATACCGAAAGTCTTAAAATTAGGATTTTTCTCAATTTAGTAGTCCTAAATCTAAATTTAGGACTACTAAATTGAGAAAAATCCTAATTTTAAGACTTTCGGTATTCACAGAAGGCATTTAGGAATCCTAAAGTTAGGAGTCCTAACTATACTACAACTAAACTGAGAAAAATCCTAATTTTAAGGCTTTCGGTATTCACAGAAGGCATTTAGGAGTCCTAAAGTTAGGAGTCCTAAACTTAGGACTACTAAATTGAGAAAAATCCTAATTTTAAGACTTTCGGTATTCACAGAAGGCATTTAGGAGTCCTAAAGTTAGGAGTCCTAACTATACTACTACTAAACTGAGAAAAATCCAAATTTTAAGACTTTCGGTATTCACAGAAGGCATTTAGGAGTCCTAAAGTTAGGACTCCTAACTTCTGTGAATACCGAAATGAGTAAGTGCCTTCTGTGAATACCAAAATGAGTAAGTGCCTTCTGTGAATACCAAAATGGTAGTAAGTTTAGGATTTTGTCTTAAGTTAGTTCTGTGAATCGGGCCCTGTATCTGTGTTGTCCCCTTCTGCTGCCTCCAGATGTGTCTGTGGCAACATGTTGTGATGTACATCTTTTCCCCCCTCAGGGCCCTAGGTATGCTCAGAGGGATCTGTATGTCTGGTTACATGGAGCCACAGGCAGGCTATTTGGCTGTGTGGTCATCACATGGGTCACTTATGCCAAGTTTGCATGATGACACGCAAAATTCGTGTTTGGAATTGAGGTTGCACAATGTTACTGCACAGGGTGGTGTGCAACATGGGGATATCATCATTCTGTTTAGTGCTTTGCTTGCATATGATGTTTGTGTTAATGCCACTGAACTGACCCTACGTCTCTGTCTCTTGCAGCATCTACCGTGGGCACAGAAGGACAGGGGACGCACACCAGTGGTGAGGCATCAAGCATGACTGCTACACACGAGCACACTGACACTGATGTGACCAGCGCCTCGGAGGGGGACAGGAGTTTGCTTGAGGAATCACAGCCAGAGACACCAACCTCAACGTCATCTAACGCCAGTGGTGACACATCTATGTTGGCGGGCACAGGGAGCGGGAACTCTGCCTCCTCTTCCACCACACAGTGTCTAGTGCCCACCCTCCCAGCTACTTCCACTAGTGCTGCACGTGCTCGCATCAGTAAGAAGGGAAGAGTGTTCTTCACCCCAGGCACCGCTGCCCCTGCCCCTGTATCCCCTGCTGCCATCAGTGTTGAGGCTGTGGACATTTTGCGCCAGCTGTGTGTGGGTCAGACAACTCTCCTCAATTCCTTCCTAGACCACGACAAAAAGTTGGCACAGGTAGTTGCCTTCATGGAGGGCATTCATTCAGATGTGGGTGGGCTACACCAGAATGTCCAGTCTTTGTCCTCCACAGTGACGGCAGCCATTCAGCTGTCACAGGCTCAGAGTCCAGATCCAGTCCCTGTGGCCACCCCCCAGCCAGTGGCTACATCTGACGATAGTGACCACACACCACAGACCTCAGGCTCAAGCGACAGCACACTCAGCACACAACAGCAGCAGCCCAAGAGGGCCAGAGCTCAGACACCATCCGCCCAAAAAACCAAAGCCACCCCAGAGCGCAGAGGCAAAAGCCCTTCAAGTGACACTCCGGGGCATAAAGCCAAGAAGCAGGCCTCAGGCTCATATGCCTCAGAGGCATCCCCAGCCAAGGACTCTCCTGTCCCAAAAGCGTCTCGCAAAGAAAAGCAGTCAATTCCCATTCCTGCTGTGAAGCTGGTGCCTGCTAAGGGTCCACAGAAAAAGCCCGCTAAGGCAGATTCACCCACAACCTCTACACCCATCCAGACCCCTGTGAAGCATGGAAAAGAGGTCAGTGTAGGGGGTTCACCTGGTAAACAGGTGGTGGAGGGAAAAAGGCAAGGCCAGGCCAAGCGTACCTCCAGATCCAGCAGGTCCCCAGAGGGAGGCCCACCGGCTGCACCTGATGCTGCTTTGGTGGAGAGTGTGCCTGTTGTGCTCACCCCACTTACCACACCTCCCAAGACGGTTCTTGGCTATCGAGTGCCCAAGAAGTGGAAAGGCACCCCTCCACATTCTCCCTCCCACACTGTGACTCATGACAGTATGACTTCCACGTGCCACCACACCACCCGGTCCAAGCAGCCCTCCGGCTACCAAAGCCACTGATGCCTCTACCTCAGCTGGTCCTCTCTCTCCCAGGTCCAGTCCTCCAACTGGTACAGACACTCAGCCACCTCCCAGTCCAACTGACAGCCAAGCCTGAGGCAAAGTCCTCCACAAACACCTGTCTCTCCCACAGCGGTGCCTGGACTGCCCGTTGTTATCCCCGTAACTGTGCTGCTGACCATGGCAGTGTACAGTCTCACCCATTCCCTGTGCAGGTTCTCATGCACATATGTGCCTACTTTCCACTTTGTACTGGCCACTGGCCTTGCAGTTCATTACTGTGTTTGCCCATTCCCTGTGCAGGATCTCATGTACCTACTCTGCACTTTGGACTGGCCACTGGCTTTGCTGTTCATTGCTATGTTTGCCCATTCCCTGTGCAGGATCTCATGTACCTACTCTGCACTTTATACTGGCCACTTGCCTTTCTGTTCATTACTGTGTTTGCCCATTCCCTGTGCAGGATCTCATGTACCTACTCTGCACTTTGGACTGGCCACTGGCTTTGCTGTTCATTGCTATGTTTGCCCATTCCCTGTGCAGGATCTCATGTACCTACTCTGCACTTTGGACTGGCCACTGGTCTGGCTGTGTTTGCCCATTCCCTGTGCAGGTTCTTATGTACCTACTCTGCACCTTGGACTGGCCACTGGCCTTGGTGTTCATTTCTTTGTTTGCCTATTCCCCGTGCAGGTTCTCATGTACCCGCTGATCTTGCTCTTGTCTACTTTTGATGCCTATCTGTGTAATATGTGAATAAAGACAGTTACTCCTGTTGGCTGCTTTGTCAGTGTCCCTGCTAAATAAAGGGTTTTATGTGTGGGTATGCTTTAATGTGACACATGCTCTATATGCCATTTTAAATGTGCCAATGCCTGATTTAACTTTTCCAGGGTTTTGCAGAGGTGACAGGCACTTCAGTTCTTATTGACTCTGAGGCTTGGGGGTGCAATGATTGTTATTTGTGATTAACTACTGTTATCCTAATCTATCTATTGTGATGTTAGCTAAATTGTACAAACGGCATGTTTGGATGCATTGCCAGCACAGAGTGGGATTCTGTCCACAGTAATGCAGGCAGGCTGGCCATCATGTCTGTGAGATCTTTTCTTGATGTGTGACCAGCAGTGTCATGTGTCAACCTGTATTTGAGTGCCTGTTAGTTGGATTTGTCAGCCCTGTACTTGTGATTGTGTGCACATGTGGGAGTTGTAAGTTGTGCACTGTGCAGTGTTTATGTGTCCTTGCACTTCTGGGGGACACCTACTTGTTGTTGGTGCCAATTGTTGGTATGCAGAGTGTGTGACAGGCAAGTCAGTGTTATATTTTGTTGATCAGCCATGTGTCTTGATACTGTTTGTGCTCACTGTTCAGACCTACTCAGCCACAATTACATTGTGGGTTTGTTTTCTCATGCATTGCGGTCACTTGAACCATTTTTTGCTCCAGTCTGACATGTGGGATGTGGAGTTGTACCATCCCCAATCTGTGCTTATGATACCTACCCATTGTGAGTGAGCACTCCATCTATTTGTGTGTGGTGCACTCCAGCCATGTCCACTACTGACGTACACACCACTTCACTCTCATATCAGCTATTTCCTTGGGTTGCCAGTTTGTGTCCCTCCCCACCCCTTCATTTGTTACACTATGCTTTGTGCTGCTGATCTTTGCACAGGACTAATGTGCCACTCAGGACAGTTTCCCAATTGGTTATGTGTGATTTTCTTGTACTGGTTTGCAGTCATGGTTGTTCATGTGCATCGCAACTGCTTGTGCTGCACAGTCCTCTGGTCATGTTGTTTGCACCTGGGTGTCCCAGACTTGTGCATCTGTGGTTGATGGGTAAGCTGTATGTGTGTTTGCTGTGGTACTGCTACCCTCCTGAGTGTGATGTTGTCTGTGTGCTGTGGTGATTTGTGTGCCGGGGGGTTCATGTTGTTGCACTCAGATATGTGTGATACTGGTTTGGTTGGTATGCACACACTGCTTGTTGTGCATGCAGTGCTATGAGTCTATGTTGTCTTGTAATTGCCTGGTGTGCATCCCCTGATATACAGCTGTGTTTGCAATGTGAAGTATTGTAATGTGCGTCTGTTGTGTGTTTGCTGTGGATGTGTGCAGTGTTTGGCCTGTGTTGTCTCTTTCAGCTGACAGATGCTCTGTGTGTGATGTTCTATTTGCCTGTCATTGTGTATGAGTTGTTTGTGCATTGTGATGCATTCAGATGTGTGTTGCAAGTGTAGAGTGCATTACTTGTGTGTCTGTCACATGCACTTAGGAGTATTCTTGTTCCTGAGCTTGAGCCTTGGTGGTTTCTCCTGTCATATTTGACCTGTCACTTGTCAGAATTGTGCATGTGCATGCATGTGGTACACTATTACACCATGTTTACTGGATGCATGGTGTGGTATGTCTGTATGTGCTCTCTTATTGGACCATTGCTCCCAGTTTGTGTCTTTGATTGTTTTGAGATGAGGCACTTCTTGTCTGTGTTGGGGTATGGTGTCTGTGCATTGGTCCTGAATGATGGTGTTGTGTACTCATGTTCTGTCTGTGATCCCATTGCCTTTCCACTGTTTGTCTGCACATGTCTGGGCTTGTTGTACTTCTGTGTCTGTTGTTTGTGAAGTTTGTGTTTGGCTATTGTATTTGTGCCAGCATTGGTTCAGGCATCCCTGAGTGTGTGTGATGTTTGTGGATGCAGCCCAGGGAGTGTGATGTTTTGTCAGTGTATTCACAGGATATTATTTACAGCATTCTGTGTGTTTGACACTAGTGTTGAGTGGTGCAGGTGTGTGGTGAGCGGAGTAGGGGTATTGTGTGAACGGTCCAAGTTGTGTTTGACAGTCATGGAGTGTATCAATGGGCCATGTGTGTTGTGCTGATGACATACACATGTCAAGTAAGTAGGTACAGATGTGTGGCTGTTCACTGACTTCAAACACTTCCTATCATCCCTGTGCCTATGCATGGCTTGCATTGCTGTCTCCCTGAGTTGTTGCACAGAGATCACTGTGGTTTGCTTACACTCACTGTGCCAGCCATGTGTTATTGGTTGGCCTAAGGGTGTTGTGATCTGTTCCTTCTCTTGCATGTGATGCACATATACTTTGTGGCTAGCTCCTTGGGTTCCCATCACTGTCCACCTCACTTTTGTCTTGTCCATTTCTTGTCCTCCATTGCTGCTGCCATCTGGTTTGTGTTTGTGGCTGTGTTTCAGTGTGGGGTGTGTCTGGGTGGCTTGACAGGCATTGTGTACAGACCTGAAGTAGGTCAGTAAGCATAGGAGTTCCCCAGGGATCCATCTTAAGCCCTATGCTCTTTAACCTCTACGTAACACCTTTGGCCAGGGTAATCAGGTCTTATGGTTTTGAGGCCATGTCATACGCAGATGACACTCAGCTGTTGATTACGTTTGGCCCTGACCCTGCTGACACAATGACCCGGTTTAAGAACTGCATGATCCATATTAACGACTGGATGGGCAATAACAAACTACAGCTGAATGGTAATAAGACAGAGATCATCTTGTTTGGCAGGGTGGAAGAGTATTGGTCTAATGAGTGGTGACCCCAGGTATTGGGCCCATGCCCATCCCCTAAACAAGCAGTGTGGAATCTTGGAATAACCATTGATAACAAACTGTCCATGAAAAATCATGTCAACCTCGTATTGGGCACTTGCTATGGGATTCTGCGGAAACTACGTAAAATCTTTAAATGGATACCGACTGAATCCAGGAAACCCTTGGTGCAGGGTCTTATCGTAAGTCGCCTGGACTACAGGAATGATTTGTTAGCTTCCCTAAATGAAGATCTTTTTTCCAAACTGCAGATTGTGCAGAACACTGCCGCCAGACTTGTCTTAAATCTTCCACCGAGATCTCCGTCAGCTCCCAGTCTGAGGGCCCTTCATTGGATCCCGGTAAGAAAGAGAGGCCGCTTTAAAATTCTTTACATCACCCACAATATCGTATATGGAACGGGACCCTGTTATCTAGCAAAAAAGCTTAACAGGTAACAGCCAGGAAGACAGTTGAGATCCAGCTCAAAATCCTTTCTCACCCCACTACGAATCCGCACCGTACAAAATGGGGGACGATCCTTTTCTTTTCTTGTTCCCCACCTTTGGAATAAGCTTCCGCCTCATCTTCTCTCTATCGCTCATCATACGCATTTTCAGAAGGAATTAAAGACGTGGTTATTTGATCAGAAATAACGCTGCCCAGTTCTAACCGTCAGTCTTTTGGAGTTCTGCAAGCGCCATGAGACCTTTTATGATTTATGCTCTCAACAAGTTCCTTAGACTTTGACTTAGGGTATTGTTCATATTCATTGTGAGTGTTCATTTTGTGATTGGACTCAGTTTGCTTGACATGAGTGGAGTGTGGGTGCGAGGAGGAGGGTTACCCTGGCCCTGTGCTTCTGTGCTGTGTGTTCCTTTTCAGCCCCACCTGCTGTGACTGGCTCCCTAGTTGTTTGGTGTGTCTGGTGCAGGGTCTGGGTTCACCTGGCTGGTTAATTGTGCAGGGGGGAGCACAGGAGGGGCACACAGCATGTCCCCTGATGGGTGTGGAGGGCCTAGTGTGTGAAGGGTGTAGTTGTGGCCCTGTGAATCTTTGTGGACTGCCCATGCTTGGCGCTGACCCTGCCTACTACATTGTGCGCATGTTTTCCTGTGTCTTCACCGCTGCTGTGACGTGGCCGGGAGATTGCTGAGATTTTGCGATTGACGGGTGACCTGGATACGGAGGGGTGATTTTGTGACAGGTAGGACGTGTGTAGGTACACTTGTGGATGTGTTCCTGTCCCCACAAGAGTGTCTGGTGTGGACAGGAACCATATATCAGCCCAGGAGTTGTGTGTTGTGGTTGTGTGCAGAGTTGTATCATTGCGTACCTGCGTCGTTGTCCGCGACTGTGCATTACTTGCTGGTAGTGTATCAGGTACAGCACCGGGAAGACGTGTAGAGCTGGATCCATTGCGGTCCGGACCGGGTGGAGTGGACCGCGAGTCTGGTTTGGCGCTCCGCCGTCGTGCTTCTGCCGTCTTCGGTTGGGTGGTTTCTCCGCAGCAGTGTGACGGGCTGTTTGGGGCATCCTGATTTGTACGGCGGTCGGGACGTCATTCCGCACGGCGGTGGGTCTCTATTGGCTCCCAACGCCGCGGTGGCGGGCGCATTTTTATGGTGGTTCACGTAGCACCGCTGCGGACAGGAAATGGGTTATGTTTGCCCATTGTAATATGGCAGGCGTGGGGAAAACTGCTGGAGAGCGGAAAATGAAATTTTCCGCCACCGCCAGCACCGCAGTGGTGCCTCCGTCCGCCATCCTAATGGGCCCCTTAGTTGCTATCTACCCCCTACAGAGCTCCAGTGATATACTTCTCAGTATGATCTGGACATGGAAAACTACAAAGACAAGTACTGTTTCCAGACTCCAAGAGAGGGGTGTTTACTTACTTTAAATGGTGGCACTGTTCTATCCTGGACTATGACGGTTCACCTAAATTCATGGCTCAATTCCTCTATTTTAAAGCTCCAACCAGGAATCAGTTTAACTTAGTTACAAATATTCATAACCAGGAACAGGGGAAGTTGAGCTGAGTCCTTTTAGGGCATAAAATGATATAGGCAAAATCGGTATCTATATATAGGAATTGGCTCTGAAAGTGAGCATCCAGCTATTTCTTTAGAAGAGGTTTGGGTAACAGAAGCATGGCAAATCCAAAATGCTGGCTCTCTGTTTCCTGCATGTTATCTATACACAATATTTTGTGTTCTTGAATGACCACTACTACTCGCCACAAGCTTTCTCTTTGTTGCTCCGACGGATTTAACTACTTCCTTAGCTCCACACCAAAGCTATTCACATTTTCCAGACTGGAAATGGGGTGGAGATTTGAGAGAGTATGAAAAAGTGTTATTTGCCAATGTTATTGTAAATATTGTAAATATTGTTAATGATACCACTAGGGGAGAATATATTTGAAATGTATACAGAAGTGAGTGTCATAAACGATATGCCAAATCAATGGCTGGTCCATGGGCAAACACGATGAATCCAGATACGGTAGGATTCGAATCAACACATACAGCATCGCCAGCTCTGTCAAGAGTGGTCTCATGAGCAGTCTTTGACTTCAATAACACAAAACATGGAATCTTTTGAAGTGCATATCAAATAGACCTAAAGAAGATAAAAATTACCCTTGAAGCTAAAGCAATCATGCAGAAATCGTCATATTCTTTCAAAGGAAGCAGCCAGGCACAACTGAGAAATCGACATTGAAACAATTACCTTCATCTTAGACATCTCTCTTCAGGTAACAAATGAAAGAGCTCACATCATCAGCATTCAAAACTGAGAAAGAAACTTTACAGCTAAATAAAAGAGGGGAGCAATACATGGTTATACTTGCCTTGAAATCTACTTCAGAGGCACTCATGGAACTGAAGGTATTGGTAACACCATTTTACTTTAGCCCTATAGGTTGAATTCCAAGAAGCAAGTCGTATGTAAAAGAGACACTATGCATTCATTGATTTCTGTTCAAAGGTTTCAATTGTTTCCACTCTCTCTATAGTATTTCCTGATTTAAACACATTGAGCCATATGTATCAAAAGAGTTTTCCCATTCTGTGTCTATGGGAAAATGTTTTCATACATATGGCCCATAATTATTTCTCCATTGGCTATGGGTTTTTTACCACTGCCACAGAAAGCCACCATGTTGCATTATTGGCCAAAAATGAATATGGTGTCATATGCACATCTTGACAGATTAGCAAGAATAGTTTCCCTGTCATCGAAACAGGTCTCACAGTTAGTATGTACAGTTATTAAACATCAAAAGTGGAAGACGTGTACTCTTCCATTACAAACAGTCTATATACCTGAATGCATTGAAACAACAGGAACTATTGGACATGTTTTGAATATAAATATAACAGGCATAGCTACACATTTGATCAAGCAGGTGCAAGGCTACAAAATCTTGTTCATTACATCCTGCATGAATATCAAGAGCTCCTCGACTTTTTAAATCCACTCTTGTTCTGTCTTGACACCAAATGCTACTAGTGTGTGGAGTCATTTTAATGTTCATGTTTTTTTTCCAAAAATGACTTAACAATGACATACCATGTGATGCCCAGGAGACCGAAGGAATGCATAAAAGTGAACCAAAAAGAGCAGTGTTTTGGGAAAGAATAGGCTTCAATAATGACCCAACATGGTGGATGTACTTCGTCTAAGGCCGTCATAGCAATGCTATGCGCCTTAAGAACTCGTCGTGCAGAAGAGCTCGTAATGACACACATTCCACAAGTTATGATGTTGAAAAAGTGCACGAGTATTTATGGGCAGAGTTGCTCTTTCAAAGCCACAACAAAACAATAAAACATGCAAGCTTCCAAACAGAATAAAGTCTAACAACATCAAATAGACACACAGGAGCTCACTAAATATTGCACCAAGATGTGGCCAGTCCCTAGGTAATTTTACCATGAAGTGCTCAATCCCATGAACAAGTAAGTTGAATAGTATTAGTGTGCATAATAGGTCCTAATGCATGCCAACGACTTGATGTTTGTGCATGCACTAGTATGGAGTGTTGGCGTCACTTAACAGAACCGTGGTGGAACTGAAAATCAGGCCTTTCAATTAAAAGGGTTTTCAGCTGCATTTTGTGTTAACTAACACAGTGCACAGGGCTTTAAGTGGGCAGGGTCCTGCCGGTGCTCAGCTCTGGCAGTTCTTAAAAGCAGGTGCTGAGACAGGTCCCTATCGGGCTCTCCATTTTTGCCCTCACTCTTAGGGTGAAAAAAAATCTCAACTCTGTAGCAGCACCACTGTTCAAAGCCTTTTATGTAATTTCAAATAGGGTCGATTTAGGTCTTTCACAATCTCATCATTTTAGAACTGAAGCATTTTCAATATTATATACAACAGAGCCATAGTTTTTGCTTATTTGCAACTAACAACCATTGACAAAACATATAGTCCTGGCTTGTTGCAGGTGTAATGTTACTTGTTGTATCTGATATATCTGAATATAATGACAGAAACAGCAAAATACCAGTCAGGCGGCACACTATGCTAAGCACATATTTTAAGATTATGTGTTTTTAAGCCACGCCATCAATTTCATCGGCCACGCCCCTTTGAGAGCCCCCAGTTTTTTCATCCCAATTAAAGCCCTGACAGTGCGTATGCAAAACTGTCACACATTTTTGCTCATGTAGCTTCAACTTGAAAGGGGGGGTGGGGTGGTTCCTTCTCTGGTAAATGTTTACCATAGCTGGGGGCTCTACAGATTCACCTTGTACAGTTCCATGCTGGTAGAATTCAAAGGTAATAAGTGGTGGTGGACCACGCTTCTTCATATTTCTATTAGAAGCATTGCGTTGGAAACACAAGATATGAATGCATTAGCTTCCAACTACTTCGTGAAATCTTGAAGGGAAAAGGCCTAATAGTCCCCAGTAATTGGGGCGGGCTCATAGAAGTACCAGATGCTGGGTAGCATGCTGTCGAATTCCACATTGATTCGAAGATCTTATGGCTATAAGGTATGCTGGAGATTTTACATTGCTATATTATACAGACATTAACGATAACAATATGATGCCACAAGACAACGAGAGATATTCAAATGAATAGGTTAGGGATGTGTGGTAAACTTTGGGCATATCTTGCGTCAACTCTTATATTACTTTTAACGACTGAGGTTATTATGATGATAATTCTTAGTCACATGATTTGTAGAGGAGCAGCACTTAATAAATACTATTATAAAATACAGCTGTGTAGTTATCGTTAGGTCACAGTTTCCATAGGAAGAGCCCATTTTGTTTCACTTATAACTTTGGCACCATTGGGCAAATCTGCACAAAACATCTTAAAAGCAAAGTTCCGCTACATCAGCTCCTTCATGAAAAGTCTTGCGCTGATTTGTCAATCGGGGGCCAAGAAAAAGGTAGGGGGTCAAAATTGTGATTTCCCATGTTAATTCCAATACGAAACTTTGCTCTGTGATACAGAAAGAATGACGGAACCGAATTACACTAAACTTGGCAAAAAGTTAGAACTTTACACAGAAACACGATTTGGTGTAAACCAGTTCAGCCATTTTGAAGCAATTACTGTTTAAAGAGGGGCTTAGGTTGAGAATGAAGGGGTTAAAAAGATAAGTGTTTCTTGGCTGTTGGAGTCCAGGTATACTCTGATTTGTCATTTTGAAGGGGACAAGTCAATCCTGATTGGCTGACCACTACATGGACAATGTGTTGTGGCAGGCATTAAAGGACTCAGGAACATAATCCCTGCATGTTGAAAATGAATTTTAAAAAAGGGGCATAGGGCGCATAGAATGACAACACCCGTCTTCAAAAGGGAAAGATCGATGGCGCAATCCTTCTCAGGCAATGCGGTGAGAATATGGAACTCACTTCCCCCATTGCTCCGTGCCACCTCCTCTACCCGGATCTTCAAAGCTGAACTCAAAACTCTTCTCTTCCAAAGACACTTTCAGAACTAATACTTTCATACTCCGGCCCCTCTTGGAAGTTCGCTCTTCACTGTAAACTTGTATTTTTTCCTGTGCATCCCTCACCCCTGTGTGCTGTGTTGGATTTTGTGTTTGTGTACCCTTCATTCTCAGGTCCCTCTTGGAAGTTCGCTCTTTGTTGTAAATTTGTATTTTTTCCTGTACATTCCTCTCCCCTGTGTGCTGTGTTGGATTTTGTGTTTGTGTACCCTTCATTTTTAGTCTGTTTAATGTTATCTTCTGTACCACTTTTCTCTTGTAACGTAACTAGCTCTATTGTACAGCGCTCTGACACCTTTGGGTAATGTCCGCGCTTTATAAAAATGCACTAAATAAATAAAATAAAAAAAATGTAATTTTTCATTTGCCTTTCCTTAAGATTTTCTTTCCTTTAAAATGGCACCTTTAATTTGTTTGCATTTATTTGGAAAAAAATTTCTTCGAAATCGCTTTTCCATATTTTAGTTACCTCCAATGAGGTTTCACAATTTTATTTTCGAAGCTCACATACTTCCCTCGAGATACTGAATTGGTAGGAGTTTTTCAGACTTTCCTCGTAAATACAGAACAGGTGTAGCATAGCCAGCAGCAGTACAAGCTTCGCTCACACACATTTAATTTCAAATGAAGCACATTTCAGATACATAACATTACAATACAAAAAAACAGCCCTAAGCACTAGCTGTCCCAGGAGTGAGAAAGGGGAAAGTGAGTGAAAAGAGGGTATTTAAATTTAGTAACTATCAACAACTGAGGATGAGAAAGCCAGGGAGCCAGTGCACTGCAGCTTTGGTTTCCCTAGTACCTTTACCCTCCCCCATTAATTGTGATTTGAAATACAGGGACATAGAGGTGACTGTAACTGTGCGCCGCTACTAGAACTTAGTAAGGGGGTAGGGTTTCACGGAACCTTTGTGGCTAAATTTCTATTTGCCAAACTCAGTGAAACCAGGTGAACATATTGGGTACAGTCTATTATTTATTTATTTTGCTGAGGGGTTGAAATAATGCCTGAAAGGTTGGTATGATTGGGCAAAAGGAGTGATAGGACAGCCTGAAATGATTATTAGATGAAAGTTGTTCCTAGCAAGGTTATCCGAAGGGACTCTGGTGAACTTTTGAACAACTGTAGAAAATATACTAATTTGTCTGCTCTCATTCTTTAGACTGGTTAAATTACACGGCCAAACCACTTCAGACCAAAGATTTCTCTACAATCAATTTAGATTCTGTTTTCTTAAGACCTCAAGGTTCATATCTTGTGCATTTTGCACCACAAGTTAGAATGTCATTTTATTGGTCTTTTATTTGGTTACAATTATTATCATGGATTACTTTTTTGATTCATGATTTTTCCTTTGTTCAGAGTTCTTCTCTGGTGATCTTCAAGCAATGCTACTGCCAATGTCTAATGAGCTAGATCTCTTTCTAAATCTGTTTAATTGGGAGGAAGCATACAAATGGAATTACTGAGAGGCACAAAATATGGCTTATATTGTAAACTTCTGCCGTGGGTTCTGCTCTTGCAATACTAATGCAAAAGTGCCACTCAATCAACACGTATGTGGGGTTATTTTGTAAGCAATCACATTTCTACGTTAATTCACCAGTTCTTGCAGTGGGATTGTTAAACTGTATTAGCAACATAAAAAGAAACTAAATATACATTTGGAACATTTGGGCATTTTTTAAAGTTGGGTGGATGCAGGACATCCATCAACAAATGGGGGATATTCCGTCCAACGTATTAAGGATCAGATTCATCAAGGACTTGCCTGCCATTGCATAACGCAAGGTGACTCTAGGGCAATGCAAGCCCTTAAGTGAGATTTACTATGCCAGTCAGAGCCTCATACCCACCTTTGGTGGCTCTGCGTGGCATAGTAAATCTGGAGTGACGCAAGGTGTCACAAGTCGCTGCCTTGCGTTATTCTGCTCTGGGAAGATGTTCCATTGGTGGAGTGTGAGTGTTCCCATGCATCCACCCATGGTTTTTGGTACATTTCCATATTTACTAACACTGGTAAACCTGGGAATGTGTCAAAATGTGATGACTTCCCAGGGGAGGCGTAACGGGGAGAAATACGTCTATTTCTCCTGGTGTTTTCCTCTTTCTATATATGCTGCATTTTGCAGCACACATAGATATAGGAAAAGCCCTCACATGATTGTTTTCGCGCAGAAAGGTGCCCCTTCCTGCACAAAAATAATCCTAGCTGTAATGCAGGCGCCCTTTCGCCATGGTGCAAGGGTGCTTGCGTTGACGCTTGGCAGCCGCAAGTGCACCAGCACAGAAGGAGAGCAGGAATGCACCATATCTTTGTAGATATGGCACATTAATGCCCTCTCCATTTGATGCGGCACAGCAAGATGTCTTGCTGTGTTGCTCTGCGTCAAATATTGATAAATTTGGCCCATATGAGGGCACCAATGTCACTAGCATCCTAAATTGGATGGACGGGACAGCCGCCACTTTTTAGCAGACGACCTGCTCTGCCAAATTCTAAATAAGTTCCTTTGACTTTTAAGTGAGAGGCACATAATGACAAACAAGAATGGGACATAAACGATAAAGAATTGTACACACAAAGTAAAATTAGAACTTTTAACTGGCTATGTATAACTAGATGTTTCATAATGTAAGTGATAAGTTGCCTTAATACTGGTACTTGTATTTCAGTCACAGCATGAGTTGGTATGTTTTGTGCTTTATGTTTCCGTTTTTATCTCATTAAAGTAAAAACACAAGGAAATACACATGAACAACAAGAATTGCCGCGAAATAAGACATATTAATTTTCCAAAATGTAATTTTCACCAATCAAACATATCGATTGCACAACCAGTGGTGCCCTCTTGAACCACTTTCCCTTGATCCAGAATGGCAGACAGGCATGCAGGCATGGGCGCTGGAAGTAGGCGTTCGGGGGTGCTTCAGCACCTCCAAAATAACCTTGCTAGAGTTCGGAAGGTGAATGAATAAGAAGGATGCCTTTAAATGTAGTTTTTATCTTGTTACATTTTCTGTGAGTTGAAAGACAGGGGCCATATGTCTTCAGACAAATTGCTGCCTACTCTTTTAACACAGATATCGGTGTTTACTTTTCTTTCTCTGACTGCTAAGCAAGAGGGTTTTGTAAGGTGAATTGACAATTGTATTGAGTTACAGAGAGTGAGAAAGAAAAGGCTGCAGGATGTCATTTTTTTCTCAAGTAACAACAAAATGTAAGTACTGGTAAACGAACTGTTCAAATGTTTCAGGATATATCAACAGTCATAGCGATGGCAGCACCCCCACTCTCAAAATTGTTCCAACCCCACTGCATGTCGGCCGTGACATGCTTCCTATTGTCTGCAAACTGAAATAAAATGTAACCCTCTATTAGAAGCCATCTTCAAGCTTATTGGTCACATCAAAGTAATTAATTTTACTTTGTTTCTTACTTAATCCCAACCTCAATGAGGCAGTCATGCCCTATCAAAATTCCATACATATGTACATTTTAATTGGACCTAGTTCATTTTGTCTTAAGTAAAGTTCAGATTCAGTCGGTGCAGGCACAATCAGAATTAGCAAGTTGTTTCCAACACTGCATGTGTTTAACTCATTCCTGAATTTAGTTTGGTAGGAAACATATTTCAGATTAGGGGAGCGAACTTTGAATTTCAGTCAGGGTTTAGAATTGCTTAAAAGCATACTCACAGAGACATCTTTATTAAGTTTGTTGATAAACCATATATCATTCCTTTAATTCAATGTTACTTAACTTTGTAGCACACTTTCAGTTGAATACTTTAGGGGAGATTTACCAAATCTCCACGCAATGCAGCGCAGCCTCCCATGAGGCTGTGCTGCGTTGCGAGACAGGGAAGGAGCAGGAGAGCGCCATATTTTCCAAGATATGGCTCTCTCCTCCCCTTTCCCTTGCACCATTACAGCGCCATTTCAGCTGTTGTGCGCCACGCACCACCTTAGCGCCATAGCACTAGGATGTGTGTGTGAATCTAGCATATGTTTTGCACAGGTAGGGTACTCTTCCTGTACAAAATACTATGCCTAGACACAAGGGAAAGTTTTTCCTACTTTGTATGCGTGCTGCATAGTGCAGGACGCATACAAAGTCGGAAAAGGAAGGAGAAATGAAAGTATTTCTTCTTCTTTACGCCTAGTTTAAAAGGGCGCAGTTTTCTCACGCTTAACCCAATCTACTGTGTTTAGTAAATTGGGTTTAGCGTGAGAAACCTTGGATGGTCGAAATGAGAATGCCCATGCACCACCCTTGACATGCCCCCATGGCGCAAAGTAATGCGAAGCAACACTATGCGTTGCTTCTCATTACTTTTATGTTATTTCCTGCGCTAAATAAGTTTAGCGCTGGAAAGTGAATTTGGAAAAAATCAAGTCAAGTCAAATAGGCTTTATTTCGACATAAAATATCTTAAAAAGCATACATACATCAGAGGTCATTTAGAGCATTTACTAAGTAGAAAACGTAAAAAACCCTAAATGTTTCTAAAATTCATCATTTTTTCTACATTTGACTAAAAGGAAGGTTATTTAAATTAGCTAAAAAGAGTTAAAATCATGATTAAACAATTTGCCTAAGTCTTTTTGACCGTATTCGCCATGCCCAACCTAGATACTTCGAGGTGGCGCATGCGAAGAATGGGCGAGTGTCTGTGAGTAAAATACGTAATGCCACGTTACAATGTCTAGTGCCCAGAGTAAGGCACATCGGTTTTAACCATTTCATTCGGGGGACCTTATAGGCGGGGCACTCGAATAACAAATGGGGGACAGATTCATGACGCTGAGGGCAAAATGGACACCATGGCGCTGTCTGGTGTGGTATATTCCAGTGGCATGTGAGTTCCATGACCGGGAGGAGACCTGTTCTGAATTTGAAATACAGAGATCTATCCCATGGGGCAGTAACAATGTCCAGGTACAGTTCTCTGATAGGGACATCTTTGTGCTCCAAAAAGATTCTGGTAGATTTGCAAATTGTTGAGGAAGAATTCCTTTTGTTTGCTACCCATGTCCAATAGATTTGTTTTAGCATGGATTTGGGCGGGGCTGACTGTTGGTGCCATGCTTCTTCCAGACCCAGATTTATAAGTAGAGTTTTGACGTCCCTTAGCCATTTTATTTTTGCCCAGCCGGGGCAGTTGATTATCTCCCGTAGGCCTTCCGCATAACTTGAGAGCTCTGGCACTCTCCAAATGCGGGCCCATAATAGCAAGGGGCGTAGTTTTGCTTGATCTTCAATCGCCCGGCAACCCATGTCCAATTGCAGGGGTAAAATGGGAACAGAAGGGCCGAGAGACATTAGGCTTCACTGGAAGGCGTTCTCAGCTAGAGTTAGCACTTTCACATTTGACGTCCCCCAGAGCTCCGCTCCGTAAAGTGCTGCACTTATTCCTCTAGCGGAGTAAATATCCATTACTGCCGCTATTGGTCTTGTAGATGCTGCTCTCTGTTCTTTCAACAGAGCCCCAGTCACTCTTTTTAAGCTCAACAACATTTTGGTCAAGTGGCAGTCCCATTTCATTGTATCCACCAAGCGAATGCCCAGATAATCAAACGTTTTAGTTCTTTCAAGGGCGACGTGCCCCAGTGTGGGAGGGGGGCCAAGCTTGTGTGGGGGATTCAAAATAAGATACTTAGTTTTGTCTGTATTAATACAAAGGCCTCGCTGCTTACAGAAGGTGTCAAATCCAGAAAGAAGCCGCTGGAGGCCCATCGGAGATTTTGACAAAAGTAAAGTATCATCGGCAAAGAGTAAAGTAGGAATTAGGCGACCTGCCAAACGTGGAGCATCTGCTGGAGTCTGAGTCAGAAAATCCACCACTCCATTTACGTATAAGGAGAACAGGGTCGGAGCAAGTACGCAACCTTGTCGTACACCTCTGTTCACCTCAATTCTTGAGGTCTTTTGACCATTTGGCCCCCAACGTATTTGGGCGTAGTTATTTTCATGGAATCTCATGATCAAATGAAGCAAATAGGGTGGCATGCCCAGGTCACACAGCACTTTCCACAAATTATTTCTAGGCACCAAATCGAAGGCAGTGCGGAGGTCGATGAAGGCCAGATATAAAGTACCCTTTCCAATTGTGACGACCTTCCAGTAGATCATAAGTAGCCTTAGCGATTGTTCTATCGTTCCTGTCCCGGATCTGAACCCAGCCTGAAAATCCGAGAGTATCTTATTCTCGTCAGCCCACTGCTGGATCCTAGATAAAAGGGTCTTGCCCGCCACTTTTTGGGAACAGTCTATTAAGCTAATCGGTCTGTAGTTAGCTGGGTCGTCTCTTGAACCTTTCTTGTGCAGGGGAACCACCTCAGCTGCCATCCAAGAAGCAGGGAGGGGGGCGCCTGCCATGACTGCGTTCAACAGCGAGGCAATCATCATAGCCCATTCACTTATGTCCATTCGGATAAGATCGCCAGGTAGGCCATCGGGTCCAGCTGCCTTGCGAGGGACCAGGGATTTTATGGCAATTTCGGCCTCTTTTCTGGAAAATGGACTCTCCTCGTAACTGCCGGCACCTTGAAGAATCTGAGGTAAAGGGAAGACCATCGCTTCTGTAGCAGGTGCAGTATACAGCTTTGAGAAGTGTGAGTGCCACTGGTCCTCGGTTATATTACATGTAATGACGGTGTCCAGGGGTCTATGTTTTTTCCGTAACAGATCCCAAAAACCTTTTGCATTTTTTTCTATGCTTGCTGCGCGAAGCTCCTGCCAGAAGTTGTCTTCCCAGTCTCTCCTGGCTAAATGTATTGTGGATTTGTAGGACTTACGTTTAGCAGCTATTGCTAGGGCATCACCACTCTTCACTGCCATGATTAGAGCTCTTTTTCCAACACGGCACGCATGTGAGTACCAGCCAAATTTGCCCTGTCGCTTAACATGATTTTTGTTTGCCTTGGGATTTGGTTTGACCAGGAACAGGTCCCCTATCGCTGTCGAAGCCTCACTGAACATGGCTGCTATCTTATGCGGGCTAGGAGGTTGATTTTCCAGGGTTTCAGAGGCTGCGGCAATAACGGCTCTGATGCAAGATAGTTTTTCTTCATCAATTGCCACCTTGTCCCATTTTAAGCGTCTGAGGCAATTGGAAGGGACCACCCCCCCCAATGACCTCTGTTCGAGTGCCGCAGGAGCTCCAATTAATGAGCCACTGGACCTCCACCAATATATTAGGGATAATGAGAGTGCGTTGTGGTCACTTTCCAGGGAGGGCAAGACTGTCATATCCTCCAAGTGTGCCCACAAGGAAAAGTTTAGGAGGATATAATCTATCCTAGATGAGTGGCCCACCCTATTATACGTGTGTGCACCCGCCGGGTCTGACCGTGTTCTCCCGTTTGCTGCTCTCAAACCGAACTCAAGTGTGAGGGAATTCAGTTGGACAATTCTAGGTGTCCACCTTTTGACGATTGGAAGATCGAGGGGTGGAACACCTCTCCTCGAGTCTTCGTCGAACAGGTCCAAGGATTCGTCGGCCATCAAAGGCTCGAAAGTGCAGTTAAAATCCCCCATCACCAAAATTAATGAGTCGCCACGACACTCCCCCAAGGCTGCCTCAAGAGCCAGGAGGGTTGGTGACGAGGCCCTCCCAGAAGCCCCTCGTGTGTAAATGTTAAAAATCTCCAGCTGCTCAACCATATTTGGGCATGTTACGGTGAGCCACATCAAATCTGGTGATTTTTGGGGATGGTGATACACTCGCCAACCTAATGATATGTCGACCCAGACTAAAAGACCTCCAAATGGGCGCCCTCTTCCTGATGCTGGAATACCTGCCGGGACAGAGAAGGAAGCATATCCTACTCTATGCCTTGGTTCCACGCACCATGTTTCTTGAAAGGCGCAGACGGCGTGGGTCTCTGTAAGAGCCACCCAATCCGGGGCGTCCAACTTGTTATTCAGGCCTGCCACATTCCAACTGATAGCCTTCAGGATAGGACGAATCAGAGGCCCTGCACATCCAACAACCCTGCTTGGGGACCCCGAGTTTCCTACTCCATCCATGGGCTCAGTAGGCTCAGATCTACTATCAGAAGGGGAGGAGATGGTGGTGAAGGACGTTGGCTGGAGCGTGAGGGGGGTTTTTAATGACGAAGGGACACTCACTGCTTTGTACAACCCATTTGCCTTGGGTGGAGGGGCTTTTGGTGCAACTTGATTATCGAGTCACCAACCCCATCCATGGGGTGGAGCCGCTTGAGTCGGCGTCCTTGCCCTTACTCTGGCATCCAAGGTTGGGTAGTGAGGATACCATGCACCTCTGCCCTCATCCGGCAAGGGCTTCTCAAACCCGAATGACGGGGGGGGACGATAGAAATACCCCAAGTCCCTGGTTTGTATGTTGCAAAAATTGTGTGGCGACTGCTGGCTGCAGATCATACCTGCTGCTCTTGGATCACTAAAGTTAATTAGTACGCAGTCCCCGGTTAAGTCCTTGCGTCTATTTCCAATCCAACCCACACGGCGGACATGAACTATCCTACCATCAATATGCCCTGGAATAGGTCTGTTTAATCTGAGCCAGGACAGGGTCTTGTGTTTGAGATCAGAGTACAGCTCGCAAGAACCCTCTTCAAGCTCCGGGACCCCCGTGAGGATTACCACATACGGTTGGCACCCAGGGGGAAGGCTAACATTGGGGGTGCTAATTTTTGTCCTACCCGGTAGTAGTTTGATTGGGGGTTTAGCTAGAAGTTTAGGCACAACATGACTGCCAGAAATGAGATTAGGTGCAATTGTATTTCCTTCTGGCACGGTTGGCGTATTTTCAGCTACCTTGGAGGTTGACGCTATGACCTCTAGGGTAGGGGCAAAGTTAACTTTAGCTTTAGAGGTCTTCGCTGCTTGATTATTTGATTTTTGCCTTGGGGGGCTCAGTCTAGGTATAGGATTGGAAGTTTGTGGAGCAAGACTGATACCTGTATTAGGTTGTAGTGACTGTGGGGCCTTCCCAGGTAGGGGAACTGTATGACAAGACGTTGGCTTCGAGGGTGCCAATGTTACTGGTGTCACTGTACCACACCTTGACCCTCCGTTGTCTTCTCCCTGCCTCTTGGAGTGGAATTTGACCAGTGATTTCACGGCATAGAAGTTATCCAACATTGATTGCTCAAGGGTGGCTAATTTCCGTGTGAGACAGTCAATCTTGTCTGCGAGGGGCATCACCACAGACCTAAGTAGGCCCTCAACGTCTAAAGATCGGAGGACAGTATCAGTGTGCACTGCCTGTGGAGCTTGGGTGGTGCCAGGAGACAGTGGCGTGACAGGTGTGCCTAGCGGACGAGACAGGTCCCTGGATAATAAAGCTCTAGTATGAGCATTAGTTGATTTAGGGATACCCCCTTTGGTCGCGTTATGCCTACTTAATTTACTGCGTGGTTTCAGAGAACCCCCCCCTATATGGGCTAACAGGACGCTTTCTTTTCCTGGGTGCTGCAGAACCTAAAAGTGTTTTCCCTGATGGAACAGTCGCTAAAGCCACTGCTAAAGAGGTACCAGCTTCGGTAGGTGCAGCTGTTAAAGGGAGGTGTAAAGCTTTGTTAAATGTAGCAAGAGGGCTTTGGGCGTAGTTGATCTGAGGTTCAGGGTCATCGTGATGGGTCCCCAGCAAGGGATTACATGAGTCGAGTAGGTTAGACTGAGTTGAGTCGTGAGCAATGTCCGGTACAATGGTCGTTACCGTTTCGGAGTTTACCCTAATCCGACTCTCCCTCTCGATAATGACCGATGAATCAACTACCACAAGTGATGTGGGTGGTGCATTAACTGGGCTAGGGGCTAGGGCGAGGGTGCCCAAAGATGAGCGCTTGTGTGTCAGGCCCATGGAGTCCCGGGATAGTCTTCGTTCAGCTAGAATTATCTCCTTTTCTACAATGGAGACTGCTCGGGAAATGAATTGGTCCATTGTGCCTGTGACTGTGTTTCCCACAGCTTTCCTAGATTTACTAGCTCTAGTTCTAGTACCTGTGGCCATAATCCCGTCTTACTCGTACCCACTTAGCAGAACCAAGAGATGTGGCCCGGCCCGGCCTCTTCTGGCCACTGATGGCCAAAGATGGTCCCGCCCTTGTCCCGGGCTTCTCCCGGATGCTCCCGCGTGCTCCCGCACAGCGGGGAAGGGGCGTCGCTTTATTGTGACGTGAAGCGAGGGGAGGGAGGGGCAGCAGGTCAGCAGGTGTGCCAGAAAGCAGGGGCTCCTGGTAAGATGAGTCCCTGTGGCGGCGCTGGTAGTGCAGGCTCGATCCCTGCTCCCTCGCGGCTTTCCTGATTGCTGTGAGCAAACGTGCTCCCAACAGCAGCACCAACCCAGAACTGCGACGCGGCACCCGCGGAGCGGGTGCCGCGAGTTGTAAGCAAAGGTCCAGCAACTCCAAACAACTTCAAAGAAACGCCGGTAAGCCCTCAGCGTGTAAGGATCACGCCGGAATGAGGAGCTCAGACGCTTTTCACCCTCTGAGCGAGGGGAGGGAGGGGCAGCAGGTCAGCAGGTGTGCCAGAAAGCAGGGGCTCCTGGTAAGATGAGTCCCTGTGGCGGCGCTGGTAGTGCAGGCTCGATCCCTGCTCCCTCGCGGCTTTCCTGATTGCTGTGAGCAAACGTGCTCCCAACAGCAGCACCAACCCAGAACTGCGACGCGGCACCCGCGGAGCGGGTGCGGCGAGTTGTAAGCAAAGGTCCAGCAACTCCAAACAACTTCAAAGAAACGCCGGTAAGCCCTCAGCGTGTAAGGATTTTGTGCCGTTTTACGTTACTTTTGTGATACAAACACGGCACAATATCTTAGTAAATCTCCCCCTTTGTCTTTCCACATAGCCCTTATGTTTTCAGCATCCCCAGGTGCCGGATTGGATGAAGAAACCTATGTTATGTTATGTTACATTATGCAGATTCATAGAGCTCACTATCATCTGGGATGGTATCCTGGCGATGACAGGAATCGGTATCGCTACACTTGGAGCCAGGTCAACAGCTTTCAGAGGAATTCAGGCGGAAGCTCTAATGTGTAGCAGGAGGGGGTTCCACACTTTAGAAGCGATGTAAGAGAAGTGTTGACGCTAGATCTGGTTTCCGTATGCGTGGGATTTGTGCAAGTTGGAGTCTGGAAGAGCGGAAGTGTCTGTAAGGTTTGTGAAAGCAGATGTAATTGTTGCATTATGCTAGGCTAGTGTTATGTAGTGCCTTGAAGGTGTGTGTTAGGAGTTTGTATTGTGGTTGTTTGTGACTGGAGAGCCAGTGCAGCTCCTTCAGGTGTGGTGTGACGTGAGGGTGGCATGGGAGGTTGAGAGTGATTCTGGGGGGGCATTTTCTTTTGCCACAACAGTCAGCGGACTTACCTGGGAGTTGAACGTCGGTCTGTGTACGGGGTGCTTACGCTGTGTGTCTCCCCCGCCGCCAAACACCATCGCTGGCCGCAGTTGGGGGAGACTACAGCTCCCGTGATCCTTTGCTCCTTCCGGCTAACAGCGCGCCCGGAGAAGCTTCATAAGCAGCGGCTCCCTCGGTGGAGCGCGGGGCATTTTCTTTTGCCACAACAGTCAGCGGACTTACCTGGGAGTTGAACGTCGGTCTGTGTACGGGGTGCTTACGCTGTGTGTCTCCCCCGCCGCCAAACACCATCGCTGGCCGCAGTTGGGGGAGACTACAGCTCCCGTGATCCTTTGCTCCTTCCGGCCAACAGCGCGCCCGGAGGCGCTTCATAAGCAGCGGCTCCCTCCGCGTCGCGGGACGCGCGCAGGCGGCGCCGGGCTGAGCCCGGGCAGAGGGCGGGCCGTCTGTGGCCGTCCAGGGTTGACCGCGGCTGGGCTGGGCTACATTTCGTTTCATTGACTCTCTTAGTGATTAATTGCATTCTTACCTGGTCCCATGTGTATAAGTGTACCAGGAATTATTTAACTGTTAACACGGACAGTTGCTTGTCGTGTATTTGTTTATTATTTTAGTGATTCAGAGATTCTGATTGATCCAGACTAAGGCTATTCAGAGTGTGTAGTTTTATTACTTTTCTGTTTGTTTATTTAGAGAATTAATCATGTCTACAGCCACTAAGGAGATTGTGCGGTCCAATATAGCCACCCTCGACAACTATCTTGTGAAAGTAGTCGATAAACTTAACAAAGAGCGTTGACTTTCCTTAGGCCGGGGGTGTACTTCGGATCCTTTACCTAGTACTCTCAACCCACCCATCTCTTTGCCTATATTACCAGGGGACGTTAGTGACAATCTTGATTGCCCTGACCCACCTAGAATGGTTTCCGTTTCAGAACCAGAGCCTACTTTGACCACGTCAGAATTACCTCAAGTACCACTGGTTTTATGCTCTCCGGTTCCGAGAGTGCAGAGAGTGCTAAGATCAGGGAAGGGTGCTGGTAGGCCAACTATTTCAAAAAGGGGGGGGAACCATACTAAAAAAAGATTGGACCCCCCATCTAAGTGTGTTGTGAGTGATCCAGTCATAGAAAATGAAAACACCCAAGTAAAATTAGATTCTAAGCAATTAGAGCTTTTGGTTAGTATAATAGATACGAAACTTGATAAGATCATTTTGCCTTTAATGGATAAACTTGACACTCTCTCAGAAGAAATTAACAGGCTGGGCGGGCTTTTAAATTCCCACTCAGGGACCAAGCTTAATACAGAGGACCCATTAATGGTTAAGGCACCAGAACCAAAAACTCTTAACATCCCCAATGAGGATCTTTGCCCTAATATCACAGTCATACCGAACCTAGCGGTGGGTCCAAACACACCACCTACATCCTTTGTGGTGGATAAGCCAGGGAATATCGCCGTTAAATCTAAAAGTTATGGCCATCCTAGACCTAATTTACCCCCGGAATGTGCACCTTACGTGGTGGTTCTGACTAACGTTCCACCACTTCAGGTTAATGGGTCTCGTAGTATTCCAGAAACCCATGAGTCCCTTAAGAACAAAACGTTGGCTTGGTTAAACCGAGAGTGTGGTTATCCAGTAGCACTGTCTCATCAAATCTTAACTACTACTAGAGCTAATTGGATAGGGAACTCCTCGAAAAGCTTTGGTGGCGATTGTGTGATCGTCAATTTTAACGACCCACAACTAGCTACTACTACTTTGCTCAGAGCCACCTCTCGACCCTTGAATGAACAGGGTATTTCACTCAGACCGCTGGGGTTTTTCTATCAACATGTTGTCAGTAAACCTCCCAATGTTTTTAAAAGGGGTAGTGGCAGTGCCTCTAATGTGTTTAACAGGTCTGAGGTGGTTACATCTAATCGGTTTCAATGCTTGAGTGATCTAGATTGTAATGACTGACTGGTTCCTGATGTGGCGCCCTGTGAAGATGAGGTAGTACTCAGTGGGGTGGCGCTAGAAGGAAATACTCCCGGGACTTCAGAAAATGTTAGTACCCCCCTTGACTTCTGCCCGTTAATCGGTCCTGCGGACGATATTGTGGGGGTTAAAGGAGTATTTCGTGCAGTTGACAATCCCAGCTTAAGTTCAAGCATTTCCCCCCGGGTTGAAGGCATTGAAACATCCTCTGGCTTCACAAGTAGCCTTTTTGTCAGTTGGAATATTGCTGGTCTAGCTTCAAAAGAAACTAGCTTGGGGTGGTCAGAGTTTATTAATCTCTTTGACATCTGCTGTTTTCAAGAAACATGGTGTAAAAATTTCTCAGGATATAATGGTTTTGTTTCTTACCAGTTACCTGCAACTGCATCCATTTCTGGTAGAGCTAAGGGAGGGCTTTTGGTTTTAATTTCCATCAAAATCCCCATTATTGTTAAGAAACATGTTCTAGTGGGAGCCCACTCACAGATTGTATGGCTTTCAGAGAAGGATGGAAGAAATATTCTTTTAATCAATTTTTATAATAATATTTTTGATAGCACCAGGTATTTGGTGGTACATGCACTGAGTAGTGCAATTGAAGATATTATCAACGGTTCTAATGTTGTTTTTGAATTTATTTTTGGAGGGGATTTTAATACTGTAGCTTGCCCCCTCTCTAGCCACAGTTTGTGTGGGATTACCAACCGCTTTGGGGATGTGGATCTTCATTTTCCTCATAATAAATATGGGGATTCTTTGAACTACCTCCTAGCGGCTCTTGACATAGAAATATTGGTTACTGAAAAGAATGATCAAGATGAGAGTATTCCGATATTTACAGGGAGGGGGGCAAATACTGTCATTGATTTTATTTGTATGTCTTCAAGTCTTGTCCCATGGAGTTTGGCACCCAAGGTCGTGGATATTGTGCTTAGCGATCATAATTGTATTGTTGTAGAGTCTGTTCTGTGGAACAAAAAATCTGTACCCATACCAGAGACTATAGATAATATTGAACCACATAGACCCAATGGCATTAGGTTAAGATGGAAAGGTGACATATCGGAAATGACGTCTGATTTTATTATTAATAGCTGCTTACCTGAAATCACTGTGATCCTTGTGCAGGATGACGTCACTGCCGATCTTGTCCAACATTTTGTCCGAATTAATACCATTATAGACCGAAAATTTACCAAATTAATTGAGGGTAAGTCTAAACAACAAAGGGGTTGGTTTGATCGTGCCTGTACCTGCGCTCTCAAAGAGCTCAAAGATGCTCTGGCAATCAAACCTAGAGATAGGGACCAGGTGTGTCAGCTCAGATTTAACTATAAGAACATTGTTAAGCGCAGGAAGATAGAATTACAACATGAGGCCTGGGATAAATTGTCACAGGCCGCCAAACTGAAAGATTGTTCACTATTCTGGGCCACGGTTAATTGCCCCTTTTTAAAAGATGAGAAGACTCCGGAATTAACCTCAAGGGTTTGTATGGATTCTTGGGTTTCCCATTTTTCTACTATTTTCGATTCAGGTAATGTTTTGCTCAATCATAATGATTGTTGGCGTATAGTGCCCCTGAATATTAGTATTACGGAGGTTTTAGATAGCATTGTCACAAGTAAAGGTGGTAAGGCCCAGGGCCCTGACGGAGTGCCCATTGATGTCTACAAGTTAGTACCGGAGATTTGGGGCCCTATACTGGTCAAGGTCTTTAATGCCGCAGTCTGCCTTGGGGTGCCCCCAACTTGGGAGGAATCAATTATCATACCTATTCATAAGAAAGGCGACAGGGGGATGTAAAGAACTACCGCCCCATCTCCCTGTTGGACTCCTCTGTAAAAATAATGAGTAGGGTACTGCTAGTTAGGCTGGAAGAATGGGCAGAAACCAATGGCATCCTGGCAAATTGCCAGTATGGCTTCAGAAAGGGCCGTGGGACGATTGAGCAATGCTTGAATCTTGAACTTCTAATTGGGAAATTTACCCAGGCTAGAAAGGGCTCTATTTATCTCTGCTTTGCAGATTTAAGTAGCGCCTTTGATCTGGTGGATCATGCTATTCTCTGGGCCAAGCTGATTGAAATGGGGGACCCTTTTTCCTGGCCCGTCTTTATGAAAAACTCCGAACTAGTGTTAGGTACGGTTCTAATGGGGAGTGTACCACTAAATTTCGGATCGGCCGGGGCATAAGGCAGGGTTGTGTTCTTTTTCTAAGAATTGCAGTTGGGCCAATGAGCATACTAGTGTTAGAGCTAAGATGGCTAGAAGCTCTAATGGGGTGTTCACCTTTGCAACTAAACTAGGTGATAAACGAATAAGCGACATTCTCAAGATCTTCCAGTCACGATGCCTCTCTACTGCGCTTTATGGGGCGGGGATCTGGGGCTACACCACGGCTGGGTGTTTACAGGTGGAGGAGAATGTCTTCTTGAAAAAATTGCTGAACCTACCTAAATCTGCCTCAAATGACTTAGTCCATAGTGAACTTGGTATCCCATTTCTAAATGATTTGATTCTCCTTAGGCCATTATTGTTGTGGCGGTCAATTTGGCTGAAAGAAGAGACGTCACTAAACAGAGCCATTATCGATGACTGTCTCGCTGCTGACAACCATTTAAAGATACCATGGATTAAGTATATTGTCAACAGTTTCCAGGAGATCTATGGTATTGATATCAAAACTGATAGATATGGGGCCGCAGTAATTTCCAAGTCAGAAATGAAGCATATTTTTCTGCTGTGTAAATCTGAGATTAGGATTGGTAAATATGGCACTCTATCTACTTGTGTGCAATATAATATTATGAATGAATTGAAGGGTTTTCAGCCGTATCTCACCTTGGTGAACAGAGCCTCCCATAAGTTTGTTTTAACTAGATTCAGAATGGGGATGGTGCATAAATTGGTCGCTTTCCCTTCTGTGAACAATTCGACAGCACAAAGCACGATACACTTTCTTTTGATGTGCCCATTGTATGGGAATTTACGTGTAGCTTTTTTAAAACCTATTTTTTAAAAATTTGGTGTTAGGACAGTTCATGATTCTTTTAAATTGCTTTTTAATCTGCATCACCCTGATATTTGTTTTTTTACTGCAATATTTTTACTAAAAGCTATCAATATCAGGAATAGCATGAGTTTTTAATTATTTTACTCTCCCCTCGTGTTATTTCATATATTTGTTTGTTTATTATTTGCTGACCACTGTGATGATCTGTAATGCTATCAATCTCTACTATGTATGTGCTTATATGGACATTACCTTTTGCTCCGAATAAAGCCTTATGAAATGAAATGAGTGATTCTGGCCGCCAAGTTCTGATAAGTCTGCAGCCTTCTAGTGAGATTTTTGTTGATTGTTTGAAGATGGAAGGTGCACCAGGAAATGGAGTCAAAGTCGTATATAGAAGTCCATTAATTTTATTTATTTAGCAATAGAAGTAAAAATGCCCATCAGCCAACGCGTTTGGTTCCTTAGACCAAAGGAACTTCATCAGGGCTCCAAGTATCAGGAAGAGTATTCAACACTTTCATTAATTAACTGAAAATAAACGTGAAGCAACTCGGGACGATACCACCCCACAGTATGAGAGAGGCCAGTAGAGCAGGTGTGGGAGCATGGGAGGCCTTGTCAATAAGGTGTAAAATGTGCTTGGTGTTTTCACCACAGCTTCTCTCTGGTTAATAAAGCCTGCTTGGTCTGGTTCCACAAGACCCTGTATATAAGGGTTCAAGCAATTTGCCAAGACCGCAGTGAAGAGCTTAGCATCAGCAGTGACATAGGGCGATATGAGATCCTTTCCCGGTTTGGGGCTCACTAAAATGACTGCATCGCACATAGTGTGCCGGAGTCGGCCTGTGGTACTGAGTGAATTGAAAAGGCGAAGAAGCAGCAGAGCCAGTTGTGGACATAATATCTTATAAAAAGGCAGGGAAAAGCCATCAGGGCCCAGAGATTTCCCAGTTTAAGTTGAGAAATGCCAGAAATAACCTCACTCAGCTTGATATCTTGCTCCAGGTGGACCGCCTCTTGCAGTGGGAAAGGTATAATAGAAGCTCACTGTTCACAGGAATAAAGAGTGGAGTAAAAGCATTAGAATTCCCCGGTAATACCCTCATTCGTCACTGCTTCTCTCCCATCACTACTAAGGTTCTTCACCACACGTTCCCTGTGACTCTTGGCTCGGAGTTAACACACTAGCAATCGGCCAGCTTCATTCCTTCCACGGTAATATTTCAGCCGTACTCGCGACAGTGCTTACTCTGCCTTATCGTAGTCAAGGGCTTTAAGCTCCTTGCAAGCAGTGGTTAGCAGTCACTAGACTGAGCACGCTCCTGTTTGCTTGTGGCTCAAGCTCCCATCGCAGGGTATAAAACCGAGCTGAAATAGCACTAAAGGAGCCTCGGTGCATGGATTCAGGAGTCTCCCATAAGAGGGCGGGGAAAACATCGGGCATATCATATTTCGCCAGCATAATCAGTGTAGGGGGAGGGAAATGGTGAAGGTAATGGGGGAGTGATCAGATAGAGCAGACATTCTGATGGACGCATCCTGCACATAGGGTTGGAGAGGAGATCAAGAAGTAATCAAGGCAGGGATGGATTGTCGTACGGTGGATTAATGAGTAAAGTCATGGGAAGAGAGATTTCTTACCCTCCAGACGTCAACCAGGCCAATCTCAGAGAGCCACTGTAGTCCCTCTGTGTAAATAGCATTGGAGGGCCCAGCCCTATCGACAGACCGATCCAACGTGGAATGAAGCACCAGATTGTAATCCCCTCCTACTAGAAGATGTGCAGTGCGAAATGCTGCTGCTAGGGCAAATGTCTTATGCACAAAGGTTTCTTGGTGTTCATTAGGGGCAGATATAATTGCCATGCCAAGGGTAATGCTCGCCACTTAGATTTGCAGAGCTAGAAGCCGCCTGGGTATCTCTGTGACTGTGCCATGAATACAACCGGGAAAGCTATTCACCAATACAATCGCCACCTCTGCAGTTTTCTTGGACTCAGATGAGTGAATGACCCGTTAATGCTTTGGACCTGAGGCATGAGCAGTCTTTCGTAAAGGAGGTGGGTCTCCTGATGCATACATATGGCCACTCTTGTCTCTCGGAGCCTAGCTAGGACAGCCAATCACCTAGCGGGGGCGTTGAGGCCACAGACATTCAAACTGGGTATTTCAAACATAACGGCCTAGGAAATGGTGCATATTGCGCTTGTGCAATGTGTGGGGATGCCACTGTATGGAGCCATGTGCGTTGTGGCCTAGTCTAAGTGTGAGTGTAGCATGAGTAGGAGTAGGTGAGTGGGGGACTGGGGACAAACTAGTAGCAGGAACCAGGTTCCAAACAGTGGAACTAACTGAATTAAATGACATAGCGGTCGCATGTCCATTAACATCTGTAAAAGTCATCTTGACTCTTACGACAGGTGGGGCTTCACCGAGACCCATGTTGTAGTGCAGAGAGTCCAAAAGTCCTATGAAGCTGCTCTGTGTACATCATGAAGGGGCCCATGGGAATGCAGGGAGTAGCTGGAGGCCCCCACAACTACAACCCCCCAGTTGCATCACTCTGTTTCTCAGGGGTCTCAGGTGTGCTCTCCGTCTGCTGATGTTGTGGGGGGGCGATTGCTCCTTGCGGCTCTCCTCTTTGGAGCATTTGGGGGCAGTGCTCCTTGAGGTGTGCTGGGTCTATCGACGATGCTGTTCGGCGGTGGCTGGCCCAACCCACTCACAAGGGTTCAATAGAGCATCGGCTAAATTCTCCAAATGCGAGATGGCATCTGCCTACTCCGGCATGCGTATGGAGATGGTGGTGCCATCCAAATTGGAAAGTGAGACAGAGTGGGTGACCTCATCTATACTTTAACCCCTTGGCTTGTAGGAAGGATGTAGCCAGACATAGGAGGCATCTCTTTTGAAGTAGGTGCCAGAAGAGCTGCATAACATAGCCGTCAATGTCACCTACATTAGGCCCATCAGGGCCCCATGAATTCGGATGTTGGAGATGTGGGAGCTGTTTTCCAAGTCTTTGAGTTGGGCCTGGAGGTCTAGGTTCTGATCCTGCAGCTTAACCACTGCCCAGTGGAATGTGTCAAGCTCCTCCTCATGGGCATCTCCTCATCTTACAATGAGGAGACTTTGGTACCCAGATCGTTGAGGACATTCCATACCTGCTTAAAGTCTGCTGTGAGATCTTGGCAGAGTCTGGAAAAATCCTCTCTCAGAGTCCCAAACAAGCTCTCTAAAACGATTAAGTGATGAGAGCCTATTGTATGCCAGCGGCAGGGTCAGTGGGCACCAAGTCTGAGCAGCTCGCCCCATCCTCGGAGTCAGCTCGCCCCATCCTTGGAGTCGGCCTTGTGCTGGTCAGGCCTCTTCATTGTCGCTTTAGCAAATGGGTCTTTCACATTGGAGTCTTTTGTGTGACCTTATGAGAAGACAAGAGGGTAGCCTATGTGTGTTGACCCTTGGACCAGCAGGAAGGGCGGCAGCCTAGGGCCCCAGGGCAGAACGCTGAATGAGTCAGACACAGCAGGGGCCACAAGAGGCCCAGTCCACTCCTCAGCGGGGTCGTCTCCTGCTTCGTAGCTTCCAGAAGCAGCCCCACATCCATGGGAGGACCCGCTCAGGATTCCACGCCGACCTCGCCCAGGAGGGGTTATATGGGAGGAGAGGCTCCAAGGCCGAAAGGGTTCAGGCAGGACTCGCAAACCCATAGACGGATGGCACCACCCACTCCCCAATCTGCATTTGCCGGATTGTAAATGATGTCAGCGTTGCAGCAGGTGGGGAAGAAGCAGACTCTGTGGGGCTGACGGGCCAGCCCACCTGCCATCTTAGAGACCCCAGCGCAGTCTGCCCGCGCATTGCTAGTCAAGAGACTTTCTGTTCTCCCCTGAAGCCCCCTTGGCATAAGTATAGCCTCTCTTTCATTGGGGACCCCTCTGCTAGCAACTAGGCCTGGGCATGAAATTCTGCTCCACTCCGCTCTACATGTCGCGTGCGGAGTTCTGAAAAACTCTGCTCTGCATAGCATATTTTTTTCATTGCTTGGGCTTGTCAAAGTTAAGTTGGCGAGCAAGGAAAATCTTTCTACAGACCACCTCCCAGCGAGATTTCTCAATGCGGGCGGTCGCGGATGGTCACTATCACTCGCATTGAGAAACCTTACATTCACGTTGAGGATGCTGCCGTTCGAGTAGAACATCTACTTGAGAGGCAGAAAGAAGCAGCACCCTCTTACGCTGCACATTGTGCTATTCTCACAGATTTTCCAACACAGAACAAATATCAGGTTCTAAAAATCAGCGTGAACGACATGCAGTAACGGACGCCGCAGCTTGCGGACTTACGTGTAGCATGGTGGAGTTTTTTTGTCACTTCGCGGAGTTAACTCTGCGTAGGCCTACTAGCAACACCGGGCTAAATACTTGAGGGGAAGATGGTAATATGCAGGATCGGTCAGGGGAGCCCCGCAAAGACTGTCTCACTTTGCCGCCATCTTGGCCACGTCCCCATGTCTCATCTTTTGAATTAACCCCCAGAAATAACCTAGCAGATTATGGACTTAGACAACAGGGTTAGACTGTAAAATCATGGACAGAATTCAGAAAGATCACTCTCAGTGTTGGAATCTAAAGTGTAATGTTTTTTCTGCATGCTCAATCCGGCATGACAAACTGTCACCCTGGGAGACCCATGAAAAACAAGGAGCAAGTAATTTTTACCTGGTTAGAATGGCCCTGATGCTTTCAGGGGGTTAATTTGTAGTCAGATTGTAATATATCTGGATGTAGACAAAAATCAGCCAAGACAGAGTACATTTGTGGGCTGACCTATCTTCAGACATGCAAAGCCAACAGAAAAGTGTTCATTCACCTGTGTTTTATTAGTCCTACCCACACAGAAGCTAAGGGCTCAGTTAGGGTTAAACCGGTGCCATCTGTCCTCTTCTGTGGAAGATAAGGAAGTGGTGAGAAACAAGGCAAATAGGCACACCAAGCCAAGTGAAAGTGCATAACTAATACTAGACTGTTTGAAAAAACACAGTGAATAGAGAAGAAGCCAACAATGTCTGATGGCTACCAAAAAGACCATCTGCAGGGTCAACAGTCTCATGGAACACAAATGCAGGTGCTCAATCCGTAATTCTGTTAAATAGGTCATCCTAAAATACAGATCCCACTAAGGCATCATAAATGTTGTAAAAAGAAAGCAATTAGGTAAATCTTTAAGAAAATACATTATCAACTGTGTTTTGCTCAGTAAAGTTTGGTCCGGCAAACACAAAACAACCAACAGTGTCTAAGTAACCTTTAACAGTGCTGAATAGAAGGCCTTGCTTATCCTAAACAAAGCAAAGGTTAGAATGTCTGACAGTTTGTCTCTGAGTGGAGAACATCTGAACAGAGAAGCACCACACCAGAAAGTGGGACCAGAAGCCTGCATATACAAATTTAGTCTATGCATGTGGCATTTTGAGGATACCATCTATAATCTACATATGAAAAGAACTCAAGTGTTCACCTACGATCGCTAGGAATTCACTTGAAGGCTGCAAGGATTCAGATACGGGAGATGCCTCAACCCCAAAGAGCAAGAATCATGCCTGAGTGACAATGACATTGAGTGAGAAACATTGAGTGTCAGCTCTGAGTAACACACTCACCTTGTCCAATCCAGTGTAATTGGAGATTAGATGTGTTTGGTCCTTCTTCACTTTCTAAATCACTCATGAAATTACATGTCCCCTGTGATCCCTTTTAGAAGAAAATAGAGGGCCCAAAAAACAGACAACACATTGGTGGAGGAGGCAATTAACTCCACTTGAGGAAAACTCCACTGTACAAAAATCATCTGATAGCCCTCATGTGCAGTTCCCACTCATGGTCCTCCACATGATCCAGAAGAGGGGGAATTTGTAGCCACTTCAAATGTTGCTGTTGTGGGGGCAAAAGGAATTGTTAGTTGACAAGTTCACTTGTACACCTTCCTCTCATGGGTATCCACCACAGCGGGAAAGTTAATTTCTACCTCTGATAGACACTGGTACCCTTGGTGACATAGGTATATCACTGCATCACCCTGATTAACTAGGTGACTTGTCGGCTGAAAATTTGATTTCAGGACATTGATGAGTTGTCATATCAAGTCAGCTGTCTGGATGAGATAGTCACACACCAGTTGAGGAAGGCGCATCCTAATCAATCAGTGTGTGGATACTGGAAAGCAGGCATTATATCTCTGTATAAACGTGCAGTGGCAGCAGTCATGACCTTGCCAAAGATTGGCCGCGCCAATGCCAGTCTAAAAGGTAGTATCACTAACTCATAATGTTCCAAACCCACCAAAAAGTGAAGACATTGCCCATGGGACTGCACCTTCTGATTTCAAAATGCGTTTCATACAAATCCAGGCACACTATTTAATACTATTAGGCCTGCAGGACCTGAGTCAGGGAGATTTCCTTGAACTTCTTTTTTTTTTTATTAGAGCAGAACAAGAGCAGTACAACAAAAAAATAATCAAAAACATATCTATAAAAGACAAACAACATACAATGAGAGAGAGCCCGATAAAGTACAAACATGCATAGCAGCAATCTGATTACAGAATATTCTTACAAACATTTCACAGCTTTCAAATTCATAGACCTGTATAACATCCAAAGAGTAAAGTGCAATGGTGCAAAGTGCAATTATAACAGGTAATAATTTATCCTAAAAATACAACATTTCATCCAATAATAAATAATCACCTCCTGATTTAGATCATAAAACATACGGTGTTGAAAGTGCAAATGAAGCACATAAAAACAGGTGCCATTTCTTCTATATTCCCATCAACTAATTTATAAAAAGGAGAGAAAAGCTTGCCCATATTAAGCTAAATCTTTGAGTGGCACTGACTCTCTTCGCATAGGCTTCCTCAAATCTATATGTCCTGCACATTTTACTGATCCAATGACCTATTCTGTAAAATAAGTGATCTTGCACAGTAATCGATATTGATATAAAATAATGCTGGTATTTCCTAGGCATTTAACCTCCCCAGAGGAACCAAATAAAACAACATACAAGATGGGTCAATTGCAGTGGGCACGCAATGAGAAATAGTTATAAAAACTTTGTTCCAAAATTGCTGTAAATAGCTACATTCAAAACATATATGTACCCAACCACCTGCATCCTGCTTATTACATCTAAAACAGTGGTTATTCACAGTGGGATACATCTTATATCATTTAGACAGCGTATAATACAGTGATCATCTTGAAAGAAAATTAATTCTTTTAAAATTGGCTCCCATCAACTCTTTATAGCTCAGCTCGCAGAGCGATGACCATTCTTTGAAATTAAATTTAAATCCTTTTTCAGGATAAATTTTCTGCAATTTATCCAAAACATATTTTTTCCCCTTTTGTTGCTATGGTACAGCAAACTGTGCCTATTCCCAATGTCTTTATTGCCATCTGTCTAGCAATATGATATTCAGACTCATCCAGAATACTATAATTACTTTTTTTTTAAACTTGCAATCTCTAAGAACCTCAAGCACAAGGCTGTACTTTGATTACTGGCTTGCATCTGAACTGTATCGAATGTAATCATCATAATTTAAAAAAATTCCAAGTCGAACAAATCCCAGTTCTGCCAGGTTTGCACAAATCTTCTAGACATAAAGACATAGAGATAAACCACCAGCTGCACAATGCTGAATAGGGGTGTAGGCATGGTAGACAGAAATATTTAGAGAATTAAAAAACACCTGGATTCTCCCAGACAGCGTGAGTAGAACTTTGTATCTCGTTTCCTTGGGGAGTTTTGCTACTCATAAGAAAGTTGGCAATTTAGTTGCACTTTCATTTATCATATGATTCAAAAGGAAGTTATCATATACTGAGTTTGACTCACCTATTTGGCTTATCAAATTGACCAGAGATGCCTGATAATATCGTGCAAAATTACGTAGTGCTAAGCCCCCGTGTAATGTATTGAATTGAAGTGTAGCTAATTTCACACGAGGCTGTTTGTTATTCCACACAAATTCCCAAATCAGACCATCAAATTCTTTAAAAAAGAATTAGGAACTTTCTAAGAGCGGTTAATAAAAAGAAACAGAAACAGTGGAAGAACTGACATTTTGACCATTGATACCCGTCCAACTAATGATAGATTTAGTAGTGTCCATTTATCTAATAGTCTCCTCACCTTAGCCAACGTCCTTTCGTAATTTAATGAGAAGAGCTCAGCATATTGATGTGTAACTAGAATTCCAAGACATCTGATAGGGCCAGGCGATATACGTGGTAAACATGCTGGAATCTCTGCGGGAGTCAAATTAAATGTAAGAATTTCTGTCTTTGTTTGATTCACCTTATATCCCCCAATTCTTGTAAAATTGTCAATTTCATCCTACCCATTCTTTATATTTGAGCCTTCTGCCTTAAGAGATAAAATTATATAATCTGCATATAGTTTTATTTTTGGCATCCCTACCATTGAGGGTATAATCTGTGCATTAGCCGAAATTGTGACTGCCAGTGGCTCAATAAAAAGAGCAAACAGCAGGGGGGATAATGGGCATCCCTGCTGAGTGCCCCTATTAATATTTACCCTCCCTGCTTCTGTCCCATTAATAATAATGTTGGCTTCCGCATGGCTATTTAGTTCTTCTAACATATCTATCATCTGACTAGGGAAACCAAACGTTTCCAATATGAAAAATAAGGCCCAACCAATCCACTAAGTCAAACGCCTTCTTGGCGTTCATCTTCAGTATTGCTGCCTTAATCTGATTCGCCGAAAAGTAATTGATTGCTTGTATTAAAAGATATGTATTAGTTGCCAGTAATCTCCCTGGCAAGAATCCATTCTGATCTGGATGCACCACCTGTCGGTCTGAGGGTGCAATTTTCATTGCCCAGATTTTCGTAAAATATCTTATAATCCATATTTAGCAGACTAATTGGTCGATATGAATTAGGATCACAAGTATCTTTATCTTTTTTTTTTTTTAATTTCTACTGACTCCTTGAATCCCTTGGGAAAAGATGCTCCCTCTTTTATTTGATTAAAAAGATTCAATAAAACTGGAAGTAATTCATCTTGAAACCTCTTATATACCTTTACCGGGATTCCATCACAACTACAGGCTTTAGCATTAGGCATACTATTAAATGCATCTTCAATTTTTTTATGATTCTATAGTAAAGTTCAACTGCTGGGTATGTTCCCCTGAAACCTGTGGCAGCGCTAAAGAACCAAAATATACGTTTTGCTCACACTAAGTTATTATCTGTGTTTCTGAATAAAAGAAATTTAAATGCGAGAGGAAAATATCCGCAATCTTCTGATTATCCTCCACTAATTGATTAGATATTGGATCCTGCAACTGATTTATTATTTGGGAACTCTTCTGACTTTTGCAAGAACATGCTAAAAATGTGCCAATCTGCTGGTTTTCCTCACAGACTTTTTGTTGATATGCGTTGCTCCCTATGATTTCTTCTACCAAAAAGAAGTCCCTTAACTCCTCCTTCGTTTTCAGTTATTCCTGCTGCCATATTTTTTTGCGATTGTTCCTCAATCAAGGCTGCATTTACCTTTTGTCTGGCTTTTTCAGCTGCTGCTTGCAGCCCCTCCACCTTTTGCTTACGCTGTTTAGCAAACCGTGCTTTATAGGAGATAACCTATCTTCTAAAGGCTGCCTTAAAAGTCTCCCGAACCCTAAAAATAAAGGCAGTATTTTAATTAAACTTGAAGAATTCCTTCATAAAAGCTTTTGTCTCTTTTAACCAAATAGGATCCTCCAGCAATTATTTATCAAACTGCCATCTCACTTTCTTCTTTGGAATAAATCGAAGGGAGAATATAAAGGAGACTAACGAATGATCTGAAGAGGAGTTCGCAAAAATCTCAGTCCTACCATTAGCCAGCAATTTGTCCACCAGAAAGTAATCCAGTCTTGATGAACGCTGTTCTATGCCTGGAAGAGTAACAGGTTAACTGGGAGAAGCGCTGGTGTTCCCCCCTTCATGGATCTCAAGCGCTAAATCTATTTAATATTTATTAGCCTTGCAGTCTTAGGTTTTAATTGCCGCTTAGTTTTATTGGAGGTGTCAAGTTTAAGATTTTGAATCAAATTATAATTGTCCCCAACAATCAGAGCGCCTTCCGATTGTATTGCCATATCATAAATGTGTTCTAGTGCTGCAGAATCATCCTCACTGGGGCCATAATAGCTCACAGAGGGCCTCATGTAGGTAAATAAATTTTACCGTTTCTTAAATACCGAGCCGTACCGAATCGGTAAATTAGAATCGGTAAGTTATATGTAGGTAAAAATTCGGTAACAGTTACCGATTCGGTAACATTCGGTAATCACGATTCGGAATCCACCGAATCGGTAAATACCGAGGTGGTATTTACCGATTCGGAAAATACCGAGGTGGTATTTACCGAATCGGAAAATACCGAGGTGGTATTTACCGAATCGGAAAATACCGAATCGGTATGTACGGATTCGGCAAATAAAATCACATGACTTGACGAAACAGCTAATCCCGTGCAACCACAGCCCACCCAACCAGGAAGTGGCCACACCCAGGCAGGTGTACATAATTAGCCGACCCTGGAGAGTCTTGGAGTGCAGAGGAGAGGCAGGGAGCCGGTGCCTGTGCGAGCGGGAAAACGAACATCATGTCCAGCCAGAGAACACAGAGAGACGGAGGGGAAAGGAGGAGGAAGCTGAAATTTAGCCCCAAGGAACTCCAGGTGCTGGTGGAGGAGGTGGTGAAGCAGCACCAGAAGCTGTTCGGAAGGCAATCCCTGCAAGTGCCTGAGGCGGAAAAGCGCAACATATGGCTGGCCATCCAGGCCCAGGTGAATGCAGTGGGAGTGACCCACAGGGACATAGAGGTCCTAAAGAAGCGCTGGTATGACCTGAGGATTGTAACCAAGAGGAAGATGGGCGACATCCAGAAGGAGGCCAGCCAGACTGGAGGTGGAACCAACAGGGCACCTGCCCTCACCGAACTGGAGGAGCTGGTGGGGGCCACAATCGAGCAAGAGAGCGTCGTGGGTCTTGGGGACGCCGACAGCTCTGCCAGAGCCGCCACACAACAAGGTAAGACGAAAGCACAGCAATGTAGCACCCCCTATCCCTATCCCACATCCCCCATTGTGAAAGGAGAATCACACTGCAGTCCACACGTGTCAGTGCAGACAGGCAATGCATTCCGGGAGATGTAGTCAGGGAAACACTAACCATGACGTAAATGTAACAGGGCAACAAGGCATGTCACGCACTCGAGGCACAAGGAGACAGAGGACATTTTGGAATGTGAAATGATTTATTGTGACGCTTTCAATGCAGCCCTTCGGGGACACTGAGCCATTGTTGTATTTCTGTCCACAGATGTGACATCATGCAAGACAGGGCATGCTGCAGGAGAGACGGCACACCGGCCACAAATATCACCTCTAGCCAGCACAAGTACAGACCAGGGAGCAGGCCCACTGGCACCCACACCACCAACACAGGCAGCCTCGCCGCAGCCAGAGCCAGCATCACCTCGCCCAGAGCCAGCATCACCTCACCAAGAGCCAGCATCGCCACTCATGTTTGAGTCACCGGCCACATCTCCGCTTGCAGGTGTGAGAATGATGAGGCGTCCAGCAGCCAGGCTACGAGCCTTAGACACCTCGTCAGACGACAGCATGGGCCCTGACGAACTCACCATGTCCCAGGAAGGGAGCCATGCCACTGTGCCCCACACCTCACAGGCAGCACAGACGGGAGCAAGAGGGCGCCGCAGGTCGCGTGTCCAGAGTCCACCAGCACCCATTGACGGCCATGGTGTCTTCTTGGGTCTCGAGGGCCAAATGTTGAAGCAACAGCGCCTGCAAACAAAGGCAGTCATGTCAGTCCAGAGGCACATGCGGGTGATGAAAACCACATTAGTCACCATGGACAATAACATCAGCGGCATGGCTGCGGGCATTCGGGACATGTCCCAGTCAATCCAGCAGTTGTGCAGCAAATTAGATGCTGACATCGAAGCACGGCGCCGGGAACGCCAGAGAAGGGACACTACCAACAGGGCACTCAACCGTCTGGCAACGGCGACTTCTCTACTGTGCCGGCGCTCTGTGACGATGCAGGAGGGCCTAACACAGTGCTGCAGCGACCTGTCTCGGGGGATGGTGCAGGTGACAAGTGCACTAGGGGTGCTATTGACTAGTCAGGCGTCGACAACTGCTGCAGGGGATGCTGCGGAGAGCATCGACACCAGCAGCAGGAGCAGCATCACACCCCCCGTCCCAGAAGCACGCAGGAGCAGCAGGCGGCTTGGGGTTGGCTCTAGTGAGGATGCACAGGCCGTGCCATCCACCACTGCAGCGCGTATGCGCAAACATTGATGTGGCCCTGCTTAGCCACTTCCCATTGGGTGACGTAACCCTGGACTTACTTCTTGTATAGATGGGATATTGCCAGATTGGCTTGTTCATGTGTTCATGGCGTGGTGCCACATTAAACTACGTCATGACTTCTCACAACTGGCTGTGTCCCCTTACTTACTCAGAAATAGTTGCATGTGATCTCTGCCCGTCTCTCTCTCCCATCTATTGCAGTTGGCACTCTAGCTGCGTTGCCCTGTGGCTGTCCTGACTCATCCTCGTTGTCCTCAAAATATGTTAGTTCCACATCTGTCCCTTTTTTCGTGGCAAGGTTGTGCAGCATTGCACAAGTGGCAATAATCTTGCAGCAGGTGATGGGTTTGTACTGGCGTGCGCCTCCGCTGTTGTGGAGGCAGCGGAACCTGCTCTTCAGTAGTCCAAACGTGCGCTCCACCACATTGCGTGTTGTTTTGTGTGCCACGTTGTATCGTCTCTCACTCTGGGTTGCTGGGTGTAGGTAGGGAGTGAGGATGAATGACCGGCATGCATATGCACTGTCGCCTAGATGAGTAACAGGGTGACATCAGTCACATGCCTCTATGCACTATGATTTGCAGGTTGCAAGGGGCGTCACTGTTACTTACCTAGCAGGTATCCCTCTCCGAATTCTCCTGCACTCAGTCGTGTGTAGATCCCACTATTCTGGAAGATGTAAGAGTCGTGGGTGCTTCCAGGAAACTTTGCAACAATATCTGTGATGATGTTCCCTGCATCACAGATCACCTGCACATTGATGGAGTGGGTGGACTTCCTGTTCCTGTAGATGTGCTCTGTGTCAGCTGGTGGACAGATTGGGATGTGTGTACCATCAATACAGCCGATGACATGGGGGAACTGTGCCATGTGATAAAAGTCTGTTTTTGTTTTATGCAGTGCAGCCTGTGTGTTGGGGAAGCTGATGTAGTGGTGCATTCTCTGCATCATGGCATCCAGGAACTTCCTGAAGAAACGGGACAGGCAACTCTGGGATACCCCACCCACCGCAGCTATCACCACCTGATAACTGCCGGATGCCAGCAGATGTAGGCTGCAGAGCACCTGCACATGTGGGGGTATGGCGTGCGCCCTTCTTATTGGCTGGTCTAGGAGTGGGTGAAGGTCCCTGATTAAGTCCATGATGGTTTCGGGGTGTAGCCTGTACCTCTCATGTATCTCTGCATCAGTCAGCTGGAATAGTGTGATGCGCTGTCTGTAGATGCGTTCCTCCCGTCGCCAAACCCTCAGTCCTGCTGCCTGTAGACGTAGGCGCCTTGCAATGACATACATAGCGGCCCTGTTGTCCACGCTGTTGCATTTTGGGATTGCTAATATGCACTGTTGATGGTTACCACCTGCTTTCAATCCGTGTTAATTACCGACTCTTATTTACCGATTTTCTTGGATTTCTTAATTACCGAGTGCTCCTACATGTCATTTTAATTTTTACCACTTCATATTTACCACTTCATATTTACCGATTCGTTAAGTATGTATTCGGTAAATCTGATTCGGTATTTTAGAATTCGGTAAATATGATTCGGTATTTACCGCCTCATATTTACCGAAAGGTGGTTTTTGGACTCCTACATCTCACTTGTCTGAATACCGGTCGGTAACGGCATATTTACCGAAAATCGGCCGTTACCGACCGGTATTTGGCTACCTACATGAGGCCCCAAATGTAGTCCTATTTCTTCAATTTTAACTTTAAACCAAAGCCATCTCCCACCCTTGTCCCGAAGAATTACTTCCAGAACCTGTCAGTCAACTTAATTTTGCTAGTAAAATCCCAACACTTCGAACTGCTGCAGTGGCAGAAGAAAAATATGCTTAAGGGTGTTTCCTTGAAAGGTACATCTTGGGAGTATTAGTACTAAAATGAGTTTCTTGTAAAAAGATTATTTCTGGAGCAAATGTATCTAACCAATTCAACATAGCACCCCTCTTACGTGGATTTAAAACCCCATCCGCATTGCAAGAAATTATCTTGATCTGTTGGAGCATTTCTTCTATTTTTAGAAATGTAAACCTGTATCCATTTTACAAACAATATCATGGTCTCTCTCATTCTTTTTCCCATACCACCAGATAGGCATTGTTGCACATTAGCTCTTGCCCGCTCGTTTTTTGACTGCAAAACTCCCCACACCCGCTGAACCCTCTTCCCACCTCTCCCCAGCCCCTTCCCAGTGCTGAGGACTTTCCCACCACCCAGCCCTGGGCCCTCCCTTAACCAATAGGTGCCATGGTACTGCCCCTGACCACCCAAAAGCACTTCCATCCCACCGGTAGAAAGGAAAAAAAAGCCAAAAATTAGAACTACACCCCCATCTCCACAATCAAAAGATAGGCTTCCCATAGCTCAGTCAAGCTTTATCTTGAGATAACTCAGACAACAGAAGTTTTGCATCTTCAATAGAAGAGAAGACATGGAATCGCCCCTTCGCCAGCACTTTTAGTTTTGCCTGTTGCACAATGGAGGCTTGCCCCCCATGCATTTAAATTCTTGAGCCAGTACCAGAAAAGCCTTACGACATCTGGCCGATGCAACGCTAAATCCGGGAACACCCTCATATGAACATTTTCCGTGATGAGCAATGATTTTTGACAAATTGCGTTAGCAAACACTTGTTCTCTGATGCGACAGTCGGCAAAATAACTAATATTGTCCGTGAGAACTTGGCATCTGCAAAACACTGGGTGGGGATCCTGTATGCTCTCATGGTGGTTAAATCCATCAGGGCATTTGGTAGTATAAATTTCTTAATCAGGGAATTCATCAGCTGGGGGACATTCTGAATATCCGCCTTTGCCTCGCTTCCTTCTGGAACCTTCAGATTACTACACCATGAGTGGTTCTCTAACATTTCTGTTTTCACTTCCAGCTGTTGTAATTTTTTTAACTCTGGCAAAATGACCTTATCCATTTTTTGTCAACGATCCTCAAGATCAGAAATTCTTTGTTCAGCCTGAGTGTGGCGCTTGGGTAATTGCATAAGGGTCTCTTCAATTAAAGACAGCCTTTGATTAACTGTTGCTGTATCAAGAGCTTGTTGCACGGTAAGACCCCGAATCGCTGTTAGAATCACTTCGAGAAGAGGTCTCAGTGCTTCAGAATTAGTTTCCAAGTGCAATTCCATATCATCTGTTTCTAGTACGGATTTTAGTACAGATTCATATTTGTCTTGGGCTGGCTTTAGACCTGTATTTACTGACTCAAGAGCGCCAGCTGCTTCCATAGCATTTGGTAACCCTTCTGGTTCAGATATAGCTGAGATCATGTTATCTTGAGTCTGAGGTAACTCTGACGGAATCAGGACAGTCTCTGTCTGTGCCATATCAGTTTTGTAGAGACTTTTTTTAAACAAAGGGTAGTCTTTCAGTCTCCCCGAGGCTGTATTAGCTACATTTGATGCTACTACAGTCAGGGAGGAGGTGGGTGGGGTAGATGCTGAAGGAGGTCTCTCTTGGAATAACTCATTACCCGCCTCCACTCCTTCTTCCTCTAAAAAGGTTTCTTCCCCTGTAGAGCATGATGAATGGGCTGACTCTGCCATACCAACCCGCTGTACTTCCATACCGGATGGCATGTCCACACTAGCTAGGATCTTCTTCTTTCTCCAGCCTGCTACCCGGCACTGAGACATCTTTGTGCGCTACTTTGGTATAGCCGGAGTTATTGTGGGTTTACCAGGCTCCTTAGTGCGTTGTTGCCGCATTACATTGGGGAACATGGATTCCCCCCAACCCTTAGGTTCAGCCCACCCCGTGACTCCTCGCACGTTGAGCCTACCTACCTTGGGTCAGTTGGACTTCCTATTCCTTTCCAGCGTCCTCCACCACTGAAGTTTTCAGCCCTCTTTGGCAAGCGGTTATTCTCTTGCAACAGCCATTTCTAAGCTCAGAGTTCCAATCCAGCTCTTCGCTTTCCTCTGGTAGCCTTCAATAAAACTTCAAGTCTGTACTAAAGGGGGAGTTGGATTCCCAGTAGAACTCCCAGCGATTCGACCTTTCCAAACCAGATAAAATCTCGCACTGCTGTGGTCCAATCACAGTTAATGTGACCCAATTTCAAGTTTTTTCAAAAACCTCCTCCTGAGCACAGAATTCAAATGGAGGAGAGGGAGGCTTTTGCTGTGTTGAATGCGGTGAAAGAGGAGTCCAGCGGGTCTGTATTTTCGGTCCTTGTACCCCCTCTTGAGACTGTAATTGGTCCTCTAAGGTGTGGGTGGAGGATTCCTAACAAATATAAACACAGTGCAAAAAGAGATGCAGAGCTTCGGGAGATCGGAGTTTTACAGATCCTGCCATCCAGATCCGTGAACCGCGCTGCGTCCGCGTTGGGCTGCGGGAGGCATCTGACGTTAGCCGGTGGGAGGGATTGTGCTCTTGGAGCTTAGCAAGCAAGCACTGGGAACCCGCTTGCTGTCCTGCCCCCTTGGTAATTTTGGTAGAGGGGCTGCAGTGGAAGAAGAGAAATATTGCAGTTGCTGCTGGTGCACCCTACCTCAAGCCCCTCTACTGCCCCCATACTGATAAAAAAAATACTGTGCAGGCTGGGCCAGTTGGAAAGACTGTCTCTGCCTTGATATCTGGGATCTGTTGAAGCTATGAGCAATAAAATATCATGGATGAAACCGTCTGGAAGGTCAGGCCTGTCCGATGTCCTTGTGGTGGCCTTGTTCTGCTTGAACAATTCACGGGGGAATCAGCATTCTCAACAAGGTGCTTCTCATTATGTCCTTGAGGTTCGCTAGCACATCACCTAGGAAACACTTAGTACACATCTACTTTGTGAAGTACCTTAGTATACATTGATGGGCCAGATTTATAAATCAGCAACTATGCATCTTGCCAATCCTTAACCACCTGGGCAAATGGCCCTCATATTATGATCTGGCAAACCGGTATTAGAAGAGTAAGCTACTTCCTACAAGTTGTGCCTGTTGAATGTAGCATTGGCTCTGCGCAGGGAGAGACTCCCAAAGGCAAAAAACCTTGAAACATCTATGGCATTAAACTACTTCCATTCACTGTCCAGGAGTATAGAAGAGAATGTCTTCAGGCTCAGTTTGGAGCAGGGAGATGCCTGCATCATCAGGATCTCCAGTGAGGGATTCATTTTTTGTTTCACAGACATTTTGCATCAGAAGGCACCAGCAAAAGTGCCCAGTCACTTACCTGCTGACCACTGGAGCTAAAAAGGGTTATTACCAAGCTTCCAAGATTGGATCCAAACGAGCGTCATCATAAGGAAGCAAGGGCTCAGCTATAGAAGCCGAAGGCTGCAGAGTCTCCATCCAAATTCAGACTTGATCTCTGCAGCCAGCAAGGGTAGCTCCAGCACATACACTGCCTTTCTGATGACTGAAGCAAAGGTCGCAAACTCTTCATTGGGAGAGCCTGTGGGATTGGCAATGTTTACCAGAGCGAAGGTATCTAGTGTGCTCGCGTGCTAGAAGTAAAGAATAAAGGCAGCTTCCATACATTCATCCTGCAGCTGGTTGATGACCTTTCTGTCATTTTGTCTGGAGGAGGCCCTGACATTAGCTTCTCAAGCGATGAGAGTTTGAGTCAAACAACGTTGATAAGGGGGCTAACTTCTAATGTTTGGGAAGGTTAGTCAAGGGATTATCCTCTAAGGAAGCTATGCTAGTTCTAGCCGCTTAAACATATTCTGTCAAATGGTGATTGAGTTCGTTGACAGCCGTGTGAGCAGTTCAGTTGACACCATGTTTGGTATCAGTACGGGAGCAGCAGGTATAGCCGCCAGTTCTCTATGAGGATCTTGTTTGATGGATTTAGGAGGTAGGGATGAAACTGGCACGACCTGAATCAATACAGGATCAACTGATAACACGCCATGCAGATTTGAAGATTAGCAGCAAGTGCCACAGGGGGCCAATTTATATAGAAAAGTTTTCAGATCCAATTTGATGATGGGGATAGATAGATAGATAAGCATTAGAAATCTGTAGGATGAAATATCGAACAGAAATCCATACAGTACTGCAATCTGTGAACAGACTCGTACACTTTGCTGACGCATGATATACTACAGCCTAGCCCTCTCCCAGGAATCACCTGTTGACATGAGGTGCTCCAATTTGTTGCTTTTTGACATAGTATTGATTGGCCTCTGGATTTTGCACATTCGTTTTCGATTGACTGCTTTCAGAAACTCTCTCCAAATGGTGTTGTACCCTCTGTGGGACATAGCTTTAGAAATCATTCATAGGGGTGGTACATGGAAGAAACAAATTAGTGAGTCGACTTTCTTTGTGATTGGTGGCCAAATCGTTGTTTTCTTTCAACAGTGTCTTTATTACAGACAAGCCAAACCGTTCCAATACATTGGTACTTAGTTGTCAAACAAGATCATTGCCACTGCAGCCTTGTTCCTCCAGCATTCTCTATGAGGTGGACCACCACCCTAATAGTGTCTTCTCTTTGTCTCTTCTTTAGGAACCCAGACTAATATGGCTGGATCATGGTTGTACTGCTTCTAGTTAAGTAGCTAGAGTGTTTGAGAATATATTTGCATCAATATTCATGAGCGTTACTGGCAGGGCTTTAAGTGGGCCGGGTCTCACCGGGTCTGAGCACCGGCAGTTTTTTTAAGGGGGCCTCAAAACGGGTCTCTATCCGGCTCTGTTTGGTGCCCTGGCGGTCCGATTTTTTTCCCGGACTGCAGTGACAGCAGGCACATCGATGAGCGTGTGGTGAGCGTTGTAGGAGAAGGGAAATCCTTTAAGGAGAGTCATTTTCTCTCTGGATTTCCCATCTCTTTTTGAATCTCAGGAGCAGCAACACTATCGTGGTGTCACCACCAGGGCTTTAAGTGGAAGTGTTTTCAATATTATATACAAGCCATAGATGCTGTTTATTTATCTTATGCAACTAACAACCATTGAGAAAGCCAATAGTCCTGACTTGTAGGTATGATGTGACTTGTTGTATCATATATCTGGACGCAATGACAGGAACAGCAAAATACAAGTCGGGCGGCACACTGTGCTAAATACAGATTTTTAGCTTACGTGTTTTTAAGCCACGCCATTACATTGACCACGCCCCTTTGAGAGACCCCCCAGTTTTTTCATCCCACTTAAAGCCCTGGTTACTGGACAGTAGGAAGCACAAAGTTGATGATCTTTCTCAGACTTAGGGATGATGATAATGGTCAAAGTTATACTTGAGCTTGAGACAAGTTACATTTTGGCAGTGGTTTGGGAATTAAAAGTGGGGCAAATTGTTTATAAATGAAGCAGTGAACCTAATTCGGACTCGGTGTCTTCAATGAGGCAACACCCCTTTTTCTGAATCCGTAATGCGTGAGTTGAGATATTCTCTGTGTTTTGAAGAGAGGCCAACAAGCTACACTTCACACAAATAGTAGCATTGGAGAGCGGGAGTGGCAATGTGTAGTGCCTCAGAAAATGTATAAAACGTATCAAGCTCCTCATCGTCCTTCGATGACAAACGATAAAAAATCTGTAACATATCCTTTTTCTGATTTTACACCAAGATGGCTTTCCAGAGGTAGTTATGGTTAGGACCTATTTTCCATAGGAAATCCGCAACATTATATTCCCAATAAGTCTGGCGCCGGTTGACGAATCTTCGCAAAATTTTCCAAACTTTTGGCCAGCTCTGGTCCGCTCCTATCCTGAAAGTTTTGTGGTGATTCGTCAAGCGGGGGCTGAGAAAAAAGGGGGTCCCAAAACGCGTTTTCCCCATGCAATTTCCCATAGGACCTGTTGACGCAGCTACAGCCCGAACTGCTGAACGGAATTACACCAAATTTGGCAGAAAGGTAGACCTTGGTTCAGAGTCGTGCCTTTTGCTTAAATGGTGTAAATCCGTTCAGTAGTTCCTGAGAAAATCAAAAGTAAAATCACATATATATCTGGGCGGAGCCTAACCACACATCTCATCGTGAGATCTGATTGGCTGTCAGCACTTCATCCAAGAAGTGTTGGCAGCCATCTTGGGACCAATATGCATGATAGCACCTCATTAAAAAGCATTGCAGTTAATCGAAGATTTTAAGACTTTAGTTACATTATAAATCATTTGTTGATGGTACCATACCCATTTTAGGAATTGTGGTATGTTCTAAGGTGATTTTACCATGTGAAAAAGCCTTCTGCTGGGATATCATGAATCATGTTTGAGAGAAAACTATTTTCACATGCTTTTCCCACAGAGGTTTGGAAGGTGATCTATAAGCTAAACTGAGAGCATATTTTCTGTAAATTCACATTATCTTTCTTAGTCATGTGAGAATGAAGTCTGACATTCCCAGTAAAACATGTACATCCAACAAGGGCAGAGACTGTTAGTTGATTCCTTTGTATTCTACTGCAGCTTCCCAGAGTGTTTCAAAGAACAACTAGAGCGCTAACACTCCTACTTATGATAAACGTATGGCACACCTGAAGCCATCTTGATTGGAATAAAGTGGTAACTCTTAAAACATTTAATCTAAAAAGGAACAAAATGAGGGGGTTCATTTTGCCATAGAATGTATGATTAGTGCTGCAGAAAGAAAAATTAGGGCACATTTTGAGAGACTTCTCAATTCTATTTCATTAAAGAATTCTGACATGCAGACTGAAACATGCACTTTCAATACCAGCAGCAGACTTCCCTGGTGAGCAGTAGCTTTACTACAGTGATCGAATGAGCAACTAGAGTGCTAACATTCTGAATTTATGGCAAATGTGTGACACATCTGAATGCCTTCTTCATTGAATCAAAGTAAAAAACTGACAGTGTGCCTACTGAGGAGACTGTAGTAAATGAGGAAATTAGGAAACTTCATAACAAGTCTCCCAAGATGGCCACCAGAGACAAAATAGCCCAAATGTAGCACAAATATCACCGAGATGTAGCCCAAGTATAGCCCAATGACAGAAATACCAGAGTGTTTTAAAAACAACTAGAGCGCTAATGGTCTTATGTATGACAAAAGTATGGCACACCTGAAGCCATCTTGATTGGAATGAAGTGGTAACACTTAAAACATTTAATTTGCAAAGGGACAAAATGAGGGGGTTCATTTTGCCATAGAAATTATGATTAGTGCTGCAGAAAGAAAGATTAGGGCACATTTTGACATCTCAAATCCTCTTCCATTTCATTAAAATATTCTGACATGCACTTTGAATACCAGCAGCAGACTTCCCTGGTGAGCAGTAGCTTTACTACAGTGATTTAATGAGCAACTAGAGTGCTACCATTCAGAATTTATGGAAAATGTGTGACACATCTGAATGCCTTCTTGATGGAATCAAAGTAAGCAAGCATTGAAAATGCAATAGGTCTCGCCCTCGTTTAAGTTAAAGCAATTCTGTTTGTAATTAGGTGGCTTTTTAGCTTTGCTTGTATTAGAGTTTTTCAAACTTTCATGTACATACCATACATATGTATGCATATATGTATATGTATATGTTTGCATGCATTTATATTTATATAGATATGCAGATTATATTTATATGTTTATATATGTATATATATATATATATACACATACATATATATAAATGCATATGCATATATATATGTCCATATGTGTGCATGTACCGAGAGGTAGAGGTGTAAAGGTAGAGGTGTAGGGGTAGAGAGGTAGAGAGTAGTAGAGAGAGAGGTAGAGAGAGGTAGAGAGGTTGAGAGTAGAGAGCGAGTAATAGAGAGTAGAGAGTGAGTAGTAGAGAGTAGTAGAGAAAGTATCAGATAGTGAGTAGTAGAGAGTAGTAGAGTGAGTAGTAGAGAGTGAGTAGTAGAGAGTGAGTAGTAGAAAGTGAGTAGTAGAGAGTAGTAGAGAGTAGTAGAGAGTGAGTAGTAGAGAGTAGTAGAGATTGAGTAGTAGAGAGTGATTAGTAGAGAGTAGTAGAGAATGAGTAGCAGGGAGAGAGTATTAGAGAGTAGTAGAGAGTGAGTAGCAGAGTGAGTAGTAGAGAGTGAGTAGTAGAGAGTAGTAGAGAGTGAGTAGTAGAGAGTAGTAGAGAGAGAGTAGTAGAGAGTGAGTAGTAGAGAGTAGTAGAGAGTGAGTAGTAGAGAGTAGTAGAGAGTGAGTAGTAGAGAGTGAGTAGTAGAGAGAGAGAGTAGTAGAGAGTAGTAGAGTAGCAGAGAGTGAGTAGTAGAGAGTGAGTAGTAGAGAGTAGTGGAGTAGTAGAGAGTGAGTAGTAGAGAGTAGTAGAGAGTGAGTAGTAGAGCGAGTACTAGAGAGTAGTAGAGAGCGAGTAGCAGAGAGCAAGTAGTAGAGAGTGTGTAGTAGAGAGTGAGTAGTAGAGAGTAGTAGAGAGTGAGTAGTAGAGAGAGAGAGTAGAGAGTGAGAAGTAGAGAGAGTAGTAGAGTAGTAGAGAGTGAGTAGTAGAGAGAAGTTGAGAGGGAGTAGTAGAGAATGAGTAGTGGAGAGTGAGCAGTAGAGAGTAGTAGAGAGTGAGTAGTACAGAGTGAGTAGTAGTATAGTAGTAGAGAGTGAGTAGTAGAGAGTAGTAGAGAGTGAGTAGTAGAGAGTGAGTAGTAGAGAGAGTAGTAGAGAGTAGTAGAGAGTCAGTAGTAGAGAGTAGTCAGTCAGTGTCAGTCAGTGTCAGTCAGTGTCAGTCAATCAGTGTCAGTCAGTGTCAGTCAATCAGTGTCAGTCAGTCAGTGTCAGTCAATCAGTGTCAGTCAGTGTCAATCAGTGTCAGTCAGTCAGTGTCAGTCAGTCAGTGTCAGTCAGTCAGTGTCAGTCAATCAGTGTCAGTCAGTGTCAGTGTCAGTCAATCTGTGTCAGTCAGTGTCAATCAGTCAGTGTCAGTCAGTCAGTGTCAGCTATAGCAGCTCTGCTGACCTGGTTCTCTGGCTCTAAAGCAGCTCTGCTGACCTGGTTCTCTCTCTCTAAAGCAGCTCTGCTGACCTGGTTTCTCTGGCTCTACAGCAGGTCTGCTGACCTGGTTCTCTGGCTCTAGAGCAGCTCTGCTGACCTAGTTCTTATGCTACAGAGCAGCTCTGCTGATCTAGTTCTCTGGCTCTACAACAGCTCTGCTGACCTGGTTCTCTGGCTCTAAAGCAGCTCCGCTGACCCAGTTCTATGGCTCTGAAGCAGTTCTGCTGACATGGTTCTCTGGCTCTAGAGCAGCTCTGCTGACCTGGTTCTCTCTCTCTAGAGCAGCTCTACTGACCTGGTTTCTCTGGCTCTGCAGCAGCTCTGCAGACCTGGTTCTCTGGCTCTAAAGCAGCTCCGCTGACCTGGTTCTATGGCTCTAAAGCAGCTCTGCTGATTTGGTTCTCTGCACTCACGATGCACGCACCCGACTTCGAGAAAATATATTTAAAAATAATATAAGTTTATTATAAGTACAAATATATTATTTTGATGAATATCTTACATAATCTCTTGCCTTAATATGTATATTAAAGACACATACATATCATTTTGGAACATAATTTTTTTTTGCGGGAGTCGCGCACCCAGCGCGCCCCAGCACGTATATGATGACACGCGGGACCCGCAACCGCGCAAACATATCGTACCGTAATGTGCATGTGTCGCAAATACGCGGGAGCAGGAGTCGCAGACTGGTTGCATACCAATCGCGCATATCACGTGAGTGCGCGACTCCGAAAAAAATTGGATTGTTTAAAGAAAATAATATAAATATATTAAAATAAAAAATGAAAACAAGAAATGTAATCAATATTTCGGTTTTAATTTTTTTTTGCAATTTTCAGAAAAACGTATAATGTTATTTAATGAATAAAATATTTATAAATAAAAAGTTAAAAAACTGTAGAAAATCAGTACAAAAAATTAGATATAACTACTATCACACTTAAAAGTTAGCATTTAAAAAACCTTTGAAATTCACTGAAAAAAAACATAGGTTTCAGAGACGTTATAGTTAGAAATTAGCATTTAAAAAACCTTTGAAGTTCACAGAAAAAACTATAGGTTTCAGGGGTGTAATAGTTAGCTGCCCATTTCACTCATACAAAACCATAGAAATTCCTCTGTTATAGTTAGTTCTGCTAACTATAACTCACGCGCCCGCAATGCACTGCTGATGATGTCACATATTGCATCATTCATGACATGGTCAGTGACATCACTGATGACATCACTGATGACATCTCAAATGACATCACTGATAACATCATCCACTTGACGATCTGATACACCTCATCATACACTAGTATAACCTTTCATCACTCACTGTAAAATATAGAGTACCATATTTGAAACCATTGACACACCTATACCAGTTACTACATACCCATTCACTGATTCCTAAGTCTACACACACAACTACCCATTCAACAACAGAATCATCTATACATGCAGTCATTAATTAATAGAACACTATCAAATGCACGTATACACATATATAGACATTGACACATCAGCAGTCATCTTAGTCGGTTATGCAGTCATCCTACTCACTCATGAAAAAAATGTATCGCACTTAAATTTACTCACTTACACAATTATCCAACAACACCTCATTTATTCAAATACATAGTAACTCATCGTTAATATGTTAAAAAAGCACCTTTACAATTATACACTCATTCATATAGTTACTCTCACAATCACTGACTCTTACACATACTTATTTATATACACCAACTTTCACATACAATGCCTTTTTTTTTTTTACTTTGTTGAAGATGTACAACTAAAACATATATTCGCTCACCAACACACAAATATATACACTCAGTCAGCCAAACAACTGTTTCCTCATGCACTCTTAAACCCATACACTTAGTTAATCAACCATTCACACATCTATGCAAAGAGTTACACACACCCCATCCAACCACACACAAACTCAGTGTCCCATACAAATTCTCACCCAACTAATCAATAACTAATATACATACTCATGTAGTTAGTGACCAACTGATGCAGCATGTTATACAACAACAGAGACAGTGCTGCACACATTCACATAGTTTAGTTACTAATCCATGTATTAAGTGAGACACTTTTAATTACTCACTTAAAAAGACAGTCAGACAGCTACTAAATCCTCCATCCAGACAGTTATAATATATCCACTCAATCTTCAATACAGATTAGTATATATATAACATATATTTAAATTTCAAACTAAACCACATTCAGTGGATGATGTCATCAGTGATGTCATCAGTGATGTCATTTGAGATGTCATCAGTGATGTCATCAGTGATGTCACTGACCATGTCATGAATGATGCAATATGTGACATCATCAGCAGTGCATTGCGGGCGCGTGAGTTATAGTTAGCAGAACTAACTATAACGGAGGAATTTCTATGGTTTTGTATGAGTGAAATGGGCAGCTAACTATAACACCCCTGAAACCTATGGTTTTTTTGTGTGAATATATATATATATATATTATCCGCAACATTCTATTTGGAATAACTTTGGCGCCGATTGACGAATCCTCGCGAAATTTTCAAAATAGGTGGGGTGCTCCACTCCGCTGGGAGTGCAATTCTGATTGGTTGTTAGATGTCAGTAAACATTCGAATCGGTCGAAATCAGGAAGTGTCGGCCGCCATTTGTCTCTCACAGTCTGAGGCAATGAAAAACAAAGGGGGAAAACGTGAGAAGGGGGCAGGATGGACAGGTCCTGACCCCCTAGCCTTTGTCAGGGGGTCACTGATGGACGCCCAAGGGTTAAAAAAAATAATTTTTTTTTGGCGAAAAATCGCGGGGTGCGCGCACCGTACGCGCACGGCACGAACAACGCGAAGCGCACTGTGCGCGTACGGTGGGCGCACGGTGAAAAACCTGAAAAAATAAAAATATTAATAAATACAGAACTTAGCATTTAAAAAACCGTACAAATTCACTTAAAAAACCATAGGTTTCACACACTTTATAGTTAGGAATTAGCATTTAAAAAACTTTGCAAATTCACTTAAAAAACCATAGGTTTCACACATGTTATAGTTAGCTGGACATTTCACTCGTGAAAAACCATTGAAATTCCCCCGTTATAGTTAGTGCAGGCAACTATAACTCACGCGACCGCAATCCTCTGCTGATGACGTCAGATATTACATCACTGATGACATATGTGTCTTTCTGAAAAAAAAATATTTGTAATATATGTATAGCTAAAAATTAATGGAAGAAGACATGGGTAAATAAGTGTCTAAATACAGTGATGTAATATCTGACGTCATCAGCAGAGGATTGCAGTCGCGTGAGTTATAGTTGCCTGCACTAACTATAACGGGGGAATATATATATATATATATATATATATATATATATATATATATATATATATATATATATTCACTGAAAAAAACATAGGTTTCATGCCTGATATAGTTAGGAATTAGCATTTAAAAAACCATAGAAATTCACTGAAAAAACAATAGGTTTTAGGGGTGTTATAGTTAGCTGGACATTTCACTCGAACAAAACCATTGAAATTCCTCCGATATAGTTAGTTGTACTAACTACATCTCGCGCGCCCGCAATCCACTGCTGATGATGTCACATATTACATCATTCATGACATGGTCAGTCACATCACTGATGACATCTCAAATGACATCACTGATGACATCACTGATGGCATCATCCACGTGACAATCAGATACACCTCATCATAGACTAGTATAACCTTTCATCACTCACTGTAAAATACAGAGTGCCAGATTTAAAACCATTGACACACCAATACAAGTTTCTAAACACAACTAAAACAGTCTCTAGGCCAGACCTAAAAAGGGAGGCACAAGTCAAACACAAATATTGCTTTAATTTTTCTCAGTTTAAAAAGCTTTCTTTAAATAGTGAAGTAAGGGCAACAATAAAATCACGAAACAAACAAGGAGAATACCAATATCAGCAAAGCATATTATATTAAATGATTAACGTAAAAACGAGCCATTAGGAGGGGCTTTTGTAGTTTTTATGTGTTTTTGCCTTGATTTTTCTGTGTTGTAGCAGACGTGGCTGCACACACTATACATACAGAACAGCACTCAAAGCCAAGGTAAGAGGGCCGACAAACCAAGCACACTCATGAGTTAGACAATATTTCAGTTAGACATCTGCACCATATACTCTGGCCTCCGCAGACATATCAAGACCCTAAAATAGACTGGAAATGATGTATAGGGGCAAATAACAGGAGGCACCCAACTTAAAAGACAGCAGCTTGTGTGGGGTACCAGGGTTGAGGTGCTAATGCTATTAGCCGTTCATGTTGCAGTAAGTGGCCCTTCCATCTGACAATGCTAGAAACCTGAGTCACATGAGAGTTTAAAGGTCACCGGCTGAAAGCTGCCGCATCATAAGAGGCCATTTCCCTAGTGGCATGCAAATTGTATTAGAGCTTCGGAGGACAGACGTCGGAGCCGGCAGCCTTCACAAGCTGCTGTCTGATCCGGACAGTTCTGCAGTCGGCTGTGCTAAATGCTGGACCTTGTTTTAATTATGAACGCGCAAAGCAAACACCTCAACATAATAAAGTGCGACTGGTTCTGCATAGAGACACTAAACCCATGGCCACGATGCACAGCGAGGGGAAGTAAAAGGGACAGAAAAATGTTTACCTCCCCCAACCCCCTATAAAAGGGCACGGGAGTCTGAATAAAAGCAGTGTATGGGGTACATTTCTCCTGGCAAAAACCTGCAGAAGGACAAGCCACGTCTGGCCATATTCTAAGTCCTGCACCACAGACGGCCTTTATGCACACAGTCAATCTTCCAAAGCAGTATAAATTGGGGTAAAAATAAATCGGCCGTTAACATTTCAAGTGTTTGAGGGCAACTGAGAACTTCTCATCACAATAAAGCATTGCACAAACAACAAATGGAGGTGATAATAAATAAACACCAGAGCATTAAGGAATTGGGGTCACCTACATGACCTCCCTCAAAATTGTTCTGTCAATATCAGCAACACGGCTGCTTTTGTTCTTCTATTTTAGCTCAGATGATCTGAACTGGAAACAGTGCTTAATTTGTAAAAAATATAAGTGCCAGTCCCTAAACTCTTCCTGAGGTTGAATAGGCCAGCAGGGAGGCAAGCCTTACCTGCTACTGAACTACCACTACCCCTCCCCCCCAGCCCTCCCCGGCCCGCCCTCTACGCCCCCCCCCCATCCTCTATCTGCCTCTGCTAGTTGCCCACCTGGCTGATAGATAAACAGCGAGAGAAATTGTCCTACTTTTATTGATAGCAATGTAAGAGAGGTTACAAATACACTGAAATGATGACAGAGGACTATGTTTGCAGTATATTGTTTTTGTCTATGCCCAATGGAAGTAAAAGTAGGACTTATTAGCTGTTTCCTTTGATCAGACCGGGTTTGGGGCAATGCAGAAGGTGACATAGAGACCCACTCCCCAGAAATATGTGCAGGTGGGGCAAACCAGCACACATGAATCACTAACTAGAAACAAACGATAGGAGAAGTTTTCATTCCACCCATGAGATTCAGGATACACAATAAATAACTTAAGCACTTTTCAAGCTGTGAAAGTTGTGTACTTCGCCCATCTTTGTCTAGGGATGACATTTTGCTCCCCAAAAAATCTAACCCAATTTTTCTGCTGCAACTTAATTGCAGGAATATATTTCTTCAAAACGTAGGTTTTAAGTGTTTTTCTCTACCCAGTCATAGGCAAGGTCTGGTCTTATGGCTGCTCTCAGACTAGATTCGTATTGGAAAACCATAAACTACTGCACTTTAAATTCCTACATCAGGCGCATATCAAACCCTACCGATATTGTAAAGTTCAACCCTACACGTTTGACCCAATGTCCCAAATGTTCCTCACTCGACGCAGATTTCGCACACTGGATGTGCCCACACATTAGCCAATACTGAATAACCATATTCTCCATCATCTCCACTATGATAGACATTACCATCACACCAGACCCCCTAGTAGCACTCCTGGGGTACACCGGGGCTTCCCTTAAATCCATACGCATATTCATATCTGTAGCGCTCCTACTTGCTAAATGTGAATTGGCAGTTGCTGGGATAGCGGTTGAATCCCTTCAATCTCTGTCTGCTTCAAAAATAGGACATACTGCAACAAGGTTTGTAAGAACTATGCACAATTATAGCCACCCACCTCCAGGACTACAGCTGTCTGGCAGCCCCTCTGAGACTATCTAATCACCCTAGAATCTAATACTCCAGATTGAACCCTGCACTTCTACTGAGCCGTATGTCGATCCCCCCTAGCCTTGCCGAACCATATGCTATAGCTGTGTACCTGTCCTGTAATTAGCTACATGTCTGCGTCGCCGTAGGCGGCTATGTCTCATTTGCATATTACTCTTGTTCCTTGCCTGCTTCATAATGATACTCCTTGTAGTCCTTTTGCATATATTTGACATGACCTCTTTACCTACATGCAATGTGTTTCTTTTTTGTTGTCCTTATTTTAATTTAATTTTATCTTTTTTATTTTTTTTCACACGGTTAATTATATATCAACATTTTTTTAAAAAAGTTTAAGAAATAAAATGTTTTTCTCTTTCTAAACCCTACCACCTGAAGATACTGTCAACTAACTACCTTTTCAACAAAAAAACGTTATAGGCTTGTCAAATTTTGTGACATTTTTACAAAAACTTCTAGCAATTTGAAATGGGTTTGTCTTATCACTGGTTTCAAATATTCAAATGCTCCTAATACAAGGCATTCGAGTGCATGAATAGACTGTAAAAAGTTAAACATGAATGGTCAACACTTTAGGAAAATATTATTGTTCCGTCACAAGTTGTGAAATATGTCCTGAGTCGTGTGACAAGAAGGAGGGCTATAACGCTCTCTCTCTCTGTCACAGGTGTATTCAGTGCCTGACCAACCTACAGCCACACTGGCATTTCACCATTGGGCTCCAGGCTAGGGAAGTGGCGTGGCGTGGGCGGGGCCACAGGGGTGGTTTCCCCAAGCACAAAATTCTTAGGGACATTCTCAAGGGCGCAAATTTTAAAAGAAAAGTGGAAGGATGCTCGCCTTGCCCCTAGAGCTGCCAACCCATGCTACTCCGCTGGGATATGGGGCTTCTTTTAGAGGTGAAATGGCTGCCATAATTCAGTGTTGCCCCCATGGCCCTACTGTAGTCGCGGCTTCCTACAGTGTGGAGCTCGTCGAGTATTTGGTTAGGGCTGATTTTGGTTCCAGTCCGGCCTTGGTTGCATCATGTACAAAATCGTCTGACATAGATATTGTGTCCTAAATATCGTTTACAAAATATTGTACATTAGGTGTAGAATTTCTGTTACTAACTACAAAGGGGAGATAGTTTTGTAGGCGATATTTATGACACAATATTTATGTCAGACAATGATATTCTGGTAACATAACTCAGGGGGTCATTACGATGGCGGCATCATTGCGGGGATTGGGACTGCGTGCCATGCATGCAGCGGTCCCACACTCCAAATTAGGATGCGACTGCCACCATGGCGGTCGCATTTTGCAATTTAAGATTGCCGCGGGTGCTGCTGACTGCAGCACCCGCAGTGATGTTAAAAATGCATGTTGTGAATTTCACTCCACTACGTGGCAGGCACCACACGGTGCCTGCCACTTAGTGCAGTGAAATGCAGGGGGGGGACCATGGGTACCCAAAAGTGCACAAACACCTCCCCCAACACAAGGGGGGCATGCAAGGCTCCCCGAAACCAATCCCCGCCAGCCTTTCAATGGCGGTTTACCCGCCACGGCAAGGCTGGCTGTGGCCAGCATCCTAATCTGGGGGACTGTGCCTGCTAGGCACCGCCACCATTTTACTGATGCTGACCACTACGCCAAGCAATCGTAACGATTGCCTGTGGCGGATCCATGGTGGGCGGTCTTTGAGCCCGCCATGGTCGCGGTCAGATTCCCCCCACCTTCGTAATGTGGCAGGGGAAATTTGCTTTCCGATGGCAGAAGGCCCACCACCGCACTTCTGGCGGTGGCGGGCCTTCCGCTACAGGAATGACCCCCTCAGTCATTTCACAAAGCTCTCAATAGACTTTTATAACTTAGCTTGGCAAAATGTGCTTTCGAAGGGTAAACCAAACATCTTTGAGATGACGCATAGATTAATTTTGCAAAATAAATACAGACAGTGAAAATTATTTGTTGTCAACGTTTGTCGGATGATTGTTCCCCCGACCTGCAAGTGGACTTTATAAGTTGATAACTTACAATATTTTTAATGTCTCACACCGGATTTTTAGTAAGCAAAAGTCGAACACAATTTCAAGGTTTTTCTTTTCAGAGGCCCCTCCCAACGCTCTTTAAATGGTTGGCCTGATTGGAATGGTTTGCATTGCATATTTTATTTATTATAATGAACTGAAACGCACTACTACATTTCAGTGATTGTCTATATTTCTAGCAGGAAAAGCCCTAAGGACCCACTACAATGTTTCAGCTTGCTCACCACATTTAATATTCCATATATTAATTATTAGGTATCATTAGCTGGTATGACATTTAATGGCACACTCGTTACATTTAATATTCCATATATTAATTATGAGAAATCATTAGCTGTTATGATGATCAATGGGACAAAACCTCACCATTTTATTGGATTGAAGAAAAAGGTTTGGAAACTAGTTTTCTAATGTTTCTCTTTATAATTATTACAAGCAGTAACTAAGCCTCTAACGCAATCTGTCTAAAATATGAGAAATTAAAGTAAAAAACACAGCGTTCACGAATGATATCGCACAGAAATTAAAACTAGCTTGTAATAAGCAACCACACAAAAACATGATCAGGGTAATGTTAGATACATTAAGGCCGCTTCTCAGGAAATGCCTATATGGAAAAACACAATTGTGTGAAAAGGTCCTAATTTGGGAATCAGCAAATTGAAACTCAAGGTGAAATGTTGGAGAAGGAGGCAACCCCAATAGACCTCCCCTTACTAACACAGTTCCTCTAAGGTCGTGTTCCCATAAATGTAAATGAACAACAAGATCTAGGCAGTAATGTATATGTCATCGTTCACCCCCAAAAAAAACAGAGATAAGCGAGACCACCCTCATCTATCTGAAAAAACAATAAAAACGATGCTATTGCTACAATGGCGGCGAGGTAGCAAAGAAGACTTTTCTAAATTGAGTTTTTATTCTTTTTATTTGATCAAACATAAAAACAACAATTATACTTTTGATATGGTGCCACCATTATGTTCACAAGAAAATATCTGTTGGGTGGGTGGATTGGAGAAGGGCCATCACTCACAGCTTCACACATGCATTACACCTTTAACCCATGTCACGTGACCAGGCCAATAAAAGCGGGTCAAGCCCTCGTTCCGAGTGTCAATTATGAACTACATCCATATTAGTGTCGATCTGTCCTGTGCCCCCTTTAATAAGGGCAACAACTGGTGAGTGCTTTGTGCATGCAGCTGAACGTCGGGAGTTTTGTTTCTCAAAGCACATTGTTCAGTTTGATATAGCGAGAGGACTGAATTTTGATTTAGGGGTCATTTTTGTTTGAATTAAAGTGCAGACTAAACTGCGAGAATTTCCCACATAGACGTCTTAAGGAAACATCAGTTTCTCTCTGATTCATCTTCTCATTTTTTAAAGTAGAAGAGCTTTAAAATACCCTAGGGTGTCAAAAACATTCACGCTCTACAGAAAAGTGCACAGATATTTACAAATGTTTCAAAACATTTTTAAGAGTCAAGAGATGTGCGGCAACCAATGCTTCACTCTTGAGTGTATCCTTTTAAAGAAAACAGGCCATATTTTATAAGCAGCTTTTCAATGAGGCACTGAGAAGGGCTCTACTACATCCTGGATTGCAGAAATTCGGCAAGATTGGATGCCTGCTGTGATCACCTGCTTGAACCACAAGTGAATCTGGCAACACCCACAAGAAACCACTGAGGAGACAGAGACTAACACAGACGGCAAGGGCAGACGCTGAGAATAAGCATTCACCACCTCCCCAAGCTTCTCTTGAATAGATTCTGTTATGACTGTACGCAGGTTGAGTGTTCTTGGAGTAAGACAGAGAGTTGATGAAAAGGAGCCAGAGGTGTTCACTGTGCCCTATATTTGGCATCATGTCCCACAAGATTCTCTAGAGGATCCGCTTGGCAGTGATGTCAGATGAAGAAAAGTGTAGCTCCTTCCTTCCCCCCAACCTGCTGCTTCTTCAAACAACCTGGTCCCTTACCTGTGAGGGGTACAGGCATGCAACAGGGAAAAACATTTGGCAGACTGGGAGGTATCCCTGCGGGACTAAAGGCCACTCCCCAACTCAGTGACAGCGGCAACAATGGTGAGTCCTGTTGGACAGCAGCAACATTGGTGAGTCCTGTTGGACAGCGGCAATAATGGTGAGTCCTGTTGGACAGCAGTATTGCTGAGTTCTAACAATTAAAGGTTAGCAAACCCACCGGTGGGAGGAGGGAAGGAGCATCACTGCAGAGGGCAACTGATAGACTGGGAAGCCGGAGTTCACCACAGCATCTCCAGCACTGATCTGAAGGGCATTCACACCACTGTGGCAGCAGCACTGTTTGCAGGTTCAACCAGAGAACAGAGCCGCTGAGTTCCAACAAGAGGACAATTGCTGAGACTTTGAGGCCTACTCCCCATTTGACGACCACATTTTCAACACTGCTGCCTATAGGGATTTGGAATACACTTATTCTTTCTCTCTGTAAATACACCACAGATGCTGCTAGCCCATACACTTAGATGTGCTCCAATCTGCTGTCCTTCCTCTTAGAAAACGTCCTACCTCCCAGGCTTTAGTGTAATACTTATACACAGGGTTCAATTGTCCATTTGCTATTCTGATGTTTCCTCTATTTGTTTATCGCTTAAGCTGTTGTAGCAATTGCTTACAACTTGTAAACTTACACGCACCTTGTCTCAAAAGGGACTGTATGACGCTATGGGCCATATGTACAGAATTTAGGGATTGCGATTTCTTAATTGCGACTCTTTGCGAATAGCAATTAAAGAAATCGCAATTCCTAATGGACAAAAATGTACAAGTTGAAACTAGCGATTCCTAAAGGGGTCGCAATAGATCTACCTCATGAATATTAATGAGGTAGGTCGCAATTTGCAACTCATTAGGAACTGCAGTAATCAGGGATGGTGGCCTGCCGGAGTTAGCAGACCACCATGTCTGTGATTTGCTTTCTAATAAAGCAATCTTTTTTTTCTAAATGCAGCCCTCTTTCCTTAATAATAGAAAATAAAATGAAACTTTTAAGTTTCATTTTTTTAAGAGTAGGCAATAGTCCCTTCTAAATATTTTTGTTTCAACATTCACAATGGGGAAGGGGCCCAGTGCGGGCCCCTTCCCATTTGCGTATGGTTACCCCCACTCTTGAGATATCGGTAAAAAATGAATGTTTTCCAACCATTATTTGGTCACAAATATTCATACATATCACTGTGACTCGGTATTAGGAAAGGACGCCCTAAACAAGCCCCTTCCAAATACTGACTGCTGAACACAGATTGCGATTCTGCAACATGCTACTGAGTTGCATTTTGTGCTCCGTACAAATGAAAAAACATGTTTGTGGTCAGTAATGCTTTTGTATATATGGCCCTATTTCGAGAAAAAACATATTGATACACACAAATATCACAAAATTATCAATAACAAAAATATTGTGATCCAATCCTTAAACAGTAAAGACACAAATATCGATGCCAAAAATCTTGCGTGAAAATATCTAAAATATTACAATACTACAACACAAAAATAAAGAAATTAAAATTATAGCTTAGAAATTAAAACTAAGGAAATGTAACAATTAAGAAAAACAAAATATTGAACACCAGAACATATACATAATTCTAAATAAAACAAACAATATTACATTAAATATATTTACACACATATATAAATAGATCAAAATAAAATTTACATAGAGTAAATATGTAACAAAAACACTAATTAGCGTTTCCCATAAATGGTGCAAAGAAAACCACCAAACTAGTCTCTAGCCAGCCTGTGAGTAGAATATGCACCAAACCTAAAATTTGCACAATGCACATTAAATAAAAAAGCTTATGACTTTAGAAGACTAAACTATCTTACCCCACTATCTTACCACTACCCAGCGACTCTCCTCACCCACCTACTCCCTCACCCACCTAACCACTCCCCACACCTATCCCCTACCACATCTCCGAGAACCAACTCCACTAACTCACAATTAAAGAACAATGCCTCTTTGCTCAACTTCCTCCCCGTGACTGAGCTAGAGGTCCTTAAAATAATTGGTAATCTTAAACCTTCCTCCCACACAAAAGACCCCTTACCTTCTAACCTTGTCCCTGCCCTTAAACACATCATCACCCCATTCTGGACACAATCATCAACACCTCTCTCTCCACTGGCTGTGTCCCCACCTCCCTTCAACTTGGACAAATCTCTCCCATAATCAAAAATCCCAATGCTGACCCCAATGATCTAAACAATCTCCGCCCCATCACTAACCTCCCCCTTCTCTCAAAGGTCCTTGAAAAATGTGTCCTACTACAACTAGACAAACACATCGAAAACTTCAACCTACTCGACCCTTTTCAATCAGGCTTCAGGAAAGGCTGCAGCACCAAAACGGCAATGCTCAATGCCGTCGATGACATCCACCACTCACTTGATAATGGCGAGACTTGCCTTCTTATCCTCCTCAATCTCTCCGCAGCCTTTGATACAGTCAACCATTCAGCCCTACTTAATGTGCTTAGGACCCGTTTCGGCCTTAATGGTACTGCATAAAAATGGTTTGTCTCCTACCTAAAACACCGAACTCAGCAAATCAAAATTCAAAACTGTCTTTCTAACTCCACTCCTGTCTCCCTTGGAGTCCCCCAAGGATCTATTCTCTCTCCCTCCCTCTTTAACCTCTTTATGGAACCCCTCACCCTCATTCTTAAACAAGCAAGCATCAACTACCACCTCTACGCCGATGATACCCAAATCTATTACAAGATTAAAACTCATGCTGACATTCTACACCTGAACAACACCCTCACCAAGATCCAAACCTGGTTCCATTCCAATCATCTCAAACTTAACCCTAATAAAACCGAAATCATTCTCTTCTCCCCTAAAAATAACCCTCTCCCCGTTCAATCCTGAATCTCTGAACTTAACGCACTCAACAGCTCACTCACCCTGTCTAACTCCGTCAAATCTCTTGGTATTTCTATCGACAACTCCCTAACCCTTAACATACACATCAAAAACTCTGATAAAGGAGCACTATTCACTCTACGTCACCTCAAGAAAATCAAACCCTTCATACCCATTGTTGACTTTAAACTTGTAGTTCAGTCACTTGTTCTTTCACGTATTGACTATGGTAACACCATCCTCAACAGAATCCCCAAGGTCTACCTCGCCCCATTCAAAGCTGTGCTCAACCTTGCAGCCAGGCTCATCACAGACTGCAAACGCTTCGATCATATATCCCTGGCTTTCAAATCTCTTAAATGGCTCCCTATTGAAGGCAGATCTGCCTACAAAACCGCCTGCATTACTCATAAAGTCCTCCACCAAAACACTCCGCAGTACCTCTCTAAGAAACTCCTCGTTGCGGGTACCTCACGACCTCTGAGAAGCACCAACACCCTCCTCCTAATCCCACCACTGCATAAAAACAAAGCCACACAATCACGCTCATTCTCTGGCAATGCCCCTATCATCTGGAATGCCCTCCCAAAACAGCTGCGCTATAACCCCTCCTATTTCAGCTTCAAAAAAGACCTCAAAATCCATCTCCTCAATTATTGGGGATCCTAATCCTGTGACCTGCACTGGATCCCCAATTCAACATGTTATACTAGTCCAGTAATATTTGTATATTTTCCTGTGATATGTATAGCTCTTCCCCATGTTTATCTATTTGATTTATACAATTCCCATGCAGGGGCGTAACAAACACCCCCGCAGCCCCTGCGGTGTGGGGGGCCCCCAGTCTTCAGTAGGTGAAGGGGGGCCCCCTCAGCTCAACAGTAGAGAGCTATGTGAGGATTGCACTAAAGCAGCTGCAGTGTGCCAGAGCCCACTTTGCCCATGCCTTAAAACGTCTCTGGCCAGGAGAAGGTTTGCAGCTCCAGGAATAGGACTCTGCTGGGACGCATTGGAAGGTAAGCAAGCATTGGAAATGCAATAGTCCTCGCATTTGTTTGTGTTGGAGCTATTGGCATTGTAAATGGCAATGTTTTTACTTATTTGTTACAGAGTGTATGCATGTGGTTTGTTGTGGAATCATGTGGGTTGGATTGAATTAGTTGGTTGTGTAATTGTGTGGCTTGGAATTGTGTGATGTGGACTGAATTGGAATTATGTGGCATGGGTGATGTGGAATTATATGGATAATAATGATGTGGTATTAAGTGTCCTTAAATTATTTGGAGTGGGATTGTGTCAAGCTACATACAAAAACTTTAACTGTCCTCATGATATCTAGCACTTTTTTTTTCTAAAGAGATAGCTTTGGTATTTATCTGTGGATAATCTGTCATAAACATGGCGCAAAGTATTAACCTTTTCAAAACTAAGGTGACGGAATTCCATCGCACGAGCAGCGGGAGGAGCAGGGCTTTAGCAAGACCCAATGCAGATAAGAGGAGGGACTATTACACGCTGTAACAGGAGGAAGCATGAAAGTACTGTTATGGCCAGCAAACTTTTTCTCTTGGTGAAATCGCCTGGGCATCAATCAAGCACCCAGGGGTGGGACTTTGGAAAGCAGTCCACCAAAAGGGGGCCAGCTTTTCTGACTGGCACAGCAGAAAGCAGGGCAGGACTGGCCGTCGCGGGTACTGGACAATCCCCCGTTGCGCCGCACGGGTGGGGCCTGGTTTTGGGCCCCTGGGGGCCGTTTTTGTTACAGGGCAGTTTTTGCAGCAAAGTCGGCCCTGTAACAAAATTGGCTGAAAACTGGCCCTGGCAAAGAGCTCCCCTTCCGCCACCCCCACGCGGCCAAGCACTTTGCCAGGGCCGGTTGTGGTTCCCAGTCCGGCCTTGGCAGAGAGCGAGTGGCAAGCGCTCTGACTCTAAGCTTGACCTAAAAAGCAGATATATGCTGCTACTTTGGGTCGAGGAAACCAGGTTAAAGTTTCAGAGTCAGACTTTTCATCCAGCATGCATAGTGCTGTTGGAAAAACCAGGGCAGGCTGAAAGTCAGTGACATGCTGATAGCTGAACACCTAGTATAGCAGGGCCTAGGCAGGAGGGGGTGAGAGGGGCACAACCTCTGCCCCCCAGAGTACACAGTGGATGCTGGATGCCAAACATGAGTTGTTGGAGATGCCAAGGTGGGACAGTAAATCTTGACACAGGTACCAACACCCAAAGTGATGCCTGAAGGGGTCTTTTGTAATGGGGTCACTTTATAGCTGCTATGACCATAGCTTACTACTATCTCTTCAGGGGACAGGAGATACACCACCCATATGTCATACTTGAAAAACAGGTCCTGTTAATGTAGGCAAATGTGAGGAGGAGAGTGGGGAGAAGGCTGAGATAGGCCCCAAAGGTCCTCTTCCTGCTGGCCTCTGTATATTCACAAGCATATGTACACATGAGGTATAGTTGCCCCTTTCCCCTTACCGGCTTGGTGTTAAATATGCAGGCTAACAACTGCATGTGTAGCCTTGGGGTGAATTTGACCTCTTTAACAGTTCTATGTGTACAAGTCTCAGAGCCTCATGTGCACGTGTACATATGCCTTTTGCATTCATTGCTTTTGTGTACAACTCCCAGGGCCACAGATTAACCTGTGTAAACTAGGGATGACGACAGATGTTTTTCCATATTCCAGTGTCTCTGTTCATCCTCCTGGGTCCCAGTCACATGCATGTGCACATGGGCAGCTTGAGGCTTCTTTCTACTCCATGTAAAACCAGGAGCCTCCTGTTATATTCAATGCATTGATATGTTGACATCAGAGACTCGGTTTAACCCCTTCTATCCTAGTGGTGTATAGTTGGAGAGGTACAGAAGGAAACAAAATAGTTTTTTTTAAAAGGGGGTGTCTCCCTTGCAGTCATAATGGAATAATAAATGGAGCACTGGTTCAGACAGGCATCCCTTTTGGGTCCCTCTGGGTACATGCAGACACCGGAAGTTATTGTCGCCTTGGCTGAAGTGCTGGAGCAGAGTTTTCAGTTTGAAAATTCAGTGGCTTTTCAAGCTCTGGCATGTCTATTCGTTGTACTAATTTATTAATAATTAATGATTAATTATTTGTCTTGTGCAAGTGTGTTTATACTAATCAATCCGTTTGTCTTAACATAAGAGAGAGTTACACGTGGGTGAGCATAAACGTGCTGTTTAACAATAACGTGCGTGTTTCCATGTTTAAACGTTGCTGTGTGCTGTTTATTTTTGAGCACAAAACGCTTTCCGAATTAATGCTTTTCTATGTTGCAAGAGCTAGATAAATACATACACATAAGGGTATTAGTGGGGTTAACACTGTTTAATAATTATGCTGTAGTAACGAGTGTTTTGTCTCTTTAATTAAGATGGTCTATTGTGGCCTATGGCGGCCTAGAAAAGATGGCCGATTCTGTGAGCCTGGCTGTGATTTATAATATGAAAACTGTGACGAGGGAGACCCCTGCTGGAAATGGTCCTGAAGTTAATTGACCATAGTCCTTGCTTGAGAAACTTTCCATGAGGACAGCAGCAGTTTTGGGAGATCTCCAAAAGAAATGGAACGTCCTTGGCAGCCTTGGGAAACAAAGGAGCCTTAGAGAAAGACTGTGAACTATGGCTCGATTGCTGAGGAGAAGTTGAACTAACAAGATACTTTTTTGGTTTCTTGGTTCCTGTTCCGTAGTCTTCATTTTGTGAACGTTTCCTGAGCGGAGATTCTCAAATGTAGCGATGTTACATCCTTTCCTTCTCGCTCTGCTCAGTGATTCAGCGGATATTGCAAACTTTTATGTGTCTTTCCTTTGTGTGATTTACTATAAGAATTGTTAGCCTAGAGAGGGTTTTTGCCACTTGCCATTTGCCTTTGCCGCGTACCGAATCTGCGTTGCTGAGGATCGATGCTGAAAGGACTTCGTCTTGAGGGACTTTACTGAGAGACCTGTCCTGACCCGTTCTGACATTTAGCTAGAATAGGTAACTATGAGAAAAATGATTTATTCTGATTTACTTTCTTTGACTAATTTAGATAAAGTACCATACTTTTGAATACGGTGTTGGCTATCATTTCTTGTCAATTATTGTGTACATTATTTGATTATTGTAGTATAGATTGTTTAGATTATGTATCAGGACAGTCATAATAATCAGATCTTATTGACCTCGATACAGATGCAGGGTGTTTAGGAGTTTTCCTCCCACAGGTTTAGTGCTGGTAGAGTATTTGAGCGTATGTTAGTGAAATGGGCCCTAGCGTATGATGAATGTATGTGCGTGTAACTGTGAGATTACTCTATCTGTGGTAGCGGGAGTATTATACACATCCTGATCTCTATCAATTTCCTGGTAGCAGAGGATGGTTATTGATGGTTGTCTTGATCTGATAAGATTGCTTGTACATTAGCTTATTGATTATTGATTATTGGTTCATGTTGGAATATGTACTAATACTATATGTTGGAGTCGTCTTGTTGAGTTATATGTAGTGCTTCTGGAATTTGGGAGCTAGTAGCAGTTCCGTAGTAGGGCAGAGGGAAGTATATGCTGCTCTCGGGAAAGACGGGATTGTAAGGAATAACGTGTGACGATTGAAGTTGCACGTCACATTGTCTGGGTTCGGAATCAGTGACATTATTGTATGTTACTATTAGATATATTTCTGGTATATTAGGAGTGTGTATGGTAGTAAAGGTTATCTGTGAAACTCTGGTCTTAAGTCCCAGGGATCCGTAAGGTTTTCCGTTAAAGCTTATCGCGGGAGGAGTAATAGGTATTCTCTGAGCTTGTTTGAGGAACTGGGCAGAAGTAAGCTGCTTAGTTGTTGTGAGTTATAATTCTGTAGTGGGACAGATTGTTCGCTGTTCTCGGGAAGCAGGATTCTGTGTTTATGTACTATATTTTTCTTGTATGAATGTGCGTGAATGCATATACATTTAATTGATTGTAAGACTCTTTGGACAAGTCCTAGAGGAAACAGTTAAGGGATGTATGGAAGTTGTTGATTCTTGAGAAATAGATTTCTTTACTATTCTGTGGTTAGCGAAGCAGACAATGGAGATGTTTTTATGTTGTAACTAATAGATTTTGTAGAAGTTTTGACACGAAGTCTACAGAGATTTTGTAAAGGAGGGGTAGACGAGTGACAGAAGACAGGAGACAAGCGACTGCAGCGACTGTTGACGTCAGAAAGACCGCGCTCTGATTGGATAGTGATCAGAATAGTGTTCGCGCAAGGATTGGAAGAGCTGTTTAGTGACGTAGACGCTCCAGGATTGGTGCGTTAGTGTGAGTCGCGCTGTTATTGGTTGAAAAGGCTCGTATTGTATAATTATAATACGGAAAGAGTAGAGAGTTTGGTAAACGCTAAAATGTATTACCAAGAAGAGAAAAAGAAGAAAACATTCTTTGGAAAAATTAAACAGTGGTTTAGCAAGGATAAAGAGGTTAAGACGAGAGAGGGTGAATTATTACCTCCAGCGAAAACACCTGCATCCTTCATGGCTGCGAAATATGGGTATCATACCTGTATATGGTTAGAGAACTGGGTTAGGTATACTAAAGAAGATGGTGTTCTAGCATTTCCAGAACATGGTTCATTTAATCTGGCCGTGTTGAGAAATTTACGGGAAAAGATGTTATGTCTAGACCCGAAACCAAGGCCTACACAGTTCGAGGCTTTAGTAGAATGGGAAGAGGAAGTCCATGAGCGAGAGAAACAGAGATCTGGAGGTCATTATAGGTACATGTTTGGGAGGAGACATGATCGTGAAACTCATCATGATCGAATGAAAAGATGGCGAGATGCTAGTATGTCAGAGGGATTATATCCAATGAGAACAGTTGAAGGGGGAGCAGAAAGGGTTCCTGAGTCAGAAATGAGAAGATATGGAGAGTATGAGGATGAGGTCTTGAATGACATGATTTACAAGAGACCACCTCCATATAGACCAGAACCAGATGAAAGTACACCAGTTGTTTCTCCGATAAGAGATACAGTCTGTATCATTGAGAAAGAAAAAGTGACACCTGAATCAAGAGGTAGTAATTCTTTCAGGGAGAGAGAGAATCGAGGTAGTGACGAAGATGCCAGACAATTAGCCAGAACCACAACAGAGCTGACTGAGAAAATCAGGGAGTTAACGAAGAATCTGGAAGCAGTTATGGTGCCTGTAACTATAGGTCCGGTTATTCCTGTGTTTGACAAACAGAGGACAGGTGAGAATGGACTGGTAGTTCCATATGTTGGGAATAATTTGACAAATTCAGTTGGTCCTTCAGGAGATTCGAGTAAAAGAACAGAAAGAAGTGACCTGAGACAATCCAGACATGACATATGCAGTAGTGAAATACTGGATGCTAGTGAAGCTAGTTGTTCAGGGATGCCAATTTTAGAACCGCAGAAAAGAGTGGTTCCAGTGAGAAAAACTGCTGAAATAACAGTTGAAGATTTGAATGATTGGATGAAAGTTCTTCAGAAAAAAGATAAGGATTCACAAGTAATTGATGTGGCTAGGCTACGTATAGAATTAGAAGAGCTTGTTACAGGAACAGTTCCAACAGAAATTCTGAAGAGTCATCATGATGGTGAATTAATGTTCATGTGCAAAAGCATCACCTGGAGAGCAAGAAATACACATGACAGGCTAAGAGCGATAGCAAATGAGCAGGGAGTTGACATTGATAAAGTGAAAGCTTTACAAAAAAACCTACAGGATGGACTTCTCAGAAAAGGATATAGAGAATTTGAATGCTACTGGTAGAACAGGACAGATTAAAGAGATGGTAGCATTATTGCGAAGATGGGGTGATGTAGAAAAGTGGAAGGATAGGTGGTATAAAAAAAGAGAGGAATCTGAAGACAGAACGACTTATTCAGCATTTCCAGTGAGAGAAAAGGAGAAACCAGTGGATAATTATACTATGAGAGAAATACCTGGAGGAGGATATGTACATGTTCCATGGACTAGACAGGATATTTTATCATTTACGAATGATTTCCCTCGATTGAGAGAAAAGCCCGTCGAGTGGTATAGGCAGGTAGATAGGTTTGTGAAATTGTCAAAAGTGCTGTGGATTGACCTGAATAGTCTGTTTGATATAATTGTTCCAGCAGACTTGTGGACTGAGTGTAAAATAGTTGTGAGTTGGCCTACTGAGGAATATCCAAGAGATCCAAGAACAGGGGCACCAGATCCAGAAGTAATGAGAAAATATGATCAGGTGATGGTGTACCTGAAGAGTAAAGTACCTGCAAAAGAGACAGACTGGGTTAAGATAGATCGAACACAACAGGAAGCAAAAGAATCAGTTCATGCTTTTTACGAAAGGCTGATACTGGCGTTTAAACAATTCAGTGGAGATGAACACCTGGGTGACAAAGATTTGAGTCATTTTGTATACAGATTTGTATATGGTCTCAGACCTGAAATTGGTGAGAGAATTCGTGAACACACAGTGGATTGGCAGAGTAAGAAAATAGATGAGATTCTGAGACATGCAAAATACTTCAGTGATGAAATTGAAGCAAAACAAAGAAAGCTGAAAGAGAAAGCAATGTGGGCGCAAGTGAAAGTTGCAGAGAGACAGGAAGCACAGTTGGTAGAACAGGCGAATAATCCAGGAAACAATGCAGGGAATAGACCTAGATATGCAGGGAAAGGAAAGGGGAATCTTGAGGAGGCAAAGAAAAAGTTTCCTTGTCACAACTGTGGCCAATTGGGGCACTGGAGATCGGAGTGTCCTAATCCACCATTAGCGAGTAATGAAAATAAACCCTTAAATCAACAGGTGCAGAACGAAGGAAATAATCAACAGCAGCAACAACAGAAAGTTGTGAGACAGCAGAGCCAAGAGCCGAAACCGCCCTTGCCGCAGAATAGAGGGTTACAAAAGTATAATCAGGATTCAGGATTCTACAATGATGAACAGGTAAACAAACCAAGTCGTTCTAACCAGGTACAACAGTACTTGTTAAAGAATGAAGGGAGTGAGTCTGAGGGTGATTATTGACGGTGCCGAAGAGAGGAGGAAGAGTGCATACTTGGTGCAACTCTAGAAATAGACCAGGCAGGACCATTTGTGGATGGGAAAATAAATGAAGAGAGTGTTACTTTTTTGGTAGACACAGGTGCGACAAGATCAACTGTCAGGTCAACAGATGTTAGAGATCTTCCTCTCTCGGATGAAGCAATCCAAGTAGTTGGTGTAGCCAATACACAAATCAGAACACGTCTTACTGAACCAGTGAGAGTACAGATAGGGAAATTTTCAGACATGCACAGGTTTATTGTTTGTGACTCAAGTCCAGTGAACCTGTTAGGTAGGGACCTATTGTGCAAGATGAATTGTACAATTTTCTGTACACCGGATGGAATAGCTTTTGAGACACCAGATGAGGATGTTTTGTACCGAGTGACTCTAGAAAATAGAGAAAGTGAGTTAATTGGTGCATTTGCTGTGTTTAATCCAGAGGATTTGCCTCGAGAACTGAGAGACACAGTGAAAAGGACAGTTTGGGATTTTACTGGAGAGGATGTGGGATTGATGAATAATGTAGATCCAGTGAAAATTGCAGTGAAGGAGGGAATTACATATCTTAACATTCCTCAGTACAAAATGACACCAGAAATAATTGAAGGGATAACTCCTATAATTGAGAAAATGATTCAACAAGGAGTTCTGAGAGAACTACTAAGTAGCCCGTGTAATTCACCGATAATGGGGCTAAAGAAGCCTAATGGCAAGTTTAGGATTGTGCAGGATTTGAGAAAAATTAATCAAATTGTGGTGGCATGTTGTCCTATCGTGCCAAATCCATCAGTGATCCTGTATCAAATACCACATGATGCTGAGTGGTATACAGTGATTGATTTGTGTCATGCTTTCTTTTCAATTCCATTGCATCATGACAGCCAGCCGATTTTTGCATTTAGGTTTGGCCAGCGTATTTTAGCATGGTGTCGTATCCCATAGGGGTATACAGAGAGTCCTTCGATATTCAATCAGTTATTGAAGAAATCGTTGGAAAGCTTGATCATGCCCGAGAACTCAGTACTAGTTCAGTATATTGATGACCTACTTGTGGCATCAAAGACACGTGAAGCTTGTGAAGTAGATACCATAGCTTTACTGAATCATCTGGGAGATGGAGGGTTAAAGGTATCTCCAGCCAAATTGCAATTTTGCAAGAAAGAGGTGCATTATCTTGGACATAATATTGAAAAGGGTCTGAGAAAAGTGACTGATGACAGGATCAAAATCATCAGGGGAATGAAAGCTCCGAAAACCCAGAGGGAAGTGAGAATGTTCCTGGGTATGGTGGGTTATTGTCGTCAGTGGATAATTAATTTTTCGCTGATAGCAAAGCCACTGATTAAGCTGACAAAAAGTGAGATGACAGACCCATTGGAACTAGATGCAGAACAAATGGCAGCATTTGAAGAGCTCAAGAGTAGAATGTGTGAGGCTCCAGCTTTGGGTATGCCAGACTACGAAAAGGAGTTTGAGTTATACTGCAGTGAGAGAAATGGATGTGCACTTTCAGTGTTAATCCAGAAGCATGGACAGCTGAGAAGGCCTATTGCGTACTTCTCATCGACACTTGACCCTGTAGCTGTGGGTTTACCAGGTTGTCTGAAATCTGTGGCTGCAACATGCAGAAGCCTGGAACAAAGTGAGGGAATCATAATGGGATATCCTGTAAGGGTATTCGTACCTCACAATGTGGCAATTCTTTTGACAAGAAGCAGAACTCAGTACATGTCACATAGTCGGTTGACTAAGTATGAAAAAGTGATTCTGGGAGCATCAAATGTGACTCTTGAGAGATGTGTGAATGTGAATCCAGCGACACTCTTGCTGGATATTGAAAATGTGGGTGTGAAAATGGAAGATGATCATGATTGTTTGGATGTGCTTGAGTATTGTACAAAACCGAGACCAGACATAAGGGATCTTCCCTTACATGAGAGTGATCATGTGTTGTTTGTGGATGGATCATGCCTGAGAAATGATAATGGTGTGCTATGTGCAGCATATGCGGTGTGCAAAGTTTCAGAGGTAATGGAAGCATCACCATTGAAAGGAGTGAAATCTGCGCAAGTTGCTGAATTAGTGGCATTGACAAAAGCTTGTGAAATTGGGAAAGATTTGAGAACGACTGTGTTGACTGATAGTCAGTATGGATTTGGAGTGGTGCATGATTTTGGCCAGCTTTGGCTACAAAGAGGTTTCTTGACATCAAGTGGAACTCCAATAAAGAATGCTGAAATGATTGGTAAATTACTTTAGGCGATACAGCTGCCTAAGGAGTTAGCAGTTGTAAAATGTGCTGCCCATGGACAAGGGGAGGATTTTATAACGGTCGGAAACAGATATGCAAACGATGTTGCACAATATTGCGCAAAGACAAATCAGTCAATTAATCGGGACCGAGAGGGTGAAATGTCTTTTCTCTCTGTGATGTTTACTAATGTCTTAGAGACATGGGATGAAGTGAAACAGTTACAAGATGAGGCAGGAGAGGAAGAGAAGAAAGATTGGATTAAGGCAGGATGTGCTCCAAGAGAAACAGACCATGTTTGGGTCTACAGGGATGGCAGACCAGTAATGCCGAACTCCATACTGTCGTCAATGGCAAGAATGTATCATGGCCAGGGACATTTAGGGAGGGACGCGATGGTTAGGTCATTTAAACAAACCTGGTACAATGCAAAGTTCAGGACAATTGCAGAAAGCATCTGTCAAAGGTGTTTGGTTTGTCAGCAGTTTAACACTGGGAAAAAGACAGTGGTGAGTCTGGGAACAATAGGCAGAGAAGGAGGTCCTTTTACGAGAATGCAAATTGATTTCATTGAAATGCCCCAAGTGAACAGACTGAGGTATGTTCTAGTGGTAGTTTGTTTGTTTTCAAGATGGGTGGAGGCCTATCCGACTAGGAGAAATGATGGAATAACAGTGGCAAAGTTACTGTTAAGGGAGTTGATTCCTAGGTAGGGGTTCCCAGTAACAATTGAGTCTGATAGAGGTGGACACTTTCAAAATGAACTGATGGGTTTGATTTGTGAAGCATTGAAAATACAGCAGAAGCTACATTGTGCATACCGACCAGAGGCTTCTGGTGTGGTTGAGCAGATTAATGGCACAATCAAGAATAGGATTGGAAAAATGTGCTTAGCCACTGGCATGAAATGGCCAGATGTGTTACCTCTAGTGCTGATGACTATTAGATCTACTCCAGATAGAACTACAGGCTTGAGTCCGCACGAAATAATCATGGGACGTGCAATGCGCCATGCATTTGTGCCTGTCAATAAGTTGGTGACAATAACTGATGACATGATTTTGGATTACTGTAAAGGCCTGGCTGACGCAGTTCATTCTGTGTTTCACCAGGTTGGAGAAGAAGCTACCACACTTGAGAAGAAGCAAGCTCATGATCTGAGTCCAGGGGACTGGGTGAGGATTAAGGTACACAGAAGAAGAAATTGCTTGGTTCCAAGGTGGGGAAGGCCGAGACAAGTCATTCTGACTACGACAACTGCAGTGAAGTGTGCTGGAGTGAAACACTGCGGTACAAAAGGGGGTGGTGATGGACGGAGCATCAGAACCAATCAAACACTCACACCCAGTCAACAGATCTGGGTTTAATCCATCACCATTCTTTAGCCCACTCTGCCACCCCAGTTCAGACATGGCCATATGCAAATCAGTCTGACCCTGTGCCTCATGGGAACAGTCCAGCCCGAACTGCCAAGCCATGCCTTCCCTGGACCGGAAACAAGCTTCCTAGGACCGGTTTCTGGCATTTCAGCCGTCTTCAGCCAGGCTTGCTTGAATCCAGTGGCAAAGTGAGCAAGGGACTCACGTCTGAGCATACCCTGCCAACTTATGGCGAACAAAGCGGTACAAAAGGGGGTGGTGATGGACGGAGCATCAGAACCAATCAAACACTCACACCCAGTCAACAGATCTGGGTTTAATCCATCACCATTCTTTAGCCCACTCTGCCACCCCAGTTCAGACATGGCCATATGCAAATCAGTCTGACCCTGTGCCTCATGGGAACAGTCCAGCCCGAACTGCCAAGCCATGCCTTCCCTGGACCGGAAACAAGCTTCCTAGGACCGGTTTCTGGCATTTCAGCCGTCTTCAGCCAGGCTTGCTTGAATCCAGTGGCAAAGTGAGCAAGGGACTCACGTCTGAGCATACCCTGCCAACTTATGGCGAACAAAGCGGTACAAAAGGGGGTGGTGATGGACGGAGCATCAGAACCAATCAAACACTCACACCCAGTCAACAGATCTGGGTTTAATCCATCACCATTCTTTAGCCCACTCTGCCACCCCAGTTCAGACATGGCCATATGCAAATCAGTCTGACCCTGTGCCTCATGGGAACAGTCCAGCCCGAACTGCCAAGCCATGCCTTCCCTGGACCGGAAACAAGCTTCCTAGGACCGGTTTCTGGCATTTCAGCTGTCTTCAGCCAGGCTTGCTTGAATCCAGTGGCAAAGTGAGCAAGGGACTCACGTCTGAGCATACCCTGCCAACTTATGGCGAACAAAGCGGTACAAAAGGGGGTGGTGATGGACGGAGCATCAGAACCAATCAAACACTCACACCCAGTCAACAGATCTGGGTTTAATCCATCACCATTCTTTAGCCCACTCTGCCACCCCAGTTCAGACATGGCCATATGCAAATCAGTCTGACCCTGTGCCTCATGGGAACAGTCCAGCCCGAACTGCCAAGCCATGCCTTCCCTGGACCGGAAACAAGCTTCCTAGGACCGGTTTCTGGCATTTCAGCCGTCTTCAGCCAGGCTTGCTTGAATCCAGTGGCAAAGTGAGCAAGGGACTCACGTCTGAGCATACCCTGCCAACTTATGGCGAACAAAGCGGTACAAAAGGGGGTGGTGATGGACGGAGCATCAGAACCAATCAAACACTCACACCCAGTCAACAGATCTGGGTTTAATCCATCACCATTCTTTAGCCCACTCTGCCACCCCAGTTCAGACATGGCCATATGCAAATCAGTCTGACCCTGTGCCTCATGGGAACAGTCCAGCCCGAACTGCCAAGCCATGCCTTCCCTGGACCGGAAACAAGCTTCCTAGGACCGGTTTCTGGCATTTCAGCCGTCTTCAGCCAGGCTTGCTTGAATCCAGTGGCAAAGTGAGCAAGGGACTCACGTCTGAGCATACCCTGCCAACTTATGGCGAACAAAGCGGTACAAAAGGGGGTGGTGATGGACGGAGCATCAGAACCAATCAAACACTCACACCCAGTCAACAGATCTGGGTTTAATCCATCACCATTCTTTAGCCCACTCTGCCACCCCAGTTCAGACATGGCCATATGCAAATCAGTCTGACCCTGTGCCTCATGGGAACAGTCCAGCCCGAACTGCCAAGCCATGCCTTCCCTGGACCGGAAACAAGCTTCCTAGGACCGGTTTCTGGCATTTCAGCCGTCTTCAGCCAGGCTTGCTTGAATCCAGTGGCAAAGTGAGCAAGGGACTCACGTCTGAGCATACCCTGCCAACTTATGGCGAACAAAGCGGTACAAAAGGGGGTGGTGATGGACGGAGCATCAGAACCAATCAAACACTCACACCCAGTCAACAGATCTGGGTTTAATCCATCACCATTCTTTAGCCCACTCTGCCACCCCAGTTCAGACATGGCCATATGCAAATCAGTCTGACCCTGTGCCTCATGGGAACAGTCCAGCCCGAACTGCCAAGCCATGCCTTCCCTGGACCGGAAACAAGCTTCCTAGGACCGGTTTCTGGCATTTCAGCCGTCTTCAGCCAGGCTTGCTTGAATCCAGTGGCAAAGTGAGCAAGGGACTCACGTCTGAGCATACCCTGCCAACTTATGGCGAACAAAGCGGTACAAAAGGGGGTGGTGATGGACGGAGCATCAGAACCAATCAAACACTCACACCCAGTCAACAGATCTGGGTTTAATCCATCACCATTCTTTAGCCCACTCTGCCACCCCAGTTCAGACATGGCCATATGCAAATCAGTCTGACCCTGTGCCTCATGGGAACAGTCCAGCCCGAACTGCCAAGCCATGCCTTCCCTGGACCGGAAACAAGCTTCCTAGGACCGGTTTCTGGCATTTCAGCCGTCTTCAGCCAGGCTTGCTTGAATCCAGTGGCAAAGTGAGCAAGGGACTCACGTCTGAGCATACCCTGCCAACTTATGGCGAACAAAGCGGTACAAAAGGGGGTGGTGATGGACGGAGCATCAGAACCAATCAAACACTCACACCCAGTCAACAGATCTGGGTTTAATCCATCACCATTCTTTAGCCCACTCTGCCACCCCAGTTCAGACATGGCCATATGCAAATCAGTCTGACCCTGTGCCTCATGGGAACAGTCCAGCCCGAACTGCCAAGCCATGCCTTCCCTGGACCGGAAACAAGCTTCCTAGGACCGGTTTCTGGCATTTCAGCCGTCTTCAGCCAGGCTTGCTTGAATCCAGTGGCAAAGTGAGCAAGGGACTCACGTCTGAGCATACCCTGCCAACTTATGGCGAACAAAGCGGTACAAAAGGGGGTGGTGCTGGACGGAGCATCAGAACCAATCAAACACTCACACCCAGTCAACAGATCTGGGTTTAATCCATCACCACAAGTTGGCAGGGTATGCTCAGACGTGAGTCCCTTGCTCACTTTGCCACTGGATTCAAGCAAACCTGGCTGAAGACGGCTGAAATGCCAGAAACCGGTCCTAGGAAGCTTGTTTCCGGTCCAGGGAAGACATGGCTTGGCAGTTCGGGCTGGACTGTTCCCATGAGGCACAGGGTCAGACTGATTTGCATATGGCCATGTCTGAACTGGGGTGGCAGAGTGGGCTAAAGAACGGTGATGGATTAAACCCAGATCAGTTGACTGGGGGTGAGTGCTTGCAATGTTCAACACTCCGTCCATCATTTCCTTTGGTTTCTGCTTTGTTCGCCATCAGTTGGCAGGGTATGCTCAGACGTGAGTCCCTTGCTCACTTTGCCACTGGATTCAAGCAAACCTGGCTGAAGACGGCTGAAATGCCAGAAACCGGTCCTAGGAAGCTTGTTTCCGGTCCAGGGAAGACATGGCTTGGCAGTTCGGGCTGGACTGTTCCCATGAGGCACAGGGTCAGACTGATTTGCATATGGCCATGTCTGAACTGGGGTGGCAGAGTGGGCTAAAGAACGGTGATGGATTAAACCCAGATCAGTTGACTGGGGGTGAGTGCTTGCAATGTTCAACACTCCGTCCATCATTTCCTTTGGTTTCTGCTTTGTTCGCCATAAGTTGGCAGGGTATGCTCAGACGTGAGTCCCTTGCTCACTTTGCCACTGGATTCAAGCAAACCTGGCTGAAGACGGCTGAAATGCCAGAAACCGGTCCTAGGAAGCTTGTTTCCGGTCCAGGGAAGACATGGCTTGGCAGTTCGGGCTGGACTGTTCCCATGAGGCACAGGGTCAGACTGATTTGCATATGGCCATGTCTGAACTGGGGTGGCAGAGTGGGCTAAAGAACGGTGATGGATTAAACCCAGATCAGTTGACTGGGGGTGAGTGCTTGCAATGTTCAACACTCCGTCCATCATTTCCTTTGGTTTCTGGAGTGAAACACTGGGTACATGCAAGTCATACTCTGAGAGTTCCAAATCCAAAGAAGGGGACTGGTAAAGAGTATTTTGAAGAGTCAGATTCCAGTGATGAAGAAGATACAGAATCAGTGAGGAGAGAAGCAGAAAAAGCTTCAAGTGAACCACTGCGAGTAACAGAGAAGAGATCAGATTCTGTGAGAGAGCCTGAAGTTTCAAAAAGCAGCAGTGAAGGAAAAAGAAAGGAAAAGAGAAATTTCACAGAGATTACTCCTGAATCAGAAGAGGAGGAGATTGAAGAGCCACTTGAGATTATACTTGAAGAAGTAGGGTCAGAAGAAGATAGAAAGGGACAGATTGCGGAAGACCCCCGAGGAGGTGTAGGGAACATTCTTGATGAGCTAGGTGAAGGGACAAGTAGACAGCAAGAAGATTGCGTGTCGGAGACCCGAGGAGGGACAGAAGTAGGGAAGTCTCAAACAGTGGTGAAAGAATCTGTGGAGAAAAAGAAAGCTGCTAGAAAACGAAAACAGGAGGCACTTGAAACAGAATTGGATGAGAGTGAGAATGAACAAACAGAGGGTCGAGTTCTGAGAAAGAGAACTTGGATTGGAGAGAGAAGTAATAAAGAAACAAGGCCTAAAAAGGTTGTAAAAGGAGATCGTTGGCCTAACAACAGAGTTAAGAGGCTGAGATACAGAATAATAAGAGCAAATACATCAAAAGCAGAACAAGTGAATGAGATATCGAGTCAAAATTTAAAGACAAAGGGAGAAGAATCAAAAGAATCAAAGAAACCAGAGGAAATCAAACGGATAAGAAAACCTAACCAAAAGTATAGGTCGCCGGAATGGATGTATGTGACACTGCCTGAAGGTGAAGAGGTGGAAAGTCAAGGAAATCCAGAGGAGACCGTACGAGAAGTGGTTGAGAAACATACTGGTGAAATCCTGAAAATACTATTGACTGACATTGGTGAAGAGTCAGATACTGAGGATTTTGATGTTGGAGATCTAATACAATTTGACGTTGAAGAGAAGAATGATAAGTATCCAAACTGAATGAAAGAAAGATTCGCTTGGATTAAGTGAACGAAAAAATTATTTTGAAGAAACTGAAGAGATATCAGTAGTGGAGTAGTAGAAGCTAAGTCAAGAGATAAGGTCAACGTAGTAAAATGGCTAACATAGAGGATAATCAAAATAGATGTGCCTTCCTAAAAAGGTGGTGTAGGATGTGCTGCTGCTGTACTGGATTATTAATGCTTCTAAAGGACTTCGTCTTGAGGGACTTTACTGAGAGACCTGTCCTGACCCGTTCTGACATTTAGCTAGAATAGGTAACTATGAGAAAAATGATTTATTCTGATTTACTTTCTTTGACTAATTTAGATAAAGTACCATACTTTTGAATACGGTGTTGGCTATCATTTCTTGTCAATTATTGTGTACATTATTTGATTATTGTAGTATAGATTGTTTAGATTATGTATCAGGACAGTCATAATAATCAGATCTTATTGACCTCGATACAGATGCAGGGTGTTTAGGAGTTTTCCTCCCACAGGTTTAGTGCTGGTAGAGTATTTGAGCGTATGTTAGTGAAATGGGCCCTAGCGTATGATGAATGTATGTGCGTGTAACTGTGAGATTACTCTATCTGTGGTAGCGGGAGTATTATACACATCCTGATCTCTATCAGAAGCACACGGTATCCATGGCACTGTGGGGCTGCCGCCATGACAGGATGCCAACGCTCTCTTACCTGAGGTGTCCCACATGTTCAGCTCTATCCGCTGCTACCTAATCTCAAAGCTCGCGGTGTAGTTCTCAAAAACAGCAGGCATGTAGTTCTGAAAGACGGAGGTGATAGCACCTGCGAGTTAGTACACCACTTTGAATTTTACTTGTGTTGATGGAATATTATATTAATGATGTTAAAATGTAAATATTTTGCCGACTCATTGATCTTTTATGGTTCAGATCTTTTTATTAATTTATCCAGGAACAAATACTCTTACCTAAATCCAAAGGCCGACGAGGTAGAACAGTGGGAGAACAGAAGAAGGAGATAGGAGGTGAGGACGGGAGGATACCAGGTGGACTGGGAAAGGCGAGAGGGAAGCGATAAAATATCAGGGGTTGTCACCCAGGGAGCATCACCTCTTTTGCCAGAATTAGCTCTTTCGCAACGTATTCAGTGTCAGCAGGCTGGGTCTTTTAGTGCGTCATACCCACTGCGGTCAGTCTTTGTCTTGCTGATCAGGCATCCTGTTAGCCGGCGTACTCATCAGTATAGAGGACTAGTAAGTTCCCAAAAGTCCTGTGCCAAAGATTGGATGCATGGGCCCCTCATTTTGTCAAAGTGTAGCAACTTGTTCTGCAGGGAAGCAGTAAGCTTTTCCATCTCTGTGAGGTAGCACAGTTTATGAAGCAAGTCAAAGTGAGACGACAATGTATCGGTGCCCCATTTGGTTTTGATGACATGTTTAGCCCCACACAAAGCCAAAACCCATTATTATTGCCTTCCCTTTGTTAGAGTGTAGAGAGTGTGTTGGGGCATTGGTGAGGCTCAGTAGGACGTAGCTAGAAAGACAGGGTATATCTGTTGCAAACACTTCATTGATATCTTTCAGACGGCCTACAAGTAGTGTTTGAGCTTGGGACAGAACCAGAGGAGATGAATCAGTGTGTCTGGGTGGCCGAAGATTTGTTAACAGCCATTAGGACGGTTGAGGTTCCATTTCACCTTCTGGCTGGATTGTAGTACCAATAGTGTGTCACCTTAAGCATTGCTTCTTTTCCCGAGCCACAGAATGATGTGTACACTTTATGGAAGATGTCAGTCCATTTCTTTAGGATAAAGTGAAAGTCCAGCTCAGCTTCCGAGCTGTGGGGCTAGAATAGTTGCACAATTCCGATGTTTTGAATTGTGTACTCAGACCCACCTTATCCAGTATTTTCACAGAAAAAGGCAAGCGCACTCGATCAAATGCATGGCCTCTGTCAATTGACAAGACAAGTGTTGGGACGCACTCTACAATGAACGTGTGTCTGTCTGTCAGTCTCTCAGACACCCTAGAAGAGAAAGCTGCACAGTGGGAAAGGTTATGTTTGTGACTGGTTGTCTTTGTCTTTATCGATTTAGAGATTTGGGGAAGACACCTTGGACTGTTTCTGCAGGACAGTAGGTTGAAGAAAGAGGTAGGTCTTAGTTTTGGGCTGATGATCAATAAGGCAGGAGTTGGGGAAACTTGTGAGTCTTGAGTTGGTAGGTTGGGTGTTGGCTGGAGATCCTTGAGTTGTTCTCTGAACAGTAGCAGGTTGGATGGGTTTTGATGCTGATGCTCTACAGGAAGTTTGTTACAAGGGCTGTTGTCAAACATTAAATGGATCAGCCCTCTGCGGAGTATTTTAAAGTGAGTTATTGGGAAGGCGATGTGGGGTTGGAACACAGCTTATTTTTTGGGGTGATTTTGTCCTTGATCGATAGTGGTGCTTATCAGTAAATGGCTTTGTGAGGTAATGGCGTGGAGGTTGAAAAATCAGCAAGAGCGAGTTGTTAGCATTCAGGAAATACAACAATGGGCTGTTTAAATACATCTGTCCAAGAATGGTAACAGGCAGTTGCATGTGTTAAAAACCTTAGCCCTGCCTGGTCTTTACAATTTATTGTCAGAGTGTGAACACCAATGAATTAGCAAAATTAAAAGGCAGCAGGGAGAGATTCCAAGACCAGGTTCGCGGTGGACAGGTGGACAGATGGAGAACAACGGCGGCTGTGGTTGAAAACAGCGGCACTGGCAGCGGCAGCGCAGTTGGGGAGGACAGAGGAGAGCCGGGTGGACATCTGCGGTAAGTGGCAAGGCGGCCGCAGCGAGTGTGAGGCAGAGGTGGTACTGCCAGCAAGTTTGCTGTGAGCCCCTGCTGTTTGCCTCGCTTGCCCTAGCTCTTGTTCCACCTGTCCTACTCCTCTATTCCCCTGCAGCTCATTCTGGTGCTCTGGTCGTGACAGTAAAAACCAGACCAGACCATTCAACCGTTAGTATTCAAGGAAAGACAGAACAAAAGTAGAGCACTTAACCATTCAACTACTCAACCACCTGGCTACTACAAGTCAATAAGTTAGAGTTAGAGTAAAAGCTAAAGCAAGACGCTTGGGGCCACTGGGGGAGTTCAAAATCAAGATCAAAAATTAAGGCCAAATTAAACCTAGGAGCGCATAAAGCAACCAAGACTACCAAAATCAAAAAGTAAAAATTTTTATCGCCTCACCCCAGGACACGGAGGCGAAAGGTGGCATCAAGGTAAAATAATTCAATGCGTCCAGGGCACCCATGCTCAAATAAGTTAACTGGTGAGCCCACAGCGGAAACAAATAATGAAAAAAAAAAATCATTATTAATTAAAATCCATGCTAATAAATCACCATGAGATCAGGAAAAGCCAGGGGGGCGACAGGCACCCAGCAACAGAAATCAAAAAAGGAGGCAGAGGATCAAACAGTAATGGAAAACATCTGTAAGTCACAGCAAAAGGATCAGGTACTGAACTCAGAGGCGGATCTGGAAGCTGACCAAGACCAAGAAAAAGACCGGGAGAGCAAAACCGATAACACCCAAAGAAACAACCGCACCCCTGTTACTTCCACCTGCTCCCCCTCCAAAGCAAGTAATAAAACTAAGAAGCGGGCTCTTATAACAGATTTCTTAACAGTATGTCGGAGTTTATCCCCGGGGAAGCAAAAGGCTCATAAAGTATTCATGGAAGGAATAGATGCTAAGAAGACCAAGGGGCCCAGTTCAGATATCTCAGGCAACGAGACACACAAAGAAAGCATCAGTAAAACAGCAAACAAGGAAGGCAAAGAGCATACGGATCTCAATTTTACCTTATTAGAAGACCTAAACTGTGCCAATTCCACACAGGACTGTCGGAGCATACTCACCGTCCATCAAGGACCTCATCAACAGACTGTTCATGTAGAAGCCCATAACGATACAGGATTAATCCAGGAGCCCATCTCGAAACAAATGACTTGCCAGGTTCAATGCCATCAGCAACCACAAAACGCACAGCAGTGCCCTGAAGTGATGAGCCCGGAGGATTACTTGGCACTCTGGCAGAATAGCATTGAAAGCCCCCGCGCATCACCATATTTAGCGGCAGACCCCGAACCTGCTGACCAGTTCGGGGGACAAACAGTGCATGGGCAAGTTCAACCCTTCATCAACTTGAAAACACCAATTAACCAATTTCAAATAGCGCCGCAGTCGGAGCAAGCACTATCTCAACAAAAGGAAATGAAGCCAGTGCCATATGATTCCTATGAGGCCGAACAATTCAACCTAGTTAACCATCCAGAAACACAAAATTCACCAGCGCAACACCAAAGCACTAACAATCAAGGCGGACAACACCCAACGGAACAACAAGAAGGGACACCAACAGGACCATTTTGGAATCAGTTATTAGGCATTATGAAAACGATTGATTCAGCTATGACTTATCATGCCGATAAGCTGGACACTCAAGTCGACATATTAAATGTCTTAGCATTGTATGTTCAGGGGATAGAACAAAAACTGCACGATCTAAACACCATGATAACAAAGGTACAACATGCAGAGAACATCACACACCACATGTGCCACTGTCATCAAATAATTGATAAGCTTGCAACTGTCCCAAACATAATGAGAGAGCTACTGGGGGCAGTAAGGGGAACACAACCCAACTTCATAACACCAGTAGAAAGAGATCCCCAAGAAATAAATAGAATTAGCAGGGACATACCCAATACAAATAATAAATCATCAAAAAAAGAAGAAACGAACGATCAAGAAGGCGAATGTAGTAATTCACCCGTCGCTTTACGGTCTGAACAACTAGAAGAACAGCTACACTTAGCAAGTTCACCGTCAACTCTTAACTTAAGCAACATATCAAAGGAAGTTGTAGAAATTAAGGAACAAATAAGCTTGAAAACATCCCTTACTAAGCAGGAACTGAAACGCCTAAGGAAAGCAAGGAAAATTGAATTAAACAAAGCCATTCCACACGCATCGCTGACATCCATTCAGATAAGACAAGATAAAGATGACGAAAGCATCAGCGACATAGTTAGCGCACTGGACCATTACAACCCGGTAATAAACGAGGCTGCCACTTCAACAAACCACAAAGTCCAAAAAAAGGAAAACTCATCAATAAGCAAACTATATGACATATTTAAACCCTTGATCAAGAAAGAACAAAATATTGTTATAAGTAAAGAAACTGTAAAAATAGACACAACCCAAACATCACAGGATTCAAAGATAAAGACAAGTAGATCGGATGTAGCATCAAGTGGGAAAGGATCTATACAGGTGGGAACGGTTAATAACGAATTTAAAATCAACCCACTGTCCCAGAGGCCGAGAGAGGTTATTGAAAGCACACAACAAGATCAAGCCAAACATACCCACCATTACGAACTACAACATCTAGATCCAATAAAAACATCAAAAGGGTCCCCGAATGATCACATAACCATACAACCGTTTACCGCTCAAGGCCAGCTAGAACTGGTCCCACACTATAAATCAAGGGGATCCCATGACATACTGAACCGAACCGCTATAATAAGGTTACTCAAATCACTTCCAGCCCTGAGACATATCACATCTAGGGACTTGGAAAGAATTGAATTTAAACCCAACCCTAACCAAACAGGGCCCGAAATAACAATAGCCACTTGGATAGATTACTCCGTCATCGATCAGATCTTGAGACTAGGGGTGGGCGGAATTTGCGTAATCGCGTTACGCAAATCTCCGCGAAACGGTAAAAAATCTCCGCGAACACGCAGAAATTCCACGAACACGCGGAATTGCTTGTTCGCGATACTTTCTTCCTGTTCGCGATCGCTGTTTGCGTGCTCGGGGTGAAATATCTCGCGAACACGCATATTGAGAACGCGAACAAGCAAAAAATTTGCGAAGTCGCGGAACGCAGATTTTTGGACAATTTCGCGTTCTCCGCGGAACGCGAAATTACCCAAATTTCGCAAATTCCGCGAACGGAGCGGAATTTACCGCCCAGGCCTACTTGAGACACAAGGAGATATTTGCATCATGGGGAATAGAATTAAAAAAAGTGGAACCTCCCCACTTTCCTAGCCCCCTACAGCATCCCCATAGCACAGAGGGCGTATTAAAGGGAGCAAAAGGCCCTGAGAACTCGGATCAAACGCAGGATGATCCTCAATCTATAAGACAACTAACAATTACAATTTTACACTCAGAAACAGCTAGTAAAAAGGACATTCAGCTTTGGAGACCTCCAAACACACATCAAGGAGCAGCATGAAGAAAAAAAACCTATAAAAATTCAAACACTTTGCAGAACTGCAAAATCTGCTCCTGGAATGTGAACGGCCTAGCCTCTAAAAAACATAATATCGACTTTGCTAACTTCATCCTACAGTTTGATATACTGTTACTGCAAGAAACCTGGCAGATAATTCACACACCAATTGTAGGTTATAAAGAACATCTCATCCCAGCCAAAAAGGAGTCAATATATGGAAGAGCCAAAGGTGGCCTATCAATTTATATTTCAACAGAAATGTTATGGGAAGAAGAAAACATCGATTTAGACTCTGACTGGATGCAATGCCTCAAACTTACAGTTTCAACTACCTGCACCCTGCTAATTCTGAACATTTACATGCACCCAGATTACAAGCAAAAGGGGAGAGATATTCAGCTAGTGGTTGTAGTCATCAAAACCTTAAAACTAATTTACCCACACGCCAATATAATATTATCTTGGGACTTCAACATGAATCTGATGCATGCCCAAGAGCAACACCTAACCCCTAATATAAAGGTTATGAATGCAAACACAACTAGGCGTGACACTTTGGGTAAGAAATGCACCGCATTACTAAACAACCAGTCACTGTATACACTAAATGATCGAGGCCCCCAAGACAGTCCGGCAGCTTTCACTAGAGTGACGGCAAAAACAGGAGTAACCATCGACTTCACTCTAGCAGACCCAGATCTATTTTCACTCATTACGAACTTTCAAATAATCGAAAGAGCAGACAGCGATTATTATCCTCAAACCTTTACATTAATCAATATTCGTGAAAAGCCCCGGTCAATTACTGGTCTCACACAATTCACCAAATTGCACAATTTAAATCGATTAACATGGAATAACAACACTGTAGTAGCAATTATGGAGCACTGCTCGGCCTCATTGGCCGCTACCGACTGAACTCCACTAAGGATTCAAGCCTGGGAGTTACTTATTATCAGCCTGAACAGAAAGTTCTCACAAAGTGTTAGAAACAAAAATTCGGCCGGGACAAGTGGGTCAGCATGGTATACTCACGCCCTAAGGATAAAAAAAAGACAATTAAATAAAGTTCTTAGACAAACACGAACTCATGGTCAACAACCTTCTCGGCAGGCTCTGATCACAGTCAAACAAATGAGAAGCGACTTAAAAAAAGAAACTAGTGCAGCAAAATGCACACACAACGAATAACTTTGGATAAAAATGCTTCACGTCAGCCGACAACAAAAGCTCAAAAGAGTTTTGGGCCCAAATCAACGTTTTATTGAATGGAAATAATCGACATTATCACTCTGACATAACTGAGCATGCATGGAGAGCCCATATTGAGGCTACATTTAACACTCTGAAAGCCCTTGGGACCACTGTAAAAAATGACACACTGGAGGTGAGAAGGGTCAGCGCCAGTACCTCTAGTGATATTTTTATTAGAGAACATCGGACGGCCGAGACACCAAAACCAATTTTCCAGGCCCAAAATTCCATCATTTGCAAATTAAACTCGAACGATCATAATAACCCCCAAGTGAAACAACTAGTAGGTAAATCTCAGCGAGAACTACCCGAAATACTAGGGTTAGATCAAACAAGTCCTGACTTACAGATTACACAAAAACAAGTACTGTACGTCATAAAAAAACAAAGGTCTGATGGCGCGCCGGGACCAAATGGCTTGCCCAACGCTTTATTTAAAAAATAATCCAGCATTCTGGTCACATCACCTATCATTACTGTTCGCAAACATTTTGGAATCCCACTCAATCCCAGACTCTTGGCGAGGAAGTATACTACTCCCAATATTTAAATCAGGGGCCCGCTCGAATCCTTCCAACTATAGGCTAATAGCGCTTATTGACGTTGAGGCAAAAATTTACACCGCAAATTTGCTGAAAGACCTGGAGAACTGGGCTGACAGCATCAAACTAATCCCCAATACACAAACAGGCTTTCGAGACGGAATGGGCACTTTAACTAATTTATCTGCCGTCACGTTATTGGCCAATCAAGCCATCGCCAACTCCAAAGTTCTGTATGCGTGTTTTGTGGACCTTAAGGCAGCTTTTGACAAGGTCCCCAGACAAGCGCTGTGGGCAAAAATGAAATCTTGGGGAGTTTCGACAAACCTATTGAAGGCAATCATTAACCTTTACTCTAAAACCTGGGTTCAAATAAAAATGGGAGACGGCCGATCCTCAACAAACAAAATTACCACTACCAACGGCCTAAAACAGGGTTGCGTTCTAGCCCCCTCTTTATTTAATATATATACAGCAGATTTAGACAATAATTTACGCTCGACACTAGGGGACCCCCCATAATTGGGGGACGTGAGAATAGTAAGTCTGCAATATGCCGACGACATTGTGCTGTTATCCCAAACGCCACGCGGCCTCCAACGTCTGATAAACCAACTAGCAGCATACATAGTCTCAAATCAACTGGACATAAATCTTAAAAAAACAAAAGTCATGTGTTTTGCGAACTCACAAAAAAAGATACCAAAATTCAAATGGACGATTAAAAACAATTGCCTGGACCAGGAGGGAACATATGAAAACTTAGGAATAACTTTGGATCACCACCTTAATTCTAAGCTACATTTAGAACAGCGGAAAACAAAAGCTAAACAGCTATTATTTGCATTTAAAACCCTGCAAAATAAACTCAGCGACTGCTCGACGTCCCACCTATTAAAAGTCGTGGTGGCAACATTTTTACCCTCGATCGCATACGGCTCAGAACTCCAAAACACAAAGGATGCAACAAAACTGAACACCGCCCAAACTAGTCTCTTTAAAAACCAATTTTAAATTCCGTGCCATATTTCTCAAGCACTGATTAGACTAGAATTTGGGTTAAAAAACCAGATCCCGTCAAGACAAGGAGGGCTGGTAAAATACTATTGGAGAATGCGGGCAGCAGAGGAAGGGTCTTTGGCACACTACTGCTGGCTGGAGGTTTAAAGGCAATCTAGATTGAACAACTCTGTTTATCCAACTCTAAGGCAATCGATCGAAGCTTTAAAGTTAGAGGAAGCTTGGCACACAATCCTATCCTACCAGGAGTTTAAACGCACAGTCAACAAAAAGATCAATCTGACATCTCAAGAAATGGATAAAGCATTATTGACTACAAAAACCAACGCATGGATTGTGTTGCCAACATACAAAACGTTAAAACCTCAATCATACCTGTTCGACCATTTCGCAAATCGCATGAAGCAGCAGCTGATTTTATTGAGAAGGGGAGTTTATCCAACTAAAGACCTAATCCCAAAATGGAAACGGACTTGGCCCTCAATGGTCTGTCGTCTCTGTGGGCAAGGAGATGAAACGTTACTCCACTTACTCTGCATCTGTCCAGTTTTATTACTCAAACGAAAAGAACTGTTGCGGCCAATATTGAAAAGACAATAAATAAGGACTTGCAGATCTGCCATAATAAAATGTTTAGGAGGTTCAAAAACACAACTGGCATGCAAAGCAATAAAGTTTTTGAGTATAGCTGCAACTAAACTTGAAATGAGCGATAGAGAATCTGCACCGGCAAAGCAAGTATAGTGACAATATGCAGCCAACTATTTTGCATTCTACCTATAAAATAATGCACTTAACAGCTGGACTCAAAATCACAAGATTGAAGGCACTAATGCATATTGTTTAAAAAAAAAAAAAAGTTTTTATTCTTTATTTTATGAGAAGCTGTTGAACAATCCGCTTCTTGCATATGAATTTTAAGTGTTTTAGCGGTTAAGCCACTCTTTTTATGATTTAAATCAAATCAATAAAGTATTTATTCAGGAATGTCACAGCAGATGGAAAATGTTGATAAACGTACTCTGACCATAAGAAAAGTGTGCATCCCATTTAAGCCAATGTGCTGACCTAATAGATGCACCTCATGCAATATACTCTTTTTTACCTTTTCCTATGTTGGAATATGCCTGGGGGATTTTGGGAGTTGTGTCAATGTGGATGTCTCTGGGTATGAGGTATTGACCTGGTGGGGGATCTTTTTCTTGTTTGCATAAGAGTCCACAACAACATTGCAATGTCACTGTACCGAATACAACGAGAATGAGGTATGAGTGATAAGGGAAGTGAAGGGGTTTGAACAAGGCTATTATACATGGCCCAAAACACAAAAGTGCTTGTGGTGGGTCAGAGGTAAGAATGTGTCCCCAACTACAGCAAAATCCTCTCCTCCATCAGTGGCCTTTTTGTATGTGTGTGTGTGTGTATGTAGATGGAGAGAGACAGAGACAGAGACAGAGATACAGAGACACAGAGACAGAGAGACAGAGAGACAGAGACAGAGGGAGAGAGAGAGAGATTGATTCAAACAATGTAATCAAACAGCACCGATTTGCTACAAAAGGTAGTTGGACAATTGAATGTGTTTGTCAAGGTGCAGTGTCTGCTTGTTCTGTGTCGTCACCCAATACATTGAACAGCTGTAGTGGTGGGCACTACGGGAGCCAGGACAAATAGCGCTGGGGAACAGGCATCATCTGGCCTCTCTGGAGACACCAGTGAAGACTCTGGAGTAAACAAAGACAACCTTTGAGGCTAGGGGTTCTGGGAGACTATGAGGAAGAAGAAGGGCAATAAGGTCTGTACAGGATTGATGAAGAGCATAGTGATAGATAAGAATGCACTGGAAGCGCTAACCAAGGGACCCAGCAAGAAAGTATGAAGGAAAGAAATCACAAGGTGCTATAGGGACAAGGTCAGCTGGGGTATAAAACAGGAAAAGAGAGGTAGGGAATTGAGAGGGTGAGAAAATGGACGAAGGGAATATAAAGCAGATAGCTTAAAAAGAGCAGAGAAAGGGAGAGAAATACTGCACAGGAGATAGGAAAAGCATAGTGGAATGATTTGGACGGGATGGGAGAGAAAAGTGATAGAGAATAGAAAGAAACAGGCTGGGGTGACAATGAAGAAAAGATAGGATGCTCAGAAATAATGGAAAGGAAGAGATAGAAAGCCAGAGGGAGGAAGATGGTGTGAAAGAGAAGGAGCAGTGGATGCACTTTTGGCAAAACCGAATGAAGAGTGGGCCCAATGTTGCATATCCTGACAGAAGTCTGCATTAGGAAGCCCACCTAAAATAGGGCAAACTTCCCCAGCGTACTGATGGCAGGGACCCTGTAGTGGATAGACCACCACCTATAATAGACTGCAGGCAGACTAAGCCCAACTGTTAACTCCACCATCCAGGGTTACTTATAACGGCCGTATTGGTACCAGTGGGGTAGCAATAGCCCCTGCAGTATGGCGGGTCGCTGGCCTGAGAGATCTTGAGTGGCGCGGTCTTTTTGTGATCTCTTATCTATTTGTATGCCATGTTTGACCAAATTATTATTGGAGGTCCTAACCTGTGTCCTGCTCCTGATCCCCAACCACCATGTTATACTTGTTCATTTATCGAACATCATATACCTAATTACTTGAAATGTATAACTCTTGCACCTGAATATCTATGTTAATTTATATATCTCACATGATGTTTCATTATCTTCTATATACTTGTTTGCCATGTATTATGTATATCTATTCTGATTTGTATATCTCACATGATGTTTCATTATCTTTCATCTACTTGTTTGCCATGTTTGCTATGTTGTATCTTCTCTATTAAAGCGCTCTGATACCTCTGGGTCTAGACAGGACTATATAAAACTTTTACAAATAAAATAGAAGACATCCCTGCAATAGAAGCCACTAGAAATGTGATATACTAATTGAATTCTCCTATTTCCAACAACATGAAATAAAACTAGTTCCACTAATGGATTATCTTGAGGATACTTGGGTTGGTCACCTGCATCGATTAGGTCACAGAAACCATCAAAAATATCTACCTTAACCGATCTGGCATACAGATGTATACAATGCTAGAGACAAGGGCATATAACCCACCACAGAGACAGAAACTATACTTTTGTATCTTATGTCAATGCCTCCAGGTCCAGGCTGGACTACTTCCTAACTTCTCATGCAGTCTCCTCATCTTGTACCACTGCTCCATTTTTGGGAGAGACATCTCGAAACACTCAATAGTGCTAGAGCTGGAACTAGGTCATGTTATGCTGTCACCCAAATGCTAGAGGAAGACTGGGGTGCGAAAAGACAAAAGGCGGAACACTTGTTAGCAGAAAAATTTAAATAAAGCAAAGCTTGTTATATATACAAACTCTTATGTTTGCCTGTACCATGCACGAGTGGCTCATTCAGTTCACGTTTTAAATTTGCATTCTGGTAGTTGAAGTCTTATTTATACTATTAAAAATTAAGATCTACAAATACTAGAATGTAAAGCCTGTACAGGATTAGCCTCTCATATATGAATCTGGGAAACCCAAGAACTCTGCATAACCCTGGACCGTAGGATTACTTGAGCAAATGCTACTTTTTTTTGTAAACTCTTTTTGTTGAAACACATCATACATTTACGGAGTATTGTGGCGCGGAGATTCTGGCCTTACATTTTGTTAACAAATCAGCATACAAGATAACTGTGAAGTATAATCAACATTTGGTCTTCCCCATTGAAACGACCCCACTTCCCCAATCCCATAGAACGACTAGTCACTGGGCTGTTGCAGTTTTACCATGTGCACACGCTACTCTACCCCTGAGTGCCTATGAGGGATGAGTGGATGACGTTGTGTTGGGGGCTACCTATTTATTTATAGCCTTCTATATGTTTGCCATTTACTCCAGACATGTTCCCACTTTTTAGTGCAGCCCCTGCTTGCATATACAGTTTTCTCAGCTAAGCTACACCAATTCATAACAGACTTCCAATCCTCTATTTTTGGTGGAGCCGCCACCCCCCAGCATCTTGTAACGTTTTGTTTTGCCACTACCGCTGCGAGGGATAGCAACATTTTCCTGTATCAAGGCCATGCTTCGTCTCCCATGATATGTAATAGGAACCATTTGGGTTAGATTGGGACCGGCTGACCTACTATGCTGGTCATAATCCCTCCTATCCCTTGCCAATATTTCTGGATGGATGGACACTCCGCTGGCATTGGTTTGTCCCCGAATGTCCTATATGATGTAATAACGTTTTAGCATAGTACATCTGGTGTAGTATTTTAAGTTGCATCAATCTGGATCTTATTGATACCTCCCTAGGACTTTGTAGTGGCTTCACCCATTCATCCTCATCTAGGTTGCCCAGGTCACCCTCCCTTGCGGTCTTTCATGGACCCATATTATCAGAAGTGTTGTGTATAATTTTTTTGTATATTAGTGATATTGCTTTTGGATGCCAGCGGGTCTGTGAGTAACCGATCTTCTAAGGGAGAGGCTTCTGCTAGTACTTCACCTTCAATAATGTGAGCCCTGAGGGCACGGACAAGCTGTATGTATCACAACCACTCATCCTTTCCCAATTTGTATTCTAGCTGTAGTGTTTTATATTTAATATAGGCATGATCTCTCCATACATCCCCGAGTCTCTCCGGGCCCAGTAGCTCCCACTTACTAAAGTTCTTCAGTTTGTTAACCTGGGAAGTCCTGCATTGTCCCAGAGTGGGGTCATTTGTGTCCCAACTCAGGTATTTGTTAACTGTGCTCCATACTGATATTACTGTGTGAGAGTGGGTAGGCAGCTCTCTTTGTTCCCCTCGAATTGTAGAGTAGTGAAAGGCACCCCTCTTCCCCAATCATCACCCTATCCACCCTCCATGCTGGATCAGTTCGGTCGCCAAACATCCAGTCGTTGACAGTAAACAATTGCGATGCCCAATAATAACTTTTGATGTCTGGAAGTGCTAAGCCCCCTCATAGACTCCCCTCTGTAGTTTACGAAGCACCTCTGTCCCAGAGCAGGGAGCGTACCTAGGCCGCCACCCTCTGAAAGGAGGTTATGGGTATTGCATAGGGCATGTTTTGGAGGGTATATAGGAGTCAAGTCAGTGGCATCATTTTATATGAGGCTGCACGGCCCATCAAAGTGTGGAGTAGGGGTGGGCGGAATTTGCGAAATTCACTTTCGCAAATTATCACAAAAATGTTAAAAATCTCCACAAACACGCGGGAATATCGCGAAGATGCGGAAGTTTTTTTCCCGCCCGTTTGCGGTATTTTCTGCGTGGTCGCGGCTCGCCAACTTACCCATGCGGTTGCTCGCGGGCACGGCCATCTTGTTTTCACTTGTCTCGCGATGCATGATCGCGAGAAGAAAGAAGTGATCGCGCGACGAATGACGTTACTGCGGGCGCGAACTGACGCGAGACAGCGCAAATGGCTACCAACAATCCAACATCTCGTGGAGAACGCGACCGGATCAGGAAAACTTGTCGGCGAACGCGGGGATTCAGGTAAGGCGATCGCACGCATGCCAGAATGTATTATTTTACAGCGCGAGCAAGCAACAAATTTCGGATTGGGGAAATTTTGACATTTTCGCGCTCTCCGCGTAACGTGAAAATGTCAAATTATCGCAATTTCCGCAAGCGGAACTGAATTATAGCCCAGGCCTAGTGTGGAGTAGCGATCGCCACTGTTTCACGTCTCTTATGAATTCATCCAGCTGGGGTATTAGGTTCAGCTGGTGGAATTCATGTGGATCTCTGGTCACCCTAATGCCCAAGTGTTTGAAGTTCCTTGTCTCTATGGGAATGTTGCATCGGGAGGTTACGCTGGGGGTGATCCCTGTTAGTGGGAATAAGAGGGATTTGTCCCAGTTGATCTAGTAACCCGATTAATCTCAGTAATTTCGAAATATTGGGAGTATTCTGTTCACTGATTGAAGTGGCTTGAGTACATATAATAAAATATTGTCTGCGTAGAGAGAGATGCGCTCCTCCCACTCCCCCCGCCCCCCATTGGAATGCCCCAAATCAGGGGTCTTGCCAGATCCATGCCGTCAGCTGCTCCAATGGTAAGGCAAACAGTAACAGTGAGAGGAGGCAACCCTGCCTCGTTCCCTTCTCTAGGAGGAACGCCCTGGACACCATGTCATTAAGTCATACTCTTGCCAACAGCCTGTAATAGAGTAGTTTTACCCAGCTGATAAATTTGTGACTGAACTCTAGGTGCCCCAGAACTGCAAAGAGATAGTCCCACTCTACACTATCAAAGGCCATTCTGGCGTCCAATGACAGGAGTGCAGCTGGGTTTGACGCTTCCCCACCCGTCAAGTGAAGGACCCCGAACAAGCACCTTAGGTTAAGTCTGGTGCCCCATGCGGCATAAATCCAGACTGATCTGGGTGTATTTGGGTAGTTATCACCCTACAGAGACGCATGGAGAGGATTGTGGCTAGCACTTTCACTTCATAGTTCAATAAGGAGATAGGCTTGTAGGAACCACAGTCTGTTGGCGGTTTCCCTTCTTGGGGGATGACCACTATCAATGCCGTCCTTTGGTCACTGGGGAGAGCTCCATCCTCCTGCGCTTCCGTGAACATGGCTCGTAGGTGATCTGTTGTTTTACTCAGTGTACATTTGAACGGCTCCACCGGAAGGCTGTTGGGCCCTGCTGCGTTCTTCTGGATGGCAGTGCACTGGTTGCACTATTAAGTTCATCTATCATTAGATCGCCCTCCAGCATTTCCCTGTCAGCTTCTGCTAGATGGGGTAAACCTATATTCCTCAGGAACTCCCTGCATTCCTCTTCTGATCTTTCCATTGTAGAGGAATATATTTCCTCATAATAGGTAGCAAATGCCTCTGATATTTCCTCTCCAGTTTGAAAGTGTTGTCCTTCCTTGTAAATTATCTCTGGGACCCATCTACTCCTAACTAGTTTCTTATCTACCCATGCCAGACGTTAGCCACCTTATCCCCCACCTCATATAGCTTATGTTGTGTGGTCAGGGCTTGCACTCTCGCACTATCTTCTAAAATATTTTTCAATTCTTTCTGCTTTAATTTTTGTCGGTGATGGAGTTCCCGAGTGTTGTTCAGGTCCTCTACGAGGCTGTTCTCTAGGTTAAGAATCTCAGCCTCCAGGGTAATACTCTTCAACTTCGCCTCTTTCGGGGATGCCCCTATCTTTTCCTGTAGCTGCCCACTCAGCACAGTTTTAAATGCTTCCCATAATGTAATGTCTGAGTCCACTGATCCCACATTCTCACTGAAAAAACGTTTGACCCCTTTCCTAGTCTCTATGCAAATTCCTTGTCTTTGAGATACCAGGGATCTATCCTCTGAGGTAGGGTGTCGGTTTTTCGTGGGCCTCTCAGGGTTACCTCTACTGGAGCCTGGCCTGACACTCCTCGTGTCACAAGGTTGGCATCTATGAGTTCGCCCCAGCCACCATCATGCGTGAATAAGTAGTCGAGTCTAGATAGGCTCCCATGGGCTGCCGACATGTGCGTATACTGTTTAATGAAGGGGTGTTGACTTCTCCATATGGTAGTGAGACCTAGTGCAAGCAGGCAGTCTCCCAATTTGCCCACTCTTCTTCCCGTGGTGGATCCCCCATCACGTCCATGTCGGTGGAGATTATATCATTCGTGTCGCCTCCCATTACCAGGTGGCCCTCAGGGAGCTCCAGGAGTGTGTTCCCGAGTGAGTCTAAGGTGGATGTTTGTAATCCCGGTGGTGAGTATATGGAACAAAAATTGAGCCGTCGCCCCTCCCAGTAGCTGCTCACTGCAACATATCTACCCAGTAGATCTGTTCACACCTTATCCCTTCAAAATGGGAGTGAGGTCCTACATAATATGCCCACACCCCTAGAGCCTGTAGTGTAACCTGAGTGTTCAAGGAGGATATAGCTGAAGTGATCAGTGCCATGCATCGATTCCCACGAAGATGCGTTTCCTGCAATAAAATTACGTCTGGGGAGTGACTGTTAATGAACTGCAACACTACAGTTCTTTTAATCCTATTGTTTAACCTCTTTACATTCCAGGACCATATTCTGATTTTCTTTGTTTGGGTACCATGGGATTCCGGCATATTTATGTATTTCCCTACCTAAATCGCTCGCCCGGACTTCTCTATCTTCCATTGTAATGAGGTTCATGTTGTGTTGGGAACTACATTGGTTGATTTGTTTTGTGTGAGCACACCAAAAAAAAAATGTAACACAACAATCATAACATCCCCCTAAATAACAATGATTCCCCCTCCCTGCTTCCTTGCTAAATCGGCTATTCATGCCCCAACTTCCTGACCTACAGAGAGCCTGTCGCCCTAATAAATGTTTACCCTTGTCACACTATGTAAGGGGTGTTCCTCGGCCACGGTTAATACTGCTACCAAACCTTTCGCCCCCACGTATTGCATTGTCTTTGAGGTAGCAGAACTGTGTCCCCTTTTTGAATTTTTAGGTAAATAGTGGGCGGTTAATTGCCACAATGTCTTTCTTGTCCCATCAAAGACCAGAGGAGTGCGAGGCACCCCAGCCCAGGCTTGTCTTATTTCCGATGTAGGATATCTCACCTTTCTCTGTGCCCCCCTCAGCTTATTCAGCGTGTCTCGTCCCCATTATGGCAGCACTCGGGGGTACTCCCAACCTCGCTCTGGTCTGTATAAGACATCGTCTTTTTCTCTTGGAGTGGTTCCTTTCTGGGGGGTTGGTGTCCTTTGTCCCCTCCAGCCAGTCCTATGCCTCTTCTGGTGACGTGAACTGCCATGTCTTGCCCGCTGCCATTATACAGACTCTTGCCAGATACAACATCATATATTTTATTTCCCTCTCCCTCAACTCTTGTTTTACCCCCTCAAAGCTCCAAACTTGCTTTTGTACTTGTGAAGTCTGGGAAGTAATGGATTTGGGCGTTTTTTATATTTTTATTTCTCCTTTGGATCTCGCCGCCTGAAGAATAGTATCTCTGTCTCGATAATTGAGTATCTTCACAATTATCGTCTGTGGGGGTGCCCCTGGGTTGGTCTGGGGCACCGGGGCCCGATGTGCCCTTTCAATCTATAAGAATTTTGACAGCCTTTTTGGTCGCAGTATGTTAGTTATGAAATCTGTGAGAAACAGGCCCACGCTCTGTCCCTCTGCCCCTTCCGGGACCCCCACCACCCGGATGTTATTTCTTCTTACCCGTTCCTCCTGATCTTCAATCCTGGCAGCCATGATCTTTGCCTGATGCGTCAGTGTTTTTACTTGCTTTTCTAGGCGTTTTGACGTAGTTTGCAGTTGAATGATTTGGGTGTCAGCCGTTGTAAATTGTTCAGTTAATTTCTGTAGGGCCGCTCTTATCAAGGTGACCTCCATTGTCACTGAGTCAATTTTGGGCTCCAACATACCTTTGAGGTCTACAATGGCGGCCATGATCGCTCCCAGTGAGGGCTCTTCCACTCCCTCTCTCTCACCCATCAGGGAGGTTTGGGAATTGCATAGTTATTCATCTTGTTGGTCTGACAGCTCCCTGTTCATTTTGGCTTCACCATTATATCCCTCTGTGTTGTACTGAGGATGTCTCTCCCACTGGGTATTTTCGGTTTGGGCCCCAGAAGAATCAACGCCTTGTATGGTGTTGTACTGTTGTGTCCCAGTGTTCTTCTTCTAGAATTTTGTCAGTGTGTGAGGAGACGGGCTCTCCTCCCAACCTCCCCACACCAGGTCAGTACTTTAACGCCCTGGATCTTCAACGTGATTTTACGTGGCTATCAGGAACCACTGCCCCACTGTTTCCTTGTCAGGTGGGGATTCCTGCCTGTCCAGCACTTCGCTAAATATGTTTCCCCTCACCTTCACTCCAGCTCAGTCTGCCTGCCGGCGGTTCCTCCTCACGCCGGGGGCCAAGGATTGTGCTGTGTCCCGTCACCACCGCAGGCCTCTTCCAGACACACACCCGGTCTTGGGCCAGGAGCACCCCCAGCTGAACACTGCCCTCGCACACTGGATGTCAGATAGGCTCCAGGACCTTGCTGTTACTTCTTCGAACTTGGACCTGAAGGAGGAGGGAGCCCTCCCATGCAGCCAATCACACAACCGCGTAGGGGTGAGCGGCACCCCGGGCTCACTGCTCAATAGATCTACTGTCCACCTCTGTGAAGGCTCACTGCCCAATCTCCAGAGGTTCCTACACACCTCGATCACCCCGGCTTGCCCCTGAGGGCCAGCGCAGTCCTGTTCTGGATGTTACGCCTTGGCCGGGCTCGCCACAGCCCAACACCACCGCTCACCCCTGCAGCCAGGCGGGCCTCTGCACTTCACTTTCTTTTCGGCCGAGGGTTGTTGGTGGGACACAGGAGCCCCCTGGCGGCCCTACAACTCAGGATACTCACCCCTCCTCAGCCATGGGAGCCGCTCTCCGAGTTAGGTCCTCCTCCTTCCTGGCCGGTCTCCACCACCGTGTCAGTGCGATCCCACTTCAGGTAGGCCGCCACTGCGAAAGCTTATTTGCTGCTCATACCCTGTCCAATCGCAGGCAGGGGACCCCCTCAGCTTGGTCACCGATGGTTACAGAGCAATCTCCTACCTTAGAAATCTGCTAGTGCAGATTTTGGGAGTCAGCTCCTAGGGTTTGCGGAGCTCTTTGAACGTGCGGCCATTCTAAGCCATGCCTAAACCATCACTACTTTTAATATACATGCAGTGTGGCTGAAAGATGTTAATTGCTGTGCAGTGATATAAATTATAATTGCTTATTTAATTGTGCCTTTAGGCACAAGTAAATATGCCCTGGTGCTCCCATCTTCACACAGCACCTATGGATGAGACCTTTCGCAATGATAAACAGGTAATGCCGACTATTACACAGTATAGAGCTCTCAACAATGCTGAGGTAGGTGTGAAAATATAGGCTTAAAAACAAAAACTAACATATTAACTTGTTGCTATACTGCAATTTAAACAGCATTTCTGCCATTTATAATCAGTGTAAATAATAGACGTTACTATTACCCAGTTTCATGGTACTCAGTTGACCGTCCTTAGATAAATAGACGGCTGAGTAAACGTGCCAGAATGCTGGCTACCGACTTGTTGGTCATCGCACTCAACTGCAAAATTAAAGATTGTTGAAATATATTTACCTACACAACTTTAGATTTGCTCAGAAACACCAATTCCGGTCTAACTTCCACATATTGCGAGTCAAGATCAAATTGATATTTGATCTTGAACTTCCCTATTTATGGGCAATTTGTTGATGATGAGATTAGGTAACTGAAGATATTGTATTGTAATTGCATTTATATAGCACCTACTATCCCTGACGAGCCCTTTACATCGTCGCAGCACACTGCTCTGGAATCCAAGGTAAGTGGTTAATTCAGTGGTTATTAGCTATTGGGATTCGTTTTGTTCTCTCAAGCAGTGCTTAGTTAAAAAATAATTAGTGCCGGGCCCTCATCAGGAAGTCATAGCAGTTTGCACCACACATTGCCACTGTACTCACACAACTAAAAACCATCACACTGCTACAACGTTGACAATTCAGACTCTTTGAGGCTACAAAAGCTTCAAGAATGGCTTGGGTGCCAGGTATTAGTTGTTTTTCATGTAGAATGAATTAATGAATGAATAAATAAACAACTGTTTTTCTGATCATCTTTAAATTGCACAAACAGTGCCACCATGTGGCAGCTGTCATAAGTGCACATTCCGGCAATTAAATGCTGGTGTCGGCAAATGAGTGCCGGTGCCCGAGCACCAGAAACCACCGCCTCAAATTAAGCACTGCTCTAGGAAACCATTCCATGCATGTACTTCGGCTTCTTCTATTAAATGAATAGGTTTAGGCATGATCTTTAGCGGGGCTATGTGTGTCACGGATGCGCCCAAACCAGCGAGGTATCACCGGTGGAGGAGAAGGCGGAGTCAGCGTCGGCTTAAAACGCGAAGCGTCGGGGATACAGACGCATCGCGTTCTAGTTGTCGTTTCTTCGTTGGGCACTTCCGGGTCGTCAGAGTCTCTTCTGGGCCTCGATTGTCAGCGAGTAGCGTCGCGTCTGGAGCATTCCAGTTTCTCCTTTAGAGCCACGGAGGTTCTGTAGCAGTTCCCGCATTCCGGGTCTCGTGAAGGCAGATTTAGGATCTTCTGTGGTCCTTCTTCGTTTCCTGGGCATTTGAAAATCAACCTCTGAGTTTGGCGGTAATGCGCTAGCGCTCTTGGGGCGGCCGCGACACCCCCCCCCCCAGCTGCTTCCTTCGCCTATTCAAATGAGGGCTTGTTCCCTAGTAGGCTGCGGGCATCTGCATTTTCCTTATATTTCCTGGACAAATGTTTTGTATATGATTTTGGGCAACTATTGTGTGGCATGACCAAGTGTTTGCATATATTTTGACAATTAAGCAGTTGAATTGATGTGATATATATATATATATATTTCCCCATAACGGTTACCACGGCTCCTGAGGCAAGAAGTACATAGTGGCGCAGCATTGAGCACAAAATTATAGAGGTGGGCAGACGCCTCTATGTCTTTAGGAATTTGTCCTAGACCTGACGCAGTTGATTAGGTGGCAACCTGCTGAATTTGTATTACTCGTTTGGAAGATTGTGCTGTTAACAATCTATTACCAAATACCTCTACATAACCATCAAGTATAATCCTGTTTCTCACCAGTTCTGGAGGGGGGGTAAGACATGCTGCTACGTTCCACCCAAGTACACCACTAGACACATTTATACTAGGTATTAACTTTACTTTTGTATTTAGGAATTTCGCTTCTGTTATACCTTTACATGCACTGTGGACACAAGCGGAAGAGGGGAGATTTCCAGGTAGAACATCTTTGCAGACTATTAGATATATATATATGTTTTCTCGTAGTTTGTTCATCTGTTGATTTAGCCCTCTGTTCACAGGAATTCTTCTGGATCCCGGTGGATCGGCTGTGGTGTTGGATGTGCGCTGGACCTGCCCTGTCTTCTTCCCTTGTCTCCCCTCTTCCCCTTATTCACTGGCACCGCTTTGACCTTGTTAGGCGGACTAGTGGTGAAGAGAAGTTGGGATTGTTTCACCTCCTGCCCCCGCGGAGACCTCAGGTGAGCCTTACAATGTGAGTCGATGCAAATAACTGGTGGGATTAACAGATATGCTGAAGCAGGGATACTCAAAGTATGGCCAGGGGGCAGCATGTGGCCCTCCAGTCCTTTAATTGTGGCCCCCCCTGTGAACAGCAGCACTGAGCTGCTGTTCACTTGACAGGGCAGGAACAAATGGGCATACTTAATATACACATTAGCTAACGTAACCATAAGAAGAAAATAAGGTTTTGTACCATACATGTCCTGATATTTTAAGGGCCTCTCCTATGTGTTAATGAAGAAATAGGAGGCAAAGTGAAATTAACCCATTGCCTAGGATCACACAATTTCATAAAGTGGGGAAGCCAGGACTTATACCAGGTTTTCCGGTTTTACATTTTACAATTCAGCCACCAGATGAGTATCTTTTTCACTCTCATGTTTTGCATTAGAAGTTAATGTTTTGACTTTAAATCTTGGTGCATTAGAATAGAGCGTAGGTTGCAGACAGAAGTCATGGGAAGGTTTGGTTTGTTTTCCACACCATGCATCTGCTTCGCGTCCCCCTATGCCCACCTTTCATTTCCCCGACCCTCGCATTGCTGGCATCGGTGCGGCACTCAGGCATGCCACAGACAGTTCTTTGCGGCCCCCTGAGAAATGTTTTTGAGTACTCATGGGCTAGAGGAAGTTAGGTATTGTTATATTGCAGAGATATGGTTTCAAAAACGGAGATGTGATCTCTGAATTAAAGTGTGGGCATTTTGGAGAAATGCAATAATAGAAATGAAGGCCAATATGCATGCGACTTAGAGTAGGCTGTACTCGAAGGGAGGAGGCATATACCGATACTCCTACTTTAGTTTCTTACAAACATGTGGTCTGTGTCGACATACAATCCCTCAAGTGACTTTGTTTTTGTTGTATGCCTTCTGTATGACCAAGCATTTACTGAAGTTGAAGCTAAATATTATGATAAAAGTCACAAATCTGCTGAAATCGGTGAGAGGAAAGTTCTGAATTAAATTAATCTCCTAAAGACTGATGAGTTTAAAAAAAACAAAGCCATAAGTATCTAGTACTATTTCCATCTTAGGCCCAATACTCTGCATTAATAGGTGTACCCTGGGCCATTACACACCACCCTACTTCAAGCAGGGCTACTTTGTTATTAGATGTGGGAGTCCTCATCCCACCGGTGAGTATATTTGAACTTGGCAAAAGAGTTTAGCTCCTTACAGGTCATTAGATGTGAAGCAGCATTAGAGGCAAGGTAGCAGATGGTCTTGTGAAAAAGTAAGAGTCGACCCACCCTTTCAGCCCCACAAAGTCAACACCACTGCTTCTGCAAGTACTATTAATGTAGACCTTTGGGATTCATTATACTATTTTTATAAGATTTGTCCGTCTTACACATGAAGGACTGATGATGTGGGCAGTATGCAGAATGTTGCTGTGGGCACCATGCAGTTAGACAACCTCTCTCTAGGTCTAAGGACTGAGAGCTGGCTCAAGAGATTGAATGTTATGTGGAAAAAAACAAAGAATTCCTATAGAAACACGGAAAATAAGTTTAAAAACTTTGAAACACTAGTAATATCTAAAGAAAATGTTGTATACAAAAGTGTCAACACTCAGGCATCAGTGTACCAAGAATGCTCATTGGGGACCCTCTGACCAAAGATGTTCATAAAGCCCAGTAGGGCTGTGGGGAAGATGCTTACTTAGGTGTGGCAGAGTGCTATTCAATGTTGCTTTGACTGGCCTTCACATGTGTATGTTGGTACTCCAGGAGTTGCCATGGTTGCTAGGCTGGCAGACCACCAGGTAAGTGAGATGCTGTGAACTGGTTAGCAGTCTAAAATTATTCAGAACCTTCTTAGACTATGGAGCTTGCTAGCTTCTGCCTAAGTTACGTTTCCTTAGCAAGGAACATATGTTCGAGACTAGAACATTCACATCAAAAGGAGGAACATATCCTCCAATGTTTCTCTGACATGCAGTACAAAGTAGGCGGTGGAGTCTTTTTCTGGTTCAAGACTGCTTTCACATGTGTACATGGCTGAAGAAGGGGTTTCACGTTTTCACTAGAATGTTATTTGCAACAGCGATCCTAACCCAATCTTCAAAACACTCCAATGATGTATACTCTAGTTTCCTTCATTGTGATGCTTGTTCTTGCTGGGCCCATTAGCAACCACAGTACTCTTGCAGGAGGTAAATCAAAAAGGATAGATTTTCCAGATCTTTAAACAGAGATCGCTCCTTTCCTCTAGCTTCCTCCAGTGCTCACCTGTTTAAGCCCTGCATTATCCCTCAAAGTAGATGAGTGCCAATGTTGGGATTTAGCCCACTCTTACAAAGCCGCAGTGCCCTACCAGAGCTATAAGTCTCTCAAATCGCAGATTTGCAACTCCATATATACTCCTACCCACCTTCTGGAGTCAGTAGATTTATAGGTAGAAAACAAAATTATCCTTTGGTTTCTGCTTACTCTCAGTAACACACTTCTAATCATTCATACAATTCATCATCATTTCAATTGAACTCAAAATAATTTCAAACAAGGCCCAAACAGTAAACCCACAATATGTCATGAATAGAAATTAGTACAAATGTAATATTAAAAAACTGTAATTTATTGTTGACTTGATATGTCTGTTCTCTTTTGTATAAAAACCAAACTGTTATATCATTCAAATATAGGAAAAACAATACATACACAATTGTACCCTTATACTACTAAGGGAAAGGTTAACACTATTACTACAAATCATAAAAGAGAAAAGAAAAGACAATGAACTTTGCCATTTAAAGGTACACATTCGTAAAAAAAAATGTTTGCTAGCAAGAACCCAATACATCAACTTCCGTTTGGTATCTACTGATCCCGGTGGTAATACTAATTGTGTAAAAACATGCGACGCAACAAGTGCATTGTCTTTTCTTCTCTCTTTTATGATTCATAGTAATAGTGTTAACTTTTCCCTTAGTAGTATAAGGGTACAATTGTGTATGTATTGTTTTTCCTATATTTGAATGAAATAACATTATTGGAAATTTTTTATTGTTTTTAACAGTTTGTTTTTTATAAAAAAAGAGAACAGACATATCAAGTCAACAATAAATTACTGTTTTTTAATATTACATTTGCAATATTTTCTACTTATGACATATTGTGGGTTTACTGTTTGGGCCTTGTTTGAAATGATTTTGAGTTCAATTGAAATTTTGATGAACTGTATGAGTGACTAGAGGTGTGTTACTGTGAGTAAGCAGGAACCAAAGGATAATTTTGTTTTCTACTTAATATTACCCTATTCCTTTGGTTAGGCAAAGGGGTCCCTCTTTTCAATTTTTACTGTCAGTAGCTTTATAGCTAAAGTCACTGAGATCAGTGGCGGCTGGTGTCAGGGCAGAGTGGTGGGGTGGTGAGTAAGTGGGGATGGGGGACGACAACGGACTACACAGAAAAAAAAAGAATGCACCTTCCCTTCAGCCAGCCACATAGCACTCTTGTGCTCCTCTGCATACAGGCTCCCAGAATCCCATGCGGCCAATCCTGACGCTGCTCTCAGCAGCATGAAAGCAGCATCCGGATTGGCCTGAGCGCCCTTGATTTGCGCTCATAGGGAGACTGGGAGCCTGTGCCTGCTGTCTCCAACCCTGCAACACATCTCAGGTTGGAGACACCTTCAGTGCACATGCCAGTTTGCCCATCCTGAGACGATCGACCAAACGCACGAGCACTGAAGGCAGTGCATACCACTCCTCCTCAGTGACTGTCATCCCCCTGGCCAAGCCCCCATGACTTGGCACACTTAGAGGAAAAATAAAATGATAATAAAACAGTTTTAAAACCTGTTTTATTATCGTTTTATTTTACACGTTTTTTAGGGTGCAGGCGAGGCGACACTCCGGAGAAGCCATTGCTGACTGAAATGTGAGAAGGTGGCTCTGCCCTCTGTAGCAGACATCTTCATTATTTTATTATGGCTCTTTAACAGTCTTTAGTCAAGCAATATTTCATATTGAATCAGCATAAGAAAGAAAATGTTTAGCAACAATCCTATATAAATACTGCCTGGACTATCTAATGTCATTCTCATCCATACATTCATCCTGTTGCATTTTCCAGAGAGTTAGGTACCTGCATTTTGAAGCTACACTAGTGCCAGCAACCTGCTATATAAATGCAATGACATTGACAGCTTATTTGGAAATGATTCAGGAGTGGGAGTTGAGTCTCCCCTTTCCAGCATTTTCGGATCTGCCCTTCCAGTGAGCCTTTGAGTAGGCATCTCCTTGCCTTTGCAACCCTTTCCTGTGTGCATGTCGTTTCGGATAAACTGGTTCCAGGTAAAGGTGTTACATGCGTTTATGGACAGGTGTTGACCGGAGAAGAACAGTTATAAATTATGTCCATCTGTTGACCATGGACACAATCTGGAAAAGGAAAAGTTGAAAAATATACTATTTTGCTTTTTTTCAATTATTGTAATAGTCAGTTACTTTCAGTTGAGTGACCTAACTTTACCACTCACCCTTTCTTTACACCTGAGACAAACTTGGACTGCAAACTAAAATTCCTTACCTTAAACCTAACTCTAAAGATTATGCAAACCCTAACCTTCATTCGCACTCTCTCGACTAATGCATTCTAACCATAACAAAGCCTACTCTCCCTAATTCTGTTTTTATTCCTAATCCTGAACATTTTGTAACTCTCTGCACTGCCCTAACACATACCTAGGTATTGTGAACTTCATTTATAAAGACAAAGTCCTCCATGCATGACTTTGGGGCATATGTATCAACATCACCATTTGCGATTCTCAAATAGCAATTTTTAAAGAATCGCTATTTGAGAATTGCAAAACGGGATGTATTTAAAAAATTGCAAACTTTTTGCGATTTCTTAAAATTCCTTAATTGCGATTAGCAAATTGCGAAATCGCAATTAAGGAATACCTGCCCATTCATTTCTATGGGCCAGGAGACCCATAGGAATGAATGGGAAGTAATTCTCAAATAGCGAATCGCAATTTGCTAATCGCAATTTGAGAATAATTTCAAAGGTGCAAGGGTGTCATGATGACACCCTGATGCACCCCTGAAATTAGCATGTGTGTGCATATGGCGCACATACATGCCCTAAGGGCATGTATGAGCGCCACGTGGCACTTTGTAAAATTCAAAAAAGTGCTTTTTGAAAGGAAATCGCAAATTACCACCAACTGGAAGTTGGTGGTAATTTGCGATTTCTTAAGGATAATTCGCACAACTTGGGTGCTTTTTACATATCATTTAAGAAATTGCAATTTGCGATTTCTTAAATGCTTACGCAAAATTAAGAAATCGCTAAATTAGCAATTCCTTAATTTTGCGATGGGATTTGCCTCATACATCCCGATTATCGATTTTTTAATCGCAAATGCTGTTATTTTGCGAATCGCAGCGTTTGCAATTAAAAATTAGTTTGATACATATGCCCCTTAGTGATTTTCTCACGGTAAAACCGAGTGCGGCAATTCCACAGCACTTGTGATTCCAGATAAAGCTGGTAACTCCCAGTACAAAGAGTTTAAAATACATCAGCAGCAAGGGCAGTGCAAATGAGGCACATTTTTTAATCTGAAGTGTGATAGAAACAAAGACTTTAATGGGATTAAAACGAATCAAGACACTTTACTTGTTGATGTGCAAATGATAAATATAGGCTGAAACACATAATTTGTGTGCTACATAGTTTTTTCAATACAATTGTACATCTGTGCAAATATGGTGTCTGTAAATGACATTTGTGCTACCACACCATGCTTTAATAATATATTTATGACAATGTGCTCCAAATGCACCACTGGAAACATATTACACAAGGCTTAATTTGAGGCAGAGGTTTTTGGAGCACCAGCACTTAATCATCAACACCAGTGCTTTTCATGAGCACTAGTTAAGGACATATTCATTTATGGTAGGCACGGGGAAAAGAAGGGATTTGCCCAGAATCACAGGATATAGAGCCCACGCCTAGACTCAAACTTGGTTCCCCAGCTCCAGAGTTGTTAGCTCTGGCTATTACACCACATCCTCTCCCCACATTCATGGTTAGTAGTTGGTTGTGTTTTAGGCGTGCTAACAGGAGAAATTGACTTATTTTTTTCTTTACAAATTAACCACTGATATTACACCCTTCCCACTCTGCTGTACAATGGGTGTGGTTCATTTGCTACACTTGTTCTTTGTGTGACACTTAGATTTTTCACAATCACTAAAACTTCTCTGGTGTAGCATGGAAGGTAGCCCCCACACTAATATCAGGAGCACCAGGCCACTTAGGGGCATTACCATCATGGCCGTTCAGACTTGATTCAGACCGGCTCCGTCCCGAGCCCCGTAGAAGCAGTGAAAACCGAGCTCACTCCGAGGCGAAGCTGAAAGTAGCGAGAACACCGGAGGGGGTTTGGAGCCCCCAAGAGGTCCTGAATAGCTGCCGATGGGAGAGGGTCACGGAGACACCCGTGCAGCGTGAAGACCACTACAATGGCGGAACGCGCAGACGAGTGATCTCGGGCACCCAAACTGCAACCCGCTGCCTGAATTTGGAGATAGCGGCTTGTGGTGGGGCTCCATGAGGCGGAAGGCAATTCTGGCCTTGAGGTTGGTGGCATCTGGGGCGAGCGGGAGTGCTCCTCGAGCAATGCGGGGCTCCCTGATCGGGCCAGCCCAGTAAGGGGCCTGGAGGACTCACCGGCAGTGGGAGGAGTCCGGAGAAGAAATGGCAGGATCCCCTACATCGGTGGCGGCTGCATGTTGAAGGTGTGTGAGAGAAATACATGTCTGTCCTAACCCGGTAGGTGCCTGACCCCAAGATGGCGCCGGCTGGGGAGCCGAAGGGCGGCTCGGAGACTGAGAAGCTAACGGGTGAACAGAGGCATCTTCTAACTGGCGGGGCCTGAATAAACGGTGCCAACAGGTCTCCATCACTCCATCCCCTCAGGAAAGAGAGCCCACATGAGAAGGGCAGAGCACTCAGAGTTTGAGACACTGGGGGGACCTACTCTGGGTCTGGGACCGAATTCCTTCACAACGCTGACACATGGAGCACTGACACAATGCCTTACTCTCAATTGTCTTTCTCTCAATTGCCTTACTCTCAATTCTGCTTCTGGGAATTGGGGTCGATCTGCTTACCTTCAGAGCTGTGCCTTCCACCGCTCCTCTCATGGGGCAAGCTGGAGGATGAAACTGACGGCGCTTCCTAGTAACACCGGGACTGCTACCGCCAATGGAACTCTGACGATACCCCATGGGCAGAAACCGAAACTGTTTGTACTTACCTCGGAGACCGATTACCCTTGGCCGTTGCCCGGTGGAGGTGACCTATGCAGCTATAGAGGAGTCTGGTTCTGGTTCACCCCTCGGCCGTCACCTACCCAGTCGGACATCGGACATTGTTTTTCACGGTTCTTCTTGGTTTATCTGTCTTTCACACTGACTGCTTGGTTCCCCCGATGGACTTTCCCCCTCCTGCCTGCCTTGACTCTATTGATATTCCCCTGCCCTGTTTTCCTTTCCCTCTCTCTGTTTCGCCACGCATTAGTAATGCATACTACTGTGTTACTGTGGCTTCATCATGTGTCCTTATGTGCTATTCGCTATGAACTCTTGTTGTTACTATGTAATCACTATGTAACTTATGTAAAATTTTTGTAACTTGCAACTCGCTGTTCCTTGTGTAAAGCGCTCTGATACCTCCGGGTCTAGCCAGCGCTATATAAAACTCAAATAAATAAATAAACTTCTCTGGTGTAGCATAGAAGGTACCATATCCCTATCCCCCCCCCCCCACCCCCAGACCCCCCCCCCCCCCTCCGCACACTAATATCAGGAGCACCAGGCCACTTAAATGAGGGCCTTAGCTGAGCAGTGGCAACACTGATCTGTCTCTCTCCAACGACAGAAAATACAAACTTGAAAAAAACATTTCAATATGTTTTGCTCTAAGGCGCTCAGAGTATGTGTATCCTCATGAGAAACCACTTCTGTGCAAAATACACATCTTCCTAGCTCTGAAAATAAAACAGATGCATTATTTTACAAGAGCGTAAACCCGTGAAATAAGAACCCAGTGCTCTGCGGTCCCCAAGTTCGGCAGGCAGTTATAAATCAGGTGAATTTCATTTTCCTTATTCAATGTGACCCAATAAAATTGCATCTTCTCCGCTTGCAATTTCCGGCCGAATTATCCTGCGCGCGGCGCATTGTGTGATATGTTAACTGCACCCGTTTGGGATTCTCGTAATTTACCCTTTTCCTGGAGGCATCTTCAAGCAGAGAAACACCTTCCCCCGTCGGGGGCTGGAAAGACATAAACGCGCGCTTACGTCCTATTGTTGTCGACTGCTAAGTGGGTCCGTTTACAGCAGCTGCGTCCGTGGGGACGCGCGGAGGGCCTTATCAACCAATAGACCACAAAACTGATATTAAAATATTACCAGGCGGAGTGAGTAAATCGTCGTCGAGGATGGCTGTTGCATTCAAATAAGCAGAAGGACCCGGCTTACGCATTTCCATCGCGAGATCTGTCGTGCTCCGCTTGTTTCACCTCAGGGCCCGGGCCTCGGCGGAGCTTTTTCTTGGAACGGAGCTGGACTGAATTCCGCCCTGCACTGCTCTTAGCAGCGTTAATGCCACCCGGTTAAGTCACGATGAGTCAGTTCTGTGCTAGGGAAACTGGCAAGGAAAGGCACATAAAAGTGTGTTTAACGTTCGACGTTTCAGGCGTAATGGGTTCTCAGCAATTACCTGCAATGCGGTTCATCCCAAGCCTCCTTCCATCATACTGTGCATACATAAAGCAAGTGTTTCTATCAGAGCCGTTTTGGGAATGTTGCCATGGACGGGAACGGGGCCTGACTGCGTAATCTTTGCAGCGCAACAGCGTCATTTTGCACTAGCAGACTAGTGGAAACAATTACAATTCTCTCCATTCTAACCAGTGCAAAAATGCAATTTTTACAAATTCTGGTTGATGCAAACCGAATTTTTGCACTGAGTACTCCTACAAATGTCTATGCAAAATTGCACATAAATAACTAACCTATGCAAAAAATGTAATTTTTACTAACCGACTAGTGAAACTGGATGTTTTCGCATAAAGTTGATTGGTGCAAATAAATGCTGTTTTTACGCTGATCGTTAGAGCAAAGGTCAGTCCAAAATTGCACTGCGCATGTGCAATTCTGGCAATCCTAGTTTTGGCTGGTAAAATATAATACTTTCACGTGCACACACCCGTGCTCTTGTTGTAAAAAAATCCTTCAAGGTTGTTCTCGCTTTCGATAAAAGCACACACACCAAGTCCTTAGACTCCGAGTACGGGCAGTCTGAACAATTTGGTACCCTCAAATGGCACGTAGAGGAAGTTGTCATTTGTCTGAAAGCATCATCCCAGCTCCCTGTCATCTTGCCTGCTGCAATTGTGTTTCCTGCCAGTGATGAGTCCGTGTGTGTTGAAGTGAGTAATGCTTCCCTCCCCCCCACCACTTACCGTCCACTGTCTGAGGGAGGCAGAAGCTCATTCATTATTGAAACAGCGTTTCTAGAACTAGGTTACAGTAGTCGGAGTTTCTTACACTCTACTTGGTAATGCGATGGTAATAATTCATGGGGGCTCTGATCCGCCATTATATTCAGCACGGGCCACATCTAAGGCAAGTACTGCTAGAGATCCTTGGATTATTCTATAAAGCGATGTCAGAACATACCAAAAAACTCGAGGGGGGGGGGGGAATACATGTAATACTGTCTTTGTGCCTTTTTTATGTCTGGTTAGCCAAGACTATTTACTTTCAGTAAATGACATAACTCATATACTTATAGGGGCTTTCAACGAGCCCTCCTCATCAATTGGTCTGCTGCTGTGCCACTCACATTTTATTTCTGCCCACTACCGTATACAGCATGGAAAATGGATCATCCCATTTCAGCCATTGGCTAACTTCAGGGTGAGAGACAGCATTCTGTTCTTTCGCTAGGAGCACACACGCACACTAAGAATGCCCCCTTATTGCCAGCGACTGCTATGGCAATGTGGTAAAATACTTTTGCTTTTAGCCAATAATTGTTTTTTTCTTGGTGAGAGCCCGGCAGCTACTCCAACAATAACGTTTTACAAAAAGTGACAAAACAGAACAAGCACAGACAAATTCAAAAGGCTGGACCTATTGGGTTTGCCAGTGCTTGTTGTCATTGACTACTGATCTTACAAGATTTACTAAATCCATTCACAGCAGGGGCCTTAAGATTCCAAAGACTTAAACCCAGGTTCAGAAACGTGACTTGCTGCGATAGCTCAACATACCATCTCCGTATAATGACTACGGTATAAACATACAGCCAAGGCAAGAGAAATAAACATCTGGAGAGAAGGTCCTCACATCTTTATTGCGACGCGTGCTGTGACCCTACTTTTAAACTTATGGTGGTATCAGTTCTGCAACTGATTGAATTAAAGGGCACTATACTCAAGGGAAGAAAGCATACATGTGGCCTATGAAGACTGAAATAGAGTGAAATCCCCCCAGAGAACACTACTTTTTTCAACACTGAACCAATTTCGGTGTTTTATTACCTCAGTGCAATGTACCACTTTGGTATGAGCACCTGCCATCATGGGGCTGCCAGGGAGGAGTCGGGTCAAAAGGGAAGCAAAAAAGTGATGGGTGGAATGCAGGTATTATATAATGTCAGCTGCTGGTATATACTCAGAGTCACATATCGACCCATCGTTCTTTTAGTCCACTATGCAACTCTAGACAAAGGACACCCTATGCAAATCAGCTGTAGTCCTTCTCCAATAGGACCGGTTAAGTCGAACTGCCAGGTCAGGTTCCCTCCAGACAGCAATACAAGCAACCCTGTACTGGTTTCAGCCTTATTGGGCCTAAACCATGTGGTTTCACTTGCATCCAACCGCACAGTGAGGACGGGACCCAAGATTGGGCACGCCTTCACACTTAGGGTGTCTCACTTAGAAATGCAAAAGTGATGGGTGGAATCGTACCTTCTGGTAATTACTCAGGCTGCATTCCAGTCCATTATGCTTCCACCAACTATGCCTTTCCAGTCAGAGTACAGCCATGGGCAAATCTGACTTGGTCCTGCTTCAATAGGAACAGTTCAGCCTGAACTACAAGGCCACTCCGGCCCAAGACGTGGACACAAAAACACCTAAACCGGCTTTGGTCTTGTTGGTCTCATCAGTAAAGTGCATCCTGATTCCAGTGGCATAGGGAGCAAAGAACCCATATCTGGGCATACCCATCTCACTTAGGAGCACTTAGAAAAGCAAAACGTGATGTGTATAATGCATTCATTCATCTTAACCACTGGTAATTACTAGGTTCACATTCCAGGCCATTGTTTCTTTGCCCACTATCACTTCAGACAGAGACCAGCCCTCAAATGCAATTCAGACAAGGTCCTGCTCAAATAGGAACAATCAGGCTTGAGCTACCAGGCCAGGTGGCTTCTAAATAGGGAACCAAACAACCCTAGAACTGTTTTGGCCTTGTTGGGCCTTATCAGGGAGGTACAGCTTGAGTGCAATGGCACAGTTAGCAAAGGACTCACTTCTGGGCATATTCTTCACATTTAAGACCTCTCATTTAGAAATCCAAACATTGATGGTGTAGTGCAGTGCTTGCATAGCGTTTTAGAACCATGACCCAATTTTTAGAATGATAAACTTTTGTGACTCAACTACCTATATTGGTCATGAGGTGGGCGTTTTTTTTAATGTAACTAAAGCATTGTGTGGTAGCTGTAGGAAGCTGGCTCTGCATATACTATACCAAAGTGAGGTATAGTGTGCATAGAGTCCAGTGGAACCCTAAAGGTAGGCAGAGGTAAAATTAGATAGAATCTTACTCTCTATTTATGGTAGTGTGGTCGAGCAGTAAGGCTTTATCAGAGGACACTGTTAAGCATTTGTTGTACACACTCAGTCAGCAAATGAATTCACACACTCAAAGACTTTTAGTTATTTTATTTTCTAGAACCAAGCTAGTCTGGCACAGGTAAGCAATACATACTTTACAGTAGTAATGCAGTTTGTAAACAGTTTGGATTGCAATAGTAAATGTACTTTGATTTGACTTACGGTATTGTTCAGAGAAATGCAATGATTTCAAAATACAGTACAAAGACTTGAATGGGATTTTCAGTAAAATACCAGGTAAGTTACTTTTTGGATTACTTTTCTTACTCAGAGTAGTATGCCTGGATACTACTCTGGGACATGTCCTGCAAACAGATAAGTAAAATCGTTTTTGTTAAACAGTGTAATTTTAAAGAATTTCTTTAGGTTTTCAAACTCCACACTTCGAAACTTTTCCAAGAAAAACAGTCAATGTTATCCTAAGGAGGAAAATAGTGTTTACCGGTAAGTTACTTTTGAGATTACTTTTCTTACACAGTGTAGTATACCTGGATACTACACTGGGACATATCCTGCAAACAGGGAAGTAAAGTCTTTTTTGTTAATCAGTACAATTTTAAAGAATTTCTTTAGGTTTTCAAACTCCACACATAAACTTTCCCAAGAAAAACAGTCAATGTCATCCTAAGGAGGAAAATAGGGTTTACAGCTAAGTTGCTTTTGAGATTAATTTTCTTACACAGTGTAGTATACCTGGATACTACACTGGGACATCTACTGCAAACAGGGAAGTAAAATCGTTTTTGTTAATCAGTACAATTTTAAAGAATTTCATTAGGTTTTGAAACTCCACACTGAAAAACTTTTCACAAAAAAACGGTCAATGTTATCCTATGAAGGAAAACAGTGTTATCGGATTTGAGGTAAGTATTTGGTAGTGGGACTTGAGGTTCTGGGGGTAGACTCAGGGGTCCCCCAGGGTCAGTGATGCACTCTCGTTACACCCTCAGCGGCACTAGGGCGGCCGGGTGCAGAATGTTGAGGCCCAATGTTATCCAATGGGGGATAGGGGGCCTCCGGTTGGTGGCTGCTGACGAGCTCAGGGCAAATGGGGAATTAAGCCAGCACAAAAAGTGCACCCTCAGCGGCGTGGGGGAGGCCAGGTGCATAGTGCTGTTTAGGCGTCGGGTGCCCTGTTGTTTTCAATGGAGATTTTTGTTTTTGGTTTTTAGCTTCAGGCTCGGTCCAGGAAGACTTCCGGGAGGAACCAACAGATGGGCAGGTAAGTTAGAGGGCTCGGGGACGTAGGTGCATCTTGGGTTCTTTTCTCCAGGGCGCAGTGCGGCTGGATGCAGGGGTGTCTTTTGAGGTCGGATTTCACCTTACCGGGCCACTCGAGGTTGGGGTGGTCTCCGTGCAGAGGCTGCAGGCGACGTCGGGGAGTCCTGGTAGGGTCAACCCACAGTGGACTCGGACTCTGAAGCGCTGGGGGACCTCCCTGGGACCGGTGGGCCACTCAAACTCGGGCCGTAGGCGACGGGTGCAGTGGTAGTTCCAGGAGTTGGGTGTCTTTGTCCTAAGCAGGCTCAGAGTCTGTTTTTGGAGTTTCTTTTGAACAGGGCTGCTGTTCACAGGAGATCCGGTCTTTGTTGAAGGCAGTCAGTCCTCCCAGTGGTACTGGTAGTCGTTGGCTGCAGGACAAGACAATTTTTGGCGCAGGATCTCCTTAAACTGCAGACGGGCCGGTAGGGCTGAGGCCAAGTCAGTTGTTCTCTGCAGTCTCCTCTGCTGGGCATCTTCTCTCATCCTTTTCTTTTTAGGTTGCAGGTGTGAGAAGGTGGCCTGTTATATGCTGTCCACTAGTTCTAGTGGGCACCTTGTATCAGTCCAAACAACCCCTTATGGTGAATTGGTTAAAGACAACCTTTATTGAAAGCTATCCTAGTGGTAGCTATGGAGAGCAGCCTTCAGGCTAAGTCTTGAAGGAATGTAAAGCAGCTTGTTTTACCAGTCTATAATCTCTTGAATGATCAAATGAAAAGACAACCACACCAGGTTATATATTCAAAATATATGTATTTAGGATAAAACACACCCCTCTAGTCTCTTTATGAGACTGGAGTTCGGAGTACTTAATTTACAAGTTAGCAATCAACAGTAATAGCACAAATACACGTTTGGGCCCTAGGGGCGTACCAAACCATATACCAAAAAAGAGGTATAAGAACCACGACTGAACTAGACACAAGGCCTAGAGCCTGTAGAATCGCTGGGACCCCAAGGAACCACGCAAGGTAATGACACAGGGGACTCACGGGGACTGTGTGAGTGTGTAAACACAACCGCGGGTTCCCGTTAGCTTCTATGGGCAATGTCACGGTTGGAAATTCAAAGATTAGGGACACTTAGAATCGAGTCAGAACCAAACCCTTTTGGACTTAGGAAGTTCTAGGGCTAGCACCCACAGGAGCACTGGAGTACTCGAGTTATCCCTCCCACGGAAGCCGGGTGCATAGGTGTCTTTTGGTGTCGGGTCGTCTCGTCGATTACAATGGAAGCTGGCGAAGAACGGCTGTTGCCGTGAAGAGGAGAAGTGTCCGAACAGATCCAAGCCTGGATCTAGGATGGAAGGAACCTGAAAGCAGAGGGGACAGAGTCTGGGTCACTAGCCAGTGACCGAGGGCAGGATGGACTAATGCCCACAGATGTCGGGTGCGTCAGGTGAGTTGATGGGTGTCTTGACTCTTCAGCCACGAGGTCCAGAAGGTGCCGATGATGACCAGGAGCTGGATTCAAGCTGTCCCATGAAGTCTGTCGAGTGCTGCGGTGTCGGCGACCAGATTGGACCCAACAAGCCTTGGTAACGGCAAGTCACTGGAAATCAGAGAAAGGACTGCGGTGCAGACCAGCAAGGTCTGAGGGACTCACCCAGCGAGGGTAAGTCGGGGCACGTCTGGAGCAACCAGGAAAGCCCAATTAGAAGAGGAGTTGCCTTCGTGGGGACCTACTAGCCAACGGGCTAGCGATCGCGAAGGAACCTCAAGCAGTCGCACTTGAAGCTGGCCCACTGGTCACTCGTGCAATCTTTGGTGCAGGAGGTGCTAAAGGCTGGGGCTACTGGAGCCCAAAGTACAACTTCGAGGAAGTCCCAGAAGATAGTGTAGTTGCAAATGTTCACGGTGTCCAGGGATCACAGTTCCACGTCACCCACGATAGCCACGGGCTTCAGCTTTGCTGTGGACTCAGGGTAGCCTCGGGGAAGTCTGGAAATCCACCTCTGGTGATGCAAAGACTTCGGCGTCCGGCGGGAGCTTCAGCGATGCAGACCAGTCAGTTGCTTCTTTGGTGCCTGCCAAGCAGGGGAGTCACTCCTTGACCCCAAGGGAGATTTCTTCTGTCTTCTAGTCAAAATAGAAAGTTGAAGGTGCAGGATATATGTTGCAGAGTTTCGTCCAGGGTAATCTAAAGTCTCAAGGACTGGGTTCCCATACTTATACTAAGTTTGGAGGTTGGACATACTCTAGGGATCCACCTGTGGGAGGGTTTGGAAAGAGGGGTGGTTACACCCATTTCCTTTGTCCAGTTTTGTGCCAGAGCAGGGGCAGGTAGCCCCTGCAACCGGTTTGAACTGGACTATGCACAGGGACACCAAATGTGCCCCCAGTGCAGGACTTCAAAGCACCAGAGAGTGCTCCCGCCCAGCCCCAATACACATCTGCCTGTCTGGGGAGGTGGTTACACCTCCCTGGGACAGGAAAACGATTGTCCAGGCCTCCCCTGCCGGAGTTTCGGTCAGCAGCAGGAGGCCAGACCCATGTCTGTGGCAGAGGCATCCATTTTGTGATGCCAGGGCTCTAGAAAGTCCTACCGATTTAGACCAGTGTGAACATGTCTCTCCCTCTAGAAGGGTGGAATGCTACCCCCGCCGCCAGAACTGGTGGGTGGTAGTATTCCTAAGCGTTTGACACCAAACACGACATGTTTCCGTGCAGCCATCCCAAAGTTAGCATTTACCGCGAGGTTATAATGCACTTAAGAGTATATGGTCAGGCTGCCCCACAAACAGCATCAGAGGAGGTACTCCGAACGCTGCAGAGGGGCTCTGCTCATGCAGGGGCACCCTCTCACATAAAAACCAATCACTCTGCTTTCAGGATTGTTAAGGCTTGCCATAGGAGTGACTTATAGGTTTTATATGTGTGTGCAATGGTAGTGATATAGGTAGCCTATACCACTGTAAGGGGTGCAAGCACACCCTTACCCAGGCTGCAGTAGCAGACCTGTGGTGCCATTTTGGAGTGCTTCCCAGGGGTGGCATAATACATGCTTCAGCCACTGGTAGGCCTCTGAGGTACCTATGCCCTAGGTACATAGTATACCATATACTAGGGTCTTATAAGGCACTAAAGAATCCAATTAGATATGTACCTAATGTACATGCAAACCATTTTAGAGAGAAAGCAGCTAGGCTGTGGTCCTGATTAGCAGGGCCACAGCCAGACTAAGGTCGAAAAACAGTGAAACACCACCAAAAAGTGGGGTACCCATGTGAAGCAGATCCTACTCTCCTACACAACCCCCCCCCCCCCCCAAACGCAGGGACATTAAACTAAATTGACCAGTTGAGTCTTCATGTTCTAAGTGGAAATACCTAGAGAGTCCATCTGCATTTGCATGGTTACTCACAGGAGTATGTTCCACTGTAAAGTCCATCCCCTGTAGGGAAATGGACCACCTAAGCAGTTTGGGGTTTTCACCCTTCATTTGATGTAGCCATAAGAGGGGCTTATGGTCTGTCTGAACAAGGAAGTGAGTACCAAACAAGTATGGCCTCAACTTCTTCAGAGCTCAAACCACAGCAAAGGCCTCCCTCTCAACGGCTGACCAACGTTTCTCTCTTGGGGTCAGCCTTCTGCTTATGAAAGCTACTGGCTGATCCTGACCTTCATCATGCAATTGTGACAGTGCAGCCCCTTCCCCCAATTCAGATGCATCTGTTTGGACAATGAACTTCTTGGAGTAGTCAGGACTCTGCAGAATGGGAGCAGTGCACATGGCCTGCTTCAGGTAATCAAATGCCTTTTGACAGCTAGCTGTCTACTGAACCTTTTTGGGCATCTGTTTAGAAGTTAAGTCATTCAGGGGTGTCACTATTGATCAATACCCCTTGACAAATCTCCTATAGTACCCAGTCAGGCCTAAGAAGGCTCTCACCTGAGTCTGGGTAGTGGGAGCAATCCAGTCCATTATGGTCTGGATTTTGCTCTGCAATGGTTGAACCTGGCCTCCACCTACAAGGTGGCCCAGGTACACAATCTGATTCTGCCCTATCTGGCACTTAGTAGCCTTGAAAGTTAGGCCTGCTTTTTGCAGGGCCTCCAAAACATTCCTCAGGTGGACCAGGTGATCCTCCCAGGTGGAGCTAAATACAGCAATACCATCTAGATATGCTGCACTAAAGTCTTCCAGGCCTGTAAGGACTTGATTCGCCAACCTTTGGAAAATGGCAGGTGCATTCTTCAAACCAAAGGGCATTACCACATATTGATAGTGTCCACTAGGGGTAGAAAATGCTGTCTTTGGCTTTGCATCATCAGCTAGTCTGATCTGCCAGTAGCCAGCTGTCAGGTCAAATGTGCTTAGAAACTTGGCTGAGGCCAAAGCATCTATTAGCTCATCTGCCCTGGGGATGGGCATCAGTCCTAGTGACTGCTTTGAGACCCCTGTAGTCTACACAAAACCTCATCTCTCTTTTCCCACCACTGGTGTGAGGTTTAGGTACCAGGACTCCTGGGCTAGCCCAAGGGCTAACTGAGGGTTCAATCACACCCAGATCCAACATCTTTTGGACTTCTGTCCTTATACAGTCCCTGACATGGTCAGGTTGCCTGTAGATCTTATTCTTCACAGGTAGACTGTCCCCAGTGTCCACTTCATGAGTGCACCAGGTGGTCTGACTTGGAGTCAGAGAAAACATATGTCTAAACTGGCTGAGAAGGTTTCTGCAGTCAGTTTGCTGCTGGGCAGTGAGGCTGCCTGCCAAGGCTACACCATCAACTGACCCATCATCAGGGTTCTGAGAAAGTAGGTCAGGGAGTGGGTCCCTCTCTTCCTCCTGTCCTTCCTCAGTAGCCATGAGCAAGCCCATGTCTGCCCTGTCAACATATGGTTTAAGTCTGTTGACATGAAGTACCCTGTGGGGACTCCTAGGGGTTCCCAGGTCTACCAAGTAGGTAACCTCCCCTTTCTGTACAACAATTGTATGGGGGCCACTCCATTTGTCCTGGAGGGCTGCTGGGGCGACAGGCTCCAATACCCACACCTTCTGTCCTGGCTGGTAAACATTCAGTATAGCCTTTTGGTCATGCCAGGTTTTTTGAAGTTCCTGGCTAGCCTCAAGGTTTTGTTTTGTTTGCCTTTTTCATGTACTCAGCCATCCTGGAGCGGAGACCAAGTACATAGTCCACTATGTCTTGCTTTGGGGGCTTGAGAGGTAACTCCCATCCTTCTTTCACCAAACACAATGGACCCCTGACAGGGTGTCCAAACAAAAGTTCAAATGGGCTGTAACCAACCCCCTTTTGAGGCACCCCCCTTGTATGCAAATAAAAGGCAGGGCAAGCGTAGGTCCATTTTCGCCTAAGCTTCTCTGGGAGTCCTTTAATCATGTCATTTAAGGTTTTGTTGAATCTCTCAACTAAACCACTGCATTGTGGGTGATAGGGTGTGGTGAACTTGTAGTTCACTCCACACTCCTTCCACATAGCAGTCAAGTAACTAGACATGAAGTTTGCATCTCTGTCAGATACTACCTCATTAGGAAAGTCCACTCTTGAGAATACACTCAAGAGGGCTCTTGCCACCACAGGTGCTGTAGTGGTCCTTAGGGGAATTGCCTCTGGGTACCTGGTGGCATGATCCACCACCACCAGTATAAATCTGTGCCCAGATGCTGTTTGGCGATCCATGGGACCAACAATGTCAATCCCTACCCTTTCAAAGAGCACCCCCACCACAGGTAGTGGTATCAGGGGGGCCTTTGTAGTGCCACCTGCTTTGCCACTGGCTTGACAGGTTACACAGGAGCGACAAAACTCCTTTGTGTCCTCAGACATGTGGGGCCAGTGAAAGTGAGGGACAATTCTGTCCCAAGTCTTGTTCTGACCTAGGTGTCCTGCTAGGGGAATATCATGGGCTAGTGTCAATAGGAAGCCCCTAAACTTCAGAGGTATAACTAACCTCCTGGATGCACCAGGCTTGGGGTCTCTACTCTCTGTGTAAAGGAGTCCATCATCCCAATAAACTTTATGGGTGCCACTAGCATTCCCAGCAGCCTCATCAGCAGCTTGATTTCTGAGGGGTTCAAGAGAGGGGCAGGTTTTCTGCTCCTGGCTCAGATCAGACCTGGAAGGGCCCCTGTCCCCAAGAACTCAACCTGGTCAGGTTCAAGTTCCTCTGGGACAGTTCCTTCTTCAGGCTCAAGATCATCTCCCTGAGGAGACTGATCAGCATTCTGAGCCAGGTGGGAAGGCTCTGCCTTAACCCTACTGCTCCTCCTCTTGTGAGGCACGTGGTCCATTATTCCAGAATCCAGGGCCTGTCCAGCTTTAGACATTTTTGCCTGTGACCTAGTCACAGCAAAGACATGAGCAGGGATCCCTAACATTTCTGCATGTGTCCTGAGCTCCACTTCAGCCCAAGCTGAAGTCTCTAGATCATTGCCAAGCAAGCACTGTTCTGGTAGGTCTGCACTTACCACAACCTTCTTAAGGCCAGTTACCCCTCCCGAGGAGAAGTTAACAACTGCCAGAGAATGGTCTATTCTGACATTGCTAGCATTGGTCACTTGGTACATTTCACCAAGTATAATCTGCCCAGGATCCACAAGATCTTTTCTCACCGTTGTGACACTTGCTCCTGTGTCCCTGAATGCCCAAGCCTCTACTCCATTTATCAAAGGCTGTTGTCTATATTTGCCCAGGTTACTGGGACTCACAAAGGGGGACATATCCATGCCCCCATCACAGACAAGTACAGCCTGAATTGAAACTCTGACTAGGCCAGAGTCCATCTCAGAACCCAGGGTCAACCCTACTACACCCTTATTCTGGACTTTGCCACCACCTATTGTAGCTTTACTACGGGGAACAGTTGCCTTAGGGGCAATGGTGGCTGGAGTAGATTCTTTGGCCTTTACACTTACTTGACTGTGACTCCCCATTAGAAGAAGATTTTTGGGGCCCTTGAGAAGACTTCTGGTCTTTACCCTTTTCCCCACCCTTGTCAGAGTTCTTAGAATCCTGCTTCTTTGGGTCACCACCTTGGTTCTATACCTTCTGCCTCACCCTGGTTCTGACCCATTTGTCTGCCTTCTTTCCCAATTCTTGGAGAGAGGTCAGATCAGAGTCTACCAGGTACTGGTGCAAAAGCTGATTTTGACAGTTATTAAGAATCTGCTCCCTCATTATCAGATTGTACAATCTTATGAAGTCACACACTTTACTGCCCAATAACCAACCTTCCAGAGCCTTAGCAGCACAGTCAACAAAGTCAACCCAGTCTTGATTTTGTGCTTTTTGGGTGTCTCTGAACTTTAACCGGTATTGTTCAGTGGTTAGGCCAAACCCATCTATTAGTGAACTTTTCAAGACCTGATAATCATCAGCATCCTCTTCTCTTACTGTGAGGAGCTTGTCTCTACCTTTGTCTGCAAAGGAGAGCCATTAGATTGCTGCCCACTGACCTTGAGGGACCTTCTGTACTTTACAGACCTTCTCCAAGGCAGTTATCAATTTGTGGATGTCATCCCCACTCTGGTAGAGAGGGACAATCTTACTTAGGTTTCTATGGTCATAAGACCTCTCCCTATCTCTAGGGAAATTGCTGCCACCAAGGGACTCTAGTCCCTCCTTTTTTACTAGCTCTGGAGAGCTCTAGGGCTTCCATATCTAAGGCCATCTGCTGCTTTCTGAGGTTGAACTTGTCTTGCTCATACTTCAGCAATCTCTCTCTCCTCTCCTGGGAGGTTTCCCTCCCTCTGTGAGAAGAGACAGAGGTCCTATAGAGGAGTTAGACTGGACAGATCCCCTTGACAGAGATCTATCCCTTCTAGCCCTACTTTCAGCTCTACCTGGAGGAATAAAGGAAGGAGCATCGTTGTCATCCTCCTCATCCTCATCCAGGAGAGCTGTGTTCACCAGATTCTGATCATTGTCATCAGTCTGGTCAGCATTAGAGGTAGGGTCAGGGGTATTGCTACCCCTAGGCCCACCCTCACCTGCTGCCCCACCCACACTGCCTACACCATCAGAACCACTAGGTCCTGGGAGATCATTCAGCTTAAGTATCTTTATGAGATGCTGGGTAATTGGGCTTTTGCCTGTCTTCAGCTTCCTAATGGAGCACAAGGACCTAAGCTGAGCAAAGGAGAGATGCTCATATTAATAGGGGAGGAGCTCACTGGCTCCAGGCAGGGACCCACTGGTTCCTGACTGGTTAGACATTACTAATGTGGTGTGGTGTATTGCACTACCTACACTAGTGTGGCCTACTAAACTCTCTTTAGTTGTAGAAAGGGTGTGCTATCCCTTAACACGCAACATCAGTAGAACTTACTGTAGCTAAACTTGATATTATATGTACCTTAGGTACCTTTAGTGGTTTTCAGTTGATCAATTCAATTGAGATTATCTGGTAAAACAATAACAAGCTGGAATCCCACACGCTGCACACCAATGTGAGAAGGTGGCCTGATATATGCTGTCCACTAGTTCTAGTGGGCACCTTGTATCAGTCCAAACAACCCCTTATGGTGAATTGGTTAAAGACAATCTTTATTGAAAGCTATCCTAGTGGTAGCTATGGAGAGCAGCCTTCAGGCTAAGTCTTGAAGGAATGTAAAGCAGCTTGTTTTACCAGTCTATAATCTCTTGAATGATCAAATGAAAGGACAACCACACCAGGTTATATATTCAAAATATATGTATTTAGGATAAAACACACCCCTCTAGTCTCTTTATGAGACTGGAGTTCGAAGTACTTAATTTACAAGTTAGCAATCAACAGTAATAGCACAAATACACGTTTGGGCCCTAGGGACGTACCAAACCCTATACCAAAAAAGTGGTATAAGAACCACGACTGAACTAGACACAAGGCCTAGAGCCTGTAGAATCGCTGGGACCCCAAGGAACCACCCAAGGTAGTGACACAGGGGACCCACGGGGACTGTGTGCAGTGTGTAAACACAACCACGGGTTCCCGTTGGCTTCTATGGGCAATGTCGCAGTTGAAAATTTAAAGATTAGGGACACTTAGAATCGAGTCAGGACTAAACCCTTTTGGACTTAGGAAGTTCTAGGGCTAGCACCCACGGGAGCACTGGAGTACTCGAGTTACCTCACCCAGGGAAGCTGGGTGCATAGGTGTCTTTTGGTGTCTGGTCGCGTCGTCGATTACAACGGAAGCTGGCGAAGAACCGCTGCTGCCGTGAAGAGGAGAAGTGTCTGAAGAGATACAAGCCTGGATCTAGGATGGAAGAAACCTGAAAGCAGAGGGGACAGAGTCTGGGTCACTAGCCAGTGACCGAGGGCAGGATGGACCAATGCCCACAGATGTCGGGTGCTTCAGATGAGTTGATGGGTGTCTTGACTCTTCAGCCACGAGGTCCAGAAGGTGCCAATGACAACCAGGAGCTGGATTCAAGCTGTCCCATGAAGTCTGTCGAGTGCTGCGGTATCGGCGACCTGATTGGACCCAACAAGCCTTGGCAACGGCAAGTCACTGGAAATCAGAGAAAGGACTGCGGTACAGACTAGCAAGTTCTGAGCGATTCACCCAGTGAGGGTACGTTGGGGCACATCTGGAGGAACCAGGAAAGCTCAATTAGAAGAGGAGTTGCCTTCATGGGGACCTACTAGGCAACAGGCTAGCGATCGCGAAGGAGCCTCGAGTGGTTGCACTTGAAGCTGGCCCACGGGTCACTCGTGGAGTGGGGGCCAGCAATCTTCGGTGCAGGAGGTGCTCAAGGCTGGGGCTACTAGGAGCCCAAAGCACAACATCCTGGATGTCCCAGAAGATAGTGTCGCTGCAAAAGTTCACGTTGTCCAGGGGTCAAGGTTCCACGTCACCCACGATAGCCACGGGCCTCAGCTTTGCTGTGGACTCAGGGTAGCCTTGGAGAAGTCTGAAAATCTACCTCTGGTGATGCAAAGACTTCAGCGTCTGGCAGGAGCTTCAGCGATGCAGATCGGTCAGTTGCTTCTTTGGTGCCTGTCAAGCAGGGGAGTCACTCCTTAACCCCAAGGGAGATTTCTTCCATCTTCTATTCGGAATAGAAAATTGAAGGTCCAGGATATATGTTGCAGAGTTTCGTCCAGGGTAATCTAAAGTCTCAAGGACTGGGTTCCCATACTTATACTAAGTTTGGGGGTTGGACATACTCTAGGGACCCACCTATGGGAGGGTTTGGAAAGAGGGGTGGTTACACCCATTTCCTTTGTCCAGTTTCATGCCAGAGCAGGGGCAGGTAGCCCCTGCAACCAGTTTGAACTGGACTATGCACAGGGACACCAAATGTGCTCCCTGTGCAGGACTTCAAAGCACCAGAGAGTGCTCCCGCCCAGCCCCAATACACATCTGCCTGTCTGGGGAGGTGGTTACACCTCCCTGGGACGGGAAACCTATTGTCCAGGCCTCCCCTGCCGGAGTTTTGGTCAGCAGCAGGAAGCCAGACCCATGTCTGTGGCAGAGGTATCCATTTTGTGATGCCAGGGCTCTAGAAAGTCCTACCGGGTTAGACCAGTGTGAACATGTCTCTCCCTCTAGAAGGGTGGAATGCTACCCCTGCTGCCAGAACTGGCGGGGGGGGGGTAGTATTCCAAAGCATTTGACACCAAACACAACATGTTTCCGTGCAGCCATCCCAAAATTAGCATTTACCGCGAGGTTATAATGCACTTAAGAGTATATGGTCAGGCTGCACCACAAACAGCATCAGAGGAGGTACTCCGAACGCTGCAGAGGGGCTCTGCTCATGAAGGGCACCCTCTCACATAAAAACCAAGCACTCTGCCTTCAGGATTGTTAAGGCCTGCCATAGGAGTGACTTATAGGTTTTATATGTGTGTGCAATGGTAGTGATATAGGCGGCCTATACCACTGTAAGGGGTGCAAGCACACCCTTACCCAGGCTGCAGTAGCAGACCTGTGGTGCCATTTTGGAGTGCTTCCCAGGGGTGGCATAATACATGCTTCAGCCCCTGGTAGGCCTCTGTGGTACCTATGCCCTAGGTACATAGTATACCATATACCCGGGGCTTATAAGGCACTACAGAATCCAATTAGATATGTACCTAATGTACATGCAAACCATTTTAGAGAGGAAGCAGCTAGTCTGTGGTCCTGATTAGCAGGGCCACAACCAGACTAAGGTCGAAAAACAGTGAGACACCAGCAAAAAGTGGGGGTACCCATGTGAAGCAGATCCTACTCTCCTACAGTGGGAATCTGCCTTCTTGGTTCAGGGCTTCCCCCTAAATACTGTATTTAGGGGGCATTTTAGGGGTCTTGAAGTCAGTAGCCTATGGGCTACTGACCTTAGTGTGACTACACCTTAGGTGTGCTCACCCCACGTGGGGGAGTGAGCACAATCCCTAATCCTGATCGGGGAGTGCCTGCCATCTGCAAGATGGCGAGCAGTGAAGAGAGGGCTTCACCTCGCCTCCCCCACCTGAGGGGTGGAGTTGGCAGAGGTGGGCACACCTTCTGGGCTAGCTAGTTTTTCCCGCCTGTATTCCCGCTGAAAAGGAGGAGAGACAGGAAGGGGACCTGCTCCCGCTAGCAGGAGAGACTGGGGCTCGCATTACAAAGGCTGCCAGGCCTTTGAAGCTCCCCTGCCACAGATGACTCTTCCTGGCCTGGGGAAGGTGTGAACACCTCAGCCAAGGAAAGGCTTTGTTTCTGGGCTCGGGGAGCAAAGGCTCCCACCCTAGGGGTCCAGAAACATGTCTCTTGGTGGCAGGCTGGTGTGTACCAGTCAGGGAACCCACCAGAGGCTGTTTGTTTTTCAGGGGGCATCTCTAAGATGCCCTCTGTGTGCATTTTTCATTAAATCCCACACTGTCATCAGTGTGGGTTTAATGTGCTGAGAGGTTTGATACCATACTTCCCAGTTTTCAGTGTAGCCATTATGGTGCTGTGGAGCTCATAATGACAATCTCCCAGCACCATATACCCTTAATGGCAGCACTGCACTTACAATGTTTAAGAATGGACTTAGACACTGTAGGGGTACAGGGCTCATGCGCCTGTACCCTCACCACTGGTATAAGGCACCCAGCTAGAGTTGTAGGCATGGCACACAGGGCTTATTGCCATGTCGACTCTTCACTTTGTTCTGCAGCAAAACATGCATCCTGCAAAGGCAGTGTGTGTAAAGGTACAGGGCCCCTAATGGTGGCACATAAGTGTTGCAGCCCTTAGAGGTCTTCCCTGGTCACAGTGCACTGGGTACTTGTGGTACCATTTACCAGGGGCTGTCCTGTGGCCAGAGATGGCAATTGGGTTAGTTTTGGGGAAAGAACACAGGCCCTGGGAACCTGATTGGCAGGGACCCAGGGCACATCAAGTCAAAGTGCATCAGTAGTCTGGCAAAAAGTGGGGGGGGGGGGGTTACTGCAACAGAAGCCCACTTTCCTACAGTAGCTCACTGTCATTTTCAGATAGCAAATTTTCCATTGAAATGGTCCCTAAATTTGCATGGACATACCAGTTTTACTGATAAAATTGTATAGCACACAAATGAAAATGTGTGGACATTGGGTTTCCGTGAATACTTATAATTTGTGCATCACCATAGAAAGTTTCTTGATTTGTTTTAATCCTATTAAAATCTCTATTTCTACCACGCTTCAGAATTACAAAAAATGTGTTTAATTTTTGCTTTATCAACTAATGAATGCATACAGCTCATTTACAGGTATTTCCATTTTGTGTGTAGCAAAAAAGGACATCCTTTCACAATCCATGTACTCCAGCAAGCATGTCACATAATTCACTTTAAAAACTCCTCTCTATTTGCAGTCAGAGAAAGAAAAGTAAACCTCAATCCTCATGTTAAAAGAATAAGCACCAGTTTGTCAGAACATATTGTCTGACATTTGATCTCTGTCTCTGAAGCACCGCAAATGTGACACAATCAACACAGAACTTAAAGCTATCTTTATTTATTGCTTGGACTTTCCTAACCCACCACAAATCGTCTCTCCACACACAGTTTGGGAAACACTAGTGTAGTGCATGAATTAATTTCAGCCACTGATAATTATGCGGAGTGGCATTTCAATCCATCAAGGTTTTTTTTCAACTATGTCACTCCAAACAGAGACCTGATATATGCAAGTCAGGCTTAGTCTACTCCAAGAGGAACAGTTCTGCCCAAATTGCCATCAAGCAACCTTGTTTGGCCGTACAAGTGAGATGCAGCTTGAGTCCAATGGCACAGTGAGACGATGGTGGACTGAAATGCGCCCCAGAGGACTTAGCAGTACCTGAGATTTATTGAAGCATTCCACTCATGACTTTTTTCATTTTACTCAGTGAGTCATGATAGAAGAGAACAGGCAGAAGATAAGTTAATTAAATACAAAGACCACAAAGATGTTAAAAAGCTGAATGTTAGATTTACAAGTAGAGTTATTTTGCTTTGGCCCATTGAGCTCAACAGTCCACCCTTCATATTCTCCGGTCATTTGTATTAGCCTCCTTAAAGCTATGCCTAAAGAACTTGAGAAGACACAGTCATTACTAGGCTGGCTTCCAGGTACTCTAGGCAATCTCCCAGAGGTTTGGAAGCTGAAGAGCTGGTTAGAGTGGTGTGTAGGCTGCGGGAGCACTGTATTCTCTCAGCAAATTCAGCAGAAGCCCGATAAGCACATATGCTCCCTCTCCTCCCTCCACGTTTGGCCTGATATTCCTATACCTGGCCACTATTTTATATTGAAGATTGACCAATTAAAGCACACACTGTTTTTATGGGCCCTCAAGGACCAAATAGCCCTTAAATAATTTCCACTGAGCCAGAATCATGTGGTGCTAGTGATCACAAGGTGTTGACCATCTATGTGGCATAGAACTGCTTTTGCGCATGTGCTGCAAGCAGCTATGGTCTGGCTGCAATATCATGCCACTACAGGAAAAAGGTGCAGTGAGACGGGACTATCGGATACAGACGGTACAGCATGATTCTTGGTCTCAGGGATTGGCCACTAACCATCTAAGGGCCGGTAACAGACCAATACTCAACCTAGTTCGTGCTTCCTGGTTATGAGTCCAGTGAAGCCCAGGTCTGACCTGCTCACCCTGAACCTGTCCTTGTGTGTGCTTCAGTTTATAGGTGTGTTCGTCTATGTGAGTGTGTGTGTATGTGCATGTGTTTGAGTTCCTGAATATGTCTGTGTTTAACTAGGTGTTTCTATCTACATTTGCCTCTTAGTCTGAATGTTGTCAGGTGCTGTAGTAAACAATGCCAAATCCGATATACACTCCCCACATAAGCCGATGCAGAGCAGAACGCGCAGCGGACGCGCTTGAGGTAGTGGCTTGGCGCTAGCTGTTGACGCTGCTATCACGCTTACTGTGCTTTTAAAACCATTTACTGTCACTTTATTCTTGTTGCACTGTATATTTTTAAAACAAAAGATCAAAACCTCGACCCCAAGAGAATACCTGACTCACGAGGGCTTCTCACGCTGCCACACCCTCAGGTTGCTTTCCCCGGTCCACCGTGGGTCCTAATCCCGATCGTGTGGAGGGAAGTTGCTTCCGATTGGTGGGTTGCAGTCCTGTCTCCTCCCCACTCCCTACATACGCCGATGCAGAGCAGAACGCGCAGCGGACGCGCGCAGCGGGCGCGCCAAAGGCAAGCCCGTCTGCGCCCGTCCGCGGCCGGACGAGGCCAGGGGCCATGAACCCTGCTTGCCTCCCATCACACAGAATAGCCTACAGCTCCTCTTTCCTCCTCAAATTCAGAGGAATAACCCCCGCCAACCGCCACCTCTCCTGGAACCCGGCCGTATACACCATGCCCTCACTGCAACTTCCATCCCCATCCTGTTCCACCCACTGTGAAGACCAAAATATCCATGTTCCTTCTAAACTGCAGGTCACTGCCAAAACACTCGACGGAAATCTCCCTACTGCTAGAAGAACTTCATCCTGGCGTTCTTTACCTCACAGAGACCTGGCTCAATTCGGAGTCAGAGCCTGACCTTGTCCAGTCTCTCCCCCCGGGTTACTTAATTTCACGAGAAGACCGGAAAACAGGGAAAGGAGGCGGCCTAGCAATCATCTTCAGAGACTGCTACAAGTGCCGCAGCACTCCCAACATCTTACCTGACTGTGAAAGTCTGTCTTTCGCCTTCGACTTCTCCCCCACTAATACATTCTCCGGCCTACTCATATACCGTCCACCCGGCATGTTAGGACAATTCACCAGCAACCTCCCCCCTATCACCGCCAGCCTAGCATGTAATTCATCCAACTTTACACTTCTAGTCGATCTAACATCCATTTCGATAACCCTCTGGACCACGCCACCTCAGAAGTTTCCTCAAGTCTATCTGCTCTAGAAATGACACAATTAGTTCCCAAACCCACCCACATCAAGGGCCACTTACTAGACCCTGTGTTGAGCAACAACGCGAATCTCTCTGTCGGAATCCCATCTCCTCTTCCCTGGTCAGATCACTTTCTGATTCCCCTACTTTGGGCACCTGCCGTCTCCCATCCCCCCATTACAACTAACACCTGTAGAGTTCGCAACTGGTCTAACCTTCCGCTAGATAAATGGCAGGCAACCCTTGACTCCACCAGACCCCCCCACAATCCCAACCCCACCATAGCAAATGAGGACTACAATCAGTGGATCTCTAATTCACTTGACTCTGTGCTCCCCATGAAATGCACCAAGACTAAGCGACCCACAAAAACAGCTCCCTGGTACTCCACCGAATTGCGCGATTTAAAATGCCAATGCAAGAGACTAGAAAGGCAGTGGCGGCTGGACTACTCTCCATCTAGGAAGATCGCCTACAGACAAGCGATCCGAACCTACAAAACTGAATTAAAAAACTCCCAATCCATTTTCTTTGAAGAAAAAATCAAAGCAGCTGTGTCCCGTCCAAAAGAAAACTACCGTATCGCAAACACCCTCCTTAAACTTCTGGACAAACCCCCCAACACCACTAATGTACAAACCCGTTGTAATGACTTGGCTGAGTTCTTCTACCAGAAAATCCAAACCATCTACACTTCCTTCCTCCCCGCCACTACCAACCCCGCCCACCCTTCACCCGTTGAGTTAGGATTCCAGCGCCAGGCAACCCTGGATTCCTTCCCCCCTCTTACTGCCACCACGCTAGAACCATTTCTGCGCCAGGTGAAATCTGGCTCCCCCAATGACCCAGCACCCCCTCACACTTTGCTGACGGCCACCGAGAACATCCTCCCCACCATACTCAACCTACTCAATGCGTCCCTTTCCACCGGCTCTGTCCTGCTGCCCTGGAAGCGTGCTATGGTAAAGGCCCTTTTGATAAAACCCAATCTAGACCCAGATAACCCCACTAATTACCGCCAAATTTCTTTGCTGCCATGGCTAAGCAAAATTTTGGAAAAATATGCCAATGCCACTCTGACCAAATTCCTTGAATCCAACCACCTACTCGACTCCACCCAGACTGGTTTTCGGCCCATGCACGGGACCGAAACCGCTCTGGTTGCAGTGACGGAGGAAGCGAAAAACATCCTGGACCGGGGAGGAAGTGCGGCAATCATTCTCCTCGACCTAAGCGCAGCCTTCGACACGGTCAGCCATAATATATTCCTACATCGGCTCACCAACCTAGGAGTCTCAGGGATTGCGATGGATTGGCTCAAATCCTTTCTCTCCGACCGTTACTTCCAGGTCTTTGAGGGAGACTTTACCTCCCCGGACAAACCCCTCGGATGTGGAGTCCCTCAGGGCTCCTCCTTAAGCCCTACCCTTTTCAATATATACATGAGCCCCCTAGCTGAGATTGTCCGCCCTTTCGGAATAAAAATCGTCACCTACGCCGACGACACTCAGCTAGTGGTGGCTCTCAATCAATCCTTATCCCCACAAAATAACCTTAGGGACTGCCTTGAGGAGGTTACCAAATGGATGACCTCATCATGCCTCAAACTCAACGGGGACAAAACGGAATTGATGCTCTTAGGCAACTCCTCTCCACTCCCCTTCACCCTATCCTGGCCAACCTCCATCAGCCCCCCCACCCTAAAGACAAAATAAAGAGCCTTGGCATCTGGCTGGACAAATCCCTCAACTTTAATGACCAAGCAGTCAAACTATCCGCCACCTGCTTCGGCCTACTACGGCTCCTACGTAAGCTTCTCCCCCTTCTGCCACCCCAATCTCGACAGATAATGGTCCAGGGTCTCATTCTGTCTCGGTTGGATTTCGGGAATACTCTCTATCTAGGGGCACCCCAAGCCACTCTGCGCAAGCTTCAAACTCTTCAAAATTGCGCCGCCACAACCCTGCTCCTGATACCCCGGCGGACCTCCACTAAACCCGGCCTAAGGAACCTCCATTGGCTCCCAGTCAGGGAGAGGATTGACTTTAAGGCCCTATGTATTGCCCATCGAGCCTTCTGGAAAACCGGGGCGTCCATCAACCACTCTCTTATCATCCCCTATAAACCCTCCAGATCGCTCAGATCAGCCTCCTCCTTCCTCGCCACGGTACCTAGGATAAAAAGAACCAGGAGTGGAGGCCGCTCTTTCTCCTACAACGCGGCCATCCTATGGAACTCCATTCCCCTCTCCCTTCGTTCTGAGCCCAACCTTCTTCGGTTCCGTAAGCAACTGAAAACCCTGCTTTTCAATAGACCAGTATAGTACCCAGTTCCACACCTACCTGCTCTGTCTGTAGCGCTAGGACGCCTCAGGGTAGCTACCGCGCTTTATAAATTGTCTTTTCATTTCATTTCATTTCATATAATGGTTTTGAATTTCTGGCAAAGTTCTCATTAACCTTGAAACAAATGTACATATATGTGTATACTAATAATAAAATGCTCAAATATGCTGCTGTCCTACAAAATGAAAGAACTAGGAAGCTGGGAATTGATGTATTAGAAGTGATTCTGATAGCTATTGAGGCCAAATCTTACAAGTATAGACAATGAAGGGACTGCTGGGATGAGCTAACTGTGAAATATTGTCACACATGCAGATGGGGAGAGTGTAATGTTGGTTTTGGACTTAGCTATAAATGTGTGAGATGTCACTGTTTACATAATAGTTGGGGGTGGGCCTTGCATCTTCTTATCCTTATTATAGATTGGAGGTTGAGATGAAATTCTGTTGTTATCAAGATGCGTTTGGGGGGGGAGGATGGAGCATGGTAATAGAAATATGAGAAATGTGATTGTGTAGTGGGTAGCCATAACTAAGCCGGATTGTAAGGACAGATTTTTCAACAATGTTTTTCGCTCCAAAGTTCCTTAAGTATTTAATTAAAGGTTTTACAAAAAGCTCCTAAAGTACGGTGTATGATGAGACTGCTAATTGGATTTTCATACTACTCTACATTCGGAGCAGGACTCTCCTGAGACTACAGCATGCTTAAAATAATTGTTTTGCTTTCCTATCTGGGTAGCTGATTTTCATTTTTGAAGAGACTTCATCATTCATGGCCAGGATGCTTTCTGTGCCCACACAAGGAAAACTGTCTAGACTTAAATATCTGGAAAACTGTCTAGACTTAAATATCTGCAGATCACCTCATAGACTTCATCTTTGTAACCAGCTAACAAATCCACAGCGATAACCGTTTTCAAGTTTGAACTCACATCATCAATTAAGCTAAAAAACAATGGGAAGGTGATATTAGATGGTCCAATAGGTATTGAAAGATAAGATATGTTCTCTGGATCAAGTATCAATTAATCAGTACTTATAAAGCACAGCTGATCACCCGTGCGGGCATTCAGGCACTGGGTTGATGGGTTTATTCGAAAAGCCAGGTCTTGGGTCTCTTCCTGAAGCCCATCAGTGAGGGTGATGTTCTGAAGTGGAATAGAAGGGTGTTCTAGGACTTGGCGGTGAGGTGGGAGAAGGAGCAGCCTCTGCTGTGGCTACGGCAGATGCGTGGGTCTGTGCAAAGGGGACAGAGGCGGAGTGAAGGTTCTTCAATAGTTTGTGGAATATCAGGTGGTGGTTCATGTATGCTGTACCTTGGTCATCTAGGGCTTTGTAGGCGTGTGTCAGTAACTTGAATTGGCATATTTCTGGATGGGGAGCCAGTGGAGGTTCCTTAGTTATTGGGTGACGTGAATCCATTTGGGCAGGTTGAGGATCAGTCTGGCCACTGAGTTCTGTATCCCCTGAAACCTACTTGTGAGTCTGGTGGTGATTCCTGCGTATAGGGAATTGCCGTAGTCCAGCTGGCTGGTAATTAAGGCTTGCATGACTGCTTTTCTCATGCTGATGGGGAGCCTTTTGAAAATTAAATTCTTTGAAGCATGCAGAGGGTGTGGAAACAGGTGGAGGAGACTGCGTGATCTGACGTTTCATGGTGAATTTGCTGTCCAGGATGATGTCAAGGCTGTGGGTGTGGTCCTTTGGTGGGGAAGTGGGTCCGAGTTCGGGCGGGCCACCAGGTGTCGTTCCAGAGGGAGGTGTGATTGTCGAAGATCAGCACTTCGGGCTTGTCAGTGTTGAGTTTCAAACAGTTGTCCTTCATCCAGTTTGTGACATTCTTCATGCAGTTGTGGAAGTTCGTTTAAGTGGTGTTGGGGTCTGCTAGGAGCGAGAGGATGAGCTGAGTATTGTCTGCATCGGATATGATGTTGAGATTGTGGGCTCAGACCATGTCGGTTAGAGGCATCATGTATGAGTTGAAGACAGTGGGGCTGAGGAATAAACCTTGAGGGATGCCACAGATTGTGCTCGTGGGTTCCAAGGTGAAGAGGAGAAGGCAGATTCTCTGCGTTCGTCCAGTGAGGAATGATGCAATCCATCTGAGTGCATCTCCCTTGTTCCCTATCTGGTGCAGTCTCTTGATGAGTGTGTGGTGGGAAACAGTGTTGAAGACTTCTGAGAGGTCGAGGAGGATCAGGGGCACTGATTCTCCTTTGTTGGGTAGGGTGCGGATGTTGTCCATGAAGGCGATCAAAGCAGTCTCAGTGCTGTGGTTAGCGCAGAAAGCGGATCCGGAGGCATCTTGCAGGTTGTTCCTCTCCAGGTGTTCGGGGAGCTGCCAGTTGAGGGCTTTCCCCGGGACTTTGGCCGGGAAATGGGGCAGTGAGATGGGGCAGTAGTTCTGAAGCTCGCTGGGGTCAGTGGATGGTTTCTTGAGGAGGGGTCTTACTTCTGCGTGTTTCCATGTGTTGGAAAAGGTGTCTGTGGCAATGGATGTGTTGAGGATGGTGGTGAGTAGAGGGATGATCTTGTTGCTTCCTAGGTTGAAGAGTCGGTCGGGGCAGGGTTCTGTGTGTGCTACCGAGTAGATGGAGTTCATTATGGCTGTGGCATTTGGTGTGGTGAGTTGTTCCCATGTGGTGAGATGCTGGTCGGGGTCGGCTTTCGTTGGAGTGATGAGGCTGGGGAGGTCGGTGGGTTGGGGCTCAGTCTTCCTGTAGATGGTGGATATCTTGTTGTGGAAGTGGTTTGCTAGAGCATCACAGAGTTCCTGTGAAGGAGGAATCATGTTCTCGGTGGCTGTTGGGTAGGAGAACTCTCTGACGATGGTGACGAGTTCCTTTGTGTGGTTGGCACTTGCTTTGATGCAGTCTGCAAGGGAGTCCTTTTTCATGTCTTTGAGTCATTGGTGGTATTCGTTGAAGGCTGACTTGAAGGTGGCTCGGTCTGTGTCTTCTCCGGTGGTGTGCCACCTTCTCTCCAATTGTTTGCAGCTGCATTTCATTGTGCTAACTTCTGGGGTGTACCAATTGACTTGTTTGGTGGATCTGCGGGTTTTGGCTGGTTTAATGGGGGCAACTCGGTCGGCGGGGTTGGTGATCCAGGTGTTAAAGCTTGTTCCAGGTTGGTTGCGGAGTTGGGCTGGGTGGTGTTGAGGGCGTTCATCCATTGGGTCTGAGCCACTTTGCTCCAGCTGTGGAAGGAGTTGTTGGGGTGTTGGTGGCGGTGCGCGGTGATCTTGCGATGGTGAAGTGGACAATGGACCAAATGCTTACTAACATCAGACTTCCACAAAACATGACAAGTATTGATGAAGACATTTTACAAAATTTCCAGGTAGGTCACATTAAGAAAGAGTAACTTTGTATACGTCACAGCATTTATTGGATTCAGGATAATCGTTGTGCAATTTGGATGGACAGTAAAATACTTAGTTCAAAGAGTGATGAGCCGAGAACCACTGAAAATCATCTGTTCATAAATTGTCAACCCATCTGCGAATGCTGGTAGAATCTCCAGCATTCCATCCCAAAATATTTAGGTAAGAAACTCTCTTGTGATCTATTGAACGTCTTATTTTAATGTGCCATTGTTCCTGGATGAAAAGTATCTGTTATTCTCTTTAATGTTGCTTGCAGGTGGGATACAAAACATGGATTGGTACGTTCCAATTGATGGCAGACGATTGGCTGTATACTGTCAAGGATACATTTTGGTTTTTTTTCTCAGATACTCAGACTAGGAAGGAAGCAGAATTTTGGGATTCTCTTAAAATTTGACTGGGAGTTTATGAATGATATGCAATAATTTTATTATATTTCTGCTTTTGCATTATTCATGAGGAGACTTGCCCCTTCAGCATTTCTCATGCTGGTTTTCAGACAGAAAGTCCAGAATATTAGTTCACTGGAGGTCTCCACTTTGTGAGTGCTACACATGAGGATTTTATGAGGACAAAACAAAAAAAACACTACAACCCTAACGGGAATATTTCCAAGAGTCAGATTATCCTTGTTATCATTATTCTGACAAAGTGATTTGTTTTTGTTTCCTGGCATGCCCACCGGATGCTCTTAGCAATTATGCTACAGAATATCATCTAAATAAAGCCATCTATGTTCATTTGGACCACAGAGATCTCTTTGGGCTTTCCCTCTTGATATCTACCCCAGAGGATACAAAATGATAGGACCATTCCAACAAACTAGCCATAGAGATTGATTGCCAGCAATTAGCATATCTGGTTTCTATCCCTTTCTTGCATTTTTGCCCATCATATACAAATATATATTAGCAACCCACTCCTAATCAAGCCTTTTGGATGTGGGGCCTTGGGATTCAGTAATTCTAGCTTAGTGATTATGAATAGTAGAATTGGGCATGCATGTACAACCTCTCCAAGGGAACAACCCCCCTCCCCACAATTAATATTCGAAGCATATGGAAAAGAAAAGGGATGCTTGTACTATAGGAGTTGCAAGTGGTAATAGAGCGCAGTAGTTAGTAACAGTATCATTAAACACTGTATACAATAGAAAAGGTTAGTGACTTGACTACAGATGTGATTGTTGAGTTCTTTTACTTTAGTTTTTTCCATAACAAAAGGTCACAGCCAACATGTGTTTTACACCCTCATAGACCATAAAAATGGTGCTTACCTCAATTTTTTCATTCAAAATTTTAGAGAATGAGCAACTAACAGAACTGTAAAAGAGCTGATGAGGTGGACAGTGTTTAAAATATGTATAAAAATGTGAATATCCTTCTCACCAGCAGATTGAATTTTGGATGCACTGTCACTTCGTGCATTCTGAACTTGGCCATCATTTTGGGGATCCAAACAATATATGAATATAAAAGAAATACCTCGGTTTCATTAATGCAGCTTTCAGAACACCATATAGAAGCTCTCTAGATACTTCCCACTTGTTTTCAATCTCTGGTATCAGCTAACATCCATCCCACACTTTATCTGCCAGTTCATGTCAGACTCAATTATACCCATAGAATATTATATCCTTTGGAGAGGGACTATAATCTCTAGAGCATGATAGCCATCCTTGCATTTTTCTTGTTTAGAGGCCCACGTGGATAATTGGAGGCATTGAAGTTTTGCATGTTTATATCCAATATCTTGATTTAATAATTTCCCATTAATACATAACCCCACCAGAAAGCACTCTAGTGTCTACTTATCTGACGGGGATGTTCAAAGTGTTATGCAGACATTCAGAAGTATTCAGCGAGTCCTAGATTTCTTGGTTATTGCTATTAATTTTTTATTTTATTTTAAAAAGAAAGCAAAACACAATATAGGCACAACAGTTGCATTGAAGGGCCATGGTATCAAATAATAAGGACATTCAAGTGGACTCACACGGATAACTGGTCCAAAGGTTAAGCATTCTCCATAGACTCTCCATCTCCTCAACTCATTCTTTCACAATTGCAGTCAACGCCTTCCAGTTAAGAAGGTCTTCTGTTTAGGCAGTACGCAGTCAGATTTACCCTACAACCAGCCACACACTGATGTTTCTCCTCCAATTATTGAACATGGGTCCAGAGCACTGCATCTAATGAATAGCTAGGTGCCTCATGGCTAGGAGTAGAAAGAGTGCCACAAATATGTAACTTAGTCTATTTTTCTTTGGACTTGGGTGTAAATCAAGGAGTCAGTGCTCAGGTAAACATGGATCGAAACTGTCCACAGTATTACCAACAAGCGCAGCAACTATGTTTCAGTAAGTTCTTAGCACTGGGCCTGCTCTGCTTATATGTATAAAGTCATCGTCCAGATGCTGATATCTGTGGCAACACCTCAGTTGTGATGGGCAGATTTATGAAGGGCTAAGAGTATGCCATGTTATATCTAAACTCTTGAATTACCATAAAAAGACACCCGACATTGCTCAGAGGTTCCTTATGATACAAAAGAACTCTGTCCCAAATTGTTTCTGACATCTAACCTCCATATAATTTCCCCATTTGTCCCTTATCATTAATGACACTCTAGGTCAGTCTCTGCATAACAGACTGTATAATGTTGCTACAGCTCTGCACCCTCTCACCAGAACATGAAGCTCCAACAAAGCGCTGGATTCTTGCACTCTCTCACTGAAACCCTCCAACATCACACAAACAGCACCAGTCAGTCAGGTGTAAACCAAAAATTGGTCCACTTGGATGCCAAACTACTCCCATTTTTCATCAAATTTGGTTATGTTTTCCCATTTGTAAATGTCGTCCATAGTCCTGCATCCACGGCTCCCAGAACACCCGCCGCTAGACACAATGTTGCAAAATGCTGTAAACCTGACTGCTCTTATTCTGCCACACAAAGCATGCTTTTTATAACAATCTTCACAGCACAGACCCAAATCCGAGACATCAATCCTTCCAAGTTCAGAATATCACAGTTTAACACCTTGCAGGACTGAAGCAGTGATATAGGAACACCACAGTTGCATTCAACCAGCAACCTTTGCCTTTCCTTAGGGCAATCATCCACCATTTACCCAGACGGTAGATATGATGCTAAGCAATAATACCTAATGTTCCACCTAGACCCATCTAGTTCTTATAGAATTTTAAATCAATTTTATCCTGGTTCGGGCTCTGTGTACCGACCTTTGAGCTCAAGATACAGTAAATATCTAAGAAACATATCACCTCTTGGAACACACGTATAAGCTCCTGAGAAGGACCATCATCTTCAATAATCCAACCCTTTCCATTAATGAGAAAAGAAAATGCTGTCCAAAGATCCATTGACCAACACACCTCTTCTGGAAGTCTCCCTATGTTCAATGCTACATCGTCCTTAAGAGTGTGAGCTACATTGATTCCCAAATACTCCAGGTCTTTTGACTGTCATAACGGGCCCAGCTCCTGAGGATCATTTATCGCTCTGTGAACAAGAGCCTCCAAAGATAACCTGGACTTTGCTAAACTTTGAGTTGGGGTGTGGGGATAGATAGCCTGGTGTCCTCACCCTCAGTAACCAAATCCCTTCAGCAATGTCATATAGGAGGTCTTTTCTGACAGTACATGCTCATCATTACATGTGTTTCATAAATGTCCATAAAAAAATTATGGGTTATTCATACTCCAGTGAATTCTTACAAAAACATTCAGTTACAATTCATTATTTCTAATACTTATATTCAATATCAAAACAGCTGTGACCAGATAGTTTTAAGGCCTGACAAGGTCCCAGATTCATCCAGACGTTTGGACATAACTGGGAGTGCTCCCATGGGTTGTTCGGATGAATCAATTTCTAATCAGTGTACAATGATACTATATGAATTGTATCTGCTTTAATAAAGCTCCAGTCAGACTGCTCCTATCTCATTATCCCAGCTAGAGGCTCCATTACAACAGCAAATATAGGCAAAACAGCTCTGAATAGATCCATGCTCTTGCTCCCAGCTCTTGGAATTCTCACTTCCTATCTTTGCTCTCAAGCTCACGTTGGAATGTAATACCCAAATCCGGTTCCTAACTATGAATGAGGCATAATGCCATATCCTTACAAGCATCCACACAGCAAATGTAGTCATATAAGCAAAGTTTAATAAGCTGCTGTCGGGAGTTAGGAAGCAGTCACACTGCTTAGTTGTTTTGGGGGGCTACATTACTACTGCTAACCACAGCCCCCTACTCTGCATTCACTGCTAGGGACCCAAGCCTCAAGGATTCCATCTCACTCTGGATCAGCCCATGCCACCATGTCACAAGACGTGCACCCACCAGTATCAGGTTCAAGCATGCCACATTCCCCAGGTAATTCAGCCTGCCCCAGTGTCACTAATCACTGAACATAGCAGGCAACAGGATGAACACTGCTATTCTTGGGGTCAAGTACTCTTCCCCATTGGCTCCCATTGTTCCTGGGGGCAGCACTCAGTGAGCCAGGGCCAGGCAAATCACGCATCCAGGGGCACATTTAACGAAGGATTGTGTTGCTTTTGTGCCACACAACACTTAAGTTTAATTTATCAAGCCCTGCAAGGCCACCATGCGTGGCCCTGAGTTGGTTAATAAATCCAGAGTAATGTAAAGCAGCACAAATCACTGTGTTGAGTTACTCTGCACCAGGAAGGCGTGCCATGGGTGGAGTAAGGGTGATCCCACGCATCCAACCATGGATCTTGATGCATTCCCAGATTCACATCAGTGGTAAACCTGGGAATGCATCAAAAAGCTGCACCTCCCCCGGTGAGGCATAACAAGGAGAAATATCTTAATTTCTCCTCATTCCTTCCACTATCTTTGTGTACTGCATCCTGCAGCACAGACTAAAAGAGAAAAATGCTTCACAGAATTGTTTTTTGGCAGGAAGGTCTCCCTTCCTGGACAAAAACAATCCTGCTAATAACACAGGCACCCTTGCACCATGGTCCACAGGTGCCTGCGTTGGCGCTAAGCAGCACAGTATGTGCCAATGCAGGGAGAAGGCAGTAATGTGCCATATTGTGTTAAATGCAGCACATTTCTACCCTTTCCCTGTCATGCAGCGCAGCAAGGTGACTTGCTGCACTGCGTCACTTTTGCATACATATATCCCACGATGCCTTCACATCTGCTCCACTTGGGATTGCCTCATACCAGCACTCTAGGCCCCCTGAGGCCAAGCCAGAGTGACCTCTAGCCCCGCCCTCTGTAGTAGTCGGAGGGGCTTGATTTCCTAGGTCGTCTTCTTCCTTACCTTCACAATGCCACAAAACACAGGGTCTCCCATCTGTATGATTATGGCCCACATCAGGGCTGGCATCAGTGCTGGTGGTGCCCAGTGCGAGTGTTAGACCTGGCATCCTTGGAGTGGTTTTCCCTAACGTTTTGCCTCTACCTCATGTGATTTTGATGCTGTGCTGGATTTCGTTTTTGCTGGCTTAAATGCTTGGGCACTTTGCCACTGCTGCTCAGTGTCAACGTGCAAGTGCTCCCTGTGTAAATTGATACTGAGATTGGTTCTCTCTGATTGGCATATTTTTTTACCAGAAGGTCTCTAGTAAAGTGCACTAAGTGTGCCAGGGCGGGTAAATCAAATGCTACTAGTGGGCTTGCAGCACTGATTGTTCCACCCACATGAGTAGCACTGAAAAGAGGTCTCAGGGCTGCCACCGCAGTGTCTGTGCGCAGTTTGTTGACTGCCATGTCGACTTGGCAAGTGCACCCACTTGCCAGGCCTACCCCTCCCTTTTCTTACACATAGGACACCGCTATGGTAGGCCCAGGGTGCCCCCCTGGGCAGGCTGCAGTTTATGTGAAAGGTAGGACATGTACTGGTGTGTGTAACATATCCTAATAGTCAAATACTGCCAATTTCGTTTTTCACTATTGAAAGGCTATTTTGCCCATAGGACAGAATGGGGAATGCTGTGTAACATTTTACAAGCATATCTTCCCATAGGGAGAAGATGGAAAATGGAGTTTAGTACCCCTGAACTCAGAATTAATAACACATCTTTTAGTAAAGATGGTTTTTAAATTGTGTGTTTGAAAATCCCACTTTTAGAAAGTGGCTATTTTCTTGTTCATCCTTCCTGTGTGCCTCCGCCTGTTTGTGAATTGACTGTCAGGCTTTGGAGTGACCAGGGCTGGGGGGTTGCAGTGGCTCCAGGAGTCAGGATGAGTCAGCGCCTGTACCTGAAGAGGGCTGTGCCTGCCTTCCACAATGCTGGCTCCGCCCCCCCTGTGGTGTGTCTGGAGCCAAGGCTCACACTGACAATGGATGTTGTTGTGCACTTGCAGAGTGCCCCCCAGAACTGGTTTGAACTGGACTTAGAGTCCCTTGCACAAAGAGAACAAAGACATTTTGGGGTATAAGTATCAGACCCAAAACATCAGACATTAGATCATTCCTGGAATTCAAGAGGAACCTTTGCCAAGAAGAAGAGCTGGAGAGACTGAGGAGAAGTACTGCCCTTGCTGTGTGTCTGGGGTTAGCCTGCGGTTGCTGTTTCTGCCAAGGAAAGGAGAAGGACTTTGCAGTGTGCTGTGTCTCCTGTTTGAAGGAGATCTCCAAAGGCCTGAAGTGAGCTGGCCTCCTGTTCTGAAGTCTCAGGGACAGAAAGGACTTCTTGCAAATCTGCTGGTGCTGCTGGACTCTGCCATCTGTGAGTCCTACCCTTGCCTGAGGTGCCTCCTTCCATTTACAAGGCCTCAGAGGTGAGTTCTGCAGCTAATCTCTGCAAGAACCAGCGCGAAGCATCGCAAAGCCATGCAAAGTCTCTCGGAACTGACGCCGGATGACGCGAAGCCTCGCCGTGTCTCGCCAGGCAGCACAAAGTCTTACTGCGCAGCCCCCAGCACCGACGCTGGATGGCGCGAAGCCTTGCAAACCAACCCATCACCTCCGGTGTGTCAGGCATCGTACCTGTGCACCAAGTTTTCCATGCATCACCCTCAGACCAGGATCATCTTGGATTTCGATGCCTCACTTCCCCCTAAAGTCCGGATTTGACGCATCATTTCTTCTATGTGCAGCAGAACTTTCGCCTCGCCTCTCCAAGGACTCAGGAACTGACGTATCGCTGTGTTTTCCAACACTTCCTTTCTCTGCGGCTATTTGGCCTTGTGAATTTTGACACATCTTGAGGTACTTTGTGTAAAAGTCATGCATCCATAGTTTTCTACTGTACAAGTTCTTGAAACCTTTTGAAAGTCATATTTCATTGGTGGTCAGCGGTGTGGATTTGAATTTGTATTTGTACGTGACCTACAGTGATTGGTGTACATCACTAAGTTTAGTGCAGACCACTGTGCAACCACATACTGTGTTTTATTTTGGTTCTATTTTTGAGAGACCCTTAAAGTATCCATGCATCATGTCTCAGAAGGGTAAACCAGCAAGTGATGTTGCAGAACTGCAGTTTGATATTGAAATGTTAAGTGGTTACAAAGTAGGTCAACTCTGCAGGAACTTTGGATATCCCATGAAGAGCAGCTCCAGGAAGGAGGAGCTACAGAAGGCCTTAAGGGGCTGGTGGGAGGCCAGAGTGGCCGGGGAGGCAGAGGATGCAGAGCTGGATGAGAATGCACAAGGGGATGGTTTCAGATCACAGGATCTGCCTGTGGGAAGAGCAGCCTGTAGGGCTGGCTGCAATCATTCCTCGAGCAGTTTTTACCCAGAGGAACTGGAGAAGAACCAGAGGGTCAGAGAGCATGAGCTGGAGGTCATGAGGCTCCAGGCCAAGGCAGAGGACAGCAGGAGAGCTTATGCCTTGGAAGAAAAGAAAATGATCTTGACATATGAACTGAGAATGAGAGAGCTCGATGAAGAGTTTGCGAGGCTTGAGGCTGAGTGTCTCAATCAAGCAAAAAGAAATGTGTGCAGCTTATGAAGTGAGCTTGGCTGGGTTGGAGGTGGAGTTCAGCTCAGATGGTGGCAGCAAAAATGTAGTGTCTAGTGCTGAGGGAGAAGTACACACACCCAGAGATGTGGCGCTTGACTTGAAGGAGGGGGTTAATATACACCAGGGGGTTCAGGTTTATGAGGAAGCTCCAGTGGTGTGCAGTGTCCCTTAAGTGGATTGGGGATCTGACACCGAGGATCATATTCCTAGGGGTGGGAGGGACACTCCACTGACTCTAGATGAGAGGTGCAGAGTGAGGGATTCCCCCATGGTAGATGTCTTGGTATGTATGTGTGGAGGCTGCCCGGAAGAGTGTTGGTTGAGTGACAGAGACAGTCAGACACTGTCTTGCAAATTACAGGAGTGTGGTGTGGGGTACTTGTGTGAGGCACTGGATAGTGGGGCAAAGGGTAGCTTGGTTAACAACCGTGGGGGCTGTGTGATTCAATTGTTGGAGAACATATTTTAAGTCCCTGTTTTCCAGAGCTATGCCAACACCCTGTGGAGTGTGAGTTCTCTGATTCCAGAGCGCTTGCGCTGGAGGCAGACCTTTTGAGTCCAGAGGGTCTGATGAGGCTTTTGGGAGTGATCCTGAAGGAGGTGGCTCTGGATTTCCCCAACCAGGTAAGGTAGGGGAGGTTTGGAGCAACCCAGATAGGTCCCAGTGTAGTGGAATGGGTGAGGAGCCCCATGTCCTGTCTCTGAGTAGAGGGAGTGGGGTGGGCTGAGTCCCAAAGTGTCCGAGGCCTGTTCCAGGGCCTGGTTGGTTCCATGAGTGAAAACCAGGAGGGGAGCCTAGTCTGAACCGGGAGGGCATTTCCTGAGGGGGATCCCAAGGTATTAGGTGAACTGGGGGAGACTGCTGTAACTAGCGTTCCACCAGGTCTGGTGTCTGGCAGCACCGCTCCAGTTGGGAGGGTGCATGAATCCAGAGAAAGAGGTAAGAGGGGGAGACAGTCCCCAGTGGGAGGACCAGTGGGTCATGGATTACCTGCTCTGAGGTCAGAGCACCCCAGGACTGACCCTGGTGAGGCCACTTCTGGCCTGGGGGGTCTTCATGCTCTGTCTGGTGGACAGGAGGCTGGGCATCTGCAAAAGGCAGACTCTGGCACAGCTCCTGAGGAGTATGCTCCCTTGGGAGGGGTTGGCGTACTTCCCCAGAAGTCCTGGGTTGCAAGGCACAGGTACAACCTAAGGGTACAGACCCTGGGTTGGAGGACCAGGTTCAGGGTGTCCCCCCTGACCTGGAGGAAGGGGCGACTGCTAACAGTGCCCCTACACAGATGTCTTCTGGGGGTACTGCTCCAGGTGGGAGGGTGCAGAGCCCCAGGGAGGAAGACAGGGTGTGGGAGAGCCTACCCTAGTCTTTTATCCAGCCGCAGGGTACAGATCGTAGGCTGGTGGGCCAGTGTCAGGATGCCATACCTGACTTGGCAGGAGGGAGAGTGGGGAAAAGGTGCCAGGCACCTGGGGCTACTACTCCCCAATTTCTGATGCCACAGAGGTTAGAGAGGCCTGAAAGGCATGAGGCCTAGCTCTCATCACTGACAGCTGTCAGTGGCCACTGTGCCTGGCTGTCCTGGTGGACAGAGTTGCCCCTGGGAGGGAGGGCAGGACTCACACCCCGGGGGTGGACTGGGCAACACTACTGTGCTGGCCTTGTGTGTGCTGTCTGGTTGCTGGGACACATCTGTGAGCAAGGTAAGCTTAGGCGCTCCACTGATGGTGTCCCCAGGTGAGGAGAAGGGTCCCCCATGGTTTAGCTTAGTGGGCTCTGAGAGTACAGATAGAGGGATCCAACTGGGTTCAGGAAGGTGTAGGACAGGAATAGCCCCTGCTGTTCGGGCCAGGTTCCAGGTTCTAGCGCTCCAAGCAGGGAAGCTCATCGAGGTATTGATTGTTCTACCCTAACTTTAGGCAGGAAGGGGGTTATATTGGAAATGGCCCTTTTTGCAGGGTTATCCCCAAACCGTTTGCTTCTCCCTCCTATTTTCTCCTGACCTGTGTTTGTTGGCTATAGGACTCTGGGCACTTTACCACTGCTGATCAGTGCTAAAGTGCATATGCTATCTGTGTAAATTGTGAACATGATTAGTTATCCGTGATTCGCATATTTGACTTACTGGTCAGTTCCTAGTAAAGTGTACTAAGTGTACCAGGGTTGGTAAATCAAATGATGTAACACTTTTCGCCCTAAGTGGGATGGGTATGCCCAGACGTGGGTCCCTTGCTCACTGTGCCACTGGATTCAAGCTAGCCTGGCTGAAGAAGGGTGACTTACCCTGAAACCAGTCCCAGGATGCTTGTTTACGGTCCAGGAAGGACCTGGCCTGGCAGTTCGGTCTGGACTGTTCCCATGGGGCACAGGGTCTAGACTGATTTGCATATGGCTGGGTCCAAATTGGGGTGGCGTAGTGGGCAAAAGAACGATGGATTTAACCAAGATCTTTTGACTGGGGAGAATGTCTGCATTGTCAGCATTCTGTCCATCATTTGTTTGCTGTAACACTAGTGGGCTTGTGGCACTGATTGTGCCAGCCACATGAGTAGCCCTGAAAGATGTCTCAGGCTTGCCACTGCGGTACCTGCTCGCAGTTTTTAATTACCATGTTGACTTGGCAAGTGCACCCACTTGCCAGGCCCTAACCTTCCCTTTTCTTACATATAGGGCACCCCTATGGTAGGCCCAAGGTACCCCCATGGGAAGGGTACAGTGTATGTGAAAGGTAGGACATGTACTGGAGTGTGTAACATGTTCTGATAGTGAAATACTGCCAATTTCGTTTTTCACTATTGAAAGGCTAGCTTGCCCCATAGGAGAGAATGGGGAATGTTTTGTAACATTTTACAAACATATCTTACCCAGTGGCGGCTGGTGACATTTGAAAGTGGTAGGGCGTAAAATGATTGGTGGAGTGCACCGCGGCGAGTGAGCGAGCGCGAAAAATATAAGGGGCGTTCGGCGGGGAGCTCCCCTGAGACAATTTCGAAAAAAGAGTGGGCACATGGTGCATTTTCAAGCCAATTTCCAATGTTCCAGTTCATCTGGGAAAAAAGTTATACATGTGACGAATGGCCAATGTAAATTAAATGCATAATTATTTACTGCCTGAAAAAGCCAGCCCAAGAGTATAAAGCAAGCCACCCATATCCCAGACCTTGCTCCACAAGTCGCTGTGCAAACCATATCACAAATTTCCCACACCAACACCCTGTGGACTGTTATGTTAGCGTTTCTAGATTCATTTATTTGAAATACGTTTTTTTTTTTTACTCGTGCACATGCACTACAGGACTGAATATCTTGTTTGAAAATTCATGGGTTTTTTTCTTGTTATAATGCATGCAACATCTATTTAATTTTTGAAGAAGTATCACACTCCCACCTCGCCCATGGTTGGAGCTCTCATTGATATAGATTTACAACATTGCTATCATTTCTCTTTAGCAGTCCAGTACATAGTCTCATCACTCCCCCGCCTTTCCACCTCATTCCCGTCATACACGTACATAAAAACATTGACAGTGGAGCAGGATAGTACAGCACAAGAGGAAGAGAGGCAGTGACAAAGCGACAATGAGGACTGAACATGGACCAGGGTGCATGCATGGACACACAGACAGAGAGACACAGAACCTGTCTGACACATGGACAATGAGACACAGACCAGGGTGCATGCACACACAGACAGAGACACAGAAACTAACACATAGACAATGAGACATAGACAAAGACCAGGGTGCATGGACACACAGACAGAGACACAGACCCTGACACGTGGACAATGAGACATGGACACATACCAGGGTGCATTAACACACACACAGAGACACAGAACCAGACACGTGGACAATGAGACAGGGACACAGACCAGGGTGCATGGACACTCAATGAGGCATGAACATGGACAGGGACAAGGATGCATGGGTACACAGACAGGGAAATACAGAACCTGAGATATGGACGGTGACTTACATAGAAACTCTCCTGAGTGACTGTGTACTTAGGGTAGAAGCACACCTTTCATTTAGAAATCCTCCTCTGTTGCATGCTAGATAAGTGGCCAGCTTCACCACATGCATGTTACCCCTCACACGGTTCTTCAATTAAACAAACAATCAATGTTTATTTTGTTTCAACAAACTAGCTATATATGAGCAAGATACCAAATCCCTAGGCATGAGGTTCTGTAGGGGCTCCTCTTTAAACAATGTAATCTATGTTGATTCGTCTTATTTCATACGTTATTTGTATTACAATGGAAGTTGTTTATTGCTTCCAGCCCTGAGGAAGTCGCACGGTAGACCACCTAAGCGACGAAACACGTTGGGATTGGAAGATTAAAGAATAAAGGAAGACAAAAAAAGAGAAGGAGCTCCGTACCTTTTATGTTGAAATCTAAATAATTGCTACTGTGCTTTGTTATTGAGTGTGTGCTTCAGCATAACCTGTATATTGCTTTTCTTGTGGGGAAGTGGGTGTTTCCCATTGTTTGATGCACCACAATACGGTATAACAGCTTTCTAAAAGATTGTGTGATAGTGCAGATGCGCCTGATTTTACTATACACCCCCCTCCTTTCCTTTCACCACATGCATGTTACCCCTCACACGGTTCTTCAATTAAACAAATACGCCTTGCCTCTCAATCATTCATTGATGGCTGCGTGGGAGCAGGGCCTACCTCCAGAAACATTTCTATCTACAAGACTTGTTATTTTTCCGAAGCTAGGCCCTGCTGGCAGTGGCATGCACCTCTGAAAAGCATACACACTGGGTGCCAGCAGGCCCTAGCTTCAGAAACGTAACATTACTTGTAGATAGAAATGTTTCTGAAGCTAGGCTCTGCTTCAGAAGCATTTAAGGTTGTCCCCAGAAAACGGTGTTGCAAAGAGCCGTTCAATGACGCCGATAAACACGCATCACAGCCCCGCTGATTTCCATTGATCCCTGCTAAGCCTGCGTGTGTGATGTTATTCCGACTCTGCAGCCGGGCTTAGGGCTCCCTCAGCTATAGGACAGCGGCCGCTTTACCTGCTTTAACCACAGCCTCCACTCTGTAGTCGGTGGTTTCAGGAGTTGGCTCAGTTTATCTACCTGAGGAGTTCACATTAAAAAAACAAGCCGAGGGCACCATATCTATTTTGCGGACGTCGAGCAGGAGAGGGAGCGACTTACTTTTTGACGCGAACACGCACGGACCTAGTAATTTACTCCTCGGGCTCGAGCGCCTCTCTGCCTAGAGCACCATGGACGATTATGAAGACTCTTTGGGCGTCTTTAGCGTCATTCAGTGAGTAGTTAATATTTAATGTAATGCCGACTGAAGACCCATTTGTTCACGTCAGGCATGACAGACTCTGTTCTGCAGAGTGCTCTGAGAATGAAGCAATCAATTGTTTTATGTTCTTAATAACACCGTTTTGTTAATGCGTAGTTTGGGCTCCAGAAAGCATAGCAGCCTGTAAGCCACAGGTTCACCTATTTTAGAAACAGCACAACAGCAAGATTAACTACAGGCATGCTCAGTTGCGCCGCGGGTGGGGGGGGGGGGAGGCGGAAGGGGTTTAATGGGCAAAAAATATAAAATAAAACTTACCGTCCCGCGCCATCTTCTTGATGGGTCATGACGTCCAGTCCCTACTCCTGGGTTTTCGAATTCCGGGCCCGCCAGCTGCAGCTCTCCTCGCGTCATCAGGTAAGGCAGCCTCCCTCCCTTCCCTCCTCCAATCACAACTGGTGAGGTGACTCTAAGAGCGCCCCACCCGGGCCATTTTCTCTATGTAGGCTGCTGCAGGCAGCAGCCTACATAGAGAAAATGGGAGAGTGGGCGGTCCTGCTCGAAGGCAGGGGGGGAGTGGCCTGCCCACTGTTGCGCATACTGACTGTTTGGTCAGCCCCAGGGCCGACCAAACAGTCAATATGCACAACAGTGGGCAGGCCACTCCCCCCCTGCCTTCGAGCAGGACCGCCAACCCCCAACCAGGCACTTCTGCTTTCTCGTAGTGCGAGAAGCAGAAACATAAATGGTAGTTATTACCATTTATGTTTCTGCCTTCTCGCACTGCGAGAAAGCAGTGAGGCGGTGCCCAAACGCTCCAATGGAGGAGCCGCCACTGATCTTACCATAGGGATAAGATAGAAAAATTGAGTTTGGTAATCCCTGAACTCAGGATTTAATAACACATCTTTTAGTGAAGATGGTTTTTAAATTATGTGTTTGAAAATAGCACTTTTAGAAAGTGGCTATTTTCTTGTTCAACCTTCCTGTTTGCCTCTGCCTGTTTGTGAATTGACTGTCTAGCTTTGGAGTGACAGGGGCTGGGGAGGTGCAGTGGTTCCAGGAGTCAGGATGAGTCAGCACCTGTACCTGATTAAGGCTGTGCCTGCCTTCCAGAATGCTGGCTCCGCCCCCATGTGTCTGGAGCCAAGGCTCACACTGCCAATGGATGTTGTTGTGCACTTGCAGAGTGCCCCCCAGAACTGGTTTGAACTGAGCTCAGAGCCCCTTGCACAAAGCGAACAAAGACATTTGGGGTTATAAGTATCAGACCCAAAACCCCAGACATTAGATCATTCCTGGAATTCAAGAGGAACCTTTGCCAAGGAGAAGAGCTGGAGGGACTGAGGAGAAGTATTTCCCTTGCTGTATGACTGGGATTGGCCTGCAGTTACTGTTTCTGCCAAGGAAAGGAGAAGGACTTTGTTGTGTGCTGTGTCCCCTGCTTGAAGGAGATATCCAAGGGCCTGAAGTGAGCTGGCCTCCTGTTCTGAAGTCTCAGGGACACTAAAGACTTACTGCAAATCTGCTGGTGCAGCTGGACTCTGCCATCTGTGAGTCCTACCCGTGCCTCCTTCTAGTTTCAAGGCCTCAGAGGTGGGTTTTGCAGCTAATCTCTGCAGGAACCGGTGCGAAGCATCGCAAAGCCGTGCAAAGTCTCCGAACCGACGCTGGACGATATGAAGCCTCGCCGGGTCTTGCCGGGCAACGCAAAGTCTCGCCGCGCAGCCCCCAGCACCGATGCCGGACGGCGCGAAGCCTGGCAAAGCGACGCATCACCTCCGGTGTGTCACACATCGTACCTCTGCACTAAGTTTTCCACGCATCACCCGCAGACCAGAATCGTCTTGGATTTCAATGCCTCACTTCCCCCTACAGTCCGGATTCGCCACATCACTTCACCTGTGTGCAGCAGAACTGTCGCCATGCCTCCCCAAGGACTTAGGAACTGACGCATCGCTGTATTTTCCAACACTTCCTTTCTCTATGGCTGTTTGGCCTTGTGAATTTTGACACATCTTCAGGTACTTTGTGTAAAAGTCGCGCATCCATAGTTTTCTATGGTACAAGTTCTTGAAACCTTTTGAAAGTCGTATTTTTAACTGTGTATGTTGGATTTTTGTCGTTTTGGTCTCGTTTAGTTTAGATAAAGATATTTTATTTTTCTAAACTGGTGTGGTGTCCTTTTGTGGTGTTTTCACTGTTACTGTGTGTGCTGGTACAAATACTTTACACATTGCCTTTAGGATAATCCTGTCTGCTCGTGCCAAGCTACCAAGGGGGTGAGCAGGGGTTATCTAAAGTGTGTATCCCCCTTACCCTGGCTAGAAGCAAGGGTGTCTATTTGGACAAAGGTACCTACCTCTGCCAACTAGAGACCCCCATTTCTAACAGTGCCATAGCTATCTGTTGATCAGAAAGATGGTAAGGTGAGAACAGGTTTGTAATGTTAATGTGTCGCCAAGGCATGTGGCCAGAATGCAATGTTTGTAGTGTTCATCTCAACAATAGAATTGACCTAAGTTGGGACTGCCCATGTTGTAATGCAGACAAGTTTTGCTGAAACACATCGATTGTAGATGAGACAGTTCTACCTAAAGAATACATTCTAGATGATAAGATAGCAATATCGTTGTCCACTACTGTGAGTGCCTATTCTAAGTTGGCCCTATCAATCTCATGCAGCATTTCAGCTGCTTCTTGTTGAGATATTTTATATATCTCATTATAGCCAGCGTTAAGGAAGCACTATTTACGTGGTTTCCGAGGACCCACTAAAAAGTCTTGTAAATCCAGGTCATCAATAAGAGACAAGTGCTGTTGTACCCGAGACAGTGTTGAGTTTTTAAGCCAATCAAGGCATAACTTCCCAACATTGTAAGTTCTTACCATCCCCGAATGTTCACTCTGCACATACCGCATGTCAGGCCTATTTGCTGTAAATCCCTCGATTTTGGCCAGGAATCTATCCTGACATTCGTTAGTGTCTAGTGGCCACACTAACCATCCCTTACAATTGGGATCTGATGAGTTATATCTACTCTTACGCAGCATAGTATCACTAGTGCTTTCATCACATGGTGTTAACTGCTGCTAATTGTCAAATTATGTAAGAGTGGGAACCCTTGGTGTGTTTAAACCCTTTATCTTGGCTAGGCCAAGACACGTTGTCTGTTGCACAGTTTTGTGCAGTATTAGACAGGCTCTGACTAATACCTCAGTTGGCTGAACCTACCCATCTTTAGTACCCCAGATAGATTTCACATCTACTGTGTCCCTCCAAAAATCAAAACCTTGTACAGAGAGTTGGGAAAGACAGGAAGCAGAGTAAATCAGCTTAGAATCAGTTAACATATTTTCTTTGCAGGTGAAGGTGCAAGCCTATAATAAAAACAATGTTGAGTTTTAAAGGGGTTAGCCCATAAAACCTACCCGACCATGGGTCAGTAATACAATATGTTATGATGTTGGTTGTGGTAGTATTATTTGTAAGACACATATGCTGGAAAGAAGCATTCACCGCTTACAAATTCAATATGATTCAAAAACGGAATTTAATTCAATCAAGTATGTAGGCATTAAATGCAATATAATATCAAAGCATTAATGATTGGCATTAGAGTTGCTCCATATAAAGGTAGTGCATTCAGTATTTACAGTGCTCTTATCGTGAAGAGGAGGAAGGGTAGGGTCAATGGTAGTGAATCGGTGAGTGAGGGACAGGGTAAAGGTATAGTGACATATATACATTTGTAGTTACAAAGAACTGGACCTTTCCGGCCTAACATAGGTCAGTTGTTCCCATGTTTACACATAGCTCAAAAGTACAAATTGTTTCAATTATTCTGTTCTTTGAATTGCAGAGAGGTGGTAGATTATCTACGTTTCAACCCCTAGTCTAAGATGGTGATTAGCTCCTCATGGTGGGGTCTTCGTCAGGATCAGGCTAGGAAGAGCACCTATAGATAAAATGAGTGGGGTCAGTGTGGTGGCAATTTATTAAAAGGAGGTGAATGCTAAAATAGGTGAAGAGACTTTCACCTACTAGTGTAGGGAAGGACGGTCAACGTTCGTTCCCTCGTGGGCTTTCAAGTAGCTTCGGGATATTAGGACAGAGATGGCTAGTGGGGTAGTGATTCTCCCACAGCAAATTGGCAAAAGACGTACGCTACTACAATAAAAAGGAAACATACCCATACCTACAAGAAGACTACTTCAAGCAGGATAACCAGGGTCACTTCTTCTACAGGGGAAGGGGTGGCTACAGAGGTGGAAGAAGGTTCACCAATTTCTCAGACTCTTCATACAGCACAGGAAGCGACAACGATCAAGCTGGTCCCAGCAGCGGCTACCAAAATCAAGACCCATGGTACCCACAACCTCAAGATCAACACACTGGCCAACCATATTTTTTAGAGGACACCCACTGGAGACCGCCGAGAGGACGGGGAGGCAACTGGAACCAACCCTCAGGCCGAGGTCAGAACCAACGATGGCACACAGGACGACAACAGGGGCAGAACACCAAGCAAGTACGATTCCAACCCGAGAATCACGGGGAGATCAGTACTCGGAGAAGGACTTACAGATGGTGAACCCCCAAAGAAACCCGATCATGAATCTATCAACCTACAGGCTTTCCACTGACAAGATCAGTATCCTGAACAACGGCTTGTCCTTTGTGCCCACGTCGCATGCTAACCGTTTCAAAATAAAGGCAGAACTATACCGTTTCTTTCGCAAAATTCGTCTAAGACATTTCTTCAAACACTCTCTGCCAATATCATCAACATAATTTACAGGAATGCGTCCACCATCAAGATTCATGCTCCCGGCACATACTGTATCCCACAGAATCCTGACCTATGAGAGTGTGGTACTACGAGATGTTATGAAAACTTGTACCAACAAATCATATGTGAAACATAACATCTCCAGAGGAGAACGGGCAGCCATTGACACCCTGAAAAATAATAAAACCATTGTCATCAAACCTGCTGACAAAGGGGGAGTCATTGTTGTACAAGATGTCCAAGATTACAAAGCGGAGATATATTCCCAACTAAGTGACGGGATCATCTATACCCCGGTAAGAGGCGACCCAACGAAAGAAATCCGGATGAAAGTCAGGAGTATAACAGAAAGAGGAAGGGAAGTGGATTTCCTTTCTGCAAAGGAATTCGAATTCTTGAATGTGAACCATCCCCGCACCCCCACCATATACACCTTACCCAAGGTTCACAAAGATCCGCATAAACCACCAGGAAGACCAATAATCTCCGGCTGTGAATCGCTCCTTGAACCAGTGTGCAAATACATTGACTTCTTCCTCAAGCCACTGGCAGAAACTACAAAGACATATCTGCGAGATACCATGCAGGTTATCAACCTGGTCGACTAAATGAAATTTGATACTACAACCCAACTATTGGTGACACTTGACATCATCTCACTATTCACCGGTATCCCTCAACATCCAACACTGGACTCCATGACAAGGGCACTTGAAAAAAGACCTCAACCAACCAATGTCCTCACACAATTCATAATGGAACTTTTAGAGATAGCCATGATGAAGAATTTCTTTGTCGTTCAGAACAAATTCTTCATACAAAGCAATAGTGTAGCTATGGGGGCAGCATTCGCCCCAGATCTGGCACTCCTCTTTATGGCCAAATTTAAGGAGAACCATATACTGTCACCAGATAATCCATTTAGGAACAACATCTCAGAATGGCACAGGTATATTGACGACATCCTCCTCATCTGGACAGGTGAAGAAAATGAACTATCCAATTTCCTCACCTGGCTGAAAGCCAGTTCTGAAGACATTAAATTTACCATGCAATGGGACAGGCAAACCAATCCACTTTTTAGATATAAGCATCAAAGTCATGGGTGACCACCTCTATACCACTCTCTACCGAAAGAAGGCAGAACGGAACACACTACTGAGATATACAAGTCATCATACCCGAGGACTACGAGATAATCTGCCATTTGGGCAGTTCCTCCGGATCCGGAGAAACTGTTCTCTCAAAGAAGACTTTTTCAAAGAATCGGATGATTTTTGATCACCCGTCTCATGGAGAGAGGTTATCCAAGACGCTAGAAAGAGAGCCTGGTACAATAACAGAGAGACTCTACTGACACCCAAACAAGGTTGTGAGGTCCCTAACAGAATGATATGTGTAACTACCTACTGTACCAAGAGCAATGACATCAAAAAGATAATAAATAGACAATGGGGATTGATCTCTGAAGACATAGAAATCAAAGATCCCCCATGCATGCCTTCAAGAAAGTCAAGAATATCAGAGACCAAGTAGTCCGCTCACTACTAGACATGCCACAGAGTCCAACTATTCAGACCATGTGGAACCTACCTGAAACTGTGGGACATTACAAATGTACCAAATGTAAGGCCTGCTCAATGTGTATTGAAACCAAAACGTTTAAATACAGACACCACACTTTTAATCTGAAAGTGCACACGAACTGCAATACATCCAATGTAATTTACACGATACAGTGCCCCTGCGACCGATTATACATTGGACAAAAAAGACCGAAAATAAAGACACACATTCTACAACATTGTAGCAGGATTAGATGTAAGACAGGGAGGGCTCCCCTTGTAGAACATTTCTGTGATCATACACACAAGCCCGAATCCATCAGATGGATTGTACTGGAAAAGGTCTCCCTCGGTCAACGAGGTGGAGCCATACAACCCATCCTCAAGGTCAGAGAATGTAAGTGGATGCACTTACTTGACACAGTCACCAATGGACTCAACGAACGAGATGGTACGAATGCCCAGTTGGCAGGACAACAAACAGAGTAATCTGTATCATCACTATCACTTAATCCAGTGACCAGCTCACAGAGATTCTCTTAGGCATCCGTAAAGTGGGAAACCCAAGCACACAGTGTGTTTAGACACTCACTAATCAATAGGTACGTAACTCTAAGGCACTTTTGACCATTGTTCAACCATTTCACGATCAACCGAATGTCTAAATATTATGAAATTGTCATGGAGCTAAGATCCGTTAATGTTAACATGTGAATGAGGGTTCATTATGATATATTTTCTCAATCACTGACCAACAATGTTTAATGTCACACAACTACTATGGAAGGAATATTCATCAATGTGCAAATATGATTGTGGGTTTGATATGTAATCAACAGATTTTTTATAGACCAGTATGTACGAATCTCTGCATCACGATATTGAATAACAGAGATGTCTTCCATTTTGTTTTTCTTTTTGGCTTGTATAGCGCATGAATCACCCCCGGGGGGGTCTCTTGGCGCTTGCGGAGTCGCGAAGGAGGTGCAGTAACGTGTTATTCCAAAAAGTGAGCAGTTTTCAGTGTCTTTCTGAATATCAGGTAATCCGGGCATTGTCTTAAGGGCATGGGGAGTTGGTTCCATATTAGGGGTGCTTGATAGGAGAAGGCTTTACCTCCTGTACGTGTTCTTTTTACCCTGGGGATTTGAAGCAGAGATTTAGATCGAGATCTCAGGTCCCTTATAGGGGTATATTGGTGGAGCCTCTTCGCCAGGTAAGGGGGACCGTTGCCACACAGTGCCTTGTGCGTCAGGCAGCAAAGCTTGAACTTCACTCGTTTCCGCACAGGTAGCCAGTGGAGTTGTTGTAACAGTGGGAGCAAGACTGGCCTGTAGGGTGCGTTAGCAACTAAGCGAGCTGCGGTATTTTGTACCACTTGCAAGCGGTTTAGGGCGGCCTCATTGGCAGCAACCAGAAGGGCGTTACAATAGTCCAGTTTGCTCAATACCAGGGCCTGTACGAGAGTCTTACGAAAGGAGTCCGGGAGATAGGGGAGGGCTCTTCTCAGGAGGCCCAGCGCCTGGAAACATGCACTGACTGTGTGGGAAACATGATCTTTCATTGTCAGAGCCTGCTCGAGACGCACCCCTAAGTTTTTTGCTGTGGTTTTTGGGGCGGGAGCAGTACCCAATACATTGGGCCACCAAGTGGGCGTCCACAGAAGGGGAGCTTCTCCGAAGAGGATAATTTCCGTTTTGCTGGCATTCAGCTGCTGAAAGTTACTACTCATCCACTGGGAGATGGCCAGCATGCCAGAGGAAAAGGAGGCTCGGGCTGTCTGAGATGACTTATCGAAGGAAAAGATGAGTTGGGTGTCATCCGCGTAAGATTTGTGTTGATAATGTATGTTGTAATACTTAGATCACTATGAATCAAGCATTTGTTACGCTTTGTACTAACCTAAAAGGTCTTAATCTTCAGATCATGCTGCTTGCCTGTACTTGTCTGAACCCACAACTAGATTACTACACTTAATTTGTTTACACTTTAACTAACATGTTCCCAGAGGAAGCTAGTCCACCTTGACACCAGCTCCACTTTAAGGGTTAAACAATATTGACTGTAGACAGAGCACTGCCCATCCTCCTCTCTGATTGGTCGCTTCTTTGACGAGCCCCCAGGGAACCATCGAGCGGCTGCACCACACAATGCATGCGCGCCAGCCACTCAGATATTTTAAACATAAGCACCGACTGCTCCGGCTCATTCGTGAGCGTTACAGCCAGCAGAAGGAGGTAAGTGACATCAGACCGCCACCATTATCCCCCACCGCGCAGTAATGCACACGCTCACTGCCTGATACGTTCAGCCCGCATGGATATTATGCGCACTTTTGTTATGCCGGCTTTGACCATACCGCAAACAATATGATAACCCATACTGGTTTCCCAATATGATATCTTGTTTTGTTTACTAACATTCGTTACCGATTTTCCCTTTTTTCCACTATAAGGATTGAGCGGTCCGCCTATCTTGTTACTGTGTCACAGTCATCAATCATTAAGCAATCACGCACATATGGCGTCACTTTTTAAATGTTTGTCATTGCAACTACCACTGCCATTATCGTAGCCCGCATGGACGTCCCCCAGCGCGCAATAATGCATACGCTCACTGCCTGATACGTTCAGCCCGCATGGATATTTAGCGCACTTTTGTTATGCCGGCATTGACCATACCACAAACAATATGATAACCCGTACGGGTTTCCCAATATGATATCTCGTTCTTTACCGATTTTCCCTTTTTTCACTAATAAGATCGAGCAGTCCGCCAATATTGTTACCGCGTCACAACCATTACTGATTAAGTGATCACACACATACTGCGTCCCCCTTTTTAGGTCTCGCCTGACCCAGCGCATGCGCTGGTCTGGCGAGACTCATTGAGAGGGCTTCAAAAAGTGCTACCAGGCCAGCCTAGAGCTACAGTGCATGTGCGCGGGCGCGCGCACCGCGCTTGACCGCGATTACTTTCACTTTCGCGGCCGTGCGGCCGCTCTGATGTTTGATCGCGATCACTTTCGGGGCTGCAGGGCCGCTTGGCATAGCCAATAGGTCTCGCTTTTGGGACCTTATAAGTATTTAGTTATGCAACTGTTGCATGGCTAAACACTTATAATGTCCCAAAGGCGAGAACTATTGGCTATGCCAATGCTTGTTTAAATGTTTGTCATTACATCTACCACTGCCCATGTTTTCCCATGCTTCTTTTGAGACAACGCGTTTTCTAGAACAATGTTTCAACTTGATTCACCACCATTGGACTCTGTCTCCTTCCACCATCAGATCCTGATACTGACTAAAGCTTTTCTGTGGGAGAATCACTACTCCACTAGACATCTCTGTCCTAATATCCCGGAGCTACTTGAAAGCCCACGAGGGAACGAACGTTGACCGTCCTTCCCAACACTAGTAGGTGAAAGTCTCTTCACCTATATTAGCATTCACCTCCTTTTAATAAATTGCCACCACACTGACCCCACTCATTTTATCTATAGGTGCTCTTCCTAGCCTGATGCTGACGAAGACCCCACCATGAGGAGCTAATCACCATCTTAGACTAGGGGTCGAAACGTAGATAATCTACCACCTCTCTGCAAGCTCAAAGAACAGAATAATTGAAACAATTTGTACTTTTGAGCTATGTGTAAACATGGAAACAACTGACCTATGTTAGGCCGGAAAGGTCCAGTTCTTTGTAACTACAAATGTATATATGTCACTATACCTTTACCCTGTCCCTCACTCACCGATTCACTACCATTGACCCTACCCTTCCTCCTCTTCACGATAAGAGCACTGTAAATACTGAATGCACTACCTTTATGTGGAGCAACTCTAATGCCAATCATTAATGCTTTGATGTTATATTGCATTTAATGCCTGCATACTTGATGGAATTAAATTCAGTTTTTGAATCATATCAAATTTGTATGCGGTGAATGCTTCTTTCCAGCATATGTGTCTTACAAATAATACTAAAACAAGGATGGTATGCAGTTCCTAATATGAATGCAGGCGAACATGTGTTGAGAAATGGGCTCTACTTAAGAGTAAGTAGTTGCGCAAGAAGGGGAGAAGAAACTTCTCCTAGTTGGAAAATGACCCTCACACATCCAGCCAGCTAGGTGTCTTGCTTCATCATCGGGTCTGCTCCTTATCGGGGCGGCGCTGCAATCCTCGATCGGCACCCAAGATGGGGCCTTCCTGGCGGAGATCTTTTTTCCAAAAGCCGGTGGGTGAAGTGCGTGTGAGGGCCCTAAATTGTGTAGGTGATAATGATGTGTAGGGAAAAGTAAAATAGGGGAGAAGGTCCACTCAGAAAATTTTAATGAACGTGGCCCCTACCCTAATTAAAAATAAGAAGTAAGACAAAAAACGCTAGTCTCCACTCTAAGGATGTGGGGTTTATGCGTCTGTCAAGCGGTCAACATGTTTCTTGCCCTTAAGTCTAATTGACGGTAATTCTTCAGGACCAAAGGATCTACCTACACTTAAATAGTGGTGGTCTATAGTACTGTATACAGGTGACCACCTTTACAGCACCCAAAGAAAGTGTGGTACCTGTAATTCTAAAAACACAGCCTGCAAGGTAAAAGTCAAGATTACAATATTAGAAATTCAAGTCACAGTATACAGGATTTGTAATGACAATACATGCAACAAGATGATGCAAAGCGCATGCTGAATAAGGTTGCTAGTGGCATGCGTTATGACGTGTCAGTCATACAAACCAGTGAGATGAGACAATAAAACGGAAGAACGAAGGCAGCAGGAGGAGCACACAACACAAAATAACTCACCCCATTAGGGTCATGGATGTGTGGTATCAGATCCGGCTAGTGGAGACACTAAGGTGTAGTGTCCTAATGTAAAATAAAAGAACAAAAACGAAGAAAACAAGAGAGACATAGTTGATGCATGAGGATCTGCACAGCAAGTCCCGGGCTCATGCGCCCAGGGTCGAGGAGGTCACACAGTGAATCTGGGTGTCCAGTAGGTAAACACTGGGTTCATTGAAAACGGCAGTGGTGCCAGGCCTCCAGGTAAAGAGCATAAAGTAAAATCAAGTGCTGGTGTCCCAGGGGGAGCGTAGCGCGGGACCCCGGCAATACGCTGATCAACAAACCCCACTCTCACCAAGGTAAGGCCAGGTGTGCAATCAGTACGCACTTAGGGGCTCCGCGCAGAGTTGTTTAACCTGGGACTAGCACAAGAAAAAACACCGTGTTGAACGATGGGAGCATGGTAACCACGCGGACACTGTCGGGAGCAGTCACCAATTCAGTGAGGATCCACCCAAACATTGTCGCGGGCCCGTGCGGTCATCAAACCCACACAGTAAGGTGCCAGTCATGTGAGGGGCATAGCACGTACAACCAACTATCTGGAGGTGCCATGGTGGCTATTAATCACGGTTTCCAAGGAAGAGGGTGGCGGCAGACCTACCCCCACGTCGCCGGTCCGGGAAATACAAATGAGAACCGGCAGCTAGCGTGTAAAATACCCGCGGCCGACCGACAGCGGTGGGCAGGACTTCCGGGTAACCTGTCCGGAAACGTGGGCAAAGACTAGAGTGTAGCCTAGATGCGCGCGCCATCTTGGGAGGGGAGAAAGACTGTGAACCTTCCGCGACCACGCACGCCGCAGCCAATAGACCGCCGCGTCCCCTACAATCAGTCATGCCAATCAGACTAAAATTTCATTACAAAAAAGCAGAAGAAGTGGCCTGGCGAGCGGATTACGAAAGTAGTGCTCAGAACCAAATTGGCGCGCAGCTCATGAAAACCACCTGCGGTATGTGTAGAAAATTAATTATGTACTCTATGTCTATATAATACTACCATGACCAACTTCATAACATATTGTATAAAAAAACAAGGCTGGGTCAGATGTGTCATAACCAGAGAAATAGTAAAACTTCTATGCAAATGCTTATGAACTACCCCTTGGTGTTGTAGGGCAACACTTCACGAGGTGTACTAGCCTTGCGTAGAAATGAGGACCGTAATGTTGAAAACAAAACATCTCATCAACTTTAGCTGTACCATGATAAAGCTCTTCAGAAGACAACACAGTTGAATGTTCTAGATCTTCTAACATTACATATACTATAGCAATATACCAATCATCAGAAATAGTACTAGGGTGATAATATCATTTAAAGAAATCTTCAACAAATGTGGAATTTACGAGTTCAGTGCGACTATATACATCAAATGATACCCTGTCCCATTCAATCCCATCCGGAACTGGAACAGCAGAAATGTTCACCAGGGACAAGTCTCTTTGTTCACTGTGTGATGATGTGTGTGGTTTCAGAACCAAGTTCACAGTCTACACTGCAGAGCATTCTGGGACAAACTGCCCATTTAACAGATGGAAGAACACAGTCACAAAACCAATCCAAAGGACTAGGAAAAGTAAAGCAATTGTAATCCAAAGGTGTAAGCATGGAGAAACAAAGTATGTTCTTTTCAGCCAATGATAGAAGGCACGCACCTTTAATTAGAATGGCAGGGGCGGTGGGCGCAGTGGAACCTCTGATTCATCGGAGTAGATGTGTTGGACTTAGCCCTTTTTGCAGGGTCATCCCAGAACTTTTTGCCTTCCTCCTCTATTTTTTCTGACCTGTTGTTGGTGGTTTTATGACTCTGGGCACTTTACCACTGCTGATCAAATTGTGTTATGGATTAGTGATTCCATGATTGGCTTATTTGATTCACTTGTCAGACCCTTGTACAGTGCACCATGTGTACCCAGGGATGTATGTCATTCCATCGCGTGCCATTACAACACAGGTATTACTACGCGATATCAATGACAACGACATTCCATTACATCGCAAAATTATACCACGAATATGCTTTTACCACGCATGCCATTACAACGCAAAGGCATGCGTGGTAAAGCTATACTCGTGGTTAAAGTTTACAAGGTAAGTGACTCTACCCTACTCCTGCACAACACCCCCCAGAGCCCCAGTCCTCTCCCTACAATAACACGACACTACCCTGCGCGACCCCACCCGACACTACCCTAAAACACTACACTACACAAACACTACCCTAAAACCTAAAACACTACACATACACTACAACACTACCCTAAACCCTAAATCACTACACTACACAAACACTACAACACTTCCCTAAACCCTAAAATACTACACTACACAAACACTACAACACTACCCTAAACCCTAAAACACTACACTACACAAACACTACAACACTACCCTAAACCCTAAAACACTACACTTCACAAACACTACAACACTACCCTAAACCCTAAAACACTACACTTCACAAACACTACAACACTACCCTAAACCCTAAAACACTACACTACACAAACACTACAACACTACCCTAAACCCTAAAACACTACACAAACGCTACAACACTACCCTAAATCCTAAAACACTACACTACACAAACACTACAACACTACCCTAAACCCTAAAACACTACACAAACACTACAACACTACCCTAAACCCTAAAACACTACACTACACAAACACTACAACACTTCCCTAAACCACTACACTACACAAACACTACCCTAAACCGTAAAACACTACACAAACACTACAACACTACCCTAAACCCTAAAACACTACAACACTACCCTAATCCCTAAAACACTACACTACACAAACACTACAACACTACCCTAAACCACTACCCACACTACTCCCACCCATACACTACCCTAAACCCTAAAACACTACGACCCTACAACACTACCCTAAACCACTACCCATACTACTCCCACCCTGCACGACCCCCCCGACACTACCCTAAAACACTACACTACACAAACACTACCCTAAAACCTAAAACACTACACAAACACTACAACACTACCCTAAACCCTAAAACATTACACTACAACACTACCCTAAAACCTAAAACACTACACAAACACTACAACACTACCCTAAACCCTAAAACACTACAGCACAACAATACCCTACTCCTTAAAACACTACACTGCACAAACACTACAACACTACCCTAAACCCTAAAACACTACACTACACAAACACTACAACACTACCCTAAACCCTAAAACACTACACAAACACTACAACACTAACCTAAACCCTAAAACACTACACTACACAAACACTACAACACTACCCTAAACCCTAAAACACTACACTACACAAACACTACAACACTACCCTAAACCCTAAAACACTACACTTCACAAACACTACAACACTACCCTAAACCCTAAAACACTACACTTCACAAACACTACAACACTACCCTAAACCCTAAAACACTACACTACACAAACACTACAACACTACCCTAAACCCTAAAACACTACACAAACGCTACAACACTACCCTAAATCCTAAAACACTACACTACACAAACACTACAACACTACCCTAAACCCTAAAACACTACACAAACACTACAACACTACCCTAAACCCTAAAACACTACACTACACAAACACTACAACACTTCCCTAAACCACTACACTACACAAACACTACCCTAAACCGTAAAACACTACACAAACACTACAACACTACCCTAAACCCTAAAACACTACAACACTACCCTAATCCCTAAAACACTACACTACACAAACACTACAACACTACCCTAAACCACTACCCACACTACTCCCACCCATACACTACCCTAAACCCTAAAACACTACGACCCTACAACACTACCCTAAACCACTACCCACACTACTCCCACCCTGCACGACCCCCCCGACACTACCCTAAAACACTACACTACACAAACACTACCCTAAAACCTAAAACACTACACAAACACTACAACACTACCCTAAACCCTAAAACATTACACTACAACACTACCCTAAAACCTAAAACACTACACAAACACTACAACACTACCCTAAACCCTAAAACACTACACCACAACAATACCCTACTCCTTAAAACACTACACTGCACAAACACTACAACACTACCCTAAACCCTAAAACACTACACTACACAAACACTACAACACTACCCTAAACCCTAAAACACTACACAAACACTACAACACTAACCTAAACCCTAAAACACTACACTACACAAACACTACAACACTACCTTAAACCCTAAAACACTACACAAACACTACAACACTAACCTAAACTGTAAAACACTACACTACACAACAACACTACCCTAATCCCCTACAACACTACTCTAAACCCTAAAACACTACACTACACAAACACTACAACACTACACTACACTACACAAACACTACAACACTACCCTAAACCCTAAAATACTACACTACACAAACACTACAACACTACCCTAAAATACTACACTAAACAAACACTACAATACTACCCTAAAACCTAAAAACACTACACTACACAAACACTACAACACTACCCTAAAACACTACACTACACAAACACTACAACACTACCCTAAACCCTAAAACACTACACAAACACTACAACACTACCCTAAACCCTAAAACACTACACTACACAAACACTACAACACTACCCTAAACCCTAAAACACTACACAAACACTACAACACTACCCTTAAACACTACACTACACACACACTACAACACTACCCTAAACCCTAAAACACTACAACACTACCCTAAACCGTAAAACACTACACAAACAAACACTACAACACTACCCTAAACTCTAAAACACTACAACACTACCCTAATCCCTAAAACACTACACTACACAAACACTACAACACTACACTAAACCACGACACTACACAAACACTAACCTACCCTAAACAACTACCCACACTACTCCCACCCCTACACTACCCTAAACCCTAAAACACTACGACCCTACAACACTACCCTAAACCACTACCCACACTACTCCCACCCTTACCTCTCTTTCCTCGTGATTCCTCTTCAGCGTCGACGTCTCTGCTCCCTGTTCCTGCTTCATGCTTCACGCCGAGGGGCAGTGCACGTCGTTGTGAGGAAACGGAGGAGCCTCTGTTTCCTCACAACGAGGTGGATCGGCATTACATTGCATGCGTTGTAACAGCGCATGCGATGTAAAAACACGTGTAGGAATGGCTACGCGTTGTTACATCACATGCGTTGTTACGCTTGCGATGTAATGGCATTGCGGGGAAACAGCCGCGTTGTAATGGCTGTTTCCCGTACCCAGGGCCTGTAAATCAATTGCTGCTGGTGGGCTTGCAGCACTGATTGTGCCACCCACAGAAGCAGCCTGTAAAATGCGACTCAGAGCCTGTGTGCAGTCTGAGACTGCCATGTCGACATGGCAAGTGCACACACTTGCTAGTCCCTAAACCTTCCCTTTGCTATATGTTATTTATTTATTTATTTATATTCTTATATAGCGCAGGAACTCGACCCCCGAAGGGGTATCTCTAGGTAGGCCCAAGGTTCCCCTGTGGGCAGGGTGCATTGTATGTGAAAGGCAGGACATGCCCTGATGTGTGTGGCATGTCCTGATAGTGAACTACTGCCAATTTAGTTTTTCACTATTGCAAGGCTATCTGTTCCCATAGGCCAGAATGGGCAGTTTGCTTATAACATCTTATAAACATAACTGACCTTGGGAACAAGATAGGAAAATAGAGTTTAGTATACCTGAACTCAGAATGTTTGTCAGGTCCCCAACAAGGAAGTCACATGTCAAGAAAGGTGTCCAGTACAAGAAGAAAGGAATGATGGTGGCCGTGTTGTCAAAACTGTGTAAACAGCATTTGATGCAAGGTCGAATGCAATATGGCGGCAGAGCGTTCCTTAATCAGAAACGGGTTAGCGCTCTAGTTGATTTGGCTGATTTCCGTGATGCAAGTGAGGCGCGCGGAGAGCTGCGCACTTCACCTGAACTGTGAGAGGAGTAGGAGGTTACTTCATCGCGTCGCGTTAGTCAGGGAAAAGAAGCTACGCGTCGCGAGAATTCTGAGGAGAATTTTTGAGTTCGAAGGCAGCCAGCAAACCCAAGTAAGACTGTTCCAATTTCTACCAGAGAAAAAGTTCCGAACTAGCAACAGCGTGAGTTTGGCAGAAGCACCGGTTCTAGTGAACAAGTGCGCAGCGTTCAAATAAGAAGTCAGCTCAAGTACTAGAGTAGCACCAGCTATTAGTAAGAGTTAGAGTCAGCTCAAGTCTTGAATATAAAGGTTTAAGGTACACTATAGCAGTTCCGAGTGAATTCCGATTCCTGACAATAAAATACCTTAGGGAGTGAAACTCTTGAGGGCAGAATACAAATGACACAGAATAGTATGGGACAAAAACTACAGTGAAGCAACAGTAGTTAGAGAAAAAGAAAAACTTATAAAAGGTGAAGAAGAATAAGAAATAAACCAAGGCTTCCGTTCTCTGTCCAGTAAGTGAGTCTAGAGGAAAAGACAAAAGAGAGGTCAGGAAGGAAGAAAGAAATATAATAACACAAGTTTATTATCTTACAGTGAAAAAACATTAAGAACAGAAGAACGAGTAGCTTAGAAGAGAAGCAAAGGCACACAGCACCAGGGTGGGTACAATAGAGAAGAAGGAAAGATGAAAGTAGGAAGAGAAAGGAAGTAGAAGGTGATTTACATGTAATTGTTTATTTACAGCTCACGAGCAACAGCAAGAGCCAGAGAAAAGATAGACAACACAAGAAGAAGAGAGGAAGTCCACCAGTGTGTGCATTCTCTTCTCTGTCCAATTCCCCTTTCCCCCTTGGGGCTCTTCTGGCTACGCATTTAGATTGTGTGGAGGCCGGGGAGTTCGGAGGAGGAATTGGGAGCTTGCGTCATTCTGCTCCTGTGTCAACGGCCAGCAAGAGAAGAGCTGGTTCTGACAGAGTGAAGTGCCCACGAGGTATAAGGCACCAGAGCAGAATGGCGGAAGGTTTGGATTTAAAGAAGCTGGGGAACATTTTGGATGAGATACAAAGAGAATTAATTACCGTTAGAGAAGAAAACAGGGAACTCAAAAAGGACACCACAGAATTGGCGCAAAGAATAGGGAGTTTGGTTGCGGGAGATGAGTATAAGATATCTTCCCCAGTTTTGGGTTCATTGAGGAAGCAGCTCCGTCCCAGTCAAGGGTAAACACACAAGTAATACATTCCTTATCCCCGATGATTCCCCTAGCACCCCCAGAACGCTTTAGTGGAGACCCCCAGAAGGCCCAAGTCTTTTTAACACAATGTTCCTTGCACTTTATGTGCAGACCAGCATTGTTTCCAGATGCACAGTCTCGAGTGGCATTTATCCTGTCCTACCTAAGTGGGGATGCCGCAGCTTGGTCAATGCCTTTGGTCACCAGAAACGACCCTGTGCTATTCAATTTAGAAGACTTCAAGAAAGAGTTCATGCGAATTTTTGACCGTCGGAAGGTGTCTCAAGCTACCGACAATGAACTTTTAGAGATCCGACAAGGAAACAGAGAGTTAGTTGCATACTTGGCACAATTCAACAAGTTGGTGTTAGAGACGGAATGGCCAGAGAACAAACGAGCAGCAGTATTTTATCGGGGGCTAAAGGATGAATTAAAAGATGCCTTAGCGCAAGTTCCCAATCGTCCAACAGACATCTCCGCTTTGGTGGATCTAGTTTTGGAGATTGATTTTCGCCAGAGCGAGAGAAGGGGCGAGAAGAAACGAGAATTTCGACCCAGTGTACCGCGTTTTGATAGAGCCAGATATGAGCCTCATAAGGAGCATGATACAAATCGCGGAATTGAGCCCATGCAAATAGGAACTATCCGTGGACCTCTTTCAAAGGAGGAGAAGGAGAAAAGGCGGAACAATAAATTGTGTCTCTATTGTGGAGGAAGTGGGCATTTTGTTCGAGATTGCCCCAAAAAGCCCAAGACGCAGTCGGCGGAAAACGCCACGCGCCACCAGTAGCTGGAGTTGGACTGGTGGTTGCAGAAACAAATTCACCTCCAAAGAATCATGCTTTGGCAAATACTTTGCAAGCAGCCGCTCCTCATTTGGTGATATCTGTCACTCTGAGCTATCGAGAACAGAAAAGGAGTCAGAGAGCAGTGATGATAGACTCGGGAGCGACGGGTAATTTCTGCGATTTACAATTCGCAGGGAGAATTGGATTACAAGCAATCCAAAAGGAGAAGAGTGAGCCCGTCAGAGCAGTAGACAGTACCAATCTGTCATCAGGCCCCATTGTGAGTCACACAGAACCAGTGCATCTAGAAACCACAGAAGGTCATCGTGAAATATTACAATTCAATCTGATAGACGCCCCACAGTTCCAATTGATCTTAGGGTTACCTTGGCTCACGGAGCATAACCCCACCATAGATTGGGCAGCAAGAACGATAACCTTGAACTCGGATTACTGCAAGGAAAATTGTTTCAAAGACAGCAAAAGTAGAATAAAAAAATCTCCTGCTTATCATTTAAGTGAAAACGAAAATTCAGTTTGTTTGATAGACACAGTAACTTTACCCGAAAAGTATAGAGAATATCAGGATGTCTTTAATGAAGTTGAAGCAAAGAAATTACCTCCTCACAGGGAGTATGATTGTAAAATAGATTTGGAACCTGGAGTGAACTTACCCTGCAGTAGAATCTATGCCTTGACCGAACAAGAAGATAAACATTTAAAGAAGTATCTGGCGGAATACCTAGAGAATGGATTCATTCGACCTTCGCAGTCTCCAGTATCTTCCCCTTTGTTTTTCATTCCAAAGAAAAATGGAGAATTACGCATGTGCATAGACTACAGGGCAATAAATCGAATAACAATCAAGAACCGTTACCCTTTACCTCTGATTTCCACTCTTCTGGACCAGGTGAAAGAAGCTAAAATCTATACCAAGCTTGATCTGCGAGGAGCTTATCACCTGGTCCGAATCAGAGAAGGTGATGAGTGGAAGACGGCATTTAGAACTAAGCAAGGTTTATTCGAATACCAGGTGATGCCATATGGGCTATGCAACGCGCCAGCTGCATTTCAACATTTTATAAATGATGTTTTGAAGGATTGCATAGATCAAATAGCAATCGTATATATTGACGACATACTGATTTACTCGACAGAAGTAGAGACACATGAAGAACATGTCAAGAAGGTACTACAAAGACTTCGTGAGAATGGGTTATTTGTCAAATTGGACAAATGTGCATTTGATGTAACCACAGTCGAGTTCTTGGGATTTGTACTTGCTCCTGGAGGAATCACCATGGATGAACATAAGATAAAGGCTGTGACTGAGTGGAAATCCCCTACCTCAGTTAAAGAAATCCAAAGTTTCATAGGATTTGCCAACTTCTATAGGAGATTTATTCAGGATTTCTCAAAAAAGTTAATCCCAATCACACGTTTATTGAAGAAAGGAGTTCCTTTCCAGTGGGATGCTGAAGCAGAGGCAGCATTTGTACAATTGAAGAAGGATTTCACCACAGCGCCTATTTTGTTGCATCCAGATCCTACAGAACCCTTCTTTGTTGAAACGGATGCGTCGAATTTGGCCTTGGGAGGAGTGTTATCGCAGAGACACAAAACTACGGGCCAGCTCCATCCCGTGGCTTTCCGCTCTCGAAAATTAACACCTCCAGAAATCAATTATACAATCACTGAAAAAGAATTACTGGCCATTAAGGATGCTTTCAAGGAGTGGAGGCATTATTTGATGGGAGCTTGGCATGTAGTAACAGTGTATACAGATCACCGAAATTTGAAGTTTTTGAAAATCAGCCCGAACTTTAACTCCCAGACAGCTACGCTGGTCCTTGTATTTCTCTGAATACGATTTTGTGATTACTTTTCGACCTGGAACCCAGAATGGAAAGGCGGATGCCCTATCTAGATTAGAGACGGAAGGAGTCACGGAAAAGGTTTTGGATCAGGCAATAATTCCAGCGGAAAAAGTGATCAATGCCTTTTTACAAGAAACCATTGAGAATCAAGAGAAAGAAGATCCCTTGAGTTGCGAAGAGATGAGGAGTTGGTTAAAAAAAGATTCTAAAAGTGAAATGCGAGAAGGACTACCCTATCACCATGGAGCATTATACTTGCCCACTCCAGAGATGCAATTGAAGGCTTTAAAAGAATGTCATGATAGCATCTTATCAGGACACAAGGGAATTAACAAGACAAAAGAATTGGTGCGCAGACGATTCTGGTGGCCAAACATGATCAAGGATATCCATCAGTATGTAGCGACTTGTGAGACTTGTGCTAGGGGAAAATCAGAAAGGAAACGTCCACAAGGCCTGTTACAGCCCTTGCCCACCCCTCCTTTTCCCTGGCACACAGTGACCTTAGATCTCATAGTAGATTTACCCTCTAGTCATGGTTATGATTCCATTCTAGTGTGTGTGGACGCCTTTACAAAAATGGCGCATTTTGTGCCCTTAAAGGGGGTACCATCTGCCAAGGTTTTAGCGGATGCTTTCAGCCAGCATGTAGTTCGTGCACATGGCATACCTACGATTTTGGTGTCAGATAGGGGCTCCCAGTTTCTGTCTCATTTCTGGAAGGCATTCACCAAGCGTTTAAACATAGAGAATCGTTACACCACTAGTTTCCACCCAGACTCAGATGGACAAACAGAACGTACGAATCAGGAACTGGAGCAATATCTGAGATTGTGTCTTTTAGAACAGGAGGGAGACTGGCCCGATTATTTATGGGCAGCAGAATTTGCACATAATAACACTACAAATGCTTCGACTGGTTACACTCCATTCTTTCTGAATACTGGTAGACATCCACAACATTCCTTAAACTTCCAAGGAGTGGGTGTTCCGGCAGTATCCAATTGGGTAGAACAATTGCCACAAGTCCATAGTAGAGCTATCAACAATCTAACAGTAGCGAAGGCAAAATACAAACACTACGCAGACAAAAAGAGAAGAAAAGAACCAGAATTGTTAGTGGGAGACAAGGTTTGGTTAAATACAAAAAATATCAAATTAAAAGGGGTTAGGAAATTCCAACCACGATATATTGGACCTTATCCAATTGCGAAAAAACTCAGCACCTTAAATTATCAGCTAAAATTACCTAAGAGGTTACGTATACACCCAGTCTTTCATGTTTCTTTATTAAAGAAGGCAGAACCAGAAGTTAGATTGAGTAAGACCCCAAAGCCAATTCAAACTGAGAAGGGAGATGAGTTTGAAGTTAAACAGATTTTAGACTCTAAACTGCAAAATGGAAGGTTGTATTACTTACTAGATTGGAAGGGTTATGGTCCGGAGGAAAGATCCTGGGAGCCAGAGTCTGAAGTTAATGCTCCACAACTAGTAGCAGAATTCCACAGAAGATTTCCAAACAAGATCCAGAAGGAAGGAAGATCTTTGAGGGAGGGTACTGTCAGGTCCCCAACAAGGAAGTCACATGTCAAGAAAGGTGTCCAGTACAAGAAGAAAGGAATGATGGTGGCCGTGTTGTCAAAACTGTGTAAACAGCATTTGATGCAAGGTCGAATGCAATATGGCGGCAGAGCGTTCCTTAATCAGAAACGGGTTAGCGCTCTAGTTGATTTGGCTGATTTGCGTGATGCAAGTGAGGCGCGCGGAGAGCTGCGCACTTCACCTGAACTGTGAGAGGAGTAGGAGGTTACTTCATCGCGTCGCGTTAGTCAGGGAAAAGAAGCTACGCGTCGCGAGAATTCTGAGGAGACTTTTTGAGTTCGAAGGCAGCCAGCAAACCCAAGTAAGACTGTTCCAATTTCTACCAGAGAAAAAGTTCCGAACTAACAACAGCGTGAGTTTGGCAGAAGCACCGGTTCTAGTGAACAAGTGCGCAGCGTTCAAATAAGAAGTCAGCTCAAGTACTAGAGTAGCACCAGCTATTAGTACGAGTTAGAGTCAGCTCAAGTCTTGAATATAAAGGTTTAAGGTACACTATAGCAGTTCCGAGTGAATTCCGATTCCTGACAATAAAATACCTTAGGGAGTGAAATTCTTGAGGGCAGAATACAAATGACACAGAATAGTATGGGACAACAACTACAGTGAAGCAACAGTAGTTAGAGAAAAAGAAAAACTTATAAAAGGTGAAGAAGAATAAGAAATAAACCAAGGCTTCCGTTCTCTGTCCAGTAAGTGAGTCTAGAGGAAAAGACAAAAGAGAGGTCAGGAAGGAAGAAAGAAATATAATAACACAAGTTTATTATCTTACAGTGAAAAAACATTAAGAACAGAAGAACGAGTAGCTTAGAAGAGAAGCAAAGGCACACAGCACCAGGGTGGGTACAATAGAGAATAAGGAAAGATGAAAGTAGGTAGAGAAAGGAAGTAGAAGGTGATTTACATATAATTGTTTATTTACAGCTCACGAGCAACAGCAAGAGCCAGAGAAAAGATAGACAACACAAGAAGAAGAAAGGAAGTCCACCAGTGTGTGCATTCTCTTCTCTGTCCAATTCCCCTTTCCCCCTTGGGGCTCTTCTGGCTACGCATTTAGATTGTGTGGAGGCCGGGGAGTTCGGAGGAGGAATTGGGAGCTTGCGTCATTCTGCTCCTGTGTCAACGGCCAGCAAGAGAAGAGCTGGTTCTGACAATGTTAAAGTGCATCTTTTAGCGAGGGTGATTTTTACATTCTGTGTTTGAAAATACCACTTTTAGAAAGTAGGTATTTTCTTGCCTAACCATCCAATGTGCCTCTGCTAGGTTTGTGTATTGCATGTCTGGCTTGTCAGTGACAGGGGCTGGAGGAGGGCAGCGGCTCCGGCAGTCTGATGGACCTGGGTTGAATTTAGAGTAGGGGGGGTGAGATTTCCTTTCACCTGCCTAGGCCAGGTCTGCTTTCAACAATGCTGTCTCCACCTCCTGCCAGGAAGCTGTACCAGAGAGGACAGAACTGGTTTTGGCTGGGTACAGACCCTCTCTGCCTTCAGAGAACAAAGGATTTGTGTGTATAAAAAGTGAGACCCAGACCCAGACTTTTAGATCACTTCTGGGAAATCAAGGAGAAGAACCGGAGAAGCTAAGGAAGATTACTGCCCCTGTGCTGTTTGCTGTTTGGGGTTGGCCTGCAGTGGTTACTCGTTGCCAAGGATAGGAGAAAAAGGACTTTGCTGTTTGCTTTGTCACCTGCTTGAAGAAAAGATCTCCAAAGGCTTGAAACTGAGCTTACATCCTGTTCTGAAGTCTCAGGGACACAAAATCTTCCCCACCAGCTCCCCGGAATTTCCTTGCTGGGAATTCCAACCTGCAAAGAGGTGCCTGCTGCTGTTTAGAACCTCTAGAGACTGTTTGTCACTGGGAGCTGGAAGATCGACGCAACGAGAAGAAGCGTGTCGCACCCACACCAATTCCCAACGCATTGCGGAGCCATGGGAAAGAAGCGTGCTGCATCCGCACTGGGTTCTGACGCCTTGCCGAGCAACCAGGACGAACCGTGCCGCATCCACACCGAGTCCCGAGGCATCGCCGAGAAGACCGTCACAGCACCTGCTGTGCTGCTGCAAACATTCACACATCGTACTGGATCATTGCATCGAGCCGCCATATTGTCGCATCACACCGGATCGTCGCCACGCATCGAGGCGCCATCTTGTCGCATCGTAACCGGAACGCAGTAAGAAACAGACGCATCCCCTCCTCTCCGGTAAGGAACAGATGCATCGCCTCCCCTGCGCTGCAGTAAGGAACAGATGCATCGCCTCCCCCGAAGCAAGGAACTGACGCATCACCTTCCCTGCGACCCTTTTGTTTGTTTTGCGTGACGCATCTAAGGTACTTTGTGGGAAAATTGTCGCATTTATAACTTGCATTGAACTGAACTATTTCTACCATTTGAGAGTCTTATTTTTGATACTGTATTGTGAATTTTTGTCGTTTGGTCTTGTTTAGATAAAGATTACTTATTTTTCTAAACTGGTGTGGTGTCCATTTGTAGCGTTTTCAGTGTGTTACTGTATGTGTTCACAAATGCTTTACACACTGCCTCTGAGAAGCCTGTCTGCTCGTGCCAAGCTACCAAGGAGGTGAGCAGGGGTTATTTAGGAGTGTATCCCCCTTACCCTGACTAGAAGAAAGGGCCCCTATTTGGACAAAGGTACCTACCTCTGCCAACCCGAGACCCCCATTTCTAACAAGATGTCATCTAGGTGTATAAAGTATCCAGACACTGTCCGGTCTATCTTGTGCAGCTCAGCAGGCTTGTTCAATTTAGATGAAGTCTCAATCTGTGGTACATTGAAGTAGACTTTGTTCTTCTCAAGATTCTGGATTGAATTCTGTGTTCCTGTAGTTGTTGTTGTCTTTGAAACAGGTAGAAGGCATACTTCATTGTTGTTCATTGTTGTGCCCTGTTGAAGAGAGCAGGCTTCATTTGTAATTAAAGTTTCCATCTGAACCTCCTGTATGGCAACGACAGAAGATTGGTAGTGACCCAGGAGTCCATGCAGCTTACTGTTGAGAATCGACCACATAATGTAGTTTGATCAGATCAATAGAGATAATCCTTTTGTCTCTGCATCTGGCAAGGGGCGGGAGAAGTGCAGTTTGTGTACCTTCAACAGCCAGGAGAGGCACAGACACTCTGTAAGATGGCCCAAATTCTTTCTTGTCCACTTTCTTTTCTCAGACCAGATCCCTGGTCTTTGGGATCCAGCCAGTTCTTGCCGGAGCAACCTTCACTTCTCCATTGGCGGTGCGTATTACTTGGATGTTGCTTTGTTCGTCCCGGAAATCGCTCAATTCCTGTAAAACAGACAAACATTCATTGATGTCAAACAGTGTTTCTGACACCACTGTCCTGGCATTATCAAGGTCTGGGACCCACATCTTAACCTCAATCAGGATCTCATAAGGAGTCCAACCACCCAGGGACTTCCTTGAAATGTAATTCATGGCCTTCTGGACCCCATATAGGTGATGGACCCAACTGTGACCAGAGTCTTATACCCTTGCAGTTAAAGACTGCTTTGAGTCCCGGTTTTTCCTCTCCACAAACACGTTTTCCTCTAGATGGTATGGAGGTGAGAAACGCAGGGTCACACCTAAACTTTCCATGGCCTCTTTGTAAGCCCTAGAGCTCAATGCCGTACCCTGGACAGAATGTAAAGTGCTAACTGCAGATGTCCTGATAAAGACTTGCAGATCCTTTATACCAGTTTGGGCATCAGCTGATTGCTGTGGCCATACCCACAGGAATCGAGAGCAGGAATCCACTGCCACCAAGATGTACTTGTAAGCCCCGTCAAATGATAGGAGATACAGTTGTCCAAATACACACAAGCCAGACGCTTGTTTGAAATCAAAAGACGTGTCTGGGGTGGACGAGCCTCAGTACAACCCTTCATCTGCTGACAGGTGTTACATCTTAGGGCAAAGTCCTTGGTCTGTTTGTAAAGACCTGGCCACCAAAGCGTTGTTGCAATAATGAAATTGTAGTTGGCACCCCTCTATATGCAGAAGCCAGACCCTCATGCGCAGCCAGAATTAATCCCAGTCTGCGATCACTATTTGGTATTACACTGTCCCCCACTACTGGGATCTGAGCATACTGTGTGTTTTGTGTATCTAAGTTGTAGGGGTAATTGAGTGGAAAACCTTTCGGCAGGTGTGTGTCATTGGGCACAGCATTGATGGTCACCTTGGTGTCCCTGTCTATTATCATACTTGAATGAGTTATTGAAGCAACCGCAGCAGGAAGGAACTGTCACTTTCGTGGCTTGGTCAGCCAGTAAATTCCCTGCAATGTGAACGCCAACACGTTGATGACTCAGTGAATGAATTACATGAGCCCGTGGCAAGCATTCTTTCAGCTTCGCCACCTGCTCCCAAACCAACTTGTGCTTCACTGTGCAGCCTTTCAAGTCCCTGAATCCATTCTGCCACCAATAATGAAGATACTCGTGGCATGAGTGCACACAATTATATGAAGCACACACTATAAGTGTGGGGACCCCAGCATTTCAGGATGGAAGGTTCCATCATGCATACAGCCTTTCACGACTGCACATGCAGCCTAATACTGCCATTTAGTCCCTACAGCAGGCTGAAAAGGACCATCAGTGTAAATGATGTAGTCATAGCGTTCTAGAGGCATTATGTCAGTAGGCAGAAGATATTCCTGCTCAAATGCTTGTGTCTGTAATGTAGTGTTAAATCTGTAGTCTACATCTATTGCAGTGAGTGAGTTTGCCAATTGTATCCATATGGATGCAGAGCTTTAAAGCTGGGAATATTTGTTGTGGTAACTGCCTCCAAAGTCGATACTGGGGTCACAACAATAATTAGTTTTCCTTGAGCTAGGGCACTCTCTCTCAATACAGCAGTCTGAACTGCTGGCAGTATTTTTTCAGTCAGTGTAAAACACATTTCAACATTTATATAGAGATGCAATTTATATGCAATCTGTACTGTGTCAGCTTCATTGAACGTGACATATTTATACCCTGATACACCCACGATTACACGGATCACCTAGTTTGTTGTGTTTACATGTGTGTGAAAATGTTTGGAAGCTATCATTTCAGCTTGTACGGAATGTAAAATTTCTGTGTGTTCTTACATCCAATGTGTACCTGAAAAGTCAGAACGAATGAGGTCCTACAATAACTTTACCCATTCTGCGTAATCAGGAATGTACGTTCTGCCAAAATTTAGAAATCCTAATATGGATTGTATTATTTTCAGTCATCAGAGTTTGGAGCAAAGCACATTTTCTAACACATGTATTTGCCTCACTTGACAGCTCGTATCCCAGAAACAGGACAATGGGGTGGGCAATTTTTTATTTTTTTCAATGAATCTGTAGCCCATGTGAGCGAACCCTAGGATTATACAGTACACTTTGGTCAAGTGCTCCATCAGGTCATCATCTGTTAAGTATATGTGTTAAACATACAACAATGCCTAATCATGAAAATTCTCAAGTAAATCTGTGACTCTAGCTGAAAACATCCTGAGGCTATTCTTATACCCCTGGGGTAAACCACAGAACTGTTCTGAGAGCGTAGCACCATGAAGGCAGTCAAATATTTGCTTCCAGGTGCTATATTTTGGCAGAAGAATCCATTCAGGATATCAAATGTTGTTTTATATTTTTTCCGCACAATATTATTCATTAGTGTGGCACTGTGTGCATTTTGTACTGTGAATGTGCGAGTAGCTGTGTTCAAGTGTCTGTAATCTAATACTAGAAGATATGATTAATCTGGTTTCATAACTGGAAGCAGAAGATTATTCAGTGAAGAGGTGCAACTTTCAATCACACCTTGATATTCAAGTTGCCTTAGCATTTCTGGAACTTGTTTTGCTTAATTTTTTACAGGGCATTGAGGTTGAGGGGTTGTCCTCAATGGTATATCATGATAAGGTGAACCGTCATCCCACCCCATATGGTTGCAGTATAACGCATGAGCTGGCACCAAAGCCCACTGCCTGGCGTAGGAGTGTTTAAATGATTATGGAACGATGTCAGAGAAGGCTTGTAAAATTACAGTTTTCCCCCTTTGGGCAATCCATCATGAAGTCAGGTGGCCAATCTTTTTCGGCCAGTAAAATGTCATAACCTTGAGTGAGTTCAAAGGAGGACATTTATAGACACAGGTACGCCCCCTTCCAACCATAGCTGGATTTCGTATAAACGGTGTGGAACACTTACCCTGGCATCCTTTGTTTCCACTGTGATATACTAACTCAGTGCTACTCCCACCTGACAATCCATCAGGTTCTGGCGAACTATTGTGACTTCTTTCACACTGTCCAGCATTGTCAATGCCCACTCCCCATTCAGAAGTAGAGTTCTCAAAATCTGGGACATGCCTGACTTTTAGTCAGGCTATCTTCTTTTTTTAGATTGAGGATTTTTTATTTTAGTCTTGTCTTCTTGTTTATTACTGTATTCAGATGAGCGTTGTGAGTCCTTCCTTTGCTTCACGTGCTCTTCTGATCTTTGCTTGGACCGTCCTCCTCTCTACAATCATCTGTCTGATGTATCCTGAAATGAACGTATATCAGTATCCTGATACCTGTCACGTGGTTTAACATTATCACGGTTACATAAACTGAAAAAAAAACTCTGTAGATTCCTGTGTAGGAGACCCACCACGTGATTTTGTTTTTTCTTTATTTTTCTTGTTGTCCCATTTCTATTTTGTGGAAGAGTCTGTGCTTGCTTAGAGTTATCCTTTTCAGAATTACTCTTAACCTGTGGTTTACCTGGTCTGTCTCCCATAATATCTCTACCCAGTGTAGCAAAGGTTTCTTCAATAATTTTAGGTAATCAGTGCTCCTCTTGCGCAGGAGGCAAATCCCTTAGACGTTGGCATATGGCTAGCAATGCTGCTCCCCCTTTAATGTTACTCAACATTATGGCAGATACTGAGGCAAAATTGCCCATCAGTTTCATCCCTAAGTACAGGGCAGGTGCTGCCCTGTGCTTATTCTGTACCTGTTTTAATACCTCAGGTAGAACTGCCAAGAAAGGAGAACCATGTGTTCTGGTATATACTGCAGCAAAAAGCAAAAACTGTACCCCAAGTAGCACAATCTTCTACCCTGGAAGTCATCCCCAGTAGTAAGCAAATTGTTAGTATCATGTGCTTTTCCTGCTGGCTCGTTTGGGGAAATACTGCATCAAGCCGAAGGGTTTTGTGAGATCCAAAACAGAATTTCTTCCCTTTTGGTGAGAATTTCCCCATCACTGCATTTAGTGTTTGAGGGCTATTGCCTGATATTGCTAATTGTGGTGCTACTGCTTGAACAGTCTACACAGGGCTGATTGTTAATGTCCGCATCGCGAATTGTGTAAATCTTCTGGATATTATTACTAGATTATTATATAATCCCTGCAGCTGGCCTGCATTCTAAAGGTCAACATCAGGATGTGGTGTGTAATCGGCTAGGACTGGCTATGTCGCCCCCTCATTGCTGAGTGGGCCCTGTCTCACTTCTTGTAGACTAGGGTGCCTTTAAACCAATTAATATGTTCTTGGTAAGTTAGAGGTATTTCTATCTCCTCATAAGGAGTGTATTTGTCTGGTATTTTGCCTACCTCATATTTTTGAAATACCTATGTAGCATCATCTGCAGCATGGATTTTAACCCACGGGTATAATACCTCTGTTTTAAATGCCTTGTGTGCCTTTACCACGGCGGTAACATCTCCACCATCTAGTGTGAGGCCATGTTGAAGTAGTTTTTGAGTGACTGCACGTCTGCAGTTCTCAGAAATATTCTGAGCCAGGTTTTGTAAGAAATTAACTTACAGAGTTCGGCTAACACAGAAGGAAAAATATCCTTTCAAACTTGAATTTACCCACAGCCAATACATAGGATATAGGGAGGCACAGGGTCAAGACTGATTTGCATAAAGCTATGTCTAAACTGGGGTTGCAAAGTGAGCTAAAGAACGATGATGGATTCAACCCAGATCTGTGACTGGGGTGAGTGTCTGAAAAGTTTCAGCGCTCCGTCCATCATCTCCTTGTATTTGCTTTATACATGGGATGTACCTACTCAGCTGAGGAGGATACTCCCTACCACCACAGATGTCTCCGGTTTTAAAGGGGTGTATGGATCTCGGAGGAAGCACAATCGAACTACTCAGTTGAACCATACAAAATAGGAAACCAATCAATGTTTGGCAGCGCCAGGTCGTTTAGTTTCCACTAATCAGTAGGTACTACAAGTTTGCGGAAATCATAAACTTAGAATGGTATCAGACTGATTCCATACAACCCCATAGGATATGTTGTCCCTTGTACCAGCTAGCTTACAGTGGCACCGTTAGCCCTCCTAAACTTAGGCAGGGAGTGAACGGTTCTGGCAACTTCTGAACATGACAACTCTTTTACCTCTGGAATCATGCTGATAGACCTAGGACTTTTCGCTCAATCACTTGTGCTGTCTCTCGCCCAGAGAAATTTACAAAGAATACATGAAGTGATGTTTTTCAATATTTATTGTGCCATAGTGATTCTTGTATAGAATATATGTGCTGCAATGATTAAGAGACAGAAGCTGACAAAAGTTATAAGGAGTGTCAAAACAGTGAATAAAACAAAGAGTTCCACCATCTTGTTGAGACAGCTTATATGTGCATACATTAAGGGAATTGTAACAATCTATTTTTTGGAAACAAAGGGGTATGTATAGAAAAGGACATCATTGCATCGGGCTGTGATTGTGATCATGCTGCCTATTGTTTGTATCCTGCAGATAGCTGCATCGCCATATGGAAGTAATTATAAACACATTTGTATTACACACATGAAGACCTTGCACATAATGCCGAGTCAGTATGATAGTATTCTCATGAAGTTCTTTTATGTCAGCAAGGTCGGTTTTTCTTAGAAACTTAACCCAAAGTGTTGTAAATCCAAAGGTGTGTTAAAAAGGCAATGTAACAAAGGGAAGGCAACTTAATGAAAGAACTGTGTACATGTACATTTGGCAATATACCCTACCAGGGCTAACTCTGGCACATGACACCCAGTCTTATCATCATAACAGAGAAGTTACAGATCTCCTATTCTTGGCAGTGTCGAAAATGAGACTAAGGGTGCCAAGCACCACCATTTTCTAGTCTGAGGTCATACTGTATCTGATATGGCCCAGTGGAAAATCGAGTGTCACACTGAACGAGTCAGTTAAGAAGCTCAGTCACACTGTCCAGAAGCTATTAAGGTACACTCCCATTTACTCTATCAAGCATGGTATCCCGCAGCCAGGCATGAGGGACCTGTTTGCCCCTGATGGAGAGCTCCTGTCTGATAAAGGGCACAACTTCTTCATTGGGACAGTGTTGTGGGCCATGGAGGTAGTGAAGCATTCTCTGGTGGGAGAGGGCATATTTGCCAGTAACCTCCATGCCCTGTTTGGGAAGATAAGCTGAATATGACAACATACCCTAATGGAGTATTTCTTTCTGGCTATCTAAAGTTCTCGGTAGGGTAGGTGGCTTTGAGACATGGACTGATCCAGAACCTTCAGTTGAGGTTGGGTTGATTAGAGGGGGGCTGACCTGCTGGCAGTTGCCACTGAGTAGTTATAGTTAGGTCAGCTGCTCCAAAGGAAAATCATTTTTTGTGTTGCTAATAACTTTCGCACCATTTGACGAATCTCCGAGAAACTTTCCAAAGAGGTATTACTTTTGGACTAGTTTGTGTGTGGAAAGTATGGGGGTGTTCTGTCATTCAGAAGCCTGGAAAACAGGGGGGTCCCAAAACACAAAATCCTGATGCAGTTTCCACAGACTTCTTTAAGAAGGGCTACAGCAAAAACTGCTGAACAGAATAATGCCTAATTTGTTAACAAGCTAGATTGTGGTATGCAGATTGTGGTCTTTGTGATTTGGTGTACATTCATTTAGTAGTTTTTGAGATATTAATGTTTGAAATAATATAGATATCTGGGACAATATTTCTGAAGTGCCCCAGGTGTGGAACGGGTGTTAGCACTCGCTTTGCATGTCCCCAGGGCACTTTGGTATTACAGAAGGGGCAGCAGATGCTTTTGCGGCCCCTTCTGTAATACAGATAGTGCTGGGGCACATATAGCGCCAGCATTATCACCAGAGGGTGTTCCCTCATTTGCACCAGAACGGGCAGGGAAACCTATGTTTGCCCCCGTTTGGACGGAGCAGTTTTTAGTCTACAGCCAAGTAGGAGCAAAGACAAAGGGCCTGATTTATTTTTCTGTGGACAGGTTACTCCATCACAATGGTGACGGATATCCCATCTGCCGAAATATAAATTCCATTGTATTCTATGAGATTTATATTTCGGCAGATGGGATATCTGTCACCTATGTGACAGAATAATCCATCCACAAGAATTATAAATCAGGCCCGAAGTCTGCTCCTAACGGGCGGAAGCTTTGAAAATACTTCAGCCAGCTAGGAGCAGACTTTTGATCTGTTTCCCTGCCCTCATTGATGCGGGTAGGGAAACAGATCAAAATATTGCTCACGCCCAGAGGACTGTTCCGATGAGGCACAGGGTCAGACTGATTTGCATATGGCCATGTCTGAACTGGGGTGGCGGAGTGAGCTAAAGAATGATGATGGATTAAACCCAGATCAGTTGACTGGGGGTGAGTGCTTGCAATGTTCAACACTCCGTCCATCATCCCCTTTGGTTTTGCTTTGTTCGCCCTAAGTTGGAAGGGTATGCCCAGACGTGGGTCCCTTGCTCACTTTGCCACTGGATTCAAGCTAGCCTGGCTGATGATGGCTGATTAGCCAGAAACCGGTCCCAGGATGCTTGTTTCCGGTCCAGGGAAGATATGGCTTGATTGTTCATGCTGGACTGTTCCCATGAGGCAAAGGGTCAGACTGATTTGCATATGGCCATGTCTGAACTGGGGTGGCGGAGTGAGCTAAAGAATGATGATGGATTAAACCCAGATCAGTTGACTGGGGGTGAGTGCTTGCAATGTTCAACACTCCGTCCATCATCCCCTTTGGTTTTGCTTTGTACACCCAGAGGGAGCAGCATAAGTAGCTGCTCCCTTGGGGCGGGAGTAAGGCCAGCTCCCACAGCATATGGGGAGCCAATGGGAGCCTTGGTGCTCCCAGCGGCCCCCAACGAATGTATGGTGGGTGCCCTGGGTGGGCACCAGGGCACCCACCTTTAATCATGTGGACCATGGGGGATGGGTCCCTGGGACTAGAAAAACACAGGGAGGAGGACAGTGCGGCCACCCCTCCACTTTAATTTTAGTCAGTGGTTCCCAATGTGTGTGCTGTGGCTCTCTGGGGAGCCGTCAAAACTAGCCAGGGGAGCCACGCACCAAGCACTTCTTTGATGCTTTTAATGTTGAAGATTTTGTTGCCTTCAGTTAAACTAATTAGACTTAAAAGCATGATGGTGATGATTTGTAAGTGACATGCCTAAAGAAGAAAACGTAGTGCTTAATAATAAGGCATAATGCCAACATTTGGAAGCAAGAAAGAGGGACGTTTAAAAAAGGAGAAAAAAACAGAGGAATTTCTTTGGCTTGCATTGAACTGGAGACAATTTCAGGTAGGAGGCAGCTAAAATAAAACTGTATGTGGTTTAAAAAATCGTGAGTCACCCTGCTGAGACAGGAGTGTTGGCACGTATGACATGGGTAGAACTGGAAGTGAATGCAAATATTCTTCAAGTGTAGAAACACTTTGGCAATGGGGCCTACATGCATAGGGTGCTATCTAGTACTGTATGTGGGATAAAAAAGGTTTGAGAGGGTTCTCTAAAAAAGGAATGGGCAAAGAAGTGTAACTAGGAATATTTTATTGCGCAGCCTTAGTAATACAAAACACCATTAGTGTATGATTATAACGCCTTCATCAGCTGTATCCCAATTATTTTCAGGGAGAAAAATGCAGGTACTCCCGAGGCCGGGCTTACACCCCCCCACCCTCCCCAAAAAAGTAACAGTGGGGAGCGGCGGCCAAAAGATAATTGGTCAAGGGAGCCGCAAGTCGAAAAAGTTTGGGAATCACAGATTGTAGTAGTAGCCTTGGGGGTGGGGTCCCCAGGGCCAAACAAGGATTTGAGAGGGGGCCAAGTGCCCCATTTAATTAAAAAAAATGGCTCTGGGGGATGGGGTCCCCAGGTCCTAATTATGCTTGTGGAGGGAGCCAGGTGACCCTCCTTCCTATTCATAAAAAACAGGCCCTGGGGGATGGGTTCCCCAGGGCTCCCTAAGGCTCATAGAAGAGGGCCATCGGGCCCCCCTTCCCTTTAATAATAACAAAATGGCCCTGGGGGATGGGGTTCCCGAGGCCTAATCAGGCTCTGGGAGGGAGACCACACAGAAAAATGGCCCTCAGGGATGGGATCTCCAGGGCCTGAAGTCACTTGGGAGGAGGGTTGTGCAGCCCCCTCCCCTTTTTTGTTAGTTTTGCACCTTGCATGTTCTCCCCGGGGTCTCTCATGGCTTTTGGGATGGGAGCCCTGTGGACCCCTCCCATTTAAAAAAGAAGGCCCATGGGATGGCATGCCTAGGTCCAACTAAAGCTCAGGGAAGGGGGGCCAAGTGGGCCCCCTCCACGTTAAAAAACATAAGCCCTGTGGCCAATCCCCCCGCAGCGTAGATGTTTGTGACTGGGGGTGAATGTTTGCATTGTTCAGCATTCCGTCCATCATTTGTTCCTTTTGCTTTTAGTACCCTACGTGGGAAGGGTATACCCAAATGTGAGTCCCATGCTCACTGCACCACTGGATTCAAGCTAGCCTGGCAGATGAGAGATAATGCCCTGAAACCGGTCCCAGGATGCTTGTTTCTGGTCCGGCGAGGGCCTGGCTAGGCAGTTCGGGCTGGACTGTTCCCATGAGGAACAGGGTCAAGATTGATATTCATTTGGCTGGGTTCAAACTGGATTGGCGTGGTGAACAAAAGAACGATGGATTAAACCCAGATCTTTGTGACTGGGGATGAATGTATGCATTGTTCAGCATTCTATTGATCCTTTGTTCATTTTGCTCTTGTCATCTTAAGTGGGAAGGGTATTTTCAGGTGTGGGTCTTGTGCTCACTGTGCCACTGAATTCAAGTTTGCCTGGCTGATATGGGGTGATGCCCTGAAACCGGTCCCAGGATGCTTGTTTACGGTCAAGGGAGGACCTGGCTTGGCAGTTTGGGCTGGACGGTTCTTATGAGGAACAGGGTCAAGACTGATTTGCATATGGTTGGGTCCAAACTGGGGTGGTGTGGTGAACCAAATGACAATGAATTAAACCCAGATGGGGGCGTGGCTTGGGCGCCGATGGCGATGGTCGCCTGAGAGCTCGGCTCCGGGACTGAGCCCGTGATTATCCTGTAAATCGGCGGCTACGGGGCACCCCGACCCCCATGTTTTGGCGACCGGCCCAACGGAGACCTGCCGGGGCCCCCAGCGTGATCGGCACGAGCGGTGACCCGGTGCAAATCGCAGTTAAGGGAACTGCGGAGTGTGACCCAACATGGTGCCCGGACTTCTTTGTCCCCGTGGCCGGATCCGATAGACTGGAGGATCGTCGCTGACGACGGGGCGCCCCCTGCTCGGTGGTCTCCCGGTGGGGATTGAAACTGGACATCGGTCAGAGTGGTCTCTTCTACTGGGGATTGCACTCGGATGAACGGATGCCCACACCATAGCGGAGCCCACGTTGGGACAACTGGAGATCCCGACGGTGGCCCCACTCCCTGCATCGTACTTGGCTACTTTCTCCTGGCTGACCCACTCCCATGGGAGGCGCAACCATTTGGAACCGCGAGTCGTCCGGTAGAGCTGGTGACACTCGGTCGGCCGTGTGGGCCTGCCCGGCCCGGCGACGATTGTCCCCGCCTCCTCCACGGTGCCCCCGGACGGCAAGGTGGTGGCACGGGCCGCGGCTGGGACGATCCAACGGGCCTTGGAGATGGAGATCTCCGGCACTTGACCTGAGGCCTGGCACCCGAGGGAGTCGTGGCCGGTGCCGACACTCGGGGACGCCTGCTCCGGGACCCGCGCGGAGAACGGCCGGCGACATGGGGAAACCTAGAGGTGCCAAGGGGACTGCCCCGGTCGTCTCGGACTTGGAGACCCAGGACAAGGAGGAACGCGGAGGTCCAGAGGAGGCCGGTGGTGCACCTCTGCAGCAGCAATTCGACCGTGTTTTGGAGGCGATAGCGACCACGCGCTCGGCCCTCCAGCAGGACATTGCCCAGGTGGCGACGAGCCTGGGTCTCCTTAGAGCGGACCACGGCAAACTGTGGGACCGGGTCAAGGAAGTGGAGGGCTCGGTGAAAACCTTGGAGCCGGCGCAGCGCACCCTGGCCGCGGAAATGAAGGAGGCTTTATCCCGGATCACGGTCCTCGAGCAGAGAGCGGAGGATGCAGAAGGCCGCAACAGGAGGAACAACATTCGTGTGGTTGGCCTGCCGGAAAAGGTCGAGGATGGCGACATGGTGGCGTATCTGGAGGCCTGGCTCCGAGACACGGTGGCCCCGGAGGGTTTGTCCTCCTTCTACACTCTGGAGCGTGCCCATAGAGTCCCGGCGAGGCCGCCGCAGCAGGGCCGTGCCCCGCGGCCGGTGGTGGCGCGGTTGCTGCACTTCAGGGATAGGGACCTGATCCTCAATGCCGCCAGACACAATGGACCATTCAAAGTGGCGAATAGTCAGGTGAACATCTTCCCGGATTACACCTATGAAACCCAACGCAGACGGTTTTCCTTCCTGGCGGTCAAGCGCGAGCTCCGGAGTGAGGGTATTCAGTACTCGCTCTTCTACCCGGCGAGACTCCGCGTAATTGTCGATGACAAAACCCAGTTCTTCGACACCCCAGAAGACGCTTGTCACTGACTCGAACTCTATAGAGCGGGGAAAGGTGGATCCGGCTCTTCGCCTAGACGGATGGCAGAGCCGGGACAGAGGCGGAGATCCAGGAGGACTAGAGGTCGCGGAGGCCGATCGGGGGGTCCCTCAACTGTGGAGACATCGACGGAGCGGAGGGGAGTGCTGGAGGTGCTGACGGCGCTGTCTGGGTCACGGGACGATGCCACGGCGGAGGAGGGGATCCCGGGTGACGAGGGGGGCTCAACGGACTCCGAGGGATCTGTACCGGACAGTGGCCATACGCCGGAGATCACACCACAATCGGTGGAGGACATACTGGATGGACAGGGGTAACTGGGTGTGCTTCTTCAGTTTGGGTGGGGGCCCGGCGGGGGGATGGCGGGGGACGGTAAGAGTGGTTGTCTACCGGGGTAGGATGGGCGGGGTGCCCTGGACTGGCCCCCAGGGGGTCTTTTCGTGACACTGTTGTGGGCTAGCTCTAGTCCTGGTGGCCTGGGCGACGAGGGCCCATTGCCTCTGTCCGGCCCGCACCTGGCCCTTAAGGCCTTCCTGTGGTGGCGACTGCAGGATTAGTAAGGTGTAGTGGGTTGTTGGGGAGTGTGGTTTGGATGGGAACTAGATGGTGCTATTTGGGTCCTGTTCTGGGGAGGGTGGATGGGGAGTTAATTAATATTTGGGTTGTTCAGTTTTGTTTGGGGACAATGGCCGCCATCAGTGCTATGAGGATCGATGTCCTTTTATGGTTGGGACCCAGCTGGGGAGACTTTGCGCGACTGATATGGGACAATGGCTGAAATTGCCAATCTGAAATGTGTTACTTGGAACGTACGGGGGCTTCATACAATGTCCAGGCGTCACAAGGTCCACGCTTATTTAGTGCGTAGGGGGATACAAATGGCGCTGCTGCAGGAAACCCATCTGAACAAGGCGGAAGGGGCGGCGCTACAGCGTAGATGGAGGGGGCAGGTCTTTTGCACCTCGTACTCCGCGTATGCCAGAGGGGCGCTGATCTGGGTTAGAGCTGGGGTCCCCTTCCAGGTCACGAACACAGTGATAGATCCAGAGGGGCGCTATGTGGCCATTTCGGGGACTTTGGGAGGGAGAGACCTAAACGTTTGCTGTGTGTACGCTCCTAATGTCGACCAGACTGCCTTCCTTTCCAGGTTATCGGGCTCGTTGGCCCACTGCCTCTCCGGGCCCATCCTGCTGGGTGGAGATTTCAATTCCGTAGTGGATGTAGACAATGACCGCTCGCACCCACCCCTCCCTGATTCTCCGGTTCGTCGTTTGGCTAGGGACCGTCGGGACTGGCAGACTCACTGGGGCCTAACGGACATTTGGAGGGCGCAACACCCCACAACTAGGGACTACTCCTACTTCTCGAGCCTCCATGAATTGCACGTTCGATTGGACGGCTTTCTTGGTTCGCCCGAATTGGTTTCGGCGGCGGTCCGGTCTGAATATTTGACCAGAACCATTTCTGATCATAACCCCCTCCTGTTGGACCTTCGCTGGTTTCCTGGGGTGCCGGCGGTGCCCACCTGGAAATTACGTCCCGAGACCCTTGAGGACAGTGTCTTCAAGGCGGACCTGGGTGACACGATCTCGGAGTACTTTGCGTCCAACGGTGGCACCGCGAGCACGAGAGCGCTAGAGTGGGACGCTTTTAAGGTGGTGGTGAGAGGGTACTGCATATCTAAACAGGTCGGTGTGCGGCGAGTTATCCCCGCGGACCTGGAGACAGCGGATCGGAAACTCCGCGAGCTGGAATTATGCCGCCCAGGGCACCCAGACTTACAGGCGCGCACGGCGGAGGCGAGGGAGGCGGTGGCAGCAGAGGTCGAACGGCTCCGCTGTTTTGACTATAAAGCCTATACGGTTCGGTCCATCGCGGAGGGGGATAGGTCGGGCGCGCTGTTAGCATGGCTGGCCAACCCTGCGCGGCAGACTTCACTGACGACGTCCATGCGTAGGGCAGACGGAACCCAGGTGTATACTCAGCCTGCGATTTTGAGCTGCTACCGGCAATACTATGAGCGCTTGTACCGCAGTCGCTCTGTCCGAGACCCTGCCCTGCTAGATAATTATTTGCGGCCCCTAGAGATTCCAGCAATGGAGCAGGAGGTGGCTAAAACCTTGGGGGCCGACATAGAACTGGGAGAGATCCGTAGCGCCATTAAAAAGATGGCGAGAAATAAGACCCCGGGCCTGGACGGGCTTCCTGTAGAGTTCTATGCGGCTTATGCCGATCTCCTAGTCCCTAGGTTGTTGGTGGTATATAGAGAGGCGAGGAGGCTGGGGCGCCTTCCAGGCTCGATGTGTGAGGCATTGGTGGTCCCGCTCCTCAAGCCCGGCAGGGACTCATCCGATCCGGGCTCCTACCGTCCCTTATCGATGCTGACGGTGGATTATAAAATACTTAGCAGCATCTTGGCCACGAGGCTGCTTGGGCACATGAGTTCCTTAGTGCATGAGGACCAGGCTGGCTTTATCCCCAGGCGTAACACGACCATGAACATTCGCAGGTTGTGCCGCTTGCTTGGGGAACCGCTTGTGGACGCCCCATGCCCGGTTGTCCTATCAGTGGACTTAGAGAAGGCCTTTGATAGCCTGGAATGGGACTACCTCTGCACTGTGTTGCGGAGGTTCGGCCTCGGGGAGGGTTTCGTCAGCTGGACCAGGGTGCTGTACGCCTCGGCGTCAGCCAGGGTTCGGGCGGGACCGCTGATCTCCTCACGATACCCGGTGGAACGGGGCACGAGGCAGGGCTGCTCGCTCTCCCCACTGCTCTTTGCGCTGGCGGTGGAGCCTCTTGCGTTGCATCTCCGGTCGGGAGCCCATTACGCGGGCCTGTGGACCCTGTCGGGCCCGCACTACGTCTCCCTGTACGCAGACGACCTGTTGCTCTTCCTAGAAGACCCGCTTGCTGCCCTACGTGGAGCTGCGACGGCGCTCACGGAGTTTGGGGAGGTCTCGGGCCTTCGAGTGAATTGGACTAAGACATGTCTTTTCCCGATTCGCAGGGGCACCCCTACACCTGCCTTGAGTAGGGAGATTAGATGGGAACCCGACTGCTTCAAATATCTAGGGGTGTATGTCTACCACGAACCTTCTGGCCTCCTTGATGGGAACATTGCCCGGGGCATCCGGGCACTTCGAGGCAGTATGGGCTTTTGGGCCACGCTGCCGCTCTCGGTGGCAGGGCGGATCGCTCTGCTTAAAATGGTGGCGCTCCCCCGGCTGTTATATTATTTCCGGACACTACCGATCTGGATCCCACCGACCACGTTTCGACTATTACGGTCCATGATAGTCGGATTCCTTTGGGGCTCGGGCCGCCGGCGGGTGGCCCTCAAGACCCTGATGAGGCCGAAGGAGGAGGGTGGGCTTGCGGCGCCGGACTTCGAAAAATATTACTTAGCGGCGCAGCTCCAGACCTTCACCCAGGAGATCGCTCGGGAGTTCCGGGGCCCCGAGGACAGGAGGGGAACGGGTATGGCCAGGCATGTTCTCTCCTTCATAGTGATGAGGCAACGATTGGCCTTGCAGGACTTGTCCATGGAGGAGCGGACTGTTCGCCTGTGCTGGAACCGGGCTCACGCCCGGGGCCACCAGCGAACACCGTATGCACCCGAAATACCGCTGGGGATGCTAACGGCTTTGCCCCATGGGGGTGATTGGTCGCGGCTGGCGACCTGGGAGGACGCCGGCCTGCAGCTCATCGGTGATCTCTACGAGGACGGGACGCTCTTGCCATTCCAGGAGCTCATTGATCGCTTCGGGATTCCCCGCGGCGACTTTTTGCTGCATTCGGCCCTTGTTCGAGCGATCCAGGCGCACTGGAGGTCCGGGCAGGCAGAACCCCTTTTATCCCCAGTGTGCCAATACGTGATGATGTCCGCGGGCACGGTAAGGGCGGTCACATGCCTTTACGGTAGACTGCTCAAAGAGGGGCTGGCTCCCCTCACCACCCTGAGAAACCGATGGGAGGAGGACATTGGCAAGGAGATCCCAGAGACGACCTGGGCTCAGCTGGTGCGGCGTGCCTGGAAGGGCACACGCCACGCCCGCTTTCAATTAGTCCACTATTATGTGCTCCATAGAGCATATTTGACCCCGGTGAAAATCAGGCGATATTTTGCGGCGGCTTCAGCGGAGTGCCCCAGGTGCCCGGCCCAGGAGGCGGACCTTCTCCACATGCTGTGGGCCTGCCCGGGATTGTCGGCCTATTGGGAGGAAGTGGGGAAGACCCTGGAGGAAGCGACGGGGAGATCCCTTTCGTTGGATGCGGCGGTGGGTCTCCTGCATTGGTTCCCTCATACCCCCAAGAATAAAATATCTAGTAAATTCATCGATTTGGGGCTGCTCCTTGCTAAACGGGAGGTGACCAGGAATTGGAAGGCACGGACCGGCCCGACAGGGAGCCGGTGGCACAGCGAATTTTTGAAGTGGGCGGCGGGGGAGAGTACGCTTAGATACCAGCTAGCTTGGAGGCAGCGTAACGAGAAGGCCGAGGAGACAGCGCTGGAGTGGGAGATGCTCGTGCAGGCCCTTAGGGAGTATTGCGCCCCCGGCGATGCCGAACGTGAGGTAGCGGCGCGCCCTGAGTCCCGGTAGACGGTTGCACTTCTCAGCTTTATTGCTTTCCCCATGGGTCCCCAAGAAGATCCGGTTGCGGTTGATGCCGCGCGCTGATGGCGGGGGGGGGGAGGGTTTTTCTGGGATTGGGGGGTTTTAAGGGTGGGGGGGTGTTTTTGGAGTTATAGGGTTGTTTAGAAAAGCAGATGAAGGACAACGAATCCTCCGGGCCGACCTCGACAACCTCCTGAGCCCCCACGGACTTTCGCCGCCCGACCCCAGGGTTGTGGGCTGAACGGCTGTGTAAGCAACTTCCGGAGGGGATCGGAGGGTTGGGTTTCAACGCTCCGGCTTGAGATGTAATGCTGGCCGATTATGTAAAGATTTACTAATTCCTGCAATAAAAATAATTTAAAAAAAAAAAAAAAGGAATTAAACCCAGATCTTTGTGACTGGGGGCAATGTTTGCATTATTCAGCATTCTGTCCATCATTTGCTCCTTTTGCTTTCAAAGCCTATGCGTGGCAGGGGGTTGGCTTTACGTATGGTAATAAAATATTATTTTAAGTTAAATAAAACCCTAGAAATTCACTGAAAAAACAAAGGTTATACTTGGGTGTAATAAGAAAGAGTTGTTTTTTTAAACCTTACAAATTAACTGAAAAAAATAAAGGTTAAAGTAATGTTATAGTTAGGTGAATATGTCAGTGACAACAATAACATTTTGAACTAAAAAAAACACAGAAATTCATCTGTTTACGTTCAGAGCTAACTATAACTTGCGGCTTCACCATGCACTGCTCGTCACCTCACATATTACATCACTCATGACATGTTCTATGACATAATTTATGATATCACAGATGGCATCTTGAACTACATAATTGATAGTCACTGATTACATCACTGATGGCATCATCCAATCTTCTTTTGCACAGATATCTCTATAAACAGGTATGGCATTAGAGTTATGAAAGTGACTGCAAATTAGCTCAGAAAAATACGAAGCATAATTAATGCCATCACAGATACAACTTCTTTGGACGTAATAAGCATGTGTTAGGTGCAGCATTGACCATATACCATACACTTCATGGGTACCCCAGTTCACATTAGCAATCAACCACAGATATATTGGAAATCCTCATTGCACGCAGTGCTCAAAATGTATACAACTGTTCAGAGAAAGCCAAGTTCCTTAAAATACTCAACGTCTGTTCCAAAATGAATGCCTTACCATGGACATCTTTTATCTCTATCAAACCCCTTTCAGTCAATAAACCTACATTGAGAAATGATGTTGATATGAGCAGAAATGTTGGTACTGTAAACAGTGTTCATTCTATGGAGAGAGTTTAGCCTCTACCACACTGTTTGCAGACAGTGAAACTCTCATGAGATATACACTACAAAGTATTAAAAAGTATCTACTAAGAACAGTGTACACGCTGCGCAAAAGCTGGCACAAAAATACACTAGTTATTTAAAATAGCCATGGCCTGACGGTGCTAAACATCATTCTACCTGCAGCCTTCATGCTGTTGTGAAAACTTTGCAGGTAGCGCATCTTCTGAAGCAAAACAAGGACATGTACATAGGTTAGGACCTGGTGCACACTGTCTTCTATGTTGAGTAGAACTTTTCACGCTGAGATGCTTCTGTCTAATTACGCAAGGCTGCTTACAATACTTAGTAAGTAGTACATAGAATCAACTTCAACTAAATAGAGGTACAGAGTATATTAAAAAAAAGACAAGTAATACAAATAAATACTAAAAATCGTATTAAAACTATCAAATGCAATCTGGTAATATAGCAGCATAACCGACTGAGGGAGCACTTAATATGACGAACAGCAAACTAGTTATTCCTTAAACTTTTCAAGAGAAGTGGCTTTGAAATTTAAGACAACAGTCATAAAATACATACAAAACCAATACAAAATTCATGTGATACAGTTTAGTTGGTAGGGCAGAAATGGTTACAAATTTGTGTGCGTATAAAAGGTTGCTAGTAAGTGCTGCTGTCAATACTGGTTCACTGTTTTGAGCAATAAATAAGGGGAAGCCGCAGCAGAAGGTTACCCTTCCATTGATTTTCTGCATCTCACTGTGGCTTTAAAAAGGAACTAACACTCAGGCATATGTCACCGCTGTTCAGCAATTGCAGATGGAAAAATGCATCTCTATATTTGCGGTACCCCAGGTTATTCAATCGTGTTTTGAGAAAGTGTCTGAACAGAGGAATGAAAAATGTATTTAGAAAAACACAAAAAGCAGTAACGTTTGCTCAGCTGAGCCATTACAAGGACAGGGCGGAGCTGGTCCCCCCAAGGGGCTGGTATCTCCTCCAAAGCGCAGGAGCTGCCAGACCCTGCCTGCTCTAAAGCAGAAGAGGAGAGACCTCTCACAGTGCATGAGATCTAAGGATAGGTAAAGGGCTGGTTCAACGGAAGCGAAAGACCTGTAAAAGTACTGCACAGAGCATTTTGACAGTTCGTTTTTCAGCCTTCTAGCTGAACTAAACTCTAAAAAAGTAATGCTACCCATAAATGTATCATCTTTTTTAATTCCCAGAGTGCGAAAGGTTTTAGAGATGTAATCTAACCACAGGATTGTGCATCCTTGTCCAAACTGAGGCAAACCCTAATAATTTCTCTACATAACGACACCTTTGGGTTAACCCACACACCAGCCCACAGCAACAGGGGCCAACCAAGTTGACCTTATCTGTTAAATATTGCAGGTTTAACTCAGAGTGCATAATAAAGCTGGAGCTCGTCGGGGAAGGTACAAGAGTGTCCGACAAATACAGCTTTCCTCAGCTTGGAGAGGTGAAATGTTCTGATAGCCCCAGTTCCCTGCCTGTTATCCGTTATGTATTGCAGGTTTACCTCCATTTCGACAGTTCGGTTTTAAGCCTTCAAGCCACTCTAAACTCTAAGAAGTGGTGCTTAACCCTAAATGTATAAGCTTTTTTAATTCTCAGGGGGGTCATGAATAGGTTGGACAGTCCCAGAGTGTAAATGGTTTTTGAGATGCAATCTAACCAAGAAATTTTCATGCTGAAACGCTTCTGTCTAATAACTCAAGGCTGCTTGGAAATGAATTCTGAGTATGTAGTACGTAGAATCTTTGCCCTGCTGGAAATTTTTTCGGCAATGCCAAAACACTTGTGTGGAACATAATAGATACAAGTCATCAACTTTCATCTGCACACAGAGTTCCTCTTCAATACAAAGATTTATAATGTGCTCAATACCTCTCCACACCTATGATGCATTAGAAGCACATTAGCTGGACACAGGTGATACAAAATTATGTAGAAAAGTAATGTCGTATTTACTCATCACTATGTAAACTATGACACAAACTAACAGACTCATTGGATGATGTAATCAGTGATGTCATCAACTATGTCATTTCAGATGTCATAAATGATGTCATTGAACATGTCATGAGTGTTGTAATATCTAAGGTCATAAGCAGCGCATGGCAGGGAAGCAAGTTATGGTTAGCTCTATAACTGGTAAACATCTGTAGTTTTTTTTTGTTCAAAATGTTAATGTTGCCGCTGACATATTCTCCTAACTAAAATGTTGCTTTAACCTTTTGTTTCTTCAGTGTAAATATATATATATTCACTTAAAAAACCATAGGTTTCACACACGTTATAGTTAGGAATTAGCATTTAAAAAACCTTGCAAATTCACTGAAAAAACCATAGGTTTCACACATGTTATAGTTAGCTGGACATTTCACTCGTAAAAAACCATTGAAATTCCCCCGTTATAGTTAGTTCAGCTAACTATAACTCGCGCGACCGCAATCCACTGCTGATGACGTCACATATTACATCACTGTATTCACTAAGATAATGTTAATAAGTCAGTTATACAATTAATTTTACAAAAAAAAACATCCATTTAGACACTTATTTACATATTTATTCTTCCATTAACCTTTAGATATACATATATAAAAATACTTATTTTTCAGAAAGACACATATTCACTGGATGATGTCATCAGTGATGTCATGAGTGATGTCACTGACCATGTCATGAGTGATGTAATATGTGACGTCATCAGCAGTGGATTCCAGTCGCGCGAGTTATAGTTAGCTGAACTAACTATAACGGGGGAATTTCAATAGTTTTTTACGAGTGAAATGTCCAGCTAACTATAACATGTGTGAAACCTATGGTTTTTTCAGTGAATTTGCAAGGTTTTTTAAATGCTAATTTATGTATGCATTATTATATTTTTTATATATTTATTTTACAATAAACTACCTATGTATATAGTTATAGATTGACTGTATCCTGTAATATGGAATGGCTCAGCTCTTTTTTTTTTATTTGGATAAAGTTGAACAGCATAGTTAATATCTTCTATAAACTTATAAACAGTTTAAAATGTTTTTTATTTTTTAAGGGTTTTTCACCGTGCGCGCACCCCGCGATTTTTTGAAAAAAACATAAAATGGTTTTTCACCCTTCGGGGTCCTTCAGGGACCCCCTGACAAAGGCTAGGGGGTCAGGAACTCTCTACCCTGCCCCCTTTTCACGTTCTCCACCTTTCTTTTTCACTGCCACACACAAAATGGCGTCCGACACTTCCTGATTTCGACCGATTCGATTGTTGACTGACATCTAACCACCAATCAGAATTACGCTCGCGCACATTTGGTGCGCGCACTGTGCGAGCACCGTGCGCGCATATAGATATTTATGTACTTTTAGCTGCAATTTTCTCAGGAACTACTGAACAGATTGACACCATATATGTAAAAGGCACATGCCTGACCTGAGGACTACCTCTTTGCCAAATTTCAAGTAATTCTGTTCAGCCGTTCGGGCTGTACCTTCGACTAAAGGTCCTATGGGAAAATGCATGGGGAAAACGCGTTTTGGGACCCCTGCTTGACGAATCACCCCGAGACCTTCGGGGTAGGAGCTGAGCGGAGCACCCCATTAGTTTTGAAAATTTCACGAAGATAAGTCAACCGGCGCCAAAGTTATTCAAAATAGAATTTTCAGATTTCTTATGGGAACTCGGTCCTAACTATAACTATCTACTGGCGTCCGCCAGTAGATAATATATATATATATATATATATATATATATGCATAGGAGGAGGAGAGTGATGGTCTATTAAAGAGTTATAATAGCCAAGAAGAGTGCTGCGTACTTTTTCAACTTTGTGAAAATAATTTTGAGAGATCTGGCCCTTGTCTCGCCGCAAGCACCAGCTGTTCAGTGCTTCCCCCCCCCATCCCCCCCCTTAGGATTGTTTTGTGGTTATAAATATATGACAGCTCCAGACTCTTACAATCACTGAAGAAGGAGTTTCCGAAATGCGTTTGTTGTGGTGCTAAATAAATCAACAGCGTAACTTTCCTCATGAGTGCTGTACTCTTTCCGAGAGTGATTGTAAGAGTCTGGAGCTGTCATATTACGTGGGGGCACCACCACGGCTAAAGCACCCATCTGCGAGTGATCCGAATTAATGGTGCCATATATATATATATTCACTTAAAAAACCATAGGTTTCACACATGTTATAGTTAGCTGGACATTTCACTCGTAAAAAACCAATGAAATTCCCCCGTTATAGTTAGTGCAGGCAACTATAACTCACGCGACCGCAATCCTCTGCTGATGACGTCAGATATTACATCACTGATGACATATGTGTCTTTATGAAAAATAAATATTTGTAATATATGTATAGCTAAAGATTAATGGAAGAAGACATGGGTAAATAAGTGTCTAAATACAGTGATGTAATATCTGACGAGTGAATTTGCAAGGTTTTTTAAATGCTAATTCGTAACTATAACGTGTGTAAAACCTATGGTTTTTTCAGTGAATATATAAACATATAAATATAATCTGCATATCTATATAAATATAAATTCATGCAAACATATACATATATGCATACATATGCATGGTATGTACATGAAAGTTTGAAAAACTCTAATACAAGCAAAGCTAAAAAGCCACCTAATTACAAACAGAATTGCTTTAACTTAAACGAGGGCGAGACCTATTGCATTTTCAATGCTTGTTTACTTTGATTCCATCAAGAAGGCATTCAGATGTGTCCCACATTTTCCATAAATTCTGAATGGTAGCACTCTAGTTGCTCATTAGATCACTGTAGTAAAGCTACTGCTCACCAGGGAAGTCTGCTGCTGGTATTGAAAGTGCATGTTTCAGTCTGCATGTCAGAATTTTTTAATGAAATAGAAGAGGATTTGATAAGTCACTCAAAATGTGCCCTAATTTTTCTTTTTTCCTCACTAATCATAATTTCTATGGCAAAATGAACCTCCTCATTGTGTTCCTTTTAATTTAAACTACTCACTCTCTACTACTCACTCGCTACTACTTTCTACTACTCACTCTCTACTACTCACTTTCTACTACTCTCTACTACTCTACTACTCTCTACTACTCACTCTCTACTACTCACTCTCTACTACTCTCTACTACTCTCTACCACTCACTTTCTACTACTCTACTACTCACTCTCTACTACTCTCTACTACTCTCTCTCTACTACTCTCTCTCTCTACTACTCCCTCTCTACAACTCTCTCTACTACTCACTCTCTACTACTCACTCTCTACTACTCTCTACCACTTTCTACTACTCTCTACTACTCTCTACTACTCACTCTCAACTACTCACTCTACTACTCTCTCTACTACTCGCTCTACTACTCACTCTACTACTCTCTACCACTCACTCTCTACTACTCTCTCTCTCTACTACTCACTCTCTACTACTCACTCTACTACTCTCTACTACTCTCTACTACTCTCTCTGCTACTCACTTTCTACTACTCTCTACTACTCACTCTCTACTACTCACTCTCTACTACTCACTCTCTACTACTCTACTACTCTCTACTACTCTCTCTACTACTCACTCTCTACTACTCACCCTCTACTACTCTCTCTCTACTACACACTCTCTACTACTTGCTCTCTACTACTCACTCTACTACTCACTCTACTACTCACTCTCTACTACTCCCTACTACTCCCTACTACTCACTCTACTACTCACTCTCTACTACTCTCTACTACTCACTCTCTACTTCTCCACTACTCTCTACTAATCACTCTCTACTACTCACTCTGTACTACTCTCTACTACTCTCTCTACTACTCTCTACTACTCACTCTCTCTACTACTCTCTCTCTACTACTCACTCTCTACTACTCACTCTCTACTACTCACTCTCTACTACTCTCTCTCTACTACTCTCTACTACTCTCTACTACTCACTCTCTACTACTCACTCTCTACTACTCACTCTCTACTACTCTCTACTACTCACTCTACTACTCATTCTCTACTACTCATTCTCTACTACTCTCTCTCTGCTACTCAGTCTCCACTACTCACTCTCTACTACTCACTCTCTAATACTCACTCTCTACTACTCCCTCTACTACTCACTCTCTACTACTCTCTACTACTCCCTCTACTACTCACTCTCTACTACTCTCTACTACTCTCTACTTCTCACTCGCTACTACTCTCTACTACTCACTCTCTACTACTCACTACTACTCTCTGCTACTCACTCTCTGCTACTCTCTCTACTACTCTCTACTACTCTCTCTACTACTCTCTCTCTACTCTCTACTCTCTATTACTCATCCTCTACTCTCTACCTCTCTACCTTTCTCTACCTCTCTCTCTACTACTCTCTACCTCTCTACCTCTTCCTCTCTACCTCTACCTCTCTACCTCTACCTCTCTACCTCTACGTCTCTACCTGTAATGTAATGTAAAATGTATTTCTAAAGTGCTGCTATCACTCCAGGGAGTATCTTGGCGCTCACCCAACCCAGATGGAAGAGTTGGAGGGAATGGACACAGTTTACGCTAAACACTACACATTTACACCATTGCTGCACAAGCTGCGTCGGAAAGAGAAAATACCCATGTTTTTAATGCCTTCCTAAACTGAGTTTCATGAGACAAGGATCGTAAGGAAAAAGGAAGCTTATACCAAGCCTTGGCACCCAACACAAAGAGGGATTTGCCGCCTTTGGTTGCTAGCTTGAATCTGGGGATTACAAGCAGATTCTGGCCCACAGACCGTAGGCAACGTGACGGATGGTAACGTCTGAAGCCATTACATAAGTATTTGGGTCCTTGAAGTTGAAAAGCCCTGAAAGTGATTAAAAGGATCTTAAAAAGAATCCTTTTGCCGATTGGTAGCCAATGAAGCGTGTTCAGTGCTACTGAGGCTGATGACTTACGTGGCCAACGTAATACTAGGCGGGCCGCTGCATGTTGGACCATTTGTAATCTGTGGAGTACCGATTTATTGGCTCCAGCATATAAACTATTACAATAGTCCAGCCTGGAAGTAATTAGGGCCACTGCGACTGTTTTCCTGGCTGGCAAAGGAAGAAAATCAAAAAACTTCCTTAAAGCTTTTATTATATGGAAGCAAGTGCCAGCTACGGCAACCGCTTGTTGTTTAAAGGACAGTTGGTTATCAAACTTGATGCCCAAATTACGGGCAGATGTAATAGTGTTAGGGGGGGCTTCTGCATCCTCAGGCCAGAAGATTTTCGGGGAAAACAAATTTTGCTTTCCAAATGGCAGGATTTCCATTTTTCCAGCATTACATTTAATTTATCAGTCATCCAATTAACTGTTGCTGCTAGGCACTCTTTAAGATTTTCCTCAGCGCCAGACCGTTCACTGTCCAGTACTAGGATAAGCAGAGTGTCGTCAGCATATGAGATTGTCCTGATCTGAAAGGATGCAATCAGTTTTACCAGGGGAGCCGTATACAGGTTAAAAAGTATAGGGCTTAAACTCGAACCCTGGGGAACTCCGAAGCTGAGAACCTTAGCTTCAGATTGGTAATGACCTAGCACTGTGATTTGGCGTCTGTCCCTGAGGAAGTTTCTAAGCCAAGCCAAGACCACCCCACCTACTTCTGCGGCAGCCAATCGGTCCACTAAGATGTTATGTGAGACCGTATCAAAGGCTACCTCTACATCTCTACCTCTCTACCTCTCTCTAACTCTCTCTACACGCACACATATGCACATATATGCATTTATATATGTATGTGTATATATATGTATATACATACATATATAAACATATATAATCTGCATATCTATATAAATACAAATACAAATGCATGCATACATATACAGATATGCATGTTATTTACATGAAATTTTGAAAAACACTAATAAAAGCAAAGCTAAAAAGCCACCTAATTACAAACTGAATTGCTTTAACTTAAACGAGGGCGAGACCTATTGCATTTTCAGTGCTTGTTTACTTTGGTTCCATCAAGAAGGCATTCAGATGTGACACATTTGCCATAAATTCTGAATGGTAGCACTCTAGTTCCTCATTAGATCACTGTAGTAAAGCTACTGCTCACCAGGGAAGTCTGCTGCTGGTATTCAAAGTGCATGTTTCAGCCTGCATGTCAGAACTTTTTAATGAAATAGAAGAGGATTTGAGAAGTCAAAATGTGCCCTAAGTTTTCTTTCTGCAGCACTAGTCATAATTTCTATGGCAAAATGAACCCCCTCATTTTGTTCCTTTGCAAATTAAATGTTTTAAATGTTACCACTTTATTCCAATCAAGATGGCTGCAGGTGTGCCATACCTTTGTCATAAGTAAGACTGTTAGTGCTCTAGTTGTTCTTTAAAACACTCTGGGATTTCTGTCATTGGGCTATACTTGGGCTACATCTCAGTGATATTTGTGCTACATTTGGGCTCTTTTGTCTCTGGTGGCCATCTTGGGAGACTTGTTATGAAGTTTCCTAATTTCCTCATTTACTGCAGTCTCCTCAGTAGCCATACTGTCAGTTTTTTACTTTGATTCAATGAAAAAGGCATTCAGATGTGTCACACATTTGCCATAAATTCAGAATGTTAGCACTCTAGTTGCTCATTAGATCACTGTAGTAAAGCTACTGCTCACCAGGGAAGTCTGCTGCTGGTATTGAAAGTGCATGTTTCAGTCTGCATGTCAGAATTCTTTAATGAAATAGAAGAGGATTTGAGAAGTCACTCAAAATGTGCCCTAATTTTTCTTTCTGCAGCACTAATCATACATTCTATGGCAAAATGAACCCTCTCATTGTGTTCCTTTTTAAATTAAATGTTTTAAATGTTACCACTTTATTCCAATCAAGATGGCTTCAGGTGTGCCATACCTTTGTCATAAGTAAGACTGTTAGCGCTCTAGTTGTTCTTTGGAACACTATGGGAAGCTGCAGTAGAACACAAAGGAATCAACTGACAGTCTCTGCCCTTGTTGGATGTACATGTTTTACTGAGAATGTCAGACTTCATTCTCACATGACTGAGAAAGATAATGTGAATTTACAGAAAATATGCTCTCAGTTTAGCTTATAGATCACCTTCCAAACCTCTGTGGGAAAAGCATGTGAAAATAGTTTTCTCTCAAACATGATTCATGATATCCCAGCAGAAGGCTTTTTCACATGGTAAAATCACCTTAGAACATACTACAATTCCTAAAATGAGTATGGTACCATCAACAAATGATTTATAATGTAACTAAAGTCTTAAAACCTTCTATTAACTGCAATGCTTTTTAATGAGGTGCTATCATGTATATTGGTCCCAAGATAGCTGCCAACACTTCTTGGATGAAGTGCTGACAGCCAATCAGATCTCACGATGAGATGTGTGGTTAGGCTCCGCCCAGATATGTATATGATTTTACTTTTGATTTTCTCAGGAACTACTGAACGGATTTACACCATATATGCAAAAGGCTCATGCCTGACCTGAGGACTACCTCTTTGGCAAATTTCAAGTAATTCTGTTCAGCCGTTCGGGCTGTACCTTCGACTAAAGGTCCTATGGGAAAATGCATGTGAAAAACGCGTTTTGGGACCCCCCTTTTTTCTCGGCCCCCGCTTGACGAATCACCCTGAGACTTTCAGGGTAGGAGCTGAACGGAGTGCCCCATTAGTTTTGAAAATTTCGCGAGGATTCGTCAACCGGCGCCAAAGTTATTCAAAATAGAATTTTGAGATTTCCTATGGAAACTAGGTTGTCACTATAACTATCTACTGGCTACCGCCAGTAGATAATATATATATATTATCCATTTCAAATTCATTTCACTTAATAACATCTCTGCTTTTTACAGTGTTACGTTTCTCTATGCTCGCGATTAAAATGTTATCTTGAATTTTCAGCTAAACCAGAAAATAATTTAAATAGGAGCAAAAAATGTGTCTGTCTATTCTTGGGGCGAAATCGTGGCATGGGTTGCTCCCAGGGGAGGTCGCCACAGCAGGTATTCCACGGGTGAGCGCTCTATGTACTGGGGCTTAACATGTTTTCCCATCGCTGTGAGTCAAGGAACATTTGTTGAAGAATGCAGTATCTCTTTATTTAGGCTGCTGGAGCGGCCCTTGTGCACACTATGATTTTTTTATGCTTCTTTTATATAGCGCGAACTCGACCCGGAGGTATTGGAGCGCTGTACATGAGCACCGTATTTACATTACATATTCAGGTACTGGGGGGATTAAGTGATTTGCCCAGAATCACAGGATGTGGCTCGAACCCTGGTTTCCTGCACCAAGGTCGGCAGCGCAGCCGACGGACAACATCCCCTCCATGAGTGCACCTCTCCCCCTTCGTGGGGTTAACAGCGGCCACCTTACTGTGTGGCTGCGCCATCTCAGTGAAGAGCCGCTGGTAGAGTCTGATAAGGCGCCAGTTCGGTTCCCTGATGTTGCAGTTGTCGCGGATAAGCTTCCCTGACATGGCTGTTCTGCAAATGTCTCCCTGAGATACCATGGATGATGCCTGCACGAGCTGACAGAGTTACATTATGATGAGGTCATGCCCAAGCAGTAATGTGTTGCAGCTGAATGTTGCTATCGCTAAAGTGGCATGCTTTTGAACAAATCGATTTCTAATTATGCTGCTGTATACGAATAAGGGGTATAAACTCAATACCACAAAACGGCATATCCAATTAATTAGAAGCGACGAAGGCATATAGACTGAGAGAATTGTAAACCCTCTGACTTTACTTACAAGGGTCTCCACTGAAATAGGACAGGATGTGGACATGCTACACTGATTAATAAAAATAAACTTTCCGGTACTCCTCGTTCTTTTTCTCCCTCTGGCCTCAGCTGTCTGTCTGCAGGGGCATACCACGTGCCCCTGAAGACCTCAAGGGGGCCCCAGCCCTTTGCCCCCTCCCCAGATAGGCCAGGTCAATTAATATCTGTGAGATATGGGGGACTCAGGGGCCCCTCGTCACATTCTGCAGGGGATTTTGCGTTCCGCCACTGTCCGTCTGCACTCCATTCCACAGTTTTTCCTCTCACTGTTCCCGTGACATCACTTGAACCCCCCCTCCAAAGTTAGAATCACTCCAATCCGTGATGCTTTCAGACTAATGCCGGGAACTTTCCTTCCTTTATGCTTCTACTTTTCTGTGGTGCTGTGAAAAAAAACAACAGGCCGAATTTCCCTTTGGCTCTTGACGAGGGCGTCACGTTTCCTCCGAATTCCTTTTCACCTGGAGCTTTGTAATACAAACTGCTGCACAAATAAACAGTGAGGGGTCGAGCAGCCTCCATTCTTTTGAAGCAAGCCTGCAAAATGCATTCTCCAGTACATTACATTTACAGTCGCATTTCTGACCTTACGCGGAAAGCCGAGCTCATTCGGGATATTTGGAGACTTTTGAAACCACGAAACCTGAAACTGTTTCAACATTTCGGAAATAAAAGTCACTTTGTACAGGTCTGTTTTTCTAGGCCTTTCATTTCAAGTTTCATGCCACAGTTCAACGCACAACCCTGAGCACTCTGTTCGTGAAATATCTTATCTTTCATCTTGAAAGCTGATTGCGTGTAAAGGCGCGCGCGCGCACATAGGCGCGCGCGCAGACGCATTTTCATTGGTTCTAGTGTTTCATAAACCTTTGCTGTTGTAACCTTCTGCCCCAGCACACAATGGCGCTTCCTGCCCATTAGCACAAGAGAACAGATGCTCTCTGACTTAGGTGGGCGATAATGCATTTAAATATTACACGTTTACAATGTTGCACTGCGATAAACTGAGTAAGCATTTGGAGGGCCAATTCTATGTGAAACTTCTAAACTGTAAACACTAATCCGGTGTGAAAATGCACACAATGTGTCACATATTTAAAGCCAATATTTTGAAATAGTTCTATCTTTCCTTGCTTATTCCACTTTGTAACATTGTATGTGACAGTGGCTACCTCTCAAAGAAAAAAACATGATACACAAGATGAATCGTTCTTTTGAGGGAGGTGGAAATGCCCTGTTTTAGGTTTAAGAAAATACACACTTCTGATTCAGCCACAAAGTGTTTACACTGTGTAAATGTATTTAATTTTAAATATTGGTTGCTATGAACATTATGAATGTAGTTGACTAATGTGGCTGATAAAACAAATGGGTCATTGCTTTTGCAAATGACCCAGTGGTGGCCAGCACAGGTAAGAGCAGTGGGGTGGGGGTTGGGGAAGTCGACATACGACGGGATAGGTTAAATTAAATTGAAAAAAATAAAACCACTTACCTTGCACTACCCGCATCACCGAGTCGACGATGCGAGTAGAGCAAGGTAAATGTTTTTTAAATTTCATTTAACGTATCCCGTCGTATGTCGACATCCCCAACTCCCACCCCGCCCTGCCCCGCCTCACCTTGATACCTGTGCCAGCCACAACTGAAATGACCCCGACCCTTCTCTTTGAATTGACTCTCCGCTGTTCCACTGCTGGATCTGTCCATCGGCTTTCACACCGTGCACCAGAGGAACTTGGCATTCATGGAGATTTCTTCCTGCCTGCTTGGCAGATCCAGCATCATCTGGCTGCCCCGGTCACATCAGCTACTTCCAGCACCAAATCTGGTGTGCCTAAAGGCTCATTAATCTCACCACTCGCCTTGAACCTCTACTTACGCTTACTAACAGAACTTTTCATGGTTTATACCTAGCGTCCTAGAACTACGCTGATGAGATGCAGATCATCTTAACACTGGAACACCTGAAGAATTGAACTCCTCAGGAGTTGACAACTGCCTCCAGGCTGTTAACCAATAGATGTGGAGAACGGAAGAACTATCAACACAGAACCACAGGACCTAGAGAAGTCAAACTCCTGCCACCAAAATTAACTGAGTCAAGACAACTGGGAGTAAACATGAAAACGAGCCCTTTCTTGGATCCCAACATGAACCAAGAAGTGCTTTATTTACCACTCAAACTATTTCACCTCTTTCCCTCATCTACATTTCCCTGCAGGTCACCATCACCCTTGCCTTGATTAGGCTACACAATTGGTGTCTACCAAAGGGCCTTGCTCTTCCTACTCAGATAACTGCAAAGGATCCAAAACACGTCAGAGAGACAGCTTTTGTACTTCTCCCACTGAACACATCAAACTCATGCTCCTAACACCACACTGACTCCTTTTGGCCAGATGCTGTGCCTTTGAACCATTTTGTAATGGGTCATCCATGCAGTCACTCATACACCCACTGATTCACCAATACACCTTGGTATATATGTTTAACACTCATAAACTTTAAAAAAACACTCACAGTAACTGGATGATGTCATCACTGATCTGACCATGTCATGAGTGATTTAATATGTGAGGTCATGGGCAGTGCATTGCAAAGGTGTGAGTTATAGTTAGCTCGGCCAACTATAACGGCTGAATTTGTCTGATTTGGAGGAGGGAAATGTCAGCCTTACTATAACGTCCCTGTAACCTTTGGTTTTTTCAGTGAATTTCTATGGATTTTTAAATGCTAATCTCTAACTATAATGTCTCTGAAACCTGTGCTTTTTTGCAGTGAATTTCTATGTTTTTTTAGAGAGAGGATGTAGCCTAACGGCATCAAAGGGGACTTCATCCCCCAACCAAGAGCACGCCAGGAGGCGCATTTGCAGAGTAGTGTAGAGAGGGGGTGGGGCCTCCGGTGAGTTGCTGGCTTCATTCTTTTTTAAGAAGGGGGCTGTGTGCCCTCCTTCCCTTTATCATATTGGCCCCGAAGGACCCCATCCCGGGAAAAAAAGGAGGGGGCCCCCTCCTGAGGCTAATTTTGGCTTCAAGGACCCCATCCCACAGGGCATAGCCATTTAAAAAAAATCATTTCAAAGGGAGGGGGGCACAGCAGCCCCCCTCCCGGGCCATTTTCTACCCAGGGACCCCCTCCCCTGGGGCCAGACCATTTCATCTTTTATTATTATTTTTATTTTAAGGAGGGGGGGGGCGCACGGCCCTCCTCCCCAGGCCGATTTTGGCCTTGGGCACCCCATCCCCCAGGGCTCGGCCATTTTGTACAAAAAAATGAAAAAAGGAGGGGTACGAGCAATCCCACTCCCTGGCCATTTTTGGCCCTGGGGACCCCATCCACTGGTGCTTGGCCAAAATTCATTGTGGACTGCGGGGGGAGCCTCAAGCCCCCACGCTTCCTGCTGGCTCCCCGCCTCCTGCAGGAGACGGCATTGCTTTTGGACAGAGGGAGCTGCAAACATGCAGCTCCCTCTGCCCAAGAGCAGCTCTACTTCGCTTCATGGAAGCGAGAGCATTTTCAATGCTCTCGCTTCCATAAAGCAAAGCAGAGTTTGCTATGGCTTTTCAGAAGAAGCCATAGCAAACTGCAATGTCCCGGGGTGGGCACCCCGGGACATTGCTGGTGCCGGCCCTGGGGGGTGACGGTCCCCAGGGCCATTTACAGCTCCACGAGGGGGTCTGCGTGCCCTCCCAACAATACTAAAGCCCTGGGGAGGTGGTGGTCCCCAGGGCTGTGTGGGGAGACTGGAGCCCCCACACACCTTTTCCTGGGGAGGTGGCAGTTCCTGGGGCTGTGTGGAGGGGCAGGAGTCCCCCATAGCCATTTATTACAAAAATAAAGCCCCGGGAAGGTGGCGGTGCCCGTGGATGCGGAGGGCCCGCATGGACCCCGTATTTAATAAACATAGCCCCGGGGATGTGGCTGTCCCTGGGGCTGCGGTGGCCCGCTTAGGCCCCCACATGTATATTCAAAAACATTTTGGCCAGATTCATGGATCCAATGCGAATCCTGCTGAAAAACAAATGCTTTTTCTGGCCCTGGGGGTCCCTGTGGGTCCCCTGAGCAGGTCTAGGAGGTCAGGGTGTTTCTATGCTGCCCCCATTTCTTGATTTTTGACCTTTTTTCTTGTGAGTCGGTTGAACTGAGTCACAAGATGGTTGCAAACACTTCCTGGTTTGAAGTGTTGGCAGCCAATCAGATCTCAGGCACGAGATTGGAAGGGTTCACGTATCCACAGCTGCCACAGTTGTTTATCTGAGAAATGTTTAAATTTCTCAGGAAGTACTTAACTGATTTACACCATTTAACAAAAAGAGTGCACTCTGGACCAAGAGCTACCTTTCTCCCAAATTTGGATTAATTGTGTTCAACAGTTGCGCCTGTAGCTGCATCAACTGTTTCCTATGGATACTAACATGGAGAAAAAGTGTTTGGGGCCCCCCCTATTGCTCGGCCCCACTTGACGAATCAACCGGAAATGTTCAACACAGCAGCTGAAGTAAGTGGGCAAAACAAAAAACGCTTTTTGTATAGAAACAATGTCCTAACTATAACTACCTACTAGTAACCACCAATAGGTAATATATATATATATATATATATATATATATATATATATATATATATATATATATATATATATATATATATATTTATTTATTTAATTTAATATAAGGTAAATGAGATATATATATATTCACTAAAAAAACAAGGGTTACAGGGACATTATAGTTAGGAAAGAGAATTAATAAAAACCTTAGACATTCACTGAAAAAAAACAAAGTTTACAGGGACGTTATAGTTAGGCTCAGATTTCACTCGGACAAAACCATTGAAATAAAGCAGTTATAGTTACCTGAGCTAACTATAACTTACGCCCCACAATGCACTACTTATGACCTTACATATTAAATGACTCATGACATGGTCAGTGACATCACTGATGACATCTCTAATGGCATCACTGATGATCTCACTGTTGGCATCATCCAGTGATTGTGAGTGTTTTCTAAAAGTGTGTGTGTGTTAAACAAATATACTATGGTAATACAAAAGTTAAATTACTATTTGTGTTCTATTAATGAGAGATACTATTTCTAACATATATAATGCGAGTGGATTTATGATTGTGTGTGTGTCCATCAGTGAGTGGATGTCTCTGAGTGGCTGTATAGGTGTGGAGGGGCTGAATGGGTAACATTTGTAAAGAGAATGTTCAATCTTTGGATTTCACTTCTAGGACATAAACCCTGATGAAGCTTGTGGTTTAAGAGAGAAAGGCATTTATTGCTTTTCTGTGTTTTATGCCGCTCATCATTTGAATAATAAAAAATAAATTATAAAGATTACTGAAGTTCCTATGTTCTTGAACTTAGGAGAATTCTTTATTCTTAGTGTTGCCTCTCTATAGTGTATTGTTTCAGAAGTGTGTATGTAAGACAGCTGATCCAGGGAGGTGGGCAGCATATATATGTATTAGATAATAGGGAAACTAACTGGTAGTTGCAGTGAAGGGTTTTAAGCTGTCAATTGGTAGAATTAGATGAATACACATGCAACTATCTTTCTTTCTGCTTCATTTCACTCCAGACATAGGCTCATCTACATGACTGCAGTGATCTTTTTTTAAAACCTCCTAGTAGGGACTGGTGCATAACTGGTGCATAATGTGTGCCGGTGGTTGCCCATGGGCACCTGTGGCACTCATTTCAGGGCACCAGGATCCTTTTGTATCCTCCTGTGCATGAACCCCTCATTGTTATCTGAACACTGCTGCATACCTGGTGGGGCCTGCAGTGCTGCCTGGGTCTGTGCCCTTGGTTATCTGTTTTCGGCTGTGGCCACCTTTGTTGCCCATTTCAATTTCTGTAACTAAGCACACTTGTTTTACAACCAGAATAGCTGAGAGTATGGAAGTAAGGGAGGGCATAAAGAGGAGATAAGAGGAAGAGAGGGGGAAGATAGAAAGAATGGAGGAAAGGAATGAAAGAGGGATGCAAATCAAGAGAAGGAATTTAGGAGAAAAATGGAGGGAAGAGGAAGTACAGCGAGAAAGAAGCAAATGAAGAATAAATGGAATACAGAGAAGGGCAATCGAGAAAGTGAAAGAAGGTAAACGGTGATCAAAAGTGAATGAATGAAGAAAGATAAAGGAAGAAAGATGCCAACATGGAAAGATAAGATGGTTAAAGGGAACATTTAGTTTGGTTCATAAAGAAGTCTATTTTGGCAAATTATGCAGATACGTGAAACACTCTCTCATCCACATGTGCATTCTGAGTGGCATTATTTTATCCAGTACAATTTGCGAAGAGATTTGTTTTAGTAACTTAGTTGTTTCTCTGGCATTACTGAGGCAATGATTCTAATTCGAGCTTCAAAACCTTGAGAAAACCGATGTAAGTCTAGGTGAGTCACTTTATGTTCTTGTAATGAAATGTAAATGAATGGTGCCACATTCCTTTCCCTCACATACTTATTTCTGTTATCTGATTTTAAGTGAACTCCTTCACACACAATACAATTGTATGTACTGTATCACCTACGTTTGAGATGCCTCTTCGCTAGTATAATTTCCTTTGCAAAACACTCCATTGCTCCTTGCAGCAATGTCTGAATTAATATATATTTTTAACTATTTTATTTTTATTGTTTATTCATTTGTATTTATATAGGTTTTTCTATAGCGCTAGCGAGACCTGTAGGTATCAGAGCGCTTTACAATTTACATAACAGTGAACAAGACAATATTCATGTTGCTGAACATAAGATGCAAGACATATTAGATTCAAATAAACACAAAATATATACAGGGAAAACAAAGATAAGCAATGAGGGTGGTTAATCATATGTGGTCAATTAGAACAGTATAAGTTAAGGGAGAGAAAGGCATAATAGACAGTAGAGAAAAACAAAACAAAATAACCGGCTGTCACAGGCTGTTTCTAGTCTTAAAGAGAGAATATTTAAGCATAGTTCGGTTTGCTCCTGTGTTAAAGTATTTGTGGAGGAGATAGTGTTTCAGGTCTCTTTTGAAGCAGGAGAAGGAGGGATTGCATCGAAGAACTCTGGGGAGAGCGTTCCATATGCTGGGTGTATTTTAAGAAAAAGAGCGAGTCTGGGTTGTTTTCGTTTTTAGCTTGGGAGGAACGAGAAAAAGTGTATTGGAACTTCTCAGAGTTCTGATTCTTTCTGCTTTTGTTAGTTTGTTGATTAAATAGTTGGGGGTATAAGAATGAAGGGTTTTGAGGGTGATACAGGCAGTCTTGTAAGTACATCTTCCTTTGATGGGAAGCCAGTTGAGGATCTTGAGGGCAGGTGTGATGTGTTCAAACCGTTTAATACCAGTATTGAGCCGGGCAGCCATGTTTAGATCTGATTTAAGGGGGACGAGGTGAGTTTTTGGGGTCCCTGTGAGGATGGCAGTCCCATAGTCAAGTTTGGAGAGGAGCAGCGATTGTACTACCATCTTGAAATCATTTTGAGGTGTTTTAGTGTGTAAAGTGCACCTTTGGCAGAGATTTTGATGTGCTCCTTCATTGACATGTTTTTGTCCAGAGTGAAGCCTAAGAATTTTGCTGAGTTGGATAGAGTGAGATAACAATTTAATGCATTCAGGTCGCTGAGCCAGTCTTGGATTGGTAGGTGGTTACTTTTGGGGGAGAATATTATTACTTCTGTTTTATTAGGGTTTAACTTTAGGTGGTTGGAGTTAAACCAAGATTGTATCTTGCTCAGTGTGGCATTGAGATGTAGTATGTCACTGGGGGACTTGATTTTGAAATTGAGTTGGGTGTCGTCGGCATATAGGTGATATTTGATTCCATCCAGATCAGGCGGGCTTTATTCCCCGGCGTAACACGGCCACTTCGGTCCGACGCTTGCTGCGGGTGATGGAGGTGGACCAGGACGAATTCCCAGAGGCCTTGACACTGTCGGTCGACATAGAAAAGGCCTTTGACAGTGTAGAGTGGCCTTATCTGTATCGGGTGCTGCGGGCGTTCGGCCTAGGAGATGGCTTCGTACGATGGACCACCTTGCTCTATAGCGATGCCACGGCCCGCGTAAAAACGGGAGCGATGATATCGGCCCCCTATCGAGTGCGGCGGGGGACGAGGCAGGGCTGTTCACTATCCCCACTGCTGTTCGCCTTGGCCATTGAGCCACTGGCGGCGCATGCCAGACTGGGGCGCTCCTATGCCGGAGTGCATTTACGGGGAGAAGCCCATTACATTTCCCTTTATGCGGATGATCCGCTGATGTTTTTGGCAGACGCAGACGACGCGCTGCACGGAGCAACCGCCTTGTTGGAGGTATTCGGTCGCCTGTCGGGGCTCCAGGTCAATTGGGGCAAGACATGTTTGTTCCCGTTGTTGCCAGGTGGACAGGCTCCCCAATCGCTGGGAGCGATACGATGGGAGGGCAGCTGCCTGCGTTATTTGGGGGTTAATATCTACCACTCCCAGCCTGACTTGCTGGAGGGGAATGTCGGCAGAGCCATTCGGGGCTTGCAGGGTAGCATAGGGTTTTGGAGCACGCTCCCACTTTCATGTGCTGGTAGGGTAGCGTTACTGAAGATGGTGGCGTTACCACGCCTCTTATATTTTTTTCGCACCCTGCCCATGTGGATACCGGTATCGTATTTCGAGCGGCTTTGAGCGCTATCTGTGGGCTTCATTTGGGGCTCGGGATGGCGGCGGGTAGCGTTGACCACCTTGTGGCGACCGAGAGCAGAGGGGGGCATGGCAGTCCCAGACTTTGAATGGTATTATCTGGCGGCACAACTCCAATGGCTCACACAGGCGGTGGCCAGGGAATATAGAGGCCCGGAGGGTCCACAGGGCAGGCTGATTCCGCGTCATGTACTCGCCTTCATAGTCTTCCAGCAGAAGATGGACCTTGCTCAACTTACTCTGGAGGAGCGCACCCTTAGGTTGTGCTGGAACCGGTGCCAGAAGAGGGCCGCCACAGATCACCCTTATGCCCCGGAAATCCCCCTGGGCATGTGTACGGCGCTCCCGCACGGGGGCGATTGGTCGGGACTAGCCGTTTGGGAGGAGCTGGGCGTACAAGTAGTGGGTGATTTATTCAGAAAGGGGGTGCTGTTGCCCTTCCAGGACTTGCAGGACTCATATGGGCTCCCACGGGGAGATTATCTTCTTCACGCAGCCCTCGTAGCGGGCCTCCAGAGACATTGGAACATGGGGCTCTCGGAGCCGCCGGTCACCACGGGCTGTCAATACGTAGTTATGGCGGCGGGGACGTCCAAGGCGATTACCTGTCTCTACCGCAGACTGTCAACGGCATGCCTGCAGCCCCTGGACGCGTTGAGGGCTAGATGGGAAGTGGACCTCGAGAAGCCCATCCCTGAGTCGACATGGTCCACATTGGTGCGGCGGGCCTGGAAGGGAACGCGTAATGCCCGGTTCCAGCTGGTTCAGTTTTTTACCCTACACAGGGCTTATCTAACGCCGGTTAAGATATTGAAATATTTTGGGGGTACGCACTCTCAGTGCCCGCGTTGCGGGGGGGATGGGGCTGATTTTCGCCACATGTTCTGGTCCTGCGCGCACTTGGGTGAATACTGGGAAGAGGTTATGGACTGCCTGAATCGGGTGACGGACCGCTCTATCGCTCCGGAGATGGGGGCCTGCCTGTTGCTTTGGTTTCCCCACACGCGCCGCACGAAGCTTACTAGCAAGTTCTACGACTTAGGGTTGATCATGGCCAAGAGGGAACTGACCATGCATTGGAAATCATGGATGGGGCCTAGCTTTAGGAGGTGGAGGACGGCGTTCGCGCGATGGGCGGGCGCAGGGGGCACCCTCCGGTTGCAATTAGCTCTTAGGAGGGACGATGACAAGGCACTAGCGACGGCCTGGGCATGGGTTGCGCTGGTGGTGGAACTTCAGGGGCTGATGTCTGAAGCAGAGGGAGAGGGGAGTATGTCTGATCAACAGGAGGAAACAGTGAGCGGGGAGTAGGGGGGAGCAGTGGGGTGCACAGGTCGCATGGGGTGTGGTTAGATGTGTGGGGAAGCATTAGTTGCCTGGAGGAGGTTTGAGCACTCATACATGATTCATAGAGCTGGGTGGGGTGCATCAGGACAAGGGCTGGCAGAGGGGGCACACTGACAGGGGGTGGGGGAGGGAGGGGGTGGGGGGGAGCCCCGCGCGGGATGGGTGACTTTTCTGTTGTACAATTGGTGTCACGGTTCAATATATACTCTCCGCTGGGGGATGGAGGGCGTTGAGCAATTGTGTTGTGTGATTGCTTTAAAAATAATAAAAAATGTTTAAAAAAAATAAATAGGTGATATTTGATCCCTGCTTGCTTCAGGATGCTAGTAAGGGGCTCCATGAAGAGATTGAAGAGGGAAGGGGAGAGAATTGAACCCGGGGCCCCCAAGTTAAATAGGTGTGGGTTTAGAGAGGCAAAAGTTTATTTTGATTTGTTGTGATCGATGTTGTAAGTAAGATGTGAACCATATTAGGACTATGCCATTGATACCAGAGTGGATCTTCAGTGATTCCAATAAGGATGGGTGATTTATGGTATCAAAAGACCAAGGCCGCTCTGATACTTTTGGATTTATCTGCGGCTTTTAACACCGTAAATCATGATATCCTGATCAGAAGGCTCACAGAGGCTGGGGTTATGGATTCTGCCCTCAAACTGATTAAATCCTATTTGAACAATAGGTCTCAGTATGTTCAGCTCGGAACTTCCTTCTCAGAGCAGTTCATGGTTCCATGTAGGGTGCCTCAAGGCTCCTCACCGAGCCCCACATTATTCAATATATATGTGACCCCCTTGGCTGATATAATTAGGCAGTTTGACTTCTCCGGGATTTCCTACAATACTCAGTTAGTGGTATCCATCTCCAGTAATTTGGAGGAAACAGCTGACAGCTTTAACTGTTGCATGTCCCGTGTGAATCAGTGGATGAGCTCTAACTGCCTAAAGCTGAACGGGGTAAAACTGAGGTACTCCTGCTGGGTTCTGACACTTACTTTTGGTCGCATAGTTAGTGGCCAGCCAGCCTGGGTGATGTTCCGGTCCCAGTCAAGAAGATGAAGAATCTGGGCATCATCTTTGATGATAACCTGACCTTTCAACATCAGATTAATAAGGTTTCATCTACGGGTTTTCTGACTCCAAAGACAATTAAGAAAGTCCAATCTTTTATTCCACCAAAGTCAGTAAAAACACTTGTGATAATTCTAACCCTGGCTAGACTGGATTACGGTACTGCCCTGTATATGGTCTTACAAAAACAGAATATGCTCAAACTACAGCGTGTGCAGAACACAGCTGCTAGATTGCTGTTAGACATTCCAAAATTCCTGTCAATTTCCCAGGGATTAAGAAAGCTGCAGTGGCTCCCAGTGAAAGAAGGGATAGACTTTAAATCCTTATGTCTAGCTTTCAAGGCTTTGCATGGGTATTGTCCTCAGTACTTGAAACAACACCTCACCTGGTACTTTCCAGCAAGAAATCTAAGATCAGCGCAAAGTAAACTCCTCGAAACCCCCAGATTCAACAAGGCAAGTTGGGGAGGAAGAAGCTTTGTTCTGGGCACAGTGAAACTGTGGAACTCACTCCCGACTGATATAAAGAACAGCCCAACGTTGCTTTCCTTCAGAAAAGCACTAAAAACTAACCCTGGGCGTAGTTTGCGTAGTAGCGCTACACGTAGCTACGTGAAATGCACCTCGCACTACGCACGCTACGCGCAGCTACGCGGACTGAGTAGTGCGGTAGGGAAAAGCTGTTCGCACTGATTGCACAGTGCCGGATGCTTGTCCGCACTGTGCAATAATTGCAAACGGCATCTTGCACAGTGCAAGCGGTCGTTTTCTGCCGCTCGAGTAGATTTGTACTCGAGCGGCAGCTTACTCCACACGGACTGGTAGTTTCTCATCGCGAGCGGTCGCGAGCGTGCGCGACCACTCGCAATGAGAAATCTGACCTCCCTGCGTTGAGAATCTCGCCGGGAGGTTTATTTTCCAAGCTTGCGATTGGCAACTTGATGTTGCTGATCGCGAACAAGGAAAAAGTCTCGCCGGGATGTTGATTTTGCTCGCACGCGGTCGCCAACTTGATGTTGAGGACCGCGAGCAAGCAAAAAATGCCCGCTATGCTACGCTACGCGTTATTGCACTGTGCTACGTGCAATTCACGTAGTGCGTAGTAGCGCAAACTACACACGCTCCGCGAGCGTAGTGTAGTACTACGCCCAGGGTTACTAAAAACCTGGGGGTTCTCTAACTAAATCTCTCTCTGTTTTCTCTGGCAACTTATCGAATAGCGCCTGGATGCCTTTGGGCAATCGTGCGCTACATACATTTCCAAATCAAATCAAAGCCGCTGATAAGTCGAGAAGGATAAGTAGGCATGCGTCTCCTTTATCCAGGGATCTATGGATGTCATCTGAAATGTTGAGCATGGCAGTTTCTGTGCTACAGCCTTTCCTGAACCCTGATTGGAAGGAGTCATGAAGGTTGAATTTCCCTATGTGAAGGTTAAGTTGTTGTAAGATGCATTTTTCCAAAGTTTTGGCTAGGAACGGGAGGTTGGGGATAGGTCTGAGGTTGTTGAGATCATCTGGGTCTGCCCTGGGATTTTTGAGTATGGGTGTGATTTGTCCTAGTTGGAGGGAATACGGTACACATCCCGAGACGAGAGATGTATTGATGTTTTTTGTCCAGAAAGGGGCAATGATGTGGTCGAGATTTTGTACTATTGTGGAAGGGAGGGGATCTTTTGTGTGTGAAGTGGGCTTTAGTTTTGCAATTATATTGAAGACTTTGAATTCAGTCATGGGTTTGAAGTACGTCCAATTGGCATTGTTTTTCAGTTGGGTGTTCAGATGATTGTTGTTAGTTCCTTTTGTGACTATTTGGTCGTTAATAGGTTCAGGAGGGGGTGAGTCAGTGTCGGCTGTTAGGAGGCAAGGTAGGTTGGGGACTTGAAATAAGGATTGCTTGATTTTTGCGATTTTGTCAGTGAATAAGCTGGCAATTTCTTGGGATTATTTTGTGTGGAGAAGGTGGGGTGGTTTGTCGTTTAAAAATGTTAAAGAGTTCCCTGGGCCTGTTCTTTGCACGGCCAAGTTGGCTGCCGAAGAAGGAGGCTTTTTCTCTAAAAATGTGCTTCTTATATGACAGCCTTGCTGATCTAAGTAGTGCTAGGTAATTGTCGAGGGGTTTTGTCTCCAAGTTCTTTCTGCTTGCCTGAGTTGTCTCCTTTCATTATTCAGATCATAGTTAAACCAAGATTTTGATTGGGTTGATCTCCAGTGTTTTAATTTGAGTGGCGCCACTTGGTCTAGAACTGCCGACATCGCTGTGCTGTAGTGGTCAGTAAGACCATTAACAGTATGAGTGAAAGGGAGACACTGTAATTGTTCATTAATCTTGGATTCAAGTTCTTTCATTGGGACTTGTTTGAGGTTTCTGGTCCACTGCTTAGGTTTCTTAGGTCTGTGAGCGGACTGACATTGGTATCGATATTGAACAGTATGAGGTGGTGGTCTGACCAGTGGATGGGTAAGATGGAACTAAGAGAGACCAGATCATTTTTAGTGATAATAGCATCAAGAGTAGAGCCTTTGATGTGTGCTGGTTCATTACAGAGCTGTTTTAGTTTGTTTATTTCAAGAAAGTTCGTGAGGAGCCGAACTGTGGTGTCTTCTGATTTTTTCCAGGGAATGTTGAAGTTGCCTAAGAACACATCCTTTGTGTCAGTTAGAGTGAATCGAGTTAGAAGGGCAGCCTTGCAATAATTGGTCATGGGGGGGTACCTGGAGGTGGTCGGGGGACCAGTATGCGATGTGCACGTTCCACCACCATGTGCTGGGAGAAAGAGGCAGTTCCAAACACTGTGCATAGCATGCGTTCACTGTATTCTTCCATTCTACCAGTGTTTAAGCTTTCAGGTATTCCAATAACGGCTATATTATTGCGTAGTGAGCATGCCTCTAAGTCTTCGTTTTTTGCAGCAGTCACCTTGGAATCCATTTGACCAGACATTGAGAGCCCAATTAGGATGGCGGGTGGATCGCCCCCGCGGGGCCGGCGGTAGTCACCGTCGGCCCGGTGGGGACGATCCGCCCGCCATCCATGCAACAAAGACCCCCACCATATTACGATGGCTGGGGGGTCCGCGGCGGACGAAACGACCGTCTGCCACTTTTCCGCCTGGTCGACAAGTCGACCGGGCGGAAAAGGGTTCAATATGGTGGCAGTGTCTGTTAGACACCGTCAGCCATATTACAATGCGGGCGGAAAAATGCCATGCTGCCACGAAAAGGCATGCGGAGTTTACTTGTGGGGGCCCGTTGAGGACCCCCAGGGACTCTGGGGGGTGCACATTGGGGGTACCTATGGTACCCCCCTGCATTTCACTGTACAACGTGGCAGGCACAGCGCGGTGCCTGTCACGTTGTGCATTGTATTGCAGCGGGCGATGCTTTCAGCACCGCCCGCCACAATGTTTCAAATGCGCGATGTGCCCGCCAGTGTGGCGGGCGTATCCTAATAGAGGGTGCGGGACTGCCGCTGGCATTGCGGGCGGTCCCGATTCCCGGGGGTATGGCGGGCGGACAAAGTCCGCCTGCCATACTAATGACCCCCTGAGTTCATCTTTGTTTCTATAGAGGTTAGGCTCTGTCTCAACGCAGGCAGGATAGTTTTTAGTTCATTATCCTGGTTTGGCCCTGCGTCCTGGGACTGTGTCATCTCTGTATGTTCTGCTTCGTCATGTTGGGATCGTGTCCCTTTTTTGGGTTCCAAGTTAATTTTTGCTTGCTTTCCGTATGGGTTTCTCATGACTTCCTATAGTAATTCTATATTTTGCAAAGTGTGCCACAGACGTGCTCTAATATGCTCTTTTGCGTAAACTTGCTAAGTTATGTGTGCTTGCATTATGAATTTGCCAGCCAAGCAAAGATTGTCGTCTCTCCTCTACAAAGGATTGTGTAGATTAATTGTAGTTTGCTCACTGCAGCATTTGCCAGGTGTGCATTTAGGTTCTGGAGTCACCCTGCCAGGAATCTGCAAATATCTTGATGCTATATATAGCGTGTTCTTATAAATACGTTGTGTATTTTTCCTGCGATCTCGCCTCAGCAGGAGTGTTGCACTCACGAGATACCGCTCCCCCTGTACTGGCCTCCATCTTGGAATCAATATAAGGCGCTCTGTGTCTGTGAGCAGCGAGGCACCCGTGGGACAGCGTTGTCTGATCTATTTGTTGCGGCCCTTCAATGTGCGCTATCTATCTCTCGGCATCGGTTTTTGGAGTTACACTATGCAGCAATGCCGTATAATGGTTGACAGCCCTTCCGCACCCCGTATTGCTGCCCCGCTTCTGTCTTACTTGTTTAATGAAGCTGCTTCTCCGATCTGATTTTGGTTGTGGACCGCGTCACTTAGCAAGCTCCCCACTCCTTCCTCCATCAGCAGCAGGAGCCTATCTGTTGCAGTACGGCGATCTACCAGTTCCTTCGTGTCCCGAGACAGCCCTCCGGAATGTTGTGTGCTGCCGGGCCTCCTCAGGGCGCCGGGTCCTCGGCCTTGTGTGGTGCCGCGACTCGTGGCCTGAAGTGACGTTAGAGGGTTCGGGCCTTCTCCGCACTGCACAATCAATATTACGCCGCTCTCACCACATTTTCATCTGCATTTATCGTTGGCAGGGTTCAAAGCGTGTATGTTTCTGATGTTTTTCTGCACAGTTGTGAGCTTTTTGGGCAGGATCTTAACGGTTATGTTCTCTGAGCTACTGGAGCCTCACAGATGTGCACCCATCTTGCTCATCCGCCACCTAGCGTTCCACCATAACAAATAAACTCAATTAAAAAAATAAAAACACACAAACATAAACAATTATACATAGACATATATTTACTTAAAAAGTATTTATTAAGTATTATCTTTATTTAATATTTTAACTTTAAAATTATAAAAAAATACAATATATATCAATAACTTAAAATAAAAAAACATTCTATAATAAACTTAAAAGTTAAACTATGAAAAACATGTAATTTACATTTCCCAATACAATAAGTGCAACAGTAGGGAAAGAGTTGGATAGCAGAGGGGTGAAATTTACTATTCCCACTCCAGTGATAGCAACAGTAGGGAAAGTGTCATATAGCGGAGGAGAAAAAGTTACTATTCCCACTCCAAAGAGTGCAGCAGTAGGTAAAGTGTTGGATAGCGGAGGGGTAAAAATTACTATTTCCACTCCAGTGAGTGCAAAAGTAGGGTAAGTGTTGGATAGCGGAGGAATGAAATTTACTATTCCAACTCCTGTGAGTGCAACAGTAGGAAAAATATTGGATAGCGGAGGGGTAAAAATTACTATTCCTACTCCAGAGTGCAACAGTAGGGAAAGTGTTGGATAGCGGAGGGGCTCAAATTACTATTCCCACCCCAAAGAGTGCAACGGTAGGAAAAGTGTTGGATAGCGGAGGGGAAAAAAATACTATTTCCACTCCAGTGAGTGCAAAAGTAGGGTAAGTGTTGGATAGCGGAGGAGTTAAATTAATATTCCAACTCCTGTGAGTGCAACAGTAGGGAAAGTGTTGGATAGTGGAGGGGAAAAAAATACTATTCCCACTCCAAAGAGTGCAGCAGTAGGGAAAGTGTTGGATAGCAGAGGGGTAAAAATTACTATTTCCACTCCAGTGAGTGCAAAAGTAGAGTAACTGTTGGATAGCGAAGGAGTTAAATTAACTATTCCAACTCCCGTGAGTGCAACAGTAGGAAAAGTGTTGGATAGTGGAGGGGCAAAACTTACTATTCCCACTCTAAAGAGTACAACAGTAGGGAAAGTGTTAGACAGCGGAGAGCTAAAAATTATTATTCCCACTGCTGTGAATGAAAAAGTTAGGTACGTGATGGATAGCGGAGGAATTAAATTTACTATTCCAACTGCAGTGAGTGCAACAGTAGGGAAAGTGTTGGATAGCGGAGGGGCAAAAATTACTATGCCCACTCCAGTGATTACAACATTAGGGAAAGTGTTGGATAGCAGAGAAACACAAATTACTAATAACACTTAAACAGTTGAAAAAAACCAAAAAGATTACAACATTTAAAAAATCATAAAAATAAACAATATTTCAAAAATATAAAATTAAATAAAGTAAACATATAAAAAGAACACATATTATAATATTAATTACATATAACAAAAACCTACAAATAATATATAAAATACATTAATAAAGACATTTATAAAAAATAAGTATTTAAAAGTAGCAAATATTAACAATCAACAAAATTCATCAAAGCATATTTTTTTATTTTATTTTCTACCCTATAACATCACACCAATAACAAAAAGTTCAACATTTTTAATAAAATGCATTTCCATAATTAACATAATCGACAATCAATTAAAAAAATCTTATTCATAAAAAACATTCATTGAGTACACATGCTTTAACACTATATTATCCACAACATACACCTAAATTAAGCTATAAAATAATAAAATACCATTAAATATTTTTTTTTAAACTATTACTATTAACAACTAATAATGAAATATTTAAAAATGTTTTTAGTACCCACCTTTTACCCCTTTAAAAGTGAAAACAGAGCACACAAAAAAAAACAATTACACAAAATAAATATCAAATAATTAACATTAACAACTATATTATAATTAATTAAACACAAAACACTTACCACCCTTTACTCCTATAAGCACTACAACACACACCTAAAATTAATTACAGAATTACCATAATTAATTACTAATTAATTAGTTGGAATTAATTAACTAATTATTAATTCACCAATTAAAAATTAATCACTTCCCACCCTTCCCACCATTTACACCTAAAAACACCACAACACACACCAAAAAATAATTACACAATTAACATAATTAATTACCAATTAACTAATTAAAGTTAATTAACCAATTATGAATTGATTAATAATAAATTACTTTACCCATTTAACACTATAAAATCTCAATTAAACAAACAATAATAAATAAAAAATATTCAATACATTTAGTATAATTAAATTACTTCCCATCCTATTCCGCTATAAACCCACAACCCGCTACGGAACTGAAAACACAGAATTCAAATAAAAAAATATTAATAACTACTAAAAAATAATCAATTAATTTGATATTATTAAATTACTTCCCACCCTATTACCCTATAAACCCACAACGCGCTACGTAACTAAAATTGCAAAAACCAAAACAAAAATAATCAATAACTACTAAAAATGTAACACATATATTAAAAATGCAAACAAATCTTATACAAAAAAACATACATCACATACATATAAAATATATACTAAAATTAATTTAAAAAATGATATTTTTAATAACTATATTTTTGCAAACAATATTTTACACTTCGATACTTTTAACATTGATATTACTTACCTAAATTCGATATTCTTGACCACGAGAATTTGTTTGTCGATATTTCTGACCCACAACATTTCTAACTCGATATTTGTGTAAATCGATATTTTTGATTCAATATTCTGTCCCTGCACCGACAGACATGGCCCATGGCAATTGGAGAGGGGTGCATAAATATCTACCTTGACTACACTAAAGCAATGCAATGCCAACAAGAAACTTTCTTTGCAAAGGGGTAATTTGACTGCTCATGTGTCAGGGAAATGGAGAGAAAGGGAGACAGAGTGCAGTGAGTGGAGACTAGATTGATACAGTAGGAGGAGGAATATGTGGCTTCTCATTCATCGGAGCTGGCACACTGTATAAAATGCACAAGGGATGACTGCAGCTCTCTTGTTCATCAAGAAGCGGGGGCACATTATAGGGTAAAGAAGGGTAAGATGTACAAGGTAGGCAACAAGCTGGGAATTTATTGGCCTGGTTACGAAGAAAGAAGAGGGATGGAGATGCATACTTCCAGTGCATAGGGAGAATGGAGAGGTGGAGGAGACACCCACCAACATAGCACTGGCCTTTGCTGCATACCTGCGTGAACTTTATGAGTCCCTGGGTGGAGGTAACGTGGGTGCTCCTGATGGCTTTGTCAATGACATTCTGGCTCGCTGGCTTGGGGAGGAGGCCCGTAGCGTGCTAGAAGCAGACATAACTGAAACAGAGATCTCCAAGGCCCTGGCTCACCTGAAACATGGTAAATCTCCAGGATCCAATTGTCTGCCACCTGAATTCTTTAGATGTATGAGGTCCCAAATGGTGAGAACATTTTGAGCTATGTTCTATGAAGCAAGAAAGGAAGGTACTCTCCCATGTGATCTGAGGCAGGTAACTATCGTCCATATCCACAAGAAAGGTGGCAGTACCGGAGGAGTATGCTTCTTATAGGCCGATATCACTTCTCAGCATTGAGACCAAGGTACTGGCAAAGGTCTTGACAAATCGCATGATACAGGTGGTGGATTAACTTATCCCCCACATCAATAAGGCTTTATGCCCTTCTGGGCGACAAGGCACAGTTTTAAGTGACTGTTTGGGTGTTTGGCATAAGACGCTCCTGCTGGAGCCAGCTATACTGCTGGCCCTAGATGCTGAAAAAGCATTTGACTCATTGGAGTAGCTGTAAATAATGCCAATTTAAGTTATTACAGACAAAAAGGACCCAAAGCAGCAGTGACTCAAGCTGAAGTGAGTCCAGCACCATACATGTACATAGACTAGTACTGCAACACCCTCTACAGAAAGTAATAGATGCAGGGACTTAAAATAAATCCTGTTAGCAAATAAAGTTAAAATAAATTAGAAAGTTACATTTTATTATTGATGTTCAATTAATTGAAATCGTTACATATTGAGCAGAGTAAAGGATGAGAAATAAAACAAAGTAAAAGAGTGCAAACAAAGTAAAAGCATGCAATCATGCAGTAGGCAGAAAGGGCTGCCCTACAAGCTAAAACTCATGTGGCACTGTGCTGCAATCATCTATGACTCAAAAAAGTGCATTGTGCTTTCAGTGGTAAAACATGGGTTTAGACGCAAGTCTATAATTCATCTTTCTTTAGAATGAATGTTCTTTTTTTTAATAAATTAAAATGTCAGTGACAGTCAATCAATCAATCAAATCCTTTATTCGATCTTACACATAAGATCATAAAATCTTATATGGTGATTCTTGCTGCATGTGATTTTTCTTCTTGCAGGTATTGTCATTGGTATGTTCCTGGACGTCGGTGCTCAACATGGTTTCTTCGGCTTTCCTGTTGCTATAAGGCGCCCAAATAACTGGCACGATTCTACTTGTAGGCAGGTTAATACAGCCGCCTCACATGGTCTTATGTTTAAAATTCGAAATGTTGATCGTAGCCAGTAGCACCTTTGGAATTATAGGATTTCACATAGGCAGATTACATGCGTTTGAGTTTCTTCTGCTTTGCCGTACCACCTGCATCATGTGTCAGCTACCCCCTCGCTTTGTCCATACCAGTAACCTCTTAAAACAACCTTAAAATAAATTAATGTACTTAGACTTTTGAAAATATATATATATTGCTAAAAATATATATAAATAAAAATATGTATTGTTTTATGATAAACATTTTTAACAACATCTTTACATTGAAAATAAATGTAACCTTGAGGTTTTTTTCAATAATGAAATTAATATAAATTAATTCTACATACATCTTTTTCTAAGGTCTGAGATGGAGTACACCTACTACTGTTTTGGATCATGTTTGGCTGTATTAACTTTAAAAGTGCAGTTTGTGAATAGCAGTGGGCTTAATCTTTTGTGGATTGTGTCTGTCCCTCCCTAAATGCCTCTTAAGACCTCCCTAAATCCCCCCTTACTCCTCTCTAAACCTCTCCCACTTAGTAAGTATTCACTGTGTTCCTACTACTACCTCGGGCCCCTCCTACACTTACTACTAGGGTGCCGATTCCAATCCGGGTCGGTAAGCACTCCGACCGAGCCGGATCCGGAGTGTTTTCCGACCGAGCCGGAGTCCTGCAGTCCGACCGAGCGAGTACGATGCGGCCGTATGCTGCCGGACTCGGTTCGGTCGGACTCCCATAGAAGTCAATGGGAGCCGGTCGTATGACGTGTACATGGGCTCCCATTGACTGAATGGGTACGTCTCGCGCAAGGGCGCCCCCTACAGTGGGTACCCGTCGGTGCCATCCGCACCGTACATGCCTATGTTGGGGGGACCCTTGGGTCTCCCACTGTGTCCGAGTCGTAGGGCTGCGGGTGACAGGGGGTCCGACCCGGACCCCCAAAGGCAACCACCCGGACGTTTTGCGAACCGGACACTCGGGTCGCACAGGCTGTCCGACGCGTGCATCGTACTGGCTTGGTCATAAATCGCATCCATTGCACGCCACGGTTAGCTTACGACCGAGATGTATGGAGCCTGTTTGGACCCGGAAACGACTCGGTCGGTGAATTTGACGTAGCTCACATCGTACTTGCTCGCTCGTACAGCTGTACGAGTCGGGCGGAAAACACGCGTACGGCTTGTAGTTTTTCCGGCCGGATCGCGTTCGGTGCCCTTCCGACCCGGATCGGAATCGGCCCCTAAGTAGCATACCTATATATGTGAGGATCTCCCCATAAAAAAAGAGGAGAGGTCGAGATTTACACTTGTTTGTGAATTGCATTTTGTTGAAAGTATGTAGTACTACTGTATTGTGTTGTAGTTGCATCTATATAGTGCTTACTACCCCAGACGAGGCGTCAAAGTGCTTTTTCGGTATTGCCACTTTGTGGGCTAAAAATGCAGTTTGTGAATCAGGCCCAAATGACACACACATTTAGAGTGGTCAACTAATTCACTCCACCATTTTCCATTGTTCATAGTGGAAATTACACATACTACACCTAAACCTCTGAGGCTAAACATCTTATACTATCCAACAAGCTTGATTGAGGACTTCTTTAATTACAGCACTGATCAACTAATCTCTTCTCATGAGTAGTTTTTGATGGAAGATTTTAACCTCCACAGGGAAAAGACTGAAGATAAACACCTGTCCTCTAATCCTTTATATCCAACAATAACATTTGAAGATTGTATAATACAGGCTCTAACCTATTCCCAATAAGGCTCCACCTTGGATTTGATTTTCTCTAACTCTCTTCAAGTGGAGTGGGCAGACCACTTCCTCTTTCTTTTCAAAACTTACATCAAAACACCCCTCTACATGCTAAAACAGAGGCTGTAATGGTAAACTTATAAGACTGTAAACAAATCAAGAAAAAAGCCTTAGACTATTTGATTCATCCATAACAGTAGGAAAGAGTGCCAGCCCCTGTCCCAAACTATTAGAACAAGATGACAAACAGATCACATGCATCATGAAATAAACAGCTTTCACTTTCTCCAAACTAAGAAGATTTAAATAAAACTTCAAACTGGCAAAATGATGATGTTAACAATATGCAAAATCACTAGGAGCATCTGAAAAGACATAGAGAGAATTCTATGCATTCACCCACACATTCACCTCCCACTCTCAAACACAAAACTGCCAGGAAATCTTACATACAAACTAATCAGGCTAAATCCTATTCCCTACAATTGAAACCTATTTCAGTGACAAATCGCTCCTGAGATCTTTTCCATTTCCTACAGAAGCAATCCACAGATCCCACTCCACCTACCCTCACACTCTATAAAAGCAACAACATAGCCTCTCACTTCTCTAAATAACATAACGACAAACTGGGTGGCTATTGAGAATACATTTGTCACCAAGAAGAATATCCATGCTACCTGGAGTATCATTCCCCCATTACTAGTTAATCAATGAAGGACAACTTATTAAACATCAAATTATCAGGTTTTCCCTGAGAGAGACCTCATTCCACTCGCTCTATCGAAGGAGCACTCTAGTGTTCTCTATTCGTCAGCGCTACAAAAGAAAATAGCCTCTCACTTCTCTAAATAACATAACGACAAACTGGGTGGCTATTGAGAATACATTTGTCACCAAGAAGAATATCCATGCTACCTGGAGTATCATTCCCCCATTATTAGTTAATCAATGAAGGACAACTTATTAAACATCAAATTATCAGGTTTTCCCTGAGAGAGACCTCATTCCACTCGCTCTATCGAAGGAGCACTCTAGTGTTCTCTATTCGTCAGCGCTACAAAAGAAAATCTTATCTTGAAACAAGGCTGTGCTCCAAAATGTCATCATAGTGAGCCATGTTTGGCGTCTCCTCAAGAAACGTAATGTTGACCTGGAAGTGTGCAACAATAGCCCTATCACTACCATCCCATTCCTCTCCAAGATTCAGAGAAACATGCATTGCTAACCAACTAGAAGACTACACCAGAAGTAATAATCTTTCAGGTGATTTCTAATCAGGGCTCCAATCTGGTCACAGTACTAAAACCTCAATCCTCAAGATTGTAGCAATACTCTTCAGCTTTTCAATGAAGGACATTTCTGGCTCTTGGTCCTCTTCAACACATCAGCTGCCTCAGATACAGCTGGTCACAAAATAGTCCTAAAAATCATAAGCTCCAGTATGGGTTTTGAAGTAATCGTGCTCAACTGGCTTAGGTCACAAATCAAATCATAATGCATCAAAATAAGCAATTCTTCCACATATCCCATCACAGTTTGATACAAAGTCCCTCATGGCTCCATGATTGTCCCCATTATCTTCAGGGTGTGTGTGTGTGTGTGCGTAAGTGGGTGCATGCATATTTGTGTGTGAGTGTGTTTTTAAAGGTACTCCTGATGTAATGACCGTGTGCAATGTCTCCCGATGTGATGACCTGTAAAGAAACCCCTGACATTCCTATGAAAACTTTCCTGTTATTGTGAAGATCCGTTTAAGGCATTTGCACTGCTACCCCTGTGTAATATCTAGGGAATTAATAATGGTGATAAGACATGGAATGTTACATATGTGAACACACTGGAAGCATAGAACTTAAGAATGTGTATGTGCACTTTTGAAGGTCACTGCGTATCATTCGAAGACAATTAGCATCTTCATTACACTGGCAATGAGTTTAAAAGAGACTTTAAGGAGAATTTGTCTCAATATAAAGGTGAGCTGATATGAGCCACAGCAGTGTCACAATTTGACTGTTTTCCTCTTTAGTCCTTTGTTATAATTTTAATCATCAAGGAATTAAAGGAAGTGGCTCCTTGACTAGCATTTGAGAAACATGTGTGATTTATGCTTTAATATGAACATCTTAGGAAGCATAAAATAGCATGCAACGCATTCAAAAATGTTCAAATCCTGCAAATGGCATATGCAGAGATAATTCCCAGTCTTTAAAGAAACAGGAAAGGAAGCAAGACTTTCAGTGATAGGCTTTATTTACCTTTGAAACCTGACTTGGGCAGGCACCTCGATGGAGAGTGAATTTACCCATTGAATGTAAAGCACAGGATAGGTTCCAGTCACAAAGTGTGTTCTTTCAGCGCTCAATCAGGGAATGCATCTCAGGCTGCCCTATTGACATTCAAGAGGATGTGCTAGCTGATGTCATTGCTTTGAGGGCCACTGAGTATGATCCAGGGACATCAGCATGAATGTTGGTCAATTGACAGTGTCACTGAGTGTATTTCTATGGTGATTTACAGCTGAAAGTAAGCCGTGGGAACATAACATCGAGAGAAGGAACTATTTCAAGCAACTAATTATTTTGTTTACCTGCTTTTATCAAAAGAAAATGAAAGACATGTCAGAGAGACGACCGCGGTCTGGCAGAAAAACCGAGAACATGCTGAATAGTGAGAGAAAGACTCACAACAAAAGAAAAATGAATGGAATGGATACATTGACAATTTATGTTTCCTTCTTCTTCATTTTTATTATATTTAATGAGCACTCACATTGTTATGCAAGCTATGAAAGGCTCATAGACAAGAATGTTTTTTTTTCTTTTCTTTATTTTCAGTCTTGCATTGCATTTGAGTGCTAAGAGTATATATAATAAGTACAGATTAACCATCTATTTGTAAATGGATACTCAGGCACATACTCAAGTGTCAGGGCTTGATTTATTAAAGAAAAAAATTGGGCATTGGGTCTAAACTATGTATATTTGAGGCAGTATGGCAACATGCAGAATGTCACTGCTCCACCATTTCTTTTTGCCTCACCAGGAGAACCTAATATGAAGTAGCAAGATGGAAAAAAGTTTTTGAAAGATACCTGTATGTGGTTCCTCTTTGAGTTTAGAAAGGAGAACAGCACTGCTCCTGCATTGCCTGGGTTCAGAAGATCAAGTGTTCAACTATCTTCCTGCTTTGTCAGATGATGATGCTTTGACCTTGAACAAGAATTAAATATGCATTCGAAAATTAGATAAACACTATCTACCCAAAATTAGCAACGCATTACAGAGATACTATTTTGAAGAAGGATACAAAAAGTCTAGGGAGAGTTATGGGACAAATTTAAGAAAGTTAGTATCCTCATGTACCTTAGGAACCACAGAAGAAAAATATGTGATCAATTCATGTTGGGTTGCAACACTGATAAGATCAGAGAGGAATTGTGACAAAAGGACGATCTATTCAGTGTGTTGAAGTCATAAAGAAGGACAGTTCGAAAGGAGAAAGAGTGCAAGTAGTGAGAGAGAGGATGAAAAACAACACAAGAAGTCAGATTTCCAGGGACAATGCTATAGATAAAGAAATAAGGGGCATATGGCGAACCACATGGAATATCCAGCTCTAAGGATTGTGTGAAGCTCGTGGAAATAAAGGACACTATGCTACCCAAAGATTTGCAAGGGAATGTGAGAGAGGTTGAGGTTGAACAACATAAACGTGACTCGGAAGTAGAATGTGGTCAAAGCATGTTGCAAGGAAATGGGGGTGACAGGAAGTTAGTGTAAGGCAAAGGTATAATGGTATTATTGAACTCTGGAGTGAAAATAACATTGGTGTCAAATTACTTTTTCATGGAACAACTCAAAAGGAATGTTAGGCTTCACAGACCAGCTATCAATCCATATGCATATGATGGGGAGCCAATCGAGCTTGAAGGCTACTTTATAGGTTTGATAGAATACAAATATAGATATATGTTTGAGAAAGTTTGTGTTTCCTCCAAAGCTGACAGCATTTTGAGCTGGTTCCATCAAAAGGATCTTAGTCTTATGTTAGATCCTAATAGTGATCCTCCCATACGTAAAAAAGAAAAAAATAAGTGAGGGGAGCTGTACAAGTTATTGAGGATGAGGTGTCAAGTGAGCAGTTTATACAGGTGGTTATTAACGAATTTCCAGCTGAATTAAAAAAAGGGCTTGGATGTTTAAAGGGTTATGTTCATAGAATGTGACTAGCAAGAGGAGTTCAACCAAACTGCAGCAAGATTCACGGAGTTTCCATAACTGAGTGGCAAGGAATGTGAAATGAATTATAAAGGTTAAAAAGAGAGGGAGTCATTTAGGAAGATGAAGGTATGGAATGTGGCCCCTGTGATGGTAGTTAGAGAAGTCAATGGCGACTTTAGGCTATGTGTTGAGAACATTTAATAAAAATGTATAGTAAATAGATATTCCATTCTCAACATTGCAAATATGTTGCCTTTATTGAATAGTTCTAGGGAGGTTTCCTCAGTAGATATCGCCTTTGGTGTCCCACCAAATAAAACTTAATGACCAGTCCAAAATTTTGACATTGTTCATCACACTGTTTGGAACATTTAGGTATGTGAGTATGCCTTTTGGCTTAATATCAGTGGCCTCAGCATTTCAGAGGGCTATGGAAAGTTTGTTGAAGAGTTTAAATAGAGTTAAAGAGTATCAGGATGATATACTGATTTTCAGTTATGATGTAAGTGAACATGATAGAAGGGTGAAGGGAGTGCTCATGAAGCTTAACAATGTTAATTTGACAATACAAGCAGAGAAATGCAAATTTAGGATAACCCAGGTTGAGTATTTGGGACATGAAATATCAGAAGATTGTGTTAGACCTAAAGATGATTTAGTGAACACAATGCAAAGGTTGTCTTTACCCAACAGCCCGGAAGAATTATGGTGTTTCTTTGGAATGGAATAATACCTTTGTGCAGAGTTTTGCAGAGAAGAGTATGAGGAATCTGTTGAAGAAAGGTGTAGAGTTTTTGTGGGATGAAGGATGTCAACAGGAATTTAATGATGTTAAGAGGAGACTTGCTACAGCTCCGAATTTAAGATGTTTTGATCCAATGAAGGAATCTACACTTATGGATGCCAGCCTCAGGGGGCCAGGTGAAGTGTTGTTACAAATTGAGGGTGAGTCTGAAAGTATGATAATGTTTGTATTGGGATGCTTAAAAGGATCAGAGGTCTGTTATTCTACTATACAGAGAGGGGTTCAGGCAATCGCTTGGGCTGTGAAAAAGTTGAGGAAGTTTTTAATTGTTGAGTGTTTTTAAAATTTAAAACAGATGGCAAACTCATCAGAGAAATGATGATGTGTCTACTAGAATAGCTAAGTGGGTAGTGACCTGGAAAGTATTTTACTTTTTAGTGGTCGATTCGGATCCGGGTCGGACAGCTCTCCAAGAGCTGTTCGTAGCCTTACCGTGCGACTGACACGTACCCGTAGCCGGTCCGTCCTGTAGATGAAGTACGATGCGCATAACTGCCAAAAACACGACCGACACGTAGGCTGTGATTCAAGCTCCAATCTCAGTCTGAGCCGTAACCCCGAACGCCGAACCGAGTCACCCGGAAGCAGTATCCACAGCAGTTTCCGCCCTGACAAGTACGATGCGTACTTCCTAAGCGCCGGACGGGTCGCCACGTACGGCACGTCACAGCATCCGGAAAACAAGCATATCAGCTACGATTCGCACTATAACTCAATCCACGGCTACGAGACGGACCAGCTTGCAGCGGGTACGAGACGGAGCAACAAGCAGCGTGTACGACACGAACACATCATGAATCCCATCACACAGTTCATACCAGTACTCTACATCTATGACCGGATCAGGAACCGACGCCGACGGCACAGACGGTAAGTCAGACACCTACCACACAAACAAACGACTCATACCTGCAAAATGGTACACACACACAGGAGATCCACATCCTGGCCACTAACAACAGGCCACCATAGGGGTTGCCTGGCCAGCACCACTACCACCCCCACCCATAGGGATTATGTTGCCCAGCACCCCTGCCACACCCACACATAGGGGACCTGTGCCCATCACCCCTGCCACCCCCACCCATAGGGGACCTGTTGCCCATCACCTCTGCCACCCCTACTCACAGGGCTTATGTTGCCCATCACCCCTGCCCCCCCACTCATAGGGGTCCTGTTGCCCATCACCCCTGCCACCCCCACTCATAGGGCTTATGTTGCACATCACCCCTGCCACCCCCACTCATAGGAGACCTGTTGCCCATCACCCCTACCACCCCCACTCATAGGGTTTATGTTGCCCATCACCCCTGCCACCCCCACTCATAGGGGACCTGTTGCCCATCACCCCTGCCACCCCCACCCATAGGGCTTATGTTGCACATCACCCCTGCCACCCCCACTCATATGGGACCTGTTGCCCATCACCCCTGCCACCCCCACTCATAGGGCTTATGCTGCCCAACACCCCTGCCACCCACACCCATAGGGGACCTGTTCCCTATCACCCCTGCCACCCCCACTCATAGGGCTTATGTTTCCCATCACCCTTGCCACCCCCACTCACAGGGCTTATGTTGCCCATCACCCCTGCCACCCACACCCATAGGGGACCTGTTGCCCATCGCCCCTGCCACCCCCACCCATAGGGGACCTGTGCCCATCACCCCTGCCACCCCCACCCATAGGGGACCTGTTGTCCAGCACTCCTGCCACCCCCACACATAGGGGACCTGTTGCCCAGCACCCCTGCCACCCCCACTCATAGGGCATATGTTGCCGATCACCCCTGCCACCCCCACTCATCGGGCTTATGTTGCACATCACCCCTGCCACCTCCACTCTTAGGGCTTATGTTGCCCATCACCCCTGCCACCCCCACCCATAGGGGACCTGTTGCCCAGCACTACTGCCACCCCCACCCATAGTGGACCTGTTGCCCATCCCCCCTGCCACCCCGACTCATAGGATGGGTGATGCACCACACATCCATCATACTCCAACATTAGGTAGGTCAGCAAAATACATCCCCCCTAACATCATGACAACAGTGTCTAGTCTGTGACAAATGCCCACAACAGTGATTATGACTTCGAACATACAATGTAACTAACAGAATATGTGTGACCAACAAATGAGTGTGCCCTACACAAGGCAAGCATCACTATAGCACTGTGTCAATGTAAAAAGAACACCCCCTCACTGTGTAGAACAAAAGTTAAGTGTGGGGTTCCAAACTGCAGCAAATGTTGAGCATTGTGGTGATGGGGTCTAAACCCCCCCTCATCACAGTGACCAAAAGGTAAGTTTCATCATGGTCAAATCTGCAAATGCCAAACAGCATGTATGATTCCCGGTCCCAACACATCAAACACTCCTGGGGCAAAGTAGTGGTTGAGTCCCATACCCACAGAGATGTGGTGAGGCTAACAGTGCTGTGAAAACATAACATACTCTCGGCCATGTGCAGACAAGCACCACCCATGGGGGCTGACAATGCATACAGTGTACAATGACACAAGAGCAGAAGTGACCATCACAAAGCATACACACATCTCGAAAATAGACACACTAATCAAAACAACCTGTGGAGACTGTAGGTGTCAGGTCACAAACTCCCATTCCATGCCATCAATGGCACCTAACAACCAGGATGAATGTGCACAATGATGTGATATGACTCACAGGAACAGCAGGGAAAATCACAGAAACAGCATCCAGTCAATGGCCCACAACAGCAATAACAATGCACTGATGCAGATGCACAAACACAAACAGGCAACCTCACACTGCACATCTGACACAACATGTGTGTGTGTGTGTCTCAGTATCCCCAGGCAACTGCACTACACATGAGGGGGGCTGAACCACAGTGACACAGATGTGGACACAGTGCCATACAAAAGTAAACCATCATTGGGATACCCTTAGTGGGCAATCCGGCATTGTGTTTACAACCCTGGTGAATGACAGACATACTGCACAGTATGCGGTACATGGCCATGACGTCAAAGCTCACGTAACCTTCAGAATACCTGCCACAGTCCCAGGGCAATGCAGAACCCAAGGAGAACCACAAGGCACACAGGCTGACAGCTGCAAACATTGCAGCACTGAACCGGATAAGTGGGAGCAGTCACACACACATACACATGTCTCAATCACTGAAAGGTACCACCTAGAGCCAACTACATGATATTTCAAACAAACAAGTGCCCTGGGGACCCCTGACTGCGTCCCATCTGCGTCTGACAACATCATCACCACTCAGAACTGACAAATCCCAATGATGAAACACCAATCAACAGTAGTGTGTCATGCACCCACACATCCGGTAGCCCATGGCAAAGTTGTGGGATGAACACAGTACCACTCAGCAAGCATCAACAACAGGAACATATCAAGGGAACACTGCCTGTGTATGAAAAGGGATGCGGACACACACACACATGCCCACACAACACAAAACATGGGCCCAGGCAATGTCACGGAACAACACACTTACTTGAGGGGGTCAACTCCTGTGGAAGCTCAGCTGTGCCAAACATCGCCCCAGCAGGTCTCAGTCAGGTCAGCAGAACACTTGGTCAGTCAGCCATCAGTTACCACACAATGAAGGCTCTGGTCAGAACAGCCTGGGTATGGCAGTGTCCCTTAAGTCATCTGCACATACTCAATACATATGTCCAGCAAGTTGCACAGAGGACCCAGTTGCTCCTATACCAATGATGCTCACACCTATAGGTCCAGAGGTGATGCACACAAAGTCTGTGAAATAGACAAATTGGACAATGGGAAGCACATCATGTGTGCATGGGTGTAAGCCAGAGATGTGAACATGCAAATGAAATGTTCACAGAGATGTCCACAAATAGTTGATCATGACACACCCAGGTAGCTGCAAAGGATGACATGAATACCGACCAGAATAAGGTACATATCTCATGGACCACAAGAAGTACCTCACATCAACACCTCAGTATTCAACATTGGAAACCAAGGATTACAGGTGCAAGGGCATGTTAAACATCATCAACCTAATGTACAGCTAAATCAAGTTCACAGGGATAAATAAAAAAGCTTTATTCAGCATATTAAAAGTTAAACGTCCGTTCAAACAAAAGGACAATGGCCAGTCCATTATCAAATGCCAAGGAGAGAACTAGAGTGACAACTGTCACACGTTGCTTGCCTGCACTGGAAGGACAGGGGACATCCCCTCGGAGGGGCATACATGGGGGCAGGCCAGGCACCGCAGGGACAGGATCAGGGCGCAGCAGAAGGAGGCAGTGAAGAGGTGCTGGATGCAGGAGAGACACTTGCAACTGCAGTGGAGCTGACTGAAGTGGTGGGTGCAGTCACAACTGTGGGGCACAAGTCAGAAGGGGTGGGTGCCGGCACAACTTCAGTGGGCAGGTCTGATGGAGTGGATTGGGTCCCCACTGCAGTGCCCAAGTCAGACGGGGTGGTCGTGGAATCCACTGCAGTGCCTAAATCCATGTGAGTGGAATGGGGTGCAGGTGAGGTAGGCAGGACAGAGGGGGGGACACGGTCCCCACATCAGTGGCACTAACCGTCTGACCAGGTGTGGAGGAGCAAGTGGTAGGGGGGAGGGCCTCAGCATTTTGGGGATGGTGTATCTGTGGGTGGGGGAACCCGTGGCAGGGAGTGGCGGGGTAACCTCTGGAGTGGGGGCCTGGGGGATGGAGAACGGAGACTTCGCCTTGGAGCTGCGTGGCAGTGGTGGGGTCTTGCTCTTCTGGCTCTGGGGGGACTTGCGGGTCGGGTCTCAGTCTGACTGCCCCTGGGGGAGGGTGTCCAGGTGTGAGGGGCACTCCCCTCTGTGTGTAGGGACTTCCTCTTCCCCTAGTAATCTGGATCTGCTGGGTCAGTGGGGAAGAGGCCAAGGTCACAGAGGAAGAGCTTCTGTGGAGATGGGGTTACAGGTGAGGCAAGGGAAGGGGGCTTGGAGGGAGAGGTTTCGGAGGACTGCGGAGTGGTTGTGGATGACTGTGTGTGTGTCTGCAAACCATCCCCTGTGAGTGTGGTATCAGTCCCCTGCGCTTGCTTATGTGCACATCTCGACCTTGGTTTGGGTGTTTGTGTGCTGCCCGTGTCTGTGGCTTTGTGAGAATGTGCAGGTGTGTGTGTGCTTGGGACAGGTAGGCTGCTAGGAATCGTGGGTGGTGCAGGGGTAGGAGGGGTGAGGGACTGTTGGAGGAGGGACACTGCTACCATCAGGGAGGAGGCCACGGACTGATTGGTCCTCTGTAGGGCAGACATGCCCGAGGAAATGCCCTCCATGAACGACACCAGTTGCGTCAACAGACTTGTGTGTGCATGGAGGACCTTCAGCATCGACATCTGCCCTACATGGATCTGTTTAAGTAAGTCCACAGACTCCTCACTCAGGGCAGCAGGGGACACGGGGCAGGCGGTGCAGTGCCTGGCACAAAGGGGACATGCTCCCGAACACAGGAGCCTCCAGGGACCTCTGGGATGGGAGCCGATGGGAGGGTGGTGATAGTGGTGGTGGGGGCGGTGGCGGGGACAGCCTCATTAGCTGGGGTTTGGTGGCTGCTGACACCCGCCTCCACAAGGGAGTCATCCTCAGAGCTGCTGTGGCCCTCAGCTGGGGGGATGGTGCTGATGACTCCTCTGTGTGGCACCACTCGCACTCCATGCCACTGAGTCCCCCCAACTCCTCTCCTTCTGTCCCTGTCAGGCTCTGTGGCTCCTCCTGGTCCATGGAGCTGTCCCCTCCTGTGGCCGTGGATGTATCTGGATAGGAATAGGAAGTAAGAGAACAACATCAGTCACCTGCACTGACTGCACACACCACAGTGAGTACATCACATCACAGGGCAAGCCCTGGCATCATCAGCTGAACACTGCTCAAAGTGCCAACACTGTTTAGAACAAGCCAATTGTCATTCTCAACTTCAACCATGGCACACATATCCCTCCTTGACTTGCACACATATGTCTGTTGCATGTTGGATGCTAATACCCCAATGGCCCGACAACAGTATGCACTATCTCACAATCATAGCTCAGGGGTAACGCTAACTCTGCAGATGACAGGTGCACTTGTCCATCCTAAACCCTCAGTGGTAGGGACAATTGCGCAAAGAAGTGCTGAGACAAAATTGATATATCAATATAAACCCTTGCTTCAGGTTAACAATACGAAGACCACCAGCATCGTAATATAAGCTAACAACAGTTAACCGCAAGCATAAACAAGTTTGGAAACCGAGCAAAAGGGTTGTCTAGAGAGTCATCAAACATGTAAAAGTGCAAGTGCACATCGAACAAAATATTTCAAGGTAAATTCCAGGTTTTCATATTTTCTCTTTATTTCTTGGAAGAAACTTCTTGGATACAAGCCCACTGCCAGCCAACACGTGTTTCGTCCTGACTATTAGGTCATGGACTTCATCAGGGCTGGAAACAAAGAAATAACCCAGTTTCATAACGAAATTACTTAAATGTAACAACAGAAAGTAAATAAACATAGTAACGTATGACTTAGAGGCAAAAAAATCGAGCTATTAGGGCATTACAAAACCTAATAGGTAAACATCGTGGTTGGAGCAAAAATGTATAATAAACTGTCAAGCAACATTGAATTGTGCAAATTGTGTGCAGAGGAAAAAAGGGAACCCGCAGAAAGAAGGTGCTAATTGTGAGAGGAGAGAGCGAGCTCAGTGAACTAAGTGCCATAATGAAATAAATTTAAGAAAGTAGTAAAGGGAAATAATATTAGGTGGAAGGAAAAGAAGTAACACTGGAGACCCGTGCTATAATCCAAGCACAAATATAAATAAGTTTTTTAATTAAAGAACAAGCCATTCGAAGAAAAGCTACCTAATTGAAGCTAACCACCAGTGCGAGAAACTCTCTAAGAGCCTGAAAATGAAACATATGTGGCTAAAGACTCACCATGTTGGTATTGTCAATCTATAGTTAGTCCAGGAGCCAAGGACTTAGCGATCGCAACCTGCATGTAAAATAATATTTTCAATCAATCCAACTCACTCAATTGTTGTAAAGTACAATAAGAAAGTATTAAAGACATACCATTCTAATTTCGAAATAACGGCTCCACGATATCCAATAATTCAAATTAAAGCCAAGTCAATCGATGCAATTATTCGGTAGACGGTGTCATTAAAGTAACCTAGAACGAAAATTTAAACTAAATTTCACGTTGTCAGCCAGTATACAAGCATAAATGTCTACCAATCTCTTCAGAAACTACCAAGGAAGCTGCTAGTGAATTAAATGTAACAGTAGAATTTAAGAACAAGTAACAGAACTATAAGACGGCATCACCAATATATCAGCAACATGGTCCATAGAATAAATATACTAAGGTCTAAGAACTGATATTTATGCTAATATTCAAGTTTCACAATCTAATAGAATTATCAAACGTGTATACTCATAAATACCTGAAAGTGAAGCGAAGGGTCCTATATCATGACCACTCGTGTATAGTACCGGCGTCTGCAATGGGCGCCATGTTCGTTCGGGATTAAATAGTCAAATTGATAACGGACTATATGTTAAGTGCTTGCTCTTAGTATAAGCGCCATATTGAGCTGGTAATTGCGTGAAATCAATGGAAACAATTGAAGGATTAAGTAACCAAAACGTAGAGTGTTAATAACATTCAAAGTCGTATGTAATTATATCGAGCGTCTGAATATAAGCGACATCTCGAATAAAGAACGCATATATGTGGAAAATTATTAAAATTATCAAAGATCACTGAACCGACTATAAAGACAAAAACCTATTACTAAACGCATGCCATCTAATAGAACTAAGAAGTCCTGCGTATATATGCTAATGTAATTGATACTATTATGTATTGCTGAACCGACCCCAAGAAAGGTTACTAACATTCAAAGTCGTATGTGATTATATCAAGCGTCTGAATATTTAAACAACAACCCATTTAACATGAAATTCACGATGACTCACAGTAAACATAGAATCGTGTTTTTAGATGTGGAACTTTTTGTTGAGGACATGTGTATTTATAGCCGTATGCACAGAAAAGAGACAGCTTGCAACTCAGTTCTGCACGCAGCGAGTGCTCATCCTAGGACGCAAATAAATTCTATTCCCTATGGAGAATTTCACAGAGCACGCCGTAACTGTAGCAAGGACATTGATTTCATTAAAAATGTTAATGATATAGAAGTCAGATTTTTGAACAGGGGATATGATAAAGATATAATCAATAGAGCTAAAAGACGAGCAAATCAACTGAATAGAAATGATACTTTGAAAACATATCATAACCCTCATGATAAACAAGTACATCAAGTGAGAATGATTACTAACTTTCACCCTTGGTCTCACAAAGTGTTCAATATCCTCAAACGACATTGGAAACTCTTAACATCAGATCCTGATCTTAGCAAAATATTGACTAACAGTCCTAGTCTTGCTTACCGGAAGGGTTTATCTATTCGAAATATGGTTAGCCCAAGTTATCCAAAGAAAAATGTGGCTACTGTATCTTGGCTTCACAGTAGAAGTTTGGGTTTCCATAAATGTGGAGACTGTAGTATGTGCAAATATGCTTTGTCTGGAACAAAAGAATTTTCTTATAACGGGTCAAGAAAGTTTCATATTACTGAGTACATCAATTGCAATACCAAGTATGTAATTTATGTTATTATTTGTAAATGTTCCATGATTTATGTGGGTAGCACAGTTAGAAATCTCAAAACCCGTATTGCAGAACACTTTAGAGCATTGAAAAATATGGATGATAGATACCCAATAGTACACCATGCACTAGAATGTTCAGAGCAAAACCAACAACAGAGCTTTAAATTCCATGCTCTGGAATCGGTATCTAGTGACATTAGAGGTGGCAACCGTGAACTAAAGCTGCGGCAGACTGAAGCTCGATGGATCTTGAGATTGCATGCGGTCAATATGGGAATTAATATTGAAAATGAATTACAGTATTTCTTGGGTACTTAATTTAATGGTAATATTCCAATCATTCCCAGTTAATGACAATTTAAGAATGTGAAGCTGAATTCAATCTGTCTCTGTAAATATCAGTATTTATATGGTGGCATGTTTTTGAAGATTTATGATGTTTTCCCTCCTTATGCCTAACCTTGGTTTACCAGATAATACTTAATATGTAAACTTGCAAATACTAACTAATTGGTTATGTTCTGTACATTACCTGAATCATGTATATGTATGCCCTTTCTCACAGTATTTTTACCAAAGTGGGGCTGCTATGGTTTCTTAACTTCCTTTCCGCTGATCTGACTCCTTTTACTGTTTTTTTCTCTTCACTTTTTAAATTCTTACATTTTACTTTAATTATCAGACAAAGAGTAACCTTTTTTTTTTTGGGGTCGGTTCAACACTATATAATAGTATCTATTGCATTAGCATACAAACGCAGGACTTCTTAGTTCTACAAGATGGCATGTACTAAGGTTCAATTCATAGTAGTTTGGTTTTTCCAAGATGGCGCTCAAATTTAGATTTTATCTTTAAGGTCGGTTTGATGATGTTTGACACTTTCAATAATTTTTCTATATATATGCGTTCCTTATCTGAGATGTCGCATATATTCAGACGCTTGATATAATCACATACGACTTTGAATGTTAGTAACCTTTCTTGGGGTCGGTTCAGCAATACATAATAGTATCAATTACATTAGCATATATACGCAGGACTTCTTAGTTCTATTAGATGGCATGCACTTAGGTTCAATTTACAATAGTTTGATGCCCTTCTAAGATGGCGTTCAAATTTAGACGCCCGGACATTATAGCCCCTATTTCATTCGTTTAGTAATAGGTTTTTGTCTTTATAGTCGGTTCAGTGATCTTTGATAATTTTAATAATTTTCCACATATATGCGTTCTTTATTCGAGATGTCGCTTATATTCAGACGCTCGATATAATTACATACGACTTTGAATGTTATTAACACTCTACGTTTTGGTTACTTAATCCTTCAATTGTTTCCATTGATTTCACGCAATTACCAGCTCAATATGGCGCTTATACTAAGAGCAAGCACTTAACATATAGTCCGTTATCAATTTGACTATTTAATCCCGAACGAACATGGCGCCCATTGCAGACGCCGGTACTATACACGAGTGGTCATGATATAGGACCCTTCGCTTCACTTTCAGGTATTTATGAGTATACACGTTTGATAATTCTATTAGATTGTGAAACTTGAATATTAGCATAAATATCAGTTCTTAGACCTTAGTATATTTATTCTATGGACCATGTTGCTGATATATTGGTGATGCCGTCTTATAGTTCTGTTACTTGGTCTTAAATTCTACTGTTACATTTAATTCACTAGCAGCTTCCTTGGTAGTTTCTGAAGAGATTGGTAGACATTTATGCTTGTATACTGGCTGACAACGTGAAATTTAGTTTAAATTTTCGTTCTAGGTTACTTTAATGACACCGTCTACCGAATAATTGCATCGATTGACTTGGCTTTAATTTGAATTATTGGATATCGTGGAGCCGTTATTTCGAAATTAGAATGGTATGTCTTTAATACTTTCTTGTTGTACTTTACAACAATTGAGTGAGTTGGATTGATTGAAAATATTATTTTACATGCAGGTTGCGATCGCTAAGTCCTTGGCTCCTGGACTAACTATAGATTGACAATACCAACATGGTGAGTCTTTAGCCACATATGTTTCATTTTCAGGCTCTTAGAGAGTTTCTCGCACTGGTGGTTAGCTTCAATTAGGTAGCTTTTCTTCGAATGGCTTGTTCTTTAATTAAAAAACTTATTTATATTTGTGCTTGGATTATAGCACGGGTCTCCAGTGTTACTTCTTTTCCTTCCACCTAATATTATTTCCCTTTACTACTTTCTTAAATTTATTTCATTATGGCACTTAGTTCACTGAGCTCGCTCTCTCCTCTCACAATTAGCACCTTCTTTCTGCGGGTTCCCTTTTTTCCTCTGCACACAATTTGCACAATTCAATGTTGCTTGACAGTTTATTATACATTTTTGCTCCAACCACGATGTTTACCTATTAGGTTTTGTAATGCCCTAATAGCTCGATTTTTTTGCCTCTAAGTCATACGTTACTATGTTTATTTACTTTCTGTTGTTACATTTAAGTAATTTCGTTATGAAACTGGGTTATTTCTTTGTTTCCAGCCCTGATGAAGTCCATGACCTAATAGTCAGGACGAAACACGTGTTGGCTGGCAGTGGGCTTGTATCCAAGAAGTTTCTTCCAAGAAATAAAGAGAAAATATGAAAACCTGGAATTTACCTTGAAATATTTTGTTCGATGTGCACTTGCACTTTTACATGTTTGATGACTCTCTAGACAACCCTTTTGCTCGGTTTCCAAACTTGTTTGCACTTGTCCATCCCCTGCAAACAACATAGCCAGGATCCAGAAGACCCCACATAATGCAAATCAGACATATGAGTCTCTGCAAACACAACTCCCTGTACATTAACACATCACAGTCTGCCATGCATGTAACCCAGCTGCCTGAAGGACACAGTTGCATACACCATTGTGCGCTGTCAGATGATCACACACCTATATGTCACACAGGTCTTGTCTCTCACAGTCACATCGCAGATGTCCTACTGACCCTCAAAATCATGGACACCCCAGTTGTACGTAACAACAAGCCACACCATAACGACACAGAGGCAGACACCTGAAGGCACATGTCACTAAGCACAACCTGTAATTTGATACACAGGAGTGGGATTACAGAGTGTTTCTAAATGCCCTTGATGAGGCATGACTGCCCAGGTCTACGTGAAACAGTGTTTGGCCCTGGACAGTAGTCAGGTGGCTAAGCAAGTGTGACATACTTGATATACATACTCCTGAGGCCCCAAAATTGGAGTCCCTTGCTGCATTGGTTTGTTTGGAATACCCCAGCCACACGTGGCGAGTCAGACCAGCAATTGGAACACATCTCAAGGGCACACACAGATCACATGTCAGAACTCAGGCATTGGGCAAACAATTGAACCACCCATGAAACACACAACAGAGTCAGGGGAACAGATGCTGTCCGGTAGCTGAAGCATAGCTGACTGCAGGGACACAGTGCCCTAGTGACACAAGCAACAGACTGTAGGGGCCACACCTGTGGAAGAGATGAGTAGGGTGCATCACACAATTGAGGGACCTGAGTATTGGACTACAAGACCTACGTAATGTGGAAGTGTGACCAGGCCAAAACACTGCAATTAGCATGTCAGACATAGTACACAGATTAGGCATGGACTTACCCCCTTCCTGCTGCTGTCTGGCCTTCAGCTGCCTATCCAGGTCCGGGAAGACCACCGCCTGGGTCAGGGTCCGGTGTCCGCCCCTCCTGCGTGGAGGTGACAGCTTCAGCTGGACTCTAGCTATCCTCCGGGTCCAGCCCCGAAGGTCCTGCCACCTCTTCTGGCAGTTGCGGATCCGGCGCTTGTAGACCCCCACCGAACGAACTGCCCGGGCGATGGTCAGCCATATCTCCTGCTTCTGGTGGGCATCAACCTGTGAGGATGACAAAGTTAAAAGTACATTAACACACATGCCCCATATTTGTGCTGCACACATTTGGAGATACATGTCATCATCACAAAGGGAAATGAGTTACACAGGTAGTGCAACCATGGGGAAGGACAAATCACCTGCATGTCTGACATGTTAACAATGCCTGGGAAGTTTAAGCTTGCACTAATGCACTTTAGCAGCAGGACACCTGTTCATTACATGTACCAACACACTTTGGGTGATGAAAGTAGTCAGTGAGAATGCTTGCCACTGGTGTACACACTGCTAGTACTGCTAGTCAGACAACATGCACAATTAGGAAGGCAGTGGACTGCACACTCACTTGCTCCCTTGGTTTCCCATACAGCTTGCTGTACTGTGGAAGGAGCCCATCCAGCAGGGCCTGGTTCTCCTCCTCAGTGAAGGCTGGGGCCCTCTCCAGAGTACGTGCCATAGCAGGAGCCAGAGGATGCAGTGACAGCAGCAGTGATAGCAGGGATGTGGTCCAGTAGCATGTAGTGCAGGCAAGTGAGCTCCCTGGGGGCCAGCCAGCCTTATATCTGTGCTGCAGAGGCAGAATCTGTGCCATGTGTCCCAAGTGATAGGTCCAACACGGTTGCATTCTATGAATCTGGCCAATCCATGGCAAAGTAAGACTCGTACACGTCTTCCGCATCGTTCAAATCTTCACCTTCATGAAACACTAGTAATTGCAACATTGTTGTAGGCATCCAACTGAATTTCCAGCGCACAACTCGTTTTGAATCCGCATCCGTCTCCATGATAGTCCAGAGCCAATAGGTGCACCCGGCTCGGTCAACTGACTGTACAACGCGTATTTTGAAAATACACATGCACCCCTCTCCATACGATTCAATGGCCACGGCGTACGCCTGTCTCGGACCATGCCTGCCCGACGCGTACGCATTGTCACCTGTGTCGGACCTCATTGCAGTCAATGGCAAAGCGTACGCATGGCTCGGTCATCAACCGTGCAATGCGTACGCATTGTCACCCACGTCGAACCTCATTGCAGTCAATGGCAAAGCGTACGCACGGCTCGGTCATGAACCGTGCAATGCGTATGCATTGTCACCCGCGTCGGACCTCATTGCAGTCAATGGCAAAGAGTACGCACGGCTCGGTTCATTGGTGTGAATATTGGACGGATGCAACACACAATTACTTGCCAGGGACACCTGTGCACACCTACCACACTACAGCATTGGCCACACAGTGTCCCATGGCAAGTAAGGCTGCATTCCCTGGGTGTTTGGGGGGGCACATTTGGTTTGTTGGGTGTGCACGTGTACATGGGGGCAGAATCCTTTGTGTGTGGTGCACATTACCACTGTGATGTGCAAATGTACAGTAATGGGCATGAGTCACGGACACAGTTTCATGTTGGATATGTTTGGGCCATGTCACATACACCCTGAGTCCTGGGGGTGATGGCATGTATGTCACAGTGAGACCTGTAGCCACAATACTGATGTGCACCCACAGTCTGTGTGCATGTTGTGTCTTAGATATGGCTGATCAAATGTGCCCAATGGGTGACAGTCTCCACATCCATGTGGTATATGCATCAACCTTGATGGGGTGTGTGTTTCTAAGAGACGTACATGTAGGGTCTCCAGGGACAACAGTGGCCACTACCTGTGGCACTCACACTTGCCTTGTGGTGTGTATGTGATACGCTATGTCCATGCCAGTGTCAATGTGGCAATACAGGGATCCTGGGTTTCTGCATGGCGAAGATCTGTGATGCCTGGGAGACATCAGGCCTCACTTGTCACTGTGGTGTGTGTTTGTAACGTCGCAGCAGTACATAGGTCGGGTGACACAGCCAGATGATTGGCCATTGCACTACATGGGACTCATGTGGACATGTGGAATTGAGATGTGAGGTGATGGTCATGTAGGTGACATATGTGTTCATGCCCAACAGCACCTACCTCAGTACATTGTGTAATATCTATCATGTGATATTGAGCCTGGTCATGGACACATGGGTGGATGAACCGACAATCTTCCTTTGTTCATCTCTGTTCTGCAGGCCACCAGCTGTCCATCAACCGTTCCTAGATCTTGCAACCATGCAGGAACGCGACTACATCCGACGGTACCGCTTCACCAGGCCACTGATTGAGGAGTTGGCGCCACATCTGCTACCTGGGCGGACATACTCTACTGCACTGACCCCAGAGGTGAAGGTGATGGCAGCCCTGCACTTCTTTGCTACTGGTACCTTCCCGTACACTGTGGCTACTGCTGCTGGTATGTCGCAAACTATGTTTAGTCGGGTGCTACGCAATGTCTTGGAGGGGATGTTGCATTTCCTAGACCTGTACATCAAGTTCTCGAGCCCAGCTGAACTCCCTGAAATAAAGGATGCCTTGTATACACTGGGGAGGATGCCGAACGTCATCGGATCTATTGATGGGAATACATGTGGCCGTGATACCACCACAGGCACACGAGTAGGCATACCGTAACAGGAAACATTTCCACTCGATCAATGCTCTGGTGGTATGTCTTGCAGACATGTGTATCACACATGTGTGTGCACGGTTCCCTGGTTCTGCGCACGATGCCTACATAATGAGGAGTAGTTGCATTGCAACGCTGAACGCACAGATGCCAGCTCAGCATGCCTGGTTTGTCGGTGTGTACTGACTGTTTATCATTGTGTGTGTTTGGCAATGTTGTATTCCGCACTCCTACAAAACTCAGCTACTTGTTCATTTTTGTGTGAGTAGGTGATTCCGGATACCCCAACATGCCGTGGTTGCTGACACCCCTCAGGAACCCTGTGACACCAGCCGAGATGCGCTACAATGAGGCACATGGTCAGAGCAGGAGGGTGATTGAGCGGACATTCGGCCTCCTTGTTCTGCTTGCGTTTTCGGATCAGATAGAACCCGCTCATCAGAGCCTCACTAACCCAGCCAGAACGTTACCCCCTCCCCCTCCCTAGGGCCTATTTACAATAGGTAACCACATATATCTACCACCTAAGGACAGGGAATTCCTACTCATACATACCAAGACCTCTTATAATCGGCGGCCTCGCGATCCCATACGGATCCAGACCTTTCTACCCAGACGGCAGTCTCAGCACAAGTGGCGGCCTCGCGATCCCATACGAATCCAGACCTCTCTACCCAGACGGCAGTCTCAGCACAATCGGCGGCCTCGCGATCCCATACGGATCCAGACCTCTCTACCCAGGCGGCAGTCTCAGCACAAGTGGCAGCCTCGCAATCCTATACGAATCCAGACCTCTCTACCCAGACGGCAGTCTCAGCACAATCGGCGGCCTCGCGATCCCATACAGATCCAGACCTCTCTACCCAGGCGGCAGTCTCAGCACAAGTGGCGGCCTCGCGATCCCATACGAATCCAGACCTCTCTACCCAGACGGCAGTCTCAGCACAATCGGCGGCCTCGCGATCCCATACGGATCCAGACCTCTCTACCCAGGCGGCAGTCTTAGCACAAGTGGCGGCCTCGCGATCCCATACGAATCCAGACCTCTCTACCCAGACGGCAGTCTCAGCACAATCGGCGGCCTCGCGATCCCATACGGATCCAGACCTCTCTGCCCATACGACAGTATCACAAGTGGCGGCCTCGCGATCCCATACGAATCCAGACCTCTCTGCCCAGACGACAGTTCATCCTATGATCACCATAACATACAAAAAGGGAATCAGTCTCACTATTCATCAGATCACACAAGGACTGCCAGTTCGAGCATAGCCTGTTCTCCGGTTCGAGGGGCTCCTCTCTCCCTTATTCAGTTACCACTTACCTGATCAGGGTTAACATCTGTTCATGTAGCCGCAGCTGACTAGAAGAATAGGCTACCCTCTCATACAAGAACACGCAGCACATGTTGGTTCACTACAAACTGGGTACTTTATTACTCATTACATACGCAATCACATAACATTACAATATAACACATAACCTGCAAAGAAAAGTGAAAGATTAAGTTGTGCACTCTAATAAGAAAGGGTCGACATCACCTTAGTAGTATGTAGCCTGCACTCAGTGGTCATCTAGGTCCCCTTCTCGTCTGTGCCTCGGCTCGCCTGGAAGTCACACCTCCGCAGTCACGGATACACGTCTGCACCACTATGCGCTGTTCCCTTCACCCTTCTCCGAGTCACTGGGACCTCTTCCTTATCGGCTACTCTCTCCTCTCTGGCTATTCTGCTAGGAGAGTATCTGTCTCTCGGTTTTTCTCCGCCTTCAAGATGGCGTCTGTCTTCCCTGGAATAAGTAGTAGCTTTACTGCTAACGGCTAGATGCCGCCTACGGACTGAACATGTAACTGCCTTAGACTTTCACTAATATAGAGGTGCGTTTCCTCATGGAAAATTCCGGCCCGTAACCTGCCGCCCACCAAATTCTTGTACCTCCCCGTACCAAGGACACGTTCCCAGCCGGCCGGCCTGATGTAGTGTCTTCGGCATGAAGAAAAATACAATCCTTCGATAAGGGCCGGCCTGAACCGGTTCTCTCCAAGCGAATAACACCTCATAACTAAAACATTACATTTGACCTAGAAGCATCCCAAGCTGCCGGAGCAGAAAGAAAGATGGAGTCTCTCCCGTTTGAGGCCTACCAGGCCTGAATTCAGCACGGCTCCATAAAATACCCTCACTACAGGACAGGTTATCCCTAATACTAACGAATCTATCCCCTAGGCTATGTGTGCAAGCCCTGATCTATGGGGAAGAGCACAGGATCATGTCGAAGTGCCTAGTAAATAGGCTCCATTCACTACTCTAACCCTTAGACTTGAATGGTAAGAGACTGAAGTCACATTCAATCACCTTTCCTCACAAGAAGGCCGGGAAAATCGAGCAGAACACTCCTGAAAAGCCGCTTTCGCTGCCCGGACAAGACCGGAGGGGCCCTCCCATATGAACCTGCAAAGGTGTGCAAAATAATCCTTGTATGCTCCATGCTCCACAACATGGCAGTGCGGAAGAAGGTGCCTCTCATCCAGGATGACGATGACCAACCTCAGGCACCTGTGGAGGATCCCGGCCTGGACCAAGATGCCAGTGATGATGAGGATGAGGGTGACGTCCGCTCACAGCTCATTAAAACACTTCTTCACCTGAATGTGAGATTCCAGGGTTGTTATGTCAATGTATGGAGTTAGCCTGGAATGTGTTGTGGCTGCTCTGTTGCTGTCTGAGTGTGTCTGTGTGCCACTTGACTGGATGCGTGCAGTGATGTGTCCATTCAGGTGGTGTGTACTCCACAATAGGGTAGTACCGCTAACTTGTTTTTGTGTAGGTTTCTTGCGACATGTTTTGTGCATGTGTATTGCATTTCTCTCCTGTTCTGCTGTGCTTTTGACTGTGTCTTGTGTCTGTCATTCACAGGGTAATTTGCCTGTTGTATGTTCAACACTGACCCCCAACACCCAGAATCCGACACCAGTGTGGGAGTAGTCAATTGACATCAAGTGATGTGCCACACACCCCTGGACTACAATTCTCAGACACCCTGTGACCGTGTGTCCACCGTAACGTACAATTGCCTTGCAACTATTTTTGAATAAACATGTTGCTGATGTGTAATGAACCTGTGCTATGCTTTGTTAGGTGTGTTGTCTGTCTTCCCACATCTGACTGACATTTGCTTACCTCACCTGTGGACTTGTTCCCACTGACTGTGGATAGGTGTTGTTGTTGTGCATACCTATGTGTTTCAAGTCAACATCATTGTGTGGGTTGAGTAACATGGCCATGGTGAGTATGTGTGGTGTGGCCATAGTGGTGTGTCTCCCTCACATGTGTCACATCACCATGACTCACCTAACGTTGGTCACATTGTTGCAGTATTTGGCATGCGTATTGTGTAGCAGATCGACATCTCCATGACACATGACAATTTGGAATCACAACAGTGGCAAGTATGGTGTACTGGTGAGTTTATTTTCGAACATGTGTGAGGAAAGTGCACAGGATGGTGGGTGCTGTACATTAGGCCTGGGCAAAAATTTCGTTCCGTTCGCGGAAATTGCGATATTTTGACATTTTTGCGTTCCGCGGAGAGCGCGAAAATGTCAAAAATTCCGGTTTCCGCAGCTTGGCGATAATTTGTTTCTTGCTCGCGCTGTAAAATAATACATTCTCGCGCGCGCGCGATCGCCTTACCTGAATCCCTGCGTTCGCCGACAAGTTTTCTTGATCCGGTCGCGTTCTCCATGAGATGTTGTATTGTTTTTAGCCATTTGCGCTGTCTCGCGACAGTTCGCGCCCGCAGTGACGTCATGCGTCGCGCGATCACGTCTTTCTTCTCGCGATCATGCACCGCGAGAACAACTCAAAACAAGATGGCCGCGCCCGCAAGCAACCACATGGGTAAGTTGGTGACCCGCAACCATGCAGAAAATCTCGCGAACATGCCGGAAAAAAACTTCCGCATCTTCGCGATATTTCTGCTTGTTTGCGATAATTTTAAACATTCTCGCGATAATTTGCGAAGGTTAATTCCGCAAATTCCGCCCACCCCTACTGTACATTGGTTTTGGAATCCAAAGTTCACATTAGAGTTGGAAGTGCTGGTAGATGAAATGTCCGGACTAAAGTCCACAGTCATCTGCTACATTGGCCCAACATGAACCCTCCATGTCATGTGGGTGAGTTGTGTGCGATTGAACAAGGTGAACGGGTTGCGCACAAAGAACATTGTCCAGAACAGGTTTAGAGGCCCTGGGGGATGTGCTGGCACATCTGCCTCTCACATGTCCTTCTTCGGACGACCCCTCTTCTTCCGGGGGGGGGGGATCCTCAGGTGCAGGCCTCTGCGGTACAGGGGAGTCTCCGCCAGAGTCCTCCTTCCTCCCTGTGGTGCTGGCAGATGGTGTTGCAACGGATGTTGTGGCCACACAGGGAGGTTTGTGTTGATCTGGCGGAGGCATTGGAGTATGTCCCGATGCACCACAGTAAGGGCATCCCACTTGGCCTCCATGCGGGCATGGTGGGCAGCCTGCTCCTGTTGCATGTCCTTGAGGATCCCCACTACCTGGCCAAATTATCCGGTGCTATCCTGGTACGCATCTATGATGCGTGCCAGTTGGGGGTCATCATGCAGTCCAGACCCCTCTGCAAGGCACGGCCTCTGCCTCCCACCCCTCTCAGCACCCCTATCCACACAGGCAGGACCAGCGTCGGGACGCACAGGTGACACTGGGACCCCTTGGATGGTGTTGCTGGTAGTGTTTGATGTAGCTTCCGGGGGGTCCTGTGTCCCTGTGCTGTGGGTGTTCAGTGGCCTTGGTCTGTCCGTGTTGGCGGGGGTGCCCTGTCGGTTTCCAGATGCTGGAGGCGTGGGTACAGGGGGTGAAGATGTTGATGCTGCTGGTGCTGCATGATGACTCACACTGGAGGGGCCCGGTTGGTCGTTGTCATCCGAAGAGGACAGAGACAGAGTCAAACCAGAGAGCTCAGTGTCCACCAGAGTCTGGGCCTGGGAATCCTCTTCATTTGGTGCTGGGTCCCCAGCACCACCTGTGTTTAGAAGAGACACACAATGTGAGTTATGTTTCTACATGCATCGATGGCTCACAAACATGACATTTTCTACTGTACGAACGGATGCCTGCCTGTACACTGCTTTTCCCAGATTGTCACAGACAGAGTTTGATATTGTTGTTGCCCATGTCCCAGCATGGCCTTGTGCTCCCCACAACAGCGCCCAGTGTAAGATATCTTGTCAGTCCCTTCCCACTCCCTGTGAGGCGAGCATGGTTCAGTGTATGCTTGCTGGGCCATATGGGTGGGTGTAGATTGTCATACTCTTGGCTACACCCCCCTTCCCTCATAACTAAAACATTACATTTGACCTAGAAGCATCCCAAGCTGCCGGAGCAGAAAGAAAGGTGGAGTCTCTCCCGTTTGAGGCCTACCAGGCCTGAATTCAGCACGGCTCCATAAAATACCCTCACTACAGGACAGGTTATCCCTAAAACTAACGAATCTATCCCCTAGGCTATGTGTGCAAGCCCTGATCTATGGGGAAGAGCACAGGATCATGTCGAAGTGCCTAGTAAATAGGCTCCATTCACTACTCTAACCCTTAGACTTGAATGGTAAGAGACTGAAGTCACATTCAATCACCTTTCCTCACAAGAAGGCCGGGAAAATCGAGCAGAACATTTCACCCTTGACTTCAGTCTATTATACATTCATTAAACAGAACTAATATCTGTGGAAGAATAATATGAAACAAAACTAACTGATCTATGTCTAGTACCAGGTGTGCAGAATTGAAGTAGTGAAGGAATACACTGAATAAAGCAACAGATAGAAATCAAAATGGCGATAGTAACTAGAATACCTCCTAATATCTGACGTAACATATGCAAATCAGGTAACCAATTAAAGAGCCAGTCAAACCAGCCCTGGTCAATGTGTTTTCTAACTTCTTCTGTCAAGTCATGTCTTGAATGGATTTTGTATGATCAGACAAGTTAAAACAACAAAGACCCTCAAAATCAGAACAATCGTGTCCATGTTTAAGCAAAAGATAATCAATGGCCGCTCGATTTTGCAAGATAGCTCTACGTTCACCCTGGGCGTCTAACAGCATGTCAGACAGGACTGTAGAAGTATGATTAATGGATTTTACCATCCAGCAGGCCATTTTCCCAATAGATTTGGCATTATAAACTGCCAAAGCGGGAACACAAACAATTGAAATAGCCAGGCTAAGGTATTCAGACTTGGAATATAAATGCAAAGATGAGTCACAATCCTCCTGTAACCTCACTGTATCTCGAATCACACGAGAGTTGGCATTCGGATGTGATGAAAACATTAACAAGCTCAGTCTAGTAATGGCACAAGGGCCTCCAGAAATATTTGCGGGGATATATGGCCAGGAAGTATTACCACATGAGAAAAGCAGGTAGTAACATCGTGCGATAATGACTGGGAGTAACTACCAAACTCTTGCAAGTCATGTTATTCTGAACAGAAGTACATGTTTTCGGTGTCCTTTGAAGGCACAAAGTTCGTTCATGAGCGGTGAATGAAGTGGCACCTTTCAATCTTAAACGCATACATTCAGAAATCGCACTAGGATCACAAGTAAGGAAAAAACACAAATCACCCTGTGTGATATTATAGGTAACTATTTGGGACTGGATGGGGGGGTATCGGGTCTGACAGTACAGTACACAAGGGGCAATACTCATGGGTAGCAAAATCGCCCAGAAGAACATTGGGGCGAGCATTCGATATATTGAAAATATGAGTCAAAGTCTCCAATGAAGCAGGGACAGCAACTAAACAAGTCGCTAGAATGTCAGTCACAGATCTCATCGGTGTCAAGCAGAAATGAGGGGCTTTAGTCTCTCGTTTGGCTAACGTAGTCCAAAAGTTCGACGACGAATCCCACGCAGCGAAGGAACGCGACACTCGGGTTCTCAACTCAGCCCGGGTTGATGGGATCCCTCCTCTCTCGTCGTACCAGCCCAAAAGGAGTCCAACGCCGACACATCCTGCAGCAACAGTCCAAAGAATGATCTGAAAGAGAATCAAATACAGGCATTATTCATTCTCGTAAGTAACATTTGTCAGCCGGGACTGCTTCCCAGCTATCTTTCCCTGGTCTCATAACTAAAATGGTGTTGTCTTGACCGGTTGCAATGACCTCTGCTTGTTCAGGGGGATTCTTAGGCGACTGCACCCAAACTCTGGCCCCAGGATTATCTGTGGAGCCAAAACCTTTCTGGCCTCGTACAGTTAGCAACGTTGGGGCAGTGCCTTTTGTGATCTCACCACTGAAAACAGGCATTATTAGCAATTGAGCCACTCGGTCAGTTCGATGTATCAGTAAGTCAACCTCACTGCTATTCAGCAGGAGCACCTTAATCTCTCCCTGATAATCACTGTCAATGATTCCTCCAAGCACCTGAACGCCTTTTACAGCCAGCCCCGATCTAGGGGCGATTAATCCGAAATTCCCAGTTGGTATATGAACACCAACACCAGTTTCAATGATGACTCGATTCTTACTTTCTATAACGGTGTCATCCATGGCATGCAAGTCTAAACCTGCCGACCCTAGGGTCGCTCTACATGGAGCCAAAGCTCCGGGAGTAATTTCCCAGTACATCACAGTCTCTCTGATTTCATTGGGCTTAGCATCAACATTCGGAGGAAACAAACGCATAAGTGGGGATTCAGCATTTAGAAAAGGACGGTTATTCAAAATCAATATTGCTTGAGGCAAAAAGTCTCGCCAATTCTTATACTTGTCATCTGTTAATTTACGTAACTGATCTTTCAGCAGGCCATTCAACCTCTCCACAAGACCCGAGGCCTGTGGATAATATGGTATATGAAACACCCATTCAATATTGTTTTCCACACAGAATTCCTGTACCAATCTTCCACGAAAATGGGATGCATTATCAGATTGAATTTGGAATGGCACACCATAATACATCATAATCAATTCCAATGTTTTAATAGTATTCAATTGGGTAGCTTGCTTACAGGGAAGGGCCACCAGCAGGCCACTGTATGTATCAACAATAGTGCAAACATATTGACAATTCCTACTCATAGGAAGTGGAACGATGTAATCAATCTGCCAAATTTGAGCGGGCAATTTCCCGCGATGTAAATGACCTTTAACAATTTGGGGCACTTTGCGCTGCCTGATATGCTGACAAATGGGACAATGTAGAATAACATTTTTGATTAAATCTAGGGGAATATAAATTCCTCGATCAGCAGCCCACCTGCTAGTGGCTTTCTCTCCAAAGTGTCCTGCTTTCTGGTGGGCCCATTTCGCCAATCCCGCAATATCAGAATCTTGCCTGTCCACCACTGCCTCAGCAATTTTAGATTTCTCATCTGCAATGTTATGAAAGAATTTGTCAAGAGAGTCTATCGGGGTATGAGCATCCACATGGAAGACTGTAACAGTACTCTGTGGGAGCATTTCCCAAATCTCCTGCCATAATTCTTTTCCCCACAGTTCTTTTGAATGCAATTTCCAACTATGGGAATGCCAAGTCGGTAACCAAACTGCCAGTCCATTGGCAGTAGACCAAGAATCGGTGAAAATATGACATGTGCCAGGTAACTCTTGTTTCAGAACTTGATAAACAGCATAGAGTTCAGCAAATTGACTGCTCTTACCCTCACCAGTTGTACTCAGCAATTTTTGTGTGATCGGATTATAGGACACCGCCTTCCAATGCCGTTTCGTCCCTATGAACCTTGCTGAACCATCCGTAAACCAGACATGGTTTCTGTCCTCCGCGGACAAATCATCAAAAGGTCTACCCCACTTAACAGGGGACTCCTGTACTAAAGGTACGGAACATTCACTCTCAGTCTCAGTCGATGGCGCCCGCGCCACCTGCTCATGCAAAGATGCAACTCCTTTTTGTCCCACACGTGCCCTGTCTTGTATATACCATTTCCATTTAATCACACTCGCCTCTTGAGCGTGTCCAATTCGGTGAGTTTTCGGCGAACTCATAACCCACTGCATGATAGGAATTTCAGGTCGCAAAACTATATCATGTCCCAAAGTCAATTGCTCGGTATCCACCAGAGCCCAATAACATGCAAGTAACTGTTTCTCAAAAGGTGTATAACGCTCACCAGCATCAGGTAACTTTTTGGTCCAGAAACCTAACGGTACTCTACTCTTGCCTTGTTTCTGCCACAAACTCCAATTCGCATAAAGGCCTTGTACAGACACATTCAAATCCACATCACCATCACATACAGGCCATAAATCCAGAGCATGCTGAATTGCTTCTTTTGCCAGACTGAACGCATCTTGCTGTGGTTTATCCCATTCAAATGCATTCTTTTTACGAGTGACATGGTACAAAGGGGCCAATATTTGACTCAAATGAGGAATATGCTGGCGCCAAAAACCAAACAAACCAATGAAGCTTTGGGCTTCTTTCCTATTCCTCGGAACTGCAAAATCAAGAATTTTCTGTTTAACCTGAGGGATCACTTCTCGGTGCCCCTCATGCCAATTAATACCCAAAAATTTCACAGCCTGGGACGGACCTTGTAATTTATCCGGGTTGATTTCCCAACCTTTCTCACGCAGGCACTCAATGACTCTGTCCAATTGGGTCTGAACTTCCTCTTGTGTTTCGCCTTGGATCAAAATATCATCAATATAGTGACATATCTGAATTTGCGGATGAACCGGTACCTCAGCCAAATGCTCTGCCACCAGCCGGTGACATATCGTAGGACTATGCACATAGCCCTGGGGAAGACTTCTAAACGTCATCTGACGCCCGTTCCACGTAAAACTGAATTATTCCTGACACTCAGGGGCAATCGGAATCGAAAAGAAAGCATTAGCAATATCAATGGACGCATACCATGTACCTGGATGTTTTTGGATTCTTTCAATTAGGGTAATAACATCCGGTACTGCAACAGTCAAAGAGGGTGTGTGTCTATTCAATTCTCGATAATCAACAGTCATGCGCCAAGAATTATCACTCTTACGTACAGGCCAAACAGGATTATTCCAAGCAGAAGTAACTGGGGTTATAACTCCTGCATCCACCAACTCCTGAATAGTGGTACTAATCTCTTCATGACCACCTGGAATACGATACTGCTTCTGACAAACCACTTTTGTCGCCTGGGGAACTTTTATGGGGGGCATTCTTAAACGACCAACCCGTACAGGCCTGGACGATATATAATGTTTAGTTCCAAATTGTTAACATCCATCATCTAAGTGCAAAGTCATTCCTTTCAAAATATCAATTCCAATTATGAATTCTAAGAGTGGCACCACTAATACAGAGTATTCTTTTCTAGGAATTCTACCTATTCTCATTTCAAGTAAAGTTTGAACTGCGGGAGTTTCCTTTCCACCTAATCCGGTAATTGTAAAAGACTGACCTTTAAACTTCTTTGATTTTCCATGAATAAGAGTGGCCTCCGCTCCTGTATCTACCAATGCTCGGGCCCTTTGGACATTACGATGTCTCCAATAAATATCAATATCTACATAGGGTCTATTATCTCTGTGAGCCCATCTGTGTACTGGAGCGTGACCTATTTCCTAGTCATTTTTACTGCGTTCTGTGTACCAGGATAAATCAGGATAAAGACTCTCACGTTTCTCAGGTATCGATACCTCCTGTTCATATCCATCTCTATTACGAAATGGATTCCTGTCCTCTGCATTGTACTGCGGGTTATGATCGGCCAATCTGTGTCGATCCTCTCTCCTTCTCAACTCAGTGGATTGATCCCTATCATCTCTACGTCTGCTGTTAACATAATCATCTCTCCCCCTTTCTCTTTCCCCCTCTCTCTCTCTGTCTCTCTCACGACGGGGGGACAAATCACGTACATAACGTCGATCATCACGACGATCAGAGCGCCCACGGCGGTCGTCATCACCGCTACCGTCAGAAAAACCACGATCACACTCAGTCGTCCGAACACGCCGGGCACCCTCCTTTCGATCCAAGCCACGTTTGCGAAACATTTCCCACAAACGAGGAGTAGTCTCACCGTCAATGTCCTCCTTCCGCACACCATCGGCCACAAGACCAAAAAACATATCACGTCTAGTAAGTTTATTGTCACCAGGAGTACGAGTGTCAGGCCGGGACTGCCGTTCAGGTTTAAACCACTCACCCAACTCACCGAGTTGGCGTACCGATTCCAGCACCATAGATAACATGTTACCAGTCTGATTAATCAATAAAGTCATCATGACCTGCTTATAAGCAACAGGGGAAGAACGAATAATACGATTCCGCACAGAAGATGTCAACAAACCATCAAGCAACCTGTCAGCAGTATTCAGAAAAATTGCCGTTTTCATCACCTCCTCTTTGAGACGTTGTGTAGCATCGCGCAAAGTATACCACGGTTTGTCATTCACAGGCCAGTCAGACTCAGTAGGATATTTTTGATTACAACCCTCAGTCGCCAATTGAAGCAAAGTAATTTGACCACCACCATTAAAGTTACGAAAATGATCCTGTACAGTAGAATCCGAACTCAAGGAACAAAACTTCAAACAATCGCCAGCATCCAACATAATGCCAGCAGCGCCCAGTTCATAAAGGCGCACCATCCATGTGAGTAAGGTCTCACCAGCTCGCTGCCGAAATCGCTGCAAAATATCACTAATTTCTTGTTGAGTAAAATCCTCCAAAGAGTCTAAAGCAATACCATTCGGAGCACCGGGAGCCTGCTGCAACTTCCGCCGAAAAACTGGATGCACCGAAACCGCGGGACGAGCATCACAAGGAGCTCGATCAGTACACGTAGAGGAACAATCAGTGTAAGAAGCATCGACCCCACTCGAAGGACGAGCGCAATCACGGGGTGCACCATCAGAGGCGCAAGAAGCAGACTTACAATTACGGCCGGAGCGAGAGGACTCGCGCTTGGCAGACTCCTCACCCGAGGAACGAGAATCACTCGAGTTCCAGATATTACCATCCCATTCATCAGGATTCCAATCCAGTCCGGCTTTCGCCACGACCAGACGCACCTTTCGCGTCGAAACCCGACCACGCCGATTCTTGTATTTATAACGAGCAATTCGCACAGCTGCCCTCTCGGCAATAGTTTGGTAAGTCTCAAGTTTGTCAGCAAGCAACTTATTTTGACACCGCAACAAAGTATGAGCATTCTGAATCTCAACAAAGTTCGCTTCCACATCCTTATGCAATTTCTGTAACTTCAACAACCTCTCATGCAGAATCCTGTATGCAGACAGAACAATCCAACCTCTGCGCCCCAAAACGGGAAGCTCATCACCCTTAGATACCGGCGCCTTCTGTAAACAAGTAATCACATTAGCCGGCTCCGCCAGCTCCAAAAAAGAATTCCAATTCTCACTCAAACCAGTAGAATCAGCCCACTCACGGGCTAAGGCTTCATAAGGCGTTGAATCCCAGCCGGGAATATCAACGGGCAACTTAAAAGTAGATTTCGACTTTCTAGAAAACATCTCGGAAAAGAAAGAAAGGAAAAAAAAACTATACACACAATTATATACAAATAATATACAAACGAAACCACGCACGCGCCGAAAGCAAACACGATACAACCACAACGCACACAGGTTTCGTAAACGGTTCGTGACGCCAAATGTTCTGCTTGGGTTTTCGGATCAGATAGAACCCGCTCATCAGAGCCTCACTAACCCAGCCAGAACGTTACCCCCTCCCCCTCCCTAGGGCCTATTTACAATAGGTAACCACATATATCTACCACCTAAGGACAGGGAATTCCTACTCATACATACCAAGACCTCTTATAATCGGCGGCCTCGCGATCCCATACGGATCCAGACCTTTCTACCCAGACGGCAGTCTCAGCACAAGTGGCGGCCTCGCGATCCCATACGAATCCAGACCTCTCTACCCAGACGGCAGTCTCAGCACAATCGGCGGCCTCGCGATCCCATACGGATCCAGACCTCTCTACCCAGGCGGCAGTCTCAGCACAAGTGGCGGCCTCGCGATCCCATACGAATCCAGACCTCTCTACCCAGACGGCAGTCTCAGCACAATCGGCGGCCTCGCGATCCCATACGGATCCAGACCTCTCTACGCAGGCGGCAGTCTTAGCACAAGTGGCGGCCTCGCGATCCCATACGAATCCAGACCTCTCTACCCAGACGGCAGTCTCAGCACAATCGGCGGCCTCGCGATCCCATACGGATCCAGACCTCTCTGCCCATACGACAGTATCACAAGTGGCGGCCTCGCGATCCCATACGAATCCAGACCTCTCTGCCCAGACGACAGTTCATCCTATGATCACCATAACATACAAAAAGGGAATCAGTCTCACTATTCATCAGATCACACAAGGACTGCCAGTTCGAGCATAGCCTGTTCTCCGGTTCGAGGGGCTCCTCTCTCCCTTATTCAGTTACCACTTACCTGATCAGGGTTAACATCTGTTCATGTAGCCGCAGCTGACTAGAAGAATAGGCTACCCTCTCATACAAGAACACGCAGCACATGTTGGTTCACTACAAACTGGGTACTTTATTACTCATTACATACGCAATCACATAACATTACAATATAACACATAACCTGCAAAGAAAAGTGAAAGATTAAGTTGTGCACTCTAATAAGAAAGGGTCGACATCACCTTAGTAGTATGTAGCCTGCACTCAGTGGTCATCTAGGTCCCCTTCTCGTCTGTGCCTCGGCTCGCCTGGAAGTCACACCTCCGCAGTCACGGATACACGTCTGCACCACTATGCGCTGTTCCCTTCACCCTTCTCCGAGTCACTGGGACCTCTTCCTTATCGGCTACTCTCTCCTCTCTGGCTATTCTGCTAGGAGAGTATCTGTCTCTCGGTTTTTCTCCGCCTTCAAGATGGCGTCTGTCTTCCCTGGAATAAGTAGTAGCTTTACTGCTAACGGCTAGATGCCGCCTACGGACTGAACATGTAACTGCCTCAGACTTTCACTAATATAGAGGTGCGTTTCCTCATGGAAAATTCCGGCCCGTAACCTGCCGCCCACCAAATTCTTGTACCTCCCCGTACCAAGGACACGTTCCCAGCCGGCCGGCCTGATGAAGTGTCTTCGGCATGAAGAAAAATACAATCCTTCGATAAGGGCCGGCCTGAACCGGTTCTCTCCAAGCGAATAACACCTCATAACTAAAACATTACATTTGACCTAGAAGCATCCCAAGCTGCCGGAGCAGAAAGAAAGATGGAGTCTCTCCCGTTTGAGGCCTACCAGGCCTGAATTCAGCACGGCTCCATAAAATACCCTCACTACAGGACAGGTTATCCCTAATACTAACGAATCTATCCCCTAGGCTATGTGTGCAAGCCCTGATCTATGGGGAAGAGCACAGGATCATGTCGAAGTGCCTAGTAAATAGGCTCCATTCACTACTCTAACCCTTAGACTTGAATGGTAAGAGACTGAAGTCACATTCAATCACCTTTCCTCACAAGAAGGCCGGGAAAATCGAGCAGAACACTCCTGAAAAGCCGCTTTCGCTGCCCGGACAAGACCGGAGGGGCCCTCCCATATGAACCTGCAAAGGTGTGCAAAATAATCCTTGTATGCTCCATGCTCCACAACATGGCAGTGCGGAAGAAGGTGCCTCTCATCCAGGATGACGATGACGATGACCAACCTCAGGCACCTGTGGAGGATCCCGGCCTGGACCAAGATGCCAGTGATGATGAGGATGAGGGTGACGTCCGCTCACAGCTCATCAACAACTTCTTCACCTGAATGTGAGATTCCAGGGTTGTTATGTCAATGTATGGAGTTAGCCTGGAATGTGTTGTGGCTGCTCTGTTGCTGTCTGAGTGTGTCTGTGTGCCACTTGACTGGATGCGTGCAGTGATGTGTCCATTCAGGTGGTGTGTACTCCACAATAGGGTAGTACCGCTAACTTGTTTTTGTGTAGGTTTCTTGCGACATGTTTTGTGCATGTGTATTGCATTTCTCTCCTGTTCTGCTGTGCTTTTGACTGTGTCTTGTGTCTGTCATTCACAGGGTAATTTGCCTGTTGTATGTTCAACACTGACCCCCAACACCCAGAATCCGACACCAGTGTGGGAGTAGTCAATTCCCATCAAGTGATGTGCCACACACCCCTGGACTCCAATTCTCAGACACCCTGTGACCGTGTGTCCACCGTAACGTACAATTGCCTTGCAACTATTTTTGAATAAACATGTTGCTGATGTGTAATGAACCTGTGCTATGCTTTGTTAGGTGTGTTGTCTGTCTTCCCACATCTGACTGACATTTGCTTACCTCACCTGTGGACTTGTTCCCACTGACTGTGGATAGGTGTTGTTGTTGTGCATACCTATGTGTTTCAAGTCAACATCATTGTGTGGGTTGAGTAACATGGCCATGGTGAGTATGTGTTGTGTGGCCATAGTGGTGTGTCTCCCTCACATGTGTCACATCACCATGACTCACCTAACGTTGGTCACATTGTTGCAGTATTTGGCATGCGTATTGTGTAGCAGATCGACATCTCCATGACACATGACAATTTGGAATCACAACAGTGGCAAGTATGGTGTACTGGTGAGTTTATTTTCGAACATGTGTGAGGAAAGTGCACAGGATGGTGGGTGCTGTACATTGGTTTTGGAATCCAAAGTTCACATTAGAGTTGGAAGTGCTGGTAGATGAAATGTCCGGACTAAAGTCCACAGTCATCTGCTACATTGGCCCAACATGAACCCTCCATGTCATGTGGGTGAGTTGTGTGCGATTGAACAAGGTGAACGGGTTGCGCACAAAGAACATTGTCCAGAACAGGTTTAGAGGCCCTGGGGGATGTGCTGGCACATCTGCCTCTCACATGTCCTTCTTCGGACGACCCCTCTTCTTCCGGGGGGGGGGGATCCTCAGGTGCAGGCCTCTGCGGTGCAGGGGAGTCTCCGCCAGAGTCCTCCTCCCTTCCTGTGGTGCTGGCAGATGGTGTTGCAACGGATGTTGTGGCCACACAGGGAGGTTTGTGTTGATCTGGCGGAGGCATTGGAGTATGTCCCGATGCACCACAGTAAGGGCATCCCACTTGGCCTCCATGCGGGCATGGTGGGCAGCCTGCTCCTGTTGCATGTCCTTGAGGATCCCCACTACCTGGCCAAATTATCCGGTGCTATCCTGGTACGCATCTATGATGCGTGCCAGTTGGGGGTCATCATGCAGTCCAGACCCCTCTGCAAGGCACGGCCTCTGCCTCCCACCCCTCCCAGCACCCCTATCCACACAGGCAGGACCAGCGTCGGGACGCACAGGTGACACTGGGACCCCTTGGATGGTGTTGCTGGTAGTGTTTGCTGTAGCTTCCGGGGGGTCCTGTGTCCCTGTGCTGTGGGTGTTCAGTGGCCTTGGTCTGTCCGTGTTGGCGGGGGTGCCCTGTCGGTTTCCAGATGCTGGAGGCGTGGGTACAGGGGGTGAAGATGTTGATGCTGCTGGTGCTGCATGATGACTCACACCGGAGGGGCCCGGTTGGTCGTTGTCATCCGAAGAGGACAGAGACAGAGTCAAACCAGAGAGCTCAGTGTCCACCAGAGTCTGGGCCTGGGAATCCTCTTCATTTGGTGCTGGGTCCCCAGCACCACCTGTGTTTAGAAGAGACACACAATGTGAGTTATGTTTCTACATGCATCGATGGTTCACAAACATGACATTTTCTACTGTACGAACGGATGCCTGCCTGTACACTGCTTTTCCCAGATTGTCACAGACAGAGTTTGATATTGTTGTTGCCCATGTCCCAGCATGGCCTTGTGCTCCCCACAACAGCGCCCAGTGTAAGATATCTTGTCAGTCCCTTCCCACTCCCTGTGAGGCGAGCATGGTTCAGTGTATGCTTGCTGGGCCATATGGGTGGGTGTAGATTGTCTGTGACTGCGACTCCCATCATACTCTTGGCTACACCCCCCTTCCCAGCATGCCCATACTTCCTCCCTCTTGACTCTGCTTCCCTGTGAGGGGGTGTGACAGCAATGGCAAGATGGCTGACTGTGAAGTCCTGGTGTTTGTTGTAGCCCAATTCCCAGCAGGGCCTTGTGCTCCCCACAACAGAGCCCAGTGTCAGACATCTTGTCAGTCCCTTCCCACTCCCTGTGAGGCGAGCATGGTTCAGTGTATGCTTGCTGGGCCATGTGGGTGGGTGTAAATTGTCTGTGACTGCGACTCCCATCATACTCTTGGCTATACCCCCCTTCTCAGCATGCCCATACTTCCTCCCTCTTGACTCTGCTTCCCTGTGAGGGGGTGTGACAGCAATGGCAAAATGGCTGACTGTGAAATCCTGGTGTTTGTTTGGCTACAATTCCAAAGAGAGCCCCTGTGCTTCACACAGCTGCACCCAGTACGGGGTGTCTTTTGATGATGTTTCACAGAGGTGTGGGTCAATGCATTCTACCCGGTGAGTTGTGTGGAGTTTTTGTTGAGGGGGGTATGTGTCTCCACATGCTGGTAAGTATGGTCAGAGCTGTCAGTCCTCCTTTCCACCCGTCCAGACATCCCACCATGAGACGTGCTTCCATTATAGGGCGTGCAAGTTGTCTTTCAGGATGTCAGTCAGTGGTGTCCTGCTTCTCATTTGTGCTCCCCACAGCAGGACCCAGTGTCAGCCATCTTGTCAGTCATTTTCCACTCCCTGTGATGTGGGCATGTTTCAGAGAGGTCTTGATGGGCCAATTTTGAGGGGGAGCATTATCTGTGACTACAGACCCCATCATGCTTTTGGATACACTCACTTCACCTGCATCCCCACAATTCCTTCCTGTCAGTCAGCTGCACTGTGAGGTAGTGTGTTTGTGGTGGCAAACTGTCTGGCAGTGTCTCTTTAGCATTGTGCCACTGCCTTTCTCTATTTGTTTGTAGGTTGCTGCATGTCATGACTCAGTTCCAAGTCACTATGCGATGGCAGGTATTGTGTTTGTCTGACTGGCATACACATCTTGGGTTGATTATCTATTGGTTACTGTAGCTTTGCTTGCGGTGCATGGTTTCACTGTCCCCTTGCCACACAATCTTGGGTATGTTGTTTGTGTACTCACCAGGCTCTGGTATGTCTGTTAGCCCATGGACGCTCTCTGGGGTAGGATGTCCCGCACCTTCTCCTCCCAGGTCCTGAAGTAGACTGGTTTGGCAGGAGGGCCACTGCCGGTGCACTGACTCAGGGCGTGATCTTTTTCGACGAGTTTCTTGACCCTCCTGCGCACGTCATACCACCTGTTCTGGATATCGTCCTTTGTGAGCCTTGCTGGTGCTTGTGCGTTCACCTTGTCCACAATCCTTGCCCACATCTTGGTTTTCTTTGACATGGGGGTCCTTTGGACCAATGTACCAAACAAATGTGGCTCTACTCTGATGATCTCGTCTACCAGCACTTCTAACTCACTATCTGTGAACTTTGGATTCTTCTTTGGGGGCATGGTGGTGGGTGGTGGTGAGGGATGTGTGTGTGAGGTTGCAAGTGAGGGTGGGTTGGTGTTGTTTTTGCTGGCTGTATGTGTGTGTGATGTTGGATGAGGTGCTGATGGTGTCTGAGTTGTGTGATAGGTGAGTTGTGAGTGTGTCTGTGGTTGCTGTGTAATGGCGTTTGCTGCTGGCTGTGTCTCCTGTTTGCAAGGGATGATGGTAGTGATTGTAGTCCTTTATATATATGGAGTTGTGGGTGTGTCTTTGTCCCAGGGTTGTTTTATTTGGTATTTATTGGCTTTGTCATTGCTTGTTTGGTCCTTTTTTTTGTCTTTTTTCCTTTGGGTTTTGTAGGCATGAAGGAGACGTACATCTGACGGATACGGCTGCTGATGTTGTCTCGTGCGGGCTAATCCGCCTCATTCACGCTGCCTATCTTCTGTGTTTCATACGCATCGGTCGCGGAGGTCTCTATTGCTTGTGGGCCCGGTTTTCTGTGCGTGCGGTCGTGCGGCTTGGTCTCCGTGCGAGTCGGTCTGAGTTTCCACGCATTGCATCGTAATGCGCGGATCGGACATCGCGGGTACGGGTTGGTCGGGTTCATTCCGGGTTCGTGTCAGTTGGTGGAAATCGTATAGGTTTTCTGGCAGTGTCACTATTTTCCCTACGGCTCGGTTGTACGGCTTGTATGCTGTACATGTCGGTTGTAATTCACACGCGTTGCATCGTACTGCACGGTTCGTGCGGCGCTGGTCCGTGTCGGTCGGTATTTGGTCCGGGTCCGTGTCAGTCGGTTCGTTTTAAGGCCGGAATCAGAATCGGCCCCTTAATGGAGTATATCCTGGGAGTAAATAAATCAAATAGCTGATTCTTTGTTAAGACTTGTGTCTAGTGAGTCAGATAATCAAGTGGAGGAGGATAACATGGGTTGGTGAAATTGAGAGAGGCCTCATAATGTAAGAGAGATAGACGAAAGGACTTAAAGAAGAATAGGTATTGCAAGAAGTAATGAGTCTTTTAAAGGTTGGGTGGAAAACAAAAGGAGATGGCAGAGAAGGTAGAAGAAAAGGTTTGTGTGTTAAGGACGAACTGTCAGAGAAGCATGGGTTGTCTACAGAGACACAAGATTGATTCCACCGGAACCTCTTAGGGGAGAGTTAATGAGCTTAGTACATGAAGGACATCAAGGAATGTCGAGAACCAAGGAAAGTTTGTGAATCACATTGGTGGTCTGCCACAGATCTGCAAGCAGATTTGTTTATGTTAATGTTGAAGCCATTTACAATGTGCTCGAAGGCAGCCAAGCAGCATAGCGCAACCAGCTCAGAACAAAGCTGTCAGTAGATTCCAGAAGCAAAAATGGTCCATGCAGGTCCTAATGTAGTCTGGGAGCTTATTCCAATATACAGGGGCCAGATAGGTAAAGGACGTGCCAACCAAACCGGTCTTCTTGATACGTGGGATGCTTAACAGTGCTTTGTCACTAGATCTCAAAAGTCTGGGCAGAAGGTACTGTAGAAGTTTGGAGGCTAAATAAATGGAGCCACGGCCAGTTAAGGCTTTGAGTGTAAGACAGCACAGTTTGAAGATAATTCTCTTCCGAACTGGGAGCCAATGAAGAGTTTGGAGGAGGGGCGCCGAGGCGGTCATGGCAGGCAGATTACAGATAAGGCGAGCCACGGTATTCTGCACTACCTGCAGTTTAGATAGCAACGTCTCATTGGCGGAAGCCAGCAACACGTTGCAGTAGTCGAGGCGATTAATCATCAGGGCCTGCACCACCATTTTTCGAGCAGGGAATGGGATGAAGGGAAGAGTTCTTCTCAGCAGGCGCATAATGTGAAAACAGGAGCCAAAGGTAGACATCACCTGTTCTTTCATTGATAGGGGTTGATCCAAATGTACTCCCAGATTTTTAGCCACCAACTTGGGTGTGGGAGCAGTTCCAAGTTCAGCTGGCCACCAGTCAGCAGACCATATTTGTTGTGCCTAGCCAAATAACATAATCTCAGTTTTTTCCACGTGAAGCTGGAGACAGATTTCTGTCATGCATGCAGCAATTGCTGCCAGACCCTCTAGAAAACATTGTTTTGTTTCAGTAAGGTCTTTCTCAAAGGAGATAACTAACTGAGTGTCGTCAGCATAAGAAATGATCTCAAATCCAAAAGCTCTTACAATCTTGGCAAGAGGGGTCATATATATGTTAAAGAGCAGCAGACTGAGACAAGAGCCCTGGGAAACCTCTTTTTCTAATGGTACGGTGCGCAATTTAAAAGAGCGGATGATGATGGTTTGAGTTCTATTGGTCAGAAAATCACTGAGACAGTTAGGGATATCCCATGAATGCCAATCTCCTGTAGCCTATGGAATAGTTTAGAATGGGACACTATGTCCGCTGACAAATCGAGTAATATTAGCATAGTGGGAATATTGGCATCTAACGAGCCTCGGATATGGTCGGTCACCATAACCAAAGCAGCCTCAGTACTATGAGATGGTCTGAAACTTATGGTGAGTAGTCGAGATGTTATTGGACTCAAGGAACTCTGTGAGTTGAGAATTGATTAATCCTTCCAAGAGCTTACCCAGTAAAGGGAGCAATGAGATTGGACAATAATAAGAGAGGTTCAATGGTGATAGATTAGGTTTCTTTAGGATTGGCCTGACCTGGGCCTCCTTCCAGTAGGCCACAATTCTCCCAGAATTGAGAGATTGAATATAGAGATTGAATATAGAATATATGGCAGTAGCCAACTGCTGGGTGAGCGCGGCTGTGATATTTGCGGGACAAATATCCAGAGGAGAGCCAGATTTGGCAGTGACAAGATTCTACTGAATTATTTCCAAGGAGAATTCGTTGAACTTTCCCAAGCTGGGAGTACCAGGAGCAGGGGAAACAAAGAATACAGGGCCCTATGTAGGAAGCTGTTTTGCGATCGCAAACACTGCGAATCGCAAAAAACAGGGTGTATGCAGTCGCAAAACAGACCGTTCCTATGTAGGAAAGGTTTCCGCTGCCCAAAAATGAAACTCGCTAATTTAGCGATTACAATTTTAGCGTAACACAGATTCTGCAAATTATTTTGAGAAATCGCAGTCTGCGTCTCATCAACTGCGAAATTCACTACTACTTAATAGAGGAGCTGACACCCATACTTGAACACCCCACATGCAGGGCACACACCATTCCCTCCCATGTTCAGGTCCTGTGCTCACTGCACCTCCTGGCATCAGGGAGTTTTCAGGAGGTGATCGCCACAGCAGGAGGTGTCTCTCAAAGTGCACTTTCGCGCTTCTTGCACGCTTTCCTTGATGCAATGGTACAGAGGCTGCATCACCACATACAATTTCCAAGCACACAACAGGCACTAGATCAGACCAAGCAGGAATTCTACCAAATTGCCCTATTCCCCCACATCATTGGCTGAGTAGATGGGACCCATGTCGCAATCTCACCCCATCACAGAATGAGTATGTTTTTAGGAACAGAAAGTCCTATCATTCCCTGAACATCCAGGTAGTGTGTAACGCCCAACGTATAATTACTGATATTGTGGCCAAATACCCAGGAAGCACACACGACTCATTCATGTTTTGCCACTGTGCATTACATCGCAGACTCACAAATGGCGAATTCGGAGAGGGCTACCTGCTAGGTAAATGAAGGCTTACAGACACAGGACCAGTAAAGTTATGTAGTGGCAGGACAGTATTGAACATAAATCTACTTATACCCTGCAGGTGACAGTGCGTAAGCTGTACATGACTACTTCCTCACACCGTACCTGAATCCAGCCACTGCAGGTGAGAGGAGGTACAACAGCGCACACAGAGCCACACGCTGTGCCATTGAGAGGACCTTCGGAATCCTAAAGAGCCGTTTCCGATGCCTCCATGAGAGTGGAGGTGCACTACAGTACAACCCTGAGACATGTTGCAAAATTGTGGTTGCCTGTGCAATCCTACACAACATCGCTACCAAGAAAGGCCCCCTGAGATGGGGGGGGGAGAACATGGCGTCTGCTAGTTGAGCAGCCGCGCGTGTCCGGGTTACTGCCCCTGCCATGGATTAGCTGGCGATACCTTATCTTTTTTCCGAGTAGTGTCTTCGTTTCTCTGCCCTTACCTGGTCACTTCTGAACGCTCCTAGGGCTCGGAGAAGTGACAGCTGGACGGAATTAGGCAGCGGAGCGTGACGGATGCCCCGGGGGTCAGACGCCCCTTGCCCTCCTTGTTTTCCGCATTGGTGTTCGGCTGCCCTGGAGTTGAGACGCGGCCGCAGAGCGGCGGCTCGCGGACTCCTCCAGGTCGGCAGTGGCAGCGCCAGTATTGGGCGCTTTTTTGTGGCAGCAGGTGCGGGAGGAGCGGGGTACCTCGGCGGCAAAATTGCTACGGAGCAGGCAGCTCCGGTCTCCTTTACTGCCATAGAAGCCCTGTAGACTTCAAGGCTTACACCTAAGGAACTGCAGGTACCCCCAGGTAGTGTGGAAGACGGGACTTTTGATAACTCTCCGGGTCTTCAAAATGTAAGCAATGAAAATAGTCCACAGTTAGACGCTAGTGATGGTGTTGGTGGACACGGAGACCGGAAAAGGCTGGGTGGTAAAATAGGTGGAAATGTAGGGAAAAAAGGCAAGAGCTGCTGGAGTGTGCCTGGAGGCAAAAAGAAAAGCAAATCTAAAGCAAAAGGAGAAGAGAGTGGGGGGTCAGGAACCCTGTTAGGGGAGGGGAAGGTTCTGTAAGCTGAAATAGCGAAAAATATTACCAGCACTTCCAGTATCCCCAGTTTGCCTAATGACTACTCTTCCAGTGGCATAAAGGGAGGGAGGAAAAAAAGTGTGTCTACATACAACAAGGTCAAGATTACCCCCTCATTGAGGTCTTTTTTTAGGGTGCAACCGGAGGTTCTGACCATTATAAGTCAGGGGGTGGAACACGGAGAGAACGCTGATATTAGAGTCTCTGGTCCACCTGGTTTAACCAGTTTGAGCGGCCCTGCGGATTGTTCATCTGAAGAATCTCAGAACATGATGGAGTCCATCGAAGTAGTACCTACTGAAAATGCAGAGGGGCTGGGGAGAGCAGAAATAGGGGGTATGGGGGAGATAGAACCACTCTCTCAGAGCTTCGCTGTAGCCGCGTATTTTGGTATAGATGGAGGAGGAACAGACTTAAGGCAGCAGGGGCAGGAGGAGGACCGGAGTGCCCCCCCCCCCATTAATATCGATGCAAGCTCTCTTCACCTCAATAAAAGAAGACATCAAGCAAGGCTTTGCGGTCTCAGCAGCGAATCAGGGAGAAATAAGGAATGCATGCGAGACCCTAGAGAAAAAAGTTGACCTCCTAAATGCTAGAACCGAATCTTTAGAACATTCGGTAGATGAGTTAAGGGTCAATTTAGGGTCTGCAGAAGCAAAAATCCACGACTTACAAAGAGGAGAGGTGGCCCTGAGAGAAAGAATTGAGACGCTGGAAAACAATTCTCGTAGGAACAACCTTCGCACCTTAAATCTGCCGGAGGGGAAGGAAGGGTCAGATCTCAAAACCTTTATAATCAAATTATTTAAGGACGTTTTACCACTGGAAGAGGATACCGAGATCCTGGAAAAGGACATACAAAGGGTGCATAGGGATCCCTTTTGTCTGAACCCAAATAATACAAAACCTAGAAAGATTCTCATTAATTTTCTCACTTACGCAGTAAAGGAAAAAATCCTGAATATGGCTTTAAAATCTAAATCACTAAGAAGTAAGGATTTTTCTTTTGATATACGTTCAGACTTATCAAGGGATACTCTAGAGAGGCAGTGGGAGCTTGGTAAGAGGATGGATAACTTTAGGAAAGCTGGTGCAGTGGTACAACTCAAGTTCCCGGCCTTTCTAAAAGTCATGCATAACAACAAAATGCATAACATCAGGTCGGTTCAGGTGGCAGATGAACTGCTGACCACTTTTGGTGAAGGGGGCCCCTAGATTCCTACTACAATAATGTCTCAACGGGGGCTCAGTGACATCTGGAGAGACAGGTCAGGACAACAATTGGGGGTATCCTACAGGAATTTTAAATATAAACACAAGTCACGAATTGACTATGTTTTGATTAGCTATTGTCTTAGGGACAGAGTAAAAGATATAAGGTATCTACCATCACATCTGTCTGATCACTCTGGCATTTTGTTGACCTTAGACTGTACCCAAACACAACAGGTTAGAACATGGTCCTTCGATCGGACATTGTTACTCGAAGAAGAGGAAACAAGTTTTCTCGAGAGAGAAGCAAGTCTATTTTTAGAGGCCAATACGGGTACAGCCAACATTAATATAACATGGGACACTCTTAGAGCCTTTTTGAGGGGTATGATAACTAATAGGTCAAGCTATAGGCGCAAAAAGTACAGAGAAGAGATTTCAGCTCTGGAACAAGAAATGAGGATAGTGGAGGCAAGAATGAATAGTCAGGCAGGGGTTGGCCAAAAGGAAGATCTAGATGAATGTAAATCCCTGAAGTAAAAATTGGAGGCCACTCTTCAGGGGAGGCTCATGCGCAGATGGGAGGCTAGCAAGATTGCCCACTTTGAATATGGGGAAGGAGCCCGGAAATTACTTGCTTGGAAAACCAAAGCAGACCAGCTCCGCAATCACATAAAGGAAATTTCTGGGAGTAACGGTGCAGCCTCCATATCCTCTGATGAAGGTATTGGGGAGGCCTTCCTGGAATACTTTCAGGAGCTATATAAAGAGACCTCCATAGAGAACAAAACCAGAGTGAGAAGATGGTTGGAGGAAATCATCTTAACATCTATTAGCGCAGACCAACAGCCAGATTTAGAACAGAGTATAACGCAAGAAGAGGTGAGGAAGGTATTGGCAGGCTGTAAAAGAGGGAAAGCTGCTGGACCCGATGGTCTACCAGTCGAATTATATAGATCACTCAGGGAGAGTATAATCCCAATTCTAACTCGACTATTCAATAAAATATTTTTGGAGGGAGCTAACCCTCCCGCATCATGGAATGATGCTACAGTAGTCCTGATTTTAAAACCGGGTAAAAATCCTTCTAGCTGCGGGTCATATCGCCCCATATCGCTTTTAAACACTGGCTATAAAATCTTTACCTCCATTTTAGCGAACAGGCTGGGGATGGTGGCAAAGGATATCCTCCATCCCGACCAGAAGGGGTTCGTAAAAGGGAGACAATTGGCAGACCTCACCCGCGATCTGGTTGGTGCAATTGACATCGCTTCCACCTACTCACTCCCCCTGGCAGCTTTAACCTTAGATTCCTCTAAGGCTTTTGACAGGGTAAATTGGATCTACCTGTCAGAAGTTATGTCAAAATTCAACTTGGGAGACAAGTTTTGTCGCACCATACAGTTGCTATATTCGGCACCATCTGCCAAGCTCTTGGTCAACAGTACTCTTACCAAGGCATTTAGTATTACCAGAGGGACTCGACAGGGCTGTCCCCTCTCCCCCCTGTTGTTAGACATTTATATTGAGCCATTTGCACAGAAGCTCAGAGAAGAGCTTGACATTGAGCCTTTTAGACATGGGGATTGGGAGCGGAAAGTGACTGATATTATCAGCGGATTTGGACACAACTTTCCCAGCAGTAATTAAATTGGCGGAAGAATTTGGGCAGGTCTCAGGCTATGAGATAAATGCTGGAAAAACAGAAATTATGACTTGGAACATTTTGGGCACAGTCCATAGCAGAAGTCATAATATAGGCTATCTCGGGGTCAGAGTTGTCCAAGTTATAGATAAATTAGCAGATGTTAACTTAATTAGAGTCCTTCGTGAATGTCAGAAGCAAATGAAGACATGGGGGAGGAGATATGTTACTAGCTATGTTAAAAGGGGCGGGTCTGTCGGAGGCGGGTTTTATGTTTAAATTTGGCGATCAAAAGTTTTTCAAAAAAGCCAAACTGAAGGTCCTACAGGGATTTGCCAGAATATGGGCAAGATTAAAAAACATGACAGGTCTCAACTACTTCTCTAATCTAGCACCACTCTGGGACTCACCGGGCTCGCCCGAATGTCTTCGGGATAAGCTGGCAACACCACTTAAAGATGAGGGACTGGAAGTATGGGGAGATCTTATTAGAAACAAAACATGCATCTAATGGGAAGATTTAAAGAGCCGAGTGGGTACTGGCCTCTCAAGATTCAAGTATCTTCAGCTACAAAGCTGGATTCAGTCCCAGATCAGACAGAATAAACATATCGGTGAGGGAAACAGCTTAGAGCAGCAGTTGGTTGAGAGACCAGCAGGAAAGAAGGAGGTTTCTTTCTGGTATTAGGCCATAGAAGGGGTGGTGGATGTGGATTTTAATCTGGCCAACGAGCTCTGGAGTGAAAAGATTCCAAATGTACAGTGTGAGCTACTGTGGGAGGATTCTTTTAAAAATCTCTTCAGCATAGTTAAACCTGCATGGCTGAAGAGAAATCATATTTTTACGTTACATCGAGCATATTTATCCCCCCTTAGCTTATCTAAAATCGTAAAAGGCTCTCAAGTCAACTGTAAGAAATGTGGGTTGGCAGATGCATCGGACTCACATATGTATAAAGACTGCCCCTCAATCGGTTTGTTTTGGGAAGAGGTTCGAACAACAATGGAGAGTATTCCGAGAATACCAATTCAAATGGACCTTTCTCTGATAATTTTTGGTCTTAACAGCCATATTATGGGACCAGCAAGATCACTTTTATTTTACTCAATTTTACTGGCAAGGAGACAAATCTGTATAAGGTGGGCAGACCCTGTTCCTCCCAAACATTTGGACTGGCTGACCTCGTTATATGAAACATCTAAGATGGATTTGGCTAGATTTGGGAGTCGAAAGAATGTTGCATACTGGGACCCGTTGATTCACTGGAAGTAGTTAAGATAAATTCTTAGATCTGTTATGTTACCTTCATTGAGAAAATGTTATAACGTAGGGCGGGTCCAATGAGTATGCCTATCGGAAACTCCCTGGACTATGTTGGGTCTTTCACCGGGACATCGAAAGAGTCCATCTGGTCGTAAAGATCAGGCGGGAGTGAAACCTACCCTCTTTTTTAGGGGGAAAGTAGCAAGTCGGTCTGGAAAGATAACCCTACAGGCTGAAGGTACCGATAGAATACATCAAAAAGTTGGCGCTATCCCAGACCGTTAAGTAGGGGTATGAACAGTTGATTTGGCTATTATAGTTAAAGGTGAATGAGGAAAAAAAAAAAGAAAGGCACCCCAGTGGACCTGACAGACTCAGAATCATCAGATGAGGAGGGACCAGCTCCACATCGCGGACCAGCAGGTGGGGCCGGGGCGGCTGCCTGGCGCTTGAGACGAGATGAGATCACACAGAACTACTTCTAAGTGAGTAATGAGGACACAATGCCACTGAATGGTGTTTAACAGTGATGTTTATTTCCTTTGTTGCAGGAATACATCTGTCACACAGCGTGACTTTATTGTTAGTGCTTGCACATGTTTGTGCCACAGTGCAAGAATTTCCATCACCCACTGAGTAAATACGGAATGTGTTGCTTCACACATGGCCATTAGTCCCTGGTGTACCTTCACCTCCTACGTGCACGCTCTGTTGCCCCTCGCTCTGTCTGCCCAATGCCCTCCCTGGAGCCATCATCCACTCTCCCCTGGCACGCACTCCGGCATCTGTCTGGTGGAATTGGGGGAGTGATGCTGCTCCTGCTGGACTGTTTGTCCGTATCTATTGCACTAAGTGAGCCTAAGCCACCTGTGGCAGCTGCGCGCATCTGGTCCACCGCATGTGTTACTTGCACCAGGACACTGCCCACATCCTGGCAGCAGTGGGCCATCTCACGCTGCATACTGACACATCTTCGGGCCAGCAGGGATGTGGCGGTTGACTGGTGGTTGACTGCTCTTGTGTACAAGTCCAGCCTGGTGTGATGGCGATGTCTCTCCCTGCGCCGGGCTGCCCTTTCCCTCCTTATCTCCCTGCAGAGTCCTTCCAAAGCACCAGTCATGGCCATTACACCAGCCCGCAACTCAGTCATGTTATGATTGTGTGCAGCCAGTTAGCGCGGTATTGATCTTATCCCCTTGACTTGCAGGCGCTGTTGTTTCAGCATGCTGCCCTCAAGGCCCGAGAACACCGTGTCTTCTTCGACAGGAGCAGTGCTGGTGGACGGCCGTGCCCTGTGTCTCAGCCCTCTCTCTTCTCTGGATTGTTCAGGGGACTGTGTTGGCTGCTGTCCTGAACGCTGCCTGTGCACTGGCTGTGCCTCTCCTGCTGTGTCTTGTGCCTGTGCCTCCAACAGTGGCAGTGGTGACACTATGTTGCGCCGCCTGCATGGTGCAGAGTCTGCTGGTCTTGCATCGCCCTGCTCCTCCTGCCCTGCCTCGTCCTCCATTTCTGGTGTTTCCTCCCCTTCTGGCACGATTTCCTGTGTTGGTGGTGGTGCTGTGAATTTACAGTTTACAAATTAAAATTCACATGGGTACTATCTGTTTGTTTCCCTCTTTTCATGAAGGACTCATCCCTATTCCACCTAGCTGTGTCTCACTGGCCCAAGTATCAGTGCATGTGAGTACATCTCCCATAATGCATTTCTGGGCGTGCTGGTGGACATGTACTGGAGTTGCACTCAGGTTTCCTTTCGGGGGGTGTGAGTGGGTTGGGTATGTATCAGGGGGTTTTGGCATGCATCTTACCTTGTCTGGTGTCTGTGTGTTCAGAGCTGTCCAGGTCAGCCACGCCACTCACACTTAGGCTGAAGGGTGCCCTCCTCCAGGGGCGTTGGGTCTGTTGCTGTAGACGGCCCGCCACCGGTCTTTTTGGCCTCGGCCAATCTTGTAGCCACCCTCTCCTTTGACCTTTGCCGCATGTCGTACCACCTTTTTCTGAGGTCTTCGACTGAGCGGTGTGTCACGCCAATGGCATTTACTTTTTCCTGGATGTCACTCCATATTTTTCTTTTTCGTGCCTCTGGCACACATAGGGAACTTTTGCCAAACAGGAGGTCATGGCTGATGACTATTTCCTGAGTGAGGACCTCCAGCTCCCTTTCGCAAAATTTTTGTTTCCTCTTTCTGGGTGGTTCTTCCTGCTGCTTCTCTGGCCCCTGGGACTCCATTTAGCTTGCTTTCAGTAGCTGAGCATAAATCTCCAACTCTCCTCACAGGCTCTCACTCAGCTTCTGGCTCTCACTCAGCTGCTGGCAATCAGGTGCAGCATGGGCAGTCACACTTCCTGGTTGTGATGTCATCATTCTGCACCTGAATTGCAGATTCCCAGATTTGCGATTCCTTAATTGCGTTCTCGCAATTAGGGAATCGCAATTTTGGTAATCGCAAAATAATTTTGCGATATTTTGGGAATCGCTATTATTTTGCGATAATTTACCTACATCGGAATTTGTGATTCTCAAAATGCGATTCGCGGAAAATCGCAATTTCAGAATGGCAAATTGCTTTTTACCTACATATGGCCCACAGTCCCTTCCAGGTTGCCGGGAAAACTCTGATAAATTATGTTTATTTTTCTTCGAAGTGGTTGACCAATGAATCGCAGAGTGACTGAGATGTCGGGATGACTGGAGAGCATGCTCGAGGGTTAACAAACTCATTTAAAACTTTAAATCGTTTTTTGAAACAATTTTTAGATTGTGCGATTAGTTCTTAGATGTAAACTTTCTGCGATGTCCTTATATTACGATGGTAACAAGTGAGTGCTGTTCTGTACAGCTCTCTATTGCGGATATTTTTTGACCATCGCCACTGTCTTTCTAACGTTTTACAACAGAATTTCTCCGTTCTAAGAGCCGACGTATACCATGGGACAAAAGTGGCCCATGTGAGGTTTTGGTTTCTTTGGAACGGGATGAGGTTGTCAAAAGCCCTGTGTAGCTCAATATGATAATCTGAAAGTGCTCAGTCGACGTCTAGGATGCCTGCTGAGGCAGAATGATTGAATACTTTTGCGAAGGACTCCGGTGCAATTCTACACCAGGCTCTACCTGAGATTTTATCTACTATGGGTGCTACCTGTGTTTCTGTGGTGATGGGAGTCTTAAAACTGATCAAGGAGTTATCAATCCAGAGTAAAGGTTGAGGCTGTTCACATACCAGAGGCATGAAATTTGTAAAAACCAAATCTAATCTGTGGCATGGGTGGGCCCGCTCACTCTTTGAAGAAGGCAGAGAGTGGCCAAATCAGTGATGAACAGGCTCACCTCCTCAGTACAGAGATCTTCTGCATGATAATTAAAATCCCCTGTCAGGAGAACTTGTTTTGCCGGCAGAACGTGCGGCGCAATATATTCAATTAGGTGTTGAGTAAAATTATTTTTCTACCCCGGCGGACAGTATACTACTAATGCACCTCTCCAGTGCACTGTAGGTGAAAGTTCCAATCTAAATAAATGAATTTCTGCCCAAGTTACAGGGTCAGCCTCAATAACTGACAACTTTATAGTGTTTTTTTAAATAATGGCAATACTGCCCCCCATCCTAAAGGGCCGGTCTAGCCTGAACATAGAATAATTAAGAGGGAGGGCCAACGTAATGACGGAAGAAGAGGCAGGCGTCAGCCAGGTTTCTGTAAGAAAGCCTAAGTCCAGAAGTTTTGAAAAGAGCAAATCAAAGACCTGTGTTGCACGTTTAGGCAAAGATCTAACATTAAGAAGAATACTGTCTAAGCCCTGGGAGCCCGGAGGTAGGGTGGAGGAGGAGGGGGTAGGTTGGGATACTGGGAGTAACTACAGTCCTTGTACTTTTACTCATGTCATTCGGCCCCTCCCCTGAAGAATGAAATCGGCACTGCCCAAATGCTACCAAACCTTTTAAGGCAATTGGAAAACACTTATCACCGGCTCTAAGAAAAGAGTAAATCTGAGGATAAGAGACTTCATGCAATGTACACCTAGTGAAAAGACGTAAAAACACCATGGACAACCCATGGTGATCAGAAAATTACCCATGAGAAGAGACTCCAATGGATATTTTGAGTCCCATGCATTGTGGAAGAGAAGAGACATATGTTTTGGTTCTATTAGTCAGTTTCTATAGGTGGCCTGAAGAGTACTTCACAAATGGCATTTAGACTATACATGTTGTGGTATTTTTAAGGAATTTCATTGGAAGAGAGGGCATACCAGATGTTCTTCTAACAGACAAGGGGGTGAAATTAGTGTCTTGGGAAGTGGAAGAACTCCTAAGAAGGAATAGATTCAGACACAAGATATGTGCCTTATATAATTCAGAAGCCAATGGACTGATGGACCGTTTTAACAACGTTTTTAAAGAAATCAAACAGATAGCTAAGGACAATGGCATGGAGTGGAAAAATGAGGCGAGAAGAAAGTTGGAGGTATAGAGACTCACCCTGCAATCCAACACAGAAAAAAAACCTTTTTAGTTGTTCAGGGAAAGAAAGCCCAATACCCTAGTCTCTCCTACATGGGTAAAGGAGAAGGGGTTACATGTGGATAAAGGTTGGACGAATAAAAATTAATAAAATTGAAAGACAGAAAGAAAGGGTTTTATGTATAGAGAGCAGTGAAGAAAATAGATGTTAATGTCCTTCGAAGTTTTTGAACATTTTCAATGTAAATAATTTGTTTACAGATGGTGTCAAAACTGATGATTTACATATATGGAATTTGGTGGTGTTCAAAAGAGAAGAGCAGAAGAAAGAGAAAATGACAGGGAAAGATTTTTGATGTGAGTGACAAAATGATTAAAGGTGGAGCCCAGATGCCATCAAGATGAAGTAACACAAATGTGATATTTCCCAAAGATTTGGATGATTATGTAAAGAGGAGTCAGCCCTGACGATTGTAGGCGATGTTGTATACATACATACAGTACAGTGTGGTTTTTCTATTAGTTTATAGTACCTTTTGGTAGTTGTTCTTGTTTATTTATATGCACCTTGTTATGTTAACCTTACATTTGAATGGGTGTCCAAAAGTGTTGTGGGAAGGGAGCTGTATAATATAGGGGGATTTGTTAATGGTGGCAGAGACACGGAATTCTAAAAAGACAGTATGCTTGGCACTGTAAAATATGTCTGTGTTTAAACACTGAAAAGACGTTTGGAGTTACTGTTGGCAGGATGGCTGAGACTTTTTTTCCTTTAGAAAAATAAACTTGAATAATAGCCCTTTTGGAGGCTACTGTGTATATTTTGAAGGCAGAAGCCATCTTTATTACGCCCTGTATGAGGGATCTTCCTGTAAAATAAACACTAGCATGATACTGTATGTGCATCACAACCAAACATAGAGTTTGAACTCTGCTGTACTGGTGGAGAGCTGTCTTCCTGTATAAAGGTCCCGATAAGGCTGGTGGGAATCTCTGTTCCTTTAGTAGAGCCACCATTGTGATGGCTACACTGAAGGCACTGAGCTTTGCCGAGAGGGAGCCTTTCTTAGGGTGAGCCTATAGTCAGCGCGCATGCGCTGCTCTGCGAGACTTGCTGTAATCTATCAGTAGAGTTTGAACACCCCCCCCCCCGCTTTTTGATAGGATGATTGGTCCGCCTTTACAAAGTCTATTGCTTCAGTGATCACTTGTCCCGCCTTGTGTTTGTTTCATTACTGCACTGGGGACCGCCCTTGCTACTTTCACTAGTGCCCATATGTTTTCTATTAGTGTACTACTTTTTCTTTGTGCCGTCTCCTCGCCAATCGTGGGTGCAGGGCGCTGCCTCCAGACCCAGTTCCCTTAATCATCCCGTGCCTTCCCACCAACAACTCCTCCTTGCCACTTCCGAAGCACCTGTTGGTAATTGTTCATGATTTTAAACGCCTTTATTTATTTATGAACTATGCCACTGTAACTTTAAATTTAAGGAGCTAACACTGCGCTTCAACACACGTGCCTTTATTTCTACACAGCACAATTGGGTTTGCCTTTGATATCACATTGTGAAGATTTCTAAGTATCTTCCCACAGTGTTGCAGATGTTGCTGTGAAACCCGCAACCATGCGTGATGAACACTCCCAGTGTTCGGTATCATTCCCCTCATGTGTTTTGCTGTGATTATAACTTGCATACCTTCATTTCATTCCCAGTGGTTGTTCTGGGCTTCGGTACACTCGGGCGCCATTCTGAAGGCCTGAAAAGAGTGTTTTCTGCACTTTCTGAGACTTGAGGAAAGGAAAAGGTTGGCAGATTTTGACCTTTGAGCCTAGTGAGAATGACTGATGTTACGATGTATGTACAAGATATACCAAGTAACGTCATATTATCTTGTACGGTTAGTTGGTACATTCTGAACCACCCCACAGTATATGGTTCGTTCCTAGTCCCTGGAGGGGACATTAGAATGTTGGTGACAGGAGTGTATTGATGGACAGAGGAGCAAGGAATAAAGGACTCTACACTTACCTTTCTGTGGAACTCATCTTTGTAACACTGGCGACGATCTGTGTAAGGGGGCAGAATTGCCTTGCTCCTCCCCTTCTGCATTCATCCATCAGCTGTTCGAGTTAATGCTCCTGGACGTCAATGGCATCGTGGAACTGAGAGTACTGTTGGTGATCCTGGGTGCCACGCGTCACTGAGCTGCTCATCGGGTGTTCTATCTTTCATTCTAACGTAGAAATGGGTGGTGGGCGCACTCGTTTTTAGGTGGTAGAGTAAGGTTTTAGCGATAGGCGTGCAATATTGCCTTATGCTTGCGTGGCACGTGGTATAGATAATGGGGGTGGCCTAGTGTAGAGTTAACTAGGACTGCAATATGCACTGCTTTGAAGAAGTTTCAGACATTTAATTCATTTCACACAAATTTACAATAATCATATTCAATTTTTACATATGAGTTTCCACAGTATTCACTGTCATTAAATATGTATACACTTATACATTGATAAACACAAATTACAAATTAGATAACATTCCAAACACCCAATGCATTTCGGGACATTTGTAGTCCCTTCGTCAGGGGTGAGCTGTTGATAAAAAAAAGGAGAAGGTATCAGGATCTGCGCGTTGCGTGATCAAAAGATAATGCTTTAGACTTTAAATGAGGTATACGATACCTTTTTGGAAAATTCACATGGGTTGCGTGTTCATTCTCTAAGAGAAGGTTAAGAAATTAGAGTTTGATGAGAACCGATCTCTCTATCAATTAGCGGAGATCAAAATGCAAAAAAACCTGCTTCGTACCTGATCATGATGTAGTAATACGTGTTTTCGTGTTGCAGCAAAATTAAAAGGTCTGCGGAAGTAAAAAACTAAGTTTTAACTGTACTGTGTAAGACGTGACAACAGTGAACGTTGTTGTTTGAAACGTAGCTCACCTTAATTAAAGAAGTTCTAGAGGCGGTGAAGCCGTGGTGCATGAGGAAAGCCAAGACCGGAGTTGAATATAAGCAATCAATCTAAAAATAGAAGGGAGACCTTGTATTTCAATCGAGTGCGGAAGTAAAAGTCCATAATGAGAATGGAACCAGATAGAGGATTTGCTTACCGCTTCGGGAGAAATTAGTGGCGAAGTGTTCTTCAGCGGGCGCTCTCGATTGTGGATTCTTGCTCGTCAGTTGCAAACAAGTTTAACGTCACGCCGTGGGCGTAGACAATGAAAAAAGACTGGGAGGAGAAATTCCGTGAAAGAAAGATTCAATTGCTGCCGGCAGCGGAACAAGACTACAAAGTCTAAATTAATGTTTTACGAGGTGTGCACCATGAAGTGGTGTCCGATTGTAAAGCTGAGTGAAATAATTAAAAACATGTAAATGTTCCGATTAATTCACGGGATAAATGAAAAGCGCACCAAACTGTTAAATGCGCTGAGAGCTTAGTCAATAAAGTTGTGCGAACGTAAAAAAACGAGGAATAAAGATTTGCGCGGAGTGGTGTAGAACATGTTGTTCTGAACAGTTATATTGGATAGGTGAAAACATGTTATGAATAATGCGACCGCCTAAGTATGGATTATGTGATAACTTTCAACACCAACATATCAATTCTAGGTTGCTTCAGATAATACTGGTCATATTAAATGCATAACAAATTTCATCAGTAGAAACAAAACATTATTAGATGACAGAGGTCATATTCTGTGGTTTCGTAACTGTGGAGGTTCTAATTAGGAATGTATGTATACAAAATCGTGCGTGTACGTATGATGTCAGGTAAGAAGTGATGGTGGGTTAAATGCATTTTGAGTGCGGAAACTTTTGGATTGAGTCAGGATCCCAAGGTGGAGTGCGAATATCAAGTGTGGGTAATACTTTAGAGAAAGCAAGCCATCTCAAATTTATCATTCAGTCCGTGCGGAGTGAGGGTTTTGAGCCTCTTTATCCAAAATGCTTCTCTTTGTAAGAGGTATTTCGAATTATCCCGATCTGTATGTTTTGGTACTGCTTCGATGATTTGGAACTTCAGTTGAGCGATTTGGTGTCTTGATTCCTCCCAGTGTGTTGCTATGCTGGACGTCGTGCTTTTGGTGTGTATTTTGCTTTTATGTTCTGTCAGGCGAGTTTTCATTTTTCTCTCAGTTTTACCTACATATAACAGTCCGCAGGGACATTTGATGGTGTAAATTACATTTTCAGAGTTGCATGTTGTGTTGCTGTGAATTTTACTTTTTTGACCCGTAGATGGATGCAATAAGATATCACCTGTAATTACGTTGTTGCAGTGTGTACAGTTCCAGCATTTTTGAGTGCCTTTGCTTGGTTCAATAGTCCGTATCGGTTTTTGTTTTTTAGATAGTATTTCTTTAAGGTTTTGAGCTCTTGTGTAGGCGAATAGTGGTTTCTCTTTAAACAGATTTTTGAAATCAGTTTCCAGTTGCAGTAAATTCCAGTGTTTATAGATTATTTGTTTTATTTTCCTGGATGCCGTAGAGTATTTGGAGACAAAAACTGTACGTGTGCTGGTTTCTTTAGGAGTTTTCTTCAGTAACTCATCTCGTGGTCGAATTTTGACTTTGTTTAGTTGTTCTGTGAGTAATTTCTCAGGATACCCTCTGTCTGTATAGTTCTTTATTTGTTGTTGCCATGTGGATTCACATGCCGTATCTGTAGAAGAAATTCTTTTAGTTCGCAAGAATTGAGAAACTGGTAAGTTCCGGATCAGCGAAGGAGGATGGAAACTGCTGAAGAGCAGAGCATTGTTTCTGTCTGTTGGTTTTTTATACACACTCGTTTGTATTTCACCTTGTTCGATGTCGATCCAGACATCTAGGAATGAGATTGATTTGTGGCTTATTGTGTGGGTGAAGTGAATTCGAGGATCTATCAGGTTGAGTGTCCGTATGTTGTTGATAAGTGCTGGTTCTGATTGATTCCAAATGAGGAAGATGTCGTCAATAAAGCGTTTGAAGAATATGAGACCTTCTTTCCATGTGAGGTCCCTAAGGATATAGTCATTTTCAAATTTTGCCATATACGTGTTAGCGTATACGGGTGCTCCTGGAAAACCCATGGATGTGCCGTTTTGTTGTATATAGAACTGTTCATCCCAACAAAAGTAGCTGTTTTGTAGACAGAACTCTAGTAATTGTAAAATGAAATACTTGGGTGTTTGTATGTTTTCTTGTTGCAGTAGTGCCCATTCAACAGCTTCAATTCCATTGGCGTGTGGTATCGAGGTGTATAATGCTACTACATCTATAGTGCATAAGATCCAATTTTCTGTGTTAAGATGTTTAATCATTTGTAAGTTTCTCAAGAAGTCCGTCGTGTCTTCAATATACGTCTCCCAATTTTGAACAAATGATTGCAGAAAAGCGTCAATATACCTGCCAGGTTTTTCAAATATTGAATCGCATCCAGAGACGATGGGTCTGAATGGGGGATCCATCAGATTCTTGTGAATCTTTGGTAATAAGTAGATTTTGGGTCTCCGTGGGAAGTCAGTCGTAAGGTATTTTCTGGTGGATGAGTCGATCCAGTTAAGTTCTTCCGCTTTGTCTAGTATGGAGTTGAGGTTATTGGAAATTTCCTTAGTGGGATCTTTATCAAGTTTTCCATAAGTCACTTCGTTCATAATGTGCTCAAGGACTTTCCTTTGGTAGTGTTCAGAGTTCATGATGACTAACCCTCCTCCTTTATCCGCTTTTGATATCGTGATTGTTGGGTTTCTGACTAATCTGGTTAAAGCACTTTTTTCAGCCCTACTCAAGTTTTTTGTTTTGTTGGAATATTGTATCTTTTTTAGATCTTGTTGTACCAGTAATTCAAATGTGTCCAGGGTTTTATGAGACACTGGAGCAACAAAAGTGCTCTTGGGTTTGAAAGTTGGAAGTGCTGTGGTAGAATCGTCCGTTGAATCTTGGGGGCAAATATTAGTAAAGAAATTGCGAAGTCTCAAACTTCTCATGAATTTATAAAGAGCTACTTCTGTCTCCAATTCTGTACTGTTGTAGGTACTCACAAAGGACATTCCCTTGTTCAATACGTTTTCTTCAAATGATGTTAGTTGAAGAGAAGAAATGTTTATGATGAGGTTTTTGTTTGACTTCTCAGTCCCTTTTTGCTTTTTTCTCTGTCCTTTTCCTCTCCTTGTTTTTCGTTGCCACTGGTTGTTTTGGTTTGGCTCTTGTCTGGGGGTCTCCCTTGCTCTCTGCTGGAGTCCAAAAAAGACGATGAACCCGAAGTGCTGGGTATTGTAGATGGTGAACTTTCTTCAGGTTGTTTTGGCGTGCTCTTCGAGCTGGTGGTGGTTTTAAGGGATGCTCTCTGAGTGTCAATGTCTGAATCAGACACAACACTTTCCTCTGAGGATGCTTGGGTGGTTTTTTTGGTGGAAAATCTACGTTGTGCGTATACATCAGCCCAAGTGTAAGTTTCATTTAACTTATAATCGATTGTATCTCTCTTGAATTTCCTCAGTTTAGTTTCTTGTAGCTCCTTCCCATATTTGTCAAGTTTTAAATTGAGGCTTTCTAGGAATTGTCCCCATGGTTCAACTTCCATTCTTGTAGATAGTTCAGTTTTTAATGTGTTTATTTCCTCTTCTAAATCACGGATTGTTTTAGACAGTTCCTCAATTATCAGCAAAATCAGATCCAGGGAACATTTATTTAAAATGGAGTACCATTTTTCCATGAATTGTGGATTATTTTGAAGCCTGAACAACATAGGACGGATAGATAATCTTAAACCACGTGGGATCCGTTTCACTCGATGGTACTGTATCAGTGTAGAGGCATGTAGGCGTTGATTTAGTTCTCTTCTAGTAAGGTATTCCAATTGTCGCAATTGTTGTGTGACTGATCCGCTCTGTGCGTCAAATGATTTTGTCTCCTTTATTAAGTTGTAAATTTCATTTGCGTCTTCTGTTGTGTAAACTTTAATTGTGGCTCTGTTTTCAGTGATGTTCGCAATAGATTCAAAGGACATTTTTCCGCGGTGCAGTCCACCAAAATCGCAAAGAAGTGAAAACGTAGAAATGGGTGGTGGGCGCACTCGTTTTTAGGTGGTAGAGTAAGGTTTTAGCGATAGGCGTGCAATATTGCCTTATGCTTTCATTCTGCCACATCGTCGTAGTCCTGAAAAGTATCTTGACATCTAGGATTGGCAGTGACCCTCGAGAAATCTCCTAGAGCAACGCACTTGTGATAGCGTGAGGTGCTTATGAGCAATCTACCGATGTCATCTGGTACTGGTCTCCAGCGGCGGCACTAGCGACAGAAGTCTGAACTGCGCCACGACCGAAGATCGACTGGCCTTTAGCAGTGACTGCTGACCAAGAAGTGATTTCCTGCAGCGAGTGGTTTGTGCCGCATTGGCAGTTCTGAGAAACCGTATCGACCGGCGAAGGCGTCCGTCTGAGGCGCGCATCACTTTTCCTGTCATCAAACTAGGAAGCAACACCTTCTGCGCACCATCACCCGAGAGACGCTGATCTCCACGCTAGGTTGCCTGGCGACCGGACAACGCTGCCGAGTCTTTGACAAATCCTGGTGCGGGTAAGGTGAACGTCGTTTTCGGAGACACGCACTTCTCAGCGTGTCTACATGGCATATCGGTGATACGCACACCAGTACTTAATGAACGATTTAGCGCGCCTCAGCGTGGGTAGACAAGTGTTACGCACACCAACACTCAACCTCCCAGTGTATCCTGAGTGTCATCGGTGATACGCACACCATTATTCAGTAGAAACTCTACGCTCCTTACTGTGACAAGATATTATCTGCGACCATACCTCAACCATAATTCAATGACAGATTTGCGCCGTCCGGGGCAGTCTCTAATTCATGTTGCGTGTCAAAGTAATGATTCGGTGATACGCACACCAGCACACCTACAACTTCTTACTTGTTACAAGGACAATATAAAGGGGATACGCACTCCTAGCCTTTATGTGACACTCAACGGGGTTATGTACTGCTGTACTACTGACGTGTCTTCATAGTCATGGCTTCATAGAATTATCAGAGGAGTGTTGCCCCAACATATCCTGTAAGGTTTTCACGTCATATCAGCGTAGATCAGCCGGTGCCATTGTGTGTTCCGGTGGTCGCGGTGGTGTGCGAGCTACACCAGTATCTTATCAAAGTAGTTAGGTTCACGTCCAACTCTTCATTTTCTATCCCTCCACAATGGCGGCTGCCAGCATGTTACAACCAACGCCATTCTTGAATGAAATGGGGGAACCAACCATCCCATGGGAAGATTGGGAGAAGGTTTTTGAGTGTTACCTAGTGGCAATAGGAGGGGAAAAATTCAGCGCTTTCAGGAAACAACATATTTTGCTACATAATTTGGGTTCAAATGGTAGGAAAATCTTTGAATCGCTACCGGAGCCTGAGGGAGAGGAAGAAGATGACGATGCCTATGACACAACATTAACTAAATTGCGGAATCATTTTGGGGATAAAATAAACGTAGTCTTGGAGAGACACACATTTTTCAATCGTACACAGGGCAAGCACGAAAATGTTTCTACATACGTTGCGGTTCTCAGAGGTTTAAGCAGACTGTGCGCTTTCAATTAGCTCAATGATTCACTGATCAGAGATCAGTTGGTACGCTGTACTAACAGCAAACAAATACAAAGGAAGTTATTGCAGAAACAACCAGATCTTGTAGAAGCTATCAAAATCGCTAAATCGATCGAGCATACAGCGATCTGTATGAAAGAAATAAATTCGACAGAGTTCAATGAGCAGGTTTCAGAGATAATTAATACGGAGGAAGGAACTGAAGTGTACAAAATCAAACATGATTCGGCAAAGAAGAACGAAAGTTGGCGTGGCCAGACGGCAAACTCAGAGAATGGAAAATTCAAATGCTACCGTTGTGGAAGCAACAACCATTTGGCAAATGATTTAAGTTGCCAGGCAAGGCATGCTTGGTGCAGGAAGTGCAATAAGAAAGGGCATCTTGCAAGAGTTTGTGGGTGCTTCCCGAAGACATCGGGGGGAAGCCCAGTCACCACGACGCCGACACAAGTGAAGAAAATAGTACTACAAGTGAATGGGGTTCAAGAGCACCAGAGTTACCCAGTATGCGAGGTGACCCTCGATGGGAAAAGAGTGAAGATCTTCGCCGATTCGTGCTCGCCTTTCACACTAGTGAATTTTGCAGATTTTGAAGCCATTCTACAGAAAGGACAAGACAAGCTGGACGAAGCTGATATAGCTCCTAGCGGCTATAATAGAGATCCCATACCCATGAAGGGAATGTTTAAGTCGCTCATTTCCTTCAAAGGCAGACAAACGGTAGGTAAGGTTTATGTGGTAGAGAACGGGTCGAACCTACTGGGGTGGCAGCATCAAAGGGAGCTGGGAATCAAATTAGACCCGAACAATCCGGAGCAAGTTCTGGTGGTAAATCTTTCAGGTCAGAGGGAAAACGTTCCAAATGAGTTACCGGAAGTATTTTCAGAGACTTTAGGATTGCTCAAGAACTTCCAACACAAAATTCAATTGAAACGGAACGCCACACCAGTAGTTCATAAGACAAGACCAATTCCAAATCTGATGTGGGAACCACTGAAGAAGGAGCTAGACAGGCTACAGCAATTTAACATCATCCAGGCGGTGGCTGGTTCCGAATGGGTTGCACCGATTGTCATCGCCAAGAAGGGTCATAGTCAGGACATTCGGGTGTGTATTGACCTACGAGACCTGAATAACAACATATTAGTGGAAAGACACCCCTTACCCCGCATCCACGAGATGTTGAGCACCATGGGTGAGGCTGTATGCTTTAGTGTTCTGGATCTCTCCATGGCATACCACCAAGTGGAGTTGCATCCGGACTCCAAGAAGCTCACAGCTTTCACTACACCCATGGGCACCTTCATGTTCTGTCGCATGCCATTCGGGTTGGCCTCTGCGGCAGGGGTCTTCCAAAAGATCATGCAGCATATTTTAAAAGGGGTACCGAAAACTCTTTGTTTCCAAGACGATGTCCTGGTGTACGGCGCCAATGTGGAAGAGCATGACAATAACTTAAGACAAGTTCTGTACAGGTTCAGAGATGCAGGACTTATACTGAAGAGGGAGAAATGTCAATTTGGCGTGGAGTCGGTGGAATACTTGGGACATTGCATTTCCAAGGATGGGTTCAAACCTAAACATTGCCTAGTGGAGGCAGTAAGAGATGCATTTGCGCCCACGAACAAAGAGGAACTTAAATCATTTTTAGGGTTGGCAGAGTACATGGCAAAATATGTGAACCACTTTGCGGATATAACTTCCACCCTGAGGGATCTCACAAAACACAACACGCAATTCAAATGGGCGGAGGAACATGAAACGTCGTTCCAAAGAGTAAAGAAGGGCATACTATCAGCTCCGTTTTTGAGTAACTTCGAACACAACCATAGAACATTTCTTACAACGGACGCTAGTGGGAAAGGACTAGGAGCAACGCTCTCACAAATTATAGAGGGAAAGGAGAGAATCGTTGCATTTGCTTCAAGGTCCCTCACTAAGGCTGAAAAGACCTATTCGGTGGTGGAAAGGGAGGCATTGGCTTGTTTTTGGGGAGTGAAACACTTCAAGTTTTTTCTGTGGGGCATTCAATTTGAGTTACGCACCGATCACAAGCCCCTGGTTTTTATGTTCAACCCGAAGAATAGCTGTTGTAATACTCCCTGCATTGCTAGGTGGCTGCTGGGCTTAGAGGGTTTCTGTTTCAGGATTAGATATGTCCCGGGGGTCCAAAATTCGGCAGCTGACTTCTTATCTAGAAGCCCCATTGACAAGGAGGAGCAATTTGAGACGCTGGAGTACCCGATCTTACAGCTCAGTTTAGACACTATCACCACACAGGAATGGATCGAAAGCATGAGTGCAGACACCATCATGACACAGATCATCGACCTCACAATAAAGGGCTGGCCCAATTCCTCTGATCAAGTGAAGGTAGAGTTGAAACCATTCTGGGAGGTACGTATGGAGCTGAGCGTGGACCAGGGTGTCCTGTTCAGAAATGACAAAACAGTTCCACCAGAAACCATGAGGGACAGAATAATTGACCTTGTACATGAGGGCCACTTGGGCAGGAGCTTAACGAAGGCAAGGTTGAGGGAGAGATATTGGTTCCACAAGATGGACTCACTAGTGGAGGCTAAGGTTAAAGATTGTGTCACATGTTCCAACAGTGACAAGACTAGAACGACCAGGAAGCCACCCTTGTTCCCCGTATCAGTACCAGACAAACCATGGGAGAAGGTTGCGTTAGACATCATTGGTCCCCTCAACTTCAAAGGGGTGGGCAAACGATTTGCACTGGTGATGGTCGACTTCCACTCCCACTGGACGGTGGTCAAAATGGTCCATCAGATAACGACCATATCGGTAATTCAATTTCTGAAGGACACATTTGCTCAAGAAGGCATACCGTCCTCTATAGTAACAGATAACGGGGTCCAATTCACGTCCCATTCCATGACGGACTTTTTATGTAAACTTAACGTAACACACTTGAGAACAGCATTATACTGTCCCAGGGCTAATGGGTTGGTTGAAAGAATGAACCGCATGGTTAAAGGATGCATACAACTGGCAGTGGTTAACAGAATACCCACTGAACAAGCGTTACAAGAAATGTTGTGGGCGTACCACACCACTCCTAATTCGGTCACAGGAGTCTCTCCTTTTTCAGCTCTGAGAGGGAGGAAACCAGGTACCAAATTCTTCCCGTATTGGCTAGGAGGGGGGTCCCATGTCACAAGGGATAGGCACGGGTGCAGGGACAAGATTGATGCACATCAAAGCAGATACAAAACTCAATATGACACCAAACATGGGACCAAGGCTCCACCGTGTTAGGATGCCGAGGAGGTGCGAAGGGGAAAGCAAGTTTTCAGAACCTATACGCATCAAGGGTGTAAGTAACAACATAGCCATATTAGAGAATGACCAAAGGTGGAGCATGGAGAGGTTGGTGAAAACGCAAAGTACACACAACCAACCTGATGACCAAGCAGAGGTGCCACATAACCTTGATGTCGAGGGGTTACCGGTCACACGTAGAACATACAGGGCTCCAGGGTGGCACAAGGACTTTATTAGGTATTAATAATATATAGCCAGTTATTTTTGTTTTGTTTACATTAAGGGGTAAGATGTGTTACGATGTATTTACAAGATATACCAGGTAACGCCATGTTATCACCTGTACCTGTTTTACTATGTATATATATAAGATCGCCAAGTAACGCCATATTACATTCCGAACCACCCCACAGTATATGGTTTGTTCCTAGTCCCTGGAGGGGACATTAGAATGTTGGTGACAGTGTATTGATGGACAGAGGAGCAAGGAATAAAGGACTCTACACTTACCTTTCTGTGGAACTCATCTTTGTAACAACTGACTTAGCAAAACGAGTGATACATTGTGAAAGTGTGTGACTTGCAGGTCAGGCAACTACCAGTAATGCATATGTACATGGCCTCTGGACTTCTGAGGCAATAAAAGGGAAATTATGCGTCATGTTTTGTGATACTATTGCTTCATTATTTTATCATTTTCACGCAGTTTATCAGTGGGCAAAGATTTTACCTCATTAGTGCACTTTGTATTTAACAGTTGAATTTGCAATGGAACCAAAAGATCAGACCAAGAGTATGTGTTTTCACACAGCAGTAGGATACATACAAGAGATGTAATCTAAACATTGTTCCTGCTTTATTGTCATTGTTTATTTTGAATCCTGCGCGGTGACTATGCATTCTACGCTATCCTAGCCTTCACCTACATGGTTTTTCATTTTTACTATTAATAGAAATACAGAAAGCGAGTTAAGCATTACCTTGAATTGTGCTCAGCAGTTGATTTATTTATCTTCAATTGCAATTTTGTTCGAACCAACGAATGAACAGTTCATGTTAAATAATGTGGTCCATGTTCATTGTTTTAAAAAATAGTTGTGTGTCATTAGAGAATCTCATCAAGCAGCGTAAGTTCAACTGTTTGCATTTCTTGTTGTAAACTTTAACATTTAACATTTTTATGTCGAGAGGTGCATGCAAAGCATCAACATTTTTCCAATAGCACTGAGAGCTTTGGGTATTTAAAGTGGTAGGAAATAGAGAGAAAAGGATTGTGGTTATTGGTAAATGATTGACACAAAATATATCCAAGCTAAATTTACACCTGGATGAGTAGGCCTGCAGCAGAAGTCCATACACAGCAGAGGGTGTAACTTCACATTGTCTGCTTGAGTGTTGACACAGAAATCTTGACAAGGTGACAAAGTAAATTACAGTCTTTTGATGTGTACCAGACATTTGAAGCTAAAGTCTGAAAACTATCCACCTAATGTCAGATATTCTTCCCTCTGAGAAGACCCATGTGACTGATCCTTCTTAGGTCTGGCATTACCCAAGACCTTTTGATTTTACAAAAATTATATATATGAACAACCAGAAAGAGTCCACCCGTTCTGAAAAGAACTATCCTTCTGGTGATCTTTATAGTATTAAAGAAAACAATACGTTTTCTTTAAATAACCCTCGCCCACCACAATGTCCCTTGGTGGCATGCTTCATCATGCGGGATGGGGCGTGCTACAACCGACGGAGACATGGGAGTACTTTGTAAGGTGTTGACTATAAAGTGATTAGTGATATGGGAGTGGAAGGGTCAGACAAGTTAGTTAAAAAAATATCTGGATACGTGGAACCTAAGTTTTATTAAATCCTGTAGCTGGTATTATTAAAAAGGGGGAAGAGGAGAAACACAATCTGATGGGTGTGTGTCTCCTGGTCTACATGTTTCAAGCCTGTGCCCTAAGGCTTTTCATCAGGACCAGACTAAATGATCCCAGGTACCAATTATCTAGTAATACCCTATTGGTTTCCTTAATCAATATTAAGGTGAAACAAAATATTATCATGCATAAACAATACCTAATAGGTATATTTCCTGAATAAGATCTGGAAAGATAGGACATTATGTCATTGTGGATTTGTCAACAAATTTGCATTAAAAAAAATCACATCACCAACTTGCGGTACAAAAGTGATATATTTTTCACTTGTGCACGACTATTCCTTGCAAAAATAAGACAATACAGTACATGTAACATAAATCACACACTCTATGAGGTAGTATACTATATGGTAAAGGAGTAGCTAGGGCAGCTACTCCATACATCTGTGCAATGGTAGGTTAAATGTATGACGGGTAGTGAGCAAATTGTCGAGTTAAAATAAAACAGTGTGCTCGTGGACTGATTCAACATACATGTTTATAGCCTAATTAGGGCCACATGAGCTCAGCATGGGAGGGAAGGGGCGCTTGTAGTCACACACTAAAAGAGAAGATAAGTTTCAATGTGATAGAGAAATTGGTTAGACTTTTAAAGATATGCTCGTTCCCATTCCAAAAAAAAAAATGCTTGTTGTAAGGGGGAATCGGCTATGCTGTTCTCACAACCTCAAAGCTGCACCCTCTCCCTGCATGCTCTGCCTACCCGTGGCTCCATGGATGAATGTAAGGGCAGAGACCATCCTGTTAAATGTCAGGCGGCCTCATTTTCAGCGTCCTCTTGTTAGCGGTAACTAGAGCGCTGACCCAACAAGATGGCTGCCCATTGGTGGCACAACTTCCTGTATTCCTCATTTATCAGTTGGCCAGTTCGCGCCTGCCAGCCGGCTGGGAGCACACTAATGATTGTAAAAGGGATTGTATTTGAAAACGGACACTATTTGAAAAGAAAACATTTAATTTGAAACAAGTATTCAGCATTCTTTGTAAACAGACCAGGACGATTGTGCCTGAGTTGTATGTCAGAAGAGGTGGTTTGTCAGGACCGAGCAGGTAGTGCCATAGGTTTTGTAAAAATACTTGTGGTTTTTATGTGGTTTTATGGCAAAATTCTGTCAATAATTCGAAAAATATACATTAGGGAGGTTGTTGAAAAAAATATATAAAATGTACATACACAAAAGAGTAGTGCCCTAGGTTTTTGAAGAAAAAGGTTGTCATGTTTTCAAAAAGGTAAGACAATTGAATGAGGTTTATGGCAGAATATTGGCCATAACTGGAAAAACATCCCTTCAGAAAGGTTTTTTGAAAAGATATATAAATGATTCAAGAGAGAATTTATAACTAGGGAGGTGTAACAGGAGAAGAGAATCACCTTCAAGCTTCTCACCCACGCCCACACAGCCCTCCACAACACCAGACCTGCCTCCATGAACCACCGCCTCTCGTTCCACGCACCCCAAAGATCCCTCCGCTCAGCCTAGCTCTCTCCGACGATGGTACAACACATCAAGATGCCCAGAACAGGATGATGATCCTTCTCCTTCCTCGCGGTCAAGGCTTGGAACACCCTCCCTCTCCACCTCCGACTGACTGCAACACTCCCCAAGTTCTTGAAAAACCTCAAGACCTGGCTCTTCGACGCATCACCATTAACATCCAGGAGCTGCGTGACCCTCCTCCCCCTAAGCTCCTTGAGACACCCCCGGGTAAGTAGCTGAGCCAATTCCCTGATTGATTGATTGATTGATTCTCTAAGTGGTGTACATATAGCCCCGCTATACTGGGAGCTCATGTACTCCCCATGCTAGTCCCATGTTTTTGGAGAAAAAGGGTGTCTTCAAACTGAAAAAAATTCCTGGTTGGTGCGCACTTGCAGCACTCCATCACTATGTTTCATGGGGTTTGATACTCCCATTTGACCTCATACAATACATCTTCAATGATGTGTAGTGTTTCATCATGTGGGAGACTAGTATACAGGCTCTCCACATCCAGGCCAGCAGGAATTCGGCCTCAGGGTCAAAAGGTATGTCTTGTAGAAGTCTGAGAAAATCATTGGTGTCCTTCAGGTAGGTGTCTGTTATCTGGAATATGGGTCTTAAGAAAGCATTGGCAAATTTTGACAGTGGTTCCAGTATGGGCTCAATGCCTGATACAATCGGTCATCCTGGTGGGTGTGTAAGGTTCTTAAGGATTTTTGGGATTCTGTAAAAGTATGGTGTGACAGGAAATTTGTTTGTTAAGAATTCTCCTTCCTTTTGCGAGATCCAGTCATGGGCAAGTGCTTCTTCCACTATACTAGTGATGTGCACTTGCAGGGTTTCTGTCGGGTTTTCTGTTAGTAGCTCACAGTTCCTTTCATCCTGTAGAGTCTCATGCACTCTTGGAGGTATGCTCCTGCTGTTTGGATGACTATTGCTCCACCTTTGTCCACCGGTTTAATAACCAAGTCTCTGTTGTTGTCCAGCTCCCTTATTGCTTGTTTTTGCTCCTTTGTTGTATTGTGGTAAACACTGGTGCCTTCTGGATGCATCTCTTCTAGATCTTTCAGCACTGCCTTTTCGTAGGCCAAAATCTCTACTGGTAGGGTGGCATTAGGGGGGTGAAGGTGGACTTCAACCATAACCCTGTGTCATCTTTTTCTTCTGTGCTGGGTTCCTTGTTGGTGAAGTATGGCCTCAGTTTCATTTTCAGTATAAATTCATTCGCCTCTGTGCACAGTTTGAATTTGTCAATCCTCTCCATGGGGACAATGCCCAACCCCTTTTCCAGGATTTCCATCTGTGCAAGTGAGAGGACGTAGTCAGTTAGGTTCACCCTAGAATTGTCTGCTTGTCATGGCCTGGTTGTTCTTAGTACTGGTCATGCTCCTGGTTGCAACTCCAGTTTGTTCCCCGTCTGCTGCCCAATGGACCCTGGTGTGAGCCTAAAAAAGGATTCTGTTGGTAGTCTTGGGGAGTTGTCTTCCAATGATGGGCCTTGTGCTGTCGGGTGGCCATAGAAATAAGGTACCGGGTACATCTGGGGGCCTTGGTTAGGACCCCATCCCCTTGGCCCTCTGTAAATAATTCATCTTCCCTGGCCTCTTCTGCCTTGGTAGCTCGCTCCACTGTCTCTGCTACAGCCCGAGCTGTTTCAGCCAGCGTCCGACATGTCACCGTCAGTGTTGTAGTCCTGATGTCTGCCTGATGGGACATAATCACCTCGAATATAGGGGTATACTCGTTCATGACTGAACTTACTGGTGTCCTTCATCAATTTGGTAAATTTTCTCTGTTTCAGTATTGCTTCAAAGTCGTTCATTGCTTGGTTCAGTTTTTCTAACCTTTTCTTCAGTGAGCTGACAGACTGGTAGCCTTTCAGACGTACCTCAGTCGTCTGTAATTCAGTTTTCAGTTCCTGAGAGATGCGGTTGGCTGTTCTGATTCTTAAAATAAGCCAGTCCCATGTGCAGAGCGAAGAAATTAGTGACCAATCATTTTTGAAGGCTTTATCATGCTGGAAAATGAATGCTACATTCCTGACTATGAATACGCTATAGCAGTAAGGGAGATCTGACTGAAGGATTCCCCTCTGATAGAGGGGTAAGACAGGGCTGTATCTTGGCACCGTTCCTTTTTTTACTATATATTAACGGGCTGGGAGACCAACAATGTAAGGTGGGAAAGGACATTCCAAGATGTAACATGTGCCAAATCCCCGTTCTCCTATATGCTGATGACGCTGTTCTGATAGCCAGGACAGCAAATGACCTACAAATTCTGTTAGATTCATTTAATATTTTTATGAACGATCTAGGGCTAAAAGTAAACCGTGCGAAATCATTCATTATGAAATGTGGTCCAAAAAAAGCAAAAACGAGAATTTATTTATTGGGGGATGATGAAATTGAGAAAGTTCCACATTTTACTTATTTGGGGTGCCATTTGATGCTGATTTTAATTGGAAACATTTTTTAAATATTAGAATTATGCAATTTCAGAAATCGATCAATGCCATTTTTAGATTTGCTAAAAAGCCTGGGACATAAACCAAGTATGGACATTTATGCATTTATAAGAGTAAAAGCCTTTCTGAGGTAAGCTTTGGGCCCGGGGAGTCGGTACATGTAAATTGTAAATCACTCCAAATAATAGAGAATAGGTTTCTGAGAAGACTTCTCTCAGTGCCCCAGAGTTCCTCTGTTTCTTTTTGTCATGAGGAAGTTGGTTTGAGTTATTTGAAAGATTATATTGTGATACAACACCTGTTGCTTTGGTTAAAAACCTGGAAGAACCAAGAGGCTGCCCCCTGCAGAAAAATACTGACAGACTACATGAAGTTGGATAATAGCTCAGAAATACCTTGGCTTAGGTATGTCAAAACGTGTTTTGCCAAAATGTGTGTTACAGAAGATTACAAAAACCACGACATATTACAAACTGTATCATCTACCACTATAAAGTCACTTTTTTACCAAAGTTATGTTCGGCCTGGCCCTATCTGCAGTGCGACTGGTCAACCAGAGTGCCTTACTCAACCACAAAGAGAACCTGCCCTGTACTTGCAAATTGACTTAAACGAAAGAAGGACATTTTTGTTGCTTTCCTATTCAAGGCTCGTGGTTTGCTTCACTCCCTGTTTGTCCGTATGACAGCTGCTCACCTCAAAGCACTACGCACTTTATTCTTTTCTGTAGATTTTACACCCACAGAGGAAGCAGTTTATTTGCCCATAATTACTTGCTGCAGAGATTATGAATTACAAACTGGCAATGGAGTTTTTACTCTCCCTAGAAACAGTTGAGCCCTCACATTGTATTTTAAATGATCTTTTTACTGTTTTTAAAATTCGCAGTAGATACTGATCATTTAAAAAATTTGTAAATGTTGTGTATGTGGACATGCTGTTTTTTAAACACAAATATGTGTGTACAATCTTTTATGGCTCTTCTATAGTCGAAATAAAGTATACTTGACTGACTATGAGACGTTGTGGGGCTGCATTTGCCCTCAGATATTCCGTCATCATTAGTCCATGTTGAGCTGTTTTTATCTGGGTTCTTTTTAATGCAGCCAATTCATCCCAATCCGTGTTGTACAGGTTAGATTCAGGGTTATTCAGGCCCTCAAAGGGGGAGATTGTGCCCAGGATTTGTTTGACTTCTTTGTTCGAAAAGGTGAGGCCTGTGATCTCTGTCATAGTGGTAGAGTGTGCGATCTTTTTTATTTTTTTTAAAGGGAAAGAAATTCCTAGGGGAGGGCTACCTCTTACTATGAGATGTATTACTCCCACTGCTGTGCGCTGTCTTTATTATGAAACAAACAAAAAGGGGGGCGAGAGAGGTCAGGTTCGCTGTGGACACGGCCTTGTTTCATACATGAACAACCAGGAAGAGTCCACCCGTACTGAAAAAAACTATCTTTTCAGTGATCTTTATAGTATTAAATAAAACAATGAGTTTTCTTAAAATAACCTTTGCCAACCAAAATGTCCCTTGGAGGCATGCTTCACCATCGGGTTCTTCCCGCCCCGCTGTGGGAATGGCGTGCTACGACCGATGGAGATGTGGGAGCACTTTGTATGGTGTTGACTATAAAGTTATAAAGGATATGGGAGTGGAAGGGTCAGACAAGTGAGTTAAAAAAATACCTGGCTATGTGGAACCTAAGTTTTTATTAAACCCTGTCGCTGGTATTATTAAAAAGGGGGAAGAGGAGAAACACACTGTGATGGGTGTGTGTCACCTGGTCTACATGTTTCAAGCCTATCCCCTAAGGCTTTTCATCAGGACCAGAGATAGTGGGACTATATGTACATCACTTAGAGAAACACAAGATCCTCAGTCCTGTCAACCCTTTCATATCTCACATCCGGTTGTGGAAATGCTATATTGATGAAATCCTGATCATAAGGAATGGCCAGAAAGAGACAGCACACCCGAGGAACTAGTATTCCTGGACCTATACATTATCTCCCAAGGGGATGAACTAAAGACAACAGCACACAGTAAACCAACCTCAAAGAATTGCTTACTGGTTTATGACAGTTTCCACCCTAGACATCTAAGGGACAGCATCCATGTTGCCCAATTTTTTAGATTAAGGAGGAACTGCTCAGATATTAAAGACTTCAAACAACAAGCTGAGGATTTATGTCACAAACTGGCGAAAAGGAATTACCCTACCTGTGTCATTGACAAGGCAATAAAACGAACCAGAAATAACAACAGGGAGGCCCTCCTGGAGAAGCAAACACCGAAGCCAAAAGAGGAAAGACCTATTTGCATAATCACTTACAGTACAGCTTCAAACCAGGTGAGCAAAATAATCAGTACACACTGGCGAATCCTGAACTGCGGAACCCTGAAATTGCCGAAACCAATGTTCTCTCACAGAAGGGGTAGGAGTATAAGGGACATGATAATCCACACCACACCGCTCAAGGTTAAGGACGGGGGAACATCACCAGGATTTCTCTCTCCTCTTAGGGGTCACCACCCATGGGGAAACTGCAGTGTGTGCCATTTGACCACCAAGATCAAGACACTATCATCAGCCAGTTTTTTTCTACTTAAGAGGACCAAGAAAATATTACCTCTGATCTCAGTAGACAGCAGAAAAATAGTGATTACCTCTCTAGTCATGGCTAAACTAGACTACTGCAATGGGCTTTATTTCGGAATGCTCGTGAAGCAGATCCATAGATTGCAGATGATCCAGAATGCAGAGGCAAGGCGCCTGCTGGGGATCCCTAAGTTTCAATCAATAGGCAAGCACCTTTGGATACTGCATTGGCTTCCAGTCAAGAGCCGCATTAAGTTTAAGGCCTTATGTGTTACATACAAGTTACTTCACGGCACCGGGCCCAAGATTTTTGAGGCGGTCATTAAACTGGTACTCCCTAAACAGATGTCTTAGGTCTGAAGGGGCAAAACTGATGCTCTCTCGGAGATTCTGTAAGGCTAACTGGGGTGGTAGAAGCTTTACTGTGGGTGCTACGAAACTTTGGAACACCCTCCCCTTTTCCATCAGAAATCTTACATCTTTAACATCCTTTCGTAAAGCCCTAAAGACCTGGCTATTTAATGAATAGTGCACCTGCCTGCTTCCGGACTGTTAGCGCCAAGACACCATTTGGTATTCGTGCGCTGTATAAATCTCAGTAACATAACATTAACACCATTTGGGATCAGAGAAGGTTCACGAACTGCACTTCAAAATGTGTAATTTACATGATTACTTGTCCATGTGGGCTCCACCACATTGGAATGACAAAACGCATGGTCAGAACACACATTTGTGAACATCGCAGCAATCTAAATGTGACCGAGCGACAACAAAAATGTCCGCAGATTACATAGAGAAACGACACACGGCACAGGACCTCCGGTGGACGATCATAGAACAGGTCTCCAACGAATCCCAACTATTTGAAAAAGAACAGCGCAGGGTTTTCCGTCTGAGTGCACATAGAAAAGAACTGAACGATGGCATACTGTGGAGCCATTTTGCTTCATCCTACGAATATGCTTTAGCAAGCTGAAGAGAGGAAACATCCATATGGGGTGTTGGACTCTGTTCTCAAGTGACTATCAGCCACTCCTTAATAAACTAACATAGAGTAGGAATAGGTCCTTCTAATATGTGGGCATCAAAAAAGTGGGGTCGCCATCAGCACCACTTAGCAGAGCATCTTTTTCTTTTTCAATCTGAAGGAAAACTTTCGAACAAGGTAGTAAAAAGCTTGTTACACCTCCCTAGTTATAAATTCTCTCTCGAATTATTTGGGACCTGTTTCCCTTGTTTGTATATATATTCTTTTCAAAAAACCTTTCAGAAGGGATGCTTTTCCAATTATGGCCAGAATTCTGCCAGAAACCTCATTCAATTGTCTTACCTTTTTGAAAAAATGGCAACCTTTCTTAAAAAACCAGGGCACTACTCTTTTGTGTATATAGATTTTATATATTTTTTTCAAGAATCTTCCTAATGTATATTTTTCCAAATATGGCCAGAATTCTGCCATAAACCTCATTCATACATGCCTTACATCTTAAAAAACGCAATTTTTTAACAAAAGCTATGGCATTACCTGCCCTGTCCTGACAAAACCACCTCTTCTGATATACAACTCAGGCACGATCGTCCTGGTCTGTTTACGAAAAAACCCACCTTTTTTCAGATTGCTGAATGATTGTTTTTTATTTAATTTTTTCTTTTCAAATGGTGCCCGTTTTCAAATACAATCCCTTTTACAACCATTAGTGTGCTCCCAGCAGGTGCGAACCGGCCAAGTGATAAACGAGGAATCCAAGAAGTTGTGTCACCAATTAGGAGGAAGGCGAGCATGAGACCGCCTGATATTTAACAGGACGGTCTCCGCTCTCACATTCATCCAGGGTGCCACGGGTAGGCAGAGTATGCAGGGCGAGGGTGCAGCTTTGAGGACTTGAGCATGGCATAGCCGATCCCCTTGACAGCGAGCATTTTCTTTTGGAATGGGAAAGAGCATATCTTTAAAAGTCTACCCAGTTACTCTATCACTTTGAAATTTTTCTTCTCTTTCAGTGTGTGACTACAAGCTCCACGTCCCTCCTATGATGAGCTCATGGGGCCCTAATTAGGATATAACCATGTATGTTGAATCAGTACTTAAGGTCCTTTTTCCATGAGAACACTGTTTTATTTTAACTCGACAATTTGCTCATTAACAGTCATACATTTAACCGACCATTGGACAGATTTATGGAGTAGCTACCCTAGCTTCTCCTTTACCATATAGCTAACTATCTCATAGAGTGTGTGATTTATGTTACATGTACTGTATTGTACAATCAGCAATGACAAATCAACAATGCAATAATGCCCTACCTTTCCAGATCTTATTCAAGAAATATACCTACTAGGTATTGTATATGTATGATAATATTTCGTTTCACTTTAATATTGATTAAGGAAACCAATAGGGAATTACTATAGGAGTGGTACCTGGGATCATTTAGTCTGGTCCTGATGAAAAGCCTTAGGGGATAGGCTTGAAACATGTAGACCAGGAGACACACACCCATCACAGTGTGTTTCTCCTCTTCCCCCTTTTTAATAATACAAGCTAAAGAATGTAATAAAACTTAGGTTCCACGTAGCCAGGTATTTTTTAACTCACTTGTCTGACCCTTCCACTCTCAAATCACTAATCACTTTATAGTCAACACCCTACAAAGTGCTCCCATGTTTTCGTCGGTCGTAGCATGCCCCGTCCCTCAGCAGGGCGGGAAGAACCCGATGATGAAGCATGCCACCAAGGGACACTTTGGTGGGTGAGGGTTATTTTAAGAAAACTCATTAATACTATAAAGATCACTGGAAGGATAGTTATTTTCCGTACGTGTGGACTCTTTCTGGTTGTTCATGTATGAAAGAAGACTGAGTCCACCGCAAACTGACCTCTCTCTCCCCCTTTTTGTTTGTTTCGTAAAATTATATATATGTGCAACATTCTTGCAGATACATTTTTCAGCCAGTGTGCTTTGTCCATTGATCCTTTGTAGTGATTCTTATTCTGCCCACTGCAGCACACAGCGCGGTACAACTGGACAGCTCATCCCCACTCAAATTAGTTCCTTTCAGTGTTGGAGAATACAGTGGCAACATGTGATTTTTGTGACCAAAATATATTTTTGCTTTCAGCAACGTATTTCTGGGATTATGTGAGAGTGAGGTTTTCAATTGCTTACAATCTATCATTTATATAGAACTGGATTTTTTACTATCATTTAGGATGTAGTAGTTCCAATTGTTGCTCTTGATTGTATATAGAGGCATTGACAGGGGCATTCTCCACAGATTGTTCCACAAACGCCGAATGTGACATATTTCAGGCTATCAATTTACAATACTTCTACATATAACTAATTAATCTAGTCAGTGGTCATCCAGCAAATCTAGCTTGGATTGGGATTTTTTGGGATCCTCTTTGAACAACCCAATATTGGACACTTTACAACACCATGCAAGGACAGATTATTACTTTCCAAATCCTTCTTTACCTCTCACTCCCTGCTACTCCTGTTTATCATTCTCTTCAAACCGATACAAAACAAATGCATCTGTATGAGTTTTGAGGAACTTATTACTTAAGGAAGGAGGGGCAGTGTTTTAGCATTCCTTTCCAGATATGTCGTCTCTGAGGTGCTTTGCTCTACACAGCCGATGCCTGCTTGTGCCTTTACTACAGCAGGGCTGTGCTGCAATTAAATACATTATGAGACTCCACCTTACATAAACACCAAGATTTTCCTAGCTTGTGGTAAGCCTGTGGTAAGGTATGTGTATAGCAGTTTGGAAAGATTCCCAGCCTCACTCCTGCATCATAGGAAATCATATGAACACGTACTTGCATACCCTTAATAAAACGCACATTTGCCCTACCCACAAAGATCGAATTTCAAATCATACACATTTTCGCACATTTGCCCTACGCACAAAGATCGAATTTCAAATCATACACACTCTTTTTCGCACCATGTTTCATTTCTGCACTTCTTTCATATCTCAGTGGCGCATACTCTTGTGGGAAAACAAACAATCTACAGTCCCGAAATTTGATTTTGTAGTGGTATTAAGGACCTACTTTTTAAAGACCAATGTCTCAATCAAAAGAGAGACAAGGGCATTTTAAAAGTTCCATTTTACACACACTTAACAGTAATATCAGACTGCATGACCCATTGTGTAGCAATTGTATAGATATCCAATCCCTAGCGGCACAGCACCCAGGAAAATGTGCTGCATATTTAAACACTTATAAGGCCCAAAAGGCGAGACCTATTGTCTATGCCAATGCTTGTTCTTTCACCTTTCTAAAATGGATTTTTGGTTTCAAACATAAAATAATGGTCCTTATTTGAAAGGAGTCTAGTGAAGTGAGAGCCCTAATGGTTTAGTGTAGGACTCTCACTCTGACAAACTCTAAATGATGCCCCTTATTTCTTTAGAATATTCACTTGCTATAGGTGCTCAGAGTACTGGCCTCCTACAAACACCTATCCTCACTTAATGCCACTAGTTCAATGCTCCCGGAGACTGCATACAGCACTCCTCCTGACTGCTTGAGAATACACCTTTTACTCCGTCACTGCAAAGCTGAGATGATAAGAAGGTATCACTGCACAGGGGCATAGCACTGACCTTGTAAGGCACAGAATGACAGTCACAGATGCTCAACACCTGTTCTGTGTGCTCAAGACTCCACAAGGGGCCGTTCTTTTCCCAATGAACACACCATGTATTAGCAGACTTAATTGCCTGATTTACAGGGGTCATGCTTTAATAAACCTCATGTGAAATGTCTTTTTGCCCTAAAATATATTGGCTAGTGAGTGTCTGCACAGACTATAAAGTGCATAATTCACGGCTTTAAAAATCTTCAAATTCTAATTCCTGTGTTTTTTATGCATGGTTGAAATATAGGGCAGATGACAGCAGTTCAGCTATGGGAGCTGTGTGCGTTTGTTCTGAATAGTAATCTGGTAATGATACTTACATGTGGGACTGCTATGAATAAATGCTGTGATGCCTGAGTTAGCACTTACTAATTCGAATATATGTATTTAAGTTATAACAATAATGTAAAATGTAAGCAGGTTTCGTATAAGTGCTCCAGAGACCTGAGCGGGATCAAAATATGAATAAAACATCCTGTTTAGGATCAATCACAGCTGCAAAGACAACAAAGTAACCACACATATCATAATCACCAAAAGAAGCAGGAAAAATGTCATGCATTGTGGTATTGAAGATTTTACATAGGTCTTCATTACGAGAGGTTGGATATCAGTGGTGAAAATGAACACACCTATAAAATCCAACTCCATGGATATTGAACTTTACCAGGTGCAAAAATTACAGCTTATTGGCCCTTTTTACAGAGTTAAAATACAGCATATTTGATCTGCCCAAATGTAATTCCGAGGCTCAGACTTCATCGCACCCAGTAATTGAGTGTGATAAAGCTTGCATTAATATGGGTTTGTTCGGGTTTCAGGCCCCTTGTAACGAGGGCCATGGACAGCACAGTCTTTGAGATTATGGGACAACAAACCCCCAAACGGTTACTCATGATTACACTTACAAAGAGACTATCTTAGCATTTTCACCAGTTCTAGGTATTCCCACACCATCTTCATAACTTCTGTGGCAAAACACCAACATCCGCGTGCAAATCTGCAAACAAATCGCAGCCTCATATCTTGGACTAGGTCATAATGCAGCCCAGAGCATAAAGCCTTCGAAGACATATATACAATCGCACAAGTGTCCTATACAATCTCAGGTAAGAACATACAATTATTGTAAAAATAAATCATCTCATCAACCTCCTCTATACTTGACCAGGCATACCTACAACAGACATAAGCACACAATGGGCCTGATTCACAAAGCCATTTGCATATGTAAATCTGATTTACATGTACAAATCCCTCCATTTATGAATGCAAGTTTTTCCAGAAAAGGTGACCTTGTACATATAAATATCTTTACTCATCCGCAATAATGCCCCAGAATGGGATAATTTTGCCATTGAACACATGCTACTCAAGAGCTGGGGAGCAGACTTTCAATGGTGGGGCCCTCCTGGCATTCTCAAACTCTTCTCTGACCTGACCTGATGCCAACATGGAAATGGTCAGCGACCTACTCTTGGAAATCCTTTGCCGTGCTTACTCATTAAGGCAATGGCATTTCCCCTGTGTAATAATACAACATGAAGACTTTTGCATGCAGAAATTGCTCTATTCTGTTGCAAATAGGAACTCACATAGGTTTTTCTGAAGTATGACAGGAATCCTTTGCTTGTTGCAACTTTCCAGGAGTACGTTTGGAAAACTTTGTGTATTCCTGAAAGTTGTGTAAATCTGTACATATGAGAGGCCATATGCCTGCAAGTACAGATTTGCTACTGAGTTCCATATGTTGCACTGGAATAAAGACTTCCCTGATCTCTGTGTGTGCATTGTCTGCTGCTGTGTTCCAGGTGAACTTTTGCTGTCATGTTGATAATGTCATGCATGTTCGCTGTCTAATTCTAATACCCGCTCCTTGATGCAAATGCAGCAATATGAGAATGGGCATGTATGAACAGAGGATCAACCAGCAGCGGCCCGTACAGGTAAGAGCAGTAGGGCAGTGGGGCCGGGTCAGGGGAGATTTTGACAGACGAGGGAAAATTAATAATTTAATTAATTTTCCCTCGTGGTCATCTGTGGAATCTCCCCAACCTGGCCCCACATTCTTACCTGCATGGGCCGCACCTGAGATCAACTATACATTTACCTGACTTCCCAAGATGGCCAATTGTACAAGCCACAACCCTAAGACCCCTTGGTTGTTTGTCATCTATATTATTCTCATATGTAGTGAGTACCACCAGTCTCATTTGAATTAGCATGGTATGGTGTCATGCTCACCTTGATGCTTGTATTATATGCAGCTGCACAACTGCAAGCCCTGCCATCCCTACTGGATTGCTGAGATGACAGAGAATGATATTAATTTGAAAAGTCGCCTGTCGCTCGCCTCTCACTAGCGAAGTGTTTGGGAATACACAGTAGGTGTTCCCCTCGAAGAATGCATGGATATTGCCAGTTGTGGCAGATTTGTGGACTGACCCATATAATATTGTGTGTGTATACTTGCATAAATTTGTGTGGGAAGAGGACGTGGCATAAAAGCCAGAGATGTCATCTGTGGAAATGGGGAACCAGCTTAGAGTCTCGGCATTGGCTCAATATCCTGTGATTCTGGGCAAATCACTTAAATTCCCCGTGCCTAAATAGAACAACAATTTGCAACGCAATAGGTCTAGCATTTGCGAGAGTTTAAGGTATTGGCATTGTAAATGACAATGCCTTTTATATATCTGTTTTGATAATTAACACATACATAAAAGGCATTGTCATTTAAAATGCCAATAGCTGAAACTCTTGTAAATGCAAGACCTATTATATTTCAAAGAAGAGGCTGCCATTGTCCCAGGCTGCTTGGAAAGTGAAAGCATGCATGGCACTTTGAATGTTGCAGGAAAGCATGTTGTGCCTGCAGTAGGAGAAACACATTAAAGTATATAGTGCTTGCAGAGTAAATAAGACATACTGTGTGAGAAGAGAAGTAAAATGGTCAGTCCTCATAGGAGGTTACAAATGAAGACAAGGCGGTAGTAAGAAGAGACTAATAAGCCTTTCAACTAATCAAAAGCCAGCATTTACAAAGGACAATGACACAAGCCAATAGGGAATATGGGCGGAGCTTCAAGTCCATACTCCAATACAGAATGTCTCGCAGAGCAGCGCATACGCTGCCCAGGTTTGACCTAAAAAAATGAATGTGTCCTTGTGTACTGTAACTGGTGCTCAGGTAAAGGGCTCCAATACCTTCGGGCCGAGATCGCACTATATAAAACTGCAACAAAAATTAGAAAGCTACAGTTGTAGATCACTTTCCTAGAACAGGAACTTTGTTAACCAGACTCCTAATGGTGCAGAAGGGCAATGTTCATTATCACTCATAGACTGGAGGACACATTGTGTGCTTTGCTGGAACACGAGTAGGTGACTGCTGTTCAATGTGGTCTGGGTAGCAGTTAGTATGGTGTCTTTAGCCTCTATTTTGATTTCTGTTTTCAGTGTTTTTAATGTCATGTAAGCCTCTTGGGATCTTCACCCTTTCTGGAGATTTGCTTCATCGTGGCTCTGTCAGTAAAGTTAGGTAGCGTGAACTAGTAAGCTAGATTTTGTTTTGTTCTTCATAAAGATTTTGTTTTGGTGACAACCAATGAATCAACACCTTGCAACTGGTGATGTTATTGTTGCTTTGCAAACTGAACAGAGTGTGACCGGATTATTTGGTTTCTAACTTCTGAAAACCTTTGCTTCGAAAATATTCAACTGGTAGATCATGGAATTCTGCAAGGTTCACCCCTGTAACATTTAACATTTATTGGAATGCTCTACCTGACCTATTAACTTTGCAGGGGACAGCTTTTGACATATATGCAGATGATACCCAATTGCACCTGCAAGAGCTGCTTCTGGTGTCAAATGCCAGGAACAGATTGACCGGTGGTGGCCAGCGCATGTAAGAGCGGTGGGTGGTGCGGGGTAGGGGGGGTAGTCGAAAGATGAGGATATAGGTAAAATTAAATAAATTATTTAATAAAACCACTTACCTTGCCCTCGCTGCATCGCCAACTCAGCAATGCAGTGAGTGCAAGGGAAGTTGTTTTACTAATTTATTTATTAAGTTTTACCTATCCCATAGTCGGTCTACTTCCCCCCCACTCCGCCCAACTGCTCTTAACTTTGCCGACCGCCGCTGACATTTGCCTAAAATTCTGCATATTACAATGGCTCCCAATCACAGATCGGGTCAAGTATCGAGTCATGGTTATGATGCACACAACTATTCATCCACTTGGCCCCAGTTATGGGCTTCTACGTACTAAAACACTATGTGCCTAGTAGGTGTTTATGGTTTTGTGATCAAACACCACTATTTCTCTCCAACTTTAAGAAGTCAACATTAGTAGGCAGTCAGCTTCAGGTAAATGCGGTGAGATGGCGGGACAACCTTTAACTGGAGCATCGAAATCATTTGTGTCTGGAAATCTAAAAACTCTTCTGTTCTAGTGAGGCATGAACTCGGTAATTTGTGCCAGTGCCTGTATGCCCCTGATTTAAGCACCTTTCAAATTGCCTGTTGCGTGACTTTTCTCTGCATCTTCACAACTAGCGCACAGGTACTTATTCCCCCACTTTTCGATTCATTCACAAGCTTCTTGTCCACTGTATAAACACCTAGTAATTCTAGTTATCTTTTCATTACAGTTCCAAAGTATCCCAAATGGAAGTCAGGATGTTTTTTTTTAACTCAAGCAGACATTACTATTGTAGTATTGTGCTCCTATGCAGAGAGCTAGACACTGCTGGCGATGGAGGTATGTAGCATGGGCAGCTACCATCCCAATGTTCATTTGATGACAAGGCTGACAACTGGTGGCAGGTGACTGTAGTTAAGAGGATCAGCCTCTATTGCCTGCACAATGCAAACTGTGCAAACTCAATTATTCATCTAGATGTACTTATAAATAGGTATATTTGCATACAACATAAACATACATCACATGTTTGTGCTTTCTGGGGGGTTCATCAACTCCAATTCTATGTACATATACTATTGTCTTATGTAAGGAATTTATTAGCAAATATTTCAACTCAGATCGTTATTATTTGTCACGACTGTAATACTTGGATTAAAACTGCTTCTGATATCCACGGCATCTATAACATCAACTACGAAGTTTAATTTTAAGTGACGTACGCCAATTATATCATCCATAATTAAAAAATGGCATTACCAAAGCAATGAACTAATGCATTTGCATTTTTTAATTAAGAAACTATTTAAATGAACCCCAATTGAGCCTCATCAACAGTCTTTTAATCTCTGACATTATTTTGTTACTGTGATTGCATTTCAATTATTTTCTTTTGGAAAAAGTCACTTTTATTTTTGATGACGATGCTGCTAAAAGAAAGAACATTCAATAGAGCATACCGAGCAAAGGTGAGATAAGGCTAAGTACAAAGAACACATATGCCCCTGCAATGATTAAAGTGCAGGGTCAGAGGAGGGCACCACTAGCAGATTCCTAAATTACTCTATGTACATTAATACTCAAAATCAGGTTAGCACAGTGAGGCACAACGGAGTGGAGTAAAAGCAATACCGTACATTAGATGGTGCTTAAACATACCAAATAATGACTTTTATTAGTTTGTTTTTATACAAATCATTACGTACACTCATTACATCCTCTGGTCTTTGGTGTCTATTTATTCCAATGGCCAGCTGCAGTATAAGTATTAAGATATTTTAAAATGTATAGTGTCCTATTCACAAAGGAAGATCCAATCATAACAATAAGTATATTGCTGAATTTACTTGTTTGTAGCATTTTAGAAACCCACTAGGGTTTCCTGGTAGGCGTACATCTATTTACATATGTGAAGACCCACAAATGTGGAGTTCTCTACATCCAAAAATCCCAATCAAGGGGTTCGAAGGCGTGGATAGCTTTGGAAACCTATGAATGCTCACAAACATGTACATTCTTGTGTATTCACAAACTCTTCTCATTTCCCTTCCCAACATGGAATTGGTAATTTTTTGCTCCAGCTAAAAGTTAGTGTAAATCCTTTCTAGGATAGGAAGGGCAACCAATCACATCCAGATTGGTTGGGGTGTAAGAGAAAGGGTTTCCCCATGGGATAAAATATTTTCCCCATTGAGAGAAAAATATGCATCTATACTGAGATCCTTGTCCCCGTGTGTAGAGTTTTCCGTTATGAAGTACTTCATACACCGGTAATATGATCCCACTCAGAATGCCGCGTAACCTTCAGAGAAGTATAGCTGGAAATATGTGCCTAGTTCATCTTTCCATGTGTACTTATGTGAATATTTGTGAATTCCAGATAGTCAGAAAATTATGTTCATGTGAAGATCTCTGCTTATAATTTGCAGCTATTTCTGCCAAGGGCAAGGGTGAGTGAACTTTGAGACTGTATACAAACTACTTTTTTTTTTTTATTTCAAAGTATTTTATCAATTTTTTTATAAACAAGTACATTAGCATTTCTGTTACGAGGTTCTAGCCACACATAGTTTGTGTTGCAGTAGTTACAGGTACTTTGGTATACATGTTTAGCTAATCCCCTCTACATTGACTTGCTGTGACATTAGGCAAAAGAAGATAGAAAGAGAGAGAATAGGAAAGAAAGGGTAGAGATAGGATACAAGAAGGGTTCTATAGCAGTGAGCCTAGTCTGGGTTTGTAGCCCTGTGTCAAAACCGACACCCCCCTAGGGAGCCAGAGTGGCTTCACGGGGGTTTGTGATAGTACCGGGGAGATTTTATTACGTGATACTGTATAATTGACGGGTTGGCAGGTGATAGTTTGGCTTTGGTTAGGGCTGTTTTGATTTTCAGGAAGTTGTAGAACTCAATGTCCGGTAGGTTATGTCTAGCTTTCAGTATGGCAAACGTGATGGGGTGGCCCTCTTCCTCTAGTTGGGCTGGGTAGGAGATGCCTTTCTCAATCCATGTGTCAAGGGCTAGGCATTTTCCCTTGTATTTGATCTTGCTGTTGGCCCAAAGAGACTCCAGTTTCGAGTCCTTTACACTGCTCTCCATTTTCTTGTCTATTCTTAGTAGGGCAACTTTTGTGTTTTTGAAGATGGGGCTGGAGGCGTGAGTGTGTTTGTTAGCTGTTAGCAGCACCAATGGGTTGAGATTGTTTAGTATGGCTCTCTCGACCAGCAGCCTTACCGGCGTGTATCCGTGAGGGGGTGACATCTAGCAGGCCCCTTTAGCCTGGTTCCTGTTTGAGTTTTAGTGAGGGACTTTCAGAGTTTTCTGAATCAGAAATTGTGCTTAAATTCTTGTAATGTGCCAGTTTTGTATGCTTTTGTAATCTGATTACTTACATATTCTGTATGCCCTGCATTCGGTCATTTAAAGTATACAAGGTGTCAGTTTACAGACTCCTAGCGAGCCATAATTCAAGAATTGATTTTGTGTTTTTACATGGAAATTGTACACTTCTAATTCACAGAGCAGCACGCTCAGAGCATGCAGCAGGTTTGGTACCAAGGGAAATAAGGTAGAGAAACAAAAAAAGGGACAACCGCTGAAAAGAGTAAGTCAATACACAAGACTTCATCCTAGAAGAATATGTAGAAACGATAAATAATTTAAAAGGAGCTAAACAAGGATTGTGATTCTAAAAGCGGTTTGGGAGGATAGAAAAATGTAATTGAGGTGAAAATGATATATTGAGTCCCTGTTTTAATACATAGCCTACCTGCAGCGAAGGACAACCTAATGCCTTTGTTAATTTTTTTTGCGATATTTTTCAGAAGCACGGTTGCTTTTGCAGGATGGCTGAAATTAAAATAAAGTGCTGTGATGAGGTGAATGCTGGCTGCGTCATAGCTCTTTTTTTTTTTTAAACTTTCAGCCTTGCTGTGCTGCACTACAACATTGCAAAAAACGTTGACAAAGCCAATAGATCTGGCATAGGTGAGAGCAATTGGCATTGCCAATGCTTGTTTAGTTAGTACAATTCTACTGAATTACTCATTAATACCTGTGAGAAAAATAATTAACTCAATATAAAGCAGCAAAGTTTCTGTTACAGTGTGCTTTGAACATATGATTTCAAATGTTATTATATTTCCTCAGAAGTGAACTTAAACGTCAATGTAGTCTTTAATCGTTAGGAAAGTGGAGTATTAAGCAGTGCAGCTGTTTAGGCGTCACTATGCAATACTCTCACAATACCCCAAAATAGGTTCTTTGGATTCACACTAATATATGAAGTGTAAGCTTTGAAGCTCACCACTTTGTTTTGCCACTTCACTGTCAGGGAAGGAGGTGTCACCTCCTTTCCCGGGCAGGCCTTTGTATCTGACTCCTGGAAGTGTTTACACCTCCTGGCAGGGGGTCAAATTCTTGTCTTGGCTGCAGCAGCTGTATGCTGTCAGCCAGGGCACAGGAAATGCTAGGGCAAGCAGGTGGGAAACCTCTAAGGTAGCCACCTGGATGCATGTCACATTAAATCCAGATTTAGAATAAGATCGGGTTAGAAGAGACAAGCTTTTTGATACCAAACATGACATATTTCAGGGGTACTAAAATGGAACTGGGGACCTTGGCTGCCCGGATGCCAGCCCATGTTAGCGTATGGCCCCCTGAGGACTAATAGTAGCCCATAATGGAAGGAAGCTACTATAGGGATATATACGCATGCACTTATAAGACCAGACCTTTAATATAATGTACCCTACGTTCTGGGCTCAGGAAGCCTACTTTAGGGGTGACTGACATATATTAAAAATAGTGCTGTGACCTTGCCACTCATAGTGAGGGCAAAGTCGAGTTGGAGCAGTTTGCACTGCTCCTGCAGTCTGCAATGCCAGGCTTGCTGTCATCTGTTTACTTAGGTCACTCGGGGTGGCACAATCAGTGCTTCAGGCCCTGGCGACCCGTTCAACTCCGATGCCCTGGGTACCACTGGTACTACTAACAAGGGACTTATAAGGTGGTTAAAGTCCTTGCGAATTGGGGTTACCAATTCACATACATCCTTTTTAGGGAGAGAGCACCGGCATTAGGGCCTTGTTAGAAGGTTCCAGGGCACTTTCAGATTAAAAAATCATCAGCATTGGCGTCAAATTGGGGGGAGAAGTAGGGGAGCTGCAAAAAGCCTGTTTTCTTATAATTAGACACTCCCTGCCTGTAAGAAATGGGGTTACTGGTTGAGGGGGGTAAAATCCTAGTGAAGCAGCAACCACAATCCTTGTCTGAGTGAAGTCCCAAGCAAACCCCAAATTAACCTGTGCTCAACCTTTTGGTAGCTTGGCACAGAGCAGTCAAGCTTAACTTAGAGGCAATGTATAAAGTATTTGTGCAACACTTCTAAGACTATTAACGTGAAAATTACACAGAAGAAGAATCCCACACCAAATTAGAAAAATAGAGTACATTTTAACAAATAAAACAAGAACAGAACAACAAAAAACCAAATAGTAGAACCGGAGCTATGCACTTTTAAGGGTTTCATTGAAATTAGTGCCAAAACGCACAAAGTGCCAACTGTGGATATCTGGTTGAGCTGGGCCAGGACAAAGTCACAAGACTAGGCCAACCACGATGGAGCACATAATGGCTACAGGGACCTAGTTAGTTCTGCTAAACAAGAGTACCTTAAATCCTAGTTGCGCAGCGTAGGGAGGTCCAACAATGAGGATGGGTTGCACAGCCAAGGCGCCACGAGGTCCAAGTCAGCGATGCATCACACAGTGTTAGTTCTAGGGAGCTTCACAGCTGCGATACAATGTCCTGCATCATCATCAAGGGTGCCGCTGATGAGGAGGCTTGGAATGCAAAGCCCTGCTTCAAGGATGTATCACCCCCCCCCCCCCTCCCCGGCCGGTACCGAAGAAGCTGCAGGGCTTGCAATGCAAAATCTTGCCTCACTGTTGAGGATGGCATTGACAAGGCACTTGCAATGCGAGGGCTTGTGCCAGGGATGCAATGTGCAGTGCCTGTTCCGAGGAGGCTGTGGGATGCGGCGGCGATGTGATGCCCTTGCAATGGGGAAGTCCACGCAGCAGAGGTGATGCGTCAGTTCTGCTGGGTCCACGGATGGGCTGGCAAAACACCTTCAGGCCCACTTCCAAGGGTCAAGGGCTGGGGTGGCGGCACTTGGTGGGGTAGTGCTCACAATTTCTAGAGTCCAGGTATTGGTTATAAGAGACTAGCCCTTGGAGTCACTCTAGTGGTCCTGGGTACAGGTTATATGTCTGGTCCTTCTCACACAGGCAAGAGAGCAGCAGGGCAGCAAAGCAGGGCAGAGGTCCTTCAGGTCAGCAGTGCAGCAGAGTGGCAGTCCTTTCAGCAGCAGAGCAGTCCTTATTCTTGGCAGAGTCATTCAGAGGGCCAGAAGTCAATCAATCAAACAGGATTTTAGAGCATGGCTATTCACCGGCGAGGGTATCCAGGCGCTGAAATCCAAGCTGCTCGGGCCTCAGTTAAATAGCCAGATCTTGAGTCCTCTTCTGATCTCCTGGAGGGGGGTGAAGTCCAGAGATGGAGGCTCTTCAAGAACATTGCAGTGAGCTAGGAGAAGGAGCGTCCTCCACTCTTGCTTCTACGGATGTGGGAGGTGTGAGCGAGGGAGAGGGAGGCAGAATGCAAGAGTCTGGAGGGTTGATGGAAGCTCAAGCTGTGGTTGAAATATACTGGTCCTCGTTTGTTACACCACAGAGAAAAGGCAGTGGACCATTGATTGCTGCACCTATCCTGTGTTCCAGGAAAGTAATTGTCACCAATTCAATTCCTATCTGCTTCCACTCACAGCAAGCACCTGCTGCCTAGGTGCAACCCTTGAATCAAGGGTAGAACAGGCATACAAAATAGAGATGCACCACATTAATATTATCATATGAACAAAAAGTCCCATTAAATTTATAGAATATGCTCAATTCTTCACGTTCTTTTCTTTAAAATGTCAGAGGTATACAGCGAAGACAGCCAATGGATTTAGTCCATAAACATGCACTTCTTCAAGGCTGTAATGCAATGAATACAAACAATATCTAAATCCACATACGATACAAAAAATACCATGTAGCACAAAAAACACCTAAAAACATGTAAAGACTTATATAAAGAACACACAAGAGACACATAATTATACATATATGATAGTGCAAAGCGGTGCAATTTCCCAAGGACAGAAACATCCCGACCTCTAAATGACATATGACAATAAAAACACAAAACATTAAAAACAACATACATTATTTAAAGATTAATATACACAGATTTTCAGCGGCTTTTGGTAACAGAAGATAAATCTGTGGCCATAAACATAGAGAGACTATTCATGGCATATAACATAGATATGTACATTTGTCAAGATTTTGTAATTCATTATGCATAATGCCTAGTTTATTCCAATTGTCATTACATTATAATAACCAACCATCAAAGAATGGGGGAGGGGGTTGACTTTGGGGATTTTGGGGAAGAGTAGAGTAGACAAAGGACTCACATATTTATGATTTACTAAGATTTGCAAATCATAAACATTTATTTTTATATTGCATCGTAATTCATGAGCCCTTCCTATCATAATTTTGACACCATCTATGTGTAGAAAATTGAGCCTAAAAAGCATAAATTAATTACTTTTGTTAAATGCTTTATATCAGGTACTTTAAGAATGATTCATTCAAAAACCATTTTTTTTAAAGTGAAAGTTGGGGTGTCACACCAATGGAATGGAAAAATCCATATGTAAGTCACAAAAGAGATGGATCCAGGTGGACCTTCTACCAAATTGCAAAATGCAGTAGATTATTGTAAACATTTGTACATACCACATTTATTATTAATATCCTAATCTCCAATCCGGGTAAATCAAAGAGTCCTGCTAAATTCACTTCATGGGTGGTCTAAATCAATCCAGCCCACTGTCCAAGCCTAACAACACAGAATGGAGACTACCATGGGAGTGAGCCCATATTACTAAATTTTGGGGCCAAAGAGTCAAAGAGGACATTGTACTGTGCCTAGAATGGCAATGGAAGATTGGGGCCAGTCTGCCCTGTACTGTCACTTGTAGACAGTATGTTTGCTCAAATCATTGGGCAAAAAATTCATTAATAAAGTCCACATTGTGGATATATAACTCCATTCCAGATTAGCCGACATAGGGCCTTATTTTGAGTTTGGTGGTCTTCTGTTGTAGAGCTGCCAAACCCATGGTGTGTCCACCCGCCATATCAGGAGTTCTTTCCTGGTCTGGCAGGCGGTCCTGCGGCTGTCTGACAGCAGCGATCCGTTAGGCTCATAGAAGAGCCTGCCATGCAGACCCCCACTCTCAGAGCACATTCCTGCATGGTGTGGCATATATGCCACACAGTGCGGGAACTGGGGGTACAAATGCCCCACCACATGCACCCCCAGGCCCAGAGGTGCAAGGTTTCCTCTCTGCCACCCTGAGACCACCATGAAAAGGGTGGCTGAGAGCCAACTTGAAATATGCTCGGCGGTGCCACAGTGACACTGCCAGCATATTTCTACCTTTTGACTGCTGCAAGACTGCTGTGGGATACTTGATCCATTAAAGGCCTAGCCGTTCTGTAACGGGTCGACCGCCACACTGTTAATACTGTGGGTAGGGCCACAGTGTGGCGGCAGTCAGACCGCCACCATGGGTTCAGCCGTCCTATGTACCGCTGAACTCATAATAAGGCCCATAGTCTATGATAGGTCTCTTGCCAATGGTTTAGGGTAATCGGTCACCCTGATAGTGAACAGGTGTGATGTGTTTTTAGGGAAATATGGGCTTCCTTAAATAGGGACGTGCACCAATGCTCGGGTTTCGTCTTTACTCCATTTCACAGAAAATGAAGGGGACGGGTTTGTGCGGCCATCAGCCCAAATTGAGGTAAGTATTAGTGGGCTGCTGACACGAGAGCTCTTAGCTAGTTGCTTTTATACCTTAGACTTAAAATGCACCTCATCTGGGGTATTTAACTGTAATGAGTAGATGCCATTGGCTGTGTTAATTTAACCACATACTGTTTATCAATGACTTTGTGACATATTCAAATATACCACTGAGATGCATTGACTTAGAAATTTGTTTATGGTTGTAATCCCCTTTGTGCCATTCTGACTTTTATGGCCCATTCTGTTTCTACTGCATATTGTTGTCATAATGCACATTATGTTAAAGTGCAAATATGTTCTAAACTACAGCACTGCCTCTTATGATTATCTCCCATTTAAACCAATAGAAAAGGGACACTTAGATGCCAATGGCCAACTTTGTTCTTGCCCCGTCAAATAATATGGACACCAGGTGTTCATTATTGCTTTTGCTAGATATATATGTTGTTGATATGCATATTTGTGGACTCAAATCCATGCTATCCCATTTTAAGGGCCAATGTACATTATCTTGTAATGCCACTATAATTTTAACATTAGTACTAGTACTGTGCTTTGTCATTATCCTTTGCTTTAATCTAGTGAAAATGGATCACTTGGACCCTTAAGCTCAATCTAGTCTTAGCACTGGCTGTTAATATAGATACCATGATTATTTTAAATATTGGCACTCGTTACTAGCAGCGTGTCAGCCTTTTAAGCTGGCGAACACGAACAAGTGATATTTAGAGGTCTTCTGTGTACCCATGTGTCAAGTCTAAATACTGTTTATTGGTCTGTATTATGAATGTTCGCCACTCTTGTAAAGGGTTTTTTTGGGGGGACTTAACATTAAGTGGACTTTATGAATAGATTTTGCCCAATGATGTGAACACACACACTGCTTTGCTTTAATGGTACCCTTCATTTTTGTGCCTACAGGTGCCAATGCAGGGTAGATTGGCCTAAATCTTTCATGTAGCAGAACCTTGACATGGAGATTAATTAATACTAATCAATAGATAATAGTAGAGAATTGGAAAATATAATGAAATTTAGTACGTATGGAATTATATTTACATGATGGCAATTCTAGGCACAGTACAATGTCCTGTTTGACTCTTTGGCCCCATAATTTAGTGATATGGGCTCACCCTCATGGCAGTCACCATTCTGTGTTGTTAGAAGTGGACAGCGGGTTAGATTGATTTAGACCACCCATTAAGTGAATTCAGCAGGACTGTTAGGGAAAACTCTTTGATGTACCTGGATTGGAGAATTTGATATTAATCTTAAATGTGGTATGTACAAATGTTAAGAATAGTCTACTGCCTTTTGCAATATGGTAGAAGGTCCACCTGGGTCGACTCTTTAGTGATTTACATATGGATATATCGTTTTCCATTACATTGGTGTGGCACCCCAAGTTTGACTGTATTTTTATTGTTTTTGTAAGTAATCGTCGTTAACGTACCTGATATAAAGTATTGGCATTTAACAAAAAGAATTAACTTATGCTTTTTTGGCTCAACTGTCTAATATGTATGGTGTCACAATAATGATGTGAAGGGGTCATGAATTACGGTGCAATATAAAAACAAATGTTTATGATTTGCAAACCTTAGTAAATCATAAATATACCTGATCTTTGGCTATTCTTCCCTTTTCCCCAAAACCCCCAAAGTCACCCCCCTTTTCTTTGACTGTTCGGTCAATATAATGTAATGACGAATGGAATAAACTAAGAATTATGCATAATTAATTATAGCATCTTGACAAATTTACAGATCTATGTTCCATGCCTTGAATAGTCTCTCTATCTTTATGGACACAGGTTAATCTTCTGTTAACAAAAGCCGCAGAAAATCTGTGTATTAATCTTTTAATAATATATATTGTTTTTAATGTTTTGTGTTTTTATTGTCACATCATTTAGTGGTAGGGGTGTTTCTGTCCTTGGGAAATTGCACTGCTTTGCACTATCATGTATGTATAATTATCTGTCACTTGTGTGTTCTTTATATATGTTTTTACATGTTTTAGGTGTGTTTTACGCACCGTTGTATGTATTGTTTCATTGTATGTGTATTTATTTACTGTTTGTTTTCATTGCATTACAGCCCTGAAGAAGTCCATTTTTATGGACGAAACGTGTTGGCTGTCTTCGCTGTATACGCGTGATGTTTTTAAGAAAAGAAAAGAAAGTGAAGAATTGAATATATTCTATCATTTGAATGGGGCTTTTTGTTCATATGACAATATTGATGTGATGTACCTCTACTCTGCATTACTAGTCGTTGGTTGTGCAGCGCTTTGTAGGCGTGAGTGAGAATCTTGAATTGGCATTTCTTGGGGATGGGGATCCAGTGGAGTTTCTGCAGGTGAGGGGTGGTGTGGGTCTGTCTGAAGCGGTCTAAGATAAATCTAGGCGCTGCGTTCCTGAATGCTCTGTAGTCTCTTCAGGAATTGTGTGGTGATTCCTGTGTAGAGTGTGTTGCCTTAGTCCAAGCGACTAGTGACGAGGGCTTGGGTGACGGTGCATCTGATGGATACTAGGAACCGTTTAAAACTCTTTTGGAGCATGCACAGAATGAGGAGACAACATTGATCTGGTTCTTCGTGGTGAGTTGGCTGTCTAAGAAGTCCAAGAAGTGTCCTGAAGAGTGAGTGTCTGAGGTCCAATAATTATATCTGGTGCTTTCTTTGGAGTTGAAGACATTTCTAGAGGATTACCTTTGAAGGGCTCAGGTTTCATGACTACCTTGGCTCCAGACTATCAACATAAGGTATGCAAACCTTTGTGTGAATGCAGGACACAGACGATTCAGGTGTAAGTGGAGCTGTGCCTAACTCTGCCCCCCCCATCCTGCCAGTGATGGCCTACACAGGCACACCTCAGCTCTCTATTGTGTGTGGATGTTCAGGAGGAATACACAAAGACCTACTGCCAACTACCCCATGTCATGTGACCCAGAGGAAAAAAACCTAAAGATGAACTGGTTAACTACTGCAATTGAAAGTTATCCTTATTAAATGTAATAATGCAACCCCTATGTTATCCTATGGGAGAGGGAGGCCTTGGAATAGTGAAAAAAGAATTTGAGTTTTTCACTATCAGGACATGTAAACCTTAACATTAAATGCCCTACTTTTTAAATACATTACACCCTGCCCTGTAGGCTGTTTAAGGACTACCCTAGGGGTGACATATGTATTAAAAAGGAAGTTATTATTTTAAGGCCTACCCTAAGGGTGACTTATATGTATTAAAAAGGAAGGTTTGGTCCTAGCAAAAAGTTGATTTACCCATGTTGAAATGGCTGGCTAAAACTGCACACACAAGCTGCAATGGCCTGCCTGAGACAGGATGACACAGCTACTTAATTGAGCGGCAGAACAAGTGGCACACCAAGTGCATCAGACCCACTAATAGCACTTAATTTACAAGCCCTGGGTAATGTAGTACCACTTTACTAGGGACTTAAATGTCAATTAAAAATGCCAGTTAGGGCTAAGCCAATGTTACCATCTTTAAGGAGTGAGCACACTGGTTAGCAGTGGTAAAGTTCACAGAGTCCTAAGGCCAACAAAAAAAGATCAGAAAAACATGCAGGAGTAAAGCAAACCGTTTGGGGAAAGACCACCCTAAGGCTGACAGATCTAATACTGTCCCTTTTCTCGCTCTCGCAGGTTCCAGCTTTCTCCCGTTTGTGACGGTTTTGCTATCTTTCTCTTCCTCCGTCTTTCCAATCTGTAGGTTTTTCCCTCTGGTGCACTAGGTAAACATCTGATGCTGGAAATAAGTGCTGGTGCCCCATAATAAGTGTTGGTGCCCCCCACTGGCCACCACTGGCTCCAATTAAGCACTGCTGGGCAAGAGTGGACAGTACAATAATGTCACCATTTGGGAAGTGAATGGAGTGAGATTAAAAAACAAAATAGCGGAGATTTAATTTCCTCATTACCTTGCATTGAAATAGAGGAAGTTGTATACGCCGGCAGCACAATATATGTTAAAAAATTGGGATTCTCCCACTTAAACTGAGAGTAGCAGCATGGAAGAGAGCGCTTCTTTAAATCTCACAATATAAGCTGCTGCAAAAGATTGAGAGGTGTTTAAAAACAAAAAAAAAAACAATGTGGCGCAATCAACTGTCAGTCATACCATTGAATAAACTCATTCTAAAAAAAACTACATTAATTCTTTAACTCTGTCCTACATCACTCATGTGACTGGAATACAATTGCATATCCTGCCGTCATGACATTATACTTTTACATGGACTAGTATAGAGTATTTCTACCAGTCCATGTGCATAGAGTATTTACACCAGTCTATATTACAGGTAACATGAGAAATTATAGGCTATAAAAAAGCAATTACTTGGAGGCTTGTTCAAAAAGTATTTACCAGATGTGTGTTGTAATTTGTTTTTCCAAATATTATACTTATTCATGCAGACAATACTTGTGAACCAAATGGATGCTCATGAAAACTACACATGTGTAATATATGAACCCATGTGTACACTAAGCATGCACATTTATGACGTTATGTTGTACTTTGGGAATTCTCAGAACAATGTCAGGGGACTTGCCTGGGAAATACAATGTAACTGAAGTGCACCCCCACATTGTCATGCTAGTCAGTGATGGACCGGCCTATGTGGTACCCCAGCATTAGCAAATGAGCTGGCTTGAAAGTGTGTTTTTTTATTGGTCCCATGATCTATGAAAAACCAGTCAAACACTGATGTTAATGGGTGTTCACAATCATTTTGCAATGCATTCCAACAACTTAACTACTCATTTAATTTACACCTCAGTGGTCTAGGTGCACGTGAATCCCATTACTCACATGTAGCTCATCAGTGTACATGAATACAAGAGACTTCAGTGTGTGAACTATGAAAGACATATTAAACACATATAGGGTAAAATGATGCAAACTACTCAAGCACTCTTAAGCTCACTCAAGCGTAGGTGTACATACAACATGACTGCTGACAGGTATCACCTTTTGGTTTAGTGAATGAGCAACACAGTGTTTGGCAGTATATTTGTTTTTTGTTTCAAAGCCAGCCAATAATAGAGGCCTAGGAATATTGTACCATTCATAATTAGCTCATATCCGAGAGCGTTGTCTCTCTCCTTGAGCCTCTCCCCACAGTCAGCGCTCCTCTCACTATTAGCTCCAAGGCAGCATGGGCCATTTACAACATGTGTGCTTGCTGAGGATTCCTGTCAGCCCTGACTAACTATGCAGGCCAAACGTAACATGCTGAGGATTCCAGTCAGCCCTGACTGACTTTGCATGCCGAACGCGAGGTGGCAAACTCAACGCTGACACTGGTAGCGCTTTGTGGCCTGATTAGCAGTTATTGCCGTTGCCATCACATTCTCTTACCCTCTGTGTTCCTGTCTCCTAGCTGCTTTGCCTCTTGGTGTCCTCTGTCTGCCACTTCAGGAAGGCTTGAAGTGAAAAAACTAATACAAAGGGGAAGGAAGGCAGTGTTATTGCACCACCTGTTTAAACCCAGTGCATTTTAGTCATTATTCTGGAAACCAGTACAAATATGTCAGTATTCTATGTATTGGTTTGTGTCAGTAATCCATGTTTTGGCTTTTCTAAACACAGTGAATCACACAACAAGGAACAGTGAATCACACACTATTGCTCCATGAGTAAGCAATGCATTATAATTGATATAAAGGACTTCAAGGATCCACACTGGCCACATTGCCGTCTAAGTAGTGGATCACAAGACAAGGAACAGTGATTCACACACTATTTCTCCAGAGACTCAGGGTGTACACTTCATGATTCTCATCCTATTGCTCTAAAGACTCTGAGTGTACAGCTCATCAAAATTATATTGCACATGGTATTGTATTTCCTATCCTGTAATCAATCAATCAATCAATCAAAACACTTGTATAGCGCGCTACTCACCCGGAAGGGTCTCAAGGCGCTTGGGGGAAGGGGTCTGCCACTGCTCGAACAGCCAGGTCTTGAGTTGTCTCCTGAAGGCGAGGTGGTCTTGGGTCAGCCGAAGGTGGATGGGGAGGGAGTTCCATGTCTTGGCCGCCAGGTAGGAGAAGGATCTTCCTCCGGCGGTGGCCCTTCGGATGCGTGGTACGGCGGCGAGAGCGAGGCTAGCAGACCGTAGCTGGCGGGTGGGCGTGTGGAAGGTCAGGCGGTCGTTGAGGTACTATGGGCCCAGGTCGTGAAGAGACTTGTGTGCGTGGGTGAGGAGCCTGAAGGTGATCCTCTTGTTGACGGGGAGCCAGTGCAGGTCCCTCAGGTGGCTGGAGATGTGGCTGCGTCGGGGGATGTCCAGGATGAGTCGGGCGGAGGCGTTCTGGATGTGTTGGAGTCTATTCTGTAGCTTGGCTGTGGTTCCAGCATAGAGGGTGTTTCCGTAGTCCAGTCGACTGGTGACGAGGGCCTGGGTGACCGTCTTCCTGGTTTCGGTCGGGATCCATCGGAAGATTTTGCGGAGCATGCGGAGGGTGTGAAAGCATGAAGAGGAGATGGCGTTGACTTGTCTGGTCATCGAGAGGGAGGAGTCCAGGATGAAGCCCAGGTTGCGTGCGTGGTCTGTTGGCTTGGGGGCGGTGGCCAGGGCTGGGGGCCACCAGGAGTCGTCCCAGGCGGAGGGTGATGGTCCCAAGATGAGGACTTCCGTCTTGTCTGAGTTCAGTTTCAGGCGGCTGTTCTTCATCCACTCGGCGACGTCTTTCATCCCTTCGTGGAGGCTGGTTCTGGCGGTGTCGGGGTCTCTGGTGAGGGAGAGGATCAGCTGGGTGTCGTCGGCGTAGGAGATGATGTTGAGGTTGTGTTGGCGTGCGATGATCGCGAGGGGTCTCATGTAGACGTTGAAGAGGGTGGGGCTGAGTGATGATCCCTGCGGGACGCCGCAGATGACTTCGGTGGCCTCCGATCGGAACGGGGGGAGGCGTACTCTCTGTGTTCTTCCGGCGAGAAACGAGATGATCCACTTCAGTGCCTTTTCTTGGATGCCGGTGTTGCTGAGGCGTTGGACAAGGGTGCGGTGGCAGACAGTGTTGAACGCTGCGGAAAGGTCCAGGAGGATGAGTGCCGCTGTTTCCCCGTTGTCGAGCAGGGCTCGGATGTCGTCGGTGGCTGCGATGAGGGCGGTCTCGGTGCTGTGGTTGGCTCTGAAACCGGACTGCGAGGGGTCGAGGGATCCATTCGTCTCGAGGAAGGCAGCAAGCTGTCTGTTGGCGATCTTCTCGATGACTTTGGCCGGAAAAGGGAGGAGCGAGATGGGGCGGAAGTTCTTGAGATCAGTGGGGTCTGCTGTTGGTTTCTTCAGTAGGGCGTTGAGGTCAGCGTGCTTCCAGCTCTCCGGGTAGGTGGCGGTGTTGAAGGAGGTGTTGATGACGTCTCGGAGTTGGGGTGCGATGGTGGAGGCAGCCTTGTTGAAGACGTGGTGGGGGCAGGGGTCAGTCGGAGATCCGGAGTGGATGGTATTCATCGTGCGGGCTGTGTCTTCGGTGGACACCGCGGTCCAGGTGCGGAGGGTGGTGGTGGGGGGCGTTTGTTCGACGGTTGGGTGCGAGGGTGGTGTGCCGAAGCTGTTGTGGATGTCTGCAATCTTGCGGTGGAAGAACGAGGCGAGGGAGTTACAGAGATCTTGTGAGGGGGTGATGTCGTTGTTGCCGGTGCTGGGGTTGGAGAACTCCTTGACGATGCTGAAGAGTTCCTTGCTGTCGTGGGCGTTGTTGTCCAGTCGATCCTTCAGTGATTTCTTCTTGGTGGCGCGAATGAGCTGGTGGTGCTTGCGGGTGGCGTGTTTGAGGGTGGTCATGTTGTCAGCGGTCTGGTCGAGGAGCCAGGCTTTCTCGAGAGTGCGGCAGGTCTTCTTGGAGTCCTTGAGTTCGCTGGTGAACCATGGGGCCTTCTTGCTTCTGGGTTTGCTGGGAGGGTTCTTTAGTGGTGCGAGGTTGTCGGCGCAGGCGGTCAGCCACTGCGTGAAGTTGCGGGCTGCCGCGTTGGGGTCCGGTGTGCTGGCAGGTGGGTTCTGGCTGAGGGAGGTGGTGAGCTGGTCGGTGGTGATCTTGCTCCAGCTTCTGTGGGGGACCTGTTGCGGGTGGTGGTGGGTAGTGGTTTTTCTGAAGCTGAAGTGGACGCAGCTGTGGTCGGTCCAGTGGAGTCCGGTGGAGTGGCTGAAGGCGATGTGTTTGCTGGATGAGAAGACGGGATCGAGCGTGTGGCCGGCGTAGTGGGTGGGGATGTTGACCAGTTGCTTGAGTCCGAGGTTGGCGAGGTTGTCCAGCAGGGTGACGGTGTTGCGGTCCTTGTTGTTCTCCAGGTGGAAGTTAAGGTCCCCTAGGAGGATGTAGTCGGCGGAGGGGAGGGCGTGGGGGCTGATGAAGTCCGCGAAGTCCTCGCTAAATTATGTGCGTGGTCCCGGGGGTCTGTAGATGAGGGTGCCTCTGAGGGTCGTCTTTGGGTTGGTGTGGATCTGGAAGTGGAGGTGTTCGGCGGTGGCGTAGGTGTCGTCGGCGTTGGTCGTGATGCGAATGGTGTTCTTGTGGACTATGGCGATGCCTCCTCCGGTTTGGTGTAACAACTCACTGTAAGAACTACACTGTGGAACATTACTGTTTGTAACCCCTTTCATGTTTACATTTCACAATGCAAAACATCACACCACCTCCATTCTTCATGAACATGCCAGGTGAACCCCCAATGGTATGGAGTAAATGGAAAAAAGGTTTTTAATAATTACCCCATAGTGTATGGTCCGAATATAAATATTTACAGAAAAGTAGCGTTGCTAGGACATTGCCTAGGAGCAGCAGGGCTGGAGGTTCCAGAACACTTACCAGATCTATCTGATAATGAGGTAGAAGATTCTAATGCTTATGAAATATGAGTAAAGAAATTGGATGAACAATGTTTACCTAGAATAAGCACCATCCTAGAGAGATATCACTTTGGGAAGAGGAGCCAGAGAGAGGGTGAGAGCATAGAATAATTTGTGTCTGAGCTAAAAAATAAACAGCAGCAAAGTCTGCACCGAATATATATCACTGGACCAAACCGAGTACGATGGGTAGAATGGAAAATGGAGAGTGCAGACGCGGATGTGGGGAGGTGGGTACCTTTATCCATATAATATGGGAGTGTGTGAGTATACAATCGTATTGGCAACTATTGCATCGCACTCTCCGGGACGTACTCGCAGTTGACCTGCAGCCCGAAGTCCGCAGATGTATCCTAAACATTTTGGAGCCGACGGACCTCATTTCTTACACCAAGCAATGGGCGACCCTGGCACTAATGGTAGACAAGAAAAATATAGCGTAAAGCTGGGGAGCCCACAAACCGCCAACACTTGTCAAATGGAAGGAAGATCTTGACTGGTGCATGTTTAGGGAAAAGTCAGTATATATGGCCAGAGGGTGTCCTGGGAAGTGGAACAAGTTATGGGGGCCTTGACACTTGTATAGGGGAAATATTTGTATCCCACCAGTAAGTCAGAATGATGATGAGACTCTAGAAACACCCTAACCATCACGATTTGTATATCTGTTTTTTGACTTACTGTTAGGGGTGGGCGGAATTTGCGAAAGTGACTTTCGCAAATTATCGCGAAAATGTTAAAAATCTCCGCAAACACGCGGAAATATCGCGAAGATGCGGAAGTTTTTTTCCCGCCCGTTCGCGGTATTTTCTGCGTGGTCGCGGCTCGCCAACTTACCCATGCGGTTGCTCGCGGGCGCGGCCATCTTGTTTTCACTCTTCTCGCGGTGCATGATCGCGAGAAGAAAGACGTGATCGCGCGACCAATGACATTACTGCGGGCGCGAACTGTCGCGAGACAGCGCAAATGGCTACCAACAATCCAACATCTCGTGGAGAACGCGACCGGATCGGGAAAACTTGTCGGCGAACGCGGGGATTCAGGTAAGGCGAACGCGCGCGCGCGAGATTGTATTATTTTACAGGGCGAGCAAGAAACAAATTATCGCTAAGCTGCGGAATGCGGAAATTTTGATATTTTCGCGCTCTCCGCGGAATGCGAAATGTCAAATTATCGCAATTTCGGCGAGCGGAACGGAAATTTTGCCCAGGCCTACTTCCTGTAACCCATATCATAACATTGGAATATTTACAACCACTCGCTCTTGTCGTACAAAGATATGTAATGTCGATTTGTTTACAATAAAAAGAAATATAAAAAAATAAAAATAAACATACGCAAAACATGCAAGTTTGGTGCTTCATTAGATAAACACATCCGTGATCAGTTTTATTAAATTGCAACATTGATTGAATATGTGAAGAATTGTGGGTCCTGTTTGAAAGAGCTGAAAGTTGAGAATAAAAGCAATTCACATGAAAATAACGGGGAAATAAATGTTGTGAAAGAGAAGAAGGACATATTTAGAACAAATAATCAGAGTTTCAAAGAGCATTGCATGAAAGGCCATATGGCCAACTGGAGAGAATGCCCAGAATGAACTGCAGTGTGTAAGAGATGTGACAAGAAGGGGCATTTTGTTGCATGCTGTGGATACAAGAAAAGTGAGAAAAAATAAAAAAGCTCCAAAGTATCTGAAATATGTGATGAAATTGTCTTGCAAATGGATGATACAGGTGAAGATAATCCCAAGGACATTATTAAAATAGATGATGTAAAAGTAGATGCAATGTTTGATTTTGATCTCCCGACTAACCATTATTTCCGACCAGGTTTTTAAAGACAAGTTTATGAATAAGGACCAATTATTGAACATGGGCATATAACCTGGTGGTCATGGGGGACAACCCATCAACCTAAAAGGCTACTTTGTGGGGAATGTTCACTATTTTGGGAAAAACCCTAACTAAAGTGTATGTCTCTGAGAAAGGTGACAACATCTTAAGTTAGCCAGCACAGAAAACCTTGGGAGTAGTTCAGGGCCCTAATGCCTCACCACAAATCCAAAATCAGGCACTTCAGAAGAATTGTTTTGTACACAAGCTCTCAGAAGTACTCAGTGGAAAACTAAGATGCTTCAAATCATGCATCCACAAAATAAAGTTAAAACCTAACGCAATACCAGTAGTCTCCAAAGTCTGCAGACTATCAGTGAACATACAAGATGCAGTGAGAATGGAATTGGAGAAATTATGTGATCAGAATGTTATCGAACCGGTCAAAGCCATGTAATGGTTAGCTCCCATTCTGGTAGCGCACAACAAGGTAAAATTATGTGTTGCTCTAAGAGCGCTGAACAAAGATGTTGTGGTGGACAAATTTCCTCTACCCATGATTATCGTCACAAGATCTCACCACCTTCATCACATCCCTAGGCACTTACAGGTCAAATGTATGCCCTTCTGGTTCATTTCTACAGCCTCTGTGTTCCGAAGGGCTATGTCATCAATGCTCATAGACATTCTGGGAGTGTTCTATTACCAGGAAGATGTATTGGTTTGTGGGACAACCAATGCAGAACGCAATGAAAGGGTCAAGAAAGTAGTAAAGAAATGTGAAAGTTTTGGTCTTACTGTGAAGGCTGACAAATGCAAATTCGCATGTGAAGAAATAACCTACCTGGGGCACAAGATCTCCAGCAAGGGGATTGAACCAAAAGATGATCTGGTGAGCTCCATCATAAACTTAGCCTCTCCAACCAACAAAGATGAACTCCGATCATTCCTTGGCATGAGGGAGTTTTACAACAAGTTCATAAACAATTTTGCAAACAGAACATTGCACATGAGGTCACTAATCAAATCAAAAGCTGAGTTCATCTAGGATAACACATGCGAAAGAGAATTTCAAGATGCCAAACAGTGTCTGGAAAATGCATTACAACTCTGATCCTTTCTACTAGGCAGAGCAGTGATTATAACCACAGACGCCCGCATGAAAGAATTGGAAGCGGTACTCTCCCACGCAGATGGAAAGAATGAGGTAACAGTCACCTTTGCATTGAGATAATTACTGGGAGCAGAAGCTAACTACTCTGTAATAGAAAATTAAGTCCTAGCAGTATTCTGGGCCATACAAAAGTTCACAAATTTTGTTTGGGGTACTGATTTCAAGATCATGACTGAACACAAACCACTGAAAGAAATCTTTGAGAGAAAAGGCTTAGATTCAGTATCTCACTGTACCCGGAAATGGATTGTCAACCTACAGGAATACACATTCACATTTGAATGCATCCCCGAAGAAAAGAATAAGGCGGCTGCTTGTCTTTTCAGGCTACCTTCCAACATGAATAGTAGTATAGATGATGAAACACAGCATGATGAGGAAGAGGTAGCCTTATCGAACGTGTGTGTCATTTCTGATGGTATGATAACTGAGTCTGAATGGAAAACCAGCCTTAGAGAGAATGAAACTTGGAGGCAGTCAGACAGTATGTAAATAGTTGTTGGCCAAACAAGAACACTGTCAAGGAGGAATTAAAAGCATATTGGTGCGTCAAAGATGAACTCGCAGAACGAGATGAATGTCTGTTTAGGGGCACCAAACTAATTCCCCCTGGGAGTATGCAAGAGAAACTCATAAATAAAGCACATGACGGCCACTTTGGTGTTTCCAAGGGCAAAGAGAGACTCTGAATTGACTTTTGGTGGTCTGGCATGGACATCCAAATTGAGAGATCTGTAAAGAACTGTGTACCATGCAATGAGGGCAACAAGAACTTAGTCACAAGTAAACCTCCCATGCATATTTGTAAACTTCCAAACAACTCATGGGACGGATTGGCCTTGGACATAATTGGTCCCATAGCTGGGGAAAATGTGACACCCTACATTATAGTCCTGTTAGATCTATGCTCCAGGTGGCCAGGAAACAGAATTACTTCAGACCTTAGTTCAAATAGTGTCAAAAAGTTTTTAACAGACACATTTGCTAGTGGAGGGCTACCTTCAAGTATCCTATCAGATAACAAAGTACAATTTTGTCTAAAGATATGTAGACATTCTTAGAGGAGAGAATGGCATCATCCGTCTGCACTCAGCACTATTCCACACAGAGTCCAACGGTGCTATATAATTCTTCAACAAAACAGTGAAGGAAGGAATACAATTAGAAAAAGTTAACAGCCTTAATTGGAAGGCACACATTTTCAAGAGAATTAGAGAATTTCATCTGACTCCACACCAAAGCACTCTGAAAACCCCATTTGAGGTTTTAAGGGGAAGAAACCCCAATTCTCAACTAGTTCCTTCATGGATGAAATGGGGTAAAGGATGGAAGACGTGAACATCAGACAACCCTGGCGACAACAAGAAATGATACACCAGGAGGTCAGAAAAGAAAGATATGACCAAGAAAAGCACAGCAAAATGTTCAATGTTGTGGTTGGAGATTGGGTAAAGATTAAGTCTCCGAGCGGGGGTGTCAAACACTCCATGTTTTAAAAAGCCATGAAAGCAGTCAAACTGTTTTGCAATGCTCTAAAGACTGATGATCGGAGAATATGGAATTTGGGGAGGGTGGCGAAACTCAGTCTCCCTATCTTCAGAAAGGATGCTAACTATCAGCCAGCAGGAGGAGACTCCAGCAATGGCAATCTTCCTGGCAGAGGGAATTGGCTATTGGATACTGCTCACAACAAAAATCTCAATAAGAGTTTACCTTATAGAGTATGGACACGTCCCATCAGACCACCAAAATACTTGAAAGACTATGTCCAGGATTGAAAGGGAACTTTCATTGTGTACATTATTTATTTATTTGAAAAGTATTATAAAGCGCACACAAGACCCTTACGGGTATCAGAGCGTGTAGAGAAGTGGCGGAAGCATGAGTAACCAAAACAGAATGGTACGGAGGGTGTAGCTAAGTCATACATTGCCAAACAAAGGGGGGAAACAAACCCGGTCAGGGTTGGAGAGTTGGCTTGACCAGAACTGCATCAAAAGTGCCCTAGAGCACGATAACAATTTAACAGACCAGCAGACAATAAATTGCAACAACGGAGTACAATAAGAATCACATTTGTAGACAAAGCATGAGAACAGGTTGATGCTGTTAATGTTCATTCAAGAATAGCCGTTTGACAAGTTTCTTGAAAGATGCAGTGAAAGGATTAGATCTGATCTCGGAAGGCATGGCGTTCCAGACTCTTGGAGCAAGACCGGTGGAAGCACGATTGTAGGATCTTTTCTTTTTGAAATTGGGAGGTTTCAAAAGTAGGGTATACATACTTCTTAGGTTCCGGCCTGAGCCCGAAAGTTCAAGCATATTTCCCAGGTAGACCTGCGTGTTGTAATGTATGGCTTTATGCGTCAAGCAGGCTATCTTGAAACGTATTCTAGCTTCGATAGATAGCCAATTTAGTGGCAAAAGGTCGAGGGAGATGAGGTCATGCTTTCTAGAGCTCGTGATGAGCCTGGCCGATGCGTTTAGAGTAGCTCTGAACGGGGCCAAGCTAGTTTTGGGAAGTCCAGCAAGGTTCACCAATCCATATTCCAGTCTCGAGATAACCAGGGATTGTACAGCCGGCCTGATGTCTTCGAGGGAGGAAAGGCTTGATATTCTTAAGGGTGTTGAGTTTAAAGTTGGCTCCCCTAATAGTTGCACTGATGTGCGCTTGCATATTTAGGCGCTTGTCCAAGGAGATGCCTAAAGATTTAGCAGAGTCTACCACATGAGGGGTGCAGTTAAGAGCAGTGAGTTGCTTAAGCCAGTCCAGGGTAGGAGCAGAGTGGTTGGGTGGGGCAATCAGAAGGAATTCAGTTTTGAGAGTATTTAATAGAAGATGGTTCTGGGCTAACCATTGTTGTGTTTGTGCAAGTGCAGCATTTAGAGTTTTTATGTCCTCTTGAGAGGAGATCTTCAAGTACAGTTGCGTGTCATCCGCATACATGTAAAAACTATATAGGGTCTAGTGAAAGGAACGACTGCAGTAGACAGGCACAACACTGTTGTGGACGAAAACCCTCACTCACCCGAGGGTGACATGCTTCATCATTGGGTTTCTCCAACACACGAGGACCGCAAGGTACCTCGTGTGGGCTACAACTTAACCCGAAAGGGAAGGAGCAGGAGTGCAAAGCACGTGTTGGAACTACCAACTCAAAAGGTAAGGAGGGGCAGAGTGCTGAAAAATAAGTGAAAATAGTGTCTTAAAAACTACCTACTTAGGGGTCACAACTTTATTCCTCTTACCTAGGTGGTAGTGATTAAAATGCAAGTGAATAAAGGGTTATGGATATATACCCTCATAAATGATCAACATGTTTCTGCCATGGTGATGAAAAGGTTCAAGGCATTCATCAGGATCAATAGAAGTCACTCTGCTAAATGTAGTGTAAAAATAAAATAAAATAAAGTGATACTTAGGCCTCTAATCCTTTACCATCATGCTTTATTATTTTTGAGAGAACAACCAGTGGGCGAGGATATTACCGAGGATTCCGCCAACTCAGCTGATGATGCTGTGAGGTTCAGAGGCCCCAAAATTGGGGTGACAGGTAGTATCTCCAGTTCAATTTTCCTAGTTTTTTCAGAGAAGTGAACTGTGAAATCCTCCCCACTAGGGAGCAAGGACATGGGAGTCGAAATCGGATTGAAAGAGTGGTTAGCTTGTTGCTTGATGATTTCAAAGAGCTTCTTGGGTCTATTTTTAGTGCCATCCAGCTGAGCCCTGAAGTGGTGTGTTTTAGCAATGCGGATGTATTTGTTGTAGGTACTTCTCACATTCCTTAGCTGAGTGAGACTTGTGGAGTGTGTGTTTTTCCAAAACCTCTCTGAAAGTCTAAGATTGCGCCGCTCATCATTTAGGGCACCATTAAACCAAGGTTTGATTGTTTGACTGGAATCCTTTTGAGTTGCTTTGGTGCAATAGTATCAAGAATGTTAGCCACAGTGTTAATGTAGTGATCAGAGAGATCGTCAAGGTTGGTCATGTTGGGAGGGTGCTGAAGTCTATTATTGGTGATTAATGTTAGAATATTGATGTTGAGGTCTCTCATATTGCGCGTTAGTTGTTTAGCTTGAAGAGGTTGGCCCTGTCTACATGAAACCTTTTCCAAGATGTGGAAAGAGATTTGATGATGATCCGACCAGTCACAGGGTAGGATGTCACCCAGTTGTATGCTATTGTCTTTGGCAATGATAAGGTCGAGAGTGGTGCCCTTGTTGTGGGTAGGACCCTTACAGACCTGTGAGAAGTTAATATCCGAGAGGAAAGCCTTAAAGGAGCAGACTTAAGGATAATTTGTGTTATTTCAGGTAGGTTAAAGTCTCCAAGGAAGATATGGCAGAGCTGGTCCGAACTCGAGCTAATAACCTCCATGATTTTCTCTATGAAGATGAGATTATCACCCGGTGGATGATAAATCGAATAAAGCACACAGGCCTTCTAGCCCTTATTCCAAATTTCGGTGACTAGTTGCTCACAGAAGGACAGCACAATGCATTGCGATTGCTTTACGGTTAGGTTGGAGCGATGAATGCATGCAACGTCAGATCCTTTAAAGTATGTCTTATACACGTGTTCACAAGAGAATGTCTGGAATTATAAAAGGTATTATCTTTTGTACCTTGTATCCTATAAGTTGTATCTTATACAAAAGTGTACTCACCGGTTTGTAAAGTATTATACAACCATCAGTGCTCTACCTTAGGATGTACCCTTCTCTTGTTTATTCTTGTTGTCAGTGTTTGTCCTCCTTCCCTCTGCCTTTAACCTTTGCCTTTTTGTTTGGTGATGAAATGGGGATGTGTGGTTCCTCCATAGTGCTTCCTTCCTTTGTTTATGCCCCCCTGTTCCTTGGGACAATAAACTTTTCTGACATGACATTCCAACTGTGGAGAGTGTTCCCCTCAGTGAAGAGCTGTACCTACTCTGTGGCTGGGGTGTTACCAATAAACCTCTCTGCAAGCACATCATCCTCCTGGTCATTCATTCTTCTTTTCTACAGTCATGTTTCCCCACCCAAGTAGATGTATCAGCAACGAGCAAATCCATTTTGCTAGAGAAACATTTCAGCAAACAACCATGAATACCTGTCAATGCTTGCGAAAACTCCTCCAGAAAATGTGGGCCCTAGGAATGCCAATCAAAATAAGGATACACACTGAAGGTCCAGACAAAACACTCCTTAACATGCTGGAAAATATATCTCAGCCATAGTTCCCTCTAAAGTGCACCCCTGAGCAGGCGCATCCACTTTGCTTTCTCTCCGCCTAGAGATTTACAAACACTGCACACCACAAAGGATTCCTCTGCATTTGTAAAGTGCTTAATTTGCGCCTTTGTAATACTGCCTGCATTTTAAAAGACTTGTTTCTTTAATTTATTTATTTCAAAATGTTAATCGAGAAAGTGTAAACACCTGCAGTGAAAGGCAGCCCTGAAGCAGCAGGAGAACAGACCAAGAACATGCAGCTCATAGTTCAATCTGTGGAATACCTCAGGACTTGTAGCAGTTCCCAGACCTTACCATACTTTGGATGTTGGGGCACACATTGACCATTCAGGTGTCAGCCATCAGTAACATTCTACGGGCTGAAACTTTATATCTAAATTAAGGCCATCAGGTTTGGACGCTGATAGTTTTAAAACTCACCAGCCGACAGAAATTGTGCAGCAGGTGCAGTGGCGCCATGGCCCAGGTCTGCAGGTGCCCTCTGGTGACTTCCAAGTTAAAGTCTGATTCAGAACTCCTCAGATTTTTATTGTTGCAGATGTTCATAGTTTCAAAAATAATCAATAAAAGTAATGCTCACAATCCAACTACTTAGTTAATTCTCTTTTCAGGGTTTTAGGGATAGGTTACACAGAGGAGTACCACATTCCTATTTCCTTATATTCAGGGCCACTGGAATTATGTGGCCATGGAGGCCCAAATTATGTGGCAGGGTGGTCTAAATTATGCGGCAAGAAAATACAAATTGTGCTGCACAATGCAACACACTTTGTGGTGGTATTGCTTCCTTATTCGGGCATTTTTGCACTGGTTAACACTGTCTGTACAAAGGGATCACCTCATTAGTACCAACTTAACACCTAAATACAGCAATAAACAAAACAAAGAGGGCCAGTCAACCTTTGCAAAAGGCCTTGCACTCTGTGACAACAAGCTTTTCCGTATTTTTTGTAACATTTGAGCTAGAAACATAATTTATTTTTGTTAAAAACTGCATATTATGTAGCAGATGATGGATTATGTGACAAGTGCGGTAAATCCACAAATATGCGGAAAATGCTGCAACAGCAAAATCACATAATTCCAGTGGCCCTGCTTATAGTCCACAGATGCTTAGAAAAACTGCAAGCACCAGAATACTTTGCAGCGGTCTTTGTAATTTTTTTTTTATGAAGTTGGTATCTAGGAGAGAGACTCAATAGATGTTTCTAATAACATTTGTAATTTTATAACTTTATGCACCCTGGCTATCAGCTTTATAAAAGACGATAGACCTGATTTGTTCACTGGGAAAAGTTATCTCTAATGCCAAACGTCTGATCTGTTTATTATAAAAAGTTATGAGAAAGGCAGTAGGTCTGGCTCGATTATTGTGAAACGCATTTGTAAAAACCAATAGGCCTATAATGGGGAATTTTTATAATACTGGGTTATAGACTGTAGGGAGTCATTTACTTACATAGAATTTCATAGATTATTGTAGTAGGCAAGGGTTTTGGTGTTGGTGGCTGACTTGAACAAACTGTGGAGATAAAAGATTTGCACCTTGGTAACCCTTGTTAAGCCTTCTAATGGGGTTTTTTGCTTTTTAGACAACTGCAATTTTGTATATATTTGCAATTTTATTTATGGTTGTCTTACATGAAAATGTATTGGCGTGTCTCCACTACAGTGATGAGCCAATGACAAAAGCTATAGACCTGAATGGTTCATTGGGAAACGTTATTTCATATGACATAGGTCTGTTCTATCTCTTATGAAAAGTTCTGACACAGGCAGTAGATTTGATTTATTTATTCTGAAACAGACCTGTTAAAGCCAATAGGCTTCAAGGGTGGATTGCTATTGCAGATATATTTTGTTAAATGCAAACTCACAGATTCCTTTTTAGGCAAGAATATGTGTGTGACACTGAATGTGAAGGCTAGTCAATCCGAGCACCTTCTCATAAGGAGTCACTGCGATTTCTAAGTTTTTTCAACCAACCACACTGCAGGACCTCATTGATGAGGCTCCTGTCTCACAACTCTCCATGGTGCCCTGAACTAATGATTGATTGTTTTATTAAAGAATTAAAAATAGCCCATTTATAAATAAAAAGCATTCCTACAAGAAATTCATTTAGAGTCAGAATGTATGACTGTTGTCCAGTAGAGAAGAATCTAACTGGCTATTCTCATATTTGACATGAATGCACAATTAGAGAAGCTGCATTACACTTCTATGGTTCTATGTGTTTGTTTATATTTCATTTTGTAGTTGGGCCTTTCTGGATGTATCCAGTGGCATGAAGGTGGACAACATTATGCACTAAATTAGGTAAGACAGAGGACATCATAAGAATAGAGCAACATAATAATGAAAACAAAGTGCTTTTGATCTTGTGCCTTACACACTATGCGCACATGCGTGTACTATAAACCTAACAATTATTTTTGTGAAATGTCACACCACTCATTTCTTCCTATCATTATTTTCTGAAAGACAGTGGACCACAGATATACAGTGACTATAAAGAATTTTCGGTCCTGATGAATGCCCAGGATCCCTGTTTGGGGACCACAAAGGGTAGAAACATGTCGACCTTTGAAAAGGGTGTATATATATTTTCTCTCATAACCCCAGTCCTCTTTTTAACTCTATTCCCAGTGGGATATGGAATAAAGTTTATTAGGTACCCTGGAGGTAGTTTTAATCATTACTGTATTTTTGCACTCTGTCCCTCGCTTACCCGAAAACTATCACTCATCATAAAACACCTCAGCTCCTCCTCGTCTGGAGAGTTGTAGCCCACACCATGGACTTTGAAGTCCAGGTGTGAGGAGGGAACCCGATGAAGAAACATGTCACCCTCGGGTGAGCGAGGGTTCTTGTCCTGAAAGGATCTCTTCCCCAGCAGTCCTGTCACATACCCACTTTTTGACATACTTGTCTTTTGTTTTTCTTGTTTAAAATACCAGACGTACTTGTTTGTAAGTTTCCAAGAATAAGGGATCAGTACGATCTTGGTTGGGCTCATCCCTGTAGATCCCCTCTGTGAATACTAAGGCTTAGTTGTCTGCCAGGATCTTGTAATAAAACACATATATATCACTCCTATATATACCAGTGGTATATATACCACTTCAGTCGATGACTCTCTTCCCAAATGAGTGACATTTGTCTGATCACCTGTGTACAGCCACCCAAAAATGAGTGCGCTTCAGTGCCAAGGCTAGTTGGACCAGTTCTTTAGTTTTCCATTTTCTAGTTACAGGTCCCTTTTCAGTTCTTTCTTTCTCCTCTTCTTCTTTTCACGATTGAAGCATGCTACACTTCCAAAAACAGTTCTAACTGGCTGCTTGCTTGCCTCTCACCTCTGCAGTGTACAGCAACATGTACAGCCACTGCCTCTAAACCACCTGACCACTATGGAATTTTATTGTCCATATGGTCTAATTGTTTTTACCATTCCAAGATGGCCAACCTGTTGGTTCTAAACGAGGCAGTCAGATGGAACCATAAAACTATACAGTGTGTACCGTACAATTGCAAGACAGCCACCAGCTGCCTTGTATCATTTTGTAATTGCAAGCATATATTCGCCATTTTTAGGTGATAGTATGTTTCATTTTTTCTACTTTTATGCTGTTTACTAATGTGGCATTTGTTACTAAGTTTGTGCACACATTTTATTGTGGATGTGTAAATGGGTGAATGTATAGTGAGTCAGAGATAAATGGATGCATGAGTAACAGAATGCATGTATGATGACTTATTCTGGTCCTGAACCCATCAATGAATGAGGAGGCACTTTCATTTAAAAGCCAGACCTATTGATATTGCCACAGCTTGTTATCAACCTTCAAGTGGTAGCTTGTCAATTTTCCTAGTTAGACATCTGATCACTCAGCTGCGTACACAAGCTAGAAAGGTGTGCACACAAACATTCTGTTGCCGCACACGATGCAGAAAAATTAGAGGGAACATTGATCCCAGTCTATTATGTCCACTTCACTTAGCTTTTTCTAAATGTCTGCAATTAGTATCTGGGTAGACTTCCATGTAATAACCTCCACCAGGCATGGTGGAAAATCAGTTACCATAGGTTAGGTGGTTGTTCAGGGACCATGTTATATGTTATGTTATACTTTATTTGTAAAGCGCACGTACACCAGATTAGTTTCATGGTGCTACTCTAAAGGGTGCTTGGTCCTGGGATGCTACTCGTATGCCTGTCTAAATAACCATGTCTTTAGGAGCCTTCGAAAACTCAGGTCTCTGCAGGATCTGATTTCTAGAAGCAGGGAATTCCAGTATCTGGGGCCTAGTATGGCAAACCTTGTTCCACTGAAACACTTCAGTTTGAAGGAAGATAGAGTCAGGAAATGTATGTGGGCGGATCGCAGATTGCAGGTCGGAGTGTATCTTTCAAGAACACTGTCAACGAATTTGGGGCTTCTACCATTCAGGGACTTAAAGATAATGCATCCCACCTTAAAGGCGCATCTCTGAGTTATGGGGAGCCAATGCAGCTTCCTCAGAAGGGGAGATTACAGACCCTATTTGTGTCTTCATTGTGAGGTCACTATTAATTATGACCCCCAGTGTTTTAGCAGACATTGAAGGGGTAGGGGGCTGTCCCAGCTCTTTAGGCCAGAAACGGGGACTCCAAGGATTTAATGGACCTCCTGTTAAAATCACTTCCGTCCTATCTGAATTTAACTTCAGATGGTTACTGTTCATTCAGACGAGAATGAACAGCAATGTAGTCTGACATTCATGGATGGATGCTGGAGAATTACTGATGGAAAACACAAGTTGGAAAGCGTCCACGTAAAGCCGCGGTCGGTAGTAGGAGTAACTGCAGGGCGGTGACGTGGGGAGGGGGAGGGGCAGGGTGGGGGGTAGTAAACTATGGATTACGGAGGTTTACAGGTAAGTTAACAAATAAATTAATAAAACAAATTTTGTTGCGTGCACTGCATCCCCAAATGCGATGCAGTGCACGCAACGAAATTCGTTTTTATTAATGTATATGCTAATTTACCTGTAAACCTCCATAATCCACAGTTTACTACCCCCCACCCTGCCCCTCCCCCTCCCCACGTCACCGCCCTGCAGTTACTCCTACTTCCGACCGCGGCTGTCCACGTAATTAAAAGTGTGAACTTTCCTTTCTTTCAGGGCATAAATCAAAGGAAGAAGGTATAGGTTGAACAAATGAGGGGAAAGTGAGGAGCCCTGTGGAACACCACACGTAGTTCTCGTCTTGGGGGTTATGAACTGGCCTAGGTGGACCGCCTGAGATCAGTTTCCTAGAAAGGAGCGGATCCATTCAAGGGCTGAGCCTTGGACTACTGTTTCCTTGACACGGTCGACCAGTATATTATGGTCGACCGTGTCAAATGCTGCGGAGAGGTCCAACAGCACCGGGGCCTGCGGAGAACCCCTATCAGCCTCCTCCAAAAGGGTGTCAAATACTGTCAGTATAACTGACTCTGTGGAATGGGCTGGATGGAACCCTGCTTGATGGGGGTCCAGATATTCGGACCGCTCCAGAAAGGCAGATAGACTTCCGGCCATATGGGCTTTGAGTTATTTGGCCAGGTAAGGTAACAAGGAACTAGGGCGGTAGTTGGTCAGAATTTTAGGGTCCGCCCCTGGCTTCTTCAGGAGGGGGATGATAATAGCCTCCTTAAAGGTGTCAGGTACATAACCCTGGGACAGTGACTCGTTCAGAAGGGACATAGCTGGACCGGGGAGAGCAGCAAAGGCTTCCCTTAGGATCCAAGGGGGGCAGCAATCCCTAGGTGAGCCGGATTTTACTTTTATCAACAAGTCCAAAAATATTTCTTGACTTATTACTGGAATCTGTTCCAGACCTAGCTCCTGTCTTTGGGGGAGTCGGAGGAGTGGCCACTTCTGGCATTTCCAACACCGGGAAATATCTTGTTTTGGAGATTCTCTGTTATCTTCGCCCTCTGAATCAGGTTTGTTGTGTCCTAGTAGTTTCGACCTAAAAATGAGACACAACTAAGAGTGCCACCTTTCAAAGAAATCAAGCATTTGCAATGCAATAGGTCTCGTATTTACGAGAGTTTAAGTTATTGGAATTGTAAATGACAATGCCTTTTATTTATCTGTTTTGATAATCAACAAATAAATAAAATGGCATTGTCATTTACAATGCCAATAGCTCAAACTCTTGTAAATGTGAGACCTATTTCATTTCAAAGAAGCAGCCGCTATTGTCCCGGGCTGCTTGGAAAGTGAATGTTGCAGCAAAGCATGTCGTGCCTGCAGTAGGAGAAACTCTTTAAAGAAAATAGTGCTTACAGGCTACAGAAGACATACCGTGTAACAACAGAAGTAACAGGGCTAGTCCTTATGGGAGGACACAAATGAAGACAGCGGTACTAAGGAGGGACTAACAAGTCTAATAACTAACCAGAGCCAGCATTTACGAAGGACAATGACACAAGCCAATGACAAATATGGGCGGAGAGTGGGCAGGGCTTCAAGTCCATACTCAAATAAAGGATGTCTTGCAGAGCAGCGCATGTGCTGCCCAGGCTCGACCTAAAAATACTCGCCATTTGGTATTATTTTAAGAGACTGCAAAGGCCCTGACCTGATACTAAATAAAATAGGACTTTAACCCCTTCAGTGCCCGCCCCTTTCCCCGCCCTGTGCCGGCCGTTGCATTAGCGGGCGGGGTCTATGACTAGCTGGACTCGTCATGGGCACAGCGCAACCGCGGCCCATGACGAGTCCAGCTCGTCATGGGCACTGAAGGGGTTAAACAAAGTCGTATGTCTTCATTTGTAACATGACTTATCTGTCTTTGTTTACCTTAATCAGTAGTCAGAGATCATTAACGTAGCTCTAGAATACATCATTTTAAGGTGGTTTCTAATTATATTTGCTGTTTAAAGTATGTAGGGTTAAGAGCTCAAAATACTGGCTTTTCACTTATTTTTGTATAGTCCGGACAACAATATACCAGTGGTGCAGGTAGAAAATCAGCCAGGTGGCAATCCCAGACACAATGGGATTGATAAATTTACACTTTTTTGTAAGTTTACAATTGTTTGCTATTCACAAAGATACTTTACTATGTCGCATCTTTACGACTGAGGAGTCACCCCACATAAAGACAGGTCAGTCCTCTTTTTTTATGTGCGGAGACTCAGCATTTGTAAAGATACTACTAGTAAAATACCTTTGTGAACTGCAAACAATCGTAAACTTGCACAAAAGTGTAAGTTTACCTTTGTGAATCAGGTCAAAATATTTAGACAGCCAGGTACTCGGAACGTTAAGCACGTTTAAACATCTTATGTGTGCTTAAGGTATGCAATTTAGACAATCTTCAGCCATCAAAATGAACCATGCCTTAGCAGGTACCTCAGAAGCAGTACTTCTGCTTCAAAGTTTAACTTTGAGCCACATTCCCCCTGCATAGCGTTGGCGAAGCTAACCTGCCTGCATTTGTTTACTGTATTGTTTATGGAGCTCTACCCTGTTGTCTCTCTCAGCTCAGCATGAAAGCTACATGGAGCAGAAACAGTAAGTGGGAGTTTCTCGGAATTTCAGAACGCAAAATCCATGAGAGAAAGGAAATGGGGAAAGCAGCGTGACTACCTCGCTGAATGATATCTAAGAACATCTCAGGGACTCCTACAATTAGTTATGAAGACTCCTGCCTGTACATGCTTAGTGTCCCTTATAAAATTAATAAAAACGTTCCACACGAAAAGACGTAGGAACTAAATGATCTCAGGGGCCGCCTACCACGAGCCCTGCAGCCCACCCGGCACAGGGTGAGGGTCCACCCTTCAGGGTCCACCATTCAGGAGGATTTATTTGAATATTGTGAGATGGGAGACTGAGGGCCCTTAGCGACATTTTAACGCTGGGCTCCATCGTTTTGCGTTATTTACGTCACTGGCTGAACTGCCTCGAATATGCGACAGGGTGCCTGGTTCAAATTAATTGATGAAGTTGTAAAACGGCAGCTTAGATATTCATTCAGCACTCCCTCGTCTGCTGTCAGAGACGTAAGAGCAGAGGGGCCACAATTCCGTGAGCTCCGAGAGCAGCTGGGGCTGCAGCTGGCCTCTCTGCGCTGGCCTCGGTGGAGGATCATATCTATCAGGAATGGTGGGAGCCGGGGATAAAGTGAGCCTGATGGGAGCTGCAGCCGGAACTAAAGCACAACCCGAAAGAGGTTTCTCTTCCCTGATTGGACAGGGAGATACTCGTCTCACGTGCAAGGGAGAAACAGCAGCTTGCAATCCGGCCATCTGTGCTGTGCGGTCGGCAGATGGGGGTATATTTCAGCATCTTTACTGTTTCAGAAGGAAAGCACAGAGCCTGCCCAGCTGAACTGAAACATCTGCCCCCTAATATACAATGCAGGGTTCTTTTTCAAGAGAAGTGCCCTGGCAGCTTTTCCATTTAAAAAAAGGCAAAAGAGGAAAAGTGAAGATCTTTGAAGACAAGAAAACAAACACAGTTAAAAGTTACATCCAAGCCGTGGCTGTGATTGGATGTTTATCGACATATCTCCCGGGGGATAGATTTCAGCCACAGATATACATGGGAGGGTGGGGTTTTCTGTCACGGGGATGTAAAAACTATGCTATGTATTCTCTTAGGATTAGGGTTCTTCCTTTAAGATTATGCCATTTAATGAAGCACGTGTGCTGTACATTTCTGTTGAAGCATCACATTAGCCAAGGGAAAGAAAGAACACAAAGATGTATAGCCACATTTCCTCATACACTGTTGTGCATTATGACCACTGACCTTCGTGATTAGTCGGTAAACTTTTTGCCTTATGATGGTTTAGATGTTTTGACTTCTGCTTTTAATATTACATTTAAGTGTCTATATTTATGTCAATATGTTTATAATTAGGAGATTTATTTTAGTCTTAGCGAGTTCAGCCTTCAGTGGGTAGGTTTTATGTAGCACTTTAGGCTAAGATGTTTAGTTTGAGTTTAGTTTCAGGGGTTCATTACCTCCTCGTTAGTCTTCCTCGCCACATGACTAACAAAGTGAGCTTCAGCTCCACACCAGAACCCTCCAAAGCAAAAAGTCAGCCTCCCATGCCTCACATCCCTTCCCAATATGGCCGACCCATTACACCCTTGACCTCTATAAGAGGCGGGCCGGCCCAACCCATCAGCCTGTTTTTTTTAGTTCTGCGCGCATTTGCTCTCCGGATGCTTCGCTCAGGTAAGTGGTGCCTGCTGTGGCAGGTACTTGGGTCTGGGGTTGTAGGTCCTGCTCTAGCGGACCAGGGGATATTGGACCTTTTTTTTCCCCCTTCCTTCCCACAGTGTGTTTGGGTCGGTTAGGCTGTGCTCCAGCAAGCCAAGGGTTAACAGGGGGGTGGGAGGGTGGCTGGGGTTACGGTAGGTGGGGGTTGGCACTCTGCCGCACCCCCACTCGCTTGGCTCTCTGTGCCCGGTCCTGCTCTGTGCCCATTTGTTTCTGCCTGCCTGCCCGTCGTGGCACTTCGGCGGCGGTGATGCGTGGCGTTTGTGTGGCCGTTGTTGCCCGCACTTTTCTCTTTGTGTCGCGCCGCCCGCCTGCTTGACCCGCGGCGGGTGTGCTTCACTGCTTTTCCAAACTCAATGCTGCCACGGTCTGACAGTGTGGCTCACACAGTCCTGTCTTTCACCTGCCAGCAGGCTGCATTTTAGGAGTTACGACTCCGCTTTTCCCGTTACTTCTCGCCGTCCGCCTGCCCTTCGAGGCGCTGTGACTGGCGGCGGCTGTGCTGCGCGGCGTTTGTGTACCCGTTGTTGGCCGCGCTTTTCCCTTGGTGTGGTGTCGTGCCGCCTGCCCGTCCTGTGAGGTGCTGCGGCGGGTGGCGGCTGTGCTTCGCAGCAGTTCCAACCTCGATGCTTCCCGGGTCTGCCTGTGCGTCTCACGCAGTCGTCTTTCATTCTGCCAGCAGGCCTTTGTTTCTTTGTCCCGCACTCTGCTTTTCCCTTTGATTCTCACCGCCCGCCTTCCCCTTGAGGCGCTGCGGCGGGCGGCGGCTGTGCTGCACGGCTTCTCCCAGCTCCCTTTGGTTCTAACTGCCCGTCTGCCCCTCGTGCACTGCGGCGGGCGGTGGTTGTGCTGCACGGCGCTCCTATCATGCTGCGCGTGCTTTCTGATTACGAAGTGCCTGATGCGGGCTTACCAATACTTACAGTGGGCCTAATGCCAGCACACTGCTAGCCGTTGTCACGCTGCCTGCCTGTCCATCGAGACGAGGCGGTGGTGCTGCGCGGCTGTGTTTTGCCCTGACGCTTACCGGGTCTCCACGGAGTTCACGGTCTGGGAGTGTGTCTCACCTGATGTCGGGCTCGTCCTTCTGGGGTGGGGTCGGTTGCGCGTTCCCGCACTGTCGGGTGTTGCGGGTCTTTTCGGCTGGAGAGGATTGTGGCGTGTCACAGTAGGGTTTCTGCAACGTAGGCTTTTACCCTCTGAGCTACCTGCATGGCTTCCACTTCTGTGTATCGCCTTCTATGAGCTGTGCTTCACCGCAGGCACTATAGCCTTCTATTGGCCCATTTCTGCCTGCCCGGGAAGTTACATGCTGGCCCATTGCTCCTGGCTGGTGAGTTTGGCTTTGGATTTTAGCTTTGCAGCTTTTCCCTTCTTCCTGCTGTCATCGTGCTGTTGCCTTTGTTCGTGGATCCAGGCCGTTTGTCGGCTTAACAGTGTCCTGTATGCTTGCTACTATGTGTACATGCATTCCTCGCGCTGTCCTCCTTGTAGCTTTGCGGGAGTTCGTGGGTCAGGGTCTTTGTTTCTTTGTCCCGCACGTTTGTGCTCCATGATTTCCTCATGCTACGTGACTGTGATCCTGGTCACTGGACTCTGCATGGGTTTTATGGGTGTTTGCCTTGCTGCCTGCTCTGCTGGTTCAGACGTCCGCGCGGTGTGGTTTTGATTTCCCCCGGGGTGTCCTGGGGTTGACGATCCTGCTGCTATGCACTGTGTGTTGACGTGGGTGGACGTTGGGATCTTGCTTCTTTGGGGCATGCTTCTGTGTGTTTTTATGCCTTGCTTGTCTCAGCTCTGGCCCTTCCTGGGTTTCCATGGGGGGGTTCCCTTGGGGTGCTGGGCTGACATGGGAGCTTTTGCTCACTGGTTGGTCTTGTACCTCTGGTGGCTCGGGCTCGCTCTTTGAGCTTTGGGCCTGCGGCCCTTCCGTCCTATGGACTCCTGTTCCCGAACCTGCTCTTCATTGTTGTGCAGGGTCTGTCCCAGTCGTTTCCTTGTTGGACGTCCTCTGGGGGTTTCCGGGGGCTGTAGCGTGTCTGCTGGGGGCGGGCTCCGGTTGGCACCTGTCCTTCCGTCACTGGGTGCTCCTGGCGGGCTCGCCCTGTCTTGTTCAGGTCCGCCGCTTTGCCGCTCCCTCCTCCTCTTTAACCCCCTTCCTGCCGGCTTCCTGCTGTCACCATGCTCCTCCTCGTCTCTTGGGGGTCGGGGCTTTGTTGTGGTCCTTTCTGTTGCCTCTCCTCTCGCCCTGGAGGGCTTGTTTCCTTGGGTCCTGCCCTCTCCCAGGCCGCTCCGCTTGTCGCCTGTTGAGCTCCCCTGCTCCTGTCCATGGAGCAGTTGTTGCTCTCCTACCTTTGGGTGGTGTCTGCTTGGTCGGGCCGGGAGTTCAGTGCCCGCCTCTACTGGGGTGTGCGCTCTGGTCTTTTATTGCAGAGTCGCTTTTTGGCGGTCTCGCTGGTCCTTCTATAGCGAGTCTTGTTCACTGGGTTTCGTTTGGCCCCCGGCTGTTCCGGTTGGGGTGGTCTGCCTTGGTAGGAGCCTTCCTTGGGACGTGTTTTGGGTCTTGTTCACTGGCGGTGTTTCCCCTGTCTGTCCTTTGCGGATCCTCTCCTTCCTGTTGGTCTCGAGGCCTCTGGCCCTTCCTTGTTTTCTTTCTATTGCCCCAGTGACTCCTTTCCCACTCTGTCTCCTGGTGCGGCCGGTGGTCTTTCGGTTCTGGTGCCTCCTTCCCGAGTGTTGGCAGCCTTTGCCGTCCTGGGGGGCGTGCTTGGATTCCCGTTCTGTACTGAGTCGGGGGTTTCCTCTGATAGCGGGTTTCCCGTCTGGCTGCTGTTTGCCGTTCCTTGGCTTCTCAGGGGTTTTCCCCTGCTTTGTTGGGGCTTTTTTGTTGCTATTCTGGGTGGTTTGTCCCCTGCCTCGTGCTCCGGGGTGTTTGCGGGGTTCGCGCCTGTTGGTTTATTGGCACTATGGTGCTGTCCTTGCCTGGGTTGCTTTGGCTCCGGCCGTGCCTCCCTGGATGCTCATGTCCTCATCGGAATGGGTCTGGTGGCTCAGTGGGCTACTGCGTCTGCACAGGGGCCTGTGTTCGGCCTCATGGTCACAGGTTAGATTTCCGGTGGCTCCACTCAGCCTTTCATCCTTCTGAGGTCGATAACTTGTGTGCCATTAAGTTGGTTAACAACAACTTCTGTTATTCGGCGCCAAGGTACCCGTCGTGGTGCACATGCGCTTTACAAATACACATGTTGTGTTCTATACTCTCATGAGGTGATTTGTGGGTCGGGCCTCTTTAGTGCCTGGATGGGACTTCTCCTGGAAGCGTCTGCTGCTGTCTGCTTCCTTTGGGTCCCCGGTGTTGGCTCTTCGGCCTTCTCATCCGTGCTCCCGGGTTTGTGCTTTCCTGGGGTCCTTTTCTTCCTGGGGTTCTGGGCTTGTTTGGCCTGGCCAGGGCTTTGTCCTGCTGGTGGTGCTCGCCTGGGTGCGTCTCCGTTATTGTCTGCTGCTGTCGTGGTTGACTTGGGACCTGTTGCTCATTGGTCCATGTTATGCCTATAGGGGTGCGGGTTTTGTGTCCTGCCCCTGCTTTCTGGCTTTCCTGTACCATTTTTTTTCCCTGCGGTGCTGTTGGGTGTCCAGGGGTGCTGGTGCTCCCAGTTCTCTTCTCCCTGGCGGGGTCCTGTGCTTCCGGTGTGGGTTTGTGTCCTTGTTTTTTGTCCCTGATCTTGGGGTCCCGGGGGGTCTTGACATGGCTTGGGCTTGTTTCGCCCTTCCCTTCTGTCCTTCTCGCCTTTGGTGTGTTTCTGCCTGTGGCTTTTTCTCCCTGTGCGCTCCTGTTCCTGTTGGTTCTTCATTGTTGGGCCTTGCTGGGCCTTGCTGGGCCTGGTTGTTGGCTGGCTGGCTGTATGGCCACCTGGGTGCTCGCTTCGGCGGCTCGCTTCCTTCTTATGGAACATTCCTGGGTCGAGTTGCTTGGCCCCTGTGAGGTCTCGGGTCGCCATGCTGCATTTCCCTTCCTTCCGTACATGGTCGGTCCTATGGGCTTTCCACTTTTCGCTGTTGGCCGGTTGGGTTCCCTTGTTGGCCGGGTCTCTTCAGTGTCGTTTCCGGCACCTTTCCTGGGTCCGTTTTGCCTTGTGCCTGCCTGGGTCCTCTCCTTGGTGTCGCGCTCCCTTCTGGGGGGTCCCTTGTGTGACTGGGGTCTGTGTCCCACCTTTTTCTCTTCTTATGGGTGTGGTTGTGGTGACCCTCATGTTTTTGGTTGTTCGGTCGGCGTGCTGGTTTCCTTTGCACTCCTTTCCGTTCTTGCGGCTCTTGCCAGTCTGTTTGATTGCGTCTGGTTCTGCTGCCCCGTTCCTCTGGTGATTTCGGCTCTCTCGCGGGTCGTGATCTTCCTTGCAGTGTTGCTGTGTTTGTCAGACTGCGTCTCGCTTACTGCTGTGGTTTTTTGTTGGGTCACTGTGGTGGGGATGCCCTCTGTTCAGTCCTCTCTCTGGGATTTTGCTCCCCTCTCACTTTTGACTGTCCGTTGGGCGGTCTTGGTGTGTATGGTCCGGCTTGCTGCTTTCCTGTTCTGGGCCCTATTTGCTGTTGCTTTTGCCTCCGTGCGGTCTAGTTCCGTGCCTTCTCGGTCCTCCTTCGGCTTTTGCATGAGGCGGATTTTCTGGCGGCACTTCGTGTCTCTGGGGTCTGGGTTTTTCGGCCTTCCCGGTGTCTTTCTGTCCCGGGCTGGTTCTTCCTACTCGTGGTTGCCTCTCTCTTGGGTGGTCCTTCAACTTGTTCTGGTCTGTTGGGTTTGCCCTCTTTCGTGGGCGTCCAATTCTGGTCTGTTGGTTTCTTGTGAGTTTCCATGAAGCCACTTGGCTTTGGTATGTGCTCACTTTGTTAGTCATGTGGCGAGGAAGACTAACAAGGAGGTAATGCCCCGATTACTTACCGGTAATCTTCATTACTCCGAGTATAGTCTTCCTCGCCACATGAGTTCCCATCCCTCCCTCCCTGTCTGGCTATCGGCTTCATGTTTGTGCTTGGTAGTTTCAGGCTGATGGGTTGGGCCGGCCCGCCTCTTATAGAGGTCAAGGGTGTAATGGGTCGGCCATATTGGGAAGGGATGGGAGGCATGGGAGGCTGACTTTTTGCTTTGGAGGGTTCTGGTGTGGAGCTGAAGCTCACTTTGTTAGTCAACTTGTGTCCTGTTGTGGTAGGAATTCCCCTTGTTCGGGAGCGCCTACTGACTATAGCAGGGACTTTCCTGGGAATTAAAACTATTCGCAGACTTGCTAGTAAAGAACACAGAAGCACACGAAGGGACCTGAGGAGGGGTGCAGGAGCCAGCCGTGAGGGAAACGGCCATCTCTGGGGGTCTTCACCTGACCTGAATACTGGAAATCAATCACCGCTGCCGTGAGGGGAACGGCCTTAGGGAAACTACAACTCCCAGCACGCGAAGCACCGGGCGCCTGCCGCTGACGTCATCAGGCAGCGCCCGGGCTGCATTTAAGGCCCACAGTACCACCGCAGCGCGGGATTCGCTTTCTTGACCCTGTGCCTTACTTTGAACCAGGAGCCAGCGGTGAGGGAAACGGCCATCTCTGGGGGTCTTCACCTGACCTGAATACTGGAAATCAATCACCGCTGCCGTGAGGGGAACGGCCGTAGGGAAACTACAACTCCCAGCACGCGAAGCACCGGGCGCCTGCCGCTGACATCATCAGGCAGCGCCCGGGCCGCATTTAAGGCCCACAGTACCACCGCAGCACGGGACGCGCGTGGTCAGCGCCCGGGCGTAGGCCGGGCCAAGGGCGGGCCAAGGGCGGGCCCGTCCTTGCCCGTCAGAGCCCGGAGGAGACTGGACTGGGCCACAAATCTTTCATTTGGATACAGGTCGAGGCTACCCTCCAGGTGAGCACAGATTATTGCCACATACAGACATTATTTGTGTCGCACCCCATAGTATCATTTTAACCCTTGTCTAAACCATGGGAAGACGTACGATAGCACCGGCCACTAAATCAACAACAACGAGTATTGAAAGTATGCTGGAGAGGGCTGTTAGCATTGTGAGCAATGGGATCGAGCTCACTGAGAGGCGTTTGTCTCTTGGTTTAGGGCAATCTGTACTATTCACTGGTCCTATCGTTGAAACACCTGATTTGATTGTAAGTGACTCTGACGCTCCTGTTTTGGCCCGTGAAGAGGCCCATGATATTATTACACTTGATCCATCTGAGCCAAATTCTGCAACAACTATTACTTCTACCCTAGGGGCTAAACGTAAAAGGAAAGTAGGAAAGCCAGTGAACGTGAAGAGGAAACAGCCCACGCGCCCATGCTCCACTCGCTCGACTTTAAACTCGTGGATTCACTCATCAACAAATCAAACATCTGTTGAGGCCCTTGTTCATGCTCCACCGACTGAATTGCTCTCCCACATGACTGGAACTCAGACCGAGAATGACTTTCTGCCTCCTATTATCGATAGTGACAATCAGGGTAGGGCAGTTGATATTAGCTATTTAATTACTGCTATCACTGACTCCATTAAGCCCGTTCTTGACAATTTTCTATCTTCATTAAAAGATCGTATTATTATTTCTCAGCTTGTCCAGCAAGCACACCCTGCACTACAAACTACGAACGTTGTCCCCCAAGTTGTCGCTAAGGTACTAGATCCTATTAGCACCAGTATACAAACCCAAAATGCATCTACTAATAGCATGTCCACTTCTCACCAAAATATTCATGTACCACATAATCCAACTCAGGGAGTTAATGACTGTGTGACCTGTAATAGAATTCGTACATGCCTTGATATGAGGGGCATTAGGGGGGCAAGAAGGCCTTTGGATCCTATTACTAAAACTAATGAAGGTAACTTGACAAATAATATGACACTCGCTACCAATGTACCCACTAATACATCCCATAGTGACAGCACGGATAAGACACATCAAGAAGATGATATTGATCTAATCCCCACTAACCACATTGAGGGCAACAATGTGGTATTAAACCTTCCTCCTGAGGCGTGCCCATATGTTGTGATCTTAGCAGGTGTTCCTCCCCTAAGGAAAGACCAGATAGAGTCTTGGGAGCAACTACGCTGTAAGTGCGTTGATTGGCTCTCTAAACATAGAAGATTTAGACCATCGCTTAATAAGAACATCATTATGGTACGACGAGTGGGTTGGTTGGGAATATCCCCCAAAACCATCAAGGCGGACTATATAATCATTAACTTTCGCAGGCAATCAGTGGTAAAAACTATTTTTTCACGACAGATGGGGCAGTCAGGCCACAACACTGATATATGGGCATTACCTTTAGGTTATTTTTATAAACCTACATTTGAGACATCACCTTGTAATTTGCACAATCACATTTCAACATCTAATAGATTCATATCACTATCTGGTCTGGACTGTCAAGATTGACTGCCTACGTTGGCAATGAGTGAAGCACAAAATGATGCATCAGCCTCAGCCCCAATCCTAAAAAGCTCACAGGCTATTAAACCTGATACATTAATTACAAGGAATGATGAACAGACACTCACAATTTTGAGTTGGAATGTTGCCGGTCTGGTGTCTAAGCTGAATTTACCAGACTGGAAAGAGCTAATTAATCGTCAGGATATTGTGATGCTCCAAGAGACTTGGGCGACTCGGGAGTTGTATATGGAGGGTTTCGAATGTTTTAACACCTTGTCCCCCATTCCTACATTAGGTAGACCTGCAGGCGGCCTCTCAACCTGGATAAATATTAAGGCAGGCGGCCGTTCTAGAACTCTGTCTACAAATAGTGACAAATTTCAAGTAACCCTCTATACTTGGGGGGATTCAATTTATTTGATTAATTTTTACAACGATGATTTTAAAAATGTTCCCAATATGAACTTCCCCTTGTTGTTTAATCACATTTCAAAACTGCAATTAGCTAATTATGGTTCCCAAATTAAGGGCATATGTTTAGGTGGTGATTTCAATGTTAAAATCCCAAGGGATTTTTACTCTGCCGTTCGGCCTGTTACCAATGCATCACTAAGTAAAAGAGGGGAACAGATAGTGAATCTTCTAAGTTCGCATAACCTCCTAAATGTTATGGAGATTGCAACAGCCCCTCTCATTGATGGGCGTATAATACCAACTTATAGAAGCCGAGGTTCTACCTCCACTATAGACTACATTTTTGTAACTGCTTCCTTAGAAAGTCATGTCCGAAGGCCTGAGGTAATTCCAACAATACAAGGAGATCATAACCCTATTAGCACCATCTTAAGTTTCTCATGCCGCCCAGTGTATGACCGTACGTATGGGTCATGTGATTTAATGACATCAACCGATAAACTCAGACTTGTTTGGTGTAATATTGATAACAAAGTATTATTTGAAACAATGATAAAAAATCTCATTTGATTTTGGTCAATACTTGTCTGACATTTAGCACATATAACACAGAGGTAGTTGTCGCCTTTTCAGGGTTATGCTCTGGCATTAAAAATATACTATCTAAACCGATTAGGAATATAAATTCAGATCCTGGCTGGTTTAATGCTGATTGTTCTGCGGCGAACAGAGCATTAAGAAAGGCTCTTGTAGGGAAACCTAGAGCCAGCTCTCTTGTATCGTCCCTCAGAAGTAGTTACAAAAAAGCCATTACACGTAGGAAGGAGGAGCTTATTAATGAAAATTGGGCTAAGCTTGTGCAGGCAAATGCCTTGAAAAACGGAAAGATTTTTTGAAGGGCTGTTAAAGACATGAAATCCGTGGGAAATATTTCCTCACCGATTAGCTGTAATATCTCTAGCGAATCTTGGGAGGCTCACTTTAGCAAGAATTACGCTGTCCCGGCCTCTAACAAACCCAAAAAAGAATATACATATACCATTGGGATTCAGATTGAATTATCGGAGGTCGAAGAAGCTATAACTCAAAGTATGGGGGGTAAAGCCCCCGGACCGGATGGTCTTCCGATCGACCTTATTAAAAGCAAACCCGATTTTTGGGCACCACTCCTCACAAATGTTTTTAACAATCTCACCAATTCATCCATTCCTGACACATGGTCCTATAGTACCATAGTCCCAATTTTCAAGAAGGGGGACCGGTCAAACCCGAGTTGCTATAGGCCAATTTCACTGATCGATAACACTCTGAAAATTTTGGGCAGGGTGATATTTAACAGGATTTAACAGGATTAATTCATGGGTTGAGGAAAGTCAGGTTCTGCATCCATCTCAGCTGGGGTTTAGAAGTAAGGTCGGCACTGTGGAACAGTGCCTTAATCTCCATCTGATTATTAGCAAATATAATATAGCTAAGAAAACACCAGTGTACCTGGCATTCATGGATCTTACGTCAGCCTTTGACTTTGTAAATAGATCACGGCTGTGGCAAACTCTTTTAAATCTTGGTCTGGAAGATCCACCAGTCTCCTTCTTGGCATATTTGCACAGAGACCTAAAAGCTAGGGTGCGCATCGGTAGGAACGGTGAGACATCTAAGGCTATTGAAATTGGAAGGGGGGTCCGACAGGGATGCGTTCTGGCCCCCCTCTTATTTATTTTATACATTAATGATTTGACCAAATCTCTTCTGATTTCAACCGAAGATGTCCCAAACATTAGTGGAAATAAGATTCCTGCACTGTTATATGCTGATGACGCAGTGTTAATGGGGCGCACTCCTAAAGCTTTACGCGCCCTTGTCCATGGTTTGTGTGGAGTTTATGTACTAATTTTAATAAATCGTTTTTAATGTCTGTGTGTCCAAGAAATACTCCAATCTCTCAATTGTTACAAATTCTAATTCTAATCAATTGTTAAGTACTCACACCTTCCCGTATCTTGGGCTGGTATTTGCATCCAATGGATCATGGAATGACCATGTAGTTCACTGTAAAAGGAAGTTCATCAACTCTATTAACACAATTCTTAGGCTACCTAAGCCAAAAAACATAGAGGTAGTGTCTTCCATTATTAAAATTTACAGACGACAATGCACACCAACCGCCACATATGGGGCTGAGGTATGGGGGAATACCATCAGCACACCTATCCAGTGTGAAGAGAATAGGTTTTGTCGCAAAATTTTGGGTGCTCCATTCTTTTCCTCTACGTACGCTAGTCATAGCGAACTTCATCTACCTTACATAGAGGACTTTATTAAGGTTCGCCCGACATTGTTCTGGCTAAAAATCTGGAAGAACTCGGCCGCACAATTGACTAGGGAGATAATTTTGGATTGTTTAAAATGTGACAGAGGGATGGACATACCGTGGTTGGCAGGAGTTCTCAAAAGTTTAAACAGCTTGAATCTGCAACATTTATTTTTAAACCCTCTAGATTATAGCTCTACCAGTATTAAAATCCTGGAAAAATCACTTTACGCTTCCTATAAAGAAACAAGATTAGCCACTGAGCGTAAAAAATCCTCGGTCGTTAGATATATGCAAATTGAGTACGCGACCCCAGCTATGCCCAAATACCTTTTAAAACCAGTTGGCTGCTGGGAAAGTGGCTTATTTTTCAGGTTAAGGACAGACACAATGAAATATCTGTTGTCATTCCCTACTGGTTTTTCTGCCAACCTAGATCTTTCCATCTGTCCATGTAATAATATTAAAAAACAATCAATGTTACACTTCCTATTCTTTTGCTCCAATTATCTATCTCTCGCCAAAATATTTCTGATCCCGTATTTTAAAAAACGATGTGTTACGGATTATAAAGTAGCCTACGGGATGGTGCTAGCCATTAACAATGAGGAATTATGCTTCCGAGTTGGATCCTTTTTAATAATGGCGGTTCGTACCCGCAATACCATGTAACCAGATTAACTTTTATTATTCGAAGTGTTTGAAATATTTGTACTTCTTTTTGTATTATATTTTTTATTGTACTTTTATGGATATGTTGTTTTTATCCGAATAAAGTTCATATTGATTGATTGATTGACTTTGTTAGTCATGTGGCGAGGAAGACAATACTCAGAGAAATTAAGATTACCGGTAAGTAATCGGGGCATTTATTTAGACCTAGATTTAGAGAGAGTATATTTTCTATTCGTTGTTTAAGGGTTAAGGAGATATGGTTTGGATTTATTAGGACAATAGATTTATGTTTAACGTTTTTTATTAGACGTGTATGGCAGATATTCAGAAATTACAGTAAAGATTTAGGTTTTGAAGATGAGACCAGTCGCTTTACATGTAGGAGTGCAACTTTACGGTTTGTAGAGCGTTTGAGGTGGTTTAGACTAATGTTTTCAGGTTTTGGTTCAGCAGTTTAGGTTTAGAGTAAGGACAGATGCTCACTCTTATGTTAATGTTCAGGATATGCTGTTTAGTCATAATAAAATAAATGAGATTCTGCAAACCGTCTCAATTTTTTTTCATAATACACAGGATTCTGCAATGACTTTATAAAAACCTCTCTCTTTTAAAAACAAATATAATATGCAACTTGTGAGGCTCTATCACCAATTAGGTCAGATCACAGAGCAAAATTAAAGGAGATGTTTACGTACCAAAAACGAAACATTGCTTTTCTTTAGTTTTCTAGATGTACAGTGACAAGCAGAAAAGCGATATTTATGGCAGCATGGTTATTTTTTGCACTCCTTTAGGTAATTATTGAGATGTTAGTATCTTTCTGCAGCTATCTACACATTCTGAGCTACTGTACCTTTTTTGAAAAAACGGAGTTGTATGAAACTGACTGTTATATATTTTTTATTAGCGGATGCTACTGGGAAGAGGGGGGGCAGTGTGGGGGAAAATCACTTACCTTCCTGACAGCCGCCTCTCCTCTGTTCTCTTCGGTCGACGGAGCAGGAGGCACCCAGGCTCCCGTCTCCCCAAGCTAATCGCAAAGATGCCTACAGCAGCGTTGTGATTGGTCTGTGCGCTGTGGTTCGGTGAAGAACATGCAAAGTGTGCATGACTGTTTGTCTGGCCCATAACGGCCAGCAAAACCGTCATGCGCACTTTAGAGTGTGCTCACCACTCCTTCCCTTTTGTGCGGGAAGCACAGCCCTGTCCCACCCTCAACTTTACAGCGCCAATAATTAAAAATAAAATGATAATAGCATTGTTATTATCATTTTATTATTCCTGTGAGGCGATGCCCCTGATCTTTTTGCATGTGTTTAATTTTGCACTAGCTATTCTATTTTTATTCTTCATGTTTGCAAACATGCTCTTTCTTTCACATGAAGTGAGTTACGCCCCAAGGATTTAAGTGGTTTGTTGGAAAGGTGATGGTGTGACTGTGTATTATAATAAATAAAGTACCCCCTGCCATACATAATAAGGGTACAGTAAGTCACCTCAGAGGTCCATAACCTCATTCCTCAATATGGTCATGGACTCCTCTGTGACTTGCAGTATACTTATAATGTATTGCAGTGGGGACGTTATCTCATATATAACATTTAGGCATTCAGCATAAAATGTAGGTGTTCAGGCTAAGTCTTTGAATTTAGGGTTATGTTAGGGGGAGAAAGTATGGAGTTAATTCTTGACAAACCCTTAGTAGAGTCTTAGGGTTTTTTAAAATTCAGCAGGTGCCAACTAGTCCGCCAGTGTGGCAAAATACTTGCTTCCAATCATTCAGCAGTGGATGCCAGCCCAATCTAGGGATTCTTGCCAGCTATGCAGAGATAATTTTGGCAAAAGTGCTTCTAATGACAAGGCAGGGAGACTTTTTCAAAACTGAAACGCAAGCTTGTCACTCTGTCATACCCAGGGTTGGCATGTTTTATATATTACAGAAGCAGACATCTAAAGCAACAGTTTGTTTTTCAAATCAAAAAATGTAATGCACAATTTTACAGAGAATTTTCTCCCTGCTTGTGAGTGCCATTAATAGCTTTTTCTTATTGGGTTGCGGTACCATTTAGGGCAGATATATGGTGGGCACTTTGAATTGGCAGTCTTATGGCAGATGGGCCTCAGGGTCAAACATTTCCAACAACAGATCTAACTGATGCTCTGCCATCATAAACCTTGAGGTTCCCTCACCTATAGAGGAGTTAAGAAACACTGGATTTTATGGGGTATGAGCCCCACTTAATAATGATGGGGCTCCTATATTGCCAAATCCTTAATGAAGGCCTAAGTGTTTGGTGTAATTTTTGGCTTATGTTTTTATATTTAGTTATGCAGGATTATGTTTAGTCATTTATCCATTATTATTAGAGAGTCATTCAGAGGTGAGAGGTAGAAGATGTCCTGTTCTGCTGTCAGGTTTTGCAGGAACTCAGGGTTGTGTGAGATATGAATACAGAAATACACATCTGAGACTACCATAGTGCACAGCCCAGGTTTTTATGCACAGGTAGTCTTCTGCAGAAGAGACACTGCAGGGATAGACGTTGACCTGGGGTAGACCTTATAATATTAATGGACACTTATAGGTAGGTCAATATGCTTTACATTATCTGTGGTGTCACTGTATTATACAGCTTATTTTGGTAATCTGCTCTAAATCATAGTTTTGCACCACTTAGGCCTACACAGTACAGGGAGGTACCAAACTGAGATGAAACATGTATGCGGAGTCTAAATATGAAGTGCCAAAGAACCTACATGTACACACTTTGAGTCGTTCAGGATTTCCATATTTCTCTGGCTCAGCTCAGAATCAGATTCCAGCCCTTTTGTCACACTGCTAGGTAATCACTTTGCTCCCCAGAAGAGGGAACAAAGGCCTCCCCACAAAAAGGAGCAATTATCAGTTCTCCCTGAGGAGGAAGGGGTGGGGAGGAAAATCCGCATAGGGTCATTCGCTGTCACTCTATACCAGGGGAGGGACAGCCCAGGTGCACTGAACAAAGGAGAAATCCCAAACATTTAGAGCCAACACAAGAGAGGCTTCCCTTTGAAGATTTAGAGGGAAAGTCCATGACAGGGATGTCAGTTAGGGGTGGAGCTAAGGCCCCCAGAGAACCTTTGCACATACACCACTTGATGGCACCATATTGGATTGTACCAGCATGCTGTGCAGGAGGGTTGAGCCATGGTGGAGGGGTTATGTGGCATCCTAGGATTGGCAAAGGGTGCCTGGCATCTATAACTTTCCAGCCTCACTTATAAACTCTTGCACAAGGGAGAGACAGAGAGTTATACCATGGATTTGGATGGCGGCAACACCATGGACAGCAAAAAGGACATTCCCCCTAATGCACTGATGGACTGTGGACTCTATCTGCATATGACAACAGGACTAGTGAGTCTCTTCAAGACCAGTGAGGCTGCCCCCCTTAAGCCCCTTGAGGATCACTAGGGGGAAGACCTGGACTTCAGGGACTCAGCCAGAGGAGAGGAACTCCAGAAGCAAGGCAAAGGAGAAAAGCTGTGAAATCAGCGCTGTGCAAAGTGTGCCACTATAGAGGCCAGGGGCCCTGCTGAAAGGGCTCCGGGTGGCTAGGGCTTGCCACCAACAGCAAAAGGAGCACAAGAGTAAGGGAACATCCCAATGTTGCCTGTGTTATGCTCATTTTAATATGCCTAAAACAAATCCAACAACAGAGCGCATAGTGCTCCACTGTGTCTTTTCCCCATGTGGGCCAAGCCCACAGGGATGATGCAACACTCTTTCAAAAAATTGCGAGGGGAGCGGGCATGCATCCCGCCTCTACTGGGGATTGTTTTTCCAAGTTTTTCATTTTGTGATGACCCCACGAATGGCAAGAGCATGACCCAACAAATAGAGGAGGATGAGGGGTGCAAGAGTTGAAGCAGCCCCCTCCCCGAATACATTTTTGTTGGTGACCCTAAGTTTCTAGGGTCTAGAAATCAATTTATCCCAGATTGTTTAGCCTTTATTTTTTCAAGCACCCTGTGCTGAAGCTTTTGCTCTACAGCCTGGGAGTGCAGGGACTACTATTGGTTGGTCCTATGGCTGCGTGTTCTGTGGCCAAAAGTAGTGCATGAAAAACACAAGCACATGTATTGATTTTGTAATGCTTCATTTGCCAATGTATTGCTAAAAGCTATTTTGATGAACATGACAATGCTTTTTATTAATAATGAACTCACTTAAGCAGTTACAGGTCAAATGTGAATTCAGAATATCATCAAAGTTATATTCACATACTGTATTTATATATTTGTTAATTAGTGTGTAGTATTGAGTACGATGTGTGCAATAAATGTACCTTTCCTTTTCAAAGAAAAGCACAGACTGGGCAATCATTTAATGAGTTTTGTTATTGCATGCCAGAGAAAGGTGATTACTAGCCCACACCACCTCCCATGAGTAGGCCTTGTTCTGCCTTCATACCCTGAGAGAGTCATGTGCTACAAGGGGGTGCTCGGTTCCCAGAGATGGATAATTGTGGACCTATAACTTGCACATACCTCACATCCTGCACAAGTTATAACCTGATTTCCTACGCACATTGTATATGTGCTATGATTATACTGAAAAAATCTGTTATTTTCTATTACAAAGAGTACTTAGCGATGCTGCTTTGAAAGTCCGGAAACGATATGTCGTGCCTGTACTTAACCAATGTCTCTGGTGTCTCTTCCTACCCCCATTTTTTCCATTGTTCCTACTTGAGATATTTTCATTTGCAATATCAATTGGAACGGGCTGGCAAGCACGATTTTCAGCAGGCCCATTTTTGGTTTTATCTAACTGCTTCCCAAACCCAATATCCGCCAGTGTCGCAGTTCCCCTGGTTCCCCAGCTGCATCATCTCAAACTCCTTGCCTGCATTGCATCTACTACACTGCTGCTACCATTTCGGCACTGATTTTTCTCTGACTGCAGCTATTTGGCAATCCGCTTGCTAAATCTTAAAAGAAGCCTTAATCATACATTTAGAGATTTTATTTAGATGATTAGGCATAGTCTAAAGTGTTATGTTATGTTGAAAATATTTATTAAGCGCGCGTACACCAAACGGTATACAAGATCTGAGCGTTCGGACAACATACACTCTAGGACTGGTGTCAGACTGATTCTAAACACCTCCGGCGGGTATGTTGGCCTTCTGTATCAGCTAGCTCACAGTGCCACTAGAATCTCCTCTTACCAAGGAGAGAATAGTTCTTGGCACCTTCGAACATGACAAATCTGATCCCTCAGGACCGTGGAAACAGTGTACTACTTTTTGCTCTTTCACTCGTGCTCACGTAGTCTCAGAGAGATAAACAGGATAAACGGTCTGGACGTTTTCCAATAAGCATTTATGGTACAGTTGTTATTGTAGTGTAGAATATATGAGCTGCAACAACCACTAGACAGTAACAGAAATGAATGATTAGAAGCACTATGAAAGTAAAAGGATGATAGAGTTCTACCATCTTGCAATAATGATGACCTGGATTGAGAGACTGTGGGACCCTGTCTTGGTCTTGGGTTCGACACCCCGCAAGGGATGTTAGTCCACTGCGAGCTGGAGTATCTGCATGCAGGAACTTCAGCGTCTTTGGTCAGTGTGTCGGCCGGGAAGTCCTGGTCTCCTCTCTCTGTCTTAGCAAGATGTGGTGTATATATTCCCATAGGTCTCCCCGGGGGTTCTACCTCGCTGTATTACATTCTCAGACTTGGGATGACGTCGGGAATGAACTTTGTACATATATATTATACAGGAGATGGTAGTCCTGCTGTGCTTCCAAGAATCCTCATGCATAATGTATGAGGCTTTTACCATGGAAAATCCTGCGTTCTGTGTGCAGTGTCGAATCTAGGTAAAAGGTTAGTCCCTGAGAACCGTTATGTATGTAATGTAGGGAAGAATATAGGTGAAGGGTTATAATGTTACCTCAGCCTAAATTAGTGTGGAATATAACACCCACTCCTTATATGACTGGACGACATAATTAAAATTCTAAACGTACTACTAGGCTGACTAGGTATTGGTACACAAATAACTATAGTAAAACAAATAGTCGTGCTAATAAAATTGTTGTAAAATTGTAAAAAATATTAAAAAAATGGAAAAAGGAAATTGTCACTCAAGCCATAGCTCCAATATAGCTCTAATATGTCCGTATGTATAGTTCGAAGTACTACAAGCGTCTGAAAGCCATGCAAGTCCATAAAAAGTGTCAATTTGTTTTTGAGTTCCAATTTTAGTTTGTGGAAAAAAAAGTGGAATTTTTTTCAGCACACAATGAGCCAATTGTTTATGTGTCCTGGCTGGTAGATGCAACATTACTGTTGCCTGCCTTTGCAGACGACGATCCCTGTAACACCTAGCAGATTACGTCAATTGAGCACAGATGATCTTCCATACTACCTGTAGTCGATGCTGGGGCAGCCTGTGCACCGTCCAAGGCCTGGGTGTCAGTGGTGGAGCCGGTATCCATTCCGACAGGAGCCATGACTACCTGTAGAGGCTCTAGGCATGCCACCATCAACATTGGTATACGCTGGGGACACTGCAGAACATGGGCAATTATCGGGTCCAGTAAAGCATCAATGTCGGTTGCACACATGATGGGAGTGTTAGACAGAGATCCAACACACATTCTTCTCCGCAAAACAGGCATCGGAGGACAGGTAAGATGCAGTCCATCCAGACTGGCCTAAATGACAAGAACCAAGATGCACTTAGTTCTCTCAGGCGAGCTGTGCCCAGATGTTGTACCATGCGATCACGGTATTTACACACCTGGAGTACTTTTTCCATCTGCTTGGTGACTGGGACATCCGGTGCGTGACAGAAAAATGACAATCAGGATACTTTCTATTAAAAACAAGTATAGCGGCAGTCCTCCAAAAATGTTTCCGAACACGGAGTGCATAAAGTTTGGTATAACTCTGAAAACTGTCTGAAAGGTGCTGAACAGTCCGGAAACCTATGTTCTTAAATAGGTGGACCATACCTGTCGTATCAGACATGTTAAAGATACAATTTACCATTTCTTTGAAATGGCAGGGGCAGTTCGCACGTATGGGTGCCTGTATCTCAGCTGAAGACCTTGCAATCTGGAAATCAAAAGTCTCTCGAGCGGAGGTTAAGGGCACGGTCTTCTGTAGAAGCATGGCTTTCATTTTACTCAAAGTATCAAACCGTATTAAAGAAACATTTAGTGAATGCCATAACGGCACCTCCCTGACTGTATGTGTTGCTGGAAACAATACTTGCATACAGCAAGTAACCGTGGAGCTCACGGTTACCAGATATGCGATGCCCAGAAGCATCCCACAACAACCTTGATCGTTCAGCATCAAGTAATTCCCATTCAAAAGTAGCCTGAGCACTGGAGAAATCACGGCTGCCGGGGCACCCCTCAAGTGACAAGATAAGTTAGCTACGGAACCATTACAGGCCCCATGCAGCATTATTTCCTGGCATATGAGAGATCCACTCAAAGCGGTCTGACAGTTTGTACCGCTTAGAAGCACTTCTGGATCCCCACTCCAGCATCGAAATCTGCACGGTAATTACCAAGACTCCTTGATGAATTCCCTACCCATTTCTTCATATCTGTCTGCCTGCTGTTGTTCTAGGCAATACTGAAATTGGAAAGTTGTGACCTGTAGAGTGATATGACCTTAGAGTAACCATTCTGTGGACAGTGATTCTGCCACTGTATAAACTCATCTGTCCAGTTTTTCAATACGCAACAGTGTACATTTTCCTCCTCTTTGTGCCACTTTTGTCTGTTTTTCTGTCAGATTGTATGCAGAAACAGAGACGTACTGCTGATAAAACGACAGGGAACATAGCCTGTGTGCAAAAATTGCAGCGTCCAACTCAATAACATAATAGAACGCAATTGTGATTGCCCGTGCTGTAGTATGGACAGATCTTGTGCTAGTACATCAATAGCAGAAGATACAATGTTGCCCAGTGAATATATCCTGGAAGTTGACGTAGTCATACCATTGTCAACTACGGCTAAAGCTTTCTCTAAGTTAATCCTATCTATTTCTCGTAACCTTTCCGCAGCTTCTTGTTGGGAGATTTTCCAGATTTTGTTATAGACAGCAAAATAGAAATGGGACCTAATAAAAAATCCTGTAGGTCCACAACCTCTGTAATTAAAGATACGTGTTGTTTCACCTGTGTGAGTGTTGAGGTTTTTAGCCAATCGAGGCATAACTTCCCAACACTGTATGACGTCACTACCCCTATATGTTCTCTTTGTACATAGCGTGGGTCTGGCCAGTGGATACTAAACTCTTTGGTCGTACCCTTGAATCTTTCCTGACATCTATTAGTGTCTGCGGGACAAACCAACCATCCCTTCCAATTGGGGTGTGATCTATTGTATTGCATGATGTCATCTAGCGTAATCTCTTCTCATGATGTAAGGTTACCCTGGGTATGCAATGGTGTTGGAATCTGAGGTGCGTTCAAATCCTTATTTCTTAGCTATTCCAAGACAGGTAGTTTGTTGCACAGTATCATTCAGAAACATAATCTGCTGAGGAATGAGGCATGCTCTAAATAGCACTTCTGTTCCCTGAACTTTCCAGTCTCTAGAACCCCAGACTGATTTTGAGTCTATTTTGTCTTTCCATAAATTGTAACCTTGTTCAGCGAACTGGGTAATAAAGGAAGTTCAGTAAGTGTGTTTGGTGTTTGTCAGCATATTTTTCTGTGCTGATGTCGGTGTAACCTTAGAATAATATGAGGCTGGGTCACACATGTTAAACCCTGAAAAATATGAAAATTTCTGTGCAAATGTTTTTGAACTGCTTTTCTGCGGTGTTGGGCAATGTTCCAATTGGTTATATGTGAAAATAATTCTGGGATTAGCAGATTTGTGCAAAAAATGATGACCATAATGTTGATAGCAATACATTGTGTCAAAATCTAATGTGTCTTCAAACATTTCATTATTAGAAAAGGCAGCACATTGTTCTAAATCAGACAACATATTCTTTACAGTTTCAAAATCCGAATCATCGGAGAATGTACTGGAGGTAATGATACCATTTAAGGATATTTTAAATATATGTGGTATTTTTAAAAGTTCGGTCGGACTAAATATATTGTAATCAACCTTGTCCCATACTATACCATCAGGTATAGGAACTGCTGTAATGTTCACTGATGACAAGTCTCTTTGTTCATGATGTGATGAAAGGTGAGGTTTCAGAATCATGTTCACTTTTGATGCTGCAGAGTTTTGTCTAAGATAAGTTCCATTAATAAGCATGCTAAAACACTTACTAAGCCTATCCAGAAAAGAAAGAAAAGTATCCCGGTGATTGGCCAAAGTTCTAGCCGAGGTGATACCAGGTATGTCTTTTTAAGAAATACGAAGAGGTCTTTGATTTGCTGCTGACAATTTTTTTGGGCTGGCCTCGTTTCAGGTTCACTTGGATCCAACGAAAAGGTATCGAAGTCGATGAAATAGCCAGATGTAGTTCAATCTATTCTTGGTAGTTCCGCAGGTTTTGTTGAACTTGTAGATGGCCCTTTTTGAGGCATGTTGATGTAGACATCAGTGTTTGGTCGAATAGAAATTTGTCTTTCATTTTGATTTTAAATTTGAGTTTGAACTTCATTTTCAAGATGAAAGAGTTCCATGGTATTATTGCATAGTCCATCATTCCTTGCTGGAGACTCTTCGAACTTGATGAATCCTTCTGTTTGAACTTCCTGTATAGTGGCGAGAGGAGGGCGTCGGCTACTCAGGAGTCCACGAGGCTTACTATTCAGTATCGGCCACATAGTGTGATTTTATCAGATCAATGGAGACGAATATTTTCTCCTTTTTTCCGGCAAGAGTTGGCAGAAGTACAGTTCTTGTTCCTTCAACTGCCAGGACAGGTACAGGCTTTCTTTATGATGGCCAAAATTCTGTTTTGTCCGCTATTTTATCTCTGACCAGATCCCCAACTTTAGGGTCCCACACAGGTCTTGTCGTGACTGACTTGACTTCCTCAGTGGTGGTCCGCTCTACCTGGACATTGCTTTGTAGTGCCCTGGATTCATTCAGATCCTGTAAAACAGCCAAACGTTTATGGATGTCAAAAGGTTTTTCATCCGCCACTGTGCCTTCACAATCAAGATCAGGTACCCACATTCTCATCCCAAATAGAGCCTCATAGGGAGAGACACCCCCTAGAGAACTTCTTGGCATGTTGTTCAATGCTCTTTGTACTCCATTTAAATGTTTGACCCAACTACCACCTAAACCTAATACTCTAGCTGTTAAAGATTGCTCTAAGTCCCGGTTTTTCCTCTCCACAACCAAATTTCCCTTGAGATGATATGGAGAGGAGTACCACAGTGCTACACCCAAACCCGATGGCTTCCTTGTAAGCCAGAGAGCTAAACGCGGGGCCACAGTCAGAATATAGTGTTCCAATCACGTACGTCCCTATAAAGACTCGCAAATCTCTGATAACAGTTTGAGCGTCAACCGAGCGCTGGGGCCACTCCCACAGGAATCCCGAGCAGGAATCCACTGCAACCATGATATACTTGTAAGCCCCATCTGTTTGTAAGGGACCGCAGTGGTCCAAATAAACACATGCAAGTCGTTTGTCTGATATTAATAATTGTGTCTGCCCTGGATGTTTTATGGTGGTGCCTTTCATCTGCTGGCAGATGTCGCATTTCAAGACATAATCTTCAGTCTGCTTTGTTAATCCTGACCACCAATTGTTGTTTCAGCAAGGAAACAGTCGCTGTAACCCGTGCATTAGTGGAACCCAGACCTTTGTGTGCAGCTAATATTAAGCCTAATCTGTAATCCATATTTGGTATTACTCTATCCCCCACTCCAGGAATCTGAGCAAATGGAATGTTGTTTGCATCTAATTTATAGGAGTACTTGAGTGGAAACTTCTTCGGAAGTGCTGATTTATTGCTTGTAGCAATAATTGCAACCATAATCTCACCATCTATTCTTGCTTTTGAACGAGTGATTGCAGCTACCGAAGCCCTGCGTAGAGCTCCCTTTGCGGTTTCATCAGCCAATGAATTCCCTTCAACGTTAACGCCATCACATTGATGACTCAAGTGTGTGTATCACGTGAGCTCTCAGTAGTTCGTTTTTCAACTCCACTACCTGTTCCCATAGTGGTTTGTGCTTAATTGTGCCATCTTTTGCATCTTTGAATCCATTCTGACTCCTTATACGACTGTTTACAGTAGAACGAAACACACACAATTAGTGTAGGGAATTCTCTCTCCTAGAGATTGTGTTTTTGTACAACTTGGATGAAACTTTCAATCCTGCATGCCTCCTTTAACGATTGCGCATGGGGCGCTGTATTGCTGTTTACTTCCAATGGCCGGCTGAGCAGATCCGTCAGTGTAAATTATATATTCATACTGATCTAGAGGCAATATTTCATTCGGTAGAGGATATTCTTGTTCGTATTGCAGGAATGCTTATGTTTTTAGACTTGTGTCATACCTGTATTTTACGTCTGTTGCAGTGAGAGAATTAGCCCATTGTATCCATCTTGGATGTAAGGCTTTTGCGTTAGAAACGCTTGCCCCTTGTCACAGCCTCTAAGGCTGGTGCTGGAGTCACGACAATTATTCGTTTCCCCTGAGCCAGTGCTCTTTCTCTCACTACAGCAGTCTGCACTCCTGTCAGTATTTTTACTATTCATGAGAAACGCATCTCAGCATTTGTGTACAAATGTGACTTGTATGATATTGGTACTGTTTCACCTTCATTGTATGTTAGGTAGGTGTACCCTGATTGACCCGCAACTATACGGATCACTAGGTTGTGAAAATTCATGCATGTTTTCAAGTGTTTAGATGCTATCATGTCCGCTAGAAGGGTACGTAGGATGTCTGTATGTTCCTGTGTCCATTGCCTAACTGAAAAATCGGGTCTTATTAGATAGTAGAAAGGTTTAACCCTTTCTGCGTAATCCAAAATGTATGTTCTGCCAAAGTTCAGGAATCCCTGTATTGATTGTACATTTTTCAATGATTTTGGAGGTTGGAGCAGCATGCACTTTTCTAAAATGTCAACTGCTAAGCTCTTTCCTTCACTTGAGAGCTCATATCCCAGAAATAGGACATTGAGGTGGGCTATCTTTGGTTTCTTAAAATTAAATTTATAGCCTTCAGAGGCGAATCCCAATATTATGGTATTCACTGTGGTCAAGTGTTCCTCCAGGTCATCATCCGTTAGATAAATGTCATCCACATAGGACAAAGCCTATTGATCCAGTTTGTGAAGTAATTCAGTTACACTGGCTGAAAACAACCCTGGGCTGTTCTTATACCCATGGGGGTGTCTACAGAATTGATGCTGGGAGCCTAACACGGAGAATGCTGTTAAATACCTGCTTTCATGCGCTGTATTTTGGCAGAAGAATCCATTCCAGATGTCTAGTGTGGTTTTATATTTTTTCAGCACAATGTTATTCATTAATGTGGCACTGTGTGCATTTTCTACTGCAAATCTTTTTGTGCAAGTGTTTACATGTCTTTAATCCAAAACTAGATGATATGAGTTGTCAGGTTTCATTACGGGAAACAAAGGATTATTCATTTGAGAGGTGCAAGTTTCAATCACCCCTTGGTATTCAAGTTGTTCTAAGATCTCCCTGACCTGTTTTTAAGCTTCTTGCTTTATTGGATACTGTCTCTGTGGAGTTGGAGTAGTCTTCAATGGTAGTATGTGGTGGGTTGAATCCTCATCCCATCCAACATGGTTTAGATATAAGGCAGAGGCTAGGGCCACAGCCCACATATGTGTTTTAGATACTTGGGAACAGGGTCATAAAAGGCTGGCAAAATTACTGTTTCCCCCCTAGGGCAATCCATACAAATGCTGGCGGCCAATCTTGTTCAGCTAAAAGAATGTCATAGCCAAACGTTAAGTTCTCCCAAAAGAGGATTCTAACTTTCCTGGGCTTGTACCCTTCCATCTGGAGTGTTATCTCATATAACTTATGAGGGGCTAGCATCAGGTGTTTCCACTGTGATTAACCCTGTGCGCAGTTCGCGTAGTAGCGCTATGCATAGCTACGCGAAATGCACTTCGCACTACGCGAGATACGCGTAGCGCTACGCGAACTGCGTAGTACGCTGTTCATGATGATTGCACAGTGCCGGATGCTTGTCCACACTGTGCAATCATTGCAAACGGCATCTTGCACAGTGCAAGCGGTCGCTTTTTCTGCTGCTCGAGCTACATCTTTCTCAACGTGGATTTGTAGTTTCGCATCGCGAGCGGTCGTGAGTATACGCGACCACTCGCAATGAGAAATCTAATCTCCCCGCGTTGAGAATCTCACCGGGAGGTTTATTTTCCACGCTCGCGATTGGCAACTTGATGTTGCTGATCGCGAACGAGGAAAAAGTCCAGCTGGGATGTCATTTTGCTCACTCGCGGTCGCCAACTTGACGTGGAGGACCGCGAGCGAGGAAAAAATGGCAACTACTCTACGCTACACGATTTTGCACTGTGCTACGTGCAATTCGCGTAGTGTGAAGTAGCACAAACTACACAAACTTCGCGAGCGTAGCGTAGTTGTCCGCCCCGGGTTAACTGTGATATAATCATTTAAGTCCGCTTACACTAGAAATAGCATCAGGTTCTGGCCAGCTATTGTTACTTCTGCCGCACTATCTTGCATTGTCAGAGCCCATTCCCTGTTCAGCAGTTGAGTCCTCAGAATTCTGGGCATGTCTGATCTTTAGACCTGCAACTTTCCTCTTTTTGAACGGAGGTTTTGGTTTAGTGTTTCTTCTTTTTTGGAGCGTGTTGCTTGCCTCTGGACTTTGTACGCTTCTCTTGCCTGTCCGACCGTCCTTCCCTCTCTGAGTTTTTCATCGAACCCTGAAAGGAACGAGAGGAACGTGTATCAGTATCCTGATACCTGTCAAGTTTCATAATATTGTCCCTATTCCTAACGTTATATCTCCTTTCCGTGGAGGAGACCTACCTCTGGATTGAGATCTATTTTCTTTATTCTTTTGTATTTTTTGTTATTGTCCCACTTCTTCTTAGAAGAAGCAGGTGCCTGCTTAAAGGTGTCCTTTTCTGGACCACCCATCAGCTGTGGTTTTACTGCTTTACCCCCCAAACTGTCTCTGCCTAAATCTGCATATGCAGTCTCAATTATTTTGGGTAATTCATGCTCCTGTTGTAAAGGACTGAACTTCCTTAGGAGTTGACGGATTGCCACTGGTGCTGCTTTCCCTTTAATATTTGCTAATATTGTAGCTGATACCTGGGCAAAATTACCAAGTAATTTAATCCCTAAATTTAGAGCAGGTTCTACTCCGTGCTCATTCTGTATTTGTGTCTTTATACATCTGGTATTACTGCTAATGACTGGATACCACGAGTCCTGGTATATATGGCAGCGAAAACTGTACCCCAAGAGGGACAATCCTCTATTTGCGGTGTTATGCCCATGGGCAAGCAGATTGTTAACATTCTGTGTTTTTCAAATGGGATTGTTTTGGGGAATACTGCTTCTAGCTGTTATCTTTTGAGCTACCCAGAATGGCATTTGTTCACAATTTGTGGGCATTTTACCTATTACAGCGTGTAGAGTTTTTTTTCTTTATTAGTTTTTTCTTTCAACCTGCATATCACGTTCATATACCAACACAAGTACATAACACTTCTACTTCAGACGAGGTATTGAACCAGCCCATCAATGAACTCAGGAATTCAGTCCAATTTGCAGTATTTTGGACATTGTCCAAGCATTCACGGTTTACTTTGTTGCTTTTGTATCGTGGCATATTATCTTAACTGTATCCACCTAACCCCTAACCCCCCCAACTCTCCCACCCCCCCCAAAAAAAACAACCCCATCCCCTCCCCCACCCCTCCGGGTCTGTCTAAGTAGAGGTTCATGTATCTCAATGCTCGTTTGGGGTCTCCACATTCCTCTCCTCGTGGCTGGGGACTAGCCTCCCACTGGCAGTCGTCCCCTCTCGTGACCCTTGCGTGGATTGTGAGGCCTGTCCAGTTACTTCCTGAATCATCACCCCCCACGCCAGCAATACCTCAGGTAGTTTATCATCCCTTCTAGTGGTACGCATATGCCCCTCCTCGGCCAGAGCTCACTCCTTTAAGTCTGTTTTCCATTTCGCTAGTAAGGGCCCCTGCTGGGTTAACCAAGGAATCGCGATGCGCAGTCTAGCTATAACAAGGCCCAGAACCAGAAACCGCATACTAGTCTTACGTTTAGGATCCCAGGGAATCAGACCCAGAAGACAAGGGCGCGATCCATGTCAATCTGCCACCCTGTAATTCTAGTCAAGTGCTCCAAGACCGCCCTCCAGTACGTCTGAATTATCGGACAGGTCCACACCATTTGCGGGACATCCGTCGGGGCATGGCGACATCTTGGGCAGTGTGGATCCCTGGAGTTGTCAATGACATGAAGCCGCCTGGGTGAGAGATAGATCATGTGTACCATGTTATACTGGATCTGTTTGAATCGATTGCATACCGACACCTTCCGCACACTCTCATGTATTTTTTCCCATTCACGAGACGTGATCTCCTGCGGACACACCCGCTGCCACTTCTCCTCTATCTTTAGGGGTCCATTATTTGTATCCTCCCTCAGCGCCCTATATAGGTGGGTGACAAACTTCCACCCTCCTGCCATGGTGATCATGGTGACCAGCGTATGTGTGTGCCCCGGGGCTTCTGCGAATGAAGGCCACATCTGCCGTGCCGTTGCCGCTATTTTCGCATACTGTAGGAATTGCCCTGTTCCTAACTCAAAGGTAGCCACTGCCTCCTGATAGGTGATGAATTTGTTATCCGGATAGAGGTCCGACAGCATAAGGCATCCCCCCTCTTTCCATTTATCAGTTGACATAACCCGCTCAATTTGAGCGAAGGCCGGCATAAGCCAGAAATCAGCCTCTGGGGCAAACGGTCGGGCCCGGATGAGTCTGTGGACTACTCGGCTCCATATCCTGGCTAATAGCCACACCAATGGGGGACTGCGCTCCCGTCGACCCGCTGGCCTCCAGAGAAGAGTCCCCGACTGTTGATCCCCATAGTAGTCTGCCAGCAAGGACCTTTCCCAGGAGGGGTCCGGCTATAGCATGTTGGAGTTGTGAAGCAAAGTAGTAGAGTTCCATATCTGGAATTTCCAAGCCTCCCCTGCCCCACCTACGTTTCATAACCTCCAGGCTTACCCGACTCCGCTTGCCGTTCCACAGCAATAAGGTGATTAGTGTGTCCAATTCCTAAAATACCCGATGCGGGAGTTCAAAAAAGGAACCCTGCATTGTGTATGGACATCGAGGCAGGACCACCATCTTTATCAGGGCTATCTTCCCCATTAAAGAAAGTTTGAGTGTGTTCCAGAAGGCAATACTGCCCCGGAGACCCCGCAGTATTCTCCCCATATTGTGTTGGTAAAAGGTGGTTTCATCCCTGCCTATACATATCCCCAGGTAACGTAGCGTATCCGCCACCCATGGAAGTCCCAAGTCCGGGAGCTTATCTCCATCCCAGTTATTCACCGATCCAAGCGCATACAGTTGCGATTTTGCTCTATTAATGTATAGCCCGGAAGCTTCAGCAAATTGAGACAGCACATCCATTACCGACGGCAACGACCGGGACGGCCGCTGCAGGTATATCAGGGCATCGTTGGCGTACAGAGACACAATGTGTTCCATACCACCCAGCCAGATGCCCTGCCCCCGGAGCACACTATGAAGATAACATGCCAGTGGCTCCATTGCCAGGGTGAATAGCAGGGGGGAAAGCGGGCACCCCTGCCTCGTCCCTCTCTCTATAGATATGGTGTCCGACACGTACCGTCCCGTGCGAACCCTCGGCACCGGCCGGGCATATAGCACTTTGACCCAATTAAGAAACCCCTCCCCCAGACCCATTTTTAGGAGCACCTGCCATAAATCGTCCCACCTGATTGAGTCGAACGCTTGTTCGATATCAAGGAAAGCTAGGGTGCACTGTTGGGCGTTTGCCGCCAAAGATTGCATAACATGTGCCAGGCGGCGGATATTACGTAGTGTATTCCTGCCCGGTATAAAACCGGACTGATCATCATGTACCATTCGACGGAGATATGGGAGGAGCCTGTTCGCCAACACCTGGCTAATAATTTTAAGATCCACATTTAGCGTGGAAATTGGCCTATAAGAACTAGGGAGCAGGGGGTCCTTCCCTGGTTTGGGAATCATCACTATTAGTGCTTCGCGCATGGAGTCCAGGAGGATGCCGCTTTCACCGGCCTCTGCCATGAGTTCCAACAGTTTGGGGATCAGGACCCCCCATACTCTTTATAGAGTTTGGCCGCTAGGCCATCCATCCCAGGGGATTTAGCAGTCCACAGATGGGCAATCGCTGCCCGTACCTCCTCCCCTCTGACGGGGCCCCCAGGGACGCCTGACTCTCGGGGTCCATGCAGGGCAGTTCCACTCCCACCAGAAAGGCAGATATAACCGACGGGGCGACGGGGGACTGGGGGTCAGAGTATATTTTGCGCAAGTGGGTCACGAACACTTTGTTAATCTCATGCTGCGTGTAGACCATATGTCCTAGTTCAGATTTGATAGTTAAAATTGGGTGGGGCTGAGTCTCCAGTCTAATCAAGCGCACTAGTAGATGTCCGGCTTTGCCCTCCTCAGTATACCAACGGCGTCTGCTCGCAGTTCTGTTGAATTTGCCCAGCGAGTCCCAGATGTCCCCTATCTTGCGTCTCAGTTCCGCCCACTTAGCTGGCCCTTCCCTATCTGTGAGGAGCTCTCTTTCCAGTGCTGCCAAACGCTCCTCCTGTTGGTGTAAATCTCGCTCGAGTGTTTTTTTCACCCCCCCCTCCGTAGACATGCAAACCCCCCGCAGGACCACCTTCATCGCGTCCCATTCAAATGCTCTAGTGCTAGCCGTGCCCCAGTTTTCATCTAAATAGGCTTCCAGCCCATTCGTTATTGCGTCTTTATAGATTGGGTCTGCAAGGGCTTCAACGTTTAGCCTCCACAGCAGTATCTTAGATCGCAGCCGGCCTAAAGAGTATGTCATTAATAGGGGGGAGTGATCGGACAAATATCGGGCCAGGTACTGTGTCTCCCCTATTTGATGGGCCGCCGACTTTTGGACAAAGAAATAGTCTAGTCTACTATAAGTATTGGCAGCAGGTGTGTGGCAAGAGTACACTCGATGACCAGGGTGGCGGTGTCTCCAGATATCCAGTAAGTGATAATTTTGAAGCATTCGACCCTTAGCCTCTCTCACCTTAGGTTTGGCATCCAGTTTTGGGGGGTGCCTATCTATCTCCCCATCAAGGGCACAGTTAAAATCACCTGCGACTATCAATTCCGTCTCTGGATCCAGATCCAACTGCCCCAAGACCTGACTCAGAAACTCCCCATCATCACTATTCGGGGCGTATACACTCACCACACACATGCAGCGGCCATCCAGCGTCCCCACCACAATCACGTATCTCCCTTCTGGATCTTGTTTAATATTCATGGCTTTGAAGGGCACTCCCGGGGCCACCCAAATAAGCGCTCCTCTCGCAAACCCTGAATAAGAGGTCGCGAAAAACTGGCCCCTCCATCGACGCTTGAGGTGTTTAAGACAGTCTCCCCACAAATGCGTCTCCTGAAGTAGAGCTATACTTATCCCATACCGTCTGAGGTAGGTTACCACCTGTATTCTTTTGATCACATTATTTAGCCCCCGGACATTCCATGTTATAAACTTATACTTCTGTGTGTCACCTGGCATGAGTCATCCTCTGTTGACTTGGCAGCCCCCAACGTCTGCCTGTGGGACCTCCAAGCGTGTTGTATTGTGACCCATTTTGGAACAATCTTTCCTGACCTATAGTAGCACAGCATAGACCAGACCTGGCATTAAACCAAAGGAAACAACAACATTGTGTACCCCCAACCCCAACTCCCCCCACCCCCAGGCAGTAGTACTTCAGTCTCATAACCTAACCCGGTCTGAGGACTCAGGACCCTGCCCCAGAGCTCCACCCACCGCCTAGAGTACCCTCCCCAACTTGAAGTAACGACTATGAGTTATTCAACTTTCTCAGATCAAGTCACCCTCACGGACTCGGATAAGTAGCCTAACTGACTGGCACCGTGCGGCCCCGCCCAACTGCAAGTCTAGCCAGGCCGCCTCAGCACACCTCAGCTGGCGCGTCAAAAGGATATAGTGGTGGAAAAGTGACCCCCATTCAGCAACGTTTCCCCCTCTCCTCCTCATAGTACCTCTGGGCCCGGGGCTTCCATGAGATGGCCCCACAATTAAGTCAAATGTCGCTCTGACCCGGCCTGAACTTACAGTTACAATGACCCAGAACCCCAGGGTCATAAGCCGATGTCCGCCTCTCAAGTGCATTTCAGAAGCCCTCATCAACCTGCCTGGTGGTGTCCGACTGCGTTTCCTGTACCAAGCATAATGGCGAAAACTGGTTCTGCGACGGGATCGCCTCTATTTTGGCAAGAAGGGTGCTATCCGGACCCACCCTGATGCGCCCACCATCTGACAAATCTCATACCCCAGATCTCTGCTCTCCTGCGCGGCTCTGAGGATTGCATTGCCGACCACTCCTCCTCCTCTGTTCTTGCCAGCCCTGGTTTTGGTCATGTCCATCCAGTCCCATGGAATCCATCCAATCCGTTACCTCCGAAGGATTACCAAAGAAGTGTATCTTGTCTCCATATTGCACTCGGAGTCTGGCCGGGAACATTAAACTGTATTTGACGTTGAGGTTCCGCAGTCGGCGTTTGACCCCCAGGAAGTCATTTCGTAGGTTTTGTACTTTTTTGGTATAGTCCGGGTAAATATGAATATCGTGGTTCTCAAACCTAGGCAGACCATTGGTGCGAATAAATTGCAGGATCGTGTCCGGTCCCTAAAGTTGAACATTCTAGCAATCAGGGCTCTAGGCGGGGCCCCCGGTTTCGGTGGCAGGCCGAGGGATCGATGGGCTCTTTCCACTGCAAACATCTTGGAGAGCCTGAGGGTAGGGAATGCAGAGCCGATCCAACCTTCCAGAAATAAGTCTGCTGCCGACCCCTCTGCTTTTTCCGGAAATCCCAAAAAGCGGAGGTTGTTCCTCCGGGACCGTCCCTCTGCGTCGTCTGCCCTATCTTCCAGTCGGGTTGTGTTTTCTTGAAGGGCCAATACTGTCTCCCGGAGTTGCCGGATCTCGGTCTGCAACATGTGTAGGTCTCCTTCAGTCGTGGTGACCCGGTCCGCCACCTTTCTGAGATCCAGGCGCAGGTGATTGATATCCATGGCCATACCGTCCATCATGGATTCCAGTGCCACTCGAGATTCACGTATGGCTTCCAGTATGTCGGATTTGTCTCGAGCCGCCGAATCCTGGTGAGTACCTTGCTCTGGTTCCTTCCTGAGGCAATCCGCAGCAGTAGGGCCCGGCACCGTGTACTGCAATATTTTATTAGATTGGGCGCTCCTAAGGGGTCTGTCTCTCCCCATGCCCGGCTCCCGTGCACCAGGGCAACTCCCGGCGGCCCCCCTCCTAAAAGCTAGTGATGCAGGGACAGGCCTCACGGGCGACCTGGAGTCAAGGATGTCTTCTAGGCGCTCTGTGTATTCTCCTGGTCCAGAGCCACAGACCTCTGCAGGGTGGGTGCCCCGCTGCCCCAGTTGCTGGTCGGGGTACGCTACTTGGCCCCTCTGGCTTCGTTGCTGCACAGCGCCCCCTCTGCGTGCCCTTAGTCTCTGTCTCAGGCTAATTGAGGCCCACGGGTCGCTTGCCACCGGCACTGTTCTGGGCCGCACCCACTCGTCTTCCACCGCCCACGGGGATATCCTTATTTCCCCAAAAGGGAGCTGCACTCCCCTGTTCCAGGCACACTGTTCGCCGCCAGCCCCACGACCGTCCTCGCCGCCAGCCCGGGCACGCTGATCTCAACAGGCCCCAAGCACCAGGCCCATGTGACTCGCACCTCCTCACTCCCGGAGTCACAGCTCACTCCCGCAGCACCCCCTCCGGCGATCTGGGGTCCGACGACAGGCTGTCTGCTTACTGTTAGACGGGGCCGCCCTCTCGAGGCTCAGCAGTCCGACGGGGTTCCGGGGGTCCTACGAAGATTCCCCTGGGCAATGGCCGTCTGTGTCCACTCCGTTCAGGACTCTCAGGGTCGGAGGTTTGCTGCAAGCGTGGGCGCGCTCGGCGGGGGGCAGGCCGGGCCGAATACAGCAGGCCCCAAGCACCGGGCTCGCGTGACATTCGCCCCCCCACCTCATGAGGCACTCCAGCCGGGCGAGTCACGGCCGACACTCTTTTCCAGCACCCCCTCTGGCAATCTCGGAGCGGCACAGCAGTGGCCGGGGGGTACCGCCAGGAGCCAACGGCAGGGTCACAGCCCACGGGCAGACGGGGCCAGCCCACAGCGATCCCTACTTCTCGGGACAGGCCAGGGTCGCCATCTTAAGGCTCAGCATTCCGACGGGGCTCCGGAGTTCATAAGACACTTCCCCCTGCCAGGGGCCTCTTACTCTCGCTCTGAGCAGGACCCTCGAGGTCAGAGGAGCCCTCCGCTAATTATCCATAGATTTGGGGTCTCAAAGTCCACCAGGATATTGCAAGATTTCAGTCAGTGGGGCAGGAGCAGCGCAGATATGCGACTAGCCGGCCATTTTGTAAAGCTACGTTCCCCTACAGCGTGTAGCGTTTGTGGTGTGGTTTTAGTTGTTGAATTCTGAACTCAACTTGTTATTGTAGCCATTGCTGGCTGAACTGTGAGTGTCCTCATCACAAACAGTATCATATTTCTGTACAGTTGTATTTGTTCTTTATGAAGTGTAAGTAAGTCTCCTGCTGGCATTGTTTCAATGTCAGGATGTGGTGTGTAGGCCCCTAATACCAGCCATGTTGCTCTGTCTCTCTTCCGAGAGGGCCGAGTCTTACTTTATTTCTTGTATGGTGGTGGGCGCCTTTAAACCAGAATAAGTGTTCCTGGTAAGTTAGTGGAACTTCAATGTCCTCATAGAGAAAATATTCATCTGGTATTTCACCTTCTGTGTAGGAATGAAATGTCTTTGGTATTGCATTCGCAACTGGGAATGTAACTCAAGAATAGAATACCTCTGTTCTATATGATTCGTGCGCCTCAATCACGAATACCACTGGTCCAGCCCTGGAGGTTAGACCATGCGCACCTAGTTTTATAGTGATGGCATTCCTAACATATTCTGCAATGTGAATTGCGTCTGCATCTTCTGCTTCGGCTGAGAGGTGTAGATCTTGTACAACGTTATCTCTTTCCTCAGTCATTGTTTTAGTAAAGAAGAGCTTTCCAAGGGAACTAAGATAAGGTGTGTATGCACAATTTAGAAACAATGTGTCCTTAAAGCTTGATTAACCAACAGCCAATAAATAGGATTTTTCCGACTCAGGTGCGGCGGATTTTGCACCCTCACACTCCAGACATCTCTGGGGAAATGTGAGTAGAGGTCTCTGAGAATGGCACAACTGAATTACTCAGATTTGACCATTAAATAAGTACCCAACCAATGTTGGTGGTGCCATGTTGTGTAGTGCCTATAAAAACGTATACAGGATCTATGCGTTCGGACAACATACACTGTAGGACTGGTGTCAAACTGATTCTAAACACCCCCACTGGGTCTGTTGGCCTTCTGTATCAGTTAGCTCACAGTGCCACTAGAATCTCCTCTTACCAAGGAGAGAATAGTTCTTGGCAACCTTCGAACATGACAACCCTGATCCCTCAGGACCGTGGAAACAGTGTACTACTTTTCACTCAGTCACTCGTGCTCATGTAGTCTCAGAGAGATACACAGAATACACAGTCTGGATGTTTTTTAATAAGCATTTATTGAACAGTTGTTATTCTAGTGTACAATATATGAGCTGCAACAACCACTAGACAGTAACAGATATAAATGATTAGAAGCACTATGAAAGTAAAAGGATGATAGAGTTCTACCATCTTGCAATAATCATGACCTGAATACATACAAGTATATAAAATACACGATAATAAAAGTGCCTATTCCTACAATGCCTCCCTAACTAGATGTACATAAGTGTACCTAGCATGTGTGTAGGGAATATATGATGTTACAACGCACACAATTACAATGCATGCCATTACAACGCGGTTTTTACATCGCAACTACCATTACAACGCATGATTTTACAACGCATGCCATTACAACGCATTTTTAGAAACTACCATTACAACGCATACCATTACAACGCATACCATTACAACGCATAATACTTTTGGCGCAACAGTGGGGTAAGTGTAGAATAGTGTAGGGGTAAAAATTACTATTTCCACTCCAGTGAGTGCAACAGTAGGGTAAGGGTTGGATAGTGTAGGAGTAAAAATTACTATTCCCACTCCAGTGAGTGCAACAGTAGAGTAAGTGTAGGATAGTGTAGGGGTAAAAATACTATCTCCATGTACCCAAAACCCATACCCACCCTAAAACTAAACAATTCCCATTACTTACCTTATAATGCATTGTAATGGCATGCGTTGTGATGGTATGCATCATAATGGCATGCGTTGTAGTGACATGTGTTGTAATGGCATGCAATGTAAAGGCACTGCAGTGTAACAGCTGTGTTGTAAAGGTAGTGTGTTGTAATGACTGCGTTGTAATGGTTGTTTCCCGTGTGTAGGTGTTAAGCCAAGAATCCCTCTAGGATAAAGTCAATGCCATTACCTGGATTGAGAGATTGTAGGACCTCGCCTTGGTCTTGGGTTGGGAATCCAGCAAGGGATGTTAAACCACTGTGAGCTGGAGTATCTGCATGCAGGAACCTCAGCATCTTTGGTCAGTGTGTCGGCCGGGAAGTCCTGGTCTCCATTCTCTGTCTTAGCAAGATGTGATGTATATATGCCCATACGTCTCTCCAGGGTTCTACCTCACTGTATTACATTGTCGGACTTAGGATGACGTCGGGAATGAACTTTGTACATAGATATTATACAGGAGATGGTAGTCCTGCTGTGCTTCCAAGAATCCACATGCATAATGTATGAGGCTTTTACCAGGGAAAATCCTGCGTTCCGTGTGCAGTGTCGTATCTAGGTAAAAGGTCAGTCCCTGAGAACCGTTATGTATGTAATATAAGGGAGAATATAGGTGAAGGGTTATGAAGTTACCTGAGCCTTTATTAGGGTACCTTTATGGAATATAACAATACTCAGTTTTTTTTACAGAAAAACAGCAAAGATAATGCATTTTGGTGGTCACCGCTACCTTGTTCACACAATGTCACCGCCATTTTGATTAACTCTTTATATAACCATGTTCCCATGCGTTACGGCATGGACACTAAATACTACAACATAATTTTGGATATTTACAATAAAGTGCAATGTGCATAAATTCCATGAAATTAAAAACAAAATGAAATAATTATCGCTGACATTGTATCCTGGGTTGCCAATCCATTTAAACCACTAGGATCTCCTGGGCTGGGTTTTAAGTGATGTCACTGACTTTCTAAAACAATAGTACCATGTGCTTGAGCATGAAAAATAATAAAATACTGTGATATCATTTAAAATGATTTCAATAAATTGCATCATGGAAAGGCTCAATTAAGTACAATTAAATTGCATTGGTGTGATTACTACATTTCATTGGAAACCCAATTTAACAACAAAACAATTATCGCTGACATTGTACTATGATTTGCCAACTCATTCAAAATACCAAATAATCAATAAGTCACTTTGGCTGGGTTCCGTGAGCTCTACAATATACTGCCATATATTCTGGACCAGTGTCCAAACACTCTCTCCCAATGGATATTATGAGATGGGTATCTTGCACTATGTGTCCACTCACTCAGTTTGATTCCTTATTGCCTAATTTAGAAACCTGCCCTGCCCTTCAAGGTCATGGCTACAATCAACAGTAATTTTATCCTAAGAGAACGTGGAAAACCAAAACATAATAACTAAATCAAATTTTATGTTGTACGGCCTATGACTTTCTACAATGGCTAGTTGAAACTAAGAGGTCAGCGTCAAATATTTACAAGTGCACATACAATTATTCGTCTAAATTAAAACCATTCAGTACTTTGCTATTCAGCATAATTATGTTATGAAACTCAAGTCTCTTTAATCTTTGTTCCCTGTTGCCTCCTCTTGAATTCCTCGGGACCTCGTCTATAACATAACAGACCAGGTCAGACATTTTTCGCCATGATTTTCATGAAGATAGTGTACAACTGGGTAACTACTGTCTTCCCTAGATATAGCCCTTAGATGTTGTAAAATCCTGACGTGCCATGTGCATGTCACTGCCTTCATATACCTTAGGGCATGAACATTACAGGATATCAGCAACGAACTCACTCCTCCAATTGTAAGAGTTTTGTATTTTTAATGGGGTATTGTATAGAGGAATATATGACGTTAGTCCGCATGCGTTTACAATGCATGCCATTACAACGCGGTTGTTACAACGACCACGTTCTTAAATCGCATACCTTTACAACGCAAGTCGGAACAACGACTTGCTGTAGGGGGCGCTGTATGTTGGAATAGTATAATTTACTATTCCAACTCCAGTCTGTGCAACAGTAGGGAAGGTGTTGGATATTAAATCCAACACCTTCTGCCCCCTAACACAAGTAATTGTTCCAACTTGCGTTGTAAAGGTATGCTATGTAACAACGCAGTCATTGTAACAACCGTGTTGTAATGGCATGCGTTGTCTCGCATGCGTGGTAAACGATGTGTATAGAGGTGATATAAATTCCTTCATGCTCTGGCCACTTTACCAGGCATGGCATCTATGGCATTTTTGGAACCCAGGGTCAGCTGTAAGCCATGTCCCAGATCTCACCATCTCAGGGCTGCTGACACACAATTCGCCTGCATGGGTTTAGACCTCCTAAATGTGAGAAGTGGATTTTTAGTTACTGTCTTGCCAATAATTGGATCCCTCCTAATGAGGTTCCAATGAGAGGAAATAATGTTCCTTACTTCTCTGATGGTACGTATTGAACCCTGTTATCATCCTAACCTGGCCCTGGGCCTTTGGTTTCTCCCCGTTCCTTGAATAGCAATGATTCCCTTGGTTTTGCTTTTGTTTTCTCTATGACCAGGTCAAGGGTTTTTTGGTTATTGTGTCGGGCAAGAAATATTTAATTTAGTTCCGCCTGGACTTGTTCCAATGACGTCTCCTCACTATAATTGCATTTCATGCAGAGATTCTCCGCGTACGGAATACTGTGTTTGAGTTTGGGTGGGTGGAAGCTGTTTGCATGGAGAATTGAATTCCCCACAGATTGCTTTCTGAATGTTCTGGTGAGAATCTTATTTTCTTTTACAAAGACTTGCAGGTCTAAAAACTCTACCTCACTGTTGCTAATATAGCATGTGAATGAGAGGTTTAGGTCATCGTCATTCAACTTGTCAGCAAAATTCTTAGCGGACTCTGTAGAGCCTCTCCATAATACAAAGAGATCATCTATATAACGGGTCCATAGGACCACGGTTTCTGACCATTTCAAGGCATGTTCCACTGCGAGCACCTGCTCCTCCCATCAGCCCATATGCAAATTCGCATAGTGGGGGTGAAGCAGCTGTCCCTCTTATTTGTTTGTACAGCTGTTTTTCAGATAGGAAAAAGTTATTCTACCAACACCATTTCATCATTTGGAGAAGCATTTGTGTGTGCTGATACAGATTGATATGTCTTACCCTTAAAACAAGCATTGATGCTCTCAACCCATCCTCGTGTCTGATAATCGTGTATGATGCTGAAACATCTAGGGTCATGAATGTGTATGACCCATCCTATGTGATATAATATATTTTCCTTAAGGAGTCGCTAGTGTCAAGCAAGAATGAGGGTAAAGTTCTAACATATACTTGAAAAAAACTTAACAATGTATTTGGACGTTGTTTCAAATAGCCCCCAAATGGCTGATAATATAGATCTGCCCGGGGGTTTGTAACATTTTTATGAATCTTGGGGATTAGATACATAATTGGTACTTTCGGATGGTCAATTTTAAGAAATTTGTATTCCTCTTGTGCTAACAGTCCTAACCCCCTCCATCTAGATAGACCTGCATGAAATTTCTCCTTAATGTCATTGATGTTACCCTGGGACATTTTGCTGTAGCATGCTTCATCATTTAATTGGGAATAGGCCTCTGTTTTGTACATTTCTAGGGGCCACAATACAATGTTGCCCCCCCTATCAGACTAGCGTACTACCACACCCTTCCTAGGAATTCATACCTTTGCATCTCATGTGTTACATTGCATGCCTTCACAGCGCGGTCGTTACAACAACCGCGTTTTTAAAACGCGAACTATTACATCGGAAGTTGTTTCAACAACTTGCTGTTGGGGGCAAGCTGGACTTAAGAATAGTATAATTTACTATTCCTACTCCAGTTTGTGCAACAGCAGGGAAGGTGTTGGATTGCAAATCCAACACCAGTGCGCCCATTACAGCAAGTCCTTGAAATGACTTGCGATGTAATGGCTCACGTTGTAACAACGCGGTCGTTGTAACGACGTCATTGTAAAAGCATGCGATGTAACGCATGCGATGTTATGGCTGTTTCCCCTTCCTAGACCGGATCTTTTCCATAACAGCGTGGTAGCCCTTTGAATGTCCAATACTGTCCACTCTATGTCTCCTGCTTGATTCCACCGATAGTCTCTTTAAGTCCATGATTACTGACTCTGAAAAAATATCAAATCCATCTCTAGGCATGATTGGTAAAAATACAGACTTAGGTTTAAATGGTGTTGCACCCTACCATACAGATCCACTCCTAGATTGCCCCCGAATTGTGTATTAGCACTTTCCGTTTCTCTTTCCAGCTGGTTTAATTGTTGTAAGAGTTTCAAATCTGCTACTACCAAATTTCCAGATGGAACACTCTTTTTTTTTTTTTTTTGAAAACCTTTATTGACAGTTCAAGAAGAACAAGTATGGGCCTACAACCCCCCAGGGCCGGCCGCTAAGCAATCAGAGCAAGAACGACAAGTATAAACACAGGCAGCACTTCGGGGAGCAAAATCGTACTGCTTATACTGTGGACAGCGTAACTAGGGCACCAGGAGAAAGAGGTTTTCATTTTATGATGAAACAAGGCAGAAGGATCAGGTGACAAGCAATTTTAAAACAACGATCACGGATATGCAGAGTAATGAACGTTAGCGATTTACAGCAATCTATTCGGCCAATGGCGTAAACACAAGAACATCAGGATGGAGAAAAACATAGTCTACAGCTGCGCCCGCAGTCCCCCGCCAGAACTCCCCAAGAACACCCCGGAAGTTGTGAACACATGGAACGGCAACAAGGCATAGCAAAAGGAGGTGTATCACGCTGATCCCAGAAAAAGAAAGACAAATAGAATCAGAGAAGAAAAAGGAGGCCATGGAAAAAAGATGAAGGAATATAGAGTCCCCTCCCCCAACCCCCCACCCTGCACCTCTGCAGATGAGTACGGCCCCCCCCCCCCAGCAGTGTGCCTGTCGCCCTGGAACCAGACCCGAAATGTAGGAGAATAGGGAAAAAGAAGTAGGAAAGGACCCCCACCAGACGGGGGGGTTGAGAAAGCATTTATAAACTGGAGGAGGGCCTTCATAACAGACCCCCGGCTTCTCCCTCCCGCACGGTAAGGTTCCCCTAAAGTGAACAAGGAACAGCACAAAAACAATCTTCTCAAACCACGATGGGGAGCATTATGCACCTATTGTGCCAGTAGCCATGTCAGGAGAGCACACCACCCCAAGCCCGCCCGTCCACTAGGCGACCACCCCCGAGGGGCCAGCCTCATCCCTGACCACTCTGTGGAATTCTGCCCATGCCAACCCCTCGACCCAGCACCATACCCAATGTTCCTAGGCAGAGGAATGTCCAACAACGACAGAGAAGCGACGCACACAGGTGGGGTGGAAGTCTCTGAGCATCCACACAGTCCGCCGCGTGAGGAAACAGGCTTCCCAGCGCTGCCCTAGGGTCTGCACTGCACGCAAGGCTCAGGAAGGCAGAAGCAGCCAAAACAGACATTAGTTGCTGGAGTTGTCTCTGGGTCGCAGGAGGGCATGCACGGGATGAGGCCACCACATCCCACTCAGGTCCAACACCCCCGGGACAGATCAGGCCCTCAGAAGGTCGAACACACTGTAGCATACTGGCCGGGGCGTCCAGTCGTGTACTAACCTCAGGGGGGGCCGCCACAGCGTCCTCCTGCGCGCAGTGTGGGTAGACTCTGTGTTCGTGCGGAGAGGCGGGCCGCCACTGCCCCAACTCCGACGCCACACCATCGAGCTTACTCCCCAAGATCACGAAACCATGAACCAAGGAGGAGTGAAGAGTACCAAGAGCCTCGAGGAGGTCGCCATACCCCAGCTCAGCTCTCTGGGATCTCGCCGCCACACTCCCAGGAATCGTACGCTCACAGGCCCGCTGCGGCCCGGCGGACAGGATGGTAGGCTTCATCGACCCAAAATGGCCGCCAAGTATGCCCGACCCTCACCGGGGCCGGGACCCCGGGACAAGCGTCGCGATGTCCACGTCGCGGGTGACCGGGTTCCGGGGGCAGGCAAAAAACTATCCGTGGTCACGGGCAACAGTCGTCCCCACCACGGACCAGCTCCCGTAGAAATCCGGGGGCGGCCCGCAATGATCGGGGCAGGATACGGACGGCGGCCGGGCAGCTCACCAGCAAGGCAGGGGCAGTCACCGGAGGATCTAAGATTTGCACCCCCGGTCATGCACTCGGTCAGCTACACTGGGCAGTAGAAGTGACCACGCCGAAATGTTGGCCGAGTTTAACACCGCTTCGGTGGGCCGACTCCACCCAGTCACCACCGGCCGCTGTTGTCGCACTGCCACCCGGCCACGGCGTCCACTCGATGTCCCGGCTCCAGGGGCGCACAGGCCGCAAAGTTCAGATGCAGTTTTCTCCGGCGATAGCACGGCTAGAAACCTCGTAGTCACACAGTCGGGAGCCCCTCTCCTTCAGAAACACGACCACGTAGCACAAGTTGAGGATCTCAGGCAGGATGTCCAGCGCCACTTTTTCTGGCTTACCTATTTTGTTTTTGCCATTTGATTTGTTTCCCCTACGTCTGTTCTTTCTCTTTCTTTTTGTTCTTCCAGCTTTCTCTTTTCTTTGAGGGTGGGGTCTTAGGTTCATTGTCCGATCTAATCTTAAAAAACGGAGTTCCTCTACAATTGTTGGAGCTTCCCCACTTTGTCCGACTCCTTCTGAGGCACCCTCTTCTGGGTCTCTTTCCACTTCTGAGCTGGTTTCTGCAACTTGTCTCTGGGGCATGTGTTGTACTTTCTCAGACAGCTGCTGCCTTCTTATGTTGTCGAATCTTCGCGAGAAGGTATAGATTTGGCCACGTTGGTAATCCATTTTGTCTTGCATAAACTTTGTGGCTTTCCGTTCTTTGATAACCTGCTCATGTTTCTGTAATCTTGTTAACATTTCCTTCTCATATGTGGCAATTTCCTCCTTGTCTGGATGTAGGCTCAATTCTTTCTGTAATTCCTCTATATTCGCCAATATTTTTTCACAGTCACTGAGTACATATTTGATCAGGAGTAACGGCATTCTTTTAGATGATTCCGAGCTGTTTTCTGCCCATTCTTTCAACATATTCTGATCTGGATTCTCGTATATTGGCACTATCAAAATGCGCAGACCTCTGGAGACCCATCCTACTTCCACATATTTTGATAATGATTTATGCTCCCACCATTTTGTTATTTCACTTCTCAACTTCTCCAATTCGGGTAGTTTGGTGCGTAGATTCATTTCCGATGACTGGAGTCTCGCTGGTGCCCCCTTAGGGGCACCTGCTCTGGGACTCATTGCTTGCTCATCAAACATTTTCTCAGCGGCTTCTTCCTGCTCTCTTTGCCATTCCATTGCCATTTTGCGTAGTTGTTTATTGGTCCCAACTTCAGTTTACGCTGCAGAAATACATATATATATATATATATATATGAGAAACTTTGATTAATGTACAGGTTATACATGTTAAAATATATGCTTTTTAAAAATAATTATGAATCTATTTATGTATGTTTTTCTACTTTAAAAGGAATACAAATTCTTTACCTCAAAAACCTCTAACAAGGCCAGTCTAGACATAAGAGATGGTAGTTTTCCTTTATGTCAACAGTGACGAAAAACAACTGTTCGAGCTCAACAAGCAGAAAGTTATTATTATGCTATATTCATAGCGGCAGTGACTTTCCTGGCAGCTGTGCTGACAAGTTCATAGTATGAGTTGTAACAGGGATAAACAACACTGAAACTTACTTTAACACTTGTGTAAGTTGCATCTGGAGCCACGGCATAAACTTGTGATAGCGACTAACAACTATCCATGCATGTCACTCATGTTTTGAACATAAGTTAGGGACTACGTTATTCCATATCTACACCACATAGATGTAATAGCAGATGGTGGGAATTTTCTATTTCAGCATAGATGAAAGTGTAGGACCTGTTGGGGACCATTCAGTAAGGTAAATCAGGTCATAAACCTAAGTTTACAACCGATTTACCTCAGTTATGCTTGCCAAGAATTCATAAAGAGATTCTTGGCAGGTGAATTTCCTTCAAAGGGTTTGGTGATCTCCATCACAAATGTGGAATTTCCAGAATCCATAAATCAAACGCAAGGTGTTGGATTGAGGAATTTCCAAGGCGTTCTAAGGCATGGATAGCCTTAGAACTTGAGAACTCTTACATGGATAGCCTTAGAACTTGAGAACTCTTACAAACAAGTAAACTTGTAGACATTCACAAATTCATACTATTGTACTTTCCAGCCCAGAGAGGGTTGTATATTTGCTACAGTCAAGTGCTGACGTAATCTCTTTATGGGAAATGGGAAATGGATAAACATCAGATTTGGTGGGCAGTGTACAGAAAGAGAAGGGAAAGAAATATGTGCATTTGCACAGAGGAATCCATTCCACCTTTTGTGGTGTTCTCTCAGAGGGAAAATGTCCTAGAGAAAGAAAGCATTCCCATATTCGAAATTTAGGGGACTTTTCACACATGCATTTTGGGGAGTGTAACATAGTACTCCTATAGTATTCTTTTGCGTACTCTTCATGTCTTTGTGAATTGATCCCAAAATGTCTAAAATGGGAATAAAATGGGAGTATTTGAAGAATATTCATATACAGCTAGAACAAATAGATAGGACTGTGATCTCTTTGCACTGTTTGTAATTTAATGTTTCAGGGTCAATTCACAAAGGCATGTGAAAGAACATAAAAGAGTACTCCTGCACTACTACTTCACGTATTCATAAATGAGCCCATGTAGTGCTTCATTTGTAAAACAGTAAGTGTATGGGCTCAACGATTTGGTTAGAGGCAGGCTGCCAGTGCTATGAATATCAGGTGTGCCAAATACCAAGGCTGTGTAGTCTTGATTTCACCTTATGCCTCTTTCATCCACGACCAGGCACTCCCGGCCCCTTTATTTCACTTTTGTGGGTTCTTTTTCATCCCTGTTTTCTCACTTTGTCACTATCTTTCTGACTTTCTCTTCCTCTTTCTTTTACCCTTTTGTGTTTTGTCTCTCTTGCTCTTTGTGAAAGTCTGATGAAGATAAATAATTATCAGTCGCCAAAAATGAGTGAAGGAGGACCCCACCTACAACCACGGGCTCATATTAAGCACTGAGGCCATGTGATTTTCCCAGGAATCTGCATTGATATCTGCACTCGGCGCAGTTTACCGTGAGGATTCTTTGACAAGTTTATGAACTTCAAAAAGTAGGGAAACCTACACTTGGACATAAATGTAAATATCAAAGTATAGATTTCCTAATTTTTATCAATAGACACCATTGTGTACGTTATATAGTCGAGCAGATAGTATTTTCTGCTATGATATGGGATTAGGTCCCCTCTGATTGACTAGACTACACCAGAAACAGGCCAAATGCCCCTTAGTGCAATGAGGTCTACTGAGTAAATATGTATATAAGAAAAATAGAAGAGCTTTTTCGCAGACCTGTAATACTTACGGAACTTTTCCAGTGGCGGCATATGGATGCACGATTGAAGTCATTGTTTTGCTATCTCCTTCACATTTTTTGTCAGCACTGCACTTTTAAATTAAAGCGATTTATCTTCACAAAACAAATAAATCAGTCTCAATGTTTCTGCCTTTCATCTTCCAGTTTCTGGTTGGGACGACCGTGAGTGGCCAGCAGCCAGGTATCCAGGCCTTTGCCAGAGGCCGTCAGTGCTGTTTGATGTTCTCTGCTGGGCTAGAATCAGGAGAACGTTTATTTCACACTGTATTTTAGATGTTCAACTACAAATTAAAAAATCTTTCTTACTCATTATATTTTACATTTGAGGTACCCTTGGAAGAATGAAGCGCAAGTTTGGGGTTGTGAAAGTTGGAATGGCCCTAACCGACATATGACTGTGTATGAGGGGTTCCCACTATTTCTGTCAATCAACAAAAATAGTGGCAAACTGTTTGGGGCATGGACATTTTTCCCAAGACAATGTTGGGAGTAGAGACATGGCAGAGTTGGAAACCATTTAAGAACGACCAGAAGGATGGCCTAAATGCAATGGGCCCAATTTGCAAAGGAGTGTTTGTCTGCAAACCTGTAAACTCATAGTCAGGACTTATAAAGAGATATTTCGCAGACATATTTGATTTAACCACTGCTCAACTGTACTCCACAACTGTGTATGAACAAGTAGTAGTAAAGCCCAAATAAGGGGTTGAGAGTGAGTTGATAAACAAATAGTTTGCCTTTAGTGTCTGTAAAGCACCCATAAACTTGTGAGTTTTTAGATATCCACAAACTCCTAATCAGCATTTAGCACCTTGGAAATTATCAGAGATTTACTTCAGCAAAGGCATACATTAACTCCACTTCTAGAGTTGGAAGGGGAATGGAATACCCCAAACTTTGTAGTGTGTGAGTAGGGAGTATATTAGCAGGAACAAATGTTTTCCACATAAAGAAAACAATTAAAAGAAAAAAATGTTTTTACACAGTACTTTGTCTTTCCTCAAAGCAGAGTTGTACATTGCATACAGCACTTTTTTTTTTGGACGGAGTTTTATATAGCGCAAACTTGACTCAAAGGTATCGGGTATCAGAGTGCTTTACACAAGCACCAGCTGCATTACATGAGGACACATTCATTTTTGTTTATCTCTGAATAAGGAAATAGCAAATGTCACATGAATTTCTCAGCTGCACCTAGCAAAGATTTCCAGCTATACTTCTGGGAATGCATGTGACTTCCGAAAAACTCATAAAGCGCACTGGTGCACAGGAGTATGTGTAAGCGTGGAGATTTACAAGTATATTTGTGACGTAGCTTTTTATCTCTAAGTTCATGGAATACTGAGATGTTATGAAAAGGACTACTATATGAACTGACATTTGTTGTATTGTAAAGCCAACTTAGGTCCTGATTACCATGGCTGTTGGAATGCATACTGACAAGCTATCAGTGGAGGTCCGACCACCAACAGCCCTTCCATAAGTCAGACCCACAGCGGTCAGAGGGAAGACCGCCGCCTCAGACAGGATCTGAGATCCCCGTCAGAATTACGATATACCTTTCCGACAGCCTTTTCATGGCGGGAAGACCGCCATGAAAAGGCTGTCGGAAAGGGATATAGGAACCCCAAACAAGGCCCACTGGTCCAACGTGGGCCACTGTAATGTAGCCCTGGGTGCACATGCAGTGGCCCCCACTCACCTCCATGTACTGCATGCCATGCACGACATGGTGCATGGCACACAGTCCATGGATGTGTAGGAGGTGCTCCGTACCACAGCGGCTTGTGTGGCGGCCTTTTTCCTTTGCCACAGCACAAGCCGCCGTGGTACAGAGCACTTTCCAACCATCCGTCCAGCGGTCACATTGTAGTGCAGCGGTCGGCCTGCCGCATGCCTGTCGGGTGGTCTCCTGACAGCCGCAACAGCGGACGGCGGTCTGACCGACCGCCATCATAATCAGACTCTTAGTATTTGTGGGGTGGATATAGGAATTAGATGAATGAAGGACTTGTGCTCTGTTTTGATTATATTTATACATCAGGTGACAAAAGATTTTTATCTCTTTCTTTATGATCTTCATTTAGCATAGGTAATGTTTGATGGAACTGTATCACTCTGAATAAACGCATGAAATGCAAAGAATTATGAGCCACTAGAAACACGTCCAAACTGTGTCTTCTTTAATTAAAGTAAAGAACTATCTATGACACTCATTGGCCAAGTTGGAAGGTCTCTCCTTTGAGACATAATAGCTCTACCAGTGCCTTTTATTCACACTTCGCACCATGCAGCATGAACAAAAAAGAGAAAAAAAGGAGGAATGATGCGGCTTCCAGTGGCTGTATCATTTTGTCTGAGCGTATATGCCTGTTGACGTATGTGTGCGTATGCGTCATTACCCGAGCACTCCTTCGTGACCATGCATGCAAATTAAACAAGCATTAGCATAGCCAATAGGTCTCGCCTTTGGGACCTTATAAGTGTTTAGCCATGCAACAGTTGCATAACTAAATACGTATAAGGTCCCAAAAGCAAGACCTATTGGCTATGCCAAGCCGCGAAAGTGATCGCGATCAAACATCAAAGCGGCCGTGGGGCCGCGAACGTAAAAGTAATCGCGGCAAGCGAGGCGCGCGTGCCCGCGCACATGCACTGTAGCTCTAGGCTGGCCTGGTAGCACTTTTTGGAGCCCTCTCAAAAAGTCTCGCCAGACCAGCGCATGCGCTGGGTCAGGCGAGACCTAGAAATGACACTGGCGCCTCTATTTTTGTTTTATTTACTGATGTAAAATGAATCGGTAAATAACGAAATAACAAGAAGTATCGGAAAATCACTTAAGGGTAATAATGTTTTTTTAAATCGGACTTTGGATTTGGGAGCATTGAGAAGTGGTTGGGGTGGGATGCTATAGGAAGTGGGCAGGGGAGAGGAGAGGAGAAAAGTGCCACCTGAGGGAGAACAACTTGGGTGATGGGGGATAAGCACATAAGCGAGCGAGTGCAACACAGAGCACTGGGTGCAAAAAGTACATGAGCAAGAGAGAGCAACAAAGGAGCCGGGGGGGCGGGCAGAAAGCCCACGGATGCACATGAACAACACGGAGCACAGGGAAGAAGCACACAATGGAGACAACTGGAAAAAACATAAATTCTTGTGGAGTGCTTAAGTAAAAAGTAGTTTCCTAATAGCGGACGGTCAGTGGAAAGAGACAAGTAAAGAGGCTGTGCTCCAGGGGAGGGACAAACTAATGAGGGCAAGCAATCCATCAAATAAGAAGCAACTAAATGAAGGTGGCAATAATGGAAAACAATGGTAAGCAATAGGGAGGCTTTAAGCCCACTGTAAGTTCCTAGTAAGCAGTCAACAGATCTTTTCACACCATACAGTTGTATAGTCTGGTAGGCTCCACTTAGATATGATCGGAAGGCGTGTGCGATCATTTAGTGGGAAAAGATTCAGAGATTGCTTTTACTGTGTAATTGCCTCATTTCTGTGACTTGTTTCACATTTTCATTTTCCACATACATATGCATATGTGTGCAAGCATTCAGCCAGCAAAGGAAGAGTAGGAATTCAGATAAAATACACAAGACGAGCACACGCTGATTGAAAAGAGATCGTGCTAAAATTACTTTTGCCCCATTGATCACTAACCTTTGCACCAGCAAGGTTAGCTGCCGTTAAGAATCCTTTATTCAGACCTTCAATAAAAATGTGAGCGCTCGCAACGACAGTCTCCAGAGCTGCAACACGGATTCTTAAAGGCGCAACCATGGCCGGTTTTCAAGAACATTTGCTAGGACTACCTAATTTAAAGGAAACTGTGTGACTGCAGCTCCTTTCTGATTACGTTGTCACTTTTTGAATTGGATAATCCCGTGCGGTGAAGTCTGTCATGTAGGTCTTGGCTCAGGTTCTTTTTGGAAACAGGGATGTTATTTTGTATTACTACAGCTACATTTTTCCGACTTTGATGGGCCCGCCCAGGGACTCCTTCCTTTATTGAACTTACGAGTCCCACGTTTTAGGGTGCCAGGTGAATTCCATATGTTGAAGCCTGAAAGGGTTTATTAACAAAGGAAAAATATATTATCTGTGAGCCCCAGATTCGGCCAACCAGCAAGTCCCCCAGCAACCACAAAATACGCAGGCTCTCTAAGCAAAAGCAAGGCACAGATATATAGTGTTTTATACAGATTTTTCCAATGGGAATCAAACGACATCATAAAACAAAGCTTAAAGCTAAACTGCAGTAATTTCGGCTGAGTAAGATAATCAACACTTTCTCATGTAGGAGCCAAGATGTGAAAGAGAGGCTTGGAGTGTTGTCATGTCTGTGCTATTACAACTGATTGTTTCCTAATACCATTCCAGTCTACCCCCCACCCCCAACTTCCTTGCCCTACTGACTAAACCTACTACTTCATCCCATGAATGACTGGTTGACATCACTGGAACATTCTTCATTGTTTTTAATTTACCTACAATTGCATTTTCTCAGGCCAGTGGTTTTGTGAATTACAACAGTAAATAACTGTATGTATTTCTAATTCAAAATTGAGATCCAGTAAGTGATGCAATAAACATTCATGCTCTGAGGTGTTACTTTTCACTTTTAAGTATGGTTCTTAAAACCTTTGCTTGCTCTTCAAAATGTTTACAAAATATATGTGAGTAGTGGACATGTCAGTTGCAGCATCCATGTACACACATATAATGTTAATTACCAGTGATTGTTCTTGCACTTTAAGGTACCTAATGCACTTTTTAAAATGGAGCTGCAGTTCTTTACCCTGTGTGGGCTACCGTTTTAAGGTCAGCTTATGAATCTTGATCCTTAGTTTCACCTTATGAAGATGAGCATGCATATTGGAAAAACAAACATATTTATTAAACATGATAACTACTTTTCATCAGAGACAGTATGTCGACTGAGGATTCCACCTTGAAGAGGCCGAGGAAACACCCACATGTTTGAGCATTATACCACCTGTCATAGGACATGATCTGAGGGTTCACCCAAGAGCGACAGAGGAGTAACTCACAGATCTGGCTGTGGAAAAGCATCTCCACTTCCTTGCTGCTGCCTCTCGGTGTCTTTTCATATACTTGGCGCATTCCAGCAATCCATATCAGTGTGTCCACTCAGCAGACCACATCACTGTTCTACCCAATTGCCAAACAGTGCCAATTATGGAATCTCCCCAAAGTCTGGCACTATGGGGCAGGTGTATCCGATGTGTCACCCTCAGAGACCCCCTAGCTTCAGCACCGAAGTTGCCTTGTGCCAGGCTCTGTTTTCATCTTCTCGTCCTGGCCACAGCAACCTCCCGAATATGCCAAAGATTCCTCAAAAATCTCAGCATCTCAAATTATGTATCTGGCTGTAGATATCTGCAACATGTCCAACAGGATGTTCCACAATATTTGTTCTCCATATCTTGGAGACTCATGCCTGTTGTTCTTTCTCAGTCAAGCAATAGCAAGTAGGAAGACGCAGTGAATACTCAGTTTCCCATTTTTCCCCCCTACACACATATTCTTGGCCACACTCCTTTTCTCCTCCCCTAACTCACTGCTGTCAGGCCCCAATCTTCCAGCTTATTGCAAGCTAGTTGTTCATGCTCTGGGGCTGTGTGTACCTCTCTTCCATGTGTTCATGACCTTTAGAGATGAATCCCCTCCCCAGCGTCTCCTTGTGCCTCCTGAAGATACTCCAGGTCCCAACTATGTTGACATTGCAGGCTTGCGTAGATGTCTTAGGCTGACTCAATGCATGTGTCATAGTTTAGTGCATGGTTCAGAGCAGGAGAGGGATTCCATCTCAATGGTGTCAATTATACTAGTGGAAAACCCTCTAATAAAACCACCTCTAGCTATCATTATTGGCCCCCTGATGTCCGCAACTGGTCATTGGTTGCTCATGTTTTGTCCTCGGTGTTGCCATTGACAGGTTTACATTTCAGAGGTGAGGGCTGCCTAAGATTGCTTCCATCATGTTGCCCACCATTCTCAAAAAATAATTGCCTTTTACTTTATGTATCATCGTTGACACCAGCGTTATGAGTTCTAATTAGAAATCTAACTGCATAAGAGTCAATGACTTCTTTTTTTTTAACCCAGTTTTGATTAAATCAAAACAAATAATATAGACACAGATGCTGTGAAGATCTTACATCGTTGTGTCATGAGAAATTCTGTAAAATTGTAGCCTTCCTCAAGGAGGTAATAAGCATAAAAGAATGTGAAGTAAGAGGCTGTCAAAATCCACAAAAGCAGAATCTCGGTATGCATCTGAAGAAAGCTCCTGCTCTCCTAAAAAATATGTCCAATTATCATAAGATATATCATGTAAGGGGACTGAATGAAGAGAATGAGTAAAAAGAAGAAATGGAAGAAAGAGGAAGGTGAAAAAGAGAATCGCAACGGGCTGGATGGAACTGTTATACCTTCTGTCCAAAGCAAGTGTTGGAGGACAAACTTTACACTCCTTCAGAGACGCAAAAAGCCATTTCATAGTGTTCAGAGAACATATTTGCTTATGGTGGTTTCAATAGTTGATGTAAGGGATCTAACCTCAGCCATAATTTGAAATAATGTCAGCTCCTAAAATTAGAAGCCCCCCTCTAAAGAGCAGTACCTTTTCCAGCGTTTAACGTATCCAAGACCTCAAAAAATGACAGGAGGGGACCTTCACATTCTCCCAACTGCATAAGATCAATTTTGATGCTGGTGCCAAGAAAAAACTGATGGGAGTGCAGGAGGTGTTTTAAAAAGATCAACATAGGCACAGGTTTGGTGTATTACAATATACTGATGGAACATTTAGGTAATTTCCACTCTAAAATACGCCTAAAAGGAGACAATCATCATACATCCCATTGCCTGATCCTCTACTCGTTATCTATAATCGGCCCTTGTGCAACTCCAGAAGACCATTTAAAAAACAAGGGCGTCAAATTAGACAATTAATTCACAACAGACATTCATGTATTGACAGTTGTTTCTTCTAATTCCTGTTGTGCAAACTTCATTCCCTTCTTCCCTTGCTGTCTGAATACTGCAGACAAATAGTGGTTGGTGCATTAATTGTCTGTAGGATCGATTATTGCAATTCTTTGTATGTAGGAATGACAAAGAACCTAATTAACAGACTGCAGCTTATACAAAATCAGGCTACCAGATCTGTGACGTTAGCTCACAGATTTGTTTTGGCGAAGATTATTCTACGCAAACTCCATTGGCTTCCAATGAGTAACAGGATCATCCTTGAGGTTATCTTCCTACTTCACCCTGTCCAGTTCACCACCTCTTTCCTTATGAAGAAAATGACAAATCCTTTTCTCCTCTTCCACTCTCTTAACCTTTCCCTGGTATTTGAAAGGCTGCTTTGGAGGCAGACCTTTCTCTGTAATTGTCCCTATGCTAACTAACAAATTGCCCACTGATTTAAAGCCCATTTCTTACCACCTTAATTTCAGGATGAAGCTTGAGACCTATCTCTTTTCAATTTAGTTCTCCACTGATTAGGTTTTCAGCCTTCTCTCACAGCACCAAGAAACCTCAGGTAACAGAGCTCTTTATAAATAGCCAATAACATAACTTAACTTAACATAACATTCGTACATCGTATGTCTTAGGTTGCCCGAAGAGTCCTCACAATAACACTATTCATCTAATTTTGAAAGTCCTAACTATGAAGTATATAGGGAGTCCAAATTGCCATGTGTATGAACATAATCTCAGTTGTGAAATTGTGATGTAGATTTTGGCCTTGAACATTGATTACAAAACGGTATATCCTTTATTATCATACGTACAAGGCCCTTTCACCATGTCTCTAGAGCACTACTGTTGGAAACAGCCCACCCCCACTCCGCAGGGTGGTGGTGGACTCCCCGAACACACTGTGGTAGCTTGGCCCGAGTGGTCAGGAAACAGGCGCAGTGCTAAGCATACAATATACCCATACAATAACCATGCGTGCATCCGTTCCAAAAACGACTCTACACCGTAAAAATTATGAAAATATTCTTTCTTTATCTTTTTCTCTTAGTTGCTGATTGGAAAAATAAATAGGTCAATCACAATATACAAGTTTCAATTAGTGCAGGTCAAATAAATATTGGCTGATTGATGAAATAAATAGGGGTGATCATAAATAACAGGGCATAAATACAAGTGCAATATATACAGACAATTAAATACTTTGAGGCAATAAATACTGTACCAATAAATATTGTACACCAACAAGTCCTGTGGACCTATAAATATAGTGCAGCAATAAATAGATAAAAAAATTCAATAAATACAGTATCCCCAATAAATAATTAAAAGTATACAGCACCCCTCATATAATCAGATGACACTTCACTTCTTAAGGGCTGATTTGGCCCAGGCACAGCTTGTAGGGTTGTGGAAGGCTTGAGGGGGGAGGCTACTCCCTGGCTGGGACAAGGCTGAGGCCTAAACTGAGGTAGATCAAAGGGGGGAATACCAATGCCCTGGCTTCCCTACTCCACACAACCTCTCTAGGTCAGTCCCAGTTCACCCCAGGCACAGTCAGGTGGGTTTCAGCACCTCCCTAGCCCCTTAGAGCAGTCTCTCAGGTCTCCACAGGGCCTTAGGCGCCCTCTACTCCACTTACTGCCCTTTTTCTGATGTTCCGACGCCGCTGGAGTCGTGTCGACGCCGTGAGGCGGTTCCGGTTCGGTCTCGGCGGCCTCGGCACAGTGTCAGTTCTTTGTCGACGCCGGTAGGCGGTTCCGGTCCGATGTCGGTGGCCTCGGTTCGAACTCGACCTCCGATTCGACGGCGTCGGGCAGTCTCTTCACGATGTCGACTTCGGGCGGCTCCGGTCCGATGGCGCTCTCGGCTCCGATGACGTCGGCCGGCCTGGCCTCGATGTCGACTTCCGGCGACTCCGGGGTGCGATCCTCACCCTCGACCTCCGGGGCTCCTCCTCTCAGGTTCCGGGCGACTCCGGAGTGCGATCCTCACTCCCGACCTCCGGTTCACCTCTACCTCGGTCTCCGACGACTCCGGAGGGCGGACTTCACTCCTCCGATGACGCCGCTCGCTCGACCTCGGTTCACTTCCTCCTCGACCTCTGGTATTCCTCACGACCTCTGTCGGCGCCCTCTCACGACCTCAGGCGGCTCCGGGTACGACGTCCGCTACTTCAGTCAGCGCCGCTTCTCCACCTCGGGCTCCAGGTCTTCAGGCTACTCGACGCCGGGCTCCAGGGAAACCAGTTCTCAGGTCAGAATCTTGCTGTTTTCTTGGTTCTAAGGCCTGTTCCTGCTGTCCAGGTCCTTAGGATGGTTTTCTTCTGTCTTCTTCCCACACAGGGCTATAGGCTGGGATCCATCAGTAGGGACAAGTATCAAGGGTGGGTTTATGGACCCCACTCCAGGCACAAGTTTCCACCCCTGCTGCTTCACTCCTTCCTCCTTCACTGTTGTGCTCCTCTCTCCTCACCAGTCAGGTGCCAACTGCCAGCTCCAACTGCCAACTGCCTCTCTTATCCTCCCAGCATTCTAAACCGCCTCCAACGGTCACAGGGTTCTGGAATCTCCTGGAATGTTCTGGAAGGTGCTGGTAGGTTCCAGTGGATGCTGGTGATGTCACAGGTGGCCACCATTTTGTGCTTCAGGCCCTCAGACAGAAGTTTCAGGGGTAGCTAAAATGGTTCCCTGAATCTGTAGCAACACGAAAAAGTCTGGTGGTTCCCAAAAAGGAAAAATTCAAACAGGGTTTGAGGCAAAAGTGGGACAAAATAAATAATGATGAGGAGGGACCACCCAAAGGGCTGACAGGTCTAACAACTACAAAAAAAACAAGTGTTCTACAAAAAATTGAATTTCAAGCAAACGTTTTTACAGTAATGGGTTTTCACAATACGGAAGAATATATCAGACGTTTTTCTCGAAACAAAGAAACTAGTACAACAAAAGATACAGATGCTTCAGTTTTGTATTTGGAAACAATGATTTACAAGAGACTGATCATCATGCTGTTTTCAAATGAACAGGCGCTTTAAATGACGGTGCAGTGAAAAGTGAAAAATCAGTGAGCCATAACAAATTAAAGACGCTAGAAGGGAGGCATTGAGAGCGCGAGTATCGCTACGAACCATGCTGTATGTTTTTCTGAAGTGCTTTTAATTTCGTTTTAAGCAGTAGGAAAATACTTTTAATTGTTTTTAATACTGTGACCCTTTTAATAAGTTTTTGCGTATTTGCACATGAAAGGTGGTTTGTAAAGTCGCAAGCTTACCGTTCCTTTCGCCTGCCCCGGTCCACCGTGTGCCGTTTGTTGTGGAGGGCGTGGCAGAACGGATTAGGGCACATCATTTCCAGGCTGGGTGGCAGAGGCGGGGCCTACACCGGACTGCCTTTTAAAATTCAATGTGTTCGTGACCGCGCAGCGGACGCGCCGGTGGCGCGCCCAAGGCACGCCCAAGGCAAGCCCGTCTGCGCCCGTCCGCGACCGGCCGGGACCTAGGGCCAGAAACCCTGAAACACCGACATCCACTACAAGGGTACAATACTCTAAAACCGCATTAATGGCTCTACGACCAAGGGGTAATACTGTTTGTAGGCACAACATTAATGTAGAAAAAATGGAGCCCGTTTGTACTCATTGTAATGAAAGACTGTTATATAGAACACCGTCAAATACAAAAGCGACAATTCAACTTGCTCTCTTAAACTGCAGATCGCTAACCAAACATAAATATGAGATAGGAGATCTCATTACGGATAAACGCTTGGATGTTCTATTTTTAACGGAGACGTGGCTCAATGAACATGCAATACCAGACATTAAAGATGCTGTCCCTAAGCATTATCGGATAGTCAGACAGGATAGAGAGGGCCAAAGAGGAGGAGGGATTGCCATTATTCACAGAGAAAACATATCATGTGAAATTAGACCAGTAGGTCTAGAAAAATGCGAAGCTTTCTTTTCCACCCTGTATACTGAAATTGGTAACACACTGACGGGATTCCTCATATATCGTCCCCCGGGCCAATCAAATCAGTTTGTGGCCAGTTTGGAAGAAAAGATAGTTCATCCAGCACTGAGACACAATAAATTCCTGGTTCTTGGGGACCTAAATTTACATTTCGACGATACGGAGAATAAAGAAATAAACGATATCTGTAATGACATGTCGACTTTGAACTTAATTCAGAAAGTAAAATCCCATACTCACCAAGGAGGCCACATATTAGACCCCATTTTCACCAATTCAAAGGAGATCGAAATAGGAACACCCTGGCCAGTAGCATGGTCAGATCATTTCGTGGTCCCATTTACGATGACAGTACACAGAATAAGAGCACTAGCCGTGAAGGAAACAATCACTACCAGAAAATGGAAAAACTTTGACTCCCCATCCTTTGAACACGCATTAAAAGAGACGATGCCGATATTAGATAATAATATGGACCTAGCGAACGAGCAGTTTGAGACCTGGATCTCAGGGGCTTTAGACAAAACTGCTCCCTGGAGTACCAGAACCCCTCAGAGAATAAAAATCACAGCACCTTGGTTCAATGAAGAACTCCAGATGGCAAAAAAAGGGTGCAAAAAAGCAGAACGAACCTGGAGGAAAACCTATTGTACGGTATCCAAGAATAAATACAATAAGGAATTAAAAGCCTATCACGCGCTAATAAAGAAAGTTAGGCGTGATTTCTACACAGACAAAATTGCCAGTGCAGAAAACTCCCTTAAGGAATTATTCGCTATACTAAAATCCCTCAAAAACAAGGAGGATGTAGAAGAAATAACCTCCTCCAAAGAGATATGCAATAAAATAGCAGGTTTTTTTGCGGACAAAGTTACTAAGATATATGAGTCGTTCCCGACTGAGGCCCAAATACGAACCAATCAGTACCTCTGCAGTCAGGAGGAATTTAGAGGAACAATACTAAATGAATTCACTATACCGCAAAGAGATGAACTGAGAGTCACGATCAAAGGTATAAAATCAGGATCCCCTCGTGACCCAGCTAAGCCCGACAGAATAATTATGGGTATTAATACTATCCTACCATATATTTCGGAACTCATTAACTGTTCCCTTAAAACTGGGATAGTCCCTTTGAACTGGAAAAGGGCCTTTGTTAAACCTTTGAGAAAGAAACCCTCTTTGGACTTCTCCGTATTGGAGAACCTGCGTCCTATTTCACTGCTACCACTGACAGCAAAGATAGCAGAAAAAATAGTAAACAAACAACTAGTGGATCATTTGGATGCTAACGCGATCCTTCATCCCTCGCAGTCTGGCTTCAGAAAGGCACACTCCACAGAATCTGCCTTGTTGATGGCCACCGAGACTCTAAGAAAACTGGCGGACGAGGGGAAAACAGCTGCACTCATCCTGTTGGATCTGAGCGCAGCTTTTGACACGGTCTCACATCCCTTACTATTACAAAGATTAGAGATTTGTGGCATACGGAGATGTGCCCTCCAGTGGCTAACCTCTTTCTTAGCCCAACTGAGTTTTCAAGTAGCACAACTCTCACATATATCGGATAGCCATGCTTTAAAACAGGGAGTTCCTCAGGGCTCTACTCTTAGCCCAACCCTGTTTAACATATATGTGGGACCGTTGGCTGAATGTGTACAAAAATACGAGGTATCGATTGTATCTTATGCAGATGATACCCAACTAATTGTGCTACTATCTCAAAACAAAGATCAAGCTGCTATCCGGTTTTCCGAATGCCTGGAAGAAGTGGCAGTCTGGATGAATGACCACTGCCTCAAACTTAATGGAAACAAAACCGAGGTCTTAGTGGTAGGCAAAACACCGAACATCTGGTCCTCGGCCTGGTGGCCAAACACATTAGGACAGGTCCCGATCCCTAAGGAAGAAGTGAAGAACCTCGGTATCTGGGTCGACTCCAAGCTATCGTTCGACAGCCAGATACGAAAAATTGCGGGAAAGTGCTATGGAGCAATGAAAACATTGAGGAAAGTCATTGACCTACTCCCTGTAAAAGCCAGGAGAACGGTAGTTCATGCCGTAGTTACATCCCAATTAGATTATGGCAATGTATTGTATTTAGGAGCCTCAAAGAGAGGACTCATGAAACTACAGAGAATACAGAATGCGGCAGCCCGCTTGGTTCTCAGCCTCCCGTGGAGAACAAATACTAGAAAAGCTCTAGCCACTTTACACTGGCTACCTATAGAAAAAAGAATTCTGTTTAAGGCTATGTGTTATGTACACCGCATTCTGACAGGCAAAAGCCCCCTGTACCTCAAGTCATTGGTATCTAGATACACCCCTGGCCGGGATCTACGATCTAGGGACATGGCCTTACTGACGATCCCAAGAATTTTCAGAGCCAGAATGGGAGCTCGCTCCTTTAGATACCTGGCGGCAAAATTATGGAACACGCTACCTATAACCATGAGAACTGAACCTAGTGAATATGTTTTTCGCAGGCAACTGAAGACATGGTTATTTCTGAATAAAAACCTCTAAGCGATCATCCAGCCTCTTTATTTCCTCCTTTTTCTGATGCCTCAGCGCGGGGACACACCGATAGGTATAACCATGCGCTTTAAAAATGAATAAATAAATAAATGAAAAGGTACAAAGATAAATGAGTATTTACGGTATGTACAGAAAGCCCATAACCATGCATTTCAACACTGAAACAATTACAAACACAATGTTGTAATTGTTAGAGTTTGGGTATCCAGCAATGAATGATATGGGTAAGAGGACTGGGTCAGCCAAACAAATCTGATACCAAATATGCAAACAAGATTCCGGGCAGGGATGGGCACCCTTACGAATATTTTGGTGGTCACACTTTTAGCCAATCAAGCCTATGCAAAATCCAGCACTCTGTACGCGTGCTTTGTAGACCTCAAAGCAGCATTCGATAAAGTACTGAAAGCCAAGTTATGGGCTAAAATGAAAAGCTGAGGGGCCCCGACCAAACTCCTGGAGGCTATTATTAATATCTACTCACACACATGGGTCCAACTAAGGAAAGGAGATGGGTGCAGTATGACACACAAAATTCCAACAACCAACGGGCTAAAACAAGGGTGCGTGCCGTCCCCCTGTTTATTTAACATCTATACAGCCGACCTAGAGAAGAACCTTTGCTCAATTTAAGCCGACCCCCCCAAAACTGGGCAAAACACCAATAACAAATCTCCATTATGCGGATGATATTGTCCTCCTAGCTCAAACACCCATAGGCCTGCAGCGATTGATTGCGCAAATAGGAGCATACAGCACCTGTTGGAAAACCACTCCCACACTAGAAGGGGTGGTGGTGGTCTTCCGGACACACTGTGGTAGCTTGGCTCGAGTGGTCAGGAATCAGGCTCCGTGCTAAGCATACAACATACCCAAACAATAACCATGCGTGCATCCGTTCCAAAAACGACTCTACACCGTAAAAATTATAAAAATAACTTTCTTTATCTGCTTTTTCTCTTAGTTGCTGATTGGAGAAAATAAATAACAATCACAATATACAAACGTTTTAGAAAGTGCAGGACAAATAAATACTGGCTTACTGATTCAATAAATAGGGGTGATCATAAATACTGAAGGCATAAATAAAAGTGCAATACAGACAGGCAATTAAATATTCCGAGGCAATAAATACTGTAACCAATAAATATTGTGCATCAATAAATACTGTGGACCAATAAATACAGTGGAACAATAAATAGGTTAAATACAATAAATACAATGCCCCTAATAAATACTTAAAAGCTGACAGTGACACTCATGGAATCAGATCACTTTTGAATTCCTAAGGGCTGATTTGGCCCAGGCACAGCTTGTGGGGATGTGGAAGGCTGGAGGGTGTCTACTCCCTGACTTGGACAAGGCTGAGGCCTAAACTGAGGTAGGTAAAGGGGGAAAATACCAGAGACCTGGCTCTCTCTCTCCACACAACTTCTCTAGATTAGTCCCAGTTCACCCCTGGCACAGTCAGGTTGGTTCCAGCACCTCCCTAGCCCCTTAGAGCAGTCTCTCAGGTCTCCACAGGGCCTTAGGCGCCCTCTACTCCACTTACTGCCCTTTTTCTGATGCTCCGACGCCGCTGGGGTCGTATCGATGCCGTTAGGCGGTTCCGGTTCGATGTCGGCGGCCTCGGCACAATGTCAGTTCTTTGACGACGCCGGCAGGCGGATCCGGTCTCGATGTCAGCGGCCTCGGTTCGATCTCGACCTCCGATTCGATGGCGTCGGGCAGTCTTACTCGATGTCGACTTCGGGCGGCTCCGGTCCGATGGCGACCTCGGCTTCGATGACGTCGGCCGGCCTTGCCTCGATGTCGACTTCCGGCGGCTCCGGAGTGCGATCCTCACTCCCGACCTCCGGTGCTCCTCACAGGTTTCCGGCGACTCCGGAGTGCGACCTCCACTCCCGACCTCCGGCACGATTCTCACAGGTTCCGGCGACTCCGGAGTGCGACCTCCACTCCCGACCTCCGGCACGATTCTCACAGGTTCCGGCGACTCCGGAGTGCGATCCTCACTCCCGACCTCCGTTACCCTTTACCTCGGTCTCCGACGACTCCGGAGGGCGGACTTCACTCCTCCGATGACGCCGCTCACTCGACCTCGGGTGACTTCCTCCTCGACCTCTGGTATTCCTCACGACCTCTGACGGCGCCCTCTCTCGACCTCTGGCGGCTCCGGGTACGACTTCTGCTTTTCCAGTCAGCGCCGCTTCTCCACCTCGGGCTCCAGGTCTTAGGCTACTCGACGTCGGACTTCAGGGAAACCAGCTTCCAGGTCAGGATCTTGCTGTTCTCTTGTTTCTAAGGCCTGTTCCTGCTGTCCAGGTCCTCAGGATGGTTTTTCTGACTTCTTCCCACACAGGGCTCTAGGCTGGGCTCCGTCAGTAGGGACTAGTATCAAGGGTGGGTTTATGGACCCCACTCCAGGCACAAGTTTCCACCCCTGCTGCTTAACTCCTTCCTCTTTCACGTTTGTGCTGCTCACTCTTCACCAGTCAGGTGCCAACTGCCAGCTCCAACTGCCAACTCTCCCTCTTAGCTTCCCAACATTCTAAACCGCCTCCAACTGTCACAGGGTTCTGGAATGTTCTGGAAGGTGCTAGCAGGTTCCAGTGGATGCTGGTGATGTCACAGGTGGCCACCATTTTGTGCTTCAGGCCTCCAGACAGAAGTTTCAGGGGTAGCTAAAATGGCTCCCTGAATCTGCAGCAACACGAAAAAGTCTGGTGGTTCCCAAAAAGGAAAAATTCAAACAGGGTTTGAGGCAAAAGTGGGACAAAATAAATAATGATGAGGAGGGACCACCCAAAGGGCTGACAGGTCTAACACGCGTCCCCCCCAGCTGAAAGTGGGGAGAGCTACCCAACCCCTTGGGAGTTCTCATCACTAAGGCGGAAATACCTTGAGAGACCGTCTGCATTGGCGTGGTCCACTCCAGGCCGATGTTCCACCTGAAAGTCCATTCCCTGTAGGGAAATAGACCACCTCAACAACTTGGGATTCTCCCCCTTCATTTGCATCAGCCAACGAAGGGGTCGGTGGTCGGTCTGAACTAGGAAGTGCGAGCCAAACAGATATGGCCGCAACTTCTTCAGAGCCCATACCACTGCAAAGGCTTCACGCTCTATTGCACTCCACTTCTGTTCCCTGGGAAGTAGTCTCCGGGATAGGAAGACCACGGGTTGATCCAGACCCTCTTCGTTGAGTTGCGATAACACTGCCCCAATGCCATGTTCTGATGCATCTGTCTGGACAATGAACTCCTTGGAAAAGTCTGGGGCCCTTAAGACCGGGGCCTCGCACATGGCTTTCTTCAATCTCTCAAAGGCTTGCTGACAAGCCTCCGTCCAGACTGCCCGTCGAGGTTGTTTCTTGGACGTGAGCTCCGTGAGGGGGGCTACGATGGTTCCGTACCCCTTCACGAAGCGGCGGTAGTATCCCGTGAGACCCAAAAATGCTCGGACCTCAGTCTGTGTCTTGGGGGGTTCCCAGGCCATGATGGCCTCGATCTTCGCCTGGAGGGGTTGCACCGCTCCCCTACCCACCAAGTGTCCAAGGTACACTACCGACCCCTGCCCGATCTGGCACTTGCTGGCCTTGATCGTCAATCCAGCTTGTCTCAGGGCCTGGAGAACAGCTTGCAGGTGACGCAAGTGATCCTCCCAGCTGTTACTGAAGACGGCTATGTCATCCAGATAAGCAGCAGAGAAACTCTCCATTCCGGTGAGGATCTGGTTTACCAGGCGCTGAAACATGGCAGGTGCGTTCTTGAGCCCAAAGGGCATCACACAGAACTGGTAGTGGCCATTGGGCGTGGAGAAGGCTGACCTTTCCCTTGCTCCATCAGTCAAAGAGATCTGCCAGTACCCTGAAGTAAGGTCAAAGGTACTTAGATATTGGGCAGCTCCCAGCCGGTCAATCAATTCATCCGCCCTAGGGATCGGATGAGCATCAGTTTTGGTCACTGAATTCAGTCCCCGGTAGTCCACACAGAACCTCAGTTCTGGTTGGGCACCCGGTGGTGCAGCTTTTGGTACTAACACCACCGGACTGGACCAGGGGCTGCTAGAAGGTTCGATCACTCCTAGCTCCAGCATCTTAGTGACTTCACTATGAATGCTGGCCTTCACCTTGTCTGACATCCGGTAGATCTTGGACTTCACAGGTGGGCTGTCTCCTGTGTCCACGTCATGGACGCACAGGTGAGTCCTACCCGGGACAAGGGAGAACAACGAGGAGTACTGCCCCAGGACCTGGCGACAGTCCTCCTGCTGTTCAGGAGTTAGAGATGGGGAGAGAATCACTCCCTCCACCGACCCATCCTTCTCTTGAGACGCAAACAGATCAGGGAGAGGCTCGCTTTCCACGTCCTCTCCTCCGTCAGTCACCATCATCAAGATGACTTCGGGCCTCTCATGGTGGGGTTTGAGGCGGTTGGCATGCAGCACCCGCAGGGGCTGACGAGGGGTCTTCAGGTCCACCAAGTAGGTAGCCTTACCCTTCTTCTCCAACACCTCAAAGGGTCCTGACCAGCGATCCTGGAGGGCACTAAGCTCTCCCGGTTCGATCACCCACACTTTCTGGCCAGGCTCCAACTCCACCGGGTGAGCATTGTGGTCATACCACGCCTTCATCACTGCGTGGCTGGCTTCCAAGTTGTCAGAAGCTTGCTTCCACAACTTAGCCATTTGGCTCCGGAAGGCCAGCATGTAGCTCACCACATCCTGGGGAAGCTTTCTGGGAGTTCTTTCCCATCCGTCTCTCACCAGGTTGAGAGGTCCACGTACAGGGTGCCCATACAGAAGCTCGAAGGGGCTGAAGCCCACTCCCTTCTGTGGCACTTCCCTGTAGGAAAAAAGTAAACAGGGTAGGAGGACGTCCCATTTCCTCCGCAGGCTTTCAGGCAGACTTCTGATCATGCCCTTCAAGGTTTTATTAAACCTCTCCACCAGACCATTGGTCTGGGGTTGGTAAGGAGTTGTGAACCGGTATGTCACTCCACACTCCTTCCACATTGCCCGCATATACGCTGACATGAAGTTGGTCCCCCTGTCGGACACAACTTCCTTGGGAAAACCCACTCGGGTAAAGATTCCCATCAGGGCCCTTGCCACAACAGGTGCTGTTATGGTCCTCAGAGGTATTGCCTCTGGGTACCGTGTGGCATGATCCACCAGAACCAGGATAAACCGGTGACCAGCTGTAGTTGGCGGATCTAATGGACCCACAATGTCGATGCCCACCCTTTCAAAGGGGGTGCTAACGACAGGAAGTGGTTCCAGGGGAGCTTTCAGCTTCACTCCTGTTTTCCCACTGGCTTGGCAAGACACACATGTCCGGCAGTAGGTATCGGACGACACTTTCATCTGAGGCCAATAAAAGTGTGGGACAAGACGGGCGAAGGTCTTGTCTTGCCCCAAGTGTCCTGCCAATGGTATCTCGTGAGCCAACTCCAGAAGGAAGGCTCGATAACGTTGAGGAACTACCAAGGCTCGTGACGATCCGTGTAGGGGTGCCTTGGGTTCACTGTAGAGGAGGCCATCCTCCCAGTAAACACTGTAGTTCCCTTCAACGTTCCCTGCTGCCTGGGCTTCGGCCTGTCGCCTCAGCCCCTCAAGGGTAGGGCACTCCCTCTGGCCCTGGCAGAATTCCTCCCTGGACGGGCCTCCCTCCACGTGCCACTCGGCCGGGATGGGTAGGTCCTCCAGGTTGGTAACGTCCCCCACCGCAGACTCCTGGTCCACCACCTCCGGTGGCCTATCCGTCCTACGGGGTGGGGACGCCGAGGCAGGCTCCCCCTGTCCTCGGTTCTTCCCTTGACTGGCAGCTGGCTGGGCCTTTGTTCCAGGCTCCAGCCGAAATGAACTCCCTCTTCGGGTAGTCGTGGACCTTGTGCTAACACAGGCCCAGTCAGGTGTACCCAGCATCTCAGTGTGAGTCCGGTATTCCACCTCCTTCCAAGCGTTGTGCTCCATGTCATTCCCCAGCAGACAATCGACTGGCACGGCAGGGCTTACGGCAACTCGAAGTGAACCTGCAACCCCCCCCCATTCAAAGGGAACCTCGGCCACTGGATAGTGGCCTGTTCTGCCGTCAGCCATCGCGGCTGGGTGGAGTACATCGGGAATTACCTGCTCTGGAGACACCAGTTGGCTACGCACCATAGTCATACTGGCTCCTGTGTCTCTCAGAGCCTCCCCTCTTTGGCCGTTGATGGTGACCCACTGCCCATACTTTGCGGTATTTGCGGGCACCTGGATCTTAGGAACCATCTCCCGTTCTCCCAGGGACACTAAAGTGACACCCGCCCACTCCCTTCCCTTAGTTAAGGGCATCTCCTCCCCGAGCACTACACTAGCTACTCCGGGGGTCTTTCCTCCAGTGGGAGGGGGTGGTCGTTTCAAGCACTTCGGATCTCCTTTATAGTGTCCAACGCCACCGCACTCATAGCAATGGACAACCCTTGGCTGCTGACTCTGGCCAGGATTAGGGTTTCTGGGTGGGTTAGCCCTAGGGGTGAATCCTGTTCCCTTCCCTTGGAAGTTATTTTGGGGGCCTTTGGAGAACTGCTTTTTCTTTTCCCCTCCCTCTTTCTTCTGGGGGGCGCCCTGTCCGGCCTTTTGAGTATCCCCTCCAGTCCCCCTTGTGGACACCCGGGTACTAGCTCAAATGTCCGCCTCCTCAGCAAGCTTCCGGGGACTGGTCAGCTTGCTATCCACCAGGTGTTGCCGCAGTTCAGGGAAACATTTCTCGAGCAGGTGTTCCTTCAGTACTAGGTCAAACAACCCCTCGTAGTTCCTCACTTCACTGCCCTGAATCCAACCTTCCAGTGCCTTCTTTGCATAGTCCAGGAAGTCCACCCAATTCTGTGTGCCCAGTTTGTGACTACCCCTGAACTTCTGTCTGTACTTTTCAGGTGTTAGTCCAAACTTTCTGATGAGCGCCAGTTTCATGGTGGGGTAGTGGGTCTGCTCATCCTCCTCGAGGGCCAATAATGCATCCCTACCAGCTGGAGGCATGTACTTGTACAATCCCCCTCCCCAGTACTTCTCTGGAACCCCATGGGCCCTCAACGAGACCTCATAGGCCGCTAGCCACTTGGCGATGTCGTCGCCCACTCCATAGCTAGCTACTATGTCCTTTGGCAGGTATGGTTTAGGTTCCCTGGTGATCCCTTGGGTTTGGCTGCCACCATTAGGAACAGGTTGTGCCCCGATTGTCAAGATCTGAAGATCTATTTCTTTCAGTCGCAATTCATGGGCCATCCTCTGCTCCTCCTTCTCCTTCTCCAGCCTTGCTAAGTCCCATGTGAGCTGTCTTTTCTCCCTCCGGTCTGTTAACTCCACTTCAGACAAGCCACCGCTAGAGGCACTGCTGCCCTTCCTAGAAATGGTTCCGGGCCCCGCTGACAGGTTCCCCACCTCAGGTTGGTACATCTCAGCCCCCTCGGTGTCAGGCTCTCTATCCCTGTCCTCCTCCTCAGCCTTGCTTTCTCGGCGTGCCTCCCCCCAAGCCCTTAAGCTGGTTTGGAGTGCACCCTTCTTTGCTCCTGGGGGACAGTACACCCCTTCCCGCTGGCAAAACTCCCTGAGTTGGGCCACAGTGTACGTTTCTAGATTTTCTAGGACAAACTCCATCTTGCCCACTCAGGTTAGAGGACAGGTTTTTGTGCAGTAACTATGCAGGGGGGTACCTTTAATAATACCTCCTCCCACCACCAGAGTAAATTTGGAAAAAACAAAAACCCACAATTAGGAAGGCCGCTCTTGAGAAAACTCCCGGTGTAGGCCTATGGACTACCCACAGTTATTGTTGAGTATACGTAGGCACAGCTCTATCCCACCACTGAACACCAATTTATGTTGGAAAACCACTCCCACACTAGAAGGGGTGGTGGTGGTCTTCCGGACACACTGTGGTAGCTTGGCTCGAGTGGTCAGGAATCAGGCTCCGTGCTAAGCATACAACATACCCAAACAATAACCATGCGTGCATCCGTTCCAAAAACGACTCTACACCGTAAAAATTATAAAAATAACTTTCTTTATCTGCTTTTTCTCTTAGTTGCTGATTGGAGAAAATAAATAACAATCACAATATACAAACGTTTTAGAAAGTGCAGGACAAATAAATACTGGCTTACTGATTCAATAAATAGGGGTGATCATAAATACTGAAGGCATAAATAAAAGTGCAATACAGACAGGCAATTAAATATTCCGAGGCAATAAATACTGTAACCAATAAATATTGTGCATCAATAAATACTGTGGACCAATAAATACAGTGGAACAATAAATAGGTTAAATACAATAAATACAATGCCCCTAATAAATACTTAAAAGCTGACAGTGACACTCATGGAATCAGATCACTTTTGAATTCCTAAGGGCTGATTTGGCCCAGGCACAGCTTGTGGGGATGTGGAAGGCTGGAGGGTGTCTACTCCCTGACTTGGACAAGGCTGAGGCCTAAACTGAGGTAGGTAAAGGGGGAAAATACCAGAGACCTGGCTCTCTCTCTCCACACAACTTCTCTAGATTAGTCCCAGTTCACCCCTGGCACAGTCAGGTTGGTTCCAGCACCTCCCTAGCCCCTTAGAGCAGTCTCTCAGGTCTCCACAGGGCCTTAGGCGCCCTCTACTCCACTTACTGCCCTTTTTCTGATGCTCCGACGCCGCTGGGGTCGTATCGATGCCGTTAGGCGGTTCCGGTTCGATGTCGGCGGCCTCGGCACAATGTCAGTTCTTTGACGACGCCGGCAGGCGGATCCGGTCTCGATGTCAGCGGCCTCGGTTCGATCTCGACCTCCGATTCGATGGCGTCGGGCAGTCTTACTCGATGTCGACTTCGGGCGGCTCCGGTCCGATGGCGACCTCGGCTTCGATGACGTCGGCCGGCCTTGCCTCGATGTCGACTTCCGGCGGCTCCGGAGTGCGATCCTCACTCCCGACCTCCGGTGCTCCTCACAGGTTTCCGGCGACTCCGGAGTGCGACCTCCACTCCCGACCTCCGGCACGATTCTCACAGGTTCCGGCGACTCCGGAGTGCGACCTCCACTCCCGACCTCCGGCACGATTCTCACAGGTTCCGGCGACTCCGGAGTGCGATCCTCACTCCCGACCTCCGTTACCCTTTACCTCGGTCTCCGACGACTCCGGAGGGCGGACTTCACTCCTCCGATGACGCCGCTCACTCGACCTCGGGTGACTTCCTCCTCGACCTCTGGTATTCCTCACGACCTCTGACGGCGCCCTCTCTCGACCTCTGGCGGCTCCGGGTACGACGTCTGCTTTTCCAGTCAGCGCCGCTTCTCCACCTCGGGCTCCAGGTCTTAGGCTACTCGACGTCGGACTTCAGGGAAACCAGCTTCCAGGTCAGGATCTTGCTGTTCTCTTGTTTCTAAGGCCTGTTCCTGCTGTCCAGGTCCTCAGGATGGTTTTTCTGACTTCTTCCCACACAGGGCTCTAGGCTGGGCTCCGTCAGTAGGGACTAGTATCAAGGGTGGGTTTATGGACCCCACTCCAGGCACAAGTTTCCACCCCTGCTGCTTCACTCCTTCCTCCTTCACGTTTGTGCTGCTCACTCTTCACCAGTCAGGTGCCAACTGCCAGCTCCAACTGCCAACTCTCCCTCTTAGCTTCCCAACATTCTAAACCGCCTCCAACTGTCACAGGGTTCTGGAATGTTCTGGAAGGTGCTAGCAGGTTCCAGTGGATGCTGGTGATGTCACAGGTGGCCACCATTTTGTGCTTCAGGCCTCCAGACAGAAGTTTCAGGGGTAGCTAAAATGGCTCCCTGAATCTGCAGCAACACGAAAAAGTCTGGTGGTTCCCAAAAAGGAAAAATTCAAACAGGGTTTGAGGCAAAAGTGGGACAAAATAAATAATGATGAGGAGGGACCACCCAAAGGGCTGACAGGTCTAACAGCACCTCTGCTCAATTAATGATCAATCACCAAAAGACAAAGGTCGTGTGATTTTCAAAAGGTCACAAAACAAGGGAAAAAAGGAGATTTATTTGGATCTTTTAAACAAGAAACTACTGTCCCGGGTGGATTCATATAAATACCCGGGGTTCTAACTAGACTGCAACCTCAACATCTGGACCAAAGAAAAACTATTAAAGAGAGAAGAAATAGGGACTTGCAGAGTGGAAGTCATAAAATGCCTTGGAGGCTCGTTGATCCAACTGTCCTGCAGAGCCATAAAACTCTGGAACGTTGCGGCAAAAGAATTGGACAAAATAGTGAACTGATCTGAACATCTTTATACTGAATTACTTTCACACTTTTCTATCGCATTGCTTATTTTTGTATACATTCTCTATTTAACTAGCTGATCATTGCTTGAGGATATGAATTTTGTTGTGCTTTTATCTTCTGCTTTTATTAAACGATTGCTTGATGCTTGATGCTCTATGTACCACGGTGGCTTGTTCCACCCTTTTATGATTTTAATGAAATCAAATAAAAGTATTACTGACTTGATATGGGTAAGAGTATGTGAAGTCGACGTTTCGATCACCTATAGGGAAAGGTATACAGTAGGTCAACTCATCACCCTCCTCAATGACACTTCACCACCGACATCCTCAGACGTCAACACCACAGAACACAACCTCCACCAATGGATCGCAAACTGTGTCGACACCCTTGCCCCCCTCATGAAAGCCACTGGCAAACAACACGTCAAAAAAGCAAGCTGGTTCACCGCCGCACTTCAAGAGTCCCGATGCACCTGGGAAGACATGGGCGGACAACAAAACCCGGAAGCCCATGTCACCTTCAAAGCAGCCACCACCGCTCACCACCACTTCATCAAAACCACAAGAAAGAAGGCCTTCCAAGACAGGATCAACAACATCGCACACAATAGCAAAGAACTGTTCAGCGTCATCAAGGAGTTCGCCAAACCCAACAGCGAGGCAACAGATGTCCCACCATTCCAAGACCTCTGCAACAGCCTCAGCACCTTCTGCTACACAAGAGCAAGACTATTTATGGCAACTTAGACACCCAGGTCCATCCCACCATGCAAACAACCACCACAACCGCTACCACCCTCCTGACTGACTATGCACAGCTGGTCCCCACTCACCACAGATGACACCTAAAGTCCATGAAAAGCATGCACTCTGGAGCACCTTCGGATCCATGCCCGCACCCTATCTTCCACAGAGCCGCCTCCGCCATTGCACCTGAGCTATGCCGAACAATCTACTGCTCCCTCGAGACCCCCACCTTCCCCGAAGAGTGGGAACAGCTGCAGAGTACCCCAGGGCTCCTCCCTCAGCCTCATCCTCTTCAACTTCTACATGGCCCCCCTCGCAGCCATCCTCAGGAACCATTGACTTAACATCATCTCCTGCGCCACCTCCGGCAACGCACCTGAGCTATGCCGAACAATCAACTGCTCCCTCGAGACCGCCACCTTCCCCGAAGACTGGGAACAGCTACGGAGTACCCTAGGGCTCCTCCCTCAGCCTCATCCTCTTCAACTTCTACATGGCCCCCCTCGCAGCCATCGTCAGGAACCATGGACTCAACATCATCTCCTATGCCGACGACACCCAGCTGATCCTCTCCCTCACCAAAGAACCCACTGTCACCATGAAGGAATGAAAGCTGTCGCCGCCTGGATGAAGGAAAGCTGCCTGAAGCTCAACTCGGACAAGACAGAAGGCCTCCTCCTGGGAGCCTCCCCCTCCACTTGGAATTACTCCTGGTGGCCCTCTGCTCTAGGAAGTCCCCCTACCCCCACGAAGCATGCATGAAACCTCAACATCGTACTGGACTCCTCGCTCACTATGGACCACCAGATAAACACGGTCTCCTCTGCCTTCTTCAACACTCTCCGCCTGCTTTAAAAGACCTTCAGATTGATCCCCACCGAATCCAGAAAGACAGTCACCCATGCCCTCATCAGCAGCAGACTTGACTACGGCAATCCACTCTTCACTGGCGTCACCCACAAACTCCTCCAAGGCTCCAGAAAGTCCAGAATGCGGCAGCAAGACTAATCCTCAACCTCCCCGTCGCAGCCACATCACTCAACACCTCCACGAACCCCACTGACTCCCAGTCGACAGAAGAATAACTTTCAAACTCATCTCCCATGTAGACAAGGCCCTTTAAAATGCCGGACCCGCATACCTGAATCACCGCCTCACATTCCATGTACCCAACAGACACCTCCGTTCCACCCAGCTTTCCCTGGCTACTGTCCCACGAATCCCCAAGACCAGAACTAGAGGAATGTCTTTCTCCTACCTCGTCTCCAAGACATGGAACACCCTGCCCATCCACCTCAGGAAATCACCCTTGCCGCCGCAATTCAGGATGGACCTCAAGACCTGGCTTTGTGGATGAAATCAGCACTTAGTCTGATCCGCTGCGGCCCCCGTGCATTGAGACCCTCACAGGTGAGTAGCCACGCTTTACAAACCCTGATTGATTGATTGATTGATTGATTGATTAATGTAGTGAACTATCATCAGTGCCGGTGCCGAGTACTGGAAACCACCAGCTCAAATTAAACATTGGTTTTACACAATCCTCAAAGTATCTGTTGGGGAGAGAACATCTTGGAGCAAGTGTATTGTCTTGTGTTGCAGACACAGAAGCTAAAGGATGCTTAGCAGAGATTCCATTGTACTTTAGCTTGTGAAAAAAATAAGACCGTCTTATCAGAATATATTTTAACTTGATTGGTTCCCTTCATGTAGGTAAGAAAATGATGAAAATGTGTTTCAAACTAATGCAATGCAGACTTGTACTAATATGATGCCTTTTTCTCTTGCCCAAAGGAGTTTAGTTTGACTCTTGGGAAAATACCTTCCCCACTTGCAAGATGAATCTTCATTTGATTCACAGATACTGCCTTTCAGAGGCTTTCCATGCTGACGCCTTCTGCTTGACTTCTCCACAACTTTACTGACTTTCCCTAGCTTGATCGAGTAGAGTTTTTTTCTTCATGGGAAACTGAGTCTGTTTCGATATATTTTGAGACAACTTTATAACCGTTTTCCTTCACATTTATGATTTTGAATTGCTCAATAACATATTGACTAATGCATTCTTGCATCGTTTACTGAATTACAATTATTTGATGATTTTAACATGTAACTTTGCTAATCTTTTAATAAACCTTCATGCAATGCAAATCTAACACCGTCCATCATGTTTGTGAGGACTAATGTGCTTCATTTTATTAAAATGTATTAATTGTTGTGTCAGCCTCTGTAAAAACTAGAGGTCTATCTGCTTGAGTGCAGATTGTACTTGAGTTTGCATAAGGAATTTTCACGGTGCAAAGTGCTCCATCACTTTTAAAGAAGTATTATAGTCTTCTTAGTATTTTACCATAACTCTTAACTCTTCTTTAAAAATATCTTCTGTGAATTGTGAGATTATTTTTATTTTATGATATAATGCACACACTACTGAGCTCATTCATCCAGCTTTGCATGGCCATTAACTATGCAAAGTGGGCTTTAGCTGCAAGCCTGACCTACAGCCTGACCTTGCAACCATTCCTCTTCCATTCCAGGTACTGGACGCAGACTGTCGTTGCCAGAGTATTAGAGTGCAGTTAACAGACACATCTTAATTTGCATGCAGGTCCTTCTTATGCTTATAGTGAAAGGGCCTCCTCCCTATAACGTTTTAAAAGTGACTATCTAAGTTGCCCAGTGTCATTGCATTGCAGAGCGGGTTTCATAGGTGATGAATTGCATACCTTAATAAGTGTTGTGCCACGTTATATTTACGTTTGCAATGTTGTACGATGTTGATAATCTTGGAAACATCACAAAGTTGAGGAGATTGTCACATTCGCAATATCCCTGCAAATAATGTTTTTTTTACAGAATTCCCCTGCAAAAACGTGCAAGAAAATGCTCCCAAGGGATGCAGGTGTCGAGGGTTCTCTTACAAAACCTACTTTTGACAGATATTTTACCTGAAAATGTTTTTTTTTAAACTGTAACACCTCAACATAGTAAATATGACTACTTTCTGAAAGGAAATACTTTGCAAACTTTGCAGTGGAAAACGTTTTCAACTTCCTACAGTCTGTGTTCTCGGCACCGAGTTGAAGTCGGAAGATGGCAAATAAGAGCATGGGTTCTTGCCGGGTGTTAATCTCACTAAAATGCAGTCATATTCTTGAGCCCTGTTAGAACAGTGGCGTAACTAAGTGGGGGCTTTCTTACTACAAGGTAAGAAAGGGCCCCTACCCAGCCGAGAGTTGTGTAATAAAGGGCAGCTATAATTGACAACGAAGTGGGTTACAATGCCACTACATCTACTGCACTAATAATTGTTCTGCCCCTGTGTAGCTGTACCGTACAATAATAAGCACTTGTTTTATAGCACTTCACACCCTGCAGTTTCCGTGCGCTGTAAATTGGAAGTGTTACGGTTGTCCGATTTAACAGTAGTCAGTTTGCCTCGATTCGAACTCGTGACCTGAACATCATTGAAAAGTCCTGCAATAATTTGTAGGGTCGGTGACCCTAATGTTTACCTTTTCATATGCCTGCTTGACCACTGTCCCACTGCTAATGGGTGAGTAAAAAATACTTTTATATGATTTCTTTAAAATCATAAAAGGGTGGGCCGAACCACCTTGGTACATGAGGTATCAATCAATTGTTCTAGGTTAAAAATGCAATTAACACGTTTGATAGGACTATTTCAGTGTGGAGTCACGCCCTGTGAAAAATGCACACTAGGGGGGGCGTGGCTAGCGCCCAAGGAAGATGGCAGCGGTTCCCTGACCCTCCCGGGATGGCGGACGGGCCAACAGACCAGGCTACGTACCCAGCGCCTGCTATCACCCCAAAACGGTTGTGCAGGCCCCGCAAGTAGAGGAGCTTTTATTGAACTGAGTGCCCAATCGCCCTGCCCTCCTCTCCGCAAGCTGTCTCTCGCACTGAGTGCGCCCCACAGCGGCTCCGTCACTATGTCACTATGACACCCACCATTTTGTTTTTATGATGAGAGAGCGGTTCACGCTCTGTGTGACTGGAGCGCTTCTTTAAGATCTATTTATGGAGATTTGTCAGCAAATATTTAGAAAATAACTGCATTATTGCATTATTGCACCACCAGTGTTCTGCTTGCCCCTCTTTCTTGAGGTGCAGTGGCTCTAATGATAGGGCTTTCGTCTCTTCAATTTCCTGGCATGAAGGTGGCTATGCATTGACTTTTTCCAATATCTGCCCTTATTCTTGTGCTTATTATGAGATGAAGGATTGCAATTACTTTCTCATTTGATACTTTTTTGCCATTATTACAATCTCACAGAGCACCTGTACTTTCTCACTTGTAGGCCATGCTTTCTGTTTGGAGAACCTTTTGCACCCTCACAGAATAAGTGCAACACTGTGCTTTTGACAGCTTTTCTTCAACTTGCACTTTCGCATATGGCATTTTGGTACGTCATTTCATTCTGAAAGAGCATAAGTAAGCTGCAAAAATTCCCCTTTATTGTGACTGTCTCATTTCCTCCTCCAGTGCTCATGTGTATGGGCAAACCAACTAAAGTTAAATTTCTGTTAACACCATCTTCGCATACAGTCTTAACGCGCTCTAGCCTTCGTGCGCACCTGTTTTCATTGGATGACACAATTAATTTTCCGCCAAGGGGCACCTTATCACCCGCCATTTATGTAACCCCTGGCACCAATAAAGCATCGAGCAAACGACTGAAGAAGGACCCTCCTCCTCTTCCTAAACAATCCTCGACAGTCTCTATGGACCTCTTACTGGAAGAGATCCACGCTCTTCGCCCTTTGGTAGAAGAAACAAATTCTAAACTACAAATTCTAACAGAACGATGGTCACAACTAGAAAGAAGGATCACCAAAGCAGAGGACAAAATTGAATCTTTGGGTTCATCCAAATCAAGGTAGAAGCTCTTCAGTCTCAAGTGACGTCGCTATAGAAACAGGTCGAAAATCTTGAAAATAGAAACAGGCAGAATAATCTTTGTAATTAGGGTCTACCAGAGGGCTCGGAAGGTTACCTTCTTCAAGTCATTTCTTCTAAAGATCCTCAATCTACCAGCGGGTGCTCTTCTTAATATTCAACGCGCCCGCAGACTGGGCCCTGCTTCTTCTATGACTCCTTCCAATGGGAGGAAACCGAGAGGAGTCATCTTTTATTTCCTGGAATACACTGACTTGCTTAGGGTCTTGTCAGCAGTCAGGTCTATTAAATAAATTTAATGGTCAGGCAACTTTTTATTCTTCTCACAAAATTATGCAAAGTCTACAGCTGACAGACGTAGAGAGTTCCTGGCTATGAGACCGCGCCTGCGTTCTTTTGGTGCTCGCTTTGGCCTCTTTTACCCAGGCCTGTTTAAAATAACCTAAAACAACAAAACTACTACTTATGAAGATCCTGCCAGACTGAAAAGTTTTCATAATTCTTGTATCACAGAATCTGTGGACACTTCCTCACGGCATAATAAGTAGTAGCTTCTATTACGTCTTATGGTTCATGACTTGCTAACTACTTCAATGATTCACCTTTGTTAAATAATAGCTGATGTTTCTGTTTATGATGTTCTGCCAAACGATATCTAACCTCTTTTCTCTCTTTACAGGTTGCATTTCCTTGTCGTATGATCCACCTGTTTTATCTGTCGTCTGTCTTGTCGCCTTCTCCTTCTTCCCTCATGGAGTCCGGACGTGTTATTGTTCCATGTGGCCTCATCCCCTCCCACCTTTCACATGTTTTGGAATATATGTAGGTATGGTATTCTTTTTTTCTCTAACACTTTCTGCAGTATCCTCACCTCTTTCTATATTTTCAGTGTTTCCCTCTTATAGTTCGATTTACTACATTAATCTCTACTACCTACAGTCTATCTTTTTCTCTTCCCTTTCTTCTTTTCTTATTCTTCTGAGTTACAATGTTATTGTATTCATTTTTGTACTACATGTTTCACATAAATATATTTACATTAATGCTTGTTTTTTCTATCATTTACTTTGTATTTATATTTTATGGCTTTAACAATTGTCCATTGCAATGTTAAAGGCTTAAAACTCCCCCATCAAGAGACGACGTGTACTATCCATCTTATCTAAACTAGATGCAAGTATTGGTCTGCTTCAAGAATCCCATCTAATGGAAACATAGGGGCATATTATCAAGCCAGGTGATAAAATTATCGCCGCTTTAGCGGCAGAAAACTGCCGCTAAAACGGCGTTAATGGACTTGATAATATGCTCTATGGAATTCCAATTGAAGCTCATGTTAGCCGTCCTTCACATTTAACATGGGCTTCAATTGGAATTCCATAGAGCATATTATCAAGCCCATTGTCGCCGTTTTAGCGGCAGTTTTCTGCCGCTAAAGCGGCGATAATTTTAACGCCTGGCTTGATAATATGCCCCTGAATCTTTTAAACTCAAGAAAAACTGGGTCGGCGAAGTTTTTTTCTCACCCGGTGATGGCAAAAGAAATGGAGTCATAACCTTGTGTCATAAAGCTTTTCATGCTAAGCTTGTTTCGCTTGAGGCGGATGTGGATGGGAGATGGTTGTTTACTAATTTAATGATAGGGAAGACTCCGATTTCTTTATTTAATGTTTATACTCCTACCAATGGTGATGCTCTTTTCTGGTCCCAAGTCTCCCGATTGATTGCATAGAATCCAGGAGAGAATCTTATTCTTGCTGGTGTCTGCAACCAGATAGTTGATCCTTTCCTTGACCAAAATTCCAGAGTCTCTTTCATTCCAAATAAGGCACACAAAGCTTTCACACAAGCTATAAAACAACGTACCTAACAGACGCCTGGAGATTGTGAAATCCCTCATCGCAGGAATATACCTTCTTTTCTCCACCTCACCATGCCCAATCAAGAATTGATTACGTCTTTATCTCACACAATGTTTCCCAGTCTTTACTTTCAGCTGATATAGGCCCTATACTCATTTCTGACCATGTCCCGTCTCTATTTAGCTAGATATTTTGTCCCAACCTGTATCGCCCAGAAGATGGCGTTTTACCAGCTCTCGGCTTTTAGACCCTAATTTTAACGCTTCCTTTACATCCTTTTTTCATGAATTCTTTCAAATTAATACCACTGACAACATTCCTTTTCATACAGTTTGGGATGCTTTGAAAGCATCTGCACGAGATTTTATCATTAGATTTACATCTAACAAGCAAGAAAATGTCCGGTTACTTAATGTGGAACTTCTTTTTGAGATAAAGAGATTGGAACACTCCTATTATACCTCTAAATCAAAAGAATGCTGGCAGAGCTCGTTAAGGCTAAGATTAAATTTAATAAGGACACTACTGAAAGGGCTTCTTTATATCTACTGAAAACCAGTGCAAAATTCTATGGAGGGAAAAATAAATCAGGCAAATTACTAGCTAATTACCTCAAAATTAAACAAAACATATCCCACATTGAATCTATAATGGATGATAATCAAATACCAAAGCATAAAGATTCCGATATTTTACAAGAATTCATACACTTCTATAAACGGTTATATACACCAGAGAACACGCCCACAGAAACAGATATTTCCCTTTATCTTTCTACTGTTCAAAAACATACAAATCCCCCAATGAATTTGGAATTTTTAGAAACTGATATGACGAAGGCAGAAATGCTTTGTGCAAACCCCTCAAAAAAGATAAAGCCCTAGGCACTGACGGTTTCACTGTTGAATTTTATTTACATTTCACTAGGGGTGGGCGGAATTTGCATAGTCGCGTTATGCAAAGTTCTGTGAAACTAAAGCAAAAAATCTCCCCGAGCTACGCAGAATTCCGTGAGCACGGGGAATTGCTTGTTCCGCCTGTTTACGATGTGTTTTTCCTGTTCGGGGACGCTGTTTGGAAAAATATCTTGTGAACTTGCCCATGCGGTCGCCAATTCGCGCAGCCATCTTGTTTCACTTGTCCCACCCGCTCGCGATGGGTGTTTCCTGTTCGCAACCGCGGATGTCCGATGGCGCATCTGAATGACGTGTTCGCGATCGCACACTCTCGTGGGATTGCGCGGCCAGCTAGGAAAACTCATTGGCAAATGCAGGGATCCCGGTAAGTCGCTACCGTGCGCGCGAACAGGCATTCTGAAAGCGCGAACAAGGAAAAAAATCCGCCACGCTGCGAATCGCGGAATTTTTGGCTGTTCCGTGTTCTCCGCGGAATGCAGAATTGCCAAAATTCCGCAAATACAGCGAGCAGACGGGAATTTACCACCCAGGCCTACATTTCACCCAAATACTACTCCCACACTTACATAATCTTATTTCCTCTTTCACTAACTCAGGTAACTCCTCAGGATCCTTTTTAGAGGCCCTTATATGTCTTATTCTGAAAGAAGGCAAGGATCTACAATATTGTAAAAATGACAGACCCCTTTCCCTGGTTAATGTTGACTATAAAACTTTTTCAAAGCTTTAACCCTTCGTATTGAGTCAAATCTCCCTCACTTATTGAGTAAGGAATAAACAGGCTTTGTCGAGGGATGCTCTTTTATGGACAATACTCATTTGTTTTTTGATATTATATCCTCAAGTCATCAAAATACACAGAACCTCTTGCTGCAGTTGCCTTAGACGCAGAAAAGGCTTTTGATAGAGTGTATTGGCCTTTCATCTTTCAAACACTATCTTGGTTTGGTTTTGGCCCGAAAATCATTTCTTTAATTTCTTTGCTTTATTCAGACCCTAAATCTGCGATTTTTGCTAATGGTTTTACATCTTACTATTTTACGCTTCATAGAGGAGTACGGCAGGGTTGCTCTTATCCCCATTTCTTTTTAACCTTGCTTTAAAACCTTTCTTATCCAGAATACGACAAAACAAGTCTATTAATGGCTTTATTTCAAACTCCCAACAATTTAAATTTGCAGCTTATGCACATGAAGGACTTATGTTCCTTTCTCAACCTCACCTCACCTTACCGGTCTTCTTGAATGAGGTCCATTCCTATAGAATGGTTTCTGGCTATAAGTTAAACAATGAGGAATGTGAAATATTGCCTCTAACCAAATACACTTTTAAAGAAAACTTTTCGACCTCTAACTTTACATGGAATCCACATCATTTAAAATATCTTGGCTTATGGTTCACTCCTTCTAATACAACGTCAATTTCCCTAAATGTTGACAAATGCATAGAAAAATTGACTACCCTTAAAACTAAATGGCACTCCCTATATCTTTCCTGGTGTGGTCACCTTCACACTATCAAAATGATGTTGACTCCTATTGTTCTTTATTTTATCTCCAATATTCCAATGCCGAAACCAATAAGGCTCTTTCACAAAAATTAACTCCATCCTTATATCCTTTTTATGGTCCACCAAAAAATCTAGAATGTCATTCCAAAAACTGTCACGTCCCAAATCTGAAGGTGGTGTTAACTTCCCTGATTTCCCTAAATATCACAAATCCTTCCTATTAAGACATTCATCCAGGTGGGTGTCTGACTTATCTCCAGATACTCCGTTATGAATTGATCTTGAGAAATCATTCTTTTCTCCCTTCTCCTTTCAGGAATATTTGTCTTTCACACACAAACCACAAAAACTTTCTAAGCCAATTATCAAACATTCATGTAAAGGGTTGACTACTGTTCTCCATACCGTCCCAAAGGATATTGGTTCATTTCTCACCTCCACCATATGGCATAACAAACACATACGGATTAAAAATAAACCTATTTATTTGGAAAATCACGGAGAGATAAGGGTATCCTGTGGGTCCATCAACTGATTAAAATACCTATCTTACATTCTCAGATGCATGCTCTCTCTTTCAACTGCCTCCTTCATTTCATCACAAATTTTCAATGTTTACGTTCCGCAATAGTTGAGGCATACTCTCAGTTTAAATCTTTAACCTCTCTATTTCTGCTAGCAGACTCTAAATGGTATAACCTCCTCCGACTATCACCAAAAGCCTCTACTATTTATTCTTGCCTTTCACAACCTCCCTCCGAGAGAGATAAAACAAAAACAGAGCTTTCCTGGGAATCTGACCTTGGTACACAATGGTCTATCCCAACATGGAATAAAATTTGGGTGAAAAACAGAAAATCATCTAGAGCAGCAAATACTACACAAACTCTTTTTTTCATTTATAATAGACTTCTCTTAACACCAACCATCCTACATAAAATGCATATCGGAACTCCTGATAGTTGTTGGTCATGTTCCCTTGCACATGCTGATTTAAAGCACCTACTATTCACATGCCTACGTGTAGTTAACTTTTGGAAACAAGTCTGGTCGCAGATTAATACCATATTTCATGCCAACGTTCCCCTTTAACCTGTCAACATTTTCCTTGGTAGCCTGTCTACATGTTGGAATACAAAGAAAGTTAAATACAAATTATCGACTTATTACTAGCAGCGGCCTTTCAACAGATTACGAAAAACTGGAAGGATGCATTCAAACTCCCATATTTAGCTTGGTGGTACACTGTTTGTCATGATCATAGGATGGACACAAATTTAGCATTTCCTATGTCTCTTGCCAAGAAACGTTTACAACTATGGTCTCCCGTTATGCAATTTTTAGATGATTGTACTAAAAATTTGTTTGCTCCCATTCCCTTTGTACAAGAAGTTGTTCAACCTCCTTGAACTCTGTTATATTTAGATTATCATTATCTGTCATATATTTTTTTTTCTTTCCACTTTAGTTTCCAGTCTATGCCTTTTAATGCATTAAGTCTTTCTTTTTTTATCCCCTGCTATAACTATGACTTTTATAACCAGCCTATTTGCATTATTGATTGCCTGCTTTGTATAACTTTTGAAGATTAATTGTAAGAAACACTGTTGTATATCCTTATGTGCTCAAATAATCTATCTTTTGAAGCTAAAGAAAAAAAAACGCTAACTTAATTAAAACTGTACCAAAGGGTACATGTTTCTCCGGGGTATAATAAAGTGCAAGTGCTGAGGGCATATGGACTGCGGAGTTTAAAATAGATGAACGAGGCAATTCTGTATAGTTCTGTTCCTAATGGTTGAAACACCTTAGGCCGTATGTGACAGCCTCTCAGAAACAGAAAACAGATTTTGACGCTAGGAGGGACACCGTAGGATGTTACGTGAATTATTAAAAGTATACCCCTCTTTTTATTGAAACTGAAGTGCGCACCTCAGTGGAAGAATAACATCATTGGTTCAGGAGAATCCCAAAACACAGAGGAATCGAGTTTCCCTCCAGGCCTTTGAAGGTGTGAGAATTCAAAGTCTCTGTAAGCCCAGATTGCTCCATCACCTGAAAGTACCGAGACAGTGCTAATCAAAAAAGGCTTTAATGAGGTGTCACATACATTTGTTTTGTAAATGGTAAAGCTTTCACATCAAATCTATAGTTTTCTCGCTGAGAAACAAGTGCTAGAAGCAACCTTGGCTCGTTTAATTAGCTCTCTCCAGACCTTTCCAAGGAATGCAGAGAGCTATGCAATCATTGTATATGAATAAGTTATCAAATATAAAACGTCATTAGAATAAAAAGACTGAAGTATACCGTCTGGCTGGCTGTTTTTAGCCTTCTGCAGACTCCATTGTCCACAATATTTTAACTTGTGAGCCACATCAGAAAAATATGAGCTATACTACCTGTTTAGGGCTCGACTTCTAGAAGATAATTATTGCCAGGAAAATAAAACATGGCTGTCCCAGGCAGTGGTTTTCTTTCAGAAATACATTCTGCATAAATATGAATGCATTGCATTTAAATGTCACACAGATAAGTACATGACAACATTTAATCAGTTGTTTTAGTGCTAGCAAGGGTCAATTAATTTGAGTTTATATAATAAGCATCATTCTGCAATTTTTGTTATGTCTATCGATAGTATTTGAATTTTACAGTCTGAACCTGTGTATGGACACTCGAATATGCGCATTTCTGTTTTTCACAAACTGAGTATAAAATCCTAACAGAACTAATTCAGTGCAGTGTAAAAACAATCTTGCAATTAATATAATGAATTCAGGCATAATGAAGTGATCCTAGGCTTGTAGTTCCCTGCTTTTCTGGTCTTGAACACTGCAGGTACTTGGTCAGCGGTGGCCGGCACAGGTAAGCGTGGTGGGGGGCGGGGCAGGGTAGAAGGGAATGGAAGTCGACAGATGACGGAAAAGGTATAATGAAATAAATAAATAGTACCTATTCCTTCGTCTGTCGTCCTCCCCGCCCCCGCCGTGCCCCGCCTGACAACGCTTCCATGTGCCGGCCACCGTATTTAGTAAGATAGGCACAGGTTAAGATGAATTGTAATAGAATGTAGTGTAAGGAAGCATAAGTAATAAATTCAAAACTGCTGGGGTTCTAAGAAAGTTGAGTATAGTGCTTGTTATTAATGCCTTTGCAGAAGAGATGCTGTCTGGCTGGTGTATCTCATACCGAGCTGCAGGTTTTTAGGGATGCTGAGGAGATGGTGGCAGCAAGTCGACTGAGATGGGATTACCCAGGTCTGTCATGTGACCCAAAACTGCATGTATGGATAATGGCCATGAAGAACAAACGTGTCCCAAGTGGGTCAACTCCTGTGTTGTCATCTGAAGGTGGTGGGACAGAGTAATATGCACCATGTCATTGGTGGCTGTTTCTTAGTCTTCCCCCTACCATGTCGTTTGAGTGTCACAAGTTTCCATTAATCGAACAACATAGGATGCATATTGGTGCCTTGGTGCTGGTATGCTTCAAGTTCTATAAATCTGGGAAGTGGTTGAATAAAAATACAGTGACAATCACGTACACTGCGTTTAGCAGCAACCACCACTTACACAAGCCATGAACAGCCACTATGGACTTTAAACAAGGCTGCCTAATTTTGCCTGTTCCCATCTAAAAGTCATACAAAGTAGACTACAAAACAGATACAAGAACCGTCAAGGTGGCTCAGACAAACAACAACCAGGTCCAGCTGGCCAGGGTTAACTTGCTGTTGTGTTGTGTTTCCGAACAATAATGCCTTAATTTCTCTCATCCAAAGTCCATTTTTAGCATGTGTTCCTAGTGGTCCTCACATAAAGGAGTCGCACCAGGCCAGTTTTGATATTCAGCCCTCAGGAAAAGGTGTGATTGTGACCACACATCTGGTGGCCTGAGAGCGGCAAAGGTGCAGTAGGTTAGGAGGTGTTCAGACACAATGGTATTGCATGAACCCCAGCTCAAAACCTCTTGCCCTTTCTCAATCACCATCAATCCTCCTTCCAATCTGAGCCAGTGATCAGTTTTCGCAGAGGGAGGACAAGTAGCTGTATATTATGTAGGTAGTCAGCAGAGTAAAAAAAATGATGAAGGAGCACACAAGAACAAGACACAGAGGTTCTGAGTCACAGATATGTTTGCACACCTGAGTAGTACATGAGAGTACAAAAAAGCAATTTGTGAACAGAAATTCCATGCTCTAACTCACCATTTTATTGGTATATGACCTGTGGCCAAGGGGTCATGTAGGCCGCCGGTGACTTCATCATGACCGACACAGCCTGCCCAGAAGAAACATCAAGCAGCGTCCTAGTTGTTGGTCTGGCCATGCCCCCTGATGACATGAAACCCAGATATCAAGAATACGCCGCTGTTGGAGGGCTGAGCGCAGAGCAGAAAAGAAAGCAGCATCAAGGGAGACGTGACCCCCAGGAAAGCAGCAGATCTGTGTCACAGCGGAGAAGGAGCAAACCGAGCCATGAGAAACTGAGTGGAGCACCGCCATTGGCAGGCAAGAGCAGAAGATGTGGGACAGCAGGAGGAGATACAGAACTATTGGGGAAGAGACGCAATGACTGGATCAGTCAGCACAAAGAGAGGAAAATCCTGAGAGACAGGAGAGCGGACCCGGCCAACCGATGGGAAAGGGGCTATGGGTCAAATCGCCACCACTCTAAATCAGAGCTGTGGTACCAGGCAAGTAACGGGAGGGAATTCTTGCACTATTTTAATGTGGCCACTCAATAGGAGATACACTGAGGGCCTCTGAGGGTCACACTGGTGGAGTCAAGTCCTCTGAACTTAGAAGCCGGTATATTGCATGTGCCTCTAAGAACCTCACGTCAGGCGACCCGTAACTCCCTGGGCTCTTTAGTATGTTATCTTTTGTTTATCTTTATATTCTAGTATATTCTCTTTACCACACGGGTGTCGGTGACAGGATAAGCAATATAAAAAGATTGACGAATTACTCAAGGCCTTCATATTTTTGTTTCACCGAGGGCCATCCTGGGACGGAAGAAGAGCGTGCCAGGAAGACACACCGAAGCACCCAGAGGAGAACGTTCTGACCTTCTGTTATGAAAAGAATAATTTGTTATCTAAACCTAAATAGGTTAAGCCAATAAACAACGTATAAACCCACACTGACTCATAGTCATATCTGGCAACCTTTTATAGTGGTGTCAGATTTGGGATTCTGTTTTAAATCCCTACCAGGCTGTGAATATGACTCAGCCCATTACAATGGAGTACATGATAAAACAACTGGCTGAAGGACCGAGGCATTTACTACTCGTCATCGAGCAACAAACCCAAGCTGCTCAGTAGGATTTGGAAACCTACAGACAGTCCTGAAAACACAAGCCACATTAATTGCTGATAATCAGCAAGCACAGGACACAGCGATCTGAGACTTACTGATGTGATAGCAAACACTGAAGTAATCCCTAATGGCCAAGCTCCATATTACAGAAGTGCCAAGTGAGTGAAGACCCAAACTTCTTCTTCACTCATTTTGAAAGAGTGAAAGCACAGCTGCGTGGCCCACTGAGCAGTGGGGTTAGTATGTCGCTCCCCTCACATCAGGGGAACTGCAAACGGCGAATCAAGCCACAAATACTGCAGGGGCCAACCCCTTATGCAAACATAAATAGGATCACATTGGAACACCTGGGCCATACACTGAGTTTTACAGGGCAAGATTCAGTAAGGAGAAATGGAACCCCCATGATAACCCCAGAGCGCTGTATTCTCATATTCAGGAATTATGAAATAGGTGGTTGAAACCTACCACCTCCTCCTTGGAAAAAGTATTGGAGAAAGTCTATATGGAGCAGTTCTTGGGGGCCCTGCCAAGCACCACACAAGTGTGGATCAGTCAACATCCGAATATGACTGTCCCTGTGGCGACTGATTTCGCCTGCGCTTACCATAGATCCCGCGACTTTAGAATCAACTCTGCTAGAGCGCAGCCCTCCCGCCCTACTAGCTGGAAGAACCTTGCAAAGCCTGTACCCAGACCTTTCCTGGAAAATAAAATGCAGTCCTGGGATACGGGGAAGGAACCTGGGCAGGAAAGCCAATATTATCAATGTGCATGGTGGGGCTGCATAGCCCAGAACTGTTCCCAGAAGCCTGCAGCCCCAGAATCTATGGAAGTGGGTTACTCCAGGGGATGAGTTGTATGTGTGTGTGGGAGTCCGAGGATATATAGAGAAAATGCTGGTGCTCAACGGATACTCGGTTATGCCTTTAGTAGATTCCGGTTGTCACTGCTCGTGGTCAGTCAAAAGTGGGTGGAACTCTGTAAGATACTAGCAGGAGAGAAGGTCTCCATCACTTGTGCTCATGGGGACAATGAAACATACCTGGTAGCCGAGGTAAAATAAGGTGGAAAGGGACAATTGACGGGTTGAGAGTGAATGTGATACCCTGCCTAATTGAGAATCTGATTATAGGGACCGATTATCCTGAGTTTCCCCAACTTTTGTCAGCAACCGGGGAGAAGTGAAACACAGAAGGAATGGTTGGAAGAACCTCCTTTCAGGGGTGAAACACTAAATGGGGGTAAGCCTAAACAAAAGATGTCTAGAACTAAAAAACGTGTCAACAAGAAATTGTATGTGTTGGCAGGGGATGCTAATCCCCCTTCTGTTCCTTCCTCCACACACAAGCAATGGGAGTGTCAGCATAGCTTTCGAGCTGCCCAGAGGGAGGACACCAACCTAGCTCAGGCATGGGGCCATGCAGTTACAGAGGAATAGGACAGGTAGGACCTTATATCTGTGTGATGAAGGGACTATTGTACCGAAGAATAAATATGAGCGACAGGCAGATCTCCCAACTGGTCGTTCCCCTTCCCTTCCACAAACAAGTCCTAAATTTAGCTCATTGTCAAGCAGGGGGAGGACACAGTGGGAGGGAAAAGATGGACAAGTATTTGTTGACAAGGTATTATTGGTCTGGAGTGTCATCTGATATAAGAAGGTTTTGTGCTTCCTGTGAATGGTGCCAGATTGTCAATCTGCCTAATGAACCCAAAGCACCTATAAGATCGCTGACCATATTGACGTCCCATTTATTAGAGTCAGAATGGACTTGGTAGATCCCTTAGTCTTATTGTCTCGGGCTATCAATAAATATTAGTCCTTGTGGGCCATGCCACAAGGTATCCAGAGGCGATACCGCTGTCTAGCATGACCACTACAGCAGTCGCACAGGCAATGCAAGAATTTCTTTCTAGGATGGGATTCCCCAAATTACTTCTTACTAACCAGGGAACACACTTTATGTCGAAATTGATGATACAAGTGTGTAAGATTCATGGGATCAAACAACTCTGGACTTCCGTTTATCAATCCCAAATGGATGGTCTGATTGAGCGGTACAATTATACCATCAAAACCATCATGAAAAACTGGTTTCTGACACTGGAACACATTGATACAAAAAGCTGCAGTTGTTTCTGTTTGCCATACATAGTCATGCCCAGAGGTCTACAGGATTCAGCCCCCTTGAACTGGTTTTTGGCTGACAGCTGAGGTCTTTATTAGACATATTGGCCAAACACTGGGAGAAACAGCAGGATGAGGGCTTAGAGCTGCTTGAATATGCTGCCAGTTTAAAATCAAAGGTTGATACCCTTTGGGAAATGTATGGCTACATTTGGAAAAAGAAAAAGAGAAACATTAATCTGGGTACTACCGACTGTCCAAAGTCAGGAAACTGAGCATAGGAGATATGGTACTAGTGTTATTACCCTCCTCTGACAATAAACTACTGGCTAGGTGGCAGGGTCCATATACAGTCCTGGCACAAGTCACACCAGTAACCTATTGGCTGGCGGTACCCCATAGTACAAAAAATGTCAAATATATCTAATCAATCTCCATAAGAAGTGGGAGGATGCCAACAAGCCGAACAGCACAAGCAACCCCCCTCTCTTCGTAACTGACTTGCAACCCCTAGACATTACCTTTGTGCCCAGGGAACAAACTACACCAATTGGAAGGGTCAAACTCGGACCCCCGTCTTAGCTCTGTCCAGGAGGGTCAGATACAGGTTGTCTTAGACCGGTTTGGGGAAGTGTTCTTGGGGAAACCACAGAGGACTTCCCTGATCCAACATGACATCATTACAGAGGGTAACGAGGTGGTGAGGTTACAGCTATATTGAATACCGGAGGCTAGGCGAGATGCGGTTGAAAGTGAAGTGGCTAGTATGCTAGCAGAAGGCAATATCGAACCCTCCAACAGTGAATGGTGCTCCTCGGTGGTATTGGTCCCATAACCCAATGGTCCCCTCAGGTTCTGTATTGATCTTTGCCGACTCAACAGTAGATCTAAATTTGATACATATCCTATGCCATGAGCGGGCGAATTGATAGAAGATCTGGGAAAGCCGAATACCTCACTACCCTCAATCTCACTAAAGGATATTGTCAGATCCCCCTGACCAAGAGCGCGAAAGAGAAGCCTGCACTCTCAACCCCCTCAGGCCTGTATCAGTTTAAAGTCCTCCCCTTTGGCCTTCATGGGGCCCCTGCAACATGCCACCGGTTGATGGACTTGATCCTACGCCTGCATAATCAATATGCGGCAGCATATCTTGATGACATTGTTATATTCAGCCTCTCCTGGGAACACCATCTCTGGCACCTGGAGGTGGTTTTCACTGCCCTCCGAGAGGCAGGACTCACAGCAAATCCACGGGAATGTACCTAGCAACTGAGTCGATTCGCCATCTGGGATGTCCCATCCAAGATGGTAAATAAAATCAGTCCACAGGTAGACATGGTCAAAGTCATCATGAATATTCCCTTTCCCACCCATAAGAAATGAGTCAGGTAATTTCTGTGGTTGGTGTGTTATTATAGATGGTTTATCCCCCGCTTTTCAGAACTGGCTTCTCTTTTAACCAACCTGCTAATAAAGAACTAGCCGGCTAAGATATCCCAGTGGACCAATACCCAGCAGAGAAGCTTTGACATCTCAAGGAAATATTGTTTAGGGATCCAGTTCTGGTATGTCCTGATTTTAAGAGACCGGGGCAGTCTTATCTCAGTATGACCTCACTAGCCATCTGCGACCTGCGGCATGCATCAGTAGGAAGCTGTTTCCCTGTGAGCTGCATTGAGCCAAGATTGAGAAGGAATGCCTGGCCATCAAATGGGCCATGGAGGCTCTGCAGAATACTTGTTGGGCTGTTCATTTGTTTTGTTTATTGACCATGCACCTCTCGTTTGGTTGACCCGTCATAAGGATACCAATCCCTATGTACTTCGTGGGTTCTTATTGCTCCAACCTATCTCCTTTCAGATTCGCCATCGGATTGGGAAATTCCAGTGCAACGCTGATTTTCTTTACCGTTCCGCAAACTTGTCATGGCCCAATCAGCAATTTTTGGATGGCATGTACTGTTGCCAAGGGGCCGTGGAGGCACCAAGTGACTCCATCATGGCCGACACAGCCTGCCCGGAAGAAACCTCAGTCGGGTGAACTAAATCTCCTCTAGGGAATTGTAAAATAATGTTTTTCATTAAACATGAAATACTAAAAGGGCCTATAAATGATCCCTCAAACATGTGTGAAACTTCTCCTACTGGAAAAACACAAATCTTTAAAGAAAAATGATTTACAAAAACCACTCACACAACACAACCATTAACTTGTTTTAAATACAGTACTGTTTGCAGCTTACAACTGCATACAAGGTTCTGAGGGACATAGGGTAACCACATTATATTTAACGGAAGAAACCTCAAGCAGCATCCAAGTTGTGGAGCTGGCCACACCCCATATCATGTGAAGGCCAGATATCAGGAACACTCTGCTGTCTGAGGGTGTGCACAGAAGAGGGAAGCGCATGGAAGGAGACTTGACCTCCAGGAAAGCAGCAGTATGGCTCCACTGCGGTGAAGGTGCTGACCGAGTTGCGTGACTCCAAGTGGAGCACTGCCATCAGCAGGCAAGAGCAGAAAACTCGGGATGGCAGGAGGAACTGCAGAACCACTGGGGAGGAGACGCGACAACTGGACCAGGCAGCCTGAAGTGAGGAGAATCCTGAGACACAGGAGACCGGACCTGGCCAGACCCAGGGGAAAGGTGTTATAGGCCTGACCGCCGCAGCTCTAAATCAGAGCTGTTGCACCAGGCAAGTACTGGGAGGGGATTCTTGCACTATTTTAATGTGGGCACTCAATAGGAGATACTTTAATGGCCTCCGAGAGTCACAATGGTGGTGTCAAGTCCCCTGAACTAGGAAGCCAGTAGATTGCTTGTTCCTCTAAGACCCTCACGTCAGGAGACCCGTAACCTCCGGGGCTCTTTAGTGTGTTTTCTTTTGTTTATCTTATGTTCTAAACCACACAGGGGTCAGTGATGAGATAAGCAATATCAAAAGATTACCGGATTACTCAAGGCCAGTATATTTTTGTTTCCCCAAGGGCCATCCTGGGCCGGGAGGAGAATGTGTCAGAAAGACACACCAAACAAAGCACCCAAAGAACAACGATCCGACCTTCTGTTATGAAAAGATTCATTTGTTATCTAAACCTCCAGATGTTAAAAGTCAATAAAGAACCTAAAAACGCACACTGACTCATAATCATATCTCACAACCTGGTACGTGATTGTATAGTGCACTTTAAACCCCACCCTCATGATGAGTTTTCCGCCATCATTACTTTACAGCAATAGGTGTATCACGGGGCCTCAGGGCGGGTCGTCCTGCAGAAGTAGGTGAACACTCACAAACTCGTAGGTTTATGGATTTTCAGATGACTATTGCAGGACATTTTCCACTGTTTTCCCTTGTAAGGCAGGAGTAAGTGCCTATTCAAGGTGGGGGAAGAAAGAAACCCTACCCTTTAATGATAATGCAGTGGAAGGCATTCCTCTACTGAGAAAGTCATGCTTCTAGTAAAAATTAAAACAAAAGTTATTTATGCAAATACACAATGCAGCATGATTTACTCATGCATTTTCTTTTTTGTGTGAATTGGACTACTTCTGAAAATGTACAACTACAATTTTTGAGAATTTCCAGGAGACTGCCAGGAATTTTTTGAGAATCCTACATAAGTGTGGAATCTACTTCAAACGTAGAAGTAAATCTGTAGGAGTAGATTTATCACATTGTGCCAGAGGGTGAGACGAAGAAAATAGTTTCAATGCAGATTATACTGCCAAGCCATCAATGGAACCATACATTGTGTAGTGCAAATTGTCATGCAAATGAATAATAGGAGTAAACCGCGTTTCTCACAAACACTTATGATTTTGGGAAGGCAATCACTAATGTTTTATCGAAGCATGTGCATGATAATAAGTTTGATCTGCGGTGTTGAGACAACTACATTAGATAAAGAGAAATATCGGAACTCCCAACCACAATTTCATTTCTCTTTCTAAAAAATCACCTGGAATCGCTGGCAAATTCGATATCTGTCTTCAGGGCATTCGCTCGCTAAGTACATAAATTGTTTGCACATTCTCTGACAGGCTCACTAAATCACTTTGACGTTAAGCGATTTATTATTTTGCTCCAGGCAGCAGACTGTGTTTGCTGTGATTATTGGCAAGTTTCATGGTGTTAATATGAACTGAGGTGTGAGAGTGTTCCCAACAATGTATGCATTTATGTGCTGTCTGCGTCTGACTAGGAGATCGCAGTGGGTGTTCCAGCCTGCTCTGATAATCGGCTGCATAAAGTGTGTTTCCTGTCCTTATACCTGATTAAAAATATGCGTGATCACACGTATCGCACGCGCACGGGCTCATGAACACCCACGCACAGAGTATTTGCACGCAAACAACATAGATGCAGGCGTGTAGAGACACCTGCACTCAACACATGCATAGACAAGTGCACATCAATCACACATCGATACACATAGATATTATGAAGTAGGCAGACACACATTTACAGTAAAGGCGCGCTGATATGTGCTTCTTTCCATGCTGGCAGCCTAATTCACCAAGTGGGGCAAAAGAGGGGTATCTAGCCCAGAACACCCGTGACGTCACATTTTATTTCGCTGACGGAGTCACTTAGGTTTTTTTGCTAAAATGCACCATCCTAGAACTTATTAAATTTGAAGTCCGAGGGACCACGTGGAATAGATTTAGGTACACGTATTGAGCTTCAAAAGGAGGCCAGGTGATCAACCAGGAGAGGCCAGTGGACGCCCAGCACAGAAGAGCCACATGGCTAGAGTTACTAGTTGGGCGGCTAGATGGAGACTGGCACGTATATGGCGGTAATTAGAAGCCTGCGCCAATAGGAAGTTACCACCATCAATCATAGTTAATACCATGGCCTGCACCGCTGTTCTAAATTCATCAGGCAGAATATAAGTGTCTGAAAAGTTGAAGCTCGGAATGAGCACATTTGAAAAATTTGAGATTCGAATTTGAATATCCAGCATAGAGTGCAAGGTGAAGCCAAGGAACTTCGTCATGTGGAACCATCTGCAGAATGACAGTCTTCAGAGGGTCTTGGAGTCAGAGCTGCATAGGGGTGGTGCAAGCCTGGGAAGTGAATGTTGTCTTATTGGAGGTTAAACATTGGGCAGGGTCACTGACATTATGCAAGTCTATTGCATGGCATTTTCTGCATATTTATGGTTTTTCCTGCATTTGCCATATACTTTATCATTTGCTGCATAATCTAAAGATTTTAACCAAAGAAAATCCTTCTAGCTTCAGGAGATCAAAAGTTACTCAAATTACAGTGACTCGAATTGCTGTACAGCAGAAGGCCCTATGCAAAGGTTGACTGGTCATCTTTAACCCCTTCGCTGCCAGGCCTTTTCCCCTCCTGTGCCACGCCCTTTTTGTTAGCCATTTGGGTTGGTGCACGCTGAGGCCCCTGTAACTTTTTGACCACATAAGGTATCCACGCCAAATTTGCGTCCTTTTCTTCCAACATCATTGGGGATTCTGAAGGTACTCAGGGTTTGTGGATTCCCCTGGAGGGGTCACAGAAATGAGCCAAAATACAGCAAAATGTAGTTTTTTGGGGGGAAAATGGGAAAAATGGGCTGCAAATGAAAGCTTCTGAGTTTTTCCCTGCAAGGGTTATCAAAAAAGGGTTTCTGGGGCTGAAATCACAATTTCTCCAGCTTTTAGGGGATACCAGACTTTTGTCAGAAACCTAAAATTTTTTACACAGTTTTGCCATTTTTCTGGGACATAGCCTATTTTTGCTATTTTTTGTGCTTTCGACCTCCTTCCAGTTAATGGTAGAAATGGGTACAAAAGCAATAATGGATCCTGGAAAGCTATACATTTTTGGGAAGTAGACAACATTTTGAATTCAGCAAGGGGTCATTTGTGTAGATCCATCAAGGTTTTTTTATAGAAACAAACAGTTAAATATAGGATAAATTGAAAATTTGTTGAATAAAAAAGACTTTTGTGTCAACGTTTTCACCTGTAACTTCTTCTAATTATGACAGCTCTTTGAAAGCAATATACCGTTACATCCGCTGGACATTACTGGTTGTGGGGATATATAGGACTTGTAGGTTCACCAAGAACCCGACGAACCCAGATCCAAAAACTGAGCAGCAACTTGCAATGGTTTTTTATTATGTACCGGGTATATAGTAATTATTCTGTAAAAATGTGTACATGGAAAAATCGGTATGAAAGACACCTATGTATTTCTGAAATGGGAACAAAATATAGAGTTTAGAAACAGTAGATATTTGCACATTTCCGAAATTGGGAATACTCATACTAGCATGAGAATTATCAGTCATTTTTTAGAATGACTTCTTTTTTACACAATGTCTTTCATTTGGAAGGCAGAAATGCATCGAAAGTCAATAGGTAATAACAGTTCCTTTACAAATCTGAATTACCCTAAGTTTCCCAATAAAAATGGTACCTCATTTGTAGGGGTAGGCATAGTGCCCACGACAGGAAATGGCTCAAAACCCAACGTGAACACACCACATTTTCACAATGCAAAATTACCCTTTTTTCGCAAAGTGCCTAGCTCTGCCGGCACCTAGGGAAACCTAGCAAACCTATACATTTTTTAAAACTAGACACCCAGGGGAATCTAAGATGGGGTGACGTGACTGCCTCCCACCAGGTTATGTTACCCAGAATCCCTTGCAAACCTAAAAAATTGCCAAAAAAACACTTTTTCCCCACATTTATCTGGTGGAAAGTTCTGGAATCTGCGTGGATCCACACATTTCCACCCAACCCGCGTTCCCCAAAGTCTTCCGAGAAAAATGGCACCTCACTTGTGTGGGTCAGCCTAGTGCCCACGACAGGAAACGGCGCAAAACGTAACATGGACACACCTCACTTTCGTAGCGAAAAATGACCCTTTTTTGGCAAAGTGCCTAGCTGTAGTTTTTTAACCCTAGCTCTGCCGGCACCAAGGGAAACCTAGCAAACCTATACATTTTTTTAAACTAGACACCCAGGGGAATCTAAGATGGGGTGACTTGACTGCCTCCCACCAGGTTCTGTTACCCAGAATCCCTTGCAAACCTAAAAAATTGCCAAAAAACACTTTTTCCCCACATTTATCTGGTGGAAAGTTCTGGAATCTGCGTGGATCCACACATTTCTACCCACCCCGCGTTCCCCAAAGTCTTCCGAGAAAAATGGCACCTCATTTGTGTGGGTCAGCCTAGTGCCTGCGACAGGAAACGGCACAAAACGTAACATGGACACACCTCAATTTCGTAGCGAAAAATGACCCTTTTTTGGCCAAGTGCCTAGCTGTAGTTTTTGAACCATAGCTCTGCCGGCACCTAGGGAAACCTAGGAAATCTATACATTTTTGAAAACTAGACACCCAGGGGAATCCAGGATGGGGTGACTTGACTGCCTTGCAAATCTCAAAAATTGCCAAAAAAAACAAATTTTCCCCATATTTCTGTGGTGGAAAGTTCTGGAATCTACTTGGATGCCCAAATTTCCACCCACCCAGTGTTCCCCAAAGTCTTCCGAGAAAAATGGTACCTCACTTGTGTGGGTCGGCCTAGTGCCCGCGACAGGAAACGGCGCAAAACACAACGTGGACACACCTCAATTTCGCTGTGAAAAATGACCCTTTTTTGGCAAAGTGCCTAGCTGTAGTTTTTGAATCATAGCTCTGCCGGCACCTAGGGAAACCTAGCAAACCTATACATTTTTGAAAACAAGACACCCAGGGGAATCCAGGATGGGGTGACTTGACTGCCTGCCACCAGGTTCTGTTACCCAGAATCCCTTGCAAACCTAAAAAATTGCCCAAAAAACGCATTTTCCCTACATTTCTCTGGAGGAAAGTTCTGGAATCTACGTGGATCCACAAATTTCCACCCACCCCGCGTTCCCCAAAGTCTTCCGAGAAAAATGGTACCTCACTTGTGTGGGTCAGCCTAGTGCCCGCGACAGGAAACGGCGCAAAATGTAACGTGGACACACCTCAATTTTGTATCGAAAAATGACCCATTTTTGGCAAAGTGCCTAGCTGTAGTTTTTGAACCATAGCTCTGCCGGCACCAAGGGAAACCTAGCAAACCTATACATTTTTGAAAACTAGACACCCAAGGGAATCCAGGATGGGGTGACTTGACTGCCTCCCACGAGGTTCTGTTACCCAGAATCCCTTGCAAACCTAAAAAATTGCCAAAAAAAACACATTTCTCTCGTGCAAAGTTCTGGAATCCGCATGAATCCACAAATTTCCACCCACCCCGCGTTCCCCAAAGTCTTCCCAGAAAAATGGTACCTCACTTATGTGGTCGGCCTAGTGCCCGCAACAGGAAACGGCGCAAAACGTAACGTGGACACACCTCAATTTCACAGCGAAAAATGACCCTTTTTTGGCAAAGTGCCTAGCTGTAGTTTTTTAACCATAGCTCTGCCGGCACCTAGGGAAACCTAGCAAACCTATACATTTTTGAAAACTAGACACCCAGGGGAATCCAGGATGGGGTGACTTGACTGCCTCCCACCAGGTTCTGTTACCCAGAATCCCTTGCAAACCTAAAAAATTGCCCAAAAAACGCATTTTCCCTACATTTCTCTGGAGGAAAGTTCTGGAATCTACGTGGATCCACAAATTTCTACCCACCCCGCGTTCCCCAAAGTCTTCCGTGAAAAATGGTACCTCACTTGTGTGGGTCAGCCTAGTGCCCGCGACAGGAAACGGCGCAAAATGTAACGTGGACACACCTCAATTTTGTATCGAAAAATGACCCTTTTTTGGCAAAATGCCTAGCTGTAGTTTTTGAACCATAGCTCTGCCGGCACCTAGGGAAACCTAGCAAACCTATACATTTTTGAAAACTAGACACCCAGGGGAATCCAGGATGGGGTGACTTGACTGCCTCCCACCAGGTTCTGTTACCCAGAATCCCTTGCAAACCTAATAAATTGCCAAAAAAAACACATTTCTCTCGTGGAAAGTTCTGGAATCCGCATGAATCCACAAATTTCCACCCACTCCGCGTTCCCCAAAGTCTTCAGAGAAAAATGGTACCTCACTTATGTGGTCGGCCTAGTGCCCGCAACAGGAAACGGCGCAAAACGTAACGTGGACACACCTCAATTTCACAGGGAAAATTACCCTTTTTTGGCAAAGTGCCTAGCTGTAGTTTTTGAACCATAGCTCTGCCGGCACCTTGGGAAACCTAGCAAAACTATACATTTGTGAAAACTAGACATCCAGGGGAATCCAGGAGGGGGTGACTTGACTGCCTCCCACCAGGTTCTGTTACCCAGAATCCCTTGCAAACCTAAAAAAATTGCCAAAAAACGCATTTTCCCTACACTTCTCTGGTGGAAAGTTCTGGAATCTGCGTGGATCCACAAATTTCCACCCACCCCGCGTTCCCCAAAGTCTTCTGAGAAAAATGGTACCTCACTTGTGTGGGTCAGCCTAGTGCCCACGACAGGAAACGGCGCAAAACGTAACGTGGAAACACCTCAATTTCGTAGCGAAAAATGACCCTTTTTTGGCAAAGTGCCTAGCTGTAGTTTTTGAACCATAGCTCTGCCAGCACCTAGGGAAACCTACCAAACCCACACATTTCTGAAAACTAGACACCTGGGGGATGCCAGGGAGGTATGGCCTGTGTGGATCCCCAAAGTTTCCTTACCCAGAATGCCCTGCAAACCTTAAATGTAGGTGAAAAAAATCACCTTTTTCACACATTTTGTGTGGGAAAGTTGTGGGATCACCGGGCTGACACAAATTTTCTACCACCCAGCGTTCCCCCGGGTCTCCCGATAAAAATGGTGCCTCACTCGTGTGGGAGGCCCAAGTACCCGCGACAGGCAAGGGCCCACAACGTAGTGAGGCGACATGAAAATTGCCTATCTCAAAACGACCTGGTTTTGCAAGGGGGGTCACTTGGGTTTTTGGCCCAGTGCTCGGCAGCCACCTAGGGAAACCTACCAAACCCACACATTTCTGAAAACTAGACACCTGGGGGATTCCAGGGAGGTATGGCTTGCGTGGATCCCCCAACGTTTCCTTACCCAGAATGCCCTGCAAACCTCAAATTTAGCTGAAAAAATCACCTTTTTGACACATTTTTGTGTGGGAAAGTTGTGGCATCACCGGGCTGACACAAATTTCCTACCACCCAGCGTTCCCCCGGGTCTCCCAATAAAAACGGTGCCTCACTCATGTGGTGTCTAGTTTTCAGACATTTGTGGGTTTGGTAGGTTTTCCTAGGTGGCCGCCGAGCACCGGGCCAAAAACCCAAGTGACCCCCCTTGCAAAACCAGGTCGTTTTGAGATAGGCAATTTTCATGTCGCCTCACTACGTTGTGGGCCCTTGCCTGTCGCGGGTACTTGGGCCTCCCACACGAGTGAGGCACCGTTTTTATCAGGAGACCCGGGGGAACGCTGGGTGGTAGGAAATTTGTGTCAGCTCGGTGATGCCACAACTTTCCCACACAAAAATGTGTGAAAAAAGTGATTTTTTCAGCTAAATTTGAGGTTTGCAGGGCATTCTGGGTAATGAAACATTGGGGGATCCACGCAAGCCATACCTCCCTGGAATCCCCCAGGTGTCTAGTTTTCAGAAATGTGTGGGTTTGGTAGGTTTTCCTAGGTGGCCGCCGAGCACCGGGCCAAAAACCCAAGTGACCCCCCTTGCAAAACCAGGTCGTTTTGAGATAGGAAATTTTCATGTCGCCTCACTACGTTTTGGGCCCTTGCCTGTCGCGGGTACTTGGGCCTCCCACATGAGTGAGGCACCGTTTTTATCGGGAGACCCGGGGGAAAACTGGGTGGTAGGAAATTTGTGTCAGTATGGTGATGCCACAACTTACATACCTCCCTGGAATCCCCCGGGTGTCTAGTTTTCAGAAATGTGTGGGTTTGGTAGGTTTCCCTAGATAGCCGCCAAGCCCGGTGCCAAAAACTCATGGGACCCCCTTTGCAAAACCAGGTTGTTTTGTGATAGGTAATTTTGATGTCTCCTCAATTGGTTTTGGGCCCTTGCCTGACGCGGGCAGTAGGCCTACCCACGCAAGTGAGGTACGATTTTTCTCGGAAGACTTTGGGGAACGCGGGGTGGGTGGAATTTTGTGGACCCACGCAGATTCCAGAACTTTCCACCACAGAAATGTGAAGAAAATTTGTTATTTTGGACACATTTTTAGGTTTGCAATGGATTCTGGGTAACAGAACCTGGTGAGAGCCAGTCAAGTCACCCCATCCTGGATTCCCCTCGGTGTCTAGTTTTAAAAAATGTACAGGTTTGCCAGGTTTGCCTACGTGACAACTGCGCTAGGGCCCAAAATCCACAGGTATGCACATTGCTAAAAAAAAGCCAGAGCCCAGTGGCCTTTCTGCCGCCCTGGCGGGGAATCGGGGAAGGGGGTTTCATCCCGATATGCCATCTTAAGGGGCAGAAAGACTGTGGCTATTTTTTGTGGGGGTGGGGGCATTGGTATGACCATTTCGGGCAGCCCCCACCCCCACGCATAAAAAAAGCCTGCGTACTCGCTAGCGCCTAGTGGGCTTTCTGCCCCCCCAGGGGGCAGATCAGGGGCCGCTGCCGCCAACTACCCTCCCAGGGGGGCGGAAAGACTGGAGTTTCTCTGGGGTTGGGTTGGGGGTATTGTCATGCCCATTTTGGGGAGCCCCTACACTAATAAACCAAAAAAATCCATGGTTTCTAGTGGGCTTTCTGCGCCCCCCCAGGGGGGGCCAGATTGGGGGCTACAGCTCCCATCTGCCTCCTGGGGGCAGAAAGACTGTCATTTTTGGGGGGGGAGGGTGGTGGCATTGGCGTGTCCGTTTCGGGCAGCCCACACCCTAAAAACAATTGCGCCAAAAAAATACCTGGTGGATAGTGGGCTTTCTGGGGCATTGGCGTGCCTGTTTCGGGCAGCCCCCACCCTAAAAAAATTTTTTTTAAAATCCCTGGTATTTAGTGGGCTTTCTGCCCCCCCAAAGGCCAATGCCCCATCTGCCCCCGGGGGGTAGAAAGGCTGTAGTAATTGGGGGGTGGGGTGGGGGCATGTTTTGGGCAGCCCTCACCTCTATTTTTTTTTATTCCCTGGTGTCTAGTGGGCTTTTTGCCCCCCCGGGGGGGCAGATTGGGGGCCGATGGCAGAAAGGCTGTAATGGTGGCGGGTGGGTGGGGGCATTGGCGTGCCCGTTGCGGGCAGCCCCCACCCTAAAAAAACCTAAAAACGAATCCCTGGTATTTAGAGGGCTTTCTGCCCCCCCCCCCCAAAGGGGCAGATTAGGGGCCAATGCCCCATCTGCCCCTCAGGGGGGGCAGAAAGGCTGTAATGGTGGCGGGTGGGTGGGGGCATTGGCGTGCCTGTTGCGGGCAGCCCCCACCCTAAAAAAACCTAAAAACTAATCCTTGGTATTTAGTGGGCTTTCTGTCCCCCTGAAGGAGCAGATTAGGGGCCAATGCCCCATCTGCCCCCCGGGGGGCAGAAAGGCTGTAGTAATTGGGGGGTGGGGTGGGGGCATGGGCCTGCCCGTTGCAGGCAGCCCCCACCCTAAAAAAAACCTAAAAACTAATCCTTGGTATTTAGTGGGCTTTCTGCTCCCCTGAAGGAGCAGATTAGGGGCCAATGCCCCATCTGCCCCCTGGGGGGGCAGAAAGACTGTAGTAATTGGGGGGGCATGGGCTTGCCCGTTTTTGGCAGCCCCCACCCCTATTTTCTTTTTTTTTTTAATTCCCTGGTGTCTAGTGGGCTTTTTACCCCCCCGGGGGGGGCAGATTGGGGGCTAATGCCCCCGTCTGCCCCCCAGGGGGGGCAAAAAGACTAAATGGTGCCAACGTCAGTTGGGGGGAGCAAAGGCCCTTGCCCAAGGGGCCGCTCCCCCCTCCCTGGTGTCTAGTGGGTGGATCCCTGCTTGGGGATCGCCCTCCTGTGGCCAACGATACCTCTCCTGTCTTTCTACGTGCTCAGGGGGCTGAGATAGCCCCCTGAGCACGTAGAAAGTGAAACTGAAATGAGCCTCTTGGCTCATATCAGTTTCACTTTCACTGTAATGACGTCGGCGCGACGTGCGCGCCGATCGTCAATACAGTGAAAGGGGGGGGGGGGCCTCGGGAGCTGTGGAAGCTCTTCCCCAGCTCCAGAGGCTATTTTCACTAAAAGGGAATCCCTCTGGTGCCCGCACCAGAGGGATTCCCCAGGGAATGCCTCATGACGAGCTGGACTCGTCATGGGCACAGCGCGACTGTGCTCCATGACGAGTCCAGCTCGTCATGGGCACACAAGGGGTTAATTTGCTTACTACTGTATTTGCTTGTTAAACTGGTACTAATGAGGTGAAACAGTATTAATATGTGATAAAATGACATAATTATGAAGTAAAACTATCACAAATTGAGCCACATTAGGTCGCACAATTTTTCTTTTCTATTTTAGTCAAGTCTGATGCATAATTTGGCCTTCTTCTCTGGAGGCCTTGCATTTCGGTAATGTTTGAGTTTATAATATCTGATTGCGCAGAGGTAGACACCCAAACTACTTTTAAAGATAATATATAGCCTTACTTTAAAAGGATGTTGCAAGTCACTTAGGAGTTTTTGATCATTATAGAGGAACAAGGTCAAAGGCTGAGTTCCTTTGTTCCTTTATAATGTCATGGAACTCAGAGGTGGCATGCAAAATCCTTATAATGTATGGGGGTGAACATTTTTCCTTATAATACATGGTCACACCATCACTCTTCCCATAAACTCGTTGAATCCTTAATATGTGGCTCTTTCATATGAAAGAGATAGAATATTTGCAAACTTGATGAATCTGTAGTGAAAAATGAAACACACCATTAAGAAGTTAGATTTTTGTTGCAGAAAGATTTTAGAATCAGTCTAATGTATCAGATTAAATAATGCTCCAGCTCAGAATGAGTGGAAATGTGCATAGAGGTTCTCTGCTTCCTAAATTATATAAAGGTGCAAAAAATAAACATGCTGTCATACGTATGTCCTTTCTGCTGGTCACTGTTTATTTAGAAAAGCAGACCAGAAGAAAAAACGGCCTGGTTTCATTACCGCTGTTTAAACTACGGCTTTAATTATTCTCAGTGATGTGCCTTTGCCCTTGGCTGTTGGCTCTGGCAGCAGGCATTGTGATTTCAGAACTCAACTGTGATAAGTTATTACAGTTACGCCGCTACATCATGACTAGAGACATCAGAGGTCGCCTGTAATAAGAAAGTTAAAAAGAGGATTTTTAAAGGAATTACAGGCTCCCTTGTATTACAATCATATATGTAACTATTGTTAACTGCATATCAGTAAACTCTGATATTTAGACTGAGAATGCTTAGAATCATCCCAAGGGTCCCTGTGTTCAGGTTGAGCATCAGGGGTACAAAAGTATCCTGATTAGGGCTGGAATGAGTGCCAAGCAAGAGCTCCAAAACTCAACCAGCAAAGAAGTACCCTAGCGCAGCTTCCCATGACTAAACCCCATGCCAGTGTCTAAGATGTTCTAGAGTAAATCATGCCAAACATGGCTGAGATGTCCAAGAGCACAATGCTCTATCCAGAAGAGATCATGCATAACCTTGAAGGGGGCTGTCTCAGTACAACAACTCCTCTGAAGAGCAGCCTACTGTACAACCAGAACATTGTTATGAGAGGTGTAAGTAGAAGGCTTCAATCCAGCACGTTGAGCTGAAGTAATCTGGGCAAACTCCCTCAAAGACAGATTAGAAAAAGAAGATCTGATCTGATTGATCTTGGCAGAAAAGCCAGGCAATGAACAGAGGAAGAAATCAATCTCAATTTCGATAGCAAGTATGTTCTGTAAGAAATATTCAGTGATATCCTGACATTATTGTTAAGAGTAAGAGGGAGGTGGACTCGCTTTTGCCTTAGCTGTGAGACTAAACATATTGTGTGTTATTTCAGTCAGCAATTTTCATCCTTTGGGCTGTTGTTCCATACCCATTTTTCTTCTGTCCACAACAACATATCTATTGGTATAATGGGTCAGCCCTTTTCAGCCATTGGCTAACTTTGCTGTGAGTGATGGCATTTTGCTTTTTCACAAAGAAATCAACTGCCTTCAAAGTTGTTTGTGGGTGCCAGGGACTACGATGGCAATGTTGGCTTTTTGAGATGACAAACATAGTTTTGCTTTAAGCAATTTTGTTATTATTGCTGTGTGCTTGGCAACTCCACCAAAAACAAAACTTTATTTAAATCATAACAAAAGAACATCATTGACAAAGCCAAAAGTTGGCAGCTAACACCAGATCGATTGGCTTTTTTCAATGCTCGGTTGTGATTTATTGTTGTGCTTTAGCACTGTTGGTCTATCATTTGCCAATATGTACTGTATAACAGAAGTTTATCTTGGGTTTCCTGAGTGTGTCATCTCAGTTTTTCTCATATATAAAATTTATGCCTTTGAATTATGCCTTCCTTATGCTCTGTAAAAAGGGAGCTGTGGTCCAAGAGAAATAAAGTGGAGGTATATCCCATCTGCATTCTGCCCGGGGTAGAGGCGAATATTGGTATTGACTATACTTAATTATTTAGCTGTTTAACTGCTGATCTAGGATATTTCTGTGTTATGGGGACACTTTGGAGAATAGTGACATACACACTCTGGGTCAGCTTGACTTTCAAACTAGAAAATGCCACATACATTTCAAAGCGAACCAAAAAAAAGGAAAAGGTGATGATAGTGTTGCTGAAAACCATGTAAGAGGGCAATACAATACTGAGTGTAAAGAAAGGCCAGGTGGAGATAAAGGTTGACCTACGGCAAGCATTTGGTAACAACATTTCAGGAAACCGTCATGAAAGTCATATATCTTCCCTTGAATCTTCGAGTTCTACTCAATACTCAGTGAAAGTAAACAGTAGTAGTGGATATGTGTAAACAAAGCTGCAAGAGGAATAATCAGCATCCCATAGAAACGATACAGAACGGATCGACCAGCTCAAGGACAAAGAAGGGGGCAATGCTTTAGAAATTGCAGGGATGGTAAACTCATGACAGAAGGATAAGAACAAGCTTTGGAAAAGCCAATAGGTCTCGCCTACCCAAGATCTATTGGTTTGTCAATTCTTTTTGAGCCATATTGTATAGCAGCACGGCTGAAAGTAGAATAAAGCAATATGACAGGTCAACACTGGCCCTGCCATAGAGCTTTTTTTTCAACTTTATTGTGCTCAAACTCCTAGCATAATGTACTGTGCTCTTTTGCTCCGCTGCTAAATTTGTGTTATGTAAATATGAACAAATACCTTTTATGCAACAGTGTCCTACTAAAATGACAGATTTTTCATGAAACATATGCCAAATAAAATATTATGTGGTTACAGTCATCAGTCTAGGTTAGACCGCCTCTACCAAGACCAAGCAAGAATAAAGCAATTCATGCATAGAAAGGGTTGTCTGCTCAGGCGCATTTAAATGGTTGCTGATGTGTGAAACTGTACAGGTTTGTTAAATTAATAACTCCCCACTTTGTTTGAAGCCGCACCTTGCTGATGGGCAGTTAATTGCAAATCCTGATGTATAGTCCCCATGAGCCCAAGTGCACTAACATTCATAATCAAAACTGTTATAATATCATGTGTGAGCTATACGCACAGAGCTGGGGATCAGGAGCCAGGGTGCTTAGAAAGTATTTATTGAATAACTCGTCAGTGCTTGAAACATTTGAAAAGAAATGACTGTGATCCAGCATGAATGTCAACATGAATAAACTTTGTAAAGCAATGGCAACTTCTCTGCTAACGACCTATGCAACTGCTTCAAAGCGACAACTCTAAATATATATTTTTTTTAAACTCCTCACACCTGTTCGAATGAAGCCAGCCCGGAAAAGGAGCCCCAAGGGAACCCCCCAACTGAAACCCAGGATCCAGGGACAGGTGGGGGGCAAAAGCAGTCACTAACTAGGTACCAGCCACTGTGTCACCAAGACAGAATGGTGGCTGGTACCACATAGTGCTCGGTAATAAACCCCTTGGGCCACAAAACTAGTCCAAAACTGGCACAACCCCGAGCAATTGTCAGACTGCTCAGCTTCCCTAAATTACCCGAGGGGTGGAACTCCCTTCAGTCAGCTGCCCCCCAAATCCCCATTGGGGAAGAGGGGGAGCAGCACAAACCACTGACACCAGGTTTGTGTAAAAAACACTGCTTTATTGAAACAACCTGGGTCTTCGCCTCACTATACAACTTTGCTCACCTACATTAATCTACCCCGTCATCTAGAATCTCCCTCCCCACAACTAATGAATACCGTGAAAGTGTACCCGCTCCAGAGCTGCTAAACTGCAACTGTGACCTTTAAACCCCCCAATCCCGTTGCTACAACCATTATCCCCTACTCAACTAGACTTCCTACAGAACCATTAACTTCCTAGCACATCCAGGCATGAACTTATCTACCCGTTCCCTTTCTGCCTGAATTGCCACTGTCAACAAGAGTAAACTTTGTTAAACGATGGCAACGTCTCTGCCAACTGCCATTCAGAACAAGCATTGGCATAGCCAATAGGTCTCGCTTTTGTAACCTTATAAGGATTTAGTTATGCAGCACAATATCCTTAGTGCAACAACAAATGTTGCATGGCAAAACACTTATAAGGTCCCAAAGGCAAGACCTATTGGCTATTCCAATGCTTGTTTCTTCAGAGGGCGCCATCAAACAAACTGGTTGCTTTCACGCTTCTGTGCTAAAGCACCAGTAATGGGGATGAAAATCTCTTGAGCAAGTTGCCAGGAACCTGGTAAAATATCATAGCCAGCCTTGAAAAGCAGGGCTTTTAGCAACACATTAAAAAACATGTGTTTTGAACTGTTTGCCAAAGCAGACTTGCCAGCATCATTCAGGAAGCCTTACAGGTTTTTTTTATTTTAAATGGTTGTCTTGCAACTTATGCGAGAGTAAGGGATATATTGCACTTTACTTAGTTAAAAATAGGGCTTCATAATAGCTATAAAATAATGTGGTTATGGCTTTACTTGGTGTCATTCCTAAGAACCTCATTCATTACAGTTTGTGATTCCAGTGATTAGCAGAGCTGCCAAGTGCATCTTGTCACGAGAGAAGCCTTCGGCCAGCCCTGGCTGTCAACCAACACCCCGCTGCATTCTGGGACTTATAGTTTTCCTTTTAGACTTTTAAGTATGTGATTGAACTCTTGCTATGCGAAGCACTGTTGCCAACACAACGGGTGTCGCTCCTTGCTGATGATTTGCTGAGGAATACAGTACACAGATATTCTAAATAAACAGGTTTCCCTTTTTAAAAAGACGTGCTATATTTTTACCTGAACTGCAATTAGCATAATTTAAAGCCTGTGAGTTACAAAATGTGTAGTTTTCAAGATTCGCAAGACCATTCTTTCGGTTCCGTTTTCGGTTTCGTAATAAAATGTATTTTTAAATACGCTCCGTTTAAGATACTTTGAGTACATCTAATTTTCTTATAACAAGGATGCAGAACTGATAACACAAAATATTACATATCATAACAGCACAACCAAGCAGCTCACATGAAGTAGAAAGCCCAATATAAAATAGTATTTTGTACAATATGTTTCCACAAAGCATGACATAAACATATTTGAACACAGGGCTAGTAAAAGCTATATAAAGGCAATTACAACAAAAGAGGATTTTATGCCCACTCGCTCACCGTCATGGGTGACTTTAATTTTTATCTGGACGATCTTTCAGACCCAGATAGTATGCAACTTATGGAATTTATGGCTGCAGGAGGGTTGGAACAAAGGGTGGTTGGACCTTCGCATACTGCAGGGCCCACACTGGATGGCATTTTTACTAACAATCCTGATCTGGATATTGTAGATATTCTGCGACTCCCTTGGTCCGATCATGCTGCTATAATTTTTACACTTTCCTCAGGGACCCAGTCACAGCCAAGGTCCAAGCCAAGGGTTAAGATTGTGAGCCGGGCCTGGAAAAACATAGATAGGGTAGAAATGGGGAATTACCTAAGGTTTAATGCCCCCTGTATCCCGTCGGACTTTAATAAATCGGTTGACTTGTACTCCAAGTGGGTCGAGAGGACCTGCGATATTTTTGCGCCAGAAAAATCTTTCACGCCCAGAAGGGCGATGCCCTCGGCGCTGTGGTTCTCAGAATCTCTGCAAACCGCCAAAACGGAATGTAAGAAATTGGAGAGAAATTGGCGGAACGGGTATAGTCCAACGAAGAAAGAAAGATATTATATGAGCCTCTCTACTTATAAAAATCTAATAAATGAAGCAAAAAAAACCTATTTCACGGAGCAAATAGAGAGGGCTAGATCTTCCTCCAGAGAGTTGTTCAAGACCATAACCAAACTTACGATTCCAGCGGAACCTATCTCAACGGCCAGTGCTGGTATGTGTGAGAAATTAGCCACCTTTTTTCAGACTAAAGTGGCGGGGATTTTCTCCTCCTTTGCCGAAGTTTATGGAGAGGTGGGAGTTGCAGCACGAAGGGCGGATGCCGGGTCAGTTTGGCCGCAGGATAGATTAAGGGGATTTAGCCCGCTACAATCGGAGGAGGTCACTGGTCTTTTGTTGGCTGCCCGTTCAGGAGCCCCCAGTGATCCATGTCCGGTGGCAGTCCTTAAAAATTGCACAGAAGTGATTGCATCCACGTTGACCCCTCTGTTTAACTCTATTATTGAGTCAGGTATTTATCCTAGGAGGAGGAAAGTTGTTTCTATACTACCCTTAATTAAAAAACTAACTCTAGAAAAAAGTGACCCAACCAGCTATAGACCAATTTCGTGGCTTCCACTACCTGCGAAACTATTTGAGAAGGCCATAAATAGGCAACTTAGCCTGTTCTTGGAGAGAACTAAGGCTCTTCACTCCACGCAGTTCGGTTTTCGTGCAGGACATAGCACGGAACTGGCCCTGATTTAGGCGACGGAGGAGGTTAGAGAGGCGGTGGATCAGGGGGGTGAGGCTGTCCTGATTTTGCTGGACTTGTCGGCAGCATTCGACACGGTGCATCATGGAGTGCTGATGGACCGGTTGGCAAAGACAGGGGTGGAAGGCACGGCCTGGAGCTTCCTGAAGTCTTTTCTGGCCGCTAGAACCCAGACCGTAGAGATGGGTGCTGAGGTGACCAAACCCTTTGCCCTCCCGTGCGGGGTGCCGCAAGGGTCTTCCCTGAGCCCCACTCTTTTTAATATTTATGTTAGTCCGTTGGGTGCCTTGATTAGATCTTATGGCCTCCAACTTATTTCGTACGTAGATGACACGCAAATTGTGTTATCGATACAAATAGAGACCAAAGTGGGTATGATAACTAGGTGTCATGATTGTCTTAAAGATATCGCCAGCTGGATGGCCGCAAATTGCCTCAAATTAAATGCCGGCAAGACTGAGGTCATGATATTTGGAAATAATCCAAATACTTGGTCACCAGCTATGTTGCCCGAGGACCTTGGGAAGCAGCCTGTGCCTACCCCAAAAGCAATGAATCTGGGTGTCATTATGGACCAGAAATTGGACTTTGGAGGACAGGTCAGTGGAGTGGTTTCTTCATGTTTTCACATCATCAGGATACTGAGGAAAGTAAAAACATTCCTGCCCAAGGATGGTTTCCGGTTAGCAGTCTCAGCTTTGATCCTGTCACGTCTAGACTACTGTAATAGTCTGTACCTCAATCTGAAAAAAAAACATCGGTACAGACTGCAGATGGTACAAAACGCGGCAGCGAGACTGCTGACAGGCTCTCCTAAGTATGTTTCAGTCCGTGAAGGAATAAGGAAACTCCACTGGCTCCCGATTCATAGACGCTCTCAATTTAAGGCCATGTGTACGGCTTTCAAGGCTTTGAAAGGCACTGGCCCAGAGTTTATGAGTGACTGTTTCAGGCGATTTGTGCCTGGGAGGGCTCTGCGCTCTGAGAAAAAAAACAACCTAGTGATTGTTCCCAGGATAAAAAAGGCTAGATGGGGCGGAAAGATGTTTTCCTATGGCGCGGCCACCGCATGGAATAGCCTTCCAGCCCATCTTAGGAAAGCGGAGGATCTTCTGGCTTTCAGGAGGGGGCTGAAGACCTGGCTGTTCAGGGATTAGACCCTCGTTCTTCAGGGATGCTCAGCATGACAGCGCCAGGACACCCTTGGGTATTAGTGCGCTTTATAAGCTCCTAAATAAATAAATAAATAAATACAAGCATTGGCTTAGCCAATAGGTCTCGCCTTAGGGACCTTATCAGTGTTTAGCCATGCAACAGTTGCATAACTAAATACTTATAAGGTCCCAAAACCGAGACCTATTGGTGATGCCTCGCGGTCGTGCGGCCGCAAAAGTGAAAGTAATTGCGGTTAAGCGCGGCGTGCGCGCCCGCGCACATGCACTGTAGGTCTAGGCTGGCCTGGTAGCACTTTTTGGAGCCCTCTCAATAAGTCTTGCCAGACCAGCGCATGCGCTGGGTCAGGCGAGACCTAAAAAGGGAAGGTACCCTGCACCTTTTTCTGCCTCTCCCCCACTCTTCCTGGCTTTATCTATTGCTGCCACGCGATGCGCGCCTCGCCAAACCCTACTAGGACATGGCAACCTACCCAACGTCTGCTGATCTGCTTCAGGTCTTTTTCCATCTCTTTCAACAAGTCTGAACCTTTCTGTATCACCAAATCGTTCTTGCCTAAATGTAGCAGTAAAATATCTGGACACCTACCCCCTATTAGCAATCTGTTCAATTATGGTTTTAACTCTCTCCTTCTCATGCCTCCTTTTCCATGCCAAGAGGTAGTATACATGCCAACATTAAAACCCAAATTCAGCTGTGTGTACTGGACATGGCCTGCTGCTCAGCCCACTAGACAAAGGAGTGTCCCACAATCCAGATATTCAAATCGACCACCAAGGGACCGAGAATGGAACCTGAAGAACAGAAACAAAAGTTGACAACTTGTACGTGTCTCAGCAACACCCTTCCCCTTCACTAACATTACGCTAAAAACAGTCAGATGATCCTTGACCCAAACCCATGATCATTTCTCTGCTCTAACCCTGCCTACCCGCTTCTGTAACAATCCCAATCTGGGAGGATTGTGTCCAGAAACCCCGAGCATCCAAGCCAATGTGCGCCAGGGCCTTGCGCAATATCGCCAAAAGCTGAAATGCAGATACTGGCTTCCCATCCAGGTGCTGAAAGACCATCTCTCCCCATTGAACCACCTGATGTTTAATGACCAGTCCCCATCGTACCGGCCAAAACCTAGCACCAGGATACCCATGTAGCAGAACACTCTTAACTTGCCCTCTTTGATCAATTTTTAACTTGTACATCCAAACCCCTAGCCCTTCCTCACCCCCACTAACCTCCTCCCAAAGAATCCCGCAGCTCCCCTTGTCCCCCCAAAAGCTCAGAGACTTGAACCACGGCAAAAAGCATCCACAACATAAGTGTGGAAAACAATACCACCTCACTGTCTGTGCTGCACACCCCCGGCAGCACTGCAATCACTTCACACAATATACTCAAAGTCACAGGCCTCCTCTTAGGACCCCGCTGACCCCATTCTTTGGACCACCCTCTCAGTATCCTTTTATCTAGCACGCATGCAGAAGGGGCATAACCCCACCACAGCTTTCCCATTAATGGAATAACTGCTAATTTACAAGAAATTGTAACCAAAGACTGACCTTTCTCAATCAATGTCATGATGAATTGCACCATGTCTGCCACTCCAGCCCATGCATCTGTCCTCCAAGCCTGTGAATATGTTGCCCTTGTGGATACAGTTAGCAAATCCAACTGAAGCGTCCTTGTCTCCTACGATCCATAGGCCTTGAGGCATTCTGGTCCAGACACTGTCCACCTCTGTGGCCAGTGAATGAAATCTCTCCCACTGTGAACAAGACAAAGCACCCTCGATGTCGTTGTTCACACCTGGCACATGCCTGGATTTGAATAAGTCAAGCTGCAGGCATTCTCAAACAAAGACCCTTGACAACTTTAATAGTTGCACATCACTCGCTGACTGTCTTAACTACCTGTAACACTGACATATTGTCTATCCTAAACAGAACCTTCTTGTGGGCTAACTTTTCTCCCCACAGTGCCACCTCTTCTAGCAGGCTAGCAGGGGGAAGAATTCCAAAAAAGCGATGGCAGGCCGCCATATTTCCAGGCTTGTGACCACTCCTCAGCACACCAGTGTCTCTGCCAGTATTGGCCAAATCCATAGCCTCCTGAAGGAACTAAAAAAAGATGTGCGTCACATTCCACTTCTGTCAAAAATGCTTAGGGAATCGTGTTAAAAGAGTGGAGAAAAACTTGCCACATCCTCAGATCCTCCTTAACCTCCGCTGACAATCACAAAAGAGCCAATACCTGCCTCATGCAAAAAAGTCTTACCTGCTCTCACCACCTTGCACGCAAAATGAAATTGTTCCAACAAGACCTGCACCTCTTTTACTTTGACTTTCTTTTCCGCCAACATAGCATCCAACAGCCTCTGCATAGTCCTTTTCTTATCTTCGGGCAACCTGGTTTTCATTACTCCAGAATCAACTTTGATTCAAAGAAATCAGATCACTGCAGTGGGGCCTACTATCTTTCCTGGATCAAAGGGCACTCAGAGGTCCACCCATGAGCTCCTGGAAACTTGACAGCAAACACTGAGAGTCTGTGGAACCGAGGTTCCCCATGTAAAAGAAGTCATCTAAGTAATGTGTCATATGTACCTAGCCAGTGCAACTGATAAACAGCCATTGCAAAAAGGTGCTGAGGCACCCAAAGAGGGCAGACGATATAGAACATCCCATGGGTAGCGCTTTATCTACATACTTTTTGCCCTCAAATTGGATCCCCAGCAGCTGGAAGTCAACAGGGTGTACCAGCAACAAACAGAAGGCAGACAATGTTGCTGTTTGCCATAAGAACCCCCTTTCCTACTTTTTCAACCCAACCAGAGATAGGGCCACTTCAACAGATGAGTAAGTGACCGAAACCTGGTACTCCAGTATGAAGTCATTCATCGCCTGACCGTCCAGCCATGATAGGCATAGAGTCAGTCTAAACTGGCCCGGCTCTTTTTTAGGAACCACCTCGATAGGGGACATGATCAGGTCCTCCATTGGCCAGTCATCAAAAGTGCCACGATCCTACCCTCTTGAATTTCTCTGAGCAAATTGTCCCTTACCACCTGTCTGTGTTCACTGACTGATTTTAAATTGTTTGCCCAGCACCCCACCCTTCGGCCCATGTACCCCAGTCTGAAACCCTACGTAAACTCCTGCAACAAAATCTTAGCGTCGTCCTGTTTGTCACACCTAGAATGCCAAAAACCCAGTCTGTCCAATTTAATGGGCGTATGAGCCCTTTCCTGCAGGTCGCTCTCTGTCGCTACCTGACCTGTAATCCCCTGCCTTTCCCTGCTGTGCCCTGCTATATCCCTGTTGCTGTCTATGCTCTGTTGTGGCTTGACTTCCCACCTGAAGCAGTTGACCAGAGCATGCCTCCCTGTGCACTTGGAGCATTTATGTCGGAAATTACAATATTCTCTTCTTCAGCTCCATTTGTTGTAGTTCCAGCAAGCTCCCAATTGGTTCACCTGGCCTCTACCTGCTCCCCCCACCCCTCCCCAAGGAGGGTACCCCTGAAAGGGGCCATACACAATCGGCAACTCACTAGCCGGGAAAATCGTCTTACCAAACTTGGCAGGCCTCATTGTATGCTGCCAAAGGTCCATATCAATTTCACCCTATTGCGCCTCTGGGTCAAATGCCATACGGGCCCTGAACTCCTCATCATACTGGACCCATGCATAGCCACCATAATTTATTTGTGACTTTCTAATGACATCCATCTATTTGAAAAGTGCGACCGACCTCTCCGGGTACATTCCGCAGTAAACGCTAGCATATATAAGGAATGCTGCCGCCCAGTTCTCAATATTGACCGGCACCTTCGGCCGCTTGGACAGCTCAAATTCTACTTCCTTAGACACTTCTTTTGACCCTAGTCCCCAGTGTAGCAGCTTCATCATTTCTACATATTTCCCCTTCCATATCCTGTCTTTAGTGGACGCCATGAGGTGAGCTCCCTAGGGCTTTGACGTCCCCATATAAGGCAATAGCTTAATTTTAAATTCTTTACTCTCTGGCTTATCAGACTTCCCCCCTTCCTCTAACTTGCTATCCTGGTTTGTTTCCTTCTCTGCTCCTACAGACTTGTTAGTCCCTTTGACAGGTGACTCTGACTGTTCCTTACCTGGCTCCATCAACCCTAGGCTGCTTGAAACTCCTTCTTTTTGTCTCCCAGCCCTGTACCGCTTGTGCCCGGAGTGTGCTCGTCTGTCCCCACATCTGTATCTTTAACATATCGAATTTTGCTCAAGTGGGCCTCCCCGCTGGCCTGAGGCTCCTTTGCCTCTACTCCCACAGATATCGTTACAGCGGTGATAGCCCCGCTCCGCATTGGCTTACCTGGTGGTAAAGCCGGTGCTCTCTCTTGGGCCCGCCGTCTCGTCAAGTCTTCTCTCCACATAGTTCCAACACTTCCGCCTTGAGTGTACTGGGAACCTGTAGCCTACAAGATACTAAGGCCAGATTGATTAGTGGCACCCCCAGCACCCCTCATGACACTGCCTCCCCTCCCTCTACTCTTCCCTAAACTCTCTTCCTCATTATCAAGCAAGGTTAAATTTAGTTGTACTGCTACATTTTGCGACCACATATGCTGGGGGGCCATAGCCTGCTCTGCCAGCCATCCGCTGATGCAGACCGACTCGTCCTTTGAACGTAACCATCGGGGTTGCACTCCACCCTCCTGCCTGTTGCACCACTGAGGCCACAGTAGAACCTTCTTAGGAGGCGATGATCTTTAAGTCCATCAATGCATTCCAGCTAGCCGCAGAGGGTGGCACATTCTCTTCTCCTTGGTGCCAATGAGCCCCAAGGACAAGCTCCCCGAAGTCCACTACAGTTGTTGCTGAGACGACCTGTGGGAGATAAGACAGGCCCGGTGTGCTGGTATAGCCCCAAGACTGAGAAGCCGCAAAATCCTCTGAGCCCCATGCTGGGCTTGTAATCCTTGCCGTAGCACTAACACCCCTGACTACCTGTAACCTGTAGCTCATGCCTCCTGACTCCTCTCTGCCCACCTCCTGCCAAGTCTCCTCATGGTCTAATCTACTGTATACCCTTAAAATGGGCCTGGTTTAATCACTCCCTAAATGGTTTCATGCCCGGTGCCCAAAGATGTCCCAAGCATCATCCTCCAGGTCTTCTGCCTCATCCTCCCTCCAAATCAAATCTGCAGCTGCTATCGCAGGGACCCTATGAAGGTCCCGCTCCCCCACCCCTGAATCCAAAAGCCCGTCCTGCTAAGAAGTGCCCGCTCCCACATACTCTAGAACCAGCATGTCCCCCACATTTGCTCACAAAGGAGCCACTGTGCCCGCCCCCGGCCTGCAGAGCCAGCTGTCCCTATCCCAAGCTATGGGATTCCACCATTCTTGTAATGCCTCACCCGTGCCTGGCCCCTCATTCAGCACTGGGCCCTGCCCCTGAGAGTCTCCACCTTCATTCAGCAATTTCTGGTAGACATGCCTGAAGTCTAAACTCAAAGCCTCTTCTACCAATTGCTCCTCGTTTTCCACTAATGTGGCCTCGCTGGTGTCCCCCTAAGCCCCTACCTCCTCCCCTGCACTCAGATGAGCATTGCTGCAGCCTCTAGGGCCTGCCTGCGATCTTCATCTCCTCTTCTCTGGGGCTACATGAATGTCTGCGGTGGCCCCGCCCCAGTCAGTGATCGCGAGGCCTCACCTCAAGTGGGAAAGGCCTCGAGTGTTGTCGGCATGTATTTCCTGCTGTGGAGGGCCAAGATACTCTCCAGCTACTGCTCCCCAGGGCTCGCTAGCCGTAACCGATCTCCCTCTCCCTGGCTCGATTCCCAAGTCATACCAGGGGCTGCTTTCCAAGTACAGGAGCGGACCCTTTTTCCTACCTGCACGTAGCTACGCTCGGATGTCTGGGCCGGAGAAGCACACACCATGGTCGTGACTCCCTCAAAGGCCTTCCTCATGGGTGACTGCGACGCTGAGGTACCCCCTCAGCAACCATATCCAAATGCCCAGCGGCCTCCAGAAGCTGCAAGTCCTGCTCCACCATCTCCTTCCTGAACATCACAGACTTCATATTCATCAGCACTAATAATAACCACTACAAACACTATAATGGTATATATCTTTCACTACCTACGATGCCCTACACCTAACTATGCACTAATACAACAGCAAAAACTATCACTAGCTAGGTATTAGCCACTGTGCCACCAAGACAAAATGGGGGCTGGTACCACAAAATGCCCAGTTATAAATGCTTGGACTACAAAAGTAGTCCAAAATCCGGACAAACCCCCGAGAAGTCGTCAGACTGCTCCATTTCCCCATATTACCTTGGGGGGCAGACCTCTCTTCAGTCAGCTGCCCACTAAATCCTCATTCCATGCAGTTCATTGATGTGTGAGTTGAATCTAAAGAACTGAAACCTAAATGCTCCCAAAGCCTTCTGAAGCAAGACAAAAAGCAAAATGAAACCAGCTGCCGCTGACCAATTAAAAAAGAGAAAGGAGAGTGACGAGCAAGTAATGTGTACGTTCTAAGCCGCTTTTTAGATTTTTTAAAGAACAACAGACTCACAAGAAACAGTGTGTGCTCTGCCTAAGACGAGACCTAAAACTGTCTCTCTAAAAATTAAAACAGTTTCCAAGGGGTTGATGGGAGGGAAAGGTGTTTTAACCATACATTCCAATAGGGATGGTTTGTAAATCGAATGTCAAAGAAGATATTCTGTTGATTGCTGGGGACCTGAAAGTAATTAAATTAGACGAAGCTAACTTCAAAATTTATTATGATAATGTGTGCAATACGTTAAAATGCAGCACATTTTCTGACAAGGCAACACATTCTAATGGGAAAAAATACAATAATCTACAACATACCATACATTCAGTCAAGGAGAGATAAAAATATGCTGAGGATATTACTTAGTCAGCACTACACACTAAACAATTGTGCTAGAAGGCCGGTGGGAAATATGGAGGAATAGGGGTTGCCCCTCCAAGGAACATCATGCAAGAGGGCAAAGAAAAGAGGATTCTTGGCCTTTCTTCACACTCAGTATTGTAATGCCCTCTTAAATGGTTTTCATGAATGGACAGGCTCTTTGAAGCGATCTAGTGGGGAAAGGGATTTGCTTGCATTTGTTTGGTGTGTGTCTATCATATGATTGTCAATGAGTGGTGTCCAAACATAGAAAGAGACATAAAAATGTATGTCAGTAGGTGTGTGAACAGAGACGTTGATATGTGCCTTATGTTTGAATGTAACTGGTTTCAGTGGCTTCTTGAGCTTTCATAGTATATTGCTTTTGTTTACCGAACATACTAGAGTGGAAACAATAATAATGTAAACATATATATATATTACAATTTATGTTTTGTAACATCGTGCTCTCCTTTCTGCAGTGGTGTCACTCTGTTTTTTCTCAAGAGATGCCTGTTGGGACAAAACTCTGGGTGGCTTTGTAAAGCGGTGCCAACCTTCCCTTTTAGGTTTCTAGCCAACCCTGTGTAAGATTTTTCTCAGGAAGCATGACAATACTGCATACCTGAAACGACTGTTGTTTTACATTTGTGCAAGAGCAAAGAGGGGCTGCTGGGGATTCATCCAAAATGCACCCCTCTTTGTGTGGGTCACTACGTTCCTCTTAACAAAGGCTACAACAGACTGACAGTGGTGGCATCTTATTCATTATCATTATTATTTTATTGGTCAACCAATAGCATGATCATACACAGCTTAAAATCTCACATACAAACTGTGTCACGTAGAACTTTAAAAACAAAAAAACATTTAATAAGACTATGATTTAAAACCTTGCTTGGAGCTAATGTCAATTATAAACTTTAAAAGTTACTATTTACAATCTATAATGGATGTACAGTATAAAAAGACATTATATTAGTCATCAAACCCAGGCACTTAATACAATGAGGCTTTAGATCGCTGCCACCAGGCATATAATAGGTATCTCGTTATTGCAAAGACAAGCCACTGCGTTGTGTCTGACCGAAATATACGTAATGCCTCACAAGGGCATGAGAAGGAAAGCAGTCGACATGCTGGAAATATCCATGTTTTCCTTATATTTCTGTGTGCAGGACACAAGAAGAAAAAGTGCTCCATTGCCTCTGGCACAGTCAAACAAGATGGGCACATAGAGGAAATTGTAGCATTTGTCCAACTGTTTTTCCATGCATGTAATGGAACAGTCCCTAGCCTGAATTGAATTGCAGCAGAAGGCTCTATGCAAAGGTTGACTGGTCATCTTTAAATTGCTTACTACTGTATTTGCTTGTTAAACTGGTACTAATGAGGTGAAACAGTATTAACATGTGAAAAAATGACATAATTATGAAGTAAAACTATCACAAATTGAGCCACATTAGGTCGCATAATTTTTCTTTTCTTGCCGACTATTTTAGTCAAGTCTGATGCATAATTTGGTCTTCTTCTCTGGAGGCCTTGCTTTTCGGTATTGTTTGAACTTATAATATCTGATTGCGCAGAGGTAGACACCCAAGCTACTTTTAAAGATAATATATAGGATAAAGTGCCCCAGCCATACTTTAAAAGGATGTTGCAAGTCACTTAGGAGTTTTTGATCATTATAGAGGAACAAGGTCAAAGGCTGAGTTCCTTTGTTCCTTTATAAGGTCATGGAACTCAGAGGTGGCTTGCAAAATCCTTATAATGTATGGGGGTGAACATTTTTCCTTATAATACATGGTCACACCATCACACTTCCCATAAACTCGTTGAATCCTTAATGTGTGGCTCTTTCATATGAAAGAGATAGAATATTTGCAAACTTGATGAATCTGTAGTGAAAAATGAAACACACCATTAAGAAGTTAGATTTTTGTTGCAGAAAGATTTTAGAATCAGTCTAATGTATCAGATTAAATAATGCTCCAGCTCAGAATGAGTGGAAATGTGCATAGAGGTTCTCTGCTTCCTAAATTATATAAAGGTGCAAGAAATAAACCAGTTGTCATATGTATGTCCTTTCTGCTGGTCACTGTTTATTTAGAAAAGCAGATCAGAAGAAAAAAAGGCCTGGTTTTGTTACCACTGTTTAAACTGTGGCTTTAATTATTCTCAGTGATGTGCCTTTGCCCTTGGCTGTTGGCTCTGGCAGCAGGCATTGTGATTTCAGAACTCAACTGTGATAAGTTATTACAGTTAGGCCGCTCCATCATGACTAGAGACATCAGAGGTCGCCTGTAATAAGAAAGTTAAAAAGAGGATTTTTAAAGGAATTACAGGCTCCCTTGTATTACAATCATATATGTAACTATTGTTAACTGCATATCAGTAAGCTCTGATATTTAGACTGAGAATGCTTAGAATCATCTCAAGGGTCCCTGCGTTCAGGTTGAGCATCAGGGGTACAAAAGTATCCTGATTAGGGCTGGAATGAGTGCCAAGCAAGAGCTCCAAAACTCACCCAGCAAAGAAGTACCCTAGCGCAGCTCCCCATGACTAAACCCCATCCCAGTGTCTAAAATGTTCTAGAGTAAATCATGCCAAACATGGCTGAGATGTCCAAGAGCACAATACTCTATCCAGAAGAGATCATTCATAACCTTGAAGGGGGCTGTCTCAGCACAACAACCCCTCTGAAGAGCAGCCTATTGTACAACCAGAAGATTGTTATGAGAGGTGTTATTAGACGGCTTCAATCCAACACGTTGAGTTGAAGTAATCTGGGCAAACTCACTGAAAGAAAGCTTAGAAAAAGAAGATCTGATCTGATTGATCTTGGCAGAAAAGCCAGGCAATGAACAGAGGAAGAAATCAATCTCAATTTCGATAGCAAGTATCTTCTGTAAGAAATATTCAGTGATATCCTGACATTATTGTTAAGTGTAAGAGGGAGGTGGACTCGCTTTTGGCTTAGTTGTGAGACTTAACATAATGTGTGTTATTTCAGTCAGCAATTTTCATCTTTTGGGCTGTTGTTCCATACCCATTTTTTTTCTATCCACAACAACGTATAGTATGGTATAATGGGTCAGCCCTTTTCAGCCATTGGCTAACTTTGCTGTGAGTGATGGCATTTGTCTTTTTCACAAAGAGCTCATCTGCCTTCAAAGTTGTTTGTGGGTGCCAGGGACTACGATGGCAATGTTGGCTTTTTGAGATGACAAACATAGTTTTGCTTTAAGCTATTTTTTTATTATTGGTGAGTGCTTGGCAACTCCACCAAAAATAAAACGTTATTTAAATCATAACAAAAGAACATCATTGACAAAGCCAAAAGTTGGCAGCTAACACCAGATCGTTTTTTTAATGCTTGGTTGTGTTTTATTGTTGTGCTTTAACACTGTTGGTCTATCATTTGCCAATATGTACTGTATAACAGAAGTTTATCTTGGGTTTCCTGAGTGTGTCATCTCAGTTTTTCTCATATATAAAATGTATGCCTTTGAATTATGCCTTCCTTATGCTCTGTAAAAAGGGAGCTGTGGTCCAAGAGAAATAAAGTGGAGGTATATCCCATCTGCATTCTGCCCGGGGTAGAGGCGAATATTGGTATTGACTATACTTAATTATTTAGCTGTTTAACTGCTGATCTAGGATATTTCTGTGTTATGGGGACACTTTGGAGAATAGTGACATACACACTCTGGGTCAGCTTGACTCTCAAACTAGAAAATGCCACATACATTTCAAAGCGAACCAAAAAAAGGAAAAGGTGATGATAGTGTTACTGAAAACCATGTAAGAGGGCAATACAATACTGAGTGTAAAGAAAGGCCAGGTGGAGCTAAAGGTTGATCTACGGCAAGCATTTGGTAACAACATTTCAGGAAACCTTCATGAAAGTCATATATCTTCCCTTGAATCTTCGAGTTCTACTCAATACTCAGTGAAAGTAAACAGTAGTAGTGGATATGTGTAAACAAAGCTGCAAGAGGAATAATCAGCATCCCATAGAAACGATACAGAACGGATCGACCAGCTCAAGGACAAAGAAGGGGGCAATGCTTTAGAAATTGCAGGGATGGTAAACTCATGACAGAAGGATAAGAACAAGCTTTGGAAAAGCCAATAGGTCTCGCCTACCCAAGATCTATTGGTTTGTCAATTCTTTTTGAGCCATATTGTATAGCAGCACGGCTGAAAGTAGAATAAAGCAATATGACAGGTCAACACTGGCCCTGCCATAGAGCTTTTTTTTCAACTTTATTGTGCTCAAACTCCTAGCATAATGTACTGTGCTCTTTTGCTCCGCTGCTAAATTTGTGTTATGTAAATATGAACAAATACCTTTTATGCAACAGTGTCCTACTAAAATGACAGATTTTTCATGAAACATATGCCAAATAAAATATTATGTGATTACAGTCATCAGTCTAGGTTAGACCGCCTCTACCAAGACCAAGCAAGAATAAAGCAATTCATGCATAGAAAGGGTTGTCTGCTCAGGCGCATTTAAATGGTTGCTGATGTGTGAAACTGTACAGGTTTGTTAAATTAATAACTCCCCACTTTGTTGGAATCCGCACCTTTCTGATAGGCAGTTAATTGCAAATCCTGATGTATAGTCCCCATGAGCCCAAGTGCACTAAAATTCATGAGCAAAGCTGTTATAATATCATGTGTGAGCTATACGCACAGAGCTGGGGATCAGGAGCCAGGGTGCTTAGAAAGTATTTATTGAATAACTTGTCAGTGCTTGAAACATTTGAAAAGAAATGACTGTGATCCAGCATGAATGTCAACATGAATAAACTTTGTAAAGCAATGGCAACTTCTCTGCTAACGACCTATGCAACTGCTTCAAAGCGACAACTCTAAATATATATTTTTTTTAAACTCCTCACACCTGTTCGAATGAAGCCAGCCCGGAAAAGGAGCCCCAAGGGAACCCCCCAACTGAAACCCAGGATCCAGGGACAGGTGGGGGGCAAAAGCAGTCACTAACTAGGTACCAGCCACTGTGTCACCAAGACAGAATGGTGGCTGGTACCACATAGTGCTCGGTAATAAACCCCTTGGGCCACAAAACTAGTCCAAAACTGGCACAACCCCGAGCAATTGTCAGACTGCTCAGCTTCCCTAAATTACCCGAGGGGTGGAACTCCCTTCAATCAGCTGCCCCCCAAATCCCCATTGGGGAAGAGGGGGAGCAGCACAAACCACTGACACCAGGTTTGTGTAAAAAACACTGCTTTATTGAAACAACCTGGGTCTTCGCCTCACTATACAACTTTGCTCACCTACATTAATCTACCCCGTCATCTAGAATCTCCCTCCCCACAACTAATGAATACCGTGAAAGTGTACCCGCTCCAGAGCTGCTAAACTGCAACTGTGACCTTTAAACCCCCCAATCCCGTTGCTACAACCATTATCCCCTACTCAACTAGACTTCCTACAGAACCATTAACTTCCTAGCACATCCAGGCATGAACTTATCTACCCGTTCCCTTTCTGCCTGAATTGCCACTGTCAACAAGAGTAAACTTTGTTAAACGATGGCAACGTCTCTGCCAACTGCCATTCAGAACAAGCATTGGCATAGCCAATAGGTCTCGCTTTTGTAACCTTATAAGGATTTAGTTATGCAGCACAATATCCTTAGTGCAACAACAAATGTTGCATGGCAAAACACTTATAAGGTCCCAAAGGCAAGACCTATTGGCTATTCCAATGCTTGTTTCTTCAGAGGGCGCCATCAAACAAACTGGTTGCTTTCACGCTTCTGTGCTAAAGCACCAGTAATGGGGATGAAAATCTCTTGAGCAAGTTGCCAGGAACCTGGTAAAATATCATAGCCAGCCTTGAAAAGCAGGGCTTTTAGCAACACATTAAAAAACATGTGTTTTGAACTGTTTGCCAAAGCAGACTTGCCAGCATCATTCAGGAAGCCTTACAGGTTTTTTTTTTATTTTAAATGGTTGTCTTGCAACTTATGCGAGAGTAAGGGATATATTGCACTTTACTTAGTTAAAAATAGGGCTTCATAATAGCTATAAAATAATGTGGTTATGGCTTTACTTGGTGTCATTCCTAAGAACCTCATTCATTACAGTTTGTGATTCCAGTGATTAGCAGAGCTGCCAAGTGCATCTTGTCACGAGAGAAGCCTTCGGCCAGCCCTGGCTGTCAACCAACACCCCGCTGCATTCTGGGACTTATAGTTTTCCTTTTAGACTTTTAAGTATGTGATTGAACTCTTGCTATGCGAAGCACTGTTGCCAACACAACGGGTGTCGCTCCTTGCTGATGATTTGCTGAGGAATACAGTACACAGATATTCTAAATAAACAGGTTTCCCTTTTTAAAAAGACGTGCTATATTTTTACCTGAACTGCAATTAGCATAATTTAAAGCCTGTGAGTTACAAAATGTGTAGTTTTCAAGATTCGCAAGACCATTCTTTCGGTTCCGTTTTCGGTTTCGTAATAAAATGTATTTTTAAAAACGCTCCGTTTAAGATACTTTGAGTACATCTAATTTTCTCATAACAAAGATGCAGAACTAATAACACAAAATATTACATATCATAACAGCACAACCAAGCAGCTCGCATGAAGTAGAAAGCCCAATATAAAATAGTATCTTGTACAATATGTTTCCACAAAGCATGACATAAACATATTTGAACACAGGGCTAGTAAAAGCTATATAAAGGCAATTACAACACAAGAGGATTTTATGCCCACTCGCTCACCGTCATGGGTGACTTAATTTTTATCTGGACGATCTTTCAGACCCAGACAGTATGCAACTTATGGAATTTATGGCTGCAGGAGGGTTGGAACAAAGGGTGGTTGGACCTTCGCATACTGCAGGGCCCACACTGGATGGCATTTTTACTAACAATCCTGATCTGGATATTGTAGATATTCTGCCACTCCCTTAGTCCGATCATGCTGCTATAATTTTTACACTTTCCTCAGGGACCCAGTCACAGCCAAGGTCCAAGCCAACGGTTAAGATTGTGAGCCGGGCCTGGAAAAACATAGATAGGGTAGAAATGGGGAATTACCTAAGGTTTAATGCCCCCTGTATCCCGTCGGATGTAAATAAATCGGTTGACTTGTACTCCAAGTGGGTCGAGAGGGCCTGCGATATTTTTGCGCCAGAAAAATCTTTCACGCCCAGAAGGGCGATGCCCTCGGCGCCGTGGTTCTCAGAATCTCTGCAAACCGCCAAAACGGAATGTAAGAAATTGGAGAGAAATTGGCGGAACGGGTATAGTCCAACGAAGAAAGAAAGATATAAAATGAGCCTCTCTACTTATAAAAATCTAATAAATGAAGCAAAAAAAAACTATTTCACGGAGCAAATAGAGAGGGCTAGATCTTCCTCCAGAGAGTTGTTCAAGACCATAACCAAACTTACGATTTCAGCGGAACCTATCTCAACGGCCAGTGCTGGTATGTGTGAGAAATTAGCCACCTTTTTTCAGACTAAAGTGGCGGGGATTTTCTCCTCCTTCGCCGAAGTTTATGGAGAGGTGGGAGTTGCAGCACGAAGGGCGGATGCCGGGTCAGTTTGGCCGCAGGATAGATTAAGGGGATTTAGCCCGCTACAATCGGAGGAGGTCACTGGTCTTTTGTTGGCTGCCCGTTCGGGAGCCCCCAGTGATCCGTGTCCGGTGGCAGTCCTTAAAAATTGCCCACAAGTGATTGCATCCACGTTGACCCCTCTGTTTAACTTTATTATTGAGTCAGGTATTTATCCTAGGAGGTGGAAAGTTGTTTCTATACTACCCTTAATTAAAAAACCAACTCTAGAAAAAAGTGACCCAACCAGCTATAGACCAATTTCGCGGCTTCCACTACCTGCGAAACTATTTGAGAAGGCCATAAATAGGCAACTTAGCCTGTTCTTGGAGAGAACTAAGGCCCTTGACTCCACGCAGTTCGGGTTTCATGCAGGACATAGCACGGAACTGGCCCTGATTAAGGCGACGGAGGAGGTTAGAGAGGCTGTGGATCAGGGGGGCGAGGCTGTCCTGATTTTGCTGGACTTGTCGGCAGCATTCGACACGGTGCATCATGGAGTGCTGATGGACCGGTTGGCAAAGACAGGGGTGGAACGCACGGCCTGGAGCTTCCTGAAGTCTTTTCTGGCCGCTAGAACCCAGACCGTAGTGATGGGTGCCGAGGTGTCCAAACCCTTTGCCCTCCCGTGCGGGGTGCCGCAAGGGTCTTCCCTGAGCCCCACTCTTTTTAACATTTATGTTAGTCCGTAGGGTGCCATGATTAGATCTTATGGCCTCCAACTTACTTCGTACGCAGATGACACGCAAATTGTGTTATCGATACAAAGAGAGACCAAAGTGGGTATGATAACTAGGTGTCATGATTGTCTTAAAGATATCGCCAGCTGGATGGCCGCAAATTGCCTAAAATTAAATGCCGGCAAGACTGAGTTCATGATATTTGGAAATAATCTAAATACTTGGTCGCCAGCTATGTGGCCCGAGGACCTTGGGAAGCAGCCTGTGCCTACCCCAAAAGCTAGGAATCTGGGTGTCATTATGGACCAGAAATTGGACTTTGGAGGACAGGTTAGTGGAGTGGTTTCTTCATGTTTTCACATCATCAGGATACTGAGGAAAGTAAAAACATTCCTGCCCAAGGATGGTTTCCGGCTAGCAGTCTCAGCTTTGATCCTGTCACGTCTAGACTACTGTAATAGTCTGTACCTCAATCTGAAAAAAAAACTTCGGTACAGACTGCAGATGGTACAAAACGCGGCAGCGAGACTGCTGACAGGCTCTCCTAAGTATGTTTCAGTCCGTGAAGGAATACGGAAACTCCATTGGCTCCCGATTCATAGACGCTCTCAATTTAAGGCCATGTGTATGGTTTTCAAGGCTTTGACAGGCACTGGCCCAGAGTTTATGAGGGACTGTTTCAGGCGATATGTGCCTGGGAGGGCTCTGCGCTCTGCGGAGAACAACCTAGTGATTGTTCCCAGGATAAAAAAGGCTAGATGGGGTGGAAAGATGTTTTCCTATGGCGCGGCCACCGCATGGAATAGCCTTCCAGCACATCTTAGGAAAGCGAGGATCTTCTGGCTTTCAGGAGGGGGCTGAAGACCTGGCTGTTCAGGGATTAGACCCTCGTTCTTCAGGGATGCTCAGCATGACAGTGCCAGGACACCCTTGGGTATTAGTGCGCTTTATAAGCTCCTAAATAAATAAATACAAGCATTGGCTTAGCCAATAGGTCTCGCCTTAGGGACCTTATCAGTGTTTAGCCATGCAACAGTTGCATAACTAAATACTTATAAGGTCCCAAAACCGGGACCTATTGGCTATGCCTCGCTGCCGTGCGGCCGCAAAAGTGAAAGTAATTGCGGTTAAGCGCGGCGTGCGCGCCCGCGCACATGCACTGTAGGTCTAGGCTGGCCTGGTAGCACTTTTTGGAGCCCTCTCAATAAGTCTTGCCAGACCAGCGCATGCGCTGGGTCAGGCGAGACCTAAAAAGGGAAGGTACCCTGCGCCTTTTTCTGCCTCTCCCCCACTCTTCCTGGCTTTATCTATTGCTTCCACACGATGCGCGCCTCGCCAAACCCTCCTAGGAATTAACTCTTTCCAGAGGACATGGCAACCTACCCAACGTCTGCTGATCTGCTTCAGGTCTTTTTCCATCTCTTTCAACAAGGCTGAACCTTTCTGTATCACCAAATCGTTCTTGCCTAAATGTAGCAGTAAAATATCTGGACACCTACCCCCTATTAGCAATCTGTTCAATTATGGTTTTAACTCTCTCCTTCTCATGCCTCCTTTTCCATGCCAAGAGGTAGTATACATGCCAACATTAAAACCCAAATTCAGCTGTGTGTACTGGACATGGCCTGCTGCTCAGCCCACTAGACAAAGGAGTGTCCCACAATCCAGATATTCAAATCAACCACCAAGGGACCGAGAATGGAACCTGAAGAACAGAAACAAAAGTTGACAACTTGTACGTGTCTCAGCAACACCCTTCCCCTTCACTAACATTACGCTAAAAACAGTCAGATGATCCTTGACCCAAACCCATGATCATTTCTCTGCTCCAACCCTGCCTACCCGCTTCAGTAACAATCCCAATCTGGGAGGATTGTGTCCAGAAACCCAGAGCAGCCAAACCAATGTGCGCCAGGGCCTTGCGCAATATCGCCAAAAGCTGAAATGCAGATACTGGCTTCCCATCCAGGTGCTGAAAGACCATCTCTCCCCATTGAACCACCCGATGTTTAATGACCAGTCCCCATCGTACTGGGCAAAACCTAGCACCAGGATACCCATGTAGCAGAACACTCTTAACTTGCCCTCTTTGATCAATTTTTGACTTGTACATCCAAACCCCTAGCCCTTCCTCACCCCCACTAACCTCCTCCCAAAGAATCCCGCAGCTCCCCTTGTCCCCCCAAAAGCTCAGAGACTTGAACCACGGCAAAAAGCATCCACAACATAAGTGTGGAAAAAAATACCACCTCACTGTCTGTGCTGCACACCCCCGGCAGCACTGCAATCACTTCAAACAATATACTCAAAGTCACAGGCCTCCTCTTAGGACCCCGCTGACCCCATTCTTTGGACCACCCTTCCAGGATCCTTTTACCGAGCACGCATGCAGAAGGGGCCCCCACTACAGCTTTCCCATTCATGGAATAACTGCTAATTTACAAGAAATTGTAACCAAAGACTGACCTTTCTCAATCAATGTCATGATGAATTGCACCATGTCTGCCACTCCAGCCCATGCATCTGTCCTCCAAGCCTGTGAATATGTTGCCCTTGTGGATACAGTTAGCAAATCCAACTGAAGCGTCCTTGTCTCCTACGATCCATAGGCCTTGAGGCATTCTGGTCCAGACACTGTCCACCTCTGTGGCCAGTGAATGGAATCTCTCCCACTGTGAACAAGACAAAGCACCCTCAATGTCGTTGTCCACACCTGGCACATGCCTGGATTTGAATAAGTCAAGCTGCAGGCATTCTCAAACAAAGACCCTTGACACCTTTAATAGTTGCACATCACTTGCTGACTGTCTTAACTACCTGCAACCTTCTTGTGGGCTAACTTTTCTCCCCACAGTGCCACCTCTTCTAGCAGGGGGAAGAATTCCAAAAAAGCGATGGCAGGCCGCCATATTTCCAGGCTTGTGACCACTCCTCAGCACACCAGTGTCTCTGCCAGTATTGGCCAAATCCATAGCCTGCTGAAGGAGCTAAAAAAAGATGTGCCTCACATTCCACTTCTGTCAAAAATGCTTAGGGAATCGTGTTAAAAAGAGTGGAGAAAAACTTGCCACATCCTCAGATCCTCCTTAACCTCCGCTGACAATCACAGGTGATGATGAGGTAATGGTTGCCCCAAAAGAGCCAATACCTGCCTCATGCAAAAAAGTCTTACCTGCTCTCACCACCTTGCACGCAAAATTCAATTGTTGCAACAAGACCTGCACCTCTTTTACTGTGACTTTCTTTTCCGCCAACATAGCATCCAACAGCCTCTGCATAGTCCTTTTCTTATCTTCGGGCAACCTGGTTTTCATTACTCCAGAATCAACTTTGATTCAAAGAAATCAGATCACTGCAGTGGGGCCTACTATCTTTCCTGGATCAAAGGGCACTCCGAGGTCCACCCATGAGCTCCTGGAAACTTGACAGCAAACACTGAGAGTCTGTGGAACCGAGGTTCCCCATGTAAAAGAAGTCATCTAAGTAATGTGTCATATGTACCTAGCCAGTGCAACTGATAAACAGCCATTGCAAAAAGGTGCTGAGGCACCCAAAGAGGGCAGACGATATAGAACATCCCATGGGTAGCGCTTTATCTACATACTTTTTGCCCTCAAATTGGATCCCCAGCAGGGACATGATCAGGTCATGATCAGGTCCTCCATTGGCCAGTCATCAAAAGTGCCACGATCCTACCCTCTTGAATTTCTCTGAGCAAATTGTCCCTTACCACCTGCCTGTGTTCACTGACTGATTTTAAATTGTTTGCCCAGCACACCACCCTTCGGCCCATGTACTCCAGTCTGAAACCCCAGGTAAACTCCTGCAACAAAATCTTAGCGTCGTCCTGTTTGTCACACCTAGAATGCCAAAAACCCAGTCTGTCCAATTTAATGGGCGTATGAGCCCTTTCCTGCAGGTCGCTCTCTGTCGCTCCCTGACCTGTAATCCCCTGCCTTTCCCTGCTGTGCCCTGCTATATCCCTGTTGCTGTCTATGCTCTGTTGTGGCTTGACTTCCCACCTGAAGCAGTTGACCAGAGCATTCCTCCCTGTGCACTTGGAGCATTTATGTCGGAAATTACCATATTCTCTTGTGCTGCTCCATTTGTTGTAGTTCCAGCAAGCTCCCAATTGGTTCACCTGGCCTCTACCTGCTCCCCCACCCCTCCCCAAGGAGGGTACCCCTGAAAGGGGCCATACACAATTGGCAACCCACTAGCCGGGAAAATCGTCTTACCAAACTTGGCAGGCCTCATTGTATGCTGCCAAAGGTCTATATCAATTTCACCCTATTGCTCCTCTGGGTCAAATGCCATACGGGCCCTAAACTCCTCATCATACTGGACCCATGCATAGCCACCATAATTTATTTGTGACTTTCTAATGACATCCATCTATTTGAAAAGTGCGACCGACCTCTCTGGGTACATTCCGCAGTAAACGCTAGCATACATAAGGAATGCTGCCGCCCAGTTCTCAATATTGACCGGCACCTTCGGCCGCTTGGACAGCTCAAATTCTACTTCCTTGGACACTTCTTTTGACCCTAGTTCCCAGTGTAGCAGCTTCATCATTTCTACATATTTCCCCTTCCATATCCTGTCTTTAGTGGACGCCATGAGGTGAGCTCCCTAGGGCTTTGGCGTCCCCATATAAGGCAATAGCTTTATTTTAAATTCTTTACTCTCTGGCTTATCAGGCTTCCCCCCCTTTCTCTAACTTGCTATCCTGGTTTGTTTCCTTCTCTGCTCCTACAGACTTGTTAGTCCGTTTGACAGGTGACCCTGACTGCTCCTTACCTGGCTCCATCAAGCCTAGGCTGCTTGAAACTCCTTCTTTTTGTCTCCTACCTCTGTACCGCTTGTGCCCGGAGTGTGCTCGTCTGTCCCCACATCTGTATCTTTAACATATCGAATTTTGCTCAAGTGGGCCTCCCCGCTGGCCTGAGGCTCCTTTGCCTCTACTCCCACAGATATCGTTACAGCGGTGATAGCCCCGCTCCGCATTGGCTTACCTGGTGGTAAAGCCAGTGCTCTCTCTTGGGCCCGCCGTCTCGTCAAGTCTTCTCTCCACATAGTTCCAACACTTCCGCCTTGAGTGTACTGGGAACCTGTAGCCTACAAGATACTACGGCCAGATTGATTAGTGGCACCCCCAGCACCCCTCATGACACTGCCTCCCCTCCCTCTCCTCTCCCCTTATCTCTCTTCTTCCTTAACAGGCAAGGTTAAATTTGGTTGTACTGCTACATTTTGTGACCACATATGCTGGGGGCCATACCCTGCTCTGCCAGCCATCCGCTGATGCAGACCCACTCTTCCTTTGAACGTAACCATCGGGGTTGCACTCCACCCTCCTGCCTGTTGCACCACTGAGACCACAGCAGAACCTTCTTAGGAGGCGATGATCTTTAAGTCCATCAATGCATTCCAGCTAGCCGCAGATGGTGGCTCATTCTCTTCTCCTTGGTGCCAATGAGCCCCAAGGACAAGCTCCCCTAAGTCCACTACAGTTGTTGCTGCAACAACCTGTGGGAGATAAGACAGGCCGGGTGTGCTGGTATAGTCCCAAGACTGAGAAGCCTCAAAATCCTCTGAGCCCCTTGCTGGGCTTGTAATCCTTGCCGTAGAACTAACACCCCTGACTACCTGTAACCTGTAACTCATGCCTCCTGACTCCTCTCTGCCCACCTCCTGCCAAGTCTCCTCATGGTCTAATCTACTGTATACCCTTAAAATGGGCCTGGTTTAATCACTCCCTAAATGGTTTCATGCCCGGTGCCCAAAGATGTCCCCAGCATCATCCTCCAGGTCTTCTGCCTCATCCTCCCTCCAAATTAAATCTGCAGCTGCTATCGCAGGGACACTATGAAGGTCCTGCTCCCCCACCCCTGAATCCAAAAGCCCGTCCTGCTAAAAAGTTCCCGCTCGCACATACTGTAGAACCAGCATGTCCCCCACATTTGCTAACAAAGGAGCCACTGTGCCCGCACCCGGCCTGCAGAGCCAGCTGTCCCTATCCCAAGCTATGGGATTCCACCATTCTTGTAATGCCTCACCCGTGCCTGGCCCCTCATTCAGCACTGGGCCCTGCCCCTGAGAGTCTCCACCTTCATTCAGCACTTTCTGGTAGACATGCCTGAAGTCTAAACTCAAAGCCTCTTCTACCAATTGCTTCTTGTTTTCCACTAATGTGGCCTCGCTGGTGTCCCCCTAAGCCCCTACCTCCTCCCCTGCACTCAGATGAGCATTGCTGCAGCCTCCATGGCCTGCCTGCGATCTTCATCTCCTCTTCTCTGGGGCTATGTGCATTCCTGCGGTGGCCCCGCCGCAGTCAGTGATCGCGAGGCCTCACCTCAAGTGGGAAAGGCCTCGAGTGTTGCCGGCATGTATTTCCTGCTGTGGAGGTCCTCCACGCTCTCTAGCTACTGCTCCCCACTGCTCGCTAGCCGTAACTGACCTCCTCTCCCTGGCTCGATTCCCAAGTCATACCAGGGGCTGCTTTCCAAGTACAGGAGCGGACCCTTTTTCCTACCTGCACGTAGCTACGCTCGGATGTCTGGGCCGGAGAAGCACACACCATGGTCGTGACTCCCTCAGAGGCCTTCCTCATGGGTGACTGCGACGCTGAGGCACCCCCTCAGCAACCATATCCAAATGCCCAGCGGCCTCCAGAAGCTGCAAGTCCTGCTCCACCATCTCCTTCCTGAACATCACAGACTTCATATTCATCAGCACTAATAATAACCACTACAAACACTATAATGTCATATATCTTTCACTACCTATGATGCCCTACACCTAACTATGCACTACTACAACAGCAAAAACTATCCCTAGCTAGGTATTAGCCACCTTGCCACCAAGACAAAATGGGGGCTGGTACCACAAAATGCCCAGTTATAAATTCTTGGACTACAAAAGTAGTCCAAAATCCGCACAAACCCCCGAGAAGTCGTCAGACTGCTCCATTTCCCCATATTACCCTGGGCGGCAGACCTCTCTTCAGTCAGCTGCCCACCAAATTCTCATTCCATGCAGTGCATTGATGTGTGTGTTGAATCTAAAGAACTGAAACCTAAATGCTCCCAAAGCCTTCTGAAGCAAGACAAAAAGCAAAATGAAACCAGCTGCCGCTGACCAATTAAAGAAGAGAAAGGAGAGTGACGAGCAAGTAATGTGTACGTTCTAAGCCGCTTTTTAGATTTTTTAAAGAACAGACTCACAAGAAACAGTGTGTGCTCTGCCTAAGACGAGACCTAAAACTGTCTCTCTAAAAATTAAAACAGTTTCCAAGGGGTTGATGGGAGGGAAGGGTGTTTTAACCATACATTCTAATAGGGATGGTTTGTAAATCGAATGTCAAAGAAGATATTCTGTTGATTGCTGGGGACCTGAAAGTAATTAAATTAGATGAAGCTAACTTCAAAATTTATTATGATAATGTGTGCAATACGGTAAAATGCAGCACATTTTCTGACAAGGCAACACATTCTAATGGGAAAAAATACAATAATCTACAACATACCATACATTCAGTCAAGGAGAGATTAAATATGCTGAGGATATTACTTAGTCAGTGCTACACACTAAACAATTGTGCTAGAAGGCCGGTGGGAAATATGGAGGAATAGGGGTTGCCCCTCCAAGGAACATCATGCAAGAGGGCAAAGAAAAGAGGATTCTTGGCCTTTCTTCACACTCAGTATTGTAATGCCCTCTTAAATGGTTTTCATGAATGGACAGGCTCTTTGAAGCGATCTAGTGGGGAAAGGGATTGGCTTGCATTTGTTTGGTGTGTGTGTATCATATGATTGTCAATGAGTGGTGTCCAAACATAGAAAGAGACATAAAAATGTATGTCAGTAGGTGTGTGAACAGAGATGTTGGTATGTGCCTTATGTTTGAATGTAACTGGTTTCAGTGGCTTCTTGAGCTTTCATAGTATATTGCTTTTGTTCACCGAACATACTAGAGTGGAAACAATAATAATGTAAACATATATATATATATTACAATTTATGTTTTGTAACATCGTGCTCTCCTTTCTGCAGTGGTGTCACTCTGTTTTTTCTCAAGAGATGCCTGTTGGGACAAAACTCTGGGTGGCTTTGTAAAGCGGTGCCAACCTTCCCTTTTAGGTTTCTAGCCAACCCTGTGTAAGATTTTTCTCAGGGAGCATGACAATTCTGCATACCTGAAACAACTGTTGTTTTACATTCGAGCAAGAGCAAACAGGGGCTGCTGGGGATTCATCCAAAATGCACCCCTCTTTGTGTGGGTCACAGTACGTGGTGGCATCTTAATCATTATTATTATTATTTTATTAATCGACCAATAGCATGATCATATACAGCTTAAAATCTCACATACAATCTTTGTCACGTAGAAATTTAAAAACAAAAAAACATTTAATAAGACTATGATTTAAAACCTTGCTTGGAGCTAATGTCAATTATAAACTTTAAAAGTTACTATTTACAATCTATAATGGATGTACAGTATAAAAAGACATTATATTAGTCATCAAACCCAGGCACTTAATACAATGAGGCTTTAGATCGCTGCCACCAGGCATATAATAGGTATCTCGTTGTTGCAAAGACAAGCCACTGCGTTGTGTCTGACCAAAATATACGTAATGCCTCACAAGCGCATGAGAAGGAAAGCAGTCGACATGCTGGAAATATCCATGTTTTCCTTATATTTCTGTGTGCAGGACACAAGAAGAAAAAGTGCTCCATTGCCTCTGGCACAGTCAAACAAGATGGGCACATAGAGGAAATTGTAGCATTTGTCCAACTGTTTTTCCATGCATGTAATGGAACAGTCCCTAGCCTGAATTGAATTGCAGCAGAAGGCCCTATGCAACTGTTGACTGGTCATCTTTAAATTGCTTACTACTGTATTTGCTTGTTAAACTGGTACTAATGAGGTGAAACAGTATTAACATGTGAAAAAATGACATAATTATGAAGTAAAACTATCACAAATTGAGCCACATTAGGTCACATAAGTTTTCTTTTCTTGCCGACAATTTAGTCAAGTCTGATGCATAATTTGGTCTTCTTCTCTGGAGGCCTTGCATTTCGGTAATGTTTGAGTTTATAATCTCTGATTGCGCAGAGGTAGACACCCAAGCTACTTTTAAAGATAATATATAGGATAAAGTGCCCCAGCCATACTTTAAAAGGATGTTGCAAGTCACTTAGGAGTTTTGTGACCATTATAAAGGAACAAGGTCAAATGCTGAGTTCCTTTGTTACTTTATGAGGTCATGGAACTCAGAGGTGGCTTGCAAAATCCTTATAATGTATGGGGCTGAACATTTTTCCTTATAATACATGGTCACACCATCACACTTCCCATAAACTCGTTGAATCCTTAATGTGTGGCTCTTTCATATGAAAGAGATAGAATATTTGCAAACTTGATGAATCTGTAGTGAAAAATGAAACACACCATTAAGAAGTTAGATTTTTGTTGCAGAAAGATTTTAGAATCAGTCTAATGTATCAGATTAAATAATGCTCCAGCTCAGAATGAGTGGAAATGTGCATAGAGATTCTCTGCTTCCTAAATTATATAACGGTGCAAGAAATAAACATGTTGTCATACGTATGTCCTTTCTGCTGGTCACTGTTTATTTAGAAAAGCAGATCAGAAGAAAAAAAGGCCTGGTTTCATTACCACTGTTTAAACTACGGCTTTAATTATTCTCAGTGATGTGCCTTTGCCCTTGGCTGTTGGCTCTGGCAGCAGGCATTGTGATTTCAGAACTCAACTGTGATAAGTTATTACAGTTAAGCCGCTACATCATGACTAGAGACATCAGAGGTCGCCTGTAATACGAAAGTTAAAAAGAGGATTTTTAAAGGAATTACAGGCTCCCTTGTATTACAATCATATATGTAACTATTGTTAACTGCATATCAGTAAGCTCTGATATTTAGACTGAGAATGCTTAGAATCATCCCAAGGGTCCCTGTGTTCAAGTTGAGCATCAGGGGTACAAAAGTATCCTGATTAGGGCAGGAATGAGTGCCAAGCAAGAGCTCCAAAACTCAACCAGCAAAGAAGTACCCTAGCGCAGCTCCCCATGACTAAACCCCATCCCAGTGTCTAAAATGTTCTAGAGTAAATCATGCCAAACATGGCTGAGATGTCCAAGAGCACAATACTCTATCCAGGAGAGATCATTCATAACCTTGAAGGTGGCTGTCTCAGCACAACAACCCCTCTGAAGAGCAGCCTATTGTACAACCAGAAGATTGTTATGAGAGGTGTTATTAGACGGCTTCAATCCAACACGTTGAGTTGAAGTAATCTGGGCAAACTCACTGAAAGAAAGCTTAGAAAAACAAGATCTGATCTGATTGATCTTGACAGAAAAGCCAGGCACTGAACAGAGGAAGAAATCAATCTCAATTTCGATAGCAAGTATGTTCTGTAAGAAATATCCAGTGATATCCTGACATTATTGTTAAGAGTAAGAGGGAGGTGGACTCGCTTTTGGCTTAGTTGTGAGACTTAACATAATGTGTGTTATTTCAGTCAGCAATTTTCATCCTTTGGGCTGTTGTTCCATACCCATTTTTCTTCTGTCCACAACAACGTATATATTGGCATAATGGGTCAGCCCTTTTCAGCCATTGGCTAACTTTGCTGTGAGTGATGGCATTTTGCTTTTTCACAAAGAGCTCATCTGCCTTCAAAGTTGTTTGTGGGTGCCAGGGACTACGATGGCAATGTTGGCTTTTTGAGATGACACACACAGTTTTGCTTTAAGCTATTTTTTTATTATTGGTGAGTGCTTGGCAACTCCACCAAAAATAAAATGTTATTTAAATCATAACAAAAGAACATCATTGACAAAGCCAAAAGTTGTCAGCTAACACCAGATCGATTGGCTTTTTTCAATGCTTGGTTGTGATGTGTTGTTGTGCATTAACACTGTTGGTCTATCATTTGCCAATATGTACTGTATAACAGAAGTTTATCTTGGATTTCCTGAGTGCGTCATCTCAGTTGTTCTCATATATAAAATGTATGCCTTTGCATTATGCCTTCCTTATGCTCTGTAAAAAGGGATATGTGGTCCAAGAGAAATCAAGTGGAGGTATAGCCCATCTGCGGTCTGCCCGGGGTAGAGGCGAATATTGGTCTTGACGACTATACTTAATTATTTAGCTGTTTAACTGCTGATCTAGGATATTTCTGCGTTATGGGGACACTTGGGAGAATGGTGACATACACACTCTGAGTCAGCTTGACTCTCAAACTAGAAAATGCCACATACATTTCAAAGCGAACCAAAAAAAAGGAAAAGGTGATGATAGTGTTACTGAAAACCATGTAAGAGGGCAATACAATACTGAGGGTAAAGAAAGGCCAGGTGGAGCTAAAGGTTGATCTACGGCAATCATTTGGTAACAACATTTCAGGAAACCTTCATGAAAGTCATATATCTTCCCTTGAATCTTCGAGTTCTACTCAATACTCAGTGAAAGTAAACAGTAGTAGTGGATATGTGTAAACAAAGCTGCAAGAGGAATAATCAGCATCCCATAGAAACGATACAGAACGGATCGACCAGCTCAAGGACAAAGAAGGGGGCAATGCTTTAGAAATTGCAGGGATGGTAAACTCACGGCAGAAGGATAAGAACAAGCTTTGGAAAAGCCAATAGGTCTCGCGTACGCAAGATCTATTGGTTTGTCAATTCTTTTTGAGCCATATTGTATAGCAGCACGGCTGAAAGTAGAATAAAGCAATATGACAGGTCAACACTGGCCCTGCCATAGAGCTTTTTTTTCAACTTTATTGTGCTCAAACTCCTAGCATAATGTACTGTGCTCTTTTGCTCCGCTGCTAAATTTGTGCTATGTAAATATGAACAAATACCTTTTATGCAACAGTGTCCTACTAAAATGACAGATTTTTCATGATTCAAATGCGAAATAAAATATTATGTGATTACAGTCATCAGTCTAGGTTAGACCTCCTCTACCAAGACCAAGCAAGAAGAAAGCAGTTCATGGATAAAAAGGGTTGTCTGCTCAGGCGCATTTAAATGGCTGCTGATGTGTGAAAATGTACAGGTTTGTTAAATTAATAACGCCCCACTTTGTTTGAAGCCGCACCTTGCTGATGGGCAGTTAATTGCAAATCCTGATGTATAGTCCCCATGAGCCCAAGTGCACTAACATTCATAATCAAAACTGTTATAATATCATGTGTGAGCTATACGCACAGAGCTGGGGATCAGGAGCCAGGGTGCTTAGAAAGTATTTATTGAATAACTCGTCAGTGCTTGAAACATTTGAAAAGAAATGACTGTGATCCAGCAGCAGTAAGAAATTGTGCATCACCACATGATGTAAATGTAGGTTCTTGACAAAATCAATTCTGTTCATCCGACTGAATCGGCAGGAGCAATTTTGATTGCGGCCTGAGGAAAGTAAGCACGCACAGTGCATTGGGGGAAAATCAAACAAAACAAGGGACAGCGGGAGGAGGATGGAAGGGGTCAACAAGATGGGGAGAAGTGTGTGGGAGGAGCAGGAGAAGTCAGCAAGATGATGGACAGCGAGTGGAGGCATGGGTCAAGAAGATGACTGGAGAGTGGAGGAGGAAGCAGCACAATAATGTACAGTGTGGGAGGTGGGCAGCCCAAGCAACGATGCGGGAAGGAAGTTGTAAAGCCCACACAGCTGATTGAGGAAGAGGAGGAGCAGCACAGACCACTGACACCAGGTTTGTGTTTATTGAAACAGGTGCACCAGACAAAACGACCTAGGCCTTCGCCTTACAAAACTAGAGCTTCATTATAAAATCTCCCCCCCACAACAACTTAATAAAGTAACAGTGTACCCACTCCAGAGCTGCTGCTGAACAGCAACTGTGAACTTTAAACTCCCCAATTACTTTACTACAACTATTATCCCCAACTCAACTAGACTTCATAAAGAACCTTTAACTTCCTGGCTCATCCCGGGGTGAACTTATCTACCCGTTCCCTTTCCAACTGCATTGCTACTGTCAACATGAATAAACTTTGCAAAGCAATGGCAACTTCTCTACCTACCGCCTATGCAACTGCTTCAAAGCGACAACTCTAAATAAAAAAAAAATTAAAACTCCTTACACCTGTTCGAATGAAGCCAGCCCGGAAAAGGAGCCCCATGGGAACGCCCAACTGAAACCCAGGATCCAGGGACAGGTGGGAGGGGCAAAAGCAGTCAATAACTAGGTACCAGCCACTGTGTCACCAAGACAGAATGGTGGCTGGTACCACAAAGTTCTCGTTTATAAACCCCTTGGGTTACAAAAGTAGTCTAAAACTGGCACAACCCGAGCAATTGTCAGACTGCTCAACTTCCCTAAATTACTCGAGGGGCGGACCTCCCTTCAGTCAGCTGCCCCCAAATCCCCATTGGGGAAGAGGGGGAGCAGCACAGACCACTGACACCAGGTTTGTTGAAAAACACTGCTTTATTGAAACAATCTGGGCCTTTGCCTCACTATACAACTTTGCTCACCTACATTAATCTACCCCCTCATCTAGAATCTCCCTCCCCCACAACTAATGCATACAGTGAAAGTGTACCCGCTTCAGAGCTGCTGAACTGCAACTGTGACCTTTAGACCCCCCAATCCCGTTACTACAACCATTATCCCCTATTTAACTAGACTTCTTACAGAACCATTAACTTCCTAGCACATACAGGCATGAACTTGTCTACCCGTTCCCTTTCTGCCTGAATTGCCGCTGTCAACAAGAGTAAACTTTGTTCAACAATGGCAACGTCTCTGTCAACCCCCATTCAGGAAAAGGGAAGGTACCCCGCGCCTTTTTCTGCCTCTCCCCAACTCTTCCTGGCTTTATCTATTGCTGCCACACGATGCGCCCCTCGCCAAACCCTCCTAGGAATTAACTCTGTCCAGAGGACATGGCAACCTACCCAATGTCTGCTGATCTCCTTCAGGTGTTTTTCCATCTCTTTCAACAAGGCTGAACCTTTCTGTATCACCAAATTGTTCTTCTCTAAATGTAGCAGTAAAATATCTGGACACCGACCCCCTATTAACAATCTGTTCAATTATGGTTTCTCTATCTCATGCCTCCTTTTCTATGCCAAGAGATGGTATATATGCCAACATTAAAAAACAAATTCAGCTGTATGTACTGGACATGGCCTGCTGCTAAGCCCACTAGACAAAGGAGTGTCCCACAATCCAGATATTCAAATCGACCACCAAGGGACCGGGAATGGAACCTGAAGAACAGAAACAAAAGTTGAAAACTTGTACGTGTCTCACAACTCCCTTCCAGTTCACTAACATTACGCTAAAAACAGTTAGATGATCATTGACCCAAACCCATGATCATTTCTCTGCTCCAACCCTGCCTACCCGCTTCTGTAACGATCCCAATCCTGGAGGGTTGTGTCCAGAAAACCCCGAGCATCCAAACCAATGTGCGCCGGGGCCTTGCGCAATATCGCCAAAAGCTGAAATGCAGGTACTGGCTTCCCATCCAGGTGCTGAAAGACCATCTCTCTCCATTGAACCACATGATGTTTAATGGCCAGTCCGCATCGTACCGGGCAAAACCTAGCACCAAGATACGCATGTAGCAGAACACTCTTACCTTGCCCTCTTTGATCAGTTTTTGACTTGTACAGCCAAACCCTTAGCCCTTCCTCGCCCCCACTAACCTCCTCCCAAAGTATCCCGCAGCTCCCCTTACCCCCCCAAAAGCTCAGAGACTTGCACCACGGCAACAAGCATCCACGACATAAGTGTGGAAAACAACACCACCATACTGTCTGTGCTGCACACCCCCGGCAGCACTGCAATCACTTCACACAATATACTCAAAGTCACAGGCCGCCTCTTAGGACCCCGCTGACCCCGTTCTCTGGACCACCCTCTCAGGATCTTTTTACTGAGCACGCATGCAGAAGGGGCATAACCCCACCACAGCTTTCCCATTAATGGAATACCTGCTAATTTACCAGAAATTGTAACCAAAGACTGACCTTTCTCAATCAATGTCATAATGAATTGCACCATGTCTGCCACTCCAGCCAATGCATCTGTCTTCCAAGTCTGTGAATATGTTGCCCTTGTGGACACAGTTAGCAAATCCAATTGAAGCATCCTTGTCTCCTACGATCCATAGGCCTTGAGGCATTCTGGTCCTGACTCTGTCCGCCTCTGTGGCCAGTGAATGGAATCTCTCCCACTGTGAACAAGACAAAGCACCCTCAATGTCGTTGTCCACACCTGGCACATGCCTGGCTTTGAATAAGTCAAGCTGCAGGCATTCTCAAACAAAGACCCTTGACAACTTTAATAGTTGCACATCACTCGCTGACTGTCTTAACTACCTGCAACACTGACATATTGTCTATCCTAAACAGAACCTTCTTGTGCACTAACTTTTCTCCCCACAGTGCCACCTCTACTAGCAGGGGCAAGAATTCCAGAAATGCGATGTTCGGCCCATATATTTCCAGGCTTGTGACCACTCCTCAGCACACCAGTGTCTCTGCCAGTATTGGCCAAATCCATAGTCTCCTGAAGGATCTAAAAAAAATATGTGTGTCGCATTCCACTTCTGTCAAAAATGTTAAGGGAGTCGTGTTAAAAGAGTGGAGAAAAACTTGCCACATCCTCAGATCCTCCTTAACCCCCGCTGACAATCACAGGTGATGATGAGGTAATGGTTGCCCCAAAAGAGCCAATCCCTGCCTCATGCAAAAATGTCTTACCTGCGCTCACCACCCTGCAGGCAAAATTCATTTGTTCAAACAAGACCTGCACCTCTTTAACTGTGACTTTCTTTTCCGCCAACATAGCATCCAACAGCCTCTGCATAGTCCTTTTCTTATCTTTGGGCAACCTGGCTCCCATTACTCCAGAATCAACTTTGATTCAAAGAAATGAGATCACTGCAGTGGGGCCTACTATCTTTCCTGGATTAAAGGGCACTCCGAGGTCCCCCATGAGCTCCTGGAAACTTGACAGCAAACACTGAGAGTCTGTGGAACCGAGGTTCCCCATGTAAAAGAAGTAATCTAAGTAATGTGTCATATGTACCTAGCCAGTGCAACTGATAAACAGCCATTGCAAGAAGGTGCTGAGGCACCCAAAGAGGGCACACGATATAGAACATCCCATGGGTAGCGCTTTATCTACATACTCGTATTACCAAACTTGGCAGGCCTCATGCTATGCTATCAAAGGTCCATATCAATTTCACCCCATTGCGCCTCTGGGTCAAATGCCATACGGGCCCTGAACTCCTCATCATACTGGACCCATGCATAGCCACCATAATTTATTTGTGACTTTCTAATGACATCCATGTATTTGAAAACTGCGACCGACCTCTCCGGGTACTTTCTGCAGTAAACGCTAGCATATATTTTTAGATTTAGATTTAGACTTAAATTAAAAACTTATCTTTTCCCAAACTAATAACGGTCTCTGTATGCCCAGGGAGCAATAGCTTTTCTTAGCGCGGGGACACACCGTCTTGAGTGTAACCAGGCGCTCTAAAAGTGGTTTTATTATTATTATTATTATTATTATTATATAAGGAATGCTGCCGCCCAGTTCTCAATATTGACCGGCACCTTCGGCCGCTTGCACAGCTCAAATTCTACTTCCTTGGACCCTTCTTTTGACCATAGTTCCCTGTGTAGCAGCTTCATCATTTCTACATTTTCCCCTTCCATATCCACTCTTTAGTGGAAGCCATGAGGTGGGCTCCCTAGGGCTTTGACGTCCCCATATAAGGCAATATCTTAATTTTCAATTCTTTACTCTCTGGCTTATCAGACTTCCCCTCTTCCTCTAACTTGCTATCCTGGTTTGTTTCCTTCTCTGCTCCTACAGACTTGTTAGTCCCTTTGACAGATTACCCTGACTGTTCCTTACCTGGCTCCATCAACCCTAGGCTGCTTGAAACTCCTTCTTTTTTCTCCCACCCCTGTACCGCATGTGCCCGGAGGGTGCTCATCTGTCCCCACATCTGTATCTTTAACATATCGACTTTTACTCAAGTGGGCCTCCCCGCTGCCCTGAGGCTCCTTTGCCTCTACACCCATAGATATCATTACAGCGGTGTTAGCCCCGCTCCGCGTTGGCTTACCTGGTGGTAAAGCCGGTGCCCTCTCGTGGGCCTGCCGTCTCGCCAAGTCTTCTCTCCACATGGTTCCAACACTTCCACCTTGAGTGTACTGGGACCCTGTAGCCTGCAAGATACTACGGCCAGATTGATTAGTAGCACTCCTGTACCCGTCATGACACTGCCTCCCCTCCCTCTCCTCTTCCCTAAACTCTCTTCCTCATTATCAAGCAAGGTTAAATTTGGTTGTACTGCTACATTTTGCGACCACATATGCTGGGGGCCATACCCTGCTCTGCCAGCCATCCGCTGATGCAGACTGACTCTTCCTTTGAACGTGACCATCGAGGTTGCACTCCACCCTCCTGCCTGTTGCACCACTGAGGCCACGGCAGAACCTTCTTTGGGGCGATGATCTTTAAGTCCATCAATACATTCCAGCTAGCCGCAGAGGGTCACGCCATCTCTTCGGTGCCAATAAGCCCCAAGGAGAAGCTCCCCCAAGTCCACTACAGCTGTTGCTGCGACGACCTGTGGGTGATAAGACAGGCCCGGTGTGCTGGCATAGCCCCAAGACTGCAAAATCCTCTGAGCCCAATGCAGGGCTTTTTAATCCTCTAACTACCTGTAACCTGTAGCTCATGCCTCCTGCCTCCCCACTGCCCACCCCCTGCCAAGTCTCCTCATGGTCTAATCTACTATATACCCTTAACATGGGACTGGTTTCATCACTCTATAAATGGTTTCATGTCCGGTGCCCAAAGATGTCCCCAGCATCATCCCCCAGGTCTTCTGCCTCATCCTCCCTCCAAATTAAATCTGCAGCTGCTACCGCGGGGGCCCTATGAAGGTCCCGCTCCCCCACCCCTGAATCCAAAAGCCCGTCCTGCTAAGAAGTGCCCGCTCACACATACTCTGGAACCAGCATGTCCCCCACATTTTCTCCCAAATGAGCCACTGTGCCTGCACCCGGCCTGCGGAGCCAGCTGTCCTTATCCCAAGCTATGGGAATCCACCTATCTGGTGATGCTTTACCCGTGCCTGGCCACTCATCCAGCTCCCCACCTCCATTCAGCAATTTCTGGTAGACATGCCTGAAGTCTAAACTCAAGGAAGAGGTGTGGCCCGCGGCCAGGGCGACTGATGCCGGAATCTGGGGATCACGGTTCGATCCCCGGCGTCGGCGGCAGATTAGCCCAGAACCATGTGACTCTGGGCAATAGCTTGCTTAATCTTCCCGATGGCCCCCAGCGCCTAGAGACCCTTACGGGTGATTGTTTGCGCTTTACAAATGTGGATTATTAAAGCCTCTTCTACCAATTTCTCCTCGTTTTCCACTAATGTGGCCTCACTGGTGTCCCCCTAAGCCCCTACCTCCTCCCCTGCACTCAGATGAGCATTGCTGCAGCCTCTATGGCCTGCCTGCGATCTTTATCTCCTCTTTTCTGGGGCTACATGAATGTCTGCGGTGGCCCGCCCCAGTCAGTGGTCGCGAGGCCTCACCTCAAGTGGGAAAGGCCTCGAGTGTTGCCGGCATGTATTTCCTGCTGTGGAGGTCCTCCACGCTCTCTACCTACTGCTCCCCACTGCTCGCTAGCCGTAACCGACCTCCTCTCCCTGGCTCGATTCCCAAGTCATACCAGGGGCTGCTTTCCAAGTACAGGAGCGGACCCTTTTTCCTACCTGCACGTAGCTACGCTCGGATGTCTGGGTCGGAGAAGCACACACCATGGTCGTGACTCCCTCAGAGGCCTTCCTCATGGGTGACTGCGACGCTGAGGCACCCCCTCAGCAACCATATCCAAATGCCCAGCGGCCTCCAGAAGCTGCAAGTCCTGCTCCACCATCTCCTTCCTGAACATCACAGACGTCATATTCGTAAGCACTAATAATAACCACTACAAACACTATAATGGTATATATCTTTCACTACCTATGATGCCCTACACCTAACTATGCACTACTACAACAGCAAAAACTATACTTAGCTAGGTATCAGCCACCGTGCCACCAGGACAAAATGGTGGCTGGTACCACAAAATGCCCAGTTATAAACGCTTGGACTACAAAAGGAGTTCAAAATCCGCACAAACCCCCAAGAAATCGTTAGACTGCTCCATTTCCCCAAATTACCTTGGGGGCAGACCTCTCTTCAGTCAGCTGCCCACCAAATCCTCATTCCATGCAGTGCTTTGATGTGTGTGTTGAATCTAAAGAACTGAAATCTAAATCCTCCCAAAGCCTTCTGAAGCAAGACAAAAAGCAAAATGAAACCAGCTGCCGCTGACCAATCAAAGAAGAGAAAGGAGAGTGACGAGCAAGTAATGTGTATGTTCTAAGCCGCTTTTTAAATTTTTTAAAGAACAACAGACTCACAAGAAACAGTGTGTGCTCTGCCTAAGACGAGACCTGAAACTGTCTCTCTAAAAATGTAAACAGTTTGGAAGGGGTTGATGGGAGGGAAGGGTGTTTTAACTACATTCTAATAGGGATGGTTTGTAAATCGAATGTCAAAGAATATATTCTGTTGATTGCTGGGTGCCTGAAAGTAATTAAAGTAATTAAATTAGATGAAGCTAACTTCAAAATTTATCATGATAATGTGTGCAATAAGTAAAAATGCAGCACATTTTCTGACAATACAATAATCTACAACATACCATACATTCAGTCAAGGAGAGATTAAATATGCTGAGGATATTACTTAGTCAGTGCTACACACTAAACAATTGTGCTAGAAGGCTGGTGGGAAATATGGAGGAATAGGGGTTGCCCCTCCAAGGAACATCATGCAAGAGGGCAAAGAAAAGAGGATTCTTGGCCTTTCTTCACACTCAGTATTTTAATGCCCTCTTAAATGGTTTTCATGAATGGACAGGCTCTTTGAAGCGATCTAGTGGGGAAAGGGATTTGCTTGCATTTGTTTGGTGTGTGTGTATCATATGATTGTCAATGAGTGGTGTCCAAACATAGAAAGAGACATAAAAATGTATGTCAGTTGGTGTGTGAACAGAGACGTTGGTATGTGCCTTATGTTTGAATGTAACTAGTTTCAGTGGCTTCTGAGAAAGATACAATTTTATGTTTCTTGAGTTTTGATAGAATATTGCTTTTGTTCACCAAACATACTGGAGTGGAAACAATAATAATGTAAACATATCTACATATTACAATTTATGTTTTGTAACATCATGCTCTCCTTTCTGCAGTGGTGTCACTATGTTTTTTCTCAAGAGATGCCTGTTGGGACAAAACTCTGGGTGGCTTTGTAAAGCGGTGCCAACCTTCCCTTTTAGGTTTCTAGCCAACCCTGTGTAAGATTTTTCTCAGGGAGCATGACAATTCTGCATACCTGAAACGACTGTTGTTTTACATTTGTGCAAGAGCAAACAGGGGCTGCTGGGGATTCATCCAAAATGCACCCCTCTTTGTGTGGGTCACTGTGTTCCTCTTAACAAAGGCTACAACAGACTGACAGTGGTGGCATCTTAATCATTATTAATATTATTTTATTGATCGACCAATAGCATGATCATATACAGCTTAAAATCTCACATACAAACTGTGTCACGTAGAAATTTAAAAACAAAAAAACATTTAATAAGACTATGATTTAAAACCTTGCTTGGAGCTAATGTCAATTATAAACTTAAAAAGTTACTATTTACAATCTATAATGGATGTACAGTATAAAAAGACATTATATTAGTCATCAAACCCAGGCACTTAATACAATGAGGCTTTAGATCGCTGCCACCAGGCATATAAGAGGTATCTCGTTATTGCAAAGACAAGCCACTGTGTTGTGTCTGACCGAAATATACGTAATGCCTCACAACAGGGCATGAGAAGGAAAGCTGTCGACATGCTGGAATAATCCATGTTTTCCTTATATCTGTGTGCAGGACACAAGAAGAAAAAGTGCTCTATTGCCTCTGGCTCACTCAAACAAGATGGGCACATAGAGGAAATGGTAGCATTTGTCCAACTAGTCCCTAGCCTGAATTGAATATATAGTGCTCATGCCTAGGGTGGTTCAATTTCGTCCATGTACATATCAAAGTTAAAACATCTTTTAACATTTAAAAATTGCAAGGTTAAAGTGCCACGTGCTACAGTATCCTTACAAGAGGAGTTTATAAAATCCCAATACCTCTTCTGCAATAGAGAAGCCATTCTCTTAGTAATAGAACGAGGGGCCTCCCACATCATATCCATACCCAGCCGATACAACCACTTCCTTACCCTATTAAACCAGGACAACTTGCCTTTCTGGCTTTGGAGAGCTAGTAATTCCTCCACTGCCCCTTTTACTGGAATCTCCGTATTGTTAGTCCAAATTCTAACCCAAAACAGCAGTGCTTTGAGGACGGTGAAGTGTGAGATGGATTTAATACCTAAATCGAGGCGTAGTGGCAGTATTGGTGTGTTAATTGGGACATTCAGTATTGCTCTTAAAAATTTGTTTTCCACTACCTCTACTATTCTCCAGAAGCCACAGTTTGGCTCCATATAGGGCTGCACCTAGGCCTTTGGCCCTGTGTATTTCGAGTGTGGGGGAAATTGGGCAAAAGGTTGAGCGTCTTAACCTTCTTGCAATTGCACAGTCCACTTGTTCTAATGATGACTCACTCTTCTGAATTTGGGGAGTCCATACTAGGTTGTCACTGATTCTGACTCCCAGGTAATCAAAGACCTTAACCTGCTCTAAGTGCTGGGTGCCCAGCATCAGTTTCCCCTTAGATAGTTTGTAGGGGTTAAAAACCATATATTTTGTTTTAGAGCCATTGCTCTCGAGGCCCGATCCTTGCAGGCTTTATTAAACTTGTTCAGGGTATTTTGAATACCCATCGGGGTCTTAGAGATGAGTAGAGTGGCATCTTAATCTGTATTAGGGGTTACAGGCCTTTTTGCTTGTACTCCAGTGGAAGTTCTGGCTACAGGATACAGCCTTGTAATTTCTGTTCAGTCTCCTATAACGAGGGTCACGTGTTTCCACCATGTATGGAAGATTTGTAGAAAGTGCCTGAGCATGTATGTATTTGGCAGTATTTGTGGTTTCACTTTTGTGCCTGAAATGATGAATGGCTGACTCCATATGACTCCACATGTGTCTGTGTGCACTTCAAAATGGTGGTCTGTTTTCTGTAAGGCTGCCTAGACATGAACCTGGAAGCCTACATGTACAATCAATCACACATTCTAATATGGGTTGTTGGTAAATCATATATTACACAAAAAAGGGGAGAGTGAGGAAATCATGTAAACAACACCCCATAATCTCCTTATCTAAACACCAAGGGGTCCATTACGATGGCGGGCGGACTTTGTCTGCCCGCCATCATACTGGTACACGGGATTGACCGCCAGGGTTGCGGTGGTCCCGCTGTGCCAATTAGGTTGCGACCGCCACCATGGCAGTCGGATCCCGCATATATTACATTGTGGCTAGCGGTGCTGTAAGCAGCACCTGCCGCATTGCAATATATGCATGTTGTGCTTTGGCATGCACAACGTGACAGGCACCGCGCGATGCCTGCCACCGTGTGTATGCCAAAGAAGGGGGGGTACCATAGGTACCCCCCAGTGCAACCACCCAGCCCCCTGGGGGGCCCGCAATGGGCCTGCAATGCCCATCTCCGCATGCCTTTCCATGGCGGAGTCTCCGCCATGGAAAGGCACGCATCATAATATGGATGGCGGTGCCTGCAAGGCACCGCCACCGTATTGTGTCCCTTTTCCGCCCGGTCGGCAATCCGACCGGCGGAAAAGCGGTGGATGGTCTTTCTGTCCGCCACGGTGCCCCTCGCCATGCTAATGTGGCGGGGTGAACCGGGGAAATTGCCGGCAGAGGCGATTCGCCCGCCATAGTAATGGACCCCTAGGTCACAACAAGTGCAGTGACCTGCATCAAATGAGGGCTATCATGATCCCAAAGGGTCCAGAGATTATGGATAAGGAAACATCACGTACTTTATTATGCCATACTTTATCATAGGTTGCCTTATGCCATCCTGGCTAGGTAGTACTGCTGCTGTTGGATGGAGTTCTTCATAAAGCAACACTGGATAGTTATTGGAATTCTGGAAAACTAGGTAATTTTACTAGTAGTAGTCTGAGTAATAATAAAAAGAAGGTCTATGATGTTGCACAGTGAGGATGCACAGAAACTTAAATCAAGTTTAAAATATACTCCCTGGGCAATAGGTGACAGATGAAGTGATTCCTTTACAACAATATATTTCTCAAAAGCCTTTGATGTACTTATCAGGGATTGTATGTGGGTTTCTCTACAGGCATTTGGCTTAGGTAGCACTTTTATCATGAGAGTTTTTTCATTATGCTTCTTCTAAACTCACTGCTTTCTCCGTAGTATGAGTTATTGCAGGAAAGCTCGCAAAGATGTTGCCTGTCTCCGTTGATATTCGCTTTAGCAATTAACACTCTCACAAGTTATAGTGGACATGATGCTGCTATTCCTCTGGATGGGCAGCTCATGCACACCCAACATCAATATTATTAAAGTGAGTATAGCATTCTATTGGATCTATTATGGCGATCCAATTAGGATCTGAAGATTCAATTAGCTTTTCAAACAAAAGCCTAATACACTAAAACATTGCATCTAGCCGCATTGATCATGAGACCACACAAACAATAAAATCCTATACAATAAAGGTGATAATTTAATAAGATCCCTGATGGTCCATGCCATAAGGACGACATTGTCAATGCATAACAAAAAGAAAACAGATAATGGCATTCAGGGAACATGACATATTTCTGAATGATAACCTAAACCATCTCGAAATACGTTTAAAAACATTAGAGCCAAAGAGTAGGCAAACACAAATATCTGTGTTAAGCATATGTGAACGGACTATCAGCCATATTTCAGACACAAAACTATTAGTACCACACTCTGCCAGCCATAGTGAATGGCTACACTATTCGGAGGTCAGGGCCAGCCGGCAACCAGGGAACCCTATCAAACCTGGGGATTTTATAAACTTGGAGATCAGGGTAATCCGGGGTTGTGTGGCTTGCATGGATCGCAGCATGTTTTCTTACTAAAGGTTTACTGACACAACATCGATGTAAAAAAAATTGATGTATAAAATACGTCTTTTATATAAATATAAAGTAAAATAATATATGTTAAATATTAAATTGATTTTCTAACAAAATCAAATAAATTTAATATACATTTTATTTACAATATAACAAATAAACTTAACAAATAAAGATAAACACACAAACATTATTTATACAGATATTTACTTTAAAACAATTAATGAACTATTATTTTTTATTTATGTTAAAAGTTTAAAATTATATAAAATATAGAAATATATATTAATGATTTAAAATATAAAAAAACAAAAATCTATAATAAATTAAAACATTAAAAAATATTTCAACTTACATTTCACAATACAGTCAGTGCAACAGTAGGGAAAGTGCTGGATAGCAGAGGGGTACAAATTACTATTCCCACTCCAGTGAGTGCAACGGTAGGGAAAGTGTTGGATAGCGGTGGGGTATAAGTTACTGCTCCAACTCCAGAGAGTGCAGCAGTAGGGAAAGTGTTGGATAGCGGAGGGGTAAAAATTACTATTTCCACTCCAGTGAAAGCAACAGTAGGATAAGTGTTGGATAGCGGAGGGGTAAGATTTTTTATTCCCACTCCAGTGAGTGCAACGGTAGGGAAAGTGTTGGATAGTGGAGGGGTAAAAATTGCTATTCCCTCTCCAGTGAGTGCAACAGTAGGGAAAGTGTTGGATAGTGGAGGGGTAAAAATTGCTATTCCCTCTCCAGTGAGTGCAACAGTAGGTAAAGTGTTGGATAGCGGAGATGCAAAAATTGCTATTCACACTCAAACAGTACAAAATATATATATATATCTACAAATTTTTTAAAAAGCATAATAATAAAACAATTAAAAAAATCAAATATATTAAATATATAAAAACAAAACCTATTATAATATTATTTACATATAACAAAAACGTACAAATATTATATAATATAAAATAATAAATACATCAAAAAAAGAATTATATTAAACTAGAAAATATTTACAAACGAAAACATTAATTAATACATAAATGTATTTATTTTATTTCCTATCCTATAACACCTCACCAATAACAAAACACTTCAACATTTTAAATTAACTGTACTTCCATAATTAACATAATTAATAAGCAATTAAAAAAATATTATTGATCAAACAAACTAATAAACATTAACTACACACACTTTAACACTATAAAGTCCACAACACACACCTAAATTAAACTATAAAATATTAAAACACAATTAAAATGTATTTTTAAATTAAAAACTTTACTATTAACAAATAATTATAAAGTAATGTATTTAATACCCACCCTTTACCCCTATAACCCCTTGCATGCTTCGGACGGCCCCCGGCCGTCAAACGTCATGGTGGGCGTGTGCGGAGGACGGCCGGGGGCCGTCCGAATCCTGCCCACAATTTAAATCGCCCGCACAGCGCAAAAATGTGCGCAGCACGCATGGGGTTAAAAGTAAAAACAACACACAAAAAACATTACCCAAAATAAATATCAAACAATTAACATTAATTAACAACTATATATTAATTAAACACAAATTACGTCCCACCCTTTACCCCTTTAAACACCAAAACACACACCTAAAATTAATTACATAATTACCATATTTAATTACCAATTAATTAATTAGAAATAATTAACAACCAATTAATTCATCAATTGAAAATAAATTACTTTCCACACTTTACACCTATGCACACCACAACACACACCTAAAATTAATTACTCAATTACCATAATTAATTACCAATTAATTAATTAAAATTAATTAACAACAAATTGTTAATTCATCAATTAAAAATAAATTACTTCCCAGTCTTTACACCTATAAACACCACAACACACAACTAAAATAATTACACAATTACCAAGATTGAATACCAATTAATTAATTATTATTAATTACCAATCAATTTTTTAATAATAAAACACGAATTTACACATTTAACACTATAACATCTCAAATAACAAATATTAATAAATAAAAAATAATCAATTAATTTAATATAATTAAATTACTTTCCACCCTATTCCCCTATAAATCCACAATCTGCCACGGAACTAAAAACGCAAAATTCATTTTTTTTTAATAACTACAAAAAATGTAACACATATAATACAAATACAAACAATTCTTATACAAAAAACATACATCACATACATTTAAAATATATACTAAAATACATAACATTAATTAAAAAACTATATTTTTGCAAACGATATTAAATACTTTGCTATTTTTAAAATCGATATTACTTACCTTTAGTCGATATTCTTGACCACGATATTCTTGCTGTCGATATTTCTGAACCACGATATTTATGACTAGATATTTGTGCAACTCGATATTTTTTACTCAATATTCTGTCTGCACACCCTTACTAAAAATGCCCTAGAAACGTCAAAGTATGAGTTTAAAAAACATACTATTTTTGTCATCTTATAACACTTCCAGCCAATGGCCAAAGTCTTGCCACCCTGCTTTCCCACAGTTCTTCCAACTGAACTGCTACCTCCAATACATGGTTGGACATGATGCAGGTCATAGGAACAGAGCACTATTGTAACCATGTGAAAACTTCATTAATAACAGTTTCATTATACACGATCCATGTTTTGACTAGTTTCTGTTTTCTGTGGTGCTTTGTAGGGCCACCCACACAAGGAGTTCTGTTTTTATCAGGAGTGCGAGAATGCTGAGTGGTAGAAACGTTGTCGATACTCGCAGATTCCAGAACTTTCCCTCACAGTAACATGAGGAAAATCTTTAATTTTAGTCAAATTGTAATGTTTACAGGGCACCTTTCGCGAGGAAAACATAGTGAGAGCCAGGCAAGTCCTGGACTCCGCTTGGTGTCTAGTTTTCTGAAATATTTGGATTTTTGTAGGTTACCCTGGGTGGCAGTTGATCCTGGGCCCAAATGCCCCTGCTACCTTCATCATCAAAATGGGTCAATTTTCATTGTGAAAATATGAAATCTCTATGTTGTGTTTTGGCAGCTTTCCTATTGGAGGCTATGGGTCCACACACACAAGTTGGGTACTGTTTTTATTAGGAAAAGCGTGGAATGCTTTGAAGCAGGAATTTTCTAGATCTCTGCAGATTCCGGAACTTTCTTTCACAGAAATCTGAGGAAAATCTGTGATTTTAGCCAAAACTTGATGTTTGCAAGGAAATGTGGGTAATAATACATAGTGAGATCCACTCATGTCACACCACCCTGGACTCTCCTGGGTGTCTAGTTTTCAGAAATGTCTAAAGTTGGGAGGTTCTGTAGGTGCTGACTGAGCTTATGCACAAATCCTGCAGCTATTCACATTGACAAAATGAGTGAATTTCAAAGGAAACACCTTGACGTTTTCTTGTCCTGTTTTGGGACCTTTCCTGCTCTATCCTGGCCTTTCCTGGCCTCTCCTGTCATTGATCGGCACATCCACACAAGCTGGGTACTATATTTATTGGGGGCAGTGTGGGAATACAGAATTGAATACAATGCAATTATCAATTGGATTTCTCTTCATTTTTTGCTTACAAATATAAGCCAGTATGCAAGCAAGAGGACATTTCACAAAAGGTCTTCTGAATTGCATTATGTTAAGGGCCACCCAAAATTCAGAGCTATACAAATAACCGCTATTCCTAAACACATTAACTTGAGCACATTTCAAAGATGCATAGGTTTCCTTAATATCTGTTTTTCATTCATTTTTAACAGATGAATTGATGATCTTTGGTCAAACAAGTAGTTCTAATGTAGCACTATTTACCTACACAAAATGCAGTTTGTGAATCGGGCTTTAGTATAATAAGTCATTTTAAATACTCACCAGTCTAGGTTAGTTGGTGAGCTTAACCCACAGGCTGAGAGTGACAATATCCATGAGAGTGGCCAGCTAGGAGTTGGCATGAGTAGGCAGCTAGTAAGGATGGAAGACATGAAGGTTCTGTAGACTGGAGATAATAGGTCTGGAGATAATAGGTCTGTGGCTAGGTGCCTCAGAGAAGGTAAGTACCGGAACGAACTACAAATAAAACAATGGCACACACTAAGGTGAGAATTCTGACGAGATGCAGAGAAACCTCAGCAAGCATGCAGGTGCCAGGCACTGTAGCACATAAAGGGCCTCATGTAGGTAGCCAAATACCGGTCGGTAACGGCCGATTTTCGGTAATTATACCGTTACCGACCGGTATTTTGGCTATTGGTATGTAGGGGGACAAGTTTTGCTTTCGGAATTTACCGAATCGGTAAAATTACCGATTCGGTAATAATACCGAATCGGTAATGTTACCGAATCGGTAACTTTTCCGAATCGGTAATTTTACCGATTCGGTAAATTCCGAAAGCAAAATCGAGATGTAGGGGGAGTGTGTGGGTGTGTTTAAGAGTCGGTATTTACCACCAACTTATAGTTGGTGGTAAATAATTAATGTATGTGTGGAAGCATTTTTACGCGCGTAGCAGTGTGCAATGTGGCATACATACATGCCCTTAGGGCATGTATGTGTGCCACATGTGCACACATGGCCGAATCAGGGGTGCAACAGGGTGTCAATGTGACACCCTGCCACCCTTGCATGTTCTCCACAATTACCGAATCGGTATTTACCGATTCGGTAATGAGGCATACCTTCCCCTCAATGGGAAAGTATGCCTCATTACCGAATCGGTAAATACCGATTCGGTAATTACCGAATTGTAACGAATCGGTAAAAAATACCGACTCATTACCTACATACGAGTTACCACTTCTAAAATACCGATTCGGTAACGTTCGGTATTTTAGAAGTGGTAACTGGTATGCTACCTACATGAGGCCCAAAGTATTTTATTCTAGCACGGCCAGTCTTGGCCTGAAATTCCCATTTGAGCGGTCAGTGTCATTTTGAAAAGAGAAGGCATTCTTGCTATTGAGAATGCTGCCATCTTGAACTGTGCGAAATGGCAAGCTGATTGCCCGTGACTTTAAATGGTGTATGGAAACTGTTGTCGCAATATTGCCATTTATGCAGTGTCTACTATGAATGCCATTTTCTGTGGCCATGTCGCGAAGTACCAAATTTCTGAAAGAGTTTAATATTTTGTCTTTCTCTTAACAAGGAGAACTTGGAACTCTAGTTGACTGGTGATTAGTCACTTAATTCATGACGCAGTCAGTGGCCCCTACTTTACAAGCAATTTCAGCAATGTTCCAAGAAATGAATGAAATGTCTCTGGATCACACTAACCACCCACCCACTAATGCATGTCATTTAAATCAAAGGAGAGGACAATCAATTAATTAACTCTTGAAGCTTCTATTGTTTTTACACTGACAACAGACTACTTTTATCATTTGCTTGGGTCGTAGAAATCACAATCTGATTATTTCTGGTGGGCCCTTGGATGGAATGATACATATCTATTTCAGACTGATAATTTGAGAAGCAAGGAGCACAGTATTGTTTTATTGGGATACTAGTTCTGTTGTCGACCATTTTTTATTAGCATTAGTGTTATGTAACTTTCCCTAGCAGATACTTAGCAATGCCCTGTGTGTATATAGGTCAACTAGTCAAATTTGATGGAAGGATTTCCATTTGCCACTTTCAAGTATCTAAATGTATATTATTTTGATGCTGTATATGCTCTCTTCCCCCCCTTCCCTTCTCCTTTGCCTTCTATCATTTTAAAGCTGTCATTGTAGTGTATGATGTTTAAAATGCCAATAAATAAAGTTTAAAAATAAATGTATATTATTTTGTGTGAAAAGTAGTAATGAAGAAAATACTTCCCATTTCAGAGTCATGGTTCAATTAAGCAAACTCACCCCATTCAAATCTACCAATACTTCCAGTAAAAAATACTTACTTACTAACTTTATAGAAAGGCCATTGATTGAGTGCTGAGAACTTTATTTGGATATTAGAGTAAGTTAGAAGAGGCCCGCTATTCAAAGGACAGCAACCCCTTGTAATTTTTTCTTGGAATATGCATAGTAGTCTTATCTGTTTTGTAGAGATCTCTGTGGTAGAGGTGGGCAAGCCAGAAATTCATATAAGAGTGCTGAAACAGAGCTAAGTCAGGGTCTGGCCTGGCTCTAAGAGTCAAAACATATGCAGTCATTGAAACATTTGCCATGTAATTCACACAACAATGATATAGATTCTAAAACAAATCTTAAGTTATTTCTTAAAATGTTGTGCTAAAATTTAGAGCATTTGATTATATCACTACATTGATTGATGTTTATTAAAAGTAATATTTTCTAGATAAGTACTAATAAATATTCTAGAATCTCCCATGCCCTGACAATGTTGCGATGAGTGAACCAAAGGACTGAGGTTGCCATGTCTTGTGTATATTGGAAATATCATTATTATTTGTGGAGGGACATGATTGTCTTGTGAGGCTTTGTTGAGTGGACATATTCAACTGAACTACTTCAAAGTAATCTGAAATAGGTTGAGTAAGTAAAAGTAGAGCAGTAAAGTAAATTGGTTTGCCTAGGATCACACAATCTGGTAAAGTCAGGATCTGAGCTGAAGGTTCTCTAGCTACTCATAGTACAATTCAGTCACTGGGTGGCTATCCAATTTTCTTTCTAGTTTAGAACCAAAGGACAATGCTTTGCAACTATATGGAACAGCAGTGCAATCTCCAGTGGCTTCCTCATACCTATCGGTCTGTGTATTTTAAATAGGATGCTGTAAATATTAAATCTAACATTTATCTTTCACCTTCAAATATATGTACCGGGTTTGCAGGGAAAAATTAGAGACCAACATCTTCCGAGCTCAATTTATTTTTATGTTAATATCACTGGATTCATTGACTTAACAAAAAGAGAACGATTTCAGGAGGAGTTCAATAGCTTAATAACGGCACTTGCATAGATTAGCAAAACAAAAGAGGTAAAGAGATCCCACAGAGATCATTGTCTCAGGCATTCGCATGAGATACGAGAAGTGCAGCTCACTGCACACTTTAATTTACATGTTCTGATTTTGAACTCAAGCAGAAAAGAAAAGTTTTACCTTTTATAAATGTGTTCAGTCCTGCCCTCCCATTCTTAACAGTCTTTGGAATTCAAAATCTGCAAGAGGTAGACAAAGGGATAGTGCACTGAATGTCGGCTCAGCTCTAACTGAAAGAAATAGTTGAACATACATCAGGTTGTACACCTTCTTATTCCTAAATGGTTCCTCAAATGTTGTGCCATGTCTAAGATTGATTTTACTCTAGTCATAACAACCGGTGAAATGCTGGTTTTGCTATTTCACACGATTGTTTAGTGTGAAATATGTTCTTGCATCCATTTTTGGAGCAAGGGCTCATTTTGCATAAAATAATAGCTGAAAATCACACATGAAGCCAAGAACAGCCTTTCACGTTTGGTACGTATTTTGCATAACAATCATAACATGAAACACCAAAAATGTTGCTACATTAAACCAGCGTAAATAAAATTTCCCCTATGCCTCCTATTTACAATATACGACACATCGGACAAAACGTCATGTTATGTTATGTTATCTACAATTAGTATAGCGCATAATCACCTGCAGGTCTCTTAGCGCTGGTTGAGAAGACCCAGAAGCCATCTGCCAGTCCCGAAAGTACCTAAGCGGAGGAGTTAGACAATGTCCAATGCCTCCCTAAACAGAGGAATCTTGAGGCGTTTCCTAAAAGGAAGAAGGGCGGGTTCCTTGCAGAGATTCTCAGGCAGTTGGTTCCAAAGTTGGGGAATAAAAACAGAAAAAGCTCTACCACCTTTAGATACAGTTTTGACCCGTGAGTAGGCCAGGAGGCCTGCCTCAGACGATCAAAGTGTGAGTCCCGGCACATAGTTCACCAGGCGCTCTTTGATATAAGCTGGGGCTGGGCCGTATATGGCTTTATGGGCAATACAGAGGCCCTTAAACTTTGCTTTCTGTTTGACCAGGAGCCAGTGCAACTTGTGCAGCAGAGGGGTAGCCTGAGCCCTTCTAGGGAGCCGGAAGATTAGCCTAGCTGCATTGTTCATGGTCACCTGCAGGTTGCGGATTAATATCTCAGGGAGACCAATATATAAGGCATTGCCATAGACCAGCCAGGACACAATTGTGGCCGACACGATCATCTGTAGAGCAGTGGGTGAGAGAAGAGGGGCAAGTTTCCGCAACTGTCTCATTAAGCCCAAATAAGTGCTGACCACAGTAGCGACTTGGTCGGTCATGGAGAGATTTGATTTGATTTACGAATTTATAAAGCGCACAAATGTCCATGGGCGTCTTGATGCCCAGGCTTTTTACGACGGGAACTGGCGTAGGTGCGGTGCCGAGCTCTTCTGGCCAGAAGAGGTCGTTCCAAGGGTTACCTTTGGAGGAGATTACGAGAACCTCAGTTTTGTCCGGATTGGCTTTTAACGAGTTGGCTGTCATCCAGCTCACAGTGTGTCTAAGAATGTTTTGCACACAAGAGTGGGCATGCAGGGAGTTATTAATCCGCAGCATAAGTTGGGTATCATCCGTGTAATTAAAAACTTGACGGTCCATGCATGCTAGGGCAGCCACCATAGGCTGGAGATACACATTAAACAGGAGAGGGGACAGAGATGAGCCCTGAGGGACACCTCAATTAAACACAGAATTTCACAACGATCAGAATTTAATGATATCAGGGATATGTCCTTTAAGAAGTTAAAAAAGTGCAGGGTGCCACGGGGAAGGGAAGGGAGTGACGAGTTAGGTAGGGTAGTAGGATAAGTGACATACAAATATTTATAACAGTAATACAAATCAATTGCTGGGCACATTAATATCGTGCCAAATAGTCAAGATGAAATTCATTCATTTACAAAATTGAATGTTTTGCCAAAAGCCATATACAAGTGAAGATACACAGTGCTCATTGCACTATTGAAGGTACTGGCATAGTTAAATGTCGACGTTTCGACCCCTCTGCCAAAGTAGGTTGATTTAGTCCTTACGGGTGGGGTCTTCCTCAGGACAACGAGGATGGTGAAACAGGAAGGGTAGGCACCTATAAAAACATTGGGTGGGTATTAAAAGTAGTATCATGGCCAAGCGGAATTAAACAGCAAGGTTGGATGTGAAAGGGCATTATCATAATTACCATGCTAGAGGAGGGACATCTAATCAGTGTCAGCTTAGCGTCCAAAGGCGCAAGGGCAGGAAGGCTCCAAAAACGGGTGGAAGTGACGGGCACCTGTGACGAATTTAAGGTGTCATTGAAATGATCCAAATAACAATTAAATGGATTTATAAAGTATGATTCGATCTGAATGTGAACTTACGAATATTGATAAAGTCGCAAAGGAGGGATTGATTACTCCATCATAACACGCCGTGACGTAGATCGGTGAGTTGAGTGAAATTAATCACGTTTAAGCTGACACTGATTAGATGTCCCTCCTCTAACATGGTAATTATGATAATGCCCTTTCACATCCAACCTTGCTGTTTAATTCCGCTTGGCCATGAGGACTAAATCAACCTACTTTGGCAGAGGGGTCGAAACGTCGACATTTAACTATGCCAGTACCTTCAATAGTGCAATGAGCACTGTGTATCTTCACTTGTATATGGCTTTTGGCAAAACATTCAATTTTGTAAATGAATGAATTTCATCTTGACTATTTGGCACGATATTAATGTGCCCAGCAATTGATTTGTATTACTGTTATAAATATTTGTATGTCACTTATCCTACTACCCTACCTAACTCGTCACTCCCTTCCCTTCCCCGTGGCACCCTGCACTTTTTTGAATAATGTGATTTTCCATACACATTCATGTGTTTGATCCAGGTGTGATTAAATAACACTTCGATATGCCTTATTTGTTGCAATAGTTATTTTGCTGACCCTGTTCAGGTTTTCAAAATTTTGTATGTTCTGGGACCATTTTCTTTCTTCTGTTTGATACCCAGGTCCCAGTGACTTTTGGGTTTGCCCTTTGATTTAACGCTTTAAGAAGTTAGCTAAACTGAATAATTGTTCTTTATCTTTGGCCATTTGTAATTCATAGACTGTAGAGTGAACACATTGTTAAATGAAAGGGTACTTTACATTGGGTTGTAAGATGAGCACATATATTTGGAACTCAGAGTTCGCTTATTTATCTAATACACCCAAGGGAACAAGTGAGTTTCGACATGCAACTGTACAGCACATAGCAGAAAACATCTTCTTGGGGTTCATGCACCTCAACAGATTTAGACCCCAGCAGAGCAGAGTTGACTCCTCCTTGTGTCTGAGAAAGAATGCTTAATTTGTCTTAGTGAAATATTATTGTGGTCTGCAAAGTTATTGTTGGTTACCTCTTTATTACTCTGTCTTTATTCTTCCTGAACAAATCGGGGTTGGTGACCTGAAGGTCAGCCCAGGAGGGTTTTAACTTTAGAACGTTATTAACTTCTGCTAATAACACGGTTGGTACCCTTGTTCTCAAACTCAGTGAGTGGGAGAGTTTAATAGTTTTTGTGGGGATTACAATTGTATTTTAGATCATATTATAAACACTACAAATCATAGTAGGTGCCTTTAAATGATGAGTGTAAGTAGTTGGTAGTAGTGCCCTTCTAACACTGAGGTGCCGATTCCGATCCGTTAAAAATATTTACCGTCCGACTCGTATCCGTATTTTTTTACGTACGAATCGTACAAGTCCCGTACAAACGGCGAAGTACGATTCGTACATGAAAAATACATACGAATGACCTCGGGAAAAGTCTACGAGACGTCCCCGGACAGTTTTACGTACGAGTCGTAAAACTGAACTCCGAGCGCACAAGAACGATCCGTACCGGCATCCCGAATACATAAGCGTATGGAAAATGTCCCGTACGGAGCGAACTTTGTACGACCTCTACCCCGGGTACACTTGTGCCCGGGGTACGAGTTGTACGGCCCCCCCCAGCCTCCCACCCCTCCCGCGTACGTCCGCACCGTATCCCCAGCCCCCCGTATGTACGCACCGTACCCCCAGCCACCCCGTATGTACGTGCCATACCCCCACCCCCGTATGTACGCGCCGTACCCCCAGCACGTAGCGTAGCGTAGCACTGGGGGTACAGCGCGTACATACGGGGGTGGGGGTATGGCACGTACATACGGGGGGTGGGGGTACGGCATGTACATACGGGGGGCTGGGGGTACGGCGCGTAAATACGGGGGGGCTGGGGGTATGGCGCGTACATACGGGGGTGGGGGTACGGCGCGTAAATACGGGGGGGCTGGGGGTACAGCACGTACATACAGGGGGTGGGTGTACGGCGCGTACATACAGGGGGTGGGGGTACGGCGCATACATATGGGGGCTGGGGATACGGCGCGTACATACAGGGGGGCTGGGGGTACGGCACGTACATACGGGGGGCTGGGGGTATGGCGCGTACATACGGGGGGGCTGGGGGTACGGCGCGTACATACGGGGGGGCTGGGGGTACGGCGCGTACATACGGGGGCTGGGGGTACGGCACATACATACAGGGGGCTGGGGGCACGGCGCGTACCGGGCCCCCTTTTCCTCGTGCATCGCGGCGTACTTAGCTTATTTTGGCCCTTTTTGGCTCCCGTAAAAATATAGCCGTGTGGAGTGCTGTGGGTACGAATCGTACTTGCTGGTCCGTAAAACGCTGCCTGACTCCGTTCGGACATCGCGTACGCGCTGTCCAGGATCGGAATTGTATGTATTTTTTAGCTGCACGGTGTTTTTTTCGTACGGAAATGGTATTTCTGTACGAATCGTACTTGCTGGTTTGTACGGTGGATTTCCCGGGTACGAGTCGTACGGAGAAAACGCTCTGTACAACCATTTGTACCCGGGTTTTACAGGATCGGAATCGGCACCTGAGTGTGTAATAAGGAAACAAGGGAACCCCAATATTTGAACCCGGGGTGAGTCTTACATTTTCAGAGAACAACGCAATATATATATTTTAAAAGTCACATACACCCTTCACAACACACTTGCTGCCACTTATTTTTTGGGAGCACTTGAACTATATTCTGAGTTAATACGTTTGCAATTTTATTTAATTGATATAAAATAAATATTGCATGGTAAAAGAAGCCCACTGTGTGCCTCCATTATCTTGCTCCAACCTGCATCATCTGCACCTGAAATTACCTTCGGTACAGACATATTGATTGACACTACTATAAAATTAATCGTTCGCGCTGTGGGACCTAACTGGCCCTGAAAGAACCATTGTGATCCGAAAAACTTCTAACACTGAGGACTCGTTACGATGTCGGTCGGAGATGTCTCAGGACCGATTGACCTCCGGTCGGCAGTCATGTCCAGTCGCATACTCTCATTTCTCTTTGGGAGCTTGTGCTAAAGCCGTAAACCGGCCATAGCACACGCTCCCATAGAGAAATGGTTGATTGTGTTAATCCCTGCATCGCGTGGCAGATATCTCAAGGTGCATGCCGCATGGTGCAGGGATTAACAGCTTCGACCTCCAACCGAAACTCACTTTTCAACAGGCTTTACATGTTGGAAAGCCCAGCATGGAAAGCCTGTTGGAAACCGAGCATCTTAATCCCAACGGCGGAAAAGCCATCCATTGGATTTCCAGGCCAGTCTCCGACTGGCCGATAGGCTCCTTGAGCCCGACGGAATCCAGCCGGAATTACCTGTCGCTTTAAATTCCAATTGCCTAAATTGTAATTCGGCAGTCAGAATTGAAACCGCGATAGGCCCTAGAAAGCCTGCAACCTCTGGTCGGAGGCTTTCCGGGCCTCATTGTAATAAGGCCCTAAGTGAACTTCATGGGTTCTCTCTGGGTGAATCAGGCTTTATTAATTTTTTACTCATGTCTACGTAAACAGACTCATCCGTAGTTATGTTTCTTGCTTTGCGGGATATCTATCAGGACTTACAGGTGGGAATGTATCCTTGCATCCCGTCTGACCATGACCCTCATTTAATTACAACGAGGGAACAAAAAAACACATGTAGGTGGACCTACTAATGGGCTCTATTGAGGGATGAAGGTTACAAAGAATATATTTCTTCAGAATCTAAGATTTATTCTTTATTAAATGTGGAATCTATAACTGCGGAATTGAAATCATAAGGAGGCACTATTAAACGTGCTTCATGTTTAAAATAAAAATGAGTTACAGGAAGAATCTATGATAAAGAAGCGACTCGTTATTGGAGAACGAACATGCAAACGCCATTCGTTCAACTATGTGGGGTGAAAATTATATCTGTCTTCATCTTTTATTTTGGAGGGTACACTGATTGAGATTTATTAGGGAAAAGGGAGTTTACAGTTTAATGGTCTCAAAGAGAATATGGTTATTAATATAGAGAAACCATTAGATGGATACTAGAAGATAAAGTCTGGATGGTAACAATCTGGTCAAGAATAAATTGATAATGGATAAAACTGGGGAGAGACATCTATCAACCAGCTGAGATGGTGGCTCAATCTCAGTCTTTCTATCAGTAATTTTAAACTCTTTCAGAAAAAATGCTATATCTAAAGAAGATTAGAATAGCTACCCTTGCCCTTTTTAAATGCTATTAGTGCACTTCTTGGTGGAAAAACCACAGGTGAAGTTGCACTCCTTTTAGAGTTTTAGGGCCTTATTATGAATTTGGCAGGCTTCCTAAGGAAGACCGCTATGCCTGTGGTGAGACTGCCTGGGAGCACTTGAACTATATTCTGAGTTAATACGTTTGCAATTTTATTTAATTGTTATAAAATAAATATTGCATGGTAAAAGAAGCCCACTGTGTGCCTGTGTACAGTTGAATAACTTCCATTATCTTGTTCCAACCTGCATCATCTGCACCTAAAATTACCTTTGGTACAGACATATTGATTGGCACTACTATAAAATTAATCGTTCGCGCTGTGGGACCTAACTGGCCCTGAAAGAACCATTGTGCTCCGAAATACTTCTAACACTGAGGACTCGTTACGATGTCGGTCGGAGATGTCTCAGGACCGATTGACCTCCGGTCGGCAGTCATGTCCAGTCGCATACTCTCATTTCTCTTTGGGAGCTTGTGCTAAAGCCGTAAACTGGCCATAGCACACGCTCCCATAGAGAAATTGTTGATTGTGTTAAACCCTGCATCGCATGGCAGATATCTCAAGGTGCATGCCGCATGGTGCAGGGATGAACAGCTTCGACCTCCAACCGAAACTCACTTTTATCAGGCTTTACATGTTGGAAAGCCCAGCATGGAAAGCCTGTTGGAAACCGAGCATCTTAATCCCAACGGCGGAAAAGCCATCCACTGGGTTTACAGGCCAGTCTCCGACTGGCCGATAGGCTCCTTGAGCCCGACGGAATCCAGCCGGAATTACCTGCCGCTTTAAATTCCAATTGCCTAAATCGTAATTCGGCAGTCAGAATTGAAACCGCGATGGGCCCTAGAAAGCCTGCAACCTCTGGTCGGAGGCTTTCCGGGCCTCATTGTAATAAGACCCTAAGTGAACTTCATGGGTTCTCTCTGGGTGAATCAGGCTTTATTAATTTTTTGCTCATGTCTACGTAAACAGACTCATCCGTAGTTATGTTTCTTGCTTTGCGGGATATCTATCAGGACTTACAGGTGGGAATGTATCCTTGCATCCCGTCTGACCATGACCCTCATTTAATTACAACGAGGGAACAAAAAAACACGTGTAGGTGGACCTACTAATGGGCTCTATTGAGGGATGAAGGTTACAAAGAATATATTTCATCAGAAACTAAGATTTATTCTTTATTAAATGTGGAATCTATAACTGCGGAATTGAACTCATAAGGAGGCACTATTAAAATAAAAATGAGTTACAGGAAGAATCTATGATAAGGAAGCGACTCGTTATTGGAGAACGAACATGCAAACGCCATTCGTTCAACTATGTGGGGTGAAAATTATATCTGTCTTCATCTTTTATTTTGGAGGGTACACTGATTGAGATTTATTAGGGAAAAGGGAGTTTACAGTTTAACGGTCTCAAAGAGCATATGGTTATTAATATGGAGAAACCATTGGATGGATACTAGAAGATAAAGTCTGGATAGTAACAATCTGGTCAAGAATAAATTGATATTGGATAAAACTGGGGAAAGACATCTATCAACCAGCTGAGATGGTGGCTCAATTTCAGTCTTTCTATCAAGAATTTTTAACTCTTTCAGAAAAAATGCTATATCTAAAGAAGATTAGAATAGCTACCCTTGCCCTTTTTAAATGCTATTAGTGCACTTCTTGGTGGAAGAACCACAGGTTAAGTTGCACTCCTTTTAGAGTTTTAGGGCCTTATTATGAATTTGGCAGGCTTCCTAAGGAAGACCGCTATGCCTGTGGTGAGACTGCCTGCCGGATTACAAATTGAATCCAGATCAGGCGGGCGGTGCGGCGGCAGTATCAAGGCGGCAATCTGTTAGGCTCATAGGAGAACCTAACAAGCGGATCGCCGCTGTGAGAGTGCTTACTACATATTCCAGCATGGTATGGCATGCTCCATGTCATGCATGCCACACTGTGCAGGAACACAAGAGTGCAATTCTGGGGGGCACAACATGTGCCCTCCTGCACGCATCCCCAGGCCCAGATTCGGCCCTTACCTGCATGTCCACCACCTTTTTCATGGCAGGGACCCCGCCATGAGGGCAGTGGATATGTAGGTCATACTATGCTCGGCGGTGCTGGCATTGGCTCCGCCAGCATATTCAGGCCATTTGCAGAGCGCCGCACAGCGGGATACTTGATCCCGGTGAAGGCGGAAATCTTGTGGAAGTCCCACTGCCAGATATGGCGCGCAGACCCTTGGTATTGGTGGTAGTTGGACTGCCACCACGAGTATGGCAGTCCTAGGATCGCCGTACCTGTAATAAGCCGCTTAGTCAAACCTTTTCTACTGATCCTAGCTCCGAAGTTATTGGAATTTATTAGTAGCATTCATAAGGCATATAGGATTCCATCATCATGGAATTATATTACCTTGGTTGTGTTTCCTAAGAAAGGGAAGCTATTGGATGAGCAAGAGCCATAATCTTTAATTAATTATGGGGCAAAAATCTACTCAAAGATCTTGGCCATATGTCTTGGTAAGACTGTGTTATTCAGCAGCACAGATTTATACCTGGACGTGACACAACTGAATATTCTAATATGTTCATGACCTTTCTTGACACAGCTAACACTTTGCGTAGAGGTCAGTCTTATTCTTTTAAAGGCATTGAAAGCTGTGACAGGAGTTCTTGGTGCTACATCTGATTGATCATGCAAAGGATGAGTTTTGGATCCAGGTTTATAAAATGGATTCAAGTGCCTAATCACCCCACTCCCTTGATTCCCATCACGGGGACGTTCAAAATTGCCCCTGCTGTTTGCAAACTCTTTGCAGCTGTAGCTTCAGAGAATCGTCACAAATGAGGATTTCAGATATTTTTAATTTAATCGCTATAGGATGAAACCGCCTATGCTGATGATTCATACCACATTGGCCAGAGACACCGTAGTTGCAATCAAGAAGGAGGCTGCACTGTTTGGTAAGGTTTCTGGCTATCATTTAAAGTATCAAGAATCATTTAATCGAATGCTAGACTATTATATTGTCAAAGTAGTGTATTTAGGGATCAAAATCACTAGTGAGGTTGGGCAGACTGTTAAGATCCACTATCCATCTTTACTATAAATAATTTGCGAAGCTTTGATGTATAATTGGCATCATCTATCAAATAGCCTTATTGGGCTCTGTAGTATAGTTCAAATGGATAGGTTTCCTTTTTATTTTTTTCTCTTCCATTATCAGTACCTAACTCCTTTATTTATAGATTGGATTCAGAGACAGATAGTGTTATCTAGAGATACAGGAGAATAAGAGGAACCATTAGATTTATTAAACAGTAAGTTATATTTTGTGGCATTTTTTTCATTCATTTAATTGCAGAAAAATCAGAACTTGGATTTTTAAAATTCCTACATTTCAGGGATTTAAAAAAATATATAATGATACCTGGGGAATATTAATCTAAATAAAATTAGTTTGGTGAAATTCCTGATGAATGGTAGAAAAGCTATTAGCACTAGACCCCCTGCCATCTACTTCTGGTACCTATTGGTGATGTCTTGAGAATCTTGCATTGAAATGGTCGAACCAGTTGAATTTGGAGATCTTGGTTGACAGGCTAATAAATTGTTTCAAACTTGGACACAATCACGGCTATTCACAACGGTAGCTTACACTTGTGAGTAACTAACATATGTTAGTTTACTCTTACACCTTTGAGTAACTTTTCTGTGGCAAGGCGTCTTTAAAAAGACACTGTAAGTTTGCCCAGCGTCTGCTATGTTTCTTTCAGGTGCACAGCAATCTTTTTTGTTTTTCAAACACATACTCCAAAAGGGGGAGTTTGCTTTTGGAAAAAAAACTAATGGCCCTGACACCCTAGGAGTTTTCTCCCAAGGTGTGTTTTTTATTTTTATTGTTTTTTATTTGGGACCAAAGGGGAATAAAGTCCATCAAAATGCCTGCCCTAAATAAGATGGATGATCTGAGGTACTTGAACTGCCAGCCCGATGTCCATGGGGCTGTCTGAAGAAACATGAAGGTTTGCCTGACTCATAATAAAGAAGGCAGATCATCAGTTTGGCAGACAGGGTACTGCACCAGCGTTAAATAACCCCCATAGTCAGAATACTGTACCAATCATAAGATGTATAAGAGCGTACTTTGTACACCTGAGAGAGTTTTCCACGGTTAAAGTGACATTACAGTTAGGTACGGAAATATATATGTACATATATCTGTTTAAAAGTCAAACCCAATCATTTTATTTCCCTGTCTCAATTATTTTCTACGTGAGTGTGTTTCAGTAACAGTGCATGGCAAGGTATGACGCTCGATTTAGTTCAACGCTGTACTTGAGAACATTGAGTACATTAAACGCTTTGGACACTTTTAATGCTGTAATACCTTTAGAAGTGGTCTTTGTGAACTGCATTTTTGGATGTGAGTTTTGTATTCCCATGCACATTCTAAACCCCTTATTTAAATTCCCTAAAGGCCTCAATTTTGGAGCAGCTAATTACCATTTTCCCACAATTGCCCCAGTCTCTCCCATATTACTACTGAGGGTCCGATTCCGATTCCGGCCGCAAAACATACCGACCGACACGGACCCGGAACGGAGACCGACCGATATGGACCGGCGCCGTACGACCCGTGCAGTACGATGCAACACATGTGAATTAAAACCGACACGTACGGAATACAAGCCGTACGACCGAGCCGTAGGGAAAACAGTGATTCGCCCGGAAAACCGACGCGATTTGCACCGACTGACACGTACTATGAATAAACCCGACCGAAATGTACCCGCGATGTCCGATCCGCGCAGTACGATGCAATGCGTGTAAACCCAGACCAACTCACACGGAACCCAAGCTGCATGACCGTCACGCACAGAAAACAGGGACCTGAAGCAATAGAGATCTCCGTGACCGACGCGTATGAAACACACAAGAAAGTCAGCTTGAACGAGCCGGAGAAACCCGCACGAGCCAACATCAACGTCCGTCTTGGTCAGAAGGACGTCTCCTTCATGCCTAGAAAACCCAAAGAAAAAAAAGGACCAAACAAGCAATGACAAAGCCAATAAATATCCCAAAAAAAACTTGGAAGAAAGACACACCCACAACTGCACCTATATAAAGGACATCAATCACTACCATGGTCCTTTGCAAATAGAAGACAACAGCCAGCAGAAAACACCATCACACAGCACCCACAGACACACTCACAACTCACCCATCACACAACTTTGACACCATTAGCACCTCACCAAAAGCACCCACACATACAGCTATCAAAACCAACACTAACCCACCCTCACTTGCACCCTCACACACACATCACTCACCACCACCACCCATCACCATGCCCCCAAAGAAGAATCCAAAGTTCACAGATAGTGAGTTAGAAGTACTGGTAGACGAGATCATCAGAGTAGAGCCACATTTGTTTGGTACATTGGTCCAAAGGACCCCCATGTCACAGAAAACAAAGATGTGGGTGAGGATTGTGGACAAGGTGAACGCACAAGCACCAACGTTGCACACAAAGGACGATATCTAGAACAGGTGGTATGACGTGCGCAGGAGGGTCAAGAAACTCATCGAGAAAGATCACGCCTTGAGTCAGCACACTGGCGGCGGTGGCCCTCGTGCCAAACCAGTATACTTCAGGTCCTGGGAGGAGAAGGTGCGGGACATCCTACCACCAGAGAGCGTCCATGGTCTAGCAGATATACCAGAGCCTGGTGAGTACACACCCAACATACTCAATATTGTGTGGCAAGGGGACAGTGAAACCATGCACCGTTAGCAAAGCCACAGTAACCAATAGATAATCATCCCAAAATGTGTATGCTAGTCAGACAAACACAATACCTGCCATCTCATAGTGGCTTGTAATTGTGTCATGACAAGTACAAACCTACAATCAAATGGAGCAAGGCAGTGGCACAAAGCCAAATAAACACTGTCAGACAGTTTGCCACCACAAACACACGACCTCACAGTGCAGCTGACTGACAGGAAGGAATAGTGGGTATGCAGGTGAAGTGAGTGTTTCCAAAAGCATGATGGGGTTTGTAGTCACAGATAATGCTCCCCCTCAAAATTAGCCCATCAAGACCTCTCTGAACCATGCCCACATCACAGGGAGGGGAAAATGAATGACAAGTTGGCTGACACTTGGTCCTGCTGTGGGGAGCACAAGGCCCTGGTAGGGGTTGTGCGTCATTTAGAAGCAGGACACCACTGACTGACATCCTGCAAGACAACTTGCACGCCCTCCAATGGAAGCACGTTTCATGGTGGGATGTCTGGCCGGGTGGGAAGGAGGACTGACAGCTCTGACCATAATTACCAGCATGTGGAGACACACACACCCCTCAACACAAACTCCACACAACTCACCGGGTAGAATGCATTGACTCACACCGTAGTGAAATATCACCCAAAGATACACCGTACTGGGTGCTTCTGTGTGAAGCACAGGGGCTCTCTTTGGACTTGTAGCCAAACAAACCCCAGGACTTCACAGTCAGCCATCTTGCAATTGCTGTCACACCCCCTCACAGGGAAGCAGAGTCAAAAGGAAGGAAGTATGGGCATGCTGGGAACGGGGGTGTAGCCAAGAGCATGATGGGAGTTGCAGTCACAGACATTCCCCACCCACCCACATGGCCCATCAAGCTCACACTGAACCATGCTCGCCTCACAGGGAGTGGGAATGGACTAACAAGATGTCTGACACTGGGCTCTGTTGTGGGGAGCACAAGGCCATACTGGGAACTGGGCAACAACAAACACCAGGACTGCACAGTCAGCCATCTTGCCATTGCTGTCACACCCCCTCACAGGGAAGCCAAGTCAAAAGAAAGGAAGTATGGGCATGCTGGGAAGGGGGGTGTAGCCAAGAGCATGATGGGACTTGCAGTCACAGACATTCCCCACCCACCCACATGGCCCATCAAGCTCACACTGAACCATGGTCGCCTTACAGTGAGTGGGAATGGACTGACAAGATGTCTGACACTGGGCTCTGTTGTGGAGAGCACAAGGCCATGCTGGGAACTGGGCAACAACAAACACCAGGACTGCACTGACTGACATCCTGAAAGTTAACCTGCACCCACTGCAATGGTGGCACGCTTCATGATGGGATAACTGACCTGGGGGAGAAGAAGGCCCTGACTTGTAAACAAATAATACAGATGCTGACCATACACACACCTTCTATGCTAAAACACATTGCACACATGGTACCAGTCACTCACAAAGATGATGCCTGACACGTGGGCCAGAGAAATGATGTGGCTGAAAATCACACATACACACAGCCATTGCAACCATATGTTCAAACTCATTGTCTGGGGATGCAGTGTCCAGGGGTGCCCCCTGGCCTGGCTGGGGAGGTGTGTCTTGCAGATGATAAGTGTGTAGATCCATATATGGTACATTGCACAAAACACACAGCATCTCACATATACATCATTGACAGGGGACATCTGACAGTGAATGGAATAGACACACCAATATAGCCGACACCATAGCATGGCCTCATTCACACTCGGTGCTGTTGTGAGCTGCATTTCACTCCTACATCGTGCTGCAACATATGCATCCTTCACACAACACACCACTCACTGACATAGACACTGTAGACACAAGGTCTAACCTGGACTGCATTGGAGGAGACATGCTACTCACAGCAGCCAAACTGCAACACACACACCACCGGCTCTCACTGTCATGAGCATTGAAAAGCCAGAGTGCTACCTTGCCCAATCCATGTCACCATGGAGAACATTGACAAGTCAAATCACATATCCACGTACAAAACTCAGCACCAGACTCATTAGCGATGGTGACATCATCACTTGTATGAAATGAGATGGGAATCAGGAACACTGTAAAAAAAACACTTTCTCCAAAGAGATCACAGGCATACCGGACTGTGACCATGTTGTACCAATACACCAATGTAGCACACAAAGACTAGCAAAATCTGCAACCACAAATGCCCCAATCTTATAACATATCCTCAGTGGAATTGCACGTATGTCCTTGTTAAAGCTCAAATGTGTACAGGGATGACACACCTGTGTCAGCAACATGATGGCCCTTGAGTAGTAATGGTCATGTACAGACAAATCTATACATGAGCTGGGCATGCACACACTTCGACATGCACATTGAAATGTTTCATTTTGGCTGGGCAATGTGCTACAACAATATCAATCTCTGTCCGTGACAACCTTGGACAAAGCAGTGTACAGGCAAGCATCCGGACATACAGTAGAAAATGTCATGTATGTGAACCATTGATGCCTGTAGAAACATAACTTACATTGTGTGTCTCTTCCAAACACAGGTAGTGCTGGGGACACAGCACCAAATGAAGAGGAGTCCCTGTCCCAGACTCTGGTGGACCCTCAGCTCTCTGGTGTGGATCCGTCTCTGTCCTCTTCGGATGATGAAGAACAACCTGGCACCTCCTGTGCGAGTCATCATGCAGCACCAGCAGTACCAACATCTGCACCCCCTGTATGCATGCATCATAGATGCGTACCAGGATAGCACCGGAGGTTTCAGCCAGGAAGTGGGGATCCTCAAGGACATTCAACAGGAGCAGGGCTGCCCACCATGCCCGCATGGAGGCAAAGTGGGATGCACTTACTGCGGTGCATCGGGACATACTCCTATGCCTCCGCCAGATCAGCACAAACATGTCCACACCTCCCTGTGTGGCCACAACATCTGTTGCCACACCATCTGCCAGTGCCACAGGGAGGGCGGATGACTCTGGCGGAGAGTCCCCTGCACCGCAGATACCTGCACCTGAGGATCCCCCCCTGAAGAAGAAGAGGGTTCATCCGAAGAAGGACAAGTGAGACGCAGATGTCCCTGCACATCCCCCAGGGCCTCTAAACCTGTTCTGGATAATGTTCTTTGTGCGCAACCCGTTCACCTTGTCGTATCTGACACAACTCGCCTACATGACATGGAGGGTTCATGTTGGTCCAATGTAGCAGATGACTGTGGACTTTACTCTGGACATTTCAGCTACCAACACTTCCAACTCTACTGTGAACTTTGGATTCAAAACCCAATGTACAGCACCCACCATCCTGTGCACTATCCTCACACATGTTTATAAATAAACTCACCAGTACACCATACTTGCCTCTGTTGTGATTCCAACTTGTCATGGAGATGTTGACCTGAAATACATTGGTATGCACAGACACAACACCTATCCACAGTCAGTGGTAACAAGCCCACAGGTGAGGTAAGCAAATGTCAGTCAGATGTGGGAAGACAGACAACGCACCTAACAAAGCGTAGCACAGGTTCATTACACATCATCAACAGGTTTATTCCACAATAGTTGCAAGCTAATTGTACGTTACAGTGGACACACGGTCACTAAGTGTCAGAGAATTGAAGTCCAGGGGTGTGTGGTGCATCACTTGATGGGAATTGACAACTTCCACACTGGTGTTGGATTCTGGGTGTTGGGGGTCAGTGTTGACCAAACAACAGGCAAAGTACCCTGGGAAGGACAGACACAAGACACAGTCAAAAGCACAGCAGAACAGGAGAGAAATGCAATACACATGCACAAAACATGTCAAAATATACCTACACAGAAACAAGTTAGCAGTTCAACACTATTGTGGAGTACAGACCACCTGAAAGGACACATCACTGCACGCATCCAGTCAAGTGGCACACAGACACACTCAAACGGCAACAAAGCAGCCACAATACATTGACATAACAACCCTGTAAACTCACAGTCAAGTGAAGAAGTTGTTGATGAGCTGTGTGCGGACGTCACCCTCATTATCATCATCACTGGCATCGTGGCCCAGGCCTGGATCCTCCACAGGTGGCGGAGGTAGGTCATCGTCATCCTGGATGAGAGGCAACTTCTTCTGCACTGCCATGTTGTGTAGCATGCAGAATACAAGGATAATTTTGCACACCTTTGCAGGCTCATATGGGAGGGCCCCTCCGGTCTTGTCCAGGCAACGGAAGCGGCTTTTCAGGAGACCAAATGTCCGCTCACTCACCCTCCTGCTCCGACCATGTGCCTCATTGTAGCGCATCTCGGCTGGTGTCACAGGGTTCCTGAGGGGTGTCAGCAATTACGGCATGTTGGGGTATCCGGAGTCACCTACACGCAAACAATTGAACAATTAGCAGAGTTTGGAAAGAGGGTGGAATACAACATTGCCAAACACACACAATGGGAAACAGTCAGTACACACCGACAAACCAGGCACGCTGGTCTTGCATCTGTGACATCAGCATAGCAAAGCGACTACTCCTCATGATGTAGGTATAGTGCGCAGAACCGGGGAAACGTGCACACACATGTGTGATACACATGTCTGCAAGACATACCACCAGAGCATTGATCGAATGGAAATGTTTCCTGTTCCGGTATGCCTGCTCATGTGCCTGTGGTTGTATCAGGGCCACATGTGTACCATCAATAGATCCGATGATGTTCGGCATCCTCCCCAGTGTATAAAAAGCATCCTTTATTTCAGTGAGTTGACCTGGGCTAGGAAACTTGATGTACAGGTCAAGGAAATGCAACATCCCCTCCAGAACATCGCGTAGCACATGACTGAACATAGTTTGCGACACACCACCAGCAGTAGCCACAGTGTACTGGAAGGTACCAGTAGCAAAGTGCAGGGCTGACATCACCTTCACCTCTGGGGTCAGTGCTGTAGGGTATGTCCGGCCAGGAAGCAGATGTGGCGCCAACTGCTCCGCCAACTCCTCAATCAGTAGCCTGGTGAAGCAGTACCGTCGGATGCAGTCGCGTTCCTGCATGGTTTCAAGGTCTGGGAACGGTCTATGGACAGCTGGTGCCCTGCAGTACAGAGATGAACAAAGGAAGATTGTTGATTCATCTACCCATGTTGCTATGACCAAGCAAAATATCACATGATACATCATGACAATACACAATGTACTGAGGTGTGTGCTGTTGGGCATGGACACATATGTCACCTACATGCCCATCACCTCACATCTCAAGTCCACATGTCCACATAAGTCCCATGTAGTGCAATGGCCAATCATTGGGCTGTGTCACACTACCTATGTACTGCTGTGACGTTACAAACACACACCACAGTGACAAGTGAGGCCTGATGTCTCCCAGGCATCACAGATCTTTGCCATGCAGATACTCAGGGTCCCTGTATTGCCACATGGACACTTGCATGACATGGCGTATCATGTACACGCCACAAGACAACAGTGAGTCCCACAGGTATTGGCCACTGTTGTGTCTGCAGGCCCTACATGTACGTCTCTTAGATACACACACAACATCAATGTTGATGGATAAACCACATGGATGTGGAGACTGTCTCCCATTGGGCACATTTGATCAGCCACATCTGAGACACAACATGCACACGGACTGTGGGTGTACATCAGAATTGGGCCTATAGGTCTCACTGTGATGTACATACCATCACCCCCAGAACTCAGGGTGTATGTAACATGTCCTAAACATATCCAACCTGAAATTGTGTCCATGACTCATGCCCATAACTGTACAGTTGCACATCACAGTGGTAATGTGCACAACACACAATGGATTCTGTCCCCATGAACACGTTCACAACCTGGGAGTGGCTGCACAAAATTGCCACACAACAGACTGAGCGCTAGGTGGCGCTAGCCAAGATGGCTGCGCCGAGGTAGAGCTCCGTGCTGCCTGACCCCTCACATCCGTTCTTCCTCCGTTGCTGCCGTCCTGGAGGCACTCCGCTTCCCGCTACCTGCTGAGGAGTCGTAGCCCTACCCTCGCTGCTACTTTGGGCTGCCTCTGAGCCTTGGGGACTGAGTTCTGCCGCCTGAAAGAGACACCGCGGCGGGGGCGCGCACTCGGCTGGTTCCTCGGCCGGTGGCGCCTGCTACGAGCGCCCGCGGCGCCACACGAGGGGCGCAGGCCACTGTTTGCTGGCGGCTGTCCGGAGGCGGGAGAAGCCCGCGGAGAGGCACCTCGGCCTGTGGCACACTGCGGGTGAGTCGGGGGGGGCGACTGATCCTGAGCGCCTCCCCGGACCTTCCCCGGCCGCGGGGCCCTGATCGGCGGGCGGATCGGCCCGAGTAGTGGGAGCTCGTGGGGCTGGGCCCGGATCAGCGATTGCCGCCACCCGCCATATTGTCGCGCCCTGGCCTGTGGACCGGTGAGTCCTCCGGAGGACTGCCTTCCTCTGCCCCCCCTGCCCTCCTGCTCTGCGCGTATTGTGGAGATTTGCTGCTGGCAAGGTCCCCCGTGGAGGCTCGGCCCCCCCCCCGGATCTTGTGGAAGGCCCCCGCGCATGGAGCGGTGTCGCGCCCTGGTGCCCGCGGCGGGGACCTGACGAGGGGGTGACGCTGGACTGTTTCCGCCTGGTGCCGCCTGCTGGGGGGCTGCTGCCGAGGGGGCCCCCTGCCCATTGCCCCTCGTCCCCCCTGCCTGGCGAGGTTGCCCACGGAGCTGCGGCGGGCTGGAAGGGGGCGCCCTGTGACCTCTGCATCCCGGGAGCGGGGGCAGTAGCGGTGCTCCGGGCTGCTGGACTGGCCTTGCGGATTGAGGCCGTGGACGGCGTTGGTGCGGCCAGAGTGTCACGGCTTGCCCGGGGGCCTTCTTCTGGGACTGCCCGCGGTGCGGGACGCGGGGCGGTGCTGGCCCGGCCCCGGCCTCGGAGGGCGAGACGCGTGGATCCACCATGGGCAAGGACAAGGGCCCTAAGCAGCCGGCAACATCCCACCAAACGAAGATTGACCGTTTTGCGACCCCGGACCCCCCGGGTGCCGGCGGAGGGGAGGCGCCCGCCCCCAACAAGGACTTGGCCACCATCCTACACGCGATCGATGCTTCTCGCACCTCGTTGGAAGGGATGGTTGGGGAGGTGGAGATAGATGTTGCGCTTCTGAGGCAGGATCTCCGCAACGCCACGGCCCGCATCACGGAGGCCGAATCGCGGATCTCCGCGACGGAGGACGACATCCATCAATTACAAGACCAGGTCCGGGAGCTCACGACCCACTCCAAGGAACTACACAGGCGGGCGGAGGATGCCGAAAATCGTGCCCGCCGCAACAACCTTCGCTTGGTGGGCTTTCCGGAGGGGGTCGAGTCGGGCCGGGCCGACGACTTCCTGGAGGCCTGGTTTAAATCCTGGATGCCGGCGGGCAGCTTGTCAACCTGGTTCGTGGTGGAGAGGGCGCATCGGTCGCTGGCGTCCAAGCCTCCGGTAGGGGCCCCCCACGCCCCTTTATTCTTCGGATCCTTAACTTCAGGGACAGAGATGCCATTCTGCGGGAGGCTCGGGTGAGTGGCAAACTGGCTTATGACAACCACACCATTATGATTTTCCCAGACTACACCCGGGAGGTCCAGGAGCAGCGCCATTCATACACGGAGGTGAAGCGGCAGCTGCACTCCCGGGGCCTTCAGTACCAGCTCCAGTTCCCGGCCCGCCTCCGACTTGTCTTTCAGGGTAAGACGCTGTTCTTCGATACCCCCAGGGCGGCCTGGACATGGCTTACCGAGGAGCGGCCTCTGCGGCAGCCGGGCAGAGGGCCGCCCGTTGCAGGGCCCGGGTGCCCCGTTGTGGCTGGGTCCCAGCGGCCGTGGCGCGGGAAGCGCACGCGCTCCCGGCAGCGGCGAGGTGCCGCAGTCATCAAGGCCCGGTCTGTGAGCGCTTCTGGCAGACCGGTGAGAGACTCCTCCGCCTCTTCTGAAGCCTCCTCCCGGGCGGCCGGGGGATCCCGGCGCCGAGCATCACCTGGGCCGACCGGATCTCCGACCCCCCTCAACACGCACATTGACTCATCAGACCTTTCTCGCAGTCCCGCTATATGACTTTTTCTTTGTCTCTTGCAGTTGCGGGGAAGGTAACAGCCTTGCCCGGGGGCGGGGGTGGGGGGCTCCACATTCTTGCGCTCCCCAGTGCCAGCCCAGGTCAGCACATTGTAATCCGTACTTCAGGAGGGGTCCACTACGCTCTTTATACCCGAGCACCTGAGCTTGGGGTCTTGTGACTGTTGGTTCCGTTTGGGCGACAGATGCTTCTGGGTTTGAAGTGTAGGGTGGGGGGTGGGGGGTTGGGGTTGGGGGTTTGTTTGGGGTCTCTCTTCACGAGACTGTTTTGTTTGGGTTTGTACTGTTACTTACTGAGCCTTTCACACAGCGCTGCGCGGCGCGCGGCGTCGTGTCCCTCCATTCAGCTCCACTTGCGCGCTCTACTGCCGCTCACCTTCCGCCACCGTCCGCTCGCTTCCCCCGGTGGGGGCTCCATGGTCCCTCAGGGGCCTGCACGCCCGTGCCCCCTCCGCTGACACCCGGGTCCAAGGGTGTCCCCCCGGTGCCCCCCGCCTGCCCCCTTCCCGGCACGCTCCATTCCCACTGCTGCCATGGCTGATTTAGCCCCCAAAGCCCAGGTGCGCATCCTGTCCTGGAATGTGAACGGCCTGCTGGACCGGCTTAAGCGCACTGCCGTCCTCAAATACGCCCAGCGCGCGGGTGCGGACGTGCTCCTGCTTCAGGAAACCCACCTCCTCGGTGAGAACTGTCCCTTTCTGGCGCGCTTCGGATTCGATCGGGTGTGGCTCTCCGGGTTCTCGCGCGGGTCGCGGGGGGTTGTGGTCCTCCTGCGCCGTTCCTTCCCTTTTGTGTTGGCCCGAGTGGTCCATGACTCCCAGGGGAGGGGGGTTGCGGTTAGCGGCACGCTCGAGGGCCGGCCACTCAGCCTCTTGTCACTTTACGTGCCACCCACGGGGCTGTCTCCGGCCTTATCTCTGACCGCGTCCTGGCTGGCGGCTTTTCCGCCTGGCACTGTTGTTCTCGGAGGAGACTTTAACGCCGTCTCGGCCCCGCACCTCGACTCTTCGGGTCCGGTCTCGGACTCCCGCACGGCGCGGGCGAAGCAGCTGGCCGGGTGGGCAGAGGCACAGGGCCTCTGTGACGTGTGGCGGCTCTGGCACCCACGCATGCGACAGTATACCCACACCTCGGCCGCCCACCACACTCAGGCACGCATCGACGTGATCTTTGTCCCCTTGGCCGACTGTCTGGGTATCCAAGACGTCCGTATCCTTCCCCGGGGGATATCCGACCATTCTCCGCTTTTGCTGGGTTTGGGCCCCCCGCCTCACGGTGCTCGCCAAATGTGGCGCTTTAATGCATGGTTCCTGCAGGACAAGACGCTCCGTAAGGAAGTGGGGACCGCGCTGGCACTCTATTTTGGCGACAACGACGGATCGGTCTCCTCGGCGGGCACCCTCTGGGAGGCTTGTAAGGCCACGGTTAGGGGGGTTGCTAAGGCACAGGTGGTGAAACACCGCCTGGCGCAGCTGCAGCGGCTCACGGCCTGCGAGGCTCGGGCGCTGCGCCTGGAGCAATCCGTCTCTGACTCTGGCGACCCAGCCGAGACCCGGCGGCTACGGCTCCTACGCGAGGAGATTTGTCAGCGGTCGCTTGACGCAGCTAAGCTTCTTTGGCAATCCTCGGTGGCGCGGGTATACGGCTGGGGCGACAAAAATGGGGCGCTTCTGCACCGGCTGGCCACTTACCCCAGGGCATCACGCATCATCCCGGCGGTGACTGACTCGGGTGGCGCGCTTCAGTCCTCGTCCGTGGCTATAGCGGACGCTTTCGCTCAGTACTACTCACAACTCTACCGGGCACGGGCATCAGATCTGTCTTTGGCTTCCTTGCTCGCCGCTGGTGACCTAAGCCTTCCCCGGCTGGGGCCGAGTGATTGGGAGAGCCTGGAGGCTCCCATCTCCCCTGAGGAGATCGGAGACGCGATAGGGCGCACGTCCGCCGGGAAGACCCCCGGCCCGGACGGGTTCCCACAGGAGTTTTATGCCACCTACAAGGAGCACTTGGTTCCACGGCTGGGTGCCCTGTACGCGGAGGCGGTTGAGAGAGGCTCCTTTCCCCCGGAGGCCGACATTGCCACGATTGTGGTCCTGCCTAAATCCACTCCGCCGCCCAGTGACAGGTCGGCCTACCGGCCGATCTCTCTGATCAATACCGATATCAAACTGTATGCCGCGGTCCTGGCCCAGCGGCTCCGGCCCTTCCTGTCGCGTTTGGTGCACCCGGATCAGTGCGACTTCATGCCGGATCGAGGCACTCGCCATTGCCTCCGCCGCCTCCATGTGGCTCTGGCGCACCGCCACCGCCTATCTCCATACCTCACTCTCCTGCTGGACGACTTCGAGAAAGCCTTCGATTCGGTGGGGTGGCCCTACCTGTTCGACGTCTTGGCTCATATGGGTTTCGGTCCCAAGTTTGTTGGGATGGTGCGGGTTCTGTACGCGCGCCCTCGCGCCAGAGTGTTGGTTAATGGGGCGCTGTCAAGAGCGTTCCGGATCGGCCGGGGCACACGGCAGGGGTGCCCGCTCTCACCCCTCCTTTTCGCGCTCGCAATGGAGCCCCTTGCCGCCCTAATCAGAGCGGATCCTCTCATTCGGGGATGGGAGTGGCCGGGCCTCGAGGAGGACAGGATCGCCCTTTATGCGGACGACGTCCTGCTGTACCTTGGTGACCCAGCGCGCTCGGGTCCTCGGGCTCTCCACATCTTGGGCCGCTTTGCCCGCGCCTCTGGCCTCTGCCTCAACTCGCACAAGTCGGTCCTCGTGCCTCTTCACCCCTCCCGCGAATGCTTCGATTGGCAGACCACGATTCCCCTCCGCCGACTGTCTTTCAAATACCTGGGCATCTGGGTCTCCCTCCTCCCGGAATTGAGCTGGGCACTCAACGTGGCCCCTTTAGTCAAAAAAGCCAAAGCGGACCTCACTCGGTGGCACTCGCTCCCGCTGAACCCGCTGGGGAGAGTGGCGCTCTACAAAATGATGATCCTCCCTCGGTTTCTGTATGTATTGCAGAACACCCCGGTGTCCTTTCCGAGGTCGTGGTTTCGCGAGTTGGACGGGATGGCCACCAGGTTCCTCTGGGGTGGTGGAAGGCCAAGGCTGGCCTTGCCGATCTGCCGCCTCCCCACCTTTGACGGGGGGCTTGGTATGACCAACCTCTACCTTTATTACCTGGCCACCCGGCTTCTGGTCATTCATGACTGGTTTGGGGGGGGATGGTCCGATCCGGCCTACAGGGTGGAACTGGAGGCCCTGGGTCTCTCCAACGTTCAGGACCGCATGTACGGCGCCCCTGTTCCCACCTCCTGCCCCGACATCACCAGGGCGGTTTTCCTGGCTTGGCGGGCTGCGCTCCGCCACACCGGGTGGACCGGGAAGTTGACGCGCGCCACCCCTCTCTGGCATGGGACATGGTTGCGGGAGGTTGTGGGGCTGGAGGGCTTCGGACCGTGGGACTTGCTCAGTATCTCCCAGCTGGGGGATGTATGGCGAGGGGGGCGCATGTGCTCATACTCAGAACTGCAGGCGCGCTTTTCTCTCCACTCATCCCAATTCTATAGGTACCTTCAATTGCGGCACGCCATACGGGTACACACCCCGCTGGACATCCGGCTGCCGGATCATAGCCCCCCGGAGGCTCAGGTTCTGATGGGCAACCTAGGAAAGGGAGGCATATCCAGAATATATCGTTCCCTTGTTAACAATACCCCTGTGCCCCAGGAGGGTCTGAAGGAGCGATGGGAGGAATGGGTGGGTCCCTTGGACGAGATCGACTGGCGGGACGCCCTTATGGCCCCCAGGCTGGTGACGGCCTCCGCCAAGCTGAGGCTCATTCAAATCTATTATCTGCATACGGCCTACCTTACAACAGCGCGCATGCGCCGTGCGGGTCTTTCCACCGACGCAGCCTGCCCTCGTTGTAGCTTTGACCAGGCTGACTTCATCCATATGGTATGGTCATGCCCGGAACTGGAGGGGTACTGGCGTAGCATTGAAACTGACTTGACGGATGTCCTGGGGTGGGAGGTGCCGCACGACCCCAAACACATCCTATTGGGTATCACTGATGGCCTGGACGGCACCCGCGCTGAAAAATTGTTCCTTATGACAGCGCTAATGGTGGCAAAACGGGACATTGCGGCAGCCTGGAAACAGCCGCTGCCGCCCAGTCTGACCAGGTGGAGCGCGGGAGTGGACTGGTGTGCGGCGCAGGAGCAGACTCTTTACCAAGCTCGGGGCTGCCACAAAAAGTATCGTAGGGTTTGGGGGAAATGGTTAGGAAATGTAATGTGATTTGGTGGGGCGGGGAGGGAGCAGGGGGGGGGTGGTCCGGGGGGGGCTGAGAGGGGGAATGATTCCCAGATGGGACTACTGTATATTGTTGGTCTGAAAGGCTCACTGTTTTTTTGCAAAAAACAATAAAAACTTGTTTATCAAAAAAAAAATTGCCACACAACAAACCAAATGTTGCGCCCCCCAAACACACAGGGAATGCAGCCTTACATGCCATGGGACACTGTGTGACAACAAACAAATGATGGACGGAATGCTGACAATGCAGACATTCTCCCCCAGTCAAGAGATCTGGGTTAAATCCATCGTTCTTTTGCCCACTACACCACCCCAGTTCAGACATGGCCATATGCAAATCAGTCTTGACCCTGTGCCTCATGGGAACAGTCCAGCCCGAACTGCCAAGCCATGTCTTCCCTGGACCGGAATCAAGCATCCTAGGACCGGTTTCTGGCTATCAGCCGTCATCAGCCAGGATAGCTTGACCCCAGTGGCGTAGTGAGCACGGGTCCCACGTCTGGGAATACCCATTCGACTTAGGGCGAAAAGCGTTACAGTGTGGCCAATGCTGTAGTGTGGTAGGTGTGCACCTGAGTCCCTGGCAAGTAATTGTGTGTTGACGCCGTCAAATAGTCACACCAATGAGGACCGACGCGGGTGACAATGCATACGCATTGCACAGTTCAGGACCGAGCCGTGCGTACGCTTAGCCACTGACTGCAATGAGGACCGACGCGGGTGACTATGCGTACGCATTGCACAGTTCAGGACCGAGCCGTGCGCAAGTTTAGCCATTGACTGCAATGAGGTCCAACACGGGTGACTATGCATACGCATTGCACAGTTCAGGACCGAGCCGTGCGTACGCTTAGCCATTGACTGCAATGAGGACCGATGCGGGTGACTTTCATGCATACGCGTCGGGCAGGCATGGTTTGGCCGCGACTGGCGTGCGCCTTGGCCATTGAATTGTATGGAGACGGGTGCGTGTGTATTTTCAAACTACGCGTTGTACAGTCAGTTGACCAAGCCGTGCACGCCCATTGGCTCTGGACTGTCATGCAGACGGATGCAGATTCAAAACTTGTACGAGTCGTGCGCTGGAAATTCAGTTGGATGCCTACAACAATGTTGCAATTCCTAGGGTTTTATGAAGGTGAAGATTCGAACGATGCGGAAGACGTGTACGATTCGTACATTTCCAAGGATTGGCCAGATTCATAGGCTGCAACCATGTTGGACCTATCACTTGGGACACATGGCACAGATTCTGCCTCTGCAGCACAGATATAAGGCTGGATGGCCCCCAGGGAGCTAACTTGCCTGCACTACATGCTACTGGACCACATGCCTGCTACCACTGCTGCTGTCTCTGCATCCTCTGGCTACTGCTATGGCACATACTCTGGAGAGGGCCCCAGCCTTCACTGAGGAGGAGAACCAGGCCCTGCTGGACGGGCTCCTTCCACAGTACAGCAAGCTGTATGGGAAACCAGGGGAGCAGGTAAGTGTGCAGTCCACTGCCTTCCGAATTGTGCATGTTGTCTGACTAGCAGTACTAGCAGTGTGTACAACAGTGGCAAGCGTACTCACTGAGTACTTTCATCCCCCAAAGTGTGTAGGTACATCTAATGAACAGGTGTTCTGCAGCTAAAGTGCATTTGTGCAAGCTTAAACTTCCCAGGCATTGTTAACATGTCAGACATGCAGGGCATTTGTCCTTTTCAATGGGTGCACTACCTGTGTAACTCATTTTCCTTTGTGATGACGACATGTATATCCAACTGTGTGCAGCACAAATATGGGCCATGTGTGTTAATGAACTTTTAACTTTGTCATCCTCACAGGTTGCCCACCAGAAACAGGAGATATGGCTGATCATCGCCCAGGCAGTTCGATCAGTGGGGGTCTACAAGCGCCAGATCCGCAACTGCCAGAAGAGGTGGCTGGACCTTCGGGGCTGGACCCGGAGGATCGCAAGGGTCCAGCTGAAGCTTTCGCCTCCTCGCAGGAGGGGCGGACACCGGACCCTGACCCCCCCACATGCTCAGGATCCTGGCGGTGGTCTTCCCGGACCTGGATGGGCAGCTGAAGGCCAGACAGCAGCAAGGAGGGGGTAAGTCCATGCCTAATCTGTGTACTATGTCTGACATGCTATTTGCAGTCTTTTGGCCTGGTCACACTTCCACATTACGTAGGTCTTGTAGTCCAGGACTCATGTCCCTCAATTGTGTGATGCACCCTCCTCATCTGATCCACAAGTGTGGAACCTACAGTCTGTTGCTTGTGTCACTAGGGCACTGTGTCCCTGCAGTCAGCTATGCTTCAGGTTCCGGACAGCATCTGTTACCGTGACTCTGTTGTGGGTTTCATGGGTGGGTCAATTGTTTGCACAATGCCTGAGATCTGACATGTGATCTGTGTGTGCCCTTGATATGTGTTACAATTGCTGATCTGACTCGCCACATGTGGCTGGGGTATTTCAAACAAACCCATGCAGCAGGGGACTCCAATTTGTGTAACTCAGGAGTATGTATATCAAGTGTGTCACACTTGCTTAGCCACCTGACTACTGTCCAGGGCTAAACACTGTTTCACGTAGACCTGGGCAGTCATGCCTACTCAAGGGCATTTAGAAACAGTCTGTAATCGCACTCCTGTGTATCAACTTACAGATTGTGCTTAGTGACATGTGCCTTCAGGTGTCTGCCTCTGTGTCATTGTGGTGTGGCTTCCTTTTCCGTACAACTGGGGTGTTCATGACTTTGAGGGTCAGCAGTACGTCAGAGATGTGACTATGAGAGACAAGACCTGTGTGACATATAGGTGTGTGATCACTTGACAGTGCACAATTGTGTATGCAACTGTGCACTTCAGGCAGCTGTGTTTTATGCACATCAGACAGTGATGTGCTCATGTACAGGGAGTTGTGTTCGCAGAGGCTCATATGTCTATTTTGTATGATGTGGGCTCTTCTGGGTCCGGGATATGTTGTTTGCAGGGGATGGGCAAGTGCACTTGTCAGCTGCAGAGTTTGCTTTACCCATGAGCTATGATTGTGACACAGTGCATACTGTTGTTGTCTGGATGCCCTGCCCCTGTGACAGGAGACAGTGTTGACTGACTTTCCAGGCATGCCAGTGCCATGGCATTTAACTTGCTATGAGTGATCCCACATTGTGTTCAAATGTGCTCCATGCACCCCATTGTGACATTGACTATCATGACATGACAACATAGTGTGTGTTGCTGGCATGCATCACAAGCATGTGAAATGAGACTCTGGCCATCCCTTCATCCTGACACCTGTACAGAGTCAGTGGCAAGAGATGTGATGTGTGTATAGTGACATACTCCTACATGTTCACTTGTATGTCCAACAAATGTGTAGGTGGTGCATGTCGGCACATTGGGGTATTAGCATCCAACATGCTACAGACATATGGGTGCAAGTCCAGGAGGGATATGAGTGCCATGGTTGATGGTGAGACTGACAATTGGCTTATTCTAAACAGTGTGAGCACTTTGAGCAGTGTTCAGCTGATGATGCCAGGGCTTTCCCTGTGATGTGCTGTACTCACTGTGGTGTGTGCAGTCAGTGTAGGTGACTGTTGTTGTTCTCTTTTTTCATAATTCTATACAGATACACCCATGGCCACAGGAGGGGACAGCTCCATGGACCAGGAGGAGCCACAGAGCCTGACTGGGACAGAAGGCAAGGAGTCGGAGGGACCCAGTGGCACGGAGGGCGAGTGCAGCCACATCGAGGAGTCCTCAGCAACAGCCACCCCAGCTGAGGGCCACAGCAGCTCGGAGGATGACTCCCTTGTGGAGGCGGGTGTCAGCAGCCACCAAACTCCAGCTAGTCAGGCTGTCCCCGTCACCGCCCCCACCACCACCATCACCACCCTCCCATTGGCTCCCATCCCAGATGTCCATGGAGGCTCCCGTGTTCGGGAGCATGTCTCCTTTGTGCCAGGCACCGCACCCCCTGCCTCTGTGTCCCCAGCTGCCCTGAGTGAGGAGTCTGTGGACTTGCTTCGACAGATCCATGTAGGGCAGACATCAATGCTGAGTGTCCTCCATGCACACACCAGTCTGTTGACACAACTGGTGTCGTTCATGGAGGGCATTTCATCGGGCATGTCTGCCCTACAGAGGACCAATCAGTCCGTGGCCTCCTCCCTGACGGCAGCAGTGTCCCTCCTCCAACAGTCCCTCACCCCTACTACCCCTGCACCACCCACGATTTCTAGCACCCTACCTGTCCCAAGCACACACACACCAGCACATTCACACAAACCCACAGACACGGGCAGCACACAAGCACCCAAACCAAGGGCTAGACGTGCACACAAGCAATCTCAGGGGACTGATACCACACTCGCAGGGGATGGTTTGCAGACACACACACAGTCATCCACAACCACTCCGCAGTCCTCCGATACCTCTCCCTCCCAGCCCCCTTACCTTGCCTCACCTGCAACCCCATCTCCCCAGAAGCTCTTCCTCTGTGACCTTGGCCTCTTCCCCACTGACCCAGCAGATCCAGATTACAAGGGGAAGAGGAAGTCCCCACACACAGAGGGGAGTTCCCCTCACACCCGTACACCCACCCCCAGGCGCAGTCAGACTAAGCTCCCACCCGCAAGTCCCCCCGGAGCCGGAAGAGCAAAACCCCACCCCCGCCCCGCAGCTCCACAACGAAGTCTCTGTCCTCCATCCCCCAGGCCACCACTCCACAGGTTCCCCCGCCACACCCTGCCCCAGGTTCCCCCACCCACAGATACACCATCCCCAAAATGCTCAGGCCCTCTACCACTTGCTCTTCCACCCCACCACCCCCGGTCAGACAGTTTGTGCCACTAATGTGGGGACCGTGTCCCCCCCCTCTGTCCTGCCGACCTCACCTTAACCCCATTCCGCTCCCATTGAGTTAGGCACTGCAGTTGAGTCCTCGACCACTCCGTCTGACTTGGGCACTGGAGTGGGGACCCAGTCCACTCCATCTGACCTGCCCACTGCAGTTGTGCCGGCACTCACCCCATCTGACTTGTGCCCCACAGTTGTGACTGCACCCACTACTTCAGTCAGCTCCACTGCAGCTGCTAGTGACTCTCCTGCATCCACCACCCCTTCACTGCCTCCTGCTGAACCACGATCCTGTCCCTGCGGTGCCTGGCCTGCCCCCATGTATGCCCCTCCGAGGGGATGTCCCCTGTCCTTACCAGTGCAGGCAAGCAACGTGTGACAGTTGTCACTCAAGTTAACTTTTTGTCATTTGGATATGGACTGGCCATTGGCCTTTGTTTTGAAAGGACTTTGCATTTAAAAATTGCTGAATAAAGCATTTTTCTTTATCCTTGTGAATTTGATTTAGCTGTACAACATGTTGATGATGTTTAGCATGAACTTGCAGTTGTAATGCTGGATTTCCACTGTTGAATACTGAGGTGTTGATGTGAGGTACTCCATGTGGTCCATGAGATATGTATCCTATTCTGGTCGTTATTCATATCATCCTTTGCAGCTAACTGAGTGTGTCATGATTAACAATTTGTGAACATCTCTGTACACATTTCATTTGTATGGTCACATCTGTGGCTTGCACGCATGCACATATGATGTGCTTCCCATTGTCCAATTTATCTATATCCCTGACTGTGGGCACATCTCCACTGGACATGTAAGTGTGGGCATCATTGGTGTAGGAGCAACTGGGTCCTCTGCGCAACTTGCTGGACATATGTATTGAGTATGTGCAGATGACTTAAGGGACACTCCCGTACCCAGGCTGTTGTGACCAGAGTCTATATTGTGTGGTAACTGATGGCTGACTGACCAAGTGTTCTCCTGACATGACTGAGACCTGCTGGGACTATGTTTGGGACAGCTGAGCTTCCACGGGAGTTGAGTCCCCTCAAGTAAGTGTGTTGTTCCGTGACATTGCCTGGGCCCATGGTGTGTGTTGTGTGAGCATGTGTGTGTGTATCCACATCCCTTTTCATACACAGGCAGTGTTCCCTTGATATGTTCCTGTTGTTGATGCTTGCTGAGTTGTACTGTGTTCATCCCACAACTTTGCCATGGGCTACCAGATGTGTGGGTACATGACACACTACTGTTAATTGGTGTTTCATCATTGGGATTTGTCAGTTCTGAGTGGTGATGATGTGGTCAGACGCAGATGGGACACAGTCAGGGGTCTCCAAGGCACTTGTTTGTTCACAATATCATGTAGTTGTCCCTAGGTGGTACCTTTCAGTGATTGAGACATGTGTATGTGTGTGTGACTGCTCCCACTTGTCCGGTTCAGGGCTGCAATGTGGGCAGGTGTCAGCATGTGTGCCTTGTGGTTCTCCTTGGCTTCTGCATTGTCCTGGGACTGTGGCAGGTATTCCGAAGGTTACGGGATCTTTGACGTCATGGCCATGTACCGCATACTGTGCAGTATGTCTGTCATTCACCAGGGTTGTAGACTGTCCTTGTGTGATGAGTCTGTGCACCTTAGTTCCTCCCAACATTACTGTGTTAGTCATGGTTGCATGTGCAATGTCACCTGTCCATGTGGGCTTCACAGATGCACATTGGTGCAATTCAGGGTGTGTGGTGTTGAGGGTGGACTGATGTAAATGTTTGCACGGATGGTCCCCTAGCACCCGTTTGTCCATGGATGACGGGCCATGCTGATGGATTTGTGTTTGTGTAGGTGTGATGTACGTTTGTGGCACAGGACACATATCTGGGTTTCACAGTTTGTAGGACATCTACCTTTGTCAGCACAGTGGACGTATCATGCATGCTTGTGTCACCTCAATATCTGGTCCCTGGGGGTAGTGCTGTTGTGTGTCAGTCTCTTGCTGTGTTAGTTGCTGTTCATTCCAGCTTGTGTCACATGTGTCTGTTGTGCTCCCTCTCATCTCACAATGCCTGATTGTCCACTAAGGGGGGCCTATTGATGGTTTACTTTTGTATGGCACTGTGTCCACATCTGTCTCACTGTTGTTCAGCCCCCCTCATGTGTTGTGTAGTTGCCTGGGGATACTGAGACATACACACACATGTTGTGTCAGATGTGCAGTGTGCGGTTGCCTGTTTGTGTCTGTGCATCTGCACCAGTGCATTGGTATTGATGTTGTGGGCCATCGTCTGGATGTTGTTTTGAGGATTTTCCCTGCTGTCCCTGTGAGTCATATCACATCATTCTGCACATTCATCCTGGTTGTTAGGTCCCATTGCTGGCATGGAATGGGAGTTTGTGACCTGACACCTACAGTCTACACAGGATGTTTTGATTTGTGTGTCTATTTTCGAGATGTGTGTATGCTTTGTGATGTTCACTTCTGCTTTTGTGTCATTGTACACTGTATGCATTGTCAGCCCCATGGGTGGTGCTTGTCTGCACATGGCAGAGAGTATGTTAGGTTTTCACAGCACTGTTAGCCTCACCACAACTATGTGGGTATGGGACACAGCCACTACTTTGCCCCAAAAGTGTTTCATGTGTTGGGACCAGGAATCATACATGCTGTTTGGCATTTGCAGCTTTGACCATGATGACACTTACCTTTTGGTCCTTGTGATGTGTTAGACCCCATCACCACAATGCTCAACATTTGCTGCAGTTTGGAACCCCACACTTAACTTTTGTTCTACACGGTGAGGGGTGTTAGTTTTACATTGACACAGTGCTAGTGTGATGCTTGCCTTGTGTAGGCCACACTCAGTTTTTGGTCACACATGTGATGGTAGTTATATTGTATGTTTGAAGTCATAATCACTGTTGTGGGCATTTGTCACAGACTACACACTGTTGTCATGATGTTAGGGGGGATGTATTTTGCTGACATATCTAATGTTGGTGTATGATGGATGTGTGGCGTGTCACCCATCCTATGGGTGGGGGTGGCAGGGGTGATGGGCAACATAAGCCCTATGGGTGGGGGTGGCAGGAGTGATGGGCAACAGATCCCCTATGGGTGAGGGTGGCAGGAGTGATGGGCAACATAAGCCCTATTAGTGGGGGTGGCAGGAGTGCTGGGCAACATAGTCACTATGAGTGGGGGTGGCATTAGTGCTGGGTAACAGGTCCCCTATGAGTAGGGGTGGCAGAAGTGCTGAGCAACATAGTCACTATGAGTGGGGGGTGGCAGTAGTGCTGGGCAATAGGTCCCCTATGAGTGGGGGTGGCAGGAGTGCTGGGCAACATAGTCACTATGAGTGGGGGTGGCAGTAGTGATGGGCAACAGAAGCCCTATGAGTGGGGGTGGCAGGAGTGCTGGGCAACATAGTCACTATGAGTGGGGGTGGCAGGAGTGCTGGGCAACATAAGCCCTATGGGTGGGGGTGGCAGGAGTGATGGGCAAAAGGTCACCTATAGCTGGAGGTGGCAGGAGTGCTGGGCAACATAAGCCCTATGGGTGGGGGTGGCAGTAGTGATGGGCAACAGGTTCCCTATGGGTGGCATGAGTGATGGGCAACAGGTCCCCTATGGGTGGGGGTGGCAGGAGTGATGGGCAACATAAGCCCTATGAGTGGGGGTGGCAGGAGTGCTGGGCAACATAAGCCCTATGGGTGGGGGTGGCAGTAGTCATGGGCAACAGGTCCCCTACGGGTGGGGGTGGCATGAGTGATGGGCAACAGGTCCCCTATGGGTGGGGGTGGCAGGAGTGATGGGCAACATAAGCCCTATGAGTGGGGGTGGCAGGAGTGATGGGCAACATAAGCCCTATGGGTGGGGGTGGCAGGAGTGATGGGTAACATAAGCCCTATGGGTGGGGGTGGCAGGAGTGATGGGCAACATAAGCCCTATGAGTGGGCGTGGCAGGAGTGATGGGCAACATAAGCCCTATGGGTGGGGCTGGCAGGAGTGATGGGCAACAGGTCCCCTATGGGTGGGGGTGGCAGGAGTGCTGGGCAACATAAGCCCTATGGGTGGGGGTGGCAGTAGTGATGGGCAACAGGTCCCCTATGGGTGGGAGTGGCATGAGTGATGGGCAACAGGTCCCCTATGGGTGGGGGTGGCAGGAGTGATAGGCAACATAAGCCCTATGAGTGGGGATGGCAGGAGTGCTGGGCAACATAAGCCCTATGGGTGGGGGTGGCAGTAGTCATGGGCAACAGGTCCCCTACGGGTGGGGGTGGCATGAGTGATGGGCAACAGGTCCCCTATGGGTGGGGGTGGCAGGAGTGATGGGCAACATAAGCCCTATGAGTGGGGGTGGCAGGAGTGATGGGCAACATAAGCCCTATGGGTGGGGGTGGCAGGAGTGATGGGCAACATAAGCCCTATGAGTGGGCGTGGCAGGAGTGATGGGCAACATAAGTCCTATGGGTGGGGCTGGCAGGAGTGATGGGCAACAGGTCCCCTATGGGTGGGGGTGGCAGGAGTGCTGGGCAACATAAGCCCTATGGGTGGGGGTGGCAGTAGTGATGGGCAACAGGTCACCTATGGGTGGGGGTGGCATGAGTGATGGGCAACAGGTCTCCTATGGGTGGGGGTGGCAGGAGTGCTGGGCAACAGGTCTCCTATGTGTGGGGGTGGCAGGAGTGCTGGGCAACATAAGCCCTATGAGTGGGGCTGGTAGTGGTGCTGGCCATGCAACCCCTATGGTGGCCTGTTGCTAGTGGCCAGGATATGGATCCTCTGGCTGTGTGTGACATGTGTCGTTTGTTTGTGTGGTGGGTGTCTGACTTACCGTCTGCGCCGTCCGCGTCTGTTCCTGATCCGGTCATAGATGTACAGTACTGGTATGACCTGCACAATGAGATTCATGATGTGTACGTCTCGTACACGCTGCTTGTTGCTCCGTCTCGTACCCATTGCAAGCTGGTCCGTCTCGTAGCCGTGGATTGTGTTCTGGCACGAATTGTACCTGATATGCTTCTTTTCCGGATGCTGTGACGTGCTGTACGTGGCGACCTGTCCGGCGCGTATGATTTGCACATTGTACTTTTCCGTCCGGAAACTGCTGTGGATACTGCTTCCGGCCGACTCGGTTCAGCGTTCAGAGGTACGGCTCAGACGAAGAATGAAGCTTGAATCACAGCCTACGTGTCGGTCGTATTTTTGTCAGTTATGCGCATCGTACTTCATCGCCCGGACGGACTGGCTCCGGGTACGAGTCGGTCACAAGGTAAGGCTACGAACAGCTCTCGGAGAGCTGTCCTACCCGGATCTGAATCGACCCCTAAATTGTATACCTTTGGTACAGTGGAGGACGTCTCCACACAAAAGAGATAGATGAGGTGAAGGTTTATAGCTATGAGTCCATGAGTTGTATTTTAAAGTATGTGGGTAATACTACTGTAGTAATACTTTACGTACTACAAAATGCAGTTTGTGAATCTGGTCAAAAGTACATTTGTGCATAATTTATGTGATGCAAATAGTTATGTCCTGCACCACAGTCTGCTCTATATAGCCAGGCCCAGTTCCTGTCTCACCTATGCAGGCTATGCCTTGCATGCAGACCACATGTCTACAGTACCACCCCAGTTGCACCATGCAATTTCCTTTTTCACTTTTTTCAGGATTCACCGCCACATTTTTTTTTTTCATTGCTGATCCAGATCTGCTGATCTGCACACACGGGCCCAACATAAAAGGCCAGTCTGATGAACATGTGGGCCTGAGGTTATCCAACACAAACTCCAAAGATTTTTTAAATTTGGGGGGCAGGATTTGAAACTCCCTTTTAAGGAACCTCCCTCCCCACATTCCCAGTAGCAACTGCTACCTAACTGCTGAACACCCTCATATATTCTTTTCAGGCAACAGCCCTCAGCGCCTTGCATCATAAAATGGTCTTGGCACCATACATTTTCAAGTATAGCTAACCAATCAGATCATACACATTTGCAGATCCTTTGAGGAGCTACAAATTCTCATTGAACTATTCACTTTTCCAAGCAGATATCTTTATTTTTCAATTTATGATTGGCTGATCAAAGAAGGAGGTCCAACTATGAAGACAGCTGTAAATTGTGTATGACCTCACTTGACCTCTAGCCTTTTGGCTTTTTTGCAAAAACATCTAAATACATTTTCACCAAACCACAAAAGGATTGTGAATTGAACTACGCTTCTTTAGCTAATTCATACTTTGATGAAAATCCATACAGCAATGTTTGTTGTACCTGCAATAATAAACCCCCCTTTGGAATGCATGTAGAGTTTTTCACTTTTGCTAACCCTTTACACCTTTTGACTCCATTTATGGCTGACACTCTCTAGGGTTGGGTCAATGTAGATGAAGCAGGCTTTAGGATATTTGTGTGCAGTTTTATTCAAAGTGCACATGTTTTTGAAGAGATTAAAAAATATAATGGTGGTGTGATGTAACTAGGACAGCAGTAACTATCATACATGTATATGGTAGATAGATAGATAGATAGATAGATAGATAGATAGATAGATAGATAGATAGATAGATAGATAGATAGATAGATAGATAGATAGATAGATAGATAGATAGATAGATAGATAGATAGATAGATAGATAGATAGATAGAGTGAGTAAAAAGGAGTGGAAAGTATTTAATTAAGTTAAGATTACACGTGTTCAGGCTTTCTTTTAAAAAAAATGCATTTGTGCTGCACAAAACAGAGATTGGTAAAGCTACAGACAGCAAGGCAGAGCTAACTATGGGTCCCGATTGCCATTTGAATGTCCAGCATTCGTGAATAGACTGTTTATAAAACAATACACAGTGATTATGTTCTGAGATTTTTAAAGCGATTCCTGGTATGTTCAGCTGGTAGTAGGCCCTGATTGAATTTCAAATGTTTACGTTTTGCTTAGCTTTCACAGATAAGCTGCTAGTGGGCAGTGGCTAAACTGAGAGATGTTTGAAGCATCTCCTCCAGTAAGTACTTAGCTAGCAATTGGCTTAGACAGCAATTTGAATGTTCTGGTTTTGCTCTAGTTTTTATGAAGGCATTTCATGCTATTGCATTTTGTGCAATAAAAGTACCCAAACGTACAACCCTGCAGAGTATCTTGTTCTGAATGGGTATATGTTATGTTTCTTTGTGATTCTACGTGTTGTGTTATGTACAGTACATTTTTGATCTAAAATGATCGAAATAAAGTCTTTCTGGGCTGAACTGAACTGAATGAGCACCAGGGATAGGAAAGTTGGAATCCAGCTTTCTGTTGCATGCTGAAACATTTCCTATGGTAAGAATAAACAAGCATTTACAATGCAATGGTCTCGGCATTGGTAAAGTTAGAGCTATTGGCATTGCTCATGACATTATTTTTGTTTATGTTTTTGTTTTTAAAACATTTAAAGAAATGGCATTGTCATGAGCAATGCCAATAGCTCTAACTTTAACAATGCCGAGACCGTTGCACTGTAAATGCTTGTTAATTTCACTTTCACGAGTTTAGTCACTGTAAAAACTATATCCTCCAGAATGCAAAGGGGCGCTTGTAACACCAATAGGAAATGAAGTAACAACCATTTGAATACTTAAAGGGGGTGGTTACAAGTGGTCAGCTGATCATGAACAAGACATTTGAAATACCAAAACGCATAGATCGTTGTCTTTGCCTATATCCCTGCAAATGAGGAAGTAAGAAAATCATAAAAATTGATCCATTTGTCCTCTTGGCTGGGAGGGTTGTGTGTAAATATTGAGCGGCGTGGTTCTGCCGCAGGGGACTGCACCAACAGTGAGCGCTGCATAAAACGGTGAACTGGAAACGCTTTGGAGTATTTAATCAAACCGGGAGCAGTGAACGCTGGCGGATTATTATATCTGGAGGTATCCGAAAACGACCTGTGAAACACACCATTCTGAGGCAAGAACCGAGGTAAGCGTGTGTACTGGTCGAGAGAATTGTATTCAATAAACGCATGAGAGCGGATAGCCAGCTAAGTATCGGGGGAGTGTGCAACTGCAGCAAGAAACCGCAATGATGTTTCAATGAGAGCACGCACGGTGTGAAAGCTGACTGGGATGGTTGCGAGCAAAACCTCGGCCGTAGTAAGCAAATTGAAATACTCGAACAGGGTGATCGGAGTAGGCAAAAAAACACTGGGTGACCACCGGGAGGGCGGTGCCGTGGAGGGGAGAGCGAGGAGGGGCCCTTGCCCACCAGCCTCCAGGCAGAAGCTGGATAGAAAGAGACGGAAGGGGAAGAGGCTGCGAAAGACGGAGAATGAGGAGACAGCCAGCGGGTGGAGGGACTGATGGGAAGAGGGAGGGCCCCGTCTGGCCGCAGCCTGAGCTGGGGATGGGGGCGGCGCTGCGTCTCTCCTCCCCTTGTTCCCGATGGGGGGGGTTGGGGACCTCACACACCGGGAAGCCGAATCCTTTCGGAGGCTTGCACCCACCTTGTACAACGGGAGTAAAACATACAGGAACAAATAAATAAAATAAATGCTACTTTGTAACCAGCCTCAGCTTGAATGTAAAAAGTTTCTTGGAGTCTCCACAAACTTTTTCCTCGGTCACGTCCTGGGCCCCTGTGACGCTTAGAAGGAGGAGTTTAGCGCGGTTTGCAGGGAGGGGCGCCGCTGGGGCTGGGAAAGCAGGGAATGCTCCGAGTGGGGGTTGGGGGTGGTTTGTCCGGAGTAGGTGCTCCAAGTGCCCGATGAATGGCGGCTGTGTTGTTTGGAGCTGGAGTTAGGAGACTGTGGTACGGTCTGGTCCGGTGTGACCAAAACCGGCGGCGCGCGGTTTGAAGAGGCCTTTGGTGGATCGTCCCACAGCCTGCAACCTAGGAGATTAGTTTAAACTAGTCCTTAAAATCTGGTGCCGAGTTAAAATGTGACTCATGAGGTCTTGGGCCATCCCACAATATCCGACACTGTTCATTCTCCTGGGCGTTCAGGGCCTGTGTTCGGGGCAAATGGGGTTCATCTTATTTCAGGACATTTCGGGATCTAGCGTGTTGAGCAGGGGGAGAGGACAATCACACCACCGCCTTTCTCCGAGGCAGAGAAGAAATGCCTCGGAGAAACGCAGCGTCGTTTTCGGATTCGGGGGCGTGTTTTGCTGTTGTCTCCTCCCTGAGACTTTTCGCAAAAAACACGCCCCCCGATCCGAAAAGGACGGGGCATGATTGGAGTGACGGGACCTCTTCTCCAATGGCTGGCCAGCATTTACGAGGCCAGCCAATGGAGAACAGGGGAGAAGAGGGGCGGGTTCAAGCCCCTCTTCTCCCAAGTCATTATCTCTCGCGAGCGAGACTGCGCAAGCGCAGCCTTCGCTAGCCGAGACCTAAAAAGTAAAGATGGGAGGGCATGGGACTTATTTATGTCATTTATGAATAAAACAGCTGCCACATTCAGTCTTCTCAAAGATGTACTCCCTCATGTGCAAAAGACTTATGATGGAAGCTGAAAAACCCAAATTTGAGCAAACAAGCTACCTTAAGGACACCCATCGCTCTCCTGAGTGCTTCTACTTCTAAAGTCTCTTGTGATAGGTCCTGCCACATCACCCTCAACCACAACTTGGTCCATGGGAAATGACGACTAGTGTACCTAATGTCCCAGCACAATCCAGTGGGGCCTGTCAGGCTTGACAACACTTAGCCCAGCTTCACCATTGCCCTTTTTGTTAGCTCCATTTTCATAAAAGCAAAACCAAACATGAAAATGCCGGTTGCAATCAGGGCCCATTCTTAGCTGTACATTGCAGACAGCAGAACAGAATGGCAATATAGGACAATAGAGATGGTTACCTCTTACACAGTCAGTGATAACAACTCCTAGTTATGGTTATATTTACCATTAGGAAACCCTTTGCTGCTTTGATAATAACTTTGGTGCCAGCTTACAAATCTGTATGATATTTGGCATACAACTAGTGCATTTACCTATGTTTTGGGAGGTAAAGTTTCATACAGATTCATCTAAAAGGAAGGTCAGAGGCGGCTCAAAAAAATACTCGTTTTCAGTTTTAGGTTCCATAGGAAGGTTTGGGCTTCTCTACAACAAGCTGTTGAATGGTAAGATACTCGATTTGGCACTAAAGTAGAACTTTAGTCATAATAGACCTTATTTGAGTTTTTCTATAAATTGTTCAGTATTTTCCGAGCTATTTGTTTTTATGACATGGTATTCGGAGACTTCATAAAATTAAACTAGTTAATACCTTTGCAGCTGAAAAGTTGCTGAATTGCTTATCAATGGCAAATCTGCACAAAAGTTAACGACACTTAACATGTTCATATCATTAGTATATCATGTTTATTGTATGTCTGTGAGGGTGAGCAACTTAAATGGTTGCTAAAAAAAGTATTAATTTGCTACAAAATTTAGCATCAGTTGTATGATCAATTATCAGAGACAAAAATATCCCAATATGAAAAACTCACCCAAAAGAAATTGAGGACACAAATATCAACTTTACCTACTTTACCTACTTTGTACAGAAAGTACAAAACATTGACACAACTATGGAAGACAAAAATATAATCGCCAAGTAGGTACGTTTATCGAGTTTAAATTATTGAACAGTATATTAGCTTTAAAACATATATTAACTTAATAATATTCATACAAAATAAAGAATTAAACATACAAAAATAGAGGGGCGTGGCCGAGCGGCGAAACAAGATGGTCGCAGGCTAAAGTTGCTCCGCACCAAACCCTTCCTTCCTGCAATCATCCGTCCGATTAATCCATGCCCTGAGGAGGGAATCAGCTGGCGGAAGCTCTGCGAACGAGGTTGAGCCCATAATTGGGCCGCCAGGACCGAGGGACTGGGAGTCTCGACCGCGACGAGCAGTGGCCTACAAGAGCGTAAGAGCCGGGGCCTCGAGTGACGGAGAGACACGCAGCGGTGCAGAGACTAGCGGGTGATACTCAGCTGATAATCCAACGATCAGACTGGAGACCTCCTGAACACTGCAGTGGGAGTCTGGAGGCAGCGCAGACGATCATGGTCCCAACGAGCAGTGCAGAGCCCGTTGCCTGAATTGACGCAGCTGAGCGGCAGCAGCCTGCTGCGACACTGCCCAGAAAGTGAAATCCGACACCGATGTGAGCGTGCCGGTAGGTGGGGCCGACAAAGAGAGACGAGGGTACTGAGGTGGGAATCATGTGGCGGAAGCTCTGCGGATGGTGTTGAGCCCAAAGTCAGGCCGCCAGGACTGGTGGACCCGGAGTTTTGGCCGTGACGAGCAGTGGCCTACACGAGTATGGGAGCCGGGGCCTCGAGTAACGCAGAGGCCCGCAGTGGTGCAGAGACTAGCGGGTGATACTTCGCTGACAACCTGATGATGGGACCGGATACCTCCTAAAAGCTGAAGCGGGAGTCTGGAGGCAGCGCAGACGATCGTTATCCCAATGAGCGGTGCAGAGTCCATTGCCTGAATCGACGCAGCTGCGTGGCAGAGGCCTGCTGAGACATTACCCGGAAAGCAGAATCCGACACCAAGGTGAGCGCACCGAGAGGTGGGGCCGACAAAGGGAGACCGGGGTCGCAGGATTGGAGGCCCTGGTGATTTGAAACACCCTGAGAGGCGCGTTGCACGGGGACTATTGTTACGGGTGCAACGCCAGAGGAGCATACTCTCCCCGAAATACCATACCCCCTGAGTCGAATTGCAGCCCATGGAGTGACCGACATTATAGGTCCAATCTCTGGTGGGCACGCTAGGGGGGCTCTGCGGACACAGTGACCATACGCTGAGAACCGGCGAAGAGATAGTGGCAGCAGGGGACTCGCCAGGCGGCAACTGCATAACTCCTGGGCTGCGTCAAGGGGTGGAACCCAGGCAAGGGACCTACCGGCACAACTCCTCTTGGACCGGGGTGGACACTAGACGGGATTCAAACACCGTAGCACCGGTAGTGCTGCTGTGCGATTGCAGTGAAGCCAATATTCATCACTATGTCGACCACCAGAGGCCCCAAGGCCACCCAGCACAAGAAATTGGATAGATACACCTGCCCGAAGGTGGCCCTTCCTGAACAGCAACAACTCAGAGATAGACCGATGGGAGGAGCAGATGGGGGCGTCCCAGACCCTACCATGAAAGATGTCATTGAGGCGATTGGCGAGATTTGTACGTCACTGGAGCAGAGAATGGACACAATCTCCTCTGAGGTAAAGCTAATCAGGGCGAACCTTTCTACTAATAGGGAAAAAGCCAAACAACTCGAAATCACAACCACAAGCCTAGTGGATGACACCAACCAGTTGCAAACCGAGGTTAAGGAACTGCAAGCATTCCGTAAGTTCACCAAAGGGAAACTTGACGATTATGAAGGACGCACGAGGCGTAACAATGTACACATCCTGGGAGTACCAGAAAACGCTGAAGTACAGGCTGCAGATCTCTTCGTAGAGAACCTAGTCACTACTCACTTACAGCCAAAAGGCCTGTCCAACATCTTCGTGGTGGAAAGAGCCCATAGGGTGCCAGGAGGCCGACTGAAGCCGGGGCCGCCCCCCGTCCATTGCTGGCCAGACTCTTGAACTATCGAGACATGGATGCCATCCTGCAAACAGCCAGAGTAGCACCTCCACTCCGATTTGAGAACTCAGAAATCACCTTCTTTCCGGACTTCACCCAAGCGATCCAGAGACAGCGAAGATCGTTCTTAGCGGTCAAGAAGAGACTGAGAGATAAAGGTCTAAAATATGCAATGTTGTTCCTGGCTCGGCTCCGAGTGGAGGCTGGGGGCAAAACTAGATTCTTTGATGTTCCGGAGGTGGCTACTGAATGGCTGGATGGCTGGAGAAATACGAAGGAGCACAACTCTCATGGACACTAGGAGGTACAGAGGTGCCCTAATATGGTTGAACTGAACTTAAAGCTCTGGCAACCACACGCCCCACATTGACTGCTACTTGCCTGGTACACAGGGTAGATAAAGTACAGTTGGGATAGATACGAAGTTGAGGGCTTAGTCCAAATGTTCCATAACAGTACAGAGCCGGCCCTGCCCAGGGTAATTACTAGACTATGTAGCTGGGAAGGGGAGGGAAGGGCGGGACGGCATATTCCCCCCAGTTTTCTTCCCGTAGTTTAACTTTGGGGCGACAGGCACTCTGCATTAAGAAAGTCATGGGCAGTTCCAAGCCCAGAGTGTCTGGGAGCAGGGAGGGGGGGAGTTGAGAGGGGTCAGTCTATTGTTGTTGGTTTGTAGTGAATCGACAAGGTATCATGGATCCGATACGAGGAATGGTTGGTAACACGTAAGTTACCATGACTACGCAATGGGATAAGAGTTTTAAGCTGATGAGTTGGAACGTGAATGGTCTGGGGGACAAAGTTAAGCGCTGTGTAGTGCTGCAACATATCAGGTGCCATGCCCCTAACGTGGTATTGCTTTAAGAAACACATTTGGTGGGGAATACATGTAGGGCCCTTCACCGGTGGGGATACAAGCTGGTAGCGCACTCGGGCTTCACCACGGGCTCGAGAGGAACAGGAATATTGTTGAGGAACTCCTTCCCAATGACGGTGAAGTCCACCTGGGAGGATACATGGGGAAGGTACATAGGCATCACGGGACAATGGGAAGGAAACACGTTGACCCTTATGTCGGTATACGTGCCACCTGGCCACTCTGGTGCTCACAATAGCCAGTCACAAATTAACTATTTACTAGTCCCACCGAACCAACTTGCACACATTCAGGAAGTCAGGCACATGGCAAGAGGTATATCGGATCACTCCCCGTTGTGGGCCCAATTCGTTATCGGTCAGCACAGAGTGGGAAGAATTGCTTCCATTAACCCCTGGCATCTCCGAAATCCGGTGGTTCGTAAAGCATTGCATGTTGCAATAGAACATTACTTTCAGGACAATGAAGGTTCGGTGCACTCCCAGCGGACACTGTGGGAAGCGCTCAAAACAGTGATAAGGGGACACGCACTCTCCCAAATAGCTGGGGTGCGGAAAGAGAAGGCGAAAGAGAAAGTTGCATTAGAGGAAGAAATCTTCCGTCTGGAAGAAGAGATTGAAGGGAGATCCACTCCGGATAGGGTCCATGTCCTACAACTAAAGAGGGACAGTTACAAAGCCTTAGTGACACACAGAGCCAAAGCAATGGGAAGAGAGACGCAGGGCAGAATATGTGATCAGGGGGACAAAGCGGGGAAACTAATTGCATGGCTAGACAAAAAAGAACTGACAAGTAGATTGGTGCCTGAGTTGACTGACAGGGCAGGACGCCTGATCGCTGACCCCCAAGAGATAGCCAACACATTTGCGGATCACTAACGGGAAATATACTGCTCGCAATCACCCCACACAGTACACGTCTCCCAAGATCTTCTTAAATATATTGCACTGCCAAAACTTTCGGCCGACGACCTAAAGTTCTTAGAGGGTTATGTTACAACAGATGTGATAGCCCAAGCGATTAGAAGCCTTAGCTCCGGGAAGGCATCAGGCCCCAATGGCTTACCGATTGAACTCTATAAACTCAAACCTGATAAACTCGCCCCACACATGCGTGTAATGTTTGAAGAAAGTAAAGAAAAGGGGGAACTGCCACGAGACCAAAGGATAGCAACTCTGGTCACAGTACACAAGGAGAGCAAGACAAGGGCGGAATGTGCCTTGTATAGGCCCATCTCCTTACTGAATGCTGAACCTACGATCTTAGCTAAACTCCTCGCTACTAGGCTGGTTAAGGTGATCGGCAGATTGGTTCTCCCGGACCAATCGGGCTTTATGCCTCAGCGCAACACTGCCTTAAATCTACGCAGAGTACATGGAGTAATGGGGAGGAAGCCACTGTTTGAGAGGCGGCGATAATCGTGTCATTAGATGCCACTATGGCATTTGATAAGATTGAATGGCCATATCTTTTCGCATTCCTTGGGAAAATGGGATTTGGTCCCCGGTTTATCCAGTGGATACAGCTCCTATATTCGAAGCCTCTAGCCCAAGTAGTTGTTAATAATAAAAAGTCGGAAGAATTCACCCTGAGTAGAGGGACTCGTCAGGGTTGCCCCCTCTCCCCCTCCTGTTTGCACTGGCATTGGAGCCCTTGGCATCCTTGGTGCGGAGGGACCCGGTGATACGTGGACTGAAGTGGGTAGACACATGGGAAGACTGTATCTCCTTGTATGCGGACGACATACTCCTGTTCTTGGCTTCACCAAAGGTATCCCTCATATCTGTACTAGATATATTTGCAGTCTTTTGGTAGGTACTCAGGGTACTCGATCAACTGGAGTAAATCTGTACTATACGTCCTTAATGGTCCCAAGCCTGACCTTCCCAGGGGATGTCTGGTGCAAATCACTACGTCGGGCTTTAAGTACCTAGGCATTTACATCACAGCAGACCCAACGGTAGATTTGCTCACAATATCCTCCCGCCCCTAGAGATTCAAGAGGGATTCGGCACGCTGGAAAGCGCTTCCACTTTCACTGTTGGGCAGGGCGTCCCTATTTAAAATGATGTCCTTGCCTCGTTTCCTTTATGTGTTGCAAAACTCATCAGACCTAGTCCCTGCAAGCTATTTTAAAGAAATTGAAAGCCTACAGAGAAGCCTGTTGTGGAGCGGGAAGCCACGTGTAGCACTCTGAAAACTAAACCTCAACTGGTACAATGGGGTTATTGGTCTCTCTGACCTAAAAAAATCTTACTGGGCAGTACATCTGCCTGCCATCAACCATGGAACATATAGGCGTGCTGACTACCCAGGCTATGCAATGGACAGATGGCTGCTGCCGGTAGGGAAATACAATAGAGCTATATATTCAGCCAAAGGGACACAGCACCTGACAGGGCCGACTAAGCACTCGGTGCAAGTTTGGCATGCAGTTAAAAGAAGCCGGGGGTGGGAATACAAGGCAACATTGGCTACCCCCCTGTGGGATTCAGACTTGCTTGGGAACTTGTGGAAATCTAAAGGCTTCGACAAATGGGACCTCATCGGCATCTCTAAGTTCGGTGACCTCTGGGTGAAGGGAGATGTTAAATTGTTCACCTCCTTACAACAGGAGCACGATATGGCCGCCACAGAACATTTTTGATATTTACAGGTTCGACACACACTGCAGACATGCCCCCTGAATCCTCGCCTCTCGAGGACAGGATTTTAGACGGATACCTACCAACGAAAGCCATCTCACTTACCTATAAAAAGCTGGTGAATAACTTCAGTGAGCCACTCCTATGGGTATGAGAAAAATGGGAAAGGGATGGCATTATCCTTGATGACGAAGATTGGGTGCTGGCAATAGCCTCCCCACAGGAAGTGGCTATTTCAATTAGATTAGGACTGGTCCAGCTTAAACTACTACACCATGATTACTGTCACCAACTAGTAAATTAGACTTCATATGTACCTTATAATAACTGTAATACGTCGAAAGAATACCATACAGTGTTGTACCTTGTAATGTTGATTCCTATTGTTCAATAAAAAGAATTATAAAAAAAAATACAAAAATATAAAATTACATTTTGTAAATTATAAACAAAGTAAAACTATGTAATTTAAAATAATGTTAGGAAAATAATATACATAATATATAATATATAAATAAAATAAAATAAACATGATTGATACAATACTATATATTAAAAACACACACACAAAAACAATAGCATGTAAGAAATAATTTAATAAAAGTAATATTAAGCCACAAAAAATAAAAACACATAAAAAACGCATTAAAATAACTTTTAAAATGAAATCACAAAAAATTAAATCTTAATTGAATTCAAAAACAAAATTGACATAAGAAATAGACCAGTAGGGGTTGAATTCACTGTTAGTACTACAAAGTGAGCAAACAACGGTAAAGGGTTTGACTTTCAAGGGGGTCAGTTTCATTATTTCCATTCCAAGTAAGCAACAGTAGGGAAAGTGTTGGACTTTGAAAGAGTCAGATGTACTATTCCCACCCCAACCCGAGTAACAGTAGGGAAAGTGAGGAAAAGTAGGTAGCACACCGCTCGTCACACCAGCAAGTTGCCCCAAAGGACTGTGGGAAATGTAGTGGCGACGGCGGGTACGCCTATGCCACAAAATGTAAATAGAACAGTATGTGTATGCGTTAGCCATCCCTGGACACGTGTTTCGAGGTAGTTGCCTCTCGTCAGCAGGGAGCAGGTCAGTGTGAAGGGGTGCCGCGTGGACTGCCAAATGTAATTAAAAGCAGGTCAAGTACCTCTCCTGGCGCGCAGGTGCAGACTCAAGGCTCGTCAGCCCGTTAGCTTAAGGAAGCCGTTTAAATTGAGGAAAAGTAGGTCGCACACCGCTCGTCACACCAGCAAGTTGCCCCAAAGGACTGTGGGAAATGTAGTGGCGACGGCGGGTACGCCTATGCCACAAAATGTAAATAGAACAGTATGTGTATGCCTTAGCCATCCCTGGACACGTGTTTCGAGGTAGTTGCCTCTCGTCAGCAGGGAGCAGATCAGTGTGAAGGGGTGCCGCGTGGCCTGCCAAATGTAATTAAAAGCAGGTCAAGTACCTCTCCTGGCGCGCAGGTGCAGACTCAAGGCTCGTCAGCCCGTTAGCTTAAGGAAGCCGTTTAAATTGAGGAAAAGTAGGTCGCACACCGCTCGTCACACCAGCAAGTTGCCCCAAAGGACTGTGGGAAATGTAGTGGTGACGGCGGGTACGCCTATGCCACAAAATGTAAATAGAACAGTATGTGTATGCGTTAGCCATCCCTGGACACGTGTTTCGAGGTAGTTGCCTCTCGTCAGCAGGGAGCAGGTCAGTGTGAAGGGGTGCCGCGTGGACTGCCAAATGTAATTAAAAGCAGGTCAAGTACCTCTCCTGGCGCGCAGGTGCAGACTCAAGGCTCGTCAGCCCGTTAGCTTAAGGAAGCCGTTTAAATTGAGGAAAAGTAGGTCGCACATCGCTCGTCACACCAGCAAGTTGCCCCAAAGGACTGTGGGAAATGTAGTGGCGACGGCGGGTACGCCTATGCCACAAAATGTAAATAGAACAGTATGTGTATGCGTTAGCCATCCCTGGACACGTGTTTCGAGGTAGTTGCCTCTCGTCAGCAGGGAGCAGGTCAGTGTGAAGGGGTGCCGCGTGGACTGCCAAATGTAATTAAAAGCAGGTCAAGTACCTCTCCTGGCGCGCAGGTGCAGACTCAAGGCTCGTCAGCCCGTTAGCTTAAGGAAGCCGTTTAAATTGAGGAAAAGTAGGTCGCACACCGCTCGTCACACCAGCAAGTTGCCCCAAAGGACTGTGGGAAATGTAGTGGCGACGGCGGGTACGCCTATGCCACAAAATGTAAATAGAACAGTATGTGTATGCGTTAGCCATCCCTGGACACGTGTTTCGAGGTAGTTGCCTCTCGTCAGCAGGGAGCAGGTCAGTGTGAAGGGGTGCCGCGTGGACTGCCAAATGTAATTAAAAGCAGGTCAAGTACCTCTCCTGGCGCGCAGGTGCAGACTCAAGGCTCGTCAGCCCGTTAGCTTAAGGAAGCCGTTTAAATTGAGGAAAAGTAGGTCGCACACCGCTCGTCACACCAGCAAGTTGCCCCAAAGGACTGTGGGAAATGTAGTGGCGACGGCGGGTACGCCTATGCCACAAAATGTAAATAGAACAGTATGTGTATGCCTTAGCCATCCCTGGACACGTGTTTCGAGGTAGTTGCCTCTCGTCAGCAGGGAGCAGGTCAGTGTGAAGGGGTGCCGCGTGGACTGCCAAATGTAATTAAAAGCAGGTCAAGTACCTCTCCTGGCGCGCAGGTGCAGACTCAAGGCTCGTCAGCCCGTTAGCTTAAGGAAGCCGTTTAAATTGAGGAAAAGTAGGTCGCACACCGCTCGTCACACCAGCAAGTTGCCCCAAAGGACTGTGGGAAATGTAGTGGCGACGGCGGGTACGCCTATGCCACAAAATGTAAATAGAACAGTATGTGTATGCGTTAGCCATCCCTGGACACGTGTTTCGAGGTAGTTGCCTCTCGTCAGCAGGGAGCAGGTCAGTGTGAAGGGGTGCCGCGTGGACTGCCAAATGTAATTAAAAGCAGGTCAAGTACCTCTCCTGGCGCGCAGGTGCAGACTCAAGGCTCGTCAGCCCGTTAGCTTAAGGAAGCCGTTTAAATTGAGGAAAAGTAGGTCGCACACCGCTCGTCACACCAGCAATTTGCACAAAGGACTGTGGGAAATGTAGTGGCGACGGCGGGTACGCCTATGCCACAAAATGTAAATAGAACAGTATGTGTATGCCTTAGCCATCCCTGGACACGTGTTTCGAGGTAGTTGCCTCTCGTCAGCAGGGAGCAGGTCAGTGTGAAGGGGTGCCGCGTGGACTGCCAAATGTAATTAAAAGCAGGTCAAGTACCTCTCCTGGCGCGCAGGTGCAGACTCAAGGCTCGTCAGCCCGTTAGCTTAAGGAAGCCGTTTAAATTGAGGAAAAGTAGGTCGCACACCGCTCGTCACACCAGCAAGTTGCCCCAAAGGACTGTGGGAAATGTAGTGGCGACGGCGGGTACGCCTATGCCACAAAATGTAAATAGAACAGTATGTGTATGCGTTAGCCATCCCTGGACACGTGTTTCGAGGTAGTTGCCTCTCGTCAGCAGGGAGCAGGTCAGTGTGAAGGGGTGCCGCGTGGACTGCCAAATGTAATTAAAAGCAGGTCAAGTACCTCTCCTGGCGTGCAGGTGCAGACTCAAGGCTCGTCAGCCCGTTAGCTTAAGGAAGCCGTTTAAATTGAGGAAAAGTAGGTCGCACACCGCTCGTCACACCAGCAAGTTGCCCCAAAGGACTGTGGGAAATGTAGTGGCGACGGCGGGTACGCCTATGCCACAAAATGTAAATAGAACAGTATGTGTATGCGTTAGCCATCCCTGGACACGTGTTTCGAGGTAGTTGCCTCTCGTCAGCAGGGAGCAGGTCAGTGTGAAGGGGTGCCGCGTGGACTGCCAAATGTAATTAAAAGCAGGTCAAGTACCTCTCCTGGTGCGCAGGTGCAGACTCAAGGCTCGTCAGCCCGTTAGCTTAAGGAAGCCGTTTAAATTGAGGAAAAGTAGGTCGCACACCGCTCGTCACACCAGCAAGTTGCCCCAAAGGACTGTGGGAAATGTAGTGGCGACGGCGGGTACGCCTATGCCACAAAATGTAAATAGAACAGTATGTGTATGCGTTAGCCATCCCTGGACACGTGTTTCGAGGTAGTTGCCTCTCGTCAGCAGGGAGCAGGTCAGTGTGAAGGGGTGCCGCGTGGACTGCCAAATGTAATTAAAAGCAGGTCAAGTACCTCTCCTGGCGCGCAGGTGCAGACTCAAGGCTCGTCAGCCCGTTAGCTTAAGGAAGCCGTTTAAATTTAGGAAAAGTAGGTCGCACACCGCTCGTCACACCAGCAAGTTGCCCCAAAGGACTGTGGGAAATGTAGTGGCGACGGCGGGTACGCCTATGCCACAAAATGTAAATAGAACAGTATGTGTATGCCTTAGCCATCCCTGGACACGTGTTTCGAGGTAGTTGCCTCTCGTCAGCAGGGAGCAGGTCAGTGTGAAGGGGTGCCGCGTGGACTGCCAAATGTAATTAAAAGCAGGTCAAGTACCTCTCCTGGCGCGCAGGTGCAGACTCAAGGCTCGTCAGCCCGTTAGCTTAAGGAAGCCGTTTAAATTGAGGAAAAGTAGGTCGCACACCGCTCGTCACACCAGCAAGTTGCCCCAAAGGACTGTGGGAAATGTAGTGGCGACGGCGGGTACGCCTATGCCACAAAATGTAAATAGAACAGTATGTGTATGCGTTAGCCATCCCTGGACACGTGTTTCGAGGTAGTTGCCTCTCGTCAGCAGGGAGCAGGTCAGTGTGAAGGGGTGCCGCGTGGATTGCCAAATGTAATTAAAAGCAGGTCAAGTACCTCTCCTGGCGCGCAGGTGCAGACTCAAGGCTCGTCAGCCCGTTAGCTTAAGGAAGCCGTTTAAATTGAGGAAAAGTAGGTCGCACACCGCTCGTCACACCAGCAAGTTGCCCCAAAGGACTGTGGGAAATGTAGTGGCGACGGCGGGTACGCCTATGATACAAAATGTAAATAGAACAGTATGTGTAGAGATCATCAGTTCAACAAGTACTTACTTGCACCCACTGGGGTGAACCACTTAAGAACTCCATCAGAGATCATCAGTTCAACAAGTACTTACTTGCACCAACTGGGGTGAACCACTCAAGAACTTCATGTACCAGCTTCCCTTGGGGTGACCCGGAGGAGGAGCTAGCGGAGTGCGGTCCATTGCGGTTGTTTATAAAAATGGCTCCCTCGAGCTTTGAGCTGACGAGCTCCTGGACGACGCACCTGCGTGCCTGTGCGGGCACTGAGGCCCTTGACGGTTGCTTGGCGGCCCTCTCTTCCACCCCTAACTATTTTCTCTACTGAGGAGGGAAGTTATCCCGAAACCCGAGCCATGTCTCGGGCGATATTTTAAAACCCGGGACATGTATCGGGTCTAGAGATCATCAGTTCAACAAGTACATACTTGCACCCACTGGGGTGAACCACTCAAGAACTCCATCAGAGATCATCAGTTCAACAAGTACTTACTTGCACCCACTGGGGTGAACCACTCAAGAACTTCATGTACCAGCTTCCCTTGGGGCGACCCGGAGGAGGAGCTAGCGGAGTGCGGTCCATTGCGGTTGTTTATAAAAATGGCTCCCTCGAGCTTTGAGCTGACGAGCTCCTGGACGACGCACCTGCGTGCCTGTGCGGGCACTGAGGCCCTTGACGGTTGCTTGGCGGCCCTCTCTTCCACCCCTAACTATTTTCTCTACTGAGGAGGGAAGTTATCCCGAAACCAGAGCCATGTCTCGGGCGATATTTTAAAACCCGGGACATGTATCGGGTCTAGAGATCATCAGTTCAACAAGTACTTACTTGCACCCACTGGGGTGAACCTCTCAAGAACTCCATCAGAGATCATCAGTTCAACAAGTACTTACTTGCACCCACTGGGGTGAACCACTCAAGAACTTCATGTACCAGCTTCCCTTGGGGCGACCCGGAGGAGGAGCTAGCGGAGTGCGGTCCATTGCGGTTGTTTATAAAAATGGCTCCCTCGAGCTTTGAGCTGACGAGCTCCTGGACGACGCACCTGCGTGCCTGTGCGGGCACTGAGGCCCTTGACGGTTGCTTGGCGGCCCTCTCTTCCACCCCTAACTATTTTCTCTACTGAGGAGGGAAGTTATCCCGAAACCCGAGCCATGTCTCGGGCGATATTTTAAAACCCGGGACATGTATCGGGTCTAGAGATCATCAGTTCAACAAGTACTTACTTGCACCCACTGGGGTGAACCACTCAAGAACTCCATTAGAGATCATCAGTTCAACAAGTACTTACTTACACCCACTGGGGTGAACCACTCAAGAACTTCATGTACCAGCTTCCCTTGGGGCGACCCGGAGGAGGAGCTAGCGGAGTGCGGTCCATTGCGGTTGTTTAACAGTAGGGAAAGTGTTGGACTTTGAATAGGTCATATTTACTATTCCCACTCCAACATGATCAACAGTAGAGAAACTGTTGGACTTTGAAGGAGTCACAGTTACTATTCCCACTCCAACGTAAGCAACAGTGGGGCACATTGGAAGTCTCAAATTGACTATTTCCCGTCCTAGATTGAAAAAATATATACACATAAAAAATTAGTATAAAATATATTTTACCAAATAAAAAAATATTTAAAAATAACTACAAATTAAAATTAATGCATTAACAATTAATATAAAAAATATTTTAAACATACCAATCAAAAATATTAAATAAATATAAATATATATATATATATATATATATATATATATATAAATATATTCCACCAGTCCCGCTTCCATTAAAATCGGGCTGACACATGCTCAAGTGCTTCCCAGGTAAGCTTTATTTTCACCATCTGGTTACATTCTGCTGTTGATAACAATCGCCATCGCTGTGACTATGGCAGACGCATTACGGCTGCTTCACCTTTCTCAATGCCAGTATTGTCTGATAGAGAACGCTGTTGGGGGTCTCAAGAAGTCTCATGTCCGCCGGGCGGGCACCGCAACGCGTACCCTCTACGCTCACACCACAAAGTTGCCAGCAAGTCGCAGAGCACCAGAACGAGAGGCGTGCCAGTATTCAAGCACCGACCGCTTGACCACATACTCCACCAGTCCCACTTCCGTTAAAAACAGGCTGACACATGCTCAAGTGCTTCCCAGGTAAGCTTTATTTTCACCATCTGGTTACATTCTGCTGTTGATAACAATCGCCATCGCTGTGACTCTGGCAGACGCGTTTCGGCTGCTTCGCATTTCTCAATGCCAGTATTGTGTGACAGAAAACGCTGTTGGAGGTCTCAAGAAGTCTCATGTTTGCTCCTATTGGAGGATGTTTGCATCCATAGAAAGCGGACTGCAGGGTCAGATCGCACTTTCACTGCGGGTTGTTTACTTTGTCCCTTTCAACTCGCAACCTTCCAAACCTCCAAAAGTCAGTAGAATGCGATCTTATAGATGCCGTATACAGGGGGAAGAACACAGTTCCTGTCCGTGGGCATAGTTCAGTGACTATGTTCCAAGCATACTATTGTGCCCTGATGTCGTCAGCTGACCAGTCGCGCTCTTCCTGCTTGGGGCAGTTCTGAAGGTGATTTGGCTCATCTGGAAAAGCACTTTTAAGCAGACGATCTGCCGCTCTCTCCCCTGCCGAGCACAGTAGCTGCCCATGCCGGGGGGGGGGCGCCGCAACGCGTACCCTCTACGCTCACACCAGATAGTTGCCGGCAAGTCGCAGAGCACCAGAACGAGAGGCCAGTATTCAAGCACCGACCGCTTGACCACATACTCCACCAGTCCCACTTCCGTTAAAAACAGGCTGACACATGCTCAAGTTCTTCCCAGGTAAGCTTTATTTTCACCATCTGGTTACATTCTGCTGTTGATAACAATCGCCATCGCTGTGACTCTGGCAGACGCGTTTCTGCTGCTTCGCATTTCTCAATGCCAGTATTGTGTGACGTGAATGCTGTTGGGGGTCTCAAGAAGTCTCATGTTCGCTCCTATTGGAGGATGTTTGCAGCCACAGAAAGCGGACTGCAGGGTCAGATCGAACTTTCACTGAGGGTTGTTTACTTTGTCCCTTTCAACTCGCAACCTTCCAAACCTCCAAAAGTCAGTAGAATGCGATCTTATACCTGCCGCATACAGGGAGAAGAACAAAGTTCCTGTCCGTGGGCATAGTTCAGTGACTATGTTCCAAGAATACTATTGTGCCATGAATGACTTCGTAAGCTGACCGGTCACGTTCTTCCTGCTGCAGCAGTTCTGACGGTGATTTGGCTCAGCTGGAAAAGCACTTTTTGGCAGACGATCTGCCGCTCTCTCCCCTGCCGAGCACAGTAGCTGCCCATGCCGGGGGGGCGCCGCGATGCGTACCCCCTACGCTCACACCACAAAGTTGACGGCAAGTCGCGGAGCACCAGAGCAAGAGGCGTGGCAGTATTCAAGCGCCGACCTCTTGACCACATACTCCACCAGTCTCACTTCCGTTAAAAACGGGCTGACACATGCTCAAGTGCTTCCCAGGTAAGCTTTATTTTCACCATCTGGTTACATTCTGCTGTTGATAACAATCGCAATCCCTGTGACTCTGGCAGACACGTTTCGGCTGCTTCGCCTTTCTCAATGCCAGTATTGTGTGGCAGAGAATGCTGTTGGGGGTCTCAAGAAGTCTCATGTTCGCTCCTATCGGAGGATGTTTGCAGCCATAGAAAGCGGACTGCAGGGTCTGATCGTACTTTCACTGCGGGTTGTTTACGTTGTCCCTTTCAACTCGCAACCTTCCAAACCTCCAAAAGTCAGTAGAATGCGATCTTATAGATGCCGCATACAGGGGGAAGAACACAGTTCCTGTCCGTGGGCATAGTTCAGTGACCATGTTCCAAGCATACTATTGTGCCCTGACGTTGTCAGCTGACTGGACGCGTTATTCCTACTGCGGCAGTTCTGACGGTGATTTGGCTCACATGGAAAATTACTTTTTGGCAGACGATCTGCCGCTCTCTCCCCTGCCGAACACAGTAGCTGCCCATGCCGGGGGGGGGGGGGTGCTGCGATGCGTACCCTCTACGCTCACACCACAAAGTTGCCGGCAAGTCGTGGAGCAACAGAACGAGAGGCATGCCAGTATTCAAGCGCCGACCGCTTGACCTCATGCTCCACCAGTCCCGCTTCCGTTAAAAACGGGCTGATACATGCTCAAGTGCTTCCCAGGTAAGCTTTATTTTCACCATCTGGCTATATTCTGCTGTTGATAACAATCACCATCGCTGTGACTCTGGCAGACGCGTTTCGGCTGCTTCGCCTTTCTCAATGCCAGTATTGTGTGACAGAGAACACTGTTGGGGGTCCCAAGAAGTCTCATGTCCGCTCCTATTGGAGGATGATATATATATCCCCAACACCCACAATAAATCAATAAAATTAACAATACACATTAATTTAAAAAATAATAAAAAAAATTACAACATATAACAGAATAAAATAAATTAAAAAAACAAAGTACTGAAATCATGTAAATAATTTACAATATCAATAATCTAAATACCATATAATTGCAACAATGAATTATCACTTTATTTAAAATTATAAGGTATTAATACAATAATTTACACAATTAATAATCAAATTCATAAATTAAAAACAAAATAATTAAGTTTTCCTAAACCATAAAAAATATATATTAAATGAACCTCCCACTCTACTCCTCTATGAACCCAACAACCCGCCAATAAATAAATTCAAATAAAATTAAAAACAAGTTTTTAAATATATTGCCAAATAAAAACGAAATAAACTTTACTAAAAAATAGTTACATACTCTTGACAATAAATTAATAATAACTCATAAAACTAAAACTAACAAAAGACAACAAAATAAATAGAAAACAATATGATATACAATTATATTGTTCATATTCAGGATGTGCAAATTAAATACATCTACACAGTCCATCAGCCAAAGCAATAGGAAGAGTTGTCCGAGCAAAATTAATGCCTGCGGTTTCTTAGGGCCACCAAGCTTATCCAGGGAAACTGTAGGTTGTACTAGACAAAGTACAGTGTACTGCGTACAGGCGAATTTTCAACCTACCAAATTATACAAGGCATTCACTGTTCCGCCTTGAGTCGCAATTGACTAGGAATGATCTGGAATGTAAGGTGTCACTTGTTATGTTAAAAAATGTGTAGAGCGCAACATAAAACCCGAGGGTGTCTTGGCGCTGAACTTAGCAGACAACATGAGAGGAAGACTGTGGGGAGTTACAGGTTGAAAAGCCAAGTTTTGAGAAGTTTTCTGAAAATCAGTATTGATAAGGTGGATCTCATGTGTAGAGGCAGCAGATTCCAGTGTCTAGTTGCTCCAGAGAGGAAACTGCTACCACCCAATTTGGTTTTCTTGAATCTAGAGGGCATGACTTTATGGTTTCCCAAAGATCTGAGGTTCCTGCTAGGAACATACCATGAGATGGCTTGCTTCAGAAATTCAGGACCCATATCATGCAATGCTTTGAAAATAAGGCAGATGGCTTTAAATTTGATCAGATTCCTGACAGTAAGCCAGTGCAGATCCTTGATGGCTTGGGAGACTGGTTGATGTTAAGGAAGATAAGGAATAATCTAGTGGCAGAGTTTTATAGGACCTGCAGTTTATTAACGTACTGTTTCTGCAAATTGATGTATAGGCCATTATCAGGGGCGGCTCCTCCACTATGGCCGAGGAACGTCGCCCCACTGCTTTTAAGCAGTGAGCAACATAAAATTACAATAACTTAGAGTTATTGTCGTTTTATGTTTCCTTTCCTGCTGCTTTGTGGCTGGCGGATGGGTGGGCGGGGCTCCTCTGTTCTCCGAGAAGGGCAGGGGTGGAGTGGTTTGCCCACTCCAAAGTGCGTAAAGACTGTTTGGTCAGCCCTCTGGGGCCACCCAAACCAGTCATGCGCACTTCCCTGTTCTCCATGCAGACTGCATTACAGCCTGCATGGAGGACATGCCCACTCCTCCAGCCCCTGGCTGAGCGCCGTGTCACGGCGCTCAGACCAATCACAATGCTACAATTGCAGAGTTGTGATTGGCTTAGGGGAGGGAGCCTGACTGCCTGCTTCCTGTTCCTGTCGGAGGCAGGACAGCAGGAGCTGAGAAGACGTGGGACCGTGCCTCGAGGTAAGTATTTTTAAATGTATTTGATTAATTCTGATCCCCGTTATCACCCACGGCTCCCAGAACCGTACCCGCCCACCAATCGCCAGCCATGCCAGCCGCGACTACCCATTATAGTAGTCAATTTTAGATAGAATGAGGGACGATATGATAGTTTTCCTAGAATCAATAGGTATGTATTGGAGAATCTTTTTAATGGTTCTTAGAGTATTAGTGGAGGAAGACATGATGACGTTGACTTGCTTACTGCGGTTTAATTTGTCATCAAGAATCGCTGCCAGGCTCTTGACTTTGGAAGTCGGCAATGGGAGCGGGCCCATTTCTGATGGCCAGCTAGCAGGAGTCTAGAAGTGGGGATTGTTTCCGAAGAGGATAACCTCAGGCTTATTCGAGTTTACTTAAGGCAGTGCTTGTCCATCCAGGTGCCGATTTATCTCATGCAGTTATGAAGCTGAGAGTTAGTTTACTTAACCTCATCAGCAGATGATAACACAATTTGTGTTTCAACTGCCTAAGAGGTGAGTGAAAAACCAAAGAATCGAATCAGCAGGCGAGTTCTGATACGCATAAGTTAAAAAAGGTGGGGCTAAGTGAGGACCCCTGTGGTAACCAAAATGGGAGCGAGAAGGGGTTAGAGCTGAAGCTATCTAGCATCACTGTGTTTTCCCTATGATTTAGGAACGATTTAAGTAGCTCCAAGGATGTGTTTTTTATGCCTATGGTCTCCAGACGACAGCATAGTATCAAATGATCTACGTTGTCGAAGGCTGCGGATAGGGGAAGTAGGATCAAAGCCTTGTTGTCTCCTCCATCAAGGATGGTTTTAAGTTGATCTGTAGCTTTAATGAGTGCTCTGTCAGTGCTGTGTTCTAATCTGAAACCAAACTGAATCGGGCCCAATAGGTTGTTATCTTTAATGAACTGTGTGAATTGAATGTTCGTTATTTTTTGTATGATTTTGGCTGGGAAAGGAAGTCTGAAGATGGGTCGGTAATTAGAGGAGACGTTTGAGTCAAGGTTAGTTTTTTTAGGAGGGATAAATAGATGCTGTCTTCCACATAGAGGGGAAAATGACTGTGCGAAACATAGAATTAAAAATGTTTGCCAGAACCTTTGCTATTAGTTCAGGGATTTGTTTGAGCACCGAGGAGGGGCAAGGATCATTCGGAGATGCCAATTTCATAGTCTGAATAAGATACAGACCAAGGACGAGTCGTTTTGTATCTTATCATTAACGGTGCTGTCCTCTGATTGCGACATAAGGTACTTATTCCCAGAGGTACTGAATAGATTATAGATTTGGTCAACCTTATTCCTGAAGTGTTGGGCAAAGTTATCGCAAAAGGCTTGACCATTACTAGTTCTTTTGGCTACAGGTTGTTTGGTAAGGTTATTTATAACTTGAAAAAGGTCCATGGCTAAATCTTTTGAAGGAAGTGAAGTATACAGTTTTTTCTTTGGTCAGCAGGACTTTGTATTTTGACAGAGTCTATACATTTCCTTCTCGTGGGCTTAATAGTTGAGTATCCATTTTCTCTCTTGTCATCTACAGTTTTGCTTTCTTACCGAAGGGCCTCGGAATACCAAGGCGCAGAAGGTTTATTCCTATTTTGTTAGGCCGACGACCTAAAGTTCTTAGAGGGTGATCATACAACAGATGTGATAGCCCAAGCGATTAGAAGCCTTAGCTCCGAGAAGGCATCAGGCCCCCATGGCTTAACGATTGAACTCTACAAACTCAAACTTGATAAACTCGCCCCACACATGCGTGTATTGTTGAAGAAAGTAAAGAAAAGGGGGAACTGCCACAAGACCAAAGGATAGCAACTCTGGTCACAGTGCACAAGGAGGGCAAGACAAAGACGGAATGTGCCTTGTATAGGCCCATCTCCTTACTGAATGCTGAGCCTAAGATCTTAGCTAAACTCCTCGCTACTAGGCTGGTTAAGGTGATTGGTGGATTGGTTCACCCGGACCAATCGGGCTTCATGCCTCAGAACAACACTGCCTTAAATCTACGCAGAGTACATGGAGTAATGGGGAGGAAGCCACTGTTTGAGAGGCGGTGATAATCGTGTCATTAGATGCCACTATGGCATTTGATGCGATTGAATGGCCATATCTTTTCGCAGTCCTTGGGAAAATGGGATTTGGTCCCCGGTTTATCCAGCGGATGCAGCTCCTATTTTCGAAGCCTCTAGCCCAAGTAGTTGTTAATAATAAAAAGTCGGAAGTATTCACCCTGAGTAGAGGAACTCGTCAGGGTTGCCCCCTCTACCCCCTCCTGTTTGCACTGGCATTGGAGCCCTTGGCATCCTGGGTGCGGAGTGACCCAGTGATACGTGGACTGAAGTGGGCAGACACATGGGAAGACCGTATCTCCTTGTATGCGGACAACATACTCCTGTTCTTGGCCTCACCAAAGGTATCCCTTATATCTGTACTAGATATATTTGCAGTCTTTGGTAGGTACTCAGGGTACTCGATCAACTGGAGCAAATGTGAACTATACTTCCTTAATGGTCCAAAGCCTGACCTCCCCAGGGGATGTCCTGTGCAAATCACTATGTTGGGCTTTAAGTACCTAGGCATTTACATCACAGCAGACCCAACGAGTAGATTTGCTCACATTCTCCTTCCACCCCTACAAAGATTGAAGAGGGATACGGCACGCTGGAAAGCGCTTCCACTTTCAATGTTGGGCAGGGCGTCCTAATTTAAAATGATGTCCTTGCCTTGCCTCGTTTCCTTTATGTGTTGCAAATCTCATCAGACCTAGTTCCTGCAAGCTATTTTAAAGGAATTGAAAGCCTACAGAGAAGCCTGTTGTGCAGCGGGAAGCCACGTATAGCACTCTGAAAACTAAACCTCAACTGGTACAATGGGGTTATTGGTCTCCCTGACCTCAAAACATATTACTGGGCAGTACATCTGGCTGCCATCAACCATGGAACATATAGGCGTTCTGACAACCCAGGCTATGCAATGGACAGATGGCTGCTGCCGGGAGGGAACTACAATAGAGCTATATATTCAGCCAAAGGGACACAGCACCTGACAGGGCCGACTAAGCACTCGGTGCAAGTTTGGCATGCAGTTAAAAGAAGCCTGGGGTGGGAACACAAGGCAACATTGGCTACCCCCCTGTGGGATTCAGACTTGCTTGTGAACTTATGGAAATCTAAAGGCTTCGACAAACGGGACCTCATCGGCATCTCTAAGATCGGTGACCTCTGGGTAAAGGGGGATGTTAAATTGTTTATCTCCTTACATCAGAAGCACAATATGGCCGCCAGAGAAAATATTTGATATTTACAGGTTCGACATGCACTGCAGGCATGCCTCCAGAAGGGAGAACCCCCCCCCCTGAATCCTCGTCTCTCGAGGACAGGATTTTAGACGGATACCTACCAACGAAAGCCATCTCACTTACCTATAAAAAGCTGGTGAATAACTCCAGTGAGCACCTCCGACAGGTACGAGAAAAATGGGAAAGAGATGGCATTATCCTTGATGATGAAGATTGGGTGGCGGCGGTAGCCTCCCCATGGGAAGTGGTTATTTCAACTAGATTAGGACTGGTCCAGCTTAAAATACTACACCGTATCTACGTAACAGTGCCATGCCTAATGAGAATGGGGAGGGAGGAGGATGAAAACTGCAGGAGGCACTGTGAAAGTGAGGAGACATTCCTATAGATACTCTGGGAGTTTCCACATATCCAGAGATACTGGAAGAAAATACACAACATATTTAGTAAGGTGCTCGCGCTTGATATTCTCGTGGACGCCAAACGATGTCTCCTGAATGTGTGGAAGCCTACAGATCTTAATAACAAACGCATTACATGGGTTACGCTGGGATTGATGGTTGCAAAGCGTAATATTGCCCAGATGTGGGGGGCTACTCAGACACCGACTGTGGCAGCTTGGAAGAAGGACATGGATTTGTTTATGTTCCGAGAAAATACAATGTATGTGGCTAGGGGATGCACTAAAAAGTGGTCCCACATTTGGAATGATTGGAATGTGTATCGAGGTAATATCTGTACCCCCCCAGCTGCGACAGCCCATGATGACCCCTCATCGCCATGACCAATGTCACCAACTAGTAAATTAGACTTCATATGTACCTTATAATAACTGTAATACCTCGAAAGAATACCATACAGTGTTGTACCTTGTAATGTTGATTCCTATTGTTCAATAAAAAGAATTATAAAAAGAAACATACAAAAATATAAAATTACATTTTGTAAATTATAAACAAAATAAAACTATATCATTTAAAATGTTAGGAAAATAATATATATAATATATAATATATAAATAAAATGAAATAAACATGATTGATACAATACTATATATTTAAAACACATACACAAAAACAAGAAGATGTAAGAAATAATTTAATGAAAGTAATATTAAGTCACAAAAAATAAAAACACATCAAAAAGCGCATTAAAATAACTTTTAAAATGAAATCACAAAAAATAAATCTTAATGGAATTCAAAACAAAAATTCACATAAGAAATAGACCTGTAGGGGTTGCATTCACTGTTAGTACTGCAAAGTGAGCAAACAAAGGTAAAGGGTTTGACTTTCAAGGGGGTCAGTTTCATTATTTCCATTCCAAGTAAGCAACAGTACGGAAAGTGTTGCACTTTGAAAGAGTCAGATGTACTATTCCCACCCCAACCCGAGCAACAGTAGGGAAAGTGTTGGGCTTTGAATAGGTCATATTTACTATTGCCATAGAGAAAATGTTGGACTTTGGAGGAGTCAGAGTTACCATTCCCACTCCAACGTAAGCAACAGTGGGGCACATTGGAAATCTCAAATTTACTATTTCCAGTCCTACATTGAAAAAATATATATACATAAACAACTTAGTATAAAATATATTTCACCAAATATAAAAAATACTTAAATATAACTACAAATTAAAATTAATGCATTAACAATTAATATTACAAATATTTTAAACATACCAATCAAGAACATTAAATATATATAAATATATATATATATATTATCTACTGGCGGTCGCCAGTAGATAGTTATAGTTAGGACCGAGTTTCCATACGAAATCTGAAAATTCTATTTTGAATAACTTTGGCGCCGGTTGTCATTTTATGTTTCCTGTCCTGCTGCTTTGCGGTGGGCGGATGGGTGGGCGGGGCTGCTCTGTTCTCCGAGCATGGCAGAGGAGGAGTGGTTTGCCCACTCCAAAGTGCATAAAGACTGTGTGGTCGGCCCTCTGGGGCCGCCCAAACCAGTCATGTGCACTTCCCTGTCCTCCATGCAGGCTGCATTACAGCCTGCATGGAGGACATGCCCACTCCTCCAGCTTCTGGCTCACGGCGCTCAGACCAATCACAACACTACAATTGCAGGGTTGTGATTAGCTTAGGGGAGGGAGCCTGACTGCCTGCTTCCTGTTCCTGTCGGAGGCAGGACAGCAGGAGCTGAGAAGATGCAGGACCCGTCCTCGAGGTAAGTATTTTTAAATGTATTTGATTAATTCCGATCCCCGTATCACCCTCGGCTCCCTGAACCGCCCCACCAATCGCCAGCCATGCCGGCCGCGAATACCCATTACAGTAGTCAATTTTAGATAGAATGAGGGAGGATATGACTGTTTTCCTAGAATCAATAGGTATGTATTGGAGAATCTTTTTAATGGTTCTTAGAGTATTATTGGAGGAAGACATGATAGCGTTGACTTGCTTACTGAGGTTTAATTTGTCATCAAGAATCTCTTCCAGACTCTTGACTTTGGAAGTCGGCAATGGGAGCGGGCCCATTTCTGATGGCCAGCTAGCAGGACTCCAGAAGTGGGGATTGTTTCCGAAGAGTATAACCTCGGTCTTATTCGAGTTTACTTAAGGCAGTGCTTGTCCATCCAGGTGCCGATTTATCTCATGCAATTATGAAGCTGAGAGTTAGTTTACTTAACCTCATTAGTAGATGATAACACAATTTGTGTTTCAACTGCCTTAAGAGGTGAGTGAAAAGCCAAAGAATCTAATCAGCGGTCGAGTGCTGATACGCATAAGTTAAAAAAGGTGGGGCAAAGTGAGGACCCCTGCGGTACCCAAAATGGGAGCGAGAAGGGCTTAGAGCTGAAGCTATCTAGCATCACTGTTTTCTCCCTATGATTTAGAAATGATTTAAGTAGCTCCAAGGCTGTATTTTTTATGCCTATGGTCTCCAGACGACAGCATAGTATCAAATGATCTACGTTGTCGAAGGCTGCGGATAGGTAAAGTATGATCAAAGCCTTGTTGTCTCCTCCATCAAGGATGGTTTTAAGTTGATCTGTAGCTTTAATGAGTGCTCTCTCAGTCCTGTGTTCTAATCTAAAACCGAAGTGAGTCGGGCCCAATAGGTTGTTATCTTTAATGAACTGTGTTAATTGAATGTTCGTTATTTTTTGTATGATTTTGGCGGGGAAAGGAAGTCTGAAGATGGGTCGGTAATTAGAGGAGACGTCTGAGTCAATGTAAGTTTGTTTAGGAGGGATGAATAGATGCTTTCTTCCACATAGAGGGGAAAATTCCTGTGCGAAACATAGAATTAAAAATGTTTGCCAGAACCTTTGCTATTAGTTCAGGGATTTGTTTGAGCACCGAGGAGGGACAAGGATCATTCGGAGATGCCAATTTCATAGTCTGAATAAAATACAGACCAAGGACGAGTCGTTTTGTATCTTACCATTAACGTTGCTTTCCTCTCATTGCGACATATGGTACTTATTCCCAGAGGTACTGAATAGATTATAGATTTGGTCAACCATATTCCTGAAGTGTTGGGCAAGGTTATCGCAAAAGGCTTGACCACTACTAGTTATTTTGGCTACGGTGTTGTTTGGTAAGGTTATTTATAACTTGAAAAAGGTACATGGCTGAATCTTTTGAGGGAAGTGAATTATACTGTTTTTTCTTTGGTCAGCAGGGCTTTGTATTTTAACAGAGTCTATACATTTCCTTCTCGTGGGCTTTATAGTTGAGTATCCATTTTCTCTCTTGTTGTCTACAGTTTTGCTTTCTAACCGAAGGGCCTCGGAATACCAAGGTGCAGAGGGTTTATTCCTATTTTGTTTAATGTATTTATAAGGGGCTAGTTGGTAGAAGGCAGTGTCTAGCCACTTGAAATATTTCTGTATGGCCTTCTTGGGGTCATGTGAGGGGGAGGCAGATCTTCAGTAAGCTGTTGCTGTAGTTGACTGTAGTCTATGTTACTCCATGCTCGCTAAGAGATCACACCTTGTTGCTTATTTATGTCTATAGTTTCCATGGGGCCTCTTAATTCAACGAAGATAGCAGAATGGTCAGACCATGAAAGAGGTAACCCGGGTAAGCGATTTGTTATTGGTAAAAATGGCATCCAGTGTATGGCCTGCTATGTGGGTAGCGTTTTGCACTAGCTGACAGAGCCCGAAGTCATTCACTTAGCAAATATTTTCACTTACTTGCCACTGCCGACTCAGGAACTTTAAAACTGGTTTATTGGAGATTTTCAATGCAGAGACAATCACTGGGGAGCATATATAGCCAGCGTGGCCACAGAATTAATAGCCAGCTTACAGACAGTAATCACTTCATCCATAATATCCCTGGCAATCGACTAAATTTTTAAAAATCAGATGCTGGCCATTTCTTCAAAATCAGACATGGCGAACTTCAAGGACGCACCTTATGCAATCTTTTTTTTTTTTGCAAATCTGTTTTTATTGAGTTTGAGTTTAAACATTTGTACAGGAGGACCATGTACGGCATCATGTTTCACATTCAGTAAGTCATAAACTTAAACAAACTTATAGGACATGCCGACTGGCAGGACGGGGGGGAGGGGGAACAACCTGGTGTCTGCGCGCGCACCCACCACCACCCCCCCCGGGAGCCAGCCACCCCACCCTTAACAATTCCGGTGTCCTCTATGCAGGGGGGGCCAGCACCACCACCCACCAGCCATTGAGCCGTACGAGGGCAACTGATCACGCCTACACAACTGAGGCGTCAATAAAGTCGGGAAGGTTACATGTAATACAAAAGGAAGAACCCATAACAATGGCAGCGGTGACAACGATTCGCTTGGTGCGCTCCTACCCCCTTCCCACCCCGACCCCCCCCCCCGAACTCCAGGAGTACCCCTCAAAGTCCCAGTGGGCGCAGTTGTCCCCGCGCGTCCCCATACGCCCCATCCGTGAGCCAGCGGTAATGGGGGCCATGCTATCCCGTCAGCGGGTCTGCCTACACTACGCCGCCGCCTGCGCCAGTGTCATCCTGTCTGGCCTCGCCTGTGCAGCCTGTGGCACCCTCCCCCTCCGAGCGCCGGAACTCAACAAGCAACTGTTCCCAGCGGTCCGCCATGGGCTCCCTCCGCAGCCCCAGGGTGTCATGCCTACGGATAGCCGTCCCCTCCGCTCTGGCCAATGCCTGAAACGATAAACTCCAGGCCCGCACGTGCGGCGGGTCGTGTGCCTTCCATCTCCAGGTGATGAGGCGCTTCGCCACCACAAGCCCCAGATCCAGGAATCGGGACGCTACCTTATCCTTGGGCGGCCTGGTAAATTGGTGCAAGACGTGCTCGGGCCAGTCGAAGGGAATGCTGCGCCCTGTGCTCCCCCGCAACTGCCCACTAACCGCCCTCCAATAGGTGTGCAACTCTGGGCAGCCCCACAGCAAGTGCAGCAGCCCCGCCCCTAGCTCACGGCACCGAGGACAGTGCGCGTCAGCACGGTGGAAGTATCTATTAATCAGCTCGGGTGTGAGGGTAGGCCCTGTGAACTATGAACAGCTGGATTTGACGGAACCGCATATTACGGGGGATACGCGCTGGGCTCTTGAGGACTCTCTCCCACTCCCTGTCCGTCAGCGGCCTCCCCAGGTCCAGTTCCTACTTGCCGCGGAGTGGGCCCAGATCAACCGCTGTGTGCTCTCGCAACGAGGCGGCGAACCAGCGAACCAGGTGTCCGCCCCTCCCCATGACATGCAGGTATTGCATGGTTAGGTGTTGGGCAGGCTCTGTGGCCATGCTTCCCCATTTGGCGGTGAGGCTCGCCAGCAGTGAGCGGTGTGTGAGGAACCCGCCGGGTGGGAGCCCGTCCTCCGACACCAAGGTTTCGTACGGTATCAGCTCACCGTCCCTGTACAGGTCCCCCAGCGTGTGTACGTCCGCCGCCCACCAGCTCGTCAGCGCGGGGGCCGCGAGCACCCCCCCACCTCCAGGAGAGCCCTCTAGGGGTATCGCCGGCGCATATGGCACCACCGCGTGTGTGAGGTATAAGGCCCTCCGGAAGCACCTGTGCGCCACCGCCAGGAGGAGCGGCAGCGGTCCCGGGACCACAGCCAAGGGGTGGAAAAGCCCGGTCACACGCTCCAGCGAGTAGGGGGCAGCCACCGTGGCTGTGCCATCTCTGCCCCTGTCTGCCAACCAGCGGGCGATCCATTGCAGTAGGGCCGCCAGGTAATAATGCTCAAAGCAGGGCGCCGCCAGACCTCCCCTGTCCGTCGGGAGGAAGAGCTTTACAAGCGCCAACCTGTGCCTGGCAGTGCCCCAGACAAAATCCCGCAGCATCCGGTTGAGTCTGCCAAAAAAGGCGGGGGGGCGTACAATGGCAGGTTGACAAAGTAGTACAGGAGACGAGGTAGCATGACCATTTTGGCGAGCGCCACCCTGCTTGTGGTCGTCAGCGGGAGCGTGTTCCAAAAGGCCACTTGCGACCCAAGCGCCGTGACCGCCCTCCCCAGGTTGCCATCAAACAGGTCGACTGGGCAGCGGTAGATGTGTATCCCCAGGTATCGAAAGGTGCCGCCCCTCCACTGCACCGGCGTGCCATTCAGGCTGTAGCCCGGGTCCTCAGTCCCCTCGCCAAAAGCGTACAGGCAAGATTTACCTGCGTTCACGCGGAGCCCCGAGATAGTGGCAAAGGACCGCAGCAACGGGGCCAGCCGCTCCGGCATACTACCGACATCTCTAACGTACACCAGCAGGTCATCCGCGTAAAGCGACACCTGGTGAACGCGTCTCCCAGTGGTATACCATCTCCCAGGGTCGTCCGCAGAGCCTCCGCCAGCGGCTCCATCGCCAGGGCGAACAGCAACGGGGACAAGGGACATCCCTGGCGGGTGCCCCGGCCCACCGGCACCGCCTCCGAGACATGGGGGCCCAACCTAACACGGACCGTGGGGTTCCGGTAGAGTAGGTCAACCATCCGGAGGAAGTCCCCATCCAGCCCGTACTGCAGCAACACCGTGGACAGATAGCCCCACTCCAGGCAGTCAAACGCCTTCTCCAAGTCTAGGAGGAGGCACCCCGCTCCGGGCCATCTATGCACTGCCTCACCGGCCACCCTAAAGTATCGCCTGAGGTTGAGCGACATGGACCTCGCAGGGACAAACCCGTTCTGGTCAGTGTGCACCAGGTGCGGGACCACCGTCGCTAACCGGTCCGCTAGGACCTTCGCCAGTATCTTGTAGTCGACGTTGAGCATCGCCAAGGGGCGGTAGGAGCCCAGGGCCGTGGGGTCGCGGTCCGGCTTCGGCAGGGAGACCAGGAACGCCTCACGCATGGAGGGTGGGAGCGACCCCTCCTCCAACGCTTTGCTGTAAAGCTCGCGCAGCAACGGTACCAGGGTCTCGCGATAGGCCTTGTAGTACTCCGCGGGCAATCCGTCCGGTCCCGGAGTTTTGCCCGTCGCCAATGATTGGATCGCCTCCCCAATTTCCTCGAGGGAGAGGGGGCCACCGAGTGCCGTGTTATGCTCCCTGGTGGCCGCAGGGAGGCGAATGGAAGCGAGGAACTCCCCAAGAAGGTGTCGAGAGCCCGTCCCCTGAGCCGCGTACAAGCGTTTGTAGTGGCCTACGAAGGCCCTATGGATTTCACGCTGCGTGTGCACCATCACTCCGTCCTCCCCCGGAGTGCTCCAATCGGGGTCCTGCGATCCCCCTGCTGGATGAGCCAGGCCAGCAGGCGGCCCGCCCGATCCGCCCTGGCATGCGTTCTGGCGGTGTGCGCCGCATAATTGTGGCAGCGGAGCCGCTCCAGGAGCTCCGTTTGTCGCCCGCGGAGATCCTCCAGGCTGCGTGAGTGCCTGTCCCCACCTTCTCCTTCCCTCTCATATTGCAGGAGGTCATTTTCAAGGCGCGCCAGGGAGTCCGAGAGGGTCCTCCGTATGTTCCACTGGGCCCCCAGGCAGTGCCCCCGAATGGCCACCTTGTGGGCGTCCCACTCCACCAAGGCACTGCTCGCCGTCCCCTCGCTGGCGTCGAAAAAGGCCAAGACGGCCGTACCCAGGGAGGAACGGAACTCCGGGTCCTCCAGTGCACTCGGTTGGAGTCTCCAGGTGGGCACCGGTGAGCAGTCCCCCACCCAGTCGAGCCGAAGCCATAGGGGGTTATGTGTCCGCCCCAGATATTCCGACTGTACGATAAGCGGGAGTAATGAGTGGGACCCCACTATCCGATCCAGCCGCACATGGAGATCATGGACCGCCGAGTAATAAGAATATAGCCGGTCCGTCGGGTGGAGTGTGCGCCACAAGTCCTGCAGCGACCAGTGCGTGAGCCAGTCTCCCAGCGCCCGGGCATTGGATTCCACCCCCGCGGCACGGAGGGGGGGAAAGGATCTGTCCAGCTGGACGTACAATACCATGTTAAAGTCCCCTCCCAGTAGCCAGGGGAGCCCAGCATATGGGTGCAGGAGCTGCATCAATTGCGCCAAGAAAGAGGCCTGGTCCACGTTGGGCGCATACAGCGAGCCCAGCAACAGCTCTTGGCCGTTCAACTTCCCCCTCACCAAGGTGTACCTCCCCTCCCGATCCACTACCACCTCCGTGCACTCGAAAGGGACACCTGCCCGCACCCAGATGAGCGTGCCCCGCGCGTGCGCCGAGTAAACGGTGCCATACGTGTGCCCCCTCCATCGCCTAGAGAGCCTGCCCAGTTCCGTTGGGGACATGTACGTCTCCTGTAGGAGGGCAATCCCGACGGAGTGTCACTGCAGATAGGAGAAGATGGCATAGCGCTTGGACGGTGTGTGCATGCCCCGTATGTTCCAGGTCACGATGTTGGTGTGCGTCATTGCAAATCTAGGTGAGTGATTCGGGATGGGACCGGGGCGCCCGCGTCAGGGACAGGGGGGGGGCCGCAGTCGGGGGGGAGCATGTAAACGCGCTGCCATGTAAACAGTAGAACCATTATAAACATTGCAACAACAAACAGGGCGTATTCCCAACGGGGCATCCGTCCAAACCTCAGTAACGCCATGAAATATTAGGCTATTGCAGTGTGGCAGCAAATGGGGTCCGTGCAACCGCAGCAACCTCCTGACCCTAGTACCCCTCCCTTTATCCCATCTGGAAGAGGAAGGAGCAGCATCTGGTCCAGAGCTGGAGCGCCACGTAGGTCCGATGTGAGCCCCCAGCAGAAGGCCTTCACAGGTGTAATGTCAGGTGGTGGTCGCATCATCCAGCCCGCCCCCGCAGGGTCAGGCTCCCCCAAGTCTGGGCCCACTGGCCCCCGGAATCATCCGGTGTTGCGCCGAGACGGCCGCGCGACCCCGGTTCAGCACCTGCAGAGTTTGTCCAACCTTCGGCAACCTGGCATCCGGTCACACAATCAGGTCCGCCGTCTGTGGGGTCACCACCGGCAGAAGCAGGTCCTCCGAGACCACTGTGGATGGGGACGACGCCCCACTCGCTCCCGCCCCACTGGGCGAGCAGTCCTCCCTGCGGTCCCCGGCAGGCGGCGTCCCAAGCGTCGCCACCGCCTCCAATGCCCCCTGCCGCTCCATCCGGATCCTCTCCGGGCTAGGCGCCACCGGTCCCGGCCGCGCCTGCTGCCGCGCCCCGGCGCCCTCGTCTTCTGGATCGCCTCCCCGGGCGGCCGGCGACCTCCGAGTCAGTCGGCCGCGCCCCCGACCACTGTCCCGACTCCTCCAGCCAGTCCCACACGTCCTCCGGGGAGTCGAAGAAACGGGCCCCTTCTTTCGTCACCACTCGCAGGCGAGCCGGGAACAGCAGGGAGTAGGGCAGAGCCATCTCCCGCAGTTGTCGTTTCACCGCCATGTAATTGCTGCGGCGCCGCTGGACGGCTGCGGTGTAGTCGGGAAAGAGCATGACTCGGCTACTGCCCACAGTGAGGTCACCAGTTCTTCTAGTTTCGCTGAGGATCGCGTCCCTGTCCCGGTAGTTTAGGAGCTTGAATAGAAACGGTCGGGCCGAGCTCCCGGATGGGGCCTCTGTGCAGGCACCCTGTGGGCCCTTTCCACCACGAAGTGCTGAGACAACACCCCCTGGGGCAGGAGGCCCCGCAGCCAGCTCTCCACGTATTGCTCCGGGTGCCTGCCCTCCACTCCCTCCGGAAGACCCACTGCGCGGATGTTGTTGCGCCTCGAGCGTCCTTCCGCATCATCAACCCTGTCTTCGAGCGCATGTACCCGGTCCAGGACATCCTGCAGCGCCGCGCCATGGCGCCGCACCGTAGGCGGTAGTTCTTGAAGCGTCTGGCCGTGCGACTCCACCCTCTCGGCCAGTTTGCGGTGGTCAGCATGGAGGAGCGTGAAGTCAGACGTGACCTTGTCCATCCGTGTTTCCAGTGACGCCCGCGTCTGATCCAGGGTGGCGCCCAACCTCTCCACCGCCGCTAGCACGGTATCCATTTTGGTCGAGAGGGCCGCCGCGTGCAACTCCGCGTCCCCCCCGGCCGGCTCTGCGTGGTGTCCGCTGTCCCAGCCCGCGGCTATCCCTGCTGTGTCTTGTCGCGCAGCCTGCCCATCACGTACTGGTGGGCGGTCGGCATTCACAGTTCGTTGCCAGGCGCCGTGCTCTCCACCCATCGCGGGTCCTCCAATCCACACCAGCTCCCCGCTCCGCTCTGCCACCAGGCCTCTACTTAGACCCGGGGTCCAGCCGCCGGGTCGAAGACAGTGGGGGGGGGATCAGGGGCACCCCGCAGCCCGCAGTAGCGACCGGCCTCGGCGTGGTGGACCCCACCGGCAGCAGTCCTCCAGTACCCGGCAGGGCTCCGCACCGCCGCGCCCCCTCGCCAATACTCTAGTCGGCCGGTTGTCAGTCTAGGCCCTCGCCGGCCCCGCTGGACGCGCCTAGGCGCAAAAGTCCTCGCCGGTCAGCACCGCATCCGGGGCCCGCTCAGTGTCCAGGGCACTGTCCTCCGTCGGGGCCACTCACGGCGAGACGCCTCGCAGGTGGGGGCCTCAGTCCCAGGCCTCAGCGCCCGCTCCTCTGCCTCCGGGCCCTCCCACGTGGCGACTGTCCTCTCCCGGCTGCTCCCGTTCAGTCTCTGCTGCCCAGGCCCCGACAGCTCAGGGTCCTCCGCCACACGCGGCTCACTCCCATGCACACCGGACTCACCACCGCAGTGCCCGGGTCACAGCACTCCGCACCGCCTCGGCGTCCTAGGCTAATGCCACCCCAGTGGCGCCGGGTACACCCGACAGGTGCCCGCCGGCCCGTCGCTGGGTCCCCAGGCACACGAGGTGTCACCAAGTCTTCAACACGGCCGCCGGGGGGGCCCCATCAAGCGCGCAGCACCCAGGCCACGTAGAGGGTCTCCTACCTCCCTGTCGCCGAGTCTTCAGCACTCGTTCAGAGCGGCCGACGCTCCGCTCTCAGGGGCTGCCAGCGTCGCTCCCAAGATGGCGTCGCTCTCGGAATGGCACCCGTCACCGCCTTCGCCGGTCCACAGGCACCCAGCAGCGAGCGCTCCACAACAGGGTCTCCGGCCTGCACAGGTACACCTCCACTCCGCCTCTGCGCCCCGGATGGGCCGCTCCTCTCCGCCTCTCCCGAGGTGCGCCTGCCTCAGGCACCACCGTCCAAGCACCTCCGTTCTCGCCGCACCACAGGCGCAATCGCAGCGCCCCCAGGCCTCCGCTCTCTCCTCAGCAGCGGCACAGGTCGCTCCGCAGGCTCCGGGCTCCAGCAGGTCACGGTGCGCCCCTGCGCCTCAGTGCTCGGCGCCGTCTCGGGCCCATGCAGTCCTGAGGTCCCAGGCTCTCCCTCCGGCTTTTCCTCAGCAATGGCTTCAGCTGCGGTACCAGTCCCCTCAGCTCCGGGCGGCGAGCCTCTCCGCGTGCAGATAGCACAGGCCTCCGGACCTCGCCTCTCCCCTAGGCCTCGGCTCCGCCTCTCACAGCCACCAGTGTCCTTCCAGGTCGCGGCAGGCCCCCGCATCTCGGTCCCAGGCTCCGCCGCTCCGCAGCTCTCCTCCGCAGCTGGGTCTTTCGCCGCACCTCAGCCTCCGGTCGGGGAGCCCCCGGGCGGCCCCCGCAGCGACTGCACAGGTCTCTCAGCTCACCGCCCTCCGCTCACCCTGTTCGTCCGCGGATCGGCTTCCGGACGCGCTGCTGCACCCGGCCTCGCGGGCGGCCACACACGTCCTTGCTTTGCGGGCCCCCACCAGGGATCGGCTCCCTACAGCTCCCGGACCCTGGAGATCGCCCCCGCCACTGCCCCGCACTGGACCAGCGCCACACAGGCCAGGGCTGCTCCTCACACAGGAGAAAAGGCAGGATTTAGCAGGGGTATCGGTCGGAGCCTCAAGCACTGGCGTCCGCCATGTTCGCCGGTTGGCCACGCCCCCCCACGCACCTTATGCAATCTTGATTGTATACTCCTATAAAACAATTAACATGCAGCCTTACTTCAAAGAGCCCCTGAAGAGAACGACCAGACACTTAATACTACGCGCCAGATTAATGACCCTGCTGATTCAAGAAAACAGGGCCAACTGGGCAAATCTGAAGTCAGCAGAGTTGCAGGTTCATGCTCCACTTACTATGTTGTTGTTCAGTATTTGTAAATGACTATTGCATTCTGTTGAGACCAATGTATTTATCTCAGGATACGTCTACGTGCTAAGAAGCCTGGGCCTATTGTCTAAGCACTCACAGACTGATGGATCTCCCATGGATTGGCAAATTCATAAACATCTTGCACACTGCTATTGAAAAACAGACAGTCCATCCTACTGCTACTGGGGGTCACATAGGCATTTCTCTTCATGAGATCCAAAAACATCATGGTTTTATCTCCATATCACTATAAGTTTTAAAAGTATTTCCAGAATATGTAACTTTTGTGCTTTTTATATAGAGTATATTTTACATTGTATATTGAATCAATTTGTATTAATTTACACAATAAAGGATTGGCTGACTGATTTACAACTATATCAAAAAAACAATAAAAAGTATTCCCTAAAAACGATATTCCTACCTTCAACATTCTGTCCCACAATATTTTTGACATCACAATATTTTTTAACACAACATTTTTGTCCCTCCATATTTTTGAAACAATATTATTTTGGAACACTATTTCACAAATCTGCATAAAACTTGGATGAGAGTCACCAGTTTAATCCCAGTGCTGACATCTCAAGTTTGTCATGTGGCGAGTGTTGGGGGGGCTTAAGTCATGAGATATCACCAATGATATCACCCATTTTTTCATCATTCATGTAATTTAGGAAGTCATCTGGGACATTATCTGTGAGGTCCTGAGCAGTGAATTGAGGTAAGTTATGGTTGCTTAGCTAACTAGAACTAGCAAATTGTGGCGTAATTTAAAGTGTAAACCATAATCATGAGATAGAAAATCTACAGACTATTGCACTACAAGTATATGGTATGATGTTTTTTATTAAAAACTTATTTCGCAAATTTATTTAACAATGTTACATCCAGGACTGCTTGAAGTTTTGCAGTCACCATCAATAAATGAAATTCATATAATCCTAAACCATAAAAACACACATATTCAACATTTCTAATCAATAATTGCACATAATTGGATTTAACATACAATAAATAATTTAAATAAATTAAACAAAACAGAAATACAAATATAAAAACAACAAATATGATTTGACAAGAGGATACAAATCATATTTGTTGTTTTTATATTTGTATTTCTGTTTTGTTTAATTTATTTAAATGATTTATTGTATGTTAAATCCAATTATGTGCAATTATTGATTAGAAATGTTGAATATGTGTGTTTTTATGGTTTAGGATTATATGAATTTCATTTATTGATGGTGACTGCAAAACTTCAAGCAGTCCTGGATGTAACATTGTTAAATAAATTTGCGAAATAAGTTTTTAATAAAAAACATCATACCATATACTTGTAGTGCAATAGTCTGTAGATTTTCTATCTCGGGTTCACAATACAGAATATATGAATCCATAATTGGATATATTGAATAAATACAAAAGGGAAGCTCCTTTTTTTGTAAACTTTGCATGCCCGGTCCCTTTTGATATACCTGGGAAACTCTCTCCTTTTTTGTACCTAAACCATAATCATTACATCAGTTCAAGTGAATGGAGTGTCTGTTTTTTTATCATTTTTTTAACCTTGTGCTTGCTTAACCATATTTCTCCTTGAACAAAGTTTTTCAGTGGACCTGTTTGTCACCATTGACATTAGACAACTGATCTTTGTCACAGGTCTTTTCAATTTAAATCTTCTATTTGCTCCATCTCTCTTTCCTACTGCCACTGTCAGGATTGCTAAACCTAACTATGGAAAAAGACTAATTATCAGCACTTTGGTGTTGAAATCTAGGCATAAGACCAAGAGATTGCGAGGGCGGCACAAATCATTGTTGAGCATTATTCCTAAAATGGCCGCCAAGAGTCGACCGCTGCGGCAGCAGGTTAGCGCTCTAGCTTCCAAGGGAGATCCTCAAGATTCAGTTGCTGCGCCCGTTCAGTGGCGCACTTCACCTCATATCGTCGGAGAGTAGGACGTCTGGCAGTGAAGCGTCGCGAAGTTAGTTTAGGGAAAAAACTTTGTCGCGCTTTATTATTCGCTTCTGTGGTGGAGTACGAGTACATAGAACAACAGTGAAGCAGTAAGAATTTTCCATGTTTTTTTAGCTCAGAGCATGCGCGTTAACTGAGGAGAAAACTCATATTTAATACATGCGCATTAGAGTGAAAACTGAACTGAGCATGAGCGGGTAGAAAACGCTGCTTACCCCTGAAGAGAAAGTTAGAGTCAGCACTAGTTCAGAGAAAAATACAGCAGCTCATTTCCTGTTAGAGAAAAGACGGGCATAATTTAAACTTAACCTGAAAAACAACTCCATATTAATTTTAGTTCCTGCAAGTTGTTTTTAGAAGGAAGCAACTCTCAAATTGTATATAATGATTCAGACAGAAGTATAATCTAATAAAGCAGAAACAGAGATCAAGGATTTAACGAAATATACTTACCAGAAACCAGACTTAGTACACGACAGCTGTAGCAAGGAATAGGTGAGGAGTCTGTACAAGAATAAAAATAAGTAGAGTTAGCAGGGAAGAGTTTTGAGAAAGAAATTATAATCAAATGATTTTTAGTTACAGCACAAAGAAGCCACAAAAACCCCAATAGAAGAGAGGCAAAGGTCACACCAAGATGGGGTAGGTGAGCAAGGGAGTGGGTTCATTTAGATGTTTAGGAGGAATAGAAATGTTAATGAATGTCGTTTCCTTACAGTAAAATCACACTCCCGTGCTAGCCAGAAGAAGGCAAGAAGAATTCGACGTCTGAAGCTGAAGAAAGAATCAGACTCGGTGCGACTGTCTCTTCTCTGTCCCATCCCCTTTCCCCCCTGGGGTTTCGTAGGCGTTCATGCTAATATTGACGCTGCACTTTGGAATCTTAGGGGGACGTTGGGATCTTGCGACATTCTGCTCCTGTGTATTTGAAAGAGCGCGTGGTCTGACAGCCACCCACAAACAGAACTTTGAACCCTTCTCCATTCCAGATTCTCCTCTTCAGACACACAGATTTGATTCACCGGACCCTTTGTGCTGCTGTTTAACACACACATCCACAACTTTTATTAGGTCATACACTTAGCATATCCTTTATTTACATTGAATGGTTTCCATACAAAAGTAGATCCTAAACAGAACACCAAAATTCACTTGCATTTTGTCAGCACTTATAAAATTGGCTGCTTGCTTTCTGTCTAGTTCCCACTTTAAATGTGGCTGCTTGGATGATTTTAAAAGTATTCCTACCTTTCTCTTCCTATTTCAAAACCCATCTTGGGGCAGATTGAGTGTAAGTTTGCAAATACAAAGTAAATAAAATTATGTCACCCTAGTGCAAGAGTCTACCATGGGTATGGCTGACCACACATAGTTGACTATTAAAAAAGGTATTTGAGAGCCAGAGTAATACATTCCACCAACCCTTCAGATTGAGAGTTGTAGAGGAATAAAATCGGTTGTACGATACCAAGAAGTCAGTCATAAACTTGAAGTAAATATTGTTCCATTGTCAGTCACAAGTGTTTATGGAAATCCCTTCTGGTAAAGATATGGATGAAAACTCAAGTTACTGGGACATATACACACAGTACAATTGAAGCTCCGCTATTGCCTCCTTGGAGTGGTAATTTATGAGGACCATCACATTTTTGTTCTTCTTGTACTGCGTGAAATTGGTCTAGGGGTCCACGGCCAACTTTTTTAGTATGATGTATAGGTCACTCAATGGAAGTCTTTGTCACAATATACTTTCTCTGACGTTTGTCTGCTATTGAACAAAAGCAACAATCTTTGATGAGCAACTTTACTTCAAAGTTCATTTCTCGCTGACGAATGGTTGTCCCTAAAGTATCTTTGGGCGAGAGGCAATCTCATGTGGTCATGGTAGACATTGCTCTGTAGCATGCTCCCTGCATTCATATGTTGTACAAATTTCATACATTCCTTGATAGTCCATTTTCAAAAGACAGTTTTCAGACTTATTTTACAAATAAACCACAAGATACATTGTGTTTGTATGCCACCCTTTACAAATATAATATACACCAGGGCCCATTTTGGGAGCAACAGGCGTTTGCGCCCACTTTGCGCGCACCCGGGGCACTTTGGTAGTACAGAAGGGGCCGCAGATGCGTGTGCACCCCCTTCTGTAATAATGAAAGCGCTGGTACACATAAAGTGCCAGCGCTATTAGCAGGGGGGATTCACTTATTTGCATGGGGGCATGCCCCATGCAAATGAGGGAAACTCTTTGCCTCTGCACCCGCGCCGTATTACAGACGCGGGCGCAGAGGCGAAGAAGTCCTCAGGAGGTGCACTGAGAGTACGCCATCTGAAAGGTGGGGTACTGTCAAGTTGCCCCCTGATGGGAGCTCTCTGGAGGGTGGAAAAGGGGTCCCATGGACACCCCAGACATTCCCTTGCAGGCGGGTGCAGTCACTGACTGCACCTGCCTGCAAGGGGATCTCTAACCCCTTTCAAAAGTGCAGGCGGGTTGCCGTCTGCACTGTGAAAACACGTAGCAGCTGTAAAGCAACCGCTCTGTTTTTCACAGGAATGAGCTGCCCTCGGGGCAGCACGAGTTCATGGCTGCCCTGGGTGCATCACATTCATGGTCATAGGGTGCATTTTCACTGTATGCGCCAGGCGCACCTTTTTAAAGGTGAGCCTGGCACAAACTATGAAAAGGCACATTTACCATAATACGGCCCCAGGTTGCAGTGTTTATTCTATGTCTTGAGCCTCTTGTAATTAAGCTATTAGTTTGGCACAAAGATAATCATGACTAAGAGGTCCATTACGATGGGGGCGGACAAAGTACGCCCGCCATCGCAAGGGAGCCAGGGACCGACCGACGAAGGTGCGGCGGTCCCGCCAGTGGCATTAGGATGCGCCCACCACTCTGGCGGGAGCATCCTGCATTTTTTACATTGCGGCGGGCGGTGCTGCAAGCAACACCCGCCGCAAGGTAAAAAATGCTTGTTGTGCATTTGAATGCACAACGTGACAGGCACCGTGCGGTGCCTGCCGCCTTGTGAATGCAAATGTTATGGTACCCCCCGAGTGCACCCCCACCCCCCGAACACCCTGGGGGCCAGCAAAGGGCACCCTAAGGCAGAAAACGGATGCCTTTCCATGGCGGCAACGCCGCCATTGAAAGGCACATCTCCGCATTCATCCTAATATGGATGGCAGTGTCTTGCAGACACCGCCACCATATTGGAGCCCCTTTCCGCCCGGTCGCCTGTCAGACCGGCGGAAAACCGGCAGACGGTCTGTCCGTCCACCGGGGTCCCCCCGCCATCATAATGTGGCGGGGGGAAATGGTAGGCGAGTGGTGGGAATTGGCGGGCGGATCGCCACCGCCATACGGGTGGTGGCGATCCGCCTGCCAACCTAATCAACCCCTAAGAGTCTGAGCAAATATTTTACCCCTCAATAATATGTTCCACAAAATGTTGAAAATGGTAATGCCTTGCTTGCACAACCCCTCTGCAATAGAATCACAAATGGTTTACTATCAGTTCTCAATGTAAAGCTTCTGAGATTTGTAGTGAGGTTACTATGTGTATTTTTAATGTTATATACAATAAAGCCCTGGATGTATGTTAACATGGCCACTATATGTGCATTTAAAATGCTAGAATGCATGGTGCAAGTGTAGGGCATAGAAATAAGGCTAACATATTTGAATAGTGCAGCTAATAATTGTCTGCTTAATTACCATAATTTTCTTAAAATGTGCTAACAAGGCAGTGAGGGAAAATGTCCATTATGTGATGGATCAAAACTACCACCTGGAAGAAGGGTCTAAGGGACAAGATTTTTAAAGACCTGCCCAAATTCTAATCCCCATAACAAGACTGTACACACATAACAGAATAGGGGGTCTGATAGTAGACAGCACAAGGATAAAGAAAGGGAATAATAGTGTGTGAAATATCAAACCCATACGTTGTTAGAGCAGAGCACGGAAAACCATCAAACCGACTCAACCAATGAGACCAATATTGAGAGCAAAGTCACCTCTCATGATCAGTTTATATCATATGGTCTCCACCTAGAGCAGAGGTATGCCTCTTGATCATAGAGACTTCCTCGTTAGTTCAAGGCTCTATTGCTCCCTTGGGTTGATAAAGAAAAGTCCAGAAGGCACGTGACAAACTGTGACCACCAGACAAAGTGGAAGTGCAGTGCAAAAAGAAAGATGTGAATTTTAAAAAGAGATTGTGTGAAGAGTACAATGTAATTCAACTCACTCCGCACATCTCAATTAAAAAGGTGTGTAACAAAAATACCAAGCAGTGCTAACTAGTCACTGTTAAGTGAGGGTCGACATGTTTCAGCCTTCACGGGATTGTAGCCCACGGCTTTCTTCAGGACCTATATAAATTTATGCTACTGCATTCAGTTGATGGAATTCAAATCGTGCATGTGAAAAAATGTGAAACTTAACATAACAAGAGAAGTAGTAATAAATACAACCTCACGTTGTCCTAATCCTCTATATCACAGGGTGCTAGCATCACCCAGCGTGATCAGGGATTTCACCTCACCTACCCTGGAACCTGGCTCAGGTTAAGGAGGCCCCGCTCTGTCCGTCGTTGCCCCTAGCTTTCCTAAGCGGGGCCTCCTTAACCTGAGTAACTAAACAAGAGTTGAGCATGAGCTGACTACTCCTTGCTCGACAGAACACCGTGCATTTGAAATATATATATATGATACCATAGTAGAGGCAGGGTTAGACACAGAGTGGTTGCCAGAGTGGCAGCTGAAATATGAAAGATTTGATTCCTAATGGCACAGGAAGGTAGAAGCTTTACAGGACATAGCGTCTTTTGAGAATCTGATCTAATCTTGCTGTAAGACGCCTAGTTGTAATTTGGGTAGGTTTGGACTAATAGGATAGGGATGTGTTATGAAATAAGATTGGAGCTTATTTAACCTTTTCCCTAACATATATATTAATGGCTGAGTTGTTTATAACATTCACAATCATTCCAAGGCACATACGTTTTAGATGAATAGTGTATAAGGCCTAACCACAATTTGTAAACACCTAATATAGTGGTGCATACTGATTTCAGGGTTTGGGGTGGTGCTGTATATACCATATGCAGATGAAAGTTTCTGCCATAGGCTTGTCTTACTCCAAACACTCCCACCCACTAGAACCAACATGATTAAGTAGGAGATTATTTGCTTTCCTTCTCTATAAAACCTGGCACTCCCTTACACAATCTTCTAGATACTTCTCTTATTTTGTTTCATGATGGTGTCAAATATGGCTTTATCTTTATTGTGTGCAGAGATCCTTGTAACTGCTCTAATTCTAATAAAAATGATTTCCTGTATCTTCCTTCAGTCTATTCTATTGGCTCATCTCTTATACTAAGGACTGCACAAATGTAACTTCATCTGTAATGCTTTTTGGGTATTTCAACTCAAGGTGTTGATGCCAAAGTCGAAAAACAACAGATGATCGACAGAATGCAGAACAATGTCATACATTCACCCCAGTACAGAGATCTGGGCCTAAATCCATCGTGGGGCATACATTTTATCTACAGCCAATCTGGTTTGACCCCTACTTCCACTACAAGGTAGTCACTTACTTTGATGTAGATCCTTTTAAACATATGACTCTCCACCCCCATATCCAACAGTAAGACTACTGTATGACAATACTCATGATCACCAGTTTAATAAACTACAAAGGCTTAATCTCTTTGGTGGACTGAGAAAAGGTTATAAAGTCAGAAACGTTCAGTGCCGTAGAAGATTCTGCCATTTTACAAAATGTTCCAATTTCGTTCCTCGTTAGAGCTTGTGTAAGCAAAGTTCTGGACGCACTACAGTTTTTTAAGTGCACAACTCCTCAGGCCAGGGTGAATCACCGCCTGTGAGTGTTTGGTTACACACGAACATCTCCTCTGTTTTTTATTAAGGTTAAGTTTGATGTGTATTCCTCTGAGCTTAAATGTGCACTTTTAATATGAATTCTTATGGAATAAAATATTGAAGCTGGTGAGCTCCCAGAATGTCTCCAAAGAGACAAAAACACGCGGAAGCACTACAGCTATTACATTACAAGGGGCGGAGACCGTTCCATCTGCAAAGGGATATGTATAATTTACAGTTGCGGGAAATAGCTAGAAAAGTACTTCGCCAGGTGAAAGGAGAGCAGTTTCACAGAAGCGAAAATACATTCCTGTGTGTTCGTCTCCTCTTTTATGGAATCTCGAGTCACATAAAGTTTAGATATCCGATTCGCTGGGACATTTACTGCCTACAGCGCCGCATTCGTGTTAAGTCGGAGAGTCTATTAGGCCCCATTTCGGCTGCTCCCCAATTACTGCCAGGTGTGTTGAACCTCCTCTATCTCACCAGGGACCTCGGAGTTACAGGTCTCTGTCAGCAGGAAGTGCTCTGGGTGATTTTTCCTTTCCTGTTGGGGGTTCCAGCTTTCTTGGCAGCCATTTCCCCTCCAAGTCCTTTCGAAAGCTCTCAGTGGCCATCCCTGCACCCTTGGCCTGCATTCGCAGCATGGCTCCAGGGTACCGCTGAACCTCGGCTGCACATCATTGTTAAGGCTCGAAAGAAAGATAGTCCGTTCAGTGTGTACCTGTCAGCGTTAAATAATTGTTCATTTCCTGTGAGCTGGGAACTGAGTAATATCCTCCAGCTGCGGAGCTCAGCCATCTTGTTTGGGAGATTCTTTCCTTCCATTAGGGGAATGTTTACCAGCTGTGGCGCATTACCGCGCGCGCTCAGAATCACTTCAAAAGAGGCAGGAAAACAGTTTAGATGTCAGCGGCAGATAGGACGGTCCGCTTTACAGGACATAGCTTAGGAAGTTAGTCAGGGCCTATTAATATCAAAATAGACCTTACTACTATTATGTTTATTATTAGTATGATGATAATAGGGAACATAATTGTTGTTGCCATTGTTGTTACTAAAATTAATGATAATAATGATCTTAGTCATCTTAATCAAGATAAAAATAATATTGCGAGCATAATACAAATATCCCTATAGAACCACAGAAGGGGAGTAGCCCCACCTCCCCTCCCCAAAGGGGAGGGGAGGTGGGGGGCAGGCAGGCAGGGGTGCGTTGCAGGGCATCAAAGCCTTTCTTGCTCATCATGTTGACAAAAGCTCTTGTGTTAATTAGGGACATTGTGGGTGTGCCTCCCACCGCGGTGCAGCGATGAACCCCAGCCACCCTTGTAAGTCATGTCTCCCAATCACGCAAGAGACAAGAAATACCTCGTCATCTTCATCTAGATGTGGAGAGTCACAGGGATCCCGGTCATGCCATGTGGTTGTGGTGGGAGCAGGTGTGGCTCGTCCATGTCCTGATGTGACTGGATGCTACCGAGTCACCCCGAGACGCACCCACGGACCCTTCTGCTGCAACTCCTGCAAGTTCACCTGCATCCGGACCTGCACTACTCCAGCACCAACCAAGACCAAGACGAGCAACAGCAGCAGCCACCTGAAATGCATCCTGCTCAACACCCGCTCCGTCCACAGACACGCCGTCGAGCTCTGGAACCTGCTCGACACCACATCCCCAGACGTCGCCTTCCTCACGGAAACCTGGATGAACGCCTCCTCAACGCCCGACATTGCCATCGCCATCCCAGACGGCTACAAGATCATCCGAAGGGACCGCATCAACCACACCGGAGGAGGCATCGCCATCATCCACAGGAACACCATCCGCATCACGACCAACACCGACGACACCCTCGCACCCGCCGAGCACCTGCACTTCCAGGTCCACATCAACCCCAAGACCACCCTCAGAGGCACCCTCATCTACAGACCCCCGGGACCACGTGCACAATTCAGCGAAGACATCGCCGACTTCATCAGCCCGCACGCCCTCCCCTCCGCTGACTACATCCTCCTCGGGGACCTCAACTTCCACCTGGAGAACAACAACGACCGCAACACCACCACCCTGCTGGACAACCTCGCCAACCTCGGACTCAAGCAGCTGGTCACCACCCCCACCCACTACGCCGGACACACACTCGACCCCGTCTTCTCATCCAGCAAGGACATCGCCTTCAGCCACGCCACCGGACTCCACTGGACGGACCACAGCTGCGTCCACTTCAGCTTCAGAAGGACCACGATCCACCACCACCAGCAACAGGTTGCACGCAGAAGCTGGAACAAGATCACAGCCGACCAGCTCGCGACCGCCCTGAGCAAGAACCCACCCACCAGCGCAACGAACCCCAGCCAAGCGGCCACCAACCTCACGAAGTGGATCAGCGACTGCGCAGACGACCTCGCCCCTCTGAAGACCCCGACTAGCAGACCTGGTAGCAAGAAAGCCCCATGGTTCACCGACGAACTCAAGAGCTCCAAGAATAACTGCCGAGCCCTCGAGAGAACCTGGCGCAGAGACCCAACACCAGACAACATGACTGCCCTCAAGCTCACCACCCGAAAACACCACCAACTCATCCACGCCACCAAGAAAACCGCATTCAAGGAACGACTGGACAACAACGCACACAACAGCAAGGAACTCTTCAACATCGTCAAAGAGCTCTCCAACCCCAACGCCGGTAACAACGACATCACCCCTTCACAAGACCTCTGCAACTCCCTCGCCTCCTACTTCCACAAGAAGATCGCGGACATACACAACAGCTTCAGCACTCAACCGATGCACGCCACGACCGAACCACCGCCCCCCACCACCACCCTCCGCACCTGGACCCCAATCAGCACCGAAGACACCGTCCGCACGAAGAACTCCATCCACTCCGGATCTCCTACCGACCCCTGCCCTCACCACATCTTCAACAAGGCCGACGCTGTCATCGCACCCCACCTGCGGGACATCATCAACACCTCCTTCGACACCGCTACCTTCCCGGAGAGCTGGAAGCACGCCGAACTCAGCGCTCTACTAAAGAAGCCATCAGCCGACCCCACCGACCTCAAGAACTACCGCCCCATATCGCTGCTCCCGTTTCCTGCAAAAGTCATCGAGCAGACCGTCAACAAGCAGCTGGCCGCCTTCCTCGAGACGAACGGATCCCTCGACCTCTCGCAGTCTGGCTTCCGGGCGAACCACAGCACCGAGACCGCCCTGATCGCAGCCACCGATGACATCCGAGCTCTGCTTGACAACGGAGAAACAGCGGCCCTCATCCTCCTAGACCTCTCCGCGGCCTTCGACACTGTCTGCCACCGTACACTAGTGCAGCGACTCAGCAACGTCGGAATCCAGGAGAAGGCACTGGAGTGGATCATCTCCTTCCTCGCCGGAAGGACACAGAGAGTCCGCCTCCCCCGTTCAGATCTGAAGCCACCGAAGTCATCTGCGGCGTTCCTCAAGGCTCCTCGCTCAGTCCAACCCTCTTCAACGTGTACATGAGCCCCCTCGCAGACATCGCACGCCAGCACAACCTCAACATCATCTCCTACGCTGACGACACCCAGCTGATTCTCTCCCTCACCAACGACCCCGCCACCGCCAGAGCCAACCTCCACGCAGGGATGAAAGAGGTAGCCGAATGGATGAAGAACAGCCGCCTGAAACTGAACTCGGACAAGACGGAAGTCCTCATCCTGGGATCCTCACCCTCCGCCTGGGACGACTCCTGGTGGCCCCCCGCCCTAGGCAGCGCACCCAAACCAACAGACCACGCACGCAACCTGGGCTTCATCCTGGACTCCACCCTCTCCATGACCAGACAAGTCAACGCCGTCTCCTCGTCGTGCTTCAACATCCTGCGCATGCTACGACAGATCTTCCGGTGGATCCCCACCGAGACCAGGAAGACGGTCACCCAGGCCCTCGTCACCAGCCGTCTGGACTACGGCAACTCCCTCTACGCCGGAACCACCGCCAAACTCCAGAAAAGACTTCAGCGGATCCAGAACGCCTCAGCACGACTCATCCTGGACATCCCCCGTCGCAGCCACATCTCCGGACACCTGAGAGACCTGCACTGGCTCCCCGTCACCAAGAGAATCACCTTCCGTCTCCTCACCCACGCACACAAAGCCCTACACAACCAAGGCCCAGGATACCTCAACAGCCGCCTCAACTTCTATGCTCCCAAACGCCAGCTTCGATCGACCGGCCACGCCCTCGCCACCGTCCCCCGCATCCGAAGAGCCACCACAGGGGGACGGTCCTTCTCCTTCCTCGCCGCCAGGACGTGGAACTCCCTCCCGACCCACCTCCGCCTGACCCAGGACCACCTCGCCTTCAGGAAGCAACTCAAGACCTGGCTGTTCGAGCAGTAGCGGACCCCCCTCCCCTAGCGCCTTGAGACCCTCTGGGTGAGTAGTGCGCTATATAAATGCTTTGATTGATTGATTGATTGATTGATTGAGACGTCAGCCTCCTCTACAAATGCAAACAAAGTGGTTCAGGCATTGACAGTTGGTGCACGTCTTGCCCGCGTGGGGCAATCCTGCAGTGCATGCATTGTGTAGCTGTAATACCTGCAGTATTTAATGGTCGGTGCAGAGGCCAGCCTCTGTGCCGACTGGGTGCTAGACGCTTTGTCTCCTGAAGCCCTGCCACTGCCTCCACCTTGATGGGTTTTGGACTCCTTGACTCAACCTTCGGCAGGATCGCGGTGAGGGCCACCTCCAACATCTCTGCCCTTTGATTAGAGAGTTTGTGTGGGCATACTAACGTGAGAATGTCCTCAGGTTTGATGCCGGGTTGTCTGATTATGTGTCTCTTCGAAGCAATGAATCTGCATCTTTCGATTAGTTGGGCCTTCACCTCTTTCTCAGGGGGATTGTTGGTGCATGTGCTGATGAGCTCACACAGCCTTACATAGAAAGCTTTGGTGGATTTGTCACATCATTTTTGGGCCTGGTGCAGTTTGAAGTACATGAAGTCAGAGTTAATTTGTGGGTCAAAATGCTTGTCAAGGTCCACAACTGCCTTGCCATACTCCTTGACGGCACCAGTGTCCACAAGATTGCTGCATAGGCAGAATATTTCTTCCCTGGTGAAGTATAAGAAGTACTGACCTCTTTACCTCTGTCGGTTTCTCTTGTGGCTTTAAAGTAGTTGTTAAGTCCAGATGTGCCAGCGGGGCGCCACCACTGCAGTCAGTTTGATGAACGGGGAAATGGATTGCTAGTCCCCCAGTTGTGTGAGAGGGGCCACCCAAACTGAGCAGTGTAACTCATGGTCGATGCGTGGCACAACAACAGCTTTTGTTAGTGCCATGAGAGAGTCACAAATGGATTCCACCTGTACACGGTATGATGCAGTAGGCCGGGTGTGCCTGAGAGCGAATTGAACAACATTTTCACTGAGAGGCATGATGGAACTGCAGCATGCTTCCAATGTCTATGGCAAGGCAGTGCAAGATCTGGGACCACGCTGCTAGGCAGGTGCATGGTAACCACGGCTGGGCAGTGATAGTGGAACTAGTGACAGGTGGTGGAGCAATGTAACATTTGGAGAGTGCACCATGGGTTGCATCGGGAAGTTTGTGCACAGGTCATTACGCCATTGACCGATGATAGTGATGCTTGTAAACCAATCCATCTACTTACAGTATCAGCCAGGCCAACCTTGCGGCATTACAAGAGTGCAGGAAGAATGTGTTTGCTCTGGCCTCACTTGAGATACTACTATCACATGGCAAGGCTTGCATGAGGAAGCTCTCCTTTGTGCAGGGACCATCTTTCTAACCAATGTAGGGTCTCACCTCATATGCCCAGGCTGCCAGCATGCGAGACAAACTAGAGGCGAAACAGTGAGCTGCAATATCAAAGAACCGGGCCGCATGAGTGTGGAGCGCTACTAACTTTATTCGATCCCTGCGATCCAGCACACAGCGTCGCAGATGACGTGGATGCATGTTTGCATGTCCTCTCCTCATTATTGCAAGGGTGTGCGATACTATACACTACATTTCTGTACCAGTCCAGTAATTTATCTATTGTACCTGTGGTCTGTGAATGCAGTTAATAGGAAAAGTTTCACAGCACCCAACAGATGGTAGCTTAAAAGAGGTAAAGTTCAATTTGATTTGAATTATGTGCCAATTTTGTTCACAAAACCCAAGTTCAGTTAGGATGAAGGAAAATATGTATATTTTAAATTAAGAGTTGCCATAATGTGTTCCTATAAACCTTGCACTTTAACATGAAATCTTCAGAATATGTTATAAGGGAGAACAGAAATGTTAACTACTGCAGTGGATTCTGAACAGCAAACTTCCAAGCAGAGAAATTAGACAGATTCTAGACATCAGTTTAGTCATACAACTGTCTTCCTTCCCCTCATAACTTTCTACAGTATCCTGAAATCTGTCTCAATGTGTAACGGTGAGATTTAAAAGAGACAGTGTATTTCAAATGCTGAGATCTCCCACCAGCCATGTTTTTTTTGTCTGGTGCTACAAGAACAATTATGGGAAGCCAACTTTAGCTGGTGGGATGGGCAGTATGCACAACAGCCTAGAGTACGCCTTGCATACAAGGCACAGAAATTTGAAATCAACCCTTTCATTGGCCTGCAACCAATATAGAGATGTCATTGGAAACACTTACCTGACGCCGCAGCAACTCCCTGGCACATCTCTCGTGGGACGGCAACGCTGTTGGTCTCCCCCGCCGCCATCGTCCCGCTGGCCGCTGTGGGGGGAGACTACAGCTCCCAGAGTCCTTTGCGCCACTTCCTGGTTCCGCAGAGCAGCGCGCCCGGAGGCGCATAAATTGGAGAGGCTTCCTCCGTGTCGCGGGACGCGCGCGGGCGGGCGCCGGGGCCGTTAGGAGGCCGGAAGAGGTCGGGTTGGGCCACCCCCTTTGATTGGATGGAAGATGCTTGATCTGCAAGTAAAACTGTTTTAATGACCTTGTCAGTCACGAGATATTATTGATTGTACAACGAGACTGCTTATACATAGGCCATATCTCGTAGTGTAGTAGTCGCTCTCATTCATAAGATAGCAAACTTATTGCAACATTTATTTTTCTTGCATTAGTTGTTATCCTGCCACTTTAGTGATTTTTCCATTTTGCTGACTATATTTGTAATTTCTATTATTGCGACTTGTGTCCTGCTATGGCAAAGGCCAAAATCACAATGGACAATTACTTGGTTAAAAGGGTTAATATGATCAACAGTGAAAGACGGAAATCGCTAGGGAAGGAGCCCCTTGCAGATAATATAGAGTCATCCATAGATGGTAATATACATACTCTTGCCATAGCGGATCCTTTAACCGAAGCTCCCCTATTGGAAAATTCGATTCATCCTATTGTGGATAATGACGTTGACACCCTAAGCCAAGGTTTATTGGAGTCCCCAAGAGAATCTGAATGTCCTCCATCTCCCCCGAAAAGAGCGGTTAGAAAATGTAGAAAGCCCCAACCTAAGAAGGGAAGTGTGTTTCATAAGTCGCTGTCAGAACAACATCGGAGAAACACTGTGGCTCATGCTAAAACACAGACCCTTAATGAGGTTGAGAATTCTGTTCTTTCGGGGATTATAGCCAAAATCTTTGAGGAAAAATTAACGCTTATGATTAAGCCTCTTGTAGAAAAAATTGAAATCTTATCAACTGAGGTATTGAGGCTGGGTGGTCTATTGGATGAAATGAAACAGCCTATTATTTTGTCTAAGGCACCAATACAACCCATTCATACTGTCCCGCTACTTACACCGGAGGGTGGGATCCCTATTGGTTCTACGAGATCATTACCACCAGTTGCTAGTGGTACTCGAACCAATATGGACCAACCTAATAATAAGGGGCCCAGAGCCGTAGTACAAAAATTACATTGCGTCAACCTCCCACCAGCTTGTGAACCTTATGTGGTTGTCTTATCTAATGTTCCTCCAATTGACCCAGTAACCTCTAATTCCCAATATGAAACGCAAGATTCACTTAAGAGGAAATCAGTTGCTTGGTTAAACAAAAACTGTGGCTTTCCTACTAATTTTTCAGATCAAATATTGTCCACTAGACGAGTTTTCTGGTTAGGTAACTGAAGGAAAACATGTAAGGGGGATTGTGTTATAATACATTTTAGACACCCCCAGCATGTTGCAACCACCCTACTACGGGCAGCTTCCCTTGCATTAGGAGAGAATACTGTGCATGTACACTCTTTGGGCTACTTTTACAGACATCTAGATAGTCCAATAAATCTACGAATAGGGAAAGACTTACTCGTATTAATAATCCATTAACTTTCGAAATCCCTATGGCGAATAGATATACAGTACTGAGCGAATTAGATGAAAATGATTGACTTAAAAAAGCTGATAAAAACATAACCTTAGTCCCATTATTGGTTACTCACCCGAAGGGGACTTTTAAAAGTAATGAAACCCTTGCTTCGGAAATCATAGTAGCACCGAGGTTTCTAACTATGCCACTAGATGAACAGCCATATTCAGCTGGGATTTTTAGAGATTGGCAGGGAGAGCAAGATGTAGCTGGTTTAGTCATGGCTCTGAAGTCAAATGCAGCACGGCTAGAGACACTAGGTAATAACATCGATGATTATAAAGTGGAAATAGGAAATTCTCCAGCCTCACTTGTGGATGATACTGCTAGTGATGCCATTAGATTAAGGAAATCTTCTCTATGTGTAACTGACAATTCCAATATTAGACTACTATCCTGAAATATCGCTGGCCTCTCCAGGAACTTGAAGGACGTGGTATTGTGCTCATTTATTGAGGAGCATGATATTATCGTCCTTCAGGAAACCTGGATGGTAGAAACCCCCCATAGAGTAGGATATAAAACCTTCAGCTCTAAAGCAACACCATCAAATAGAGGAAGGGCATCGGGGGGATTGGTCATTTGGGTTAAAGTCACCTTGGAAATAGAGGTTAACCAGCTATCTATCCCCTGCCCTGACTTGTTAGGTCTAAAGATTGTGACTAGTAAGAAAAGAGTCATTTATCTAATAAACATTTATAATAGACCATATCCATCTAACAGGGAGTCAAAGGTGATAGGAATTTTGGATTCCACTTTAGAAGGCTTAGGAGACCATGCTCAGCTTATAATCTGTGGTGATTTCAATTGCAAATACGAACCTATTCAGGGTTTAGAAAGATGTTTGATGAACAAGACGTTGCTAACGATATCATGCCCCTGGAGGCCTTAAGTTCTGTTAAAAGCTCAATAGCTGCCATAAAGATTCTACAGATGACTGTGTCACATGATTTAAAATCATGTAACGGTCGTTTCCCTTCAGATAGTCCATCAGCTCCAACTTATTTTAAGGGAAGCCTTAGGTCACATATTGATTTTGTAATGGCCTCTCAAAATTTATGGAGATCGATAATTGATTTTAAGATTGACTCCAGAACAGAGAGTGATCACTTTCCTCTTCAGTTATGGTTAGATCCTGCTCTTTTCCTATTTAGATCACCTGTAGAAGGCTCATTAAACTCTCCGGTTGGAGAGCTACAGATATCTAATAATAGGCGCGCTATAAAATGGTCTTACATTTTGGGTAAAAAAGAAGCATTGTCGAACATTTATAATAAATTCAATGAAATCATTGGGATACCCCAGATTATTAGGCACTCAGGGAGTCCTTGAATTACATTATAAGTTGGTCGACGCTTTATCCCCCCTTCTGAGTAAAGTTTATAAAAAAGAAGGGAATAAAAATATGGATCACTTAGAGTTAGAAAACCAGTGGTATAACCAAGACTGTAGGATTGCAAAATCACGGCTGATCCTTGCAGTAAAAAGTGGGAACCAAAGTGATATAAAAAATGCAAGACTGGCCTATAAAAATATTATGAATCAAGCTAAAAAGGCATGGGATGCTGATCTATGGGAGGCCTTACTGAGTGCAGCTAAGTTACATGATCAAAGTACGTTCTGGAATCTAATTGCCAAGGGAAATAAGAAAGGTAGATCACCCAAGGACATTTTTTTGGATGAATTGACATGGTGTGATCACTTCTCTAAACTTTATTCTATTAGTAAGGATGATTTGTCCCCTGACAATACAGACATTAGTTTTGCTAACAGCATTATTCCATTACATTTTAGCCTAGAAGAAACAAACCAGGCATTATTAGCTGTAAAAATAGGTAAAGCCCCCGGTCCTGATAGAATCCCTGGCGATCTACTGAAACATGATGTGGAACTGTGGGGACCATACATCAACTTTTTAAGCAATTCAATTGTGGCCGGTACACCAATCCCAGAATCATGGAAAGGGGCAGAAATCATAACAATCTTTAAAAAAGGTGACCGCCATGATCCTAGCAATTACCGTCCAATTAGTTTGATAGACATTTTACAAAAAATCTTTGCCAGACACATTTTAAACAGGATTTTAGATTGGATTGAGGAGACAAAGATACTGACCAAATACCAAGCTGGTTTTAGATCAAAAATTAGCACAGTTGATCAGGTGTTCAGATTTATGTGCATTTGCTGGAAATATATAAATATTAGGAGGGGTAGTCTTTATGTGGCGTTTATGGATCTAAGGGCCGCCTTTGACGTCGTTCCCCGTAAATTGTTGTGGTCTACATTAAAGAAGTTAACTGTTCCAGGTGAACTACTCAATGAACTCATTAGACTACATACAGGGAACTATGCTAAAATCAGATGGGGAAAGGCTGGTGAATTATCCAAAGCGATCCCTATAGATCGAGGCGTGCGCCAAGGATGTGTATTAGCACCCACATTGTTCTCATTGTATGTTAATGATATTCCAACATTCCTGCGGAATTGCGTCCATGACTCCCCGAAATTAGACGGCGAAATAATTACTTCTTTACTTTTCGCCGACGATACTATCCTTATTTCCCAGACTCCGAGAGGTCTGCAAAATTTGGTTAATTCCTTCCAAAATTATTGCGTGGAAAAGGGTTTAGAAATAAACCCAATGAAAACCAAATATATGGCCATAAACCCAACAAAAACCCCTAGGAAAAACTTGTTTTTAGAGAATCGTACACTGGAACAGGTAGAAAGTTTTAATTATCTGGGTTTGATGTTGGATAACAAATTGACCTGGCGAGGTCAGTTAAATAAAAGTTCATTATCCCTCAAACAAAACTCACTCCCTATCCTAAAGGTGCATGGAGCAAGTTATTCCAAAGCTATTTCTCCAGCACTGGAGGTTTTTAAAGCTAAGGCTCAATCAGCAGCCCTCTACGGTGCCGAGATATGGGGTTACTGTATTACTAATCAATTCGGGACTATTGAAAACAATTTTGTGCGTAGTCTACTTAAAATACCGACTCGTACTCCCGTTGTTCCCCTATTTTTGGACATCAATCTTAAAAGAACAGAGCACTTAGCTACATTAAGACCATTATTGTACTGGACCAGGGTATGGTCAACCCCAGAGTTGAGGGACTACAAGTCTGGTCTGATTGAACTAATTAAGTTGGATGAGCATCTGAAAACCCCATGGCTGAAGTTCATATGTATGTGGTTTAAGAGACTAGGGCTTTTACATTTTTGGGAGGAGCCCCACAATTTGACCCAGTTTTCTAAAAAACTTCTTAAGGATACTTTTTGGTCTCATATTAATGGTGAATTAATTCTGGGTTCTACTATTGGTATACTGTCTCAGAATTTCCTAACTATAAAAGATTCACCTAACTTCGAAGAATTTGTGGATGAGATTGCTCCTCCATTAGCAAAATCACTTTACTTAGAATTCAGGTATGGGGTTTTATTGATAAATACCTACACATGTAGGTGGGCTGGGGAAAATGGTTCGGATGCTTGTACTATGTGTTCTCTTGGGGCTAGGGAAGACCTTGCCCATATACTTTTCTTTTGTCCAGCCTATATGAAACCGAGGATTTGCTGGATTAAACCTCTTTGTAAAAATATGGGGGTCAAGTCATACAAAGTAGCGGAGCGCATATTAAAATCTAACACCTCTCAATTGATGGTGTTTGGTATAAGCAGATTTCTATTTAATGTATATATCATTAGAAAACGCTCTGGTCACAAACTGTAATAGCTGAGGGATGGAATTATGAATTACCCTTGCTCTACAGTTTTACTCTATCAAGTCTTCCTCTGTTTTATAGTATTATTCATTTTAAAAATTCTGGCTTTTAATTAAATTAATTTTCTTATTTATATCTTAATTGGTATTGCTTGACCATGGAGACATAATCACCATTTGTCTATTGTTTGTATTTGTATATCATGGCTTTGTATGTAATTGTTTTGTTTATGTATATTGGCTTTTATGGCTATACAGCCGAAATAAAGTATTGACTGACTGACTGACTGATATAGAGATGTCAGTGTTGTGTAATGTGGTCTGTCCTCTGTAGTTCAAGGATGAGGCATACCCTGCAGTTCTGGACATATTGGAGCTTTGGCATCATTTGGCTGGGATGCCTCAGGGAAGGACGTTTAGTAGACCATCTAGAATGCGGATCTGGAAAGGGGGAGGAAGATAGAGCAGTAGGCCATCAGAAGCGTAAGAAGCCTGCAGAAGGAATCGAAATTGAAAGAATATATTATCGTCTAATTAGTTTTCCCAAAATAAACGATTGTCCTTGTGATTGCTTGATTGAACAGACTACTATGCATGTAGTTCTTTTTTGCAAATGTTATTGTCATCTGAGAAAGCGCTGTATTTTACCACTTTTAAGAACACTTAATTTTAGTCAATGCCGCCCGGCTTATTTTCATTTACAATCCTTGCCGACTGTGGAGATCTGCTGCGGTAAGGCATCCTTTCTCTGGGCCGTTTTTTAAGCCAGAAAGAAAATTTCCCCTGCCCTTGTTTGGTACTAGGACAAAGTGTATAAATTATCAAGTGATTAGTGATGTGCGACTTGTTTATTTTTAATAAGACATTTTAAAAAGAATGTGTTATTTTTGTACCTTTATGATTTTATAATGAAATTAAATAAAGCTATTGATGAATAAAATGCAGGTGGTGTATCTACTGCTTTGCTCAGAACGTGATCTGCATGTGAGGAGACAATTATGGCTTCAGCCATCTTGCTTTCAAAACTGTAGGAAACTGTTTTTGGATCATAACACATATGTTATAACTTTTATCCCCAATTAGAAGCTCAGCCTTGGCACTTCATTGAAGCCAGTTGTAATTTAATGTTAGCGAGTCCAGTTCCTGTTCACTGGTGGTGTTTATATTTATTTGTTGCGGAGCCGCTCTGTCTCTGTCAGCGTGCCTGTGTTTCGTTGACACACGTCTGTTTGGCTCTTTTGCATGCCACTTTTGCTTGTCTCAGTATCTCTCTCAGCAGGAGCAATAGTTGTGTTTCAATATGGAAGGCAAGCGTACGTCTAAGAGAAAACATTGTTCTTCAGATTCCTCTTCTGAGGAGGAAAATACACGCCACTCCAGGAGTTGTTCCAGGCACCATGATAAGAGAAGTCATCAAGAAGAGTAATAGTCACCTCTTGGTGATATGTAGACCCTGATCAAGGAAGGTAGCTGGTTCTCTAAAGGAGGAAAGAGCTAAGAGGAAAAGAGAGTTCAAGGACAATTACACTTTTTCAGATTCTGAACCTCGGATGAGTGCATCATTGGGAGGTAAGGTTATCCAAAGAGAAGTGGTGTGCCAAGTGTTGGATCATATTGAAGAGAACTTAGGTTTTCCGGAATGATCACAGATTTGGGTGGAGGATGAACTATTTTCTCGGTGCTAAAATACATCTACAATGAATATGCCACTTCATGGTAAAATTAAAGCTCTAATGGTTCATGAATGGCAGGACTTGGAACATATAAGTGTACCATACTTTTTGCTAAAGATGTATGGGTGGAGAACTCTGAAAAAAACTTTCCTATAATATTAGGATTAATGCTATGCTAGCCACCCAAACAGATCACACATCTGTCAATCCTAAGGATTATTCCCCGAAAGAGCAGGTAGAAAAAAAAATTGAGAAGGGTTTGAAGAGACCATATGTCTCTTCGAGCAAATATGATGATTGAAGGTGATGGAGCAGGATTTTGAAAAAAGAAGACTGCTCGGATGAATACCCCCATAATACGTACTAACAGTAAGTTGTACTTGAGAAAACTAACGTGCACCCTACATGAACACAAGGGAAAATGCTATGTGCATGTCTGCACTAACATGAGATAATGCGTGGAAGAACTAAACCAATTTTACATTGTGCTTAGAAAGAAATGAGAAATAATGCATGACTAGGCCGCATGTGCATTTCGTAGTTTGCATTTTGCATTTTGCTCTAAAATAATAAATAATGGTGCTTTTTGCTTAAAACTAAGCTAGGAAAAACGCTAACAGGGAGTAGTGCAAAGGTGGGCGGTAAACAGTGAAAAGTGCACTACCATATAATTAATGAATGCTCATGTTCCATTTGTTACAGTGAGCTGGATGAGACGCCATTAGGCTTAAGTTAGCCGAATAAAGGAGGAGGTGGAGAAAGGAGTGAAACTGAGTTGTCTGAACAGACAGAAGCACTGAGCACAGGAGATGAACCACAGAGGTTCAAGGCAGACATGCTGAAGGAAAATATTGAGTGCCTGCCAAAGGGATATGACTGACCGTGGAACCTAAAACCTTTTTCGCGGACATAACCAAGAGACTTATGAAATTGTTATTTGAATCGCTACATGAATTTAATGAATAAACGAGTCAGAACTGATGTCATGAGAAGTGCAGTAAAACAATAGTCTACAGTAGTCATGAATGGCAACCTGATGGTGTAACCCACCACCTCCTAAATCCACCAATCGACTGTCAAGTTTCGGGAAATGTGTCAGCTAATGTGGTATGGACATGTAGGTTTTAGGGTATAATTTGGGTGCCTTTAGGGGTTTGGTTAGTGTGCTTTTTTCCAGATAGCTGTTCGAGCGGGGTGATGCGTCGCTGTTCGTCGGTTTGCAGAGAGGCCTAGCTGTTCCTGTCCTGTCCTGTCCCTGATATCTTTGTTCCCTGACTCTATTTCAGGGAACCTCCACCGCTTCCTTTGCCGGGGGGTGGTTTTCTGCAGATCCTTTGGGTTTGTATTATTCTGACTCGTTCTTGCAATTTTACTTGCAAATGTGCTTTGTCTCTGAAACTGTTGTCTCTCCACCTATCCACTCCATCACATAAATAATGTTTGTATTTTTCTGAACTGATGTCTTTTAATCTATCCACTCCTTCATGAGCATTTTGTGTATTGTATGATGAGTTTGTTATCAACTGAAATTGCTAATGTTATTTCTCTTGTGAATTTCATTGTTTGCATCGTGACCGTATGCATTAGGCATTTTATTGACCATATTAAGATAAAACTTTATTAACCTTATCAAGAGTCTGTGATTATTTAGCTGACTTGTTAGCTAGTTAGACAGTGCCATCATTACCATCAACTATTCAACCAATTGGTTCATCGACCAAATAGCAGGAAAGTTGATGTACAAGTTTAGATATATATTCAGAAATGTCAAACATGAACCTGTAGAGAAATTGAATTGATATTAGTAACAAATTCATCTCCAGCGCATCAGGGATTTGGGTACATGTGCATGGGCCATTGTATTGTGATGTCATTGAGTATTGATCCCTGATCAGGTATTGGTGTTGCGCTGGATCAAAGGTCATGCCAAGAAGGTGTTTTCTGTTTAAAAGGGAAGTTGGGAAGTCAGACTCCTCTTCCTTTAAACCAGAACAACAGCAGCAGAAATCCTGACTATGCCTGAAGAGAGAAGCTCCCAGCTGGAGGACACTTTAGTTTTTTTCGAAAGGAGTGGGAATCAGATGTTTTCAACCAATGGGTTCGTAATATCATTCACAGATTTGATAGGGTTTGAATCCAAGCCTCCAGAATTGGGAATCATCCCTACACCAGTACTAAGAAAAAAAACATAAAGCAAGGCTTTATGAGACGGCATCCAGGTATTGTTACAGAAAAAAGCAATACGTCTGGGATCCCTCGGGTAAGCCGGGAAAGGGGTTTTACTCAATCCTATTCCTGATGCAAAAATCAGTAACATTCAGACCTGTACTAGATGTGAAAAAGATCAACAAATGGATAAAGACAATCAATTTCAAGATGGACAGTCTTAAAAGAAAATTCTGATGATTTTTCCGGTAGAACATATGATCACCATAGATCTGCAAATTGCTTATCTGCATGTTCCAATATTTTCTCATCCTCAAAAGTATTTAAGATTTACAGTAAACGATCAGCACTTCTAGTTTGCAGTCCTTCCTTTCATTCTCAAGTGCGCTCCCGGGGTGTTCAATAAACGTTCTGGCTCTCCTTGTGGGAATTTTTCACAGGGAAGGGATTCTGGTTTATCTGCATTTAGATAATTGGTTGGTTCACACAAGATCACCAGAACAAGGTATCAAAGAAAGAGACAGAGTGTTGGAAGTGCTCCAGATGTATGGCTTATTAATACATTTGAAAAGTCTTTTTTCCAATTCTGGGCCCGTTCCAAGACTTAATGGGTAACCGGAGAAAGATTTCAGATGCACCTTTCTTTGGTTTCTCTTCCGTCCAGAAAGCAAGAGAAGATGGTCAAGGATCTGCTCAACTTCGTGAATCAAAAATGACCAATAGCCAAGCAAAGGTTAAAAATTCAAGAACCTATGGCAAAGACTATCTAAAGATTCCTTGGGCGAGGTTCTATCTAAATCTCTTTGTCACTCAGTTCCTAAAACTTTGGTCTCCAGCCAGGGGTAATCTGGAGAAGAGACTTCCCCCTTCTTTTCAGATAATGACAAGTCTGAAATGTTTATTGAATCTGTCTCATTTTGTAAAGGGGTTTCATCTGGCCTCTCCAAACTGGATGAAAATAACAACAGATGCCAGTGGCATTGGATGGGGTGCATTGATAGACAATCTATAATTTCAGAAAGAATTTCATGTCTGGAGATGATTTGTCCAAGTGGAGGAAGATGAAAGGACATTCACTAAGTCGTTCTCCAATTTTCTCCACTGATAAAGGACAGAGCAGTTCTTTTCAGAGCAGACATTGTATCTACCAATGCATATCTAAGCAATCAAGGGGACACAAAGTCATTAATAGAAAGTGTAAACCACATTTTCCAGTGGGCAGAGATTCATTTACAAAGGCTTTCAGCTATTCGTATTCAGAGGATTCTCAATGAGAAGGCAGACCATTTGAGCAGGACATTTCCTCCTTCTCAAGATTATCAATTGAATCCCTTAGTATTTGCAGAAATTTGCAGGGAATGGCAGATCCCAGTTTTAGATCTGTTTGCCAGTCAGAACAATTCCCTTCTTCCTGTTTTCTATACCAGGACCGAAGAAAGTGGGGCATGGTATGTGGATACCCTTTCTTGGCCATAGATTCATGATTTTTTGTATGGGTGAAGACAGACAGAGAATCAGTAATTCTGATTGTTACGGCCTGGAACAGTTTATCTTGGTTTCCTCTGATAGTGAGTATGAACGAGGGTCAAGAATTGGTTCTCCCCCGTTTCTGTCCCCCACCATTGTCTATAATTATCTCCGAATGTCCTTCAACCTCTTCAGCTAACGGCATGGAGACTGAGCATCTAGGTTTGCAGAAATTAGGCAAGCAGTTCAGGCATCCAGGAAAGAATTGACCCAGAAGGCATATGTTTATTGTTGGTCATCTTTTCAGAAATAGTGTAAGTCAAACTGTTAGATCCCTTGCTATGCTCTAATATTTTGATTTTGCAGTTTTTGCAGGACAGTTTTGATCTAGGTCTTAAATGTGCTACTTTAAGATTGCTATGGGCAGCCTTTCGAGCATACAGGGAGAATTGATTGGTTGTTTCAGAATGTGTAGTCTTGGCTTCTAGAATTCCTAAAGGTTTTTCAAATATCAGTTCTAATGTGAGGAGCCCCTTGCCTTTATGAGATTTGATTTTGGTATTGGATGTTCAGAAAGGCCCTACTTTTGAACCATTTGAATCAGTTGATTTCATGTTCCTGTCTTAGAACGTTTTTTTCTGCTGAAATATGGTCTTTTTTTTAGCAAAACATTCTTAACTTAGGATATTTTCTGACCATATTGTGTTGAGATTGGTCCGTTCTTTTCTCCAAACCTTCCATCTTCGTCTAATTTTCAGCAGGAAGTGATTCTTCCTGAGTATTTTCCAATCCATCTGCTCAGGATGCATTGGAATTGAGTACAGTGGATGTGAGAAGAGCTATATTGATTCATTTGGACAGGGTTGCTCAGTTTCGATCTTCGGAGGCTTTTTAAATGTTAGTGCTATGAACAAAGTTGGAGGTTCATCCTTGCAAATTTTAAGACAATGGTTAAAATCTACCATTTCTTCAGCCTACCTATTGAAAGGTGCTACTCCTCCAGAGGGGATGGAGGGCAGATCCACAAAAAGTATGGCAGTGTCACGGACAGAATTTCAGGGGACTTCTCTGAAGGAAATTTGTAGGGCAGCCACATGGTCTAATCCCTCCACTTTTGTGAGACATTACAGGATTGATAATGTTTTCAGTCAACAGGAGGTGTTTGGGGTTAAACAATTATACACTATGAAGTAATCGTGAGACAAGACAGTAATAAACTGTTGAATTTTCTTTCTTTTTTGATTTCATTTTTTGTGGTTATCATAATCATTTGGCAGATAGCTTTCACATACTTCCTTTCGTAATGAGGGGGACAGGGAAGGAGAAGAGGCGGTAATGCATATATTACTTACCGGTAATTTATTTACTCAGAGTCAAGTCTTCCCTGTTACGATTATTACATCCCTGTCTCATTATTTTACAAATGAATATGTTGGCTTCCTTAGGAAAGCTTGGTATGACGCAGGGTGTTTTTAGGTAAACCTATATATATATTTTGGTGGCACGAGTTTATCTACAGGCGTTTGAGGCATTCATGCGTCCACAGACATCTTCAAGCTCATTTTGTGATGAGCAAAGCAGTGGATTCTGTACTTAGAGTAATTACATTACTGGTAAGCAATGTATGCCACACACTCTGAACAAAAGAATGAAGACACGTTCTCACAGAATCAACAACCTATGTGCAACAGAGCTAAGTATTCGAACTGTTTTACCTCATACATTAATGATTAGGGCAGATTGATTTAGGCGTGGATTTATAAAGCAGGGCTTCGCCATTTAACATCTGTTTTGTGTCCTAGAAATGTAGCATGTGCAAAGTAATATATTTACGTTACGTGTACATGAACACAAACTATATTTTCAGTCATGTTCATGTAATTTTATATACCTTAGCAACCGTGTCCTTCGTACTGTATGTAAACTGCAAAAAAAAAAAAAAACAGCTATAAGCTGTCCTAAAGCATCCTCGTTCAATGGCATCTCGCTCGAACTTCACTTTTGGTGAATGTTTCATCTACAATTCTTCTCCTGGGGCACCCTGGCGCAGGTTGAGTTGGATTCACTGCACTTCCTTTCCCGGTGGATTCCTCTGGCGGGTAGCAGGGGACACAAACTGTTTTCAGAGACTGTGGCACTAGTGTATTTTGTAGCTGTGCTGTGGTGTGTATCGGTGTATCCGGATATAAGTAGGGATTGTGGTTGATGTGAATTCCTGTGTTTATTAGCACACTGAATAGTGGGACACTCTGTGGCCTTCGAAAAAACCACACCTAATGCCCATGATGTAATAGGAAGTAACAACACACATTGACGCTTACATACTAACACATGAATGTAGAAATTCAAGTTGCTTGTAAACAGATGACGTACGAGCGTGACAGTTCTACACTTGCAGTTTCATCGCTGAAATACGTCTAGACAGCTACACACAATACGTCAATAGAAAATCAATGGTTATCACCCTGTCTTTACCCTGCACCTATCAGAAGCTATGATACCTGTCTAATAGCGCACTGCACACCGCACACCATTAAGCGGATTTTGTGTTTTAACGACTTTTGAAAATCTGCCTCACAAACTGCTGAATAAAAAAAGCAATGAACTTCCCGCCATTCCCACAGGGGATCTGTTCCACCTAAATTATATTGAAGTTGACTCATGGACAGATCTCATATGATCCTAGATCTATGATCATTTTAAAATGATTAATTTAATATCAATGTGCTCACTTTGCGGCGACTTCGAACCAAAAATATTTCTGAAAGTATAATGCACATTTTGGATGATGGATTATTACTCGATCTGTCTTGGTGGGCTATAATGTTGTTTAAAATATGTGTTTATGTCTTGTGTAATTGTTCAAAATAAACATGAGGACTGGAGGATTCGTTGGCTGATTGATTGACAGACATATTAATTAATAGTTTGACCATCAGGGCATGACGTCAAAATGACATAACATTTTGCCAGGGGTGTGATTTTAACACATTCTCGAATTTGACTTCAAAGCCAATCATATCTCCCATATTCAATTGGCTCAGAAGAGAAAATGTGAGAAGGAAATGAAAAACAATGCAGCTGGCTGAAAGTCACTCTGACACTGTTGACTTAGGTTTAGCACATTAAAGCCATTTATTGCAGTATTCCATCTCTGCAGTGCTCAGACTACAAAAGCAGCCTTCAGATCTGAAGATCTCCTCCAGATTCACTTGAGCACACTGCATTGCCCCCGTCTGCTTATCGTCAGGTGTCTGCTTTCACTCCACGCGGCATAAACAAGATAATTGTGTCTGGCTCGAGAGTCATCCATCCAAAGGGGAGCAGTGCCTTTCCTGCCGCATCTAAAAGCATGGAGCTTGGGTTCGCCAACATTCCGCACTGAGCTTATAGACCTGATTAGGGAGAAAACTCAGGCTCCAGAGAGCCATCAACTATTGAACACACAACCCCTGCCATTTATGAGCTGCTATGCATGATAAAGAATTGATCTATAAATATTTCTATTTTTCAAAATTGCAAGGCAAAGACTGGCAAAAGTTGCAAATGTGTGATCTTTAAGCCGAAGGGACTGTTTTAGATATTGGCGGACTGGTTACTCTGTCACAAACATTGTGGATCTCACGTCCATCTTATTACAAGTGTCATAGGATATAATGCACTTGTAGTGACGCACACAGGATATCTGTCACTGTTGTGATGGAGTAACATGTCGACAAAACTCAAAATCAGGCCCTGAATGCATTTGCCCTTATTCTAGTTCCTAAGTGAGTAGCGGCAGTCTCATCATAGACAGAACATTGAACTGTCCTATGTTAGTTATTCGAGAGCTTGAGGTGCCCACCAGCGGTAAAGCTTTTGGATGTGTGTTTCCTGCACTGCCTGCAAACTAGGGTGTGCGAAATTCACATCATTTGTTTTTGTCTCACTACGGAAAGATGACTTGGAATTATACGAAATGCAAAACCGGCACTCGACACTATGTTTTACCATGAAATTCAAGCTTGTGTTCATTTTGGACATTTGTTTGCTAAGAAATTAGCGCAAAAAACATAAGCACCATAAACAGCAGTTGTCTAATTTCTGGTCATTTGCATTGTTTTTGCCATAAACAGTGTGAAATTATACACATCATATAATGCAAATTTACCAAAATTAAGTGAGATTACGCCTGCGTAATGAACATTTCACGTGGGCCTACAAGAGACCTCTGATCTGTTCCCTTGCCCCAATGTGTGACCAGGTCTTTCTTCACAGGTCTTCTATATACCCTCCTTTGTGGATCACTCTCCATTTTTTGGGGGTCTGTTTATTATTTTAGCAATAAAACATTACAAACAATGTCAACCACGTGCGTAGCACAAAAGTTCTTAGCACCATTACATCGGGGCAACAGAGATCCCATTATAGCAGATAAACATATGTGTTGAGCTTGTACTTATGAATGTATATATAAATTCCACGTTACAAGCTATTACTTCCAGACTTGTGACATAGACATAGCCGACATCTGGTAGGATGCTGGAGATCAATGAGTTTACAAAACTAACTAATTAACTTCAGGCCTAACAGTGCTCGAGACTCCTCTCCAGCGACGGGTGTTACATACATCTGCCTTATTACATGACCAACATGTCCTGGTTATAGCATTCTTCTGTTCATATGTTGTTACACGTCCCACAACAGCCCTCCCAGCTCAGGACAGTGTAAAGTGAATCACCCCACTCCATTGTTTGTCAGCTCCACCTGCTGTGAAGCATTTGATTCCGGACCAGGGTATAAATTTGCTTGAAGCACTACTAGAATCGAGTTCCAACTATTGAGATAGGAATTTTGCGTAGTCCCAAAATGTCCTCCCTTCGAAGAGATACCCCCTCAGCCTTTGCCCAGTTGAGGACAGAGTGCGACCAGGCCAGCAATGGCGGTGGGTCCTGAGATTTCCGTCGTTTTGTTATGAGTCTTTTGGCCACTACCAGACCTAGATCTAAAAACCTACTCATGGCTCTATGGTTTTATCTCTAGGAAATAACCCCAACACACATATTTCCCAGGTGTTTGAGAGTTGTCTACCTGTACAGTCAGATGGATGTAATATTTCCCCTTCTCAATATTGCTGTAATTTAGCACAGGACCATAACATGTGTGTGATATCGGCATCAAAATGGGAACATCTCGGACACTGTGCATCATTTCTTTTAAAGTAACAATTGATTTTCTCTGGAGTGAGGTATGCTCGGTGTATTATGTAGAATTGTATTAATTTAAACCTAGCATTACGAGGGACATTTGTAGGACCCAATAATACTGTGTTCCATTATGTGTCTGTGCATGAACGGCCCAGATCCCATCTCGCGCGCAGTGGGGTCAAATCAGTGGCTATATTCTGGCGGAGTGCATCTGCAAACCAGCGAGTAAGGTGTCCGCCGTTTCCCATGACATGCTTCTTCTGGAGTACAAAGTTTATCTGTGAGTCCTGCATAATATCCCCCCATCTATTTTTTTGTAGCAGACTAATCCCTGAGGCATGCATGAGGAAATGTCCTGGAGGCAATCCTTCCCCTTGTACGAGATCACTGAATAACTTAAGCTTTCCATCTAAATATAGATCTCCCAATGTATGTACACCCGCCTTATGCCAATCCACCAAATCAGCTGATGCAGTAATTCTGTTTCCTCTAGTTGTTCCAAGCAGTGGAATTGCTGGGGCATAGGGTCTTATGTGTTTAGTGAGAAACAGAGCTCAGCGAAAATAATGGAAAGCTACCTGCAACAGCAGGGGAGTGATTCCTCCCTACTGCCGAATGTGTGGAACATAGAGAGGATAGTGTGCACTGCAAGCAGATTTTCGTTTCCTGCCGTATCCGATAAGTATCGGCCTTCCACCCAGCGAGCCACCCACTGCAGCTGGGACGCTAGGTAATAATGCTCTAGGTCGGGTGCTGCCAGCCCCCCTTGACCCGACGGAAAGTATAACTTTGCAAGTGCTACTTTGCAGCGAGATATGTTCCATATTAAGCTACGGACCATGCGTTCAATGGAACGAAAAAAGGATGACAGCAGGTATAGTGGTATAGTGTAAAATAATAGAGGAGACGAGGGAGCGCCACTATCTTAATAAGTGAAAACCTTCCTGCTACTGAAAGAGCCAGCGTCTTCCAGAAGGTCATCTGTGTTGACAGAGAGGCAAGTACCCATGTGAGGTTTCCATCCAGCAGGCCTGATGCCCAAATAGCGAAACATGGATGGGTGCCAAGTAACCAGGGTTCCATTAATAGTGAACCTTGGGTCAGGAGCGCTAGGATCAAATGGAAATAAACATGACTTATCCCAGTTGACTCGCAGTCCCGAGATGCGGGCAAAGTGGCTGAGTGTATTTGGTATAACTTCTGGTACCTCCTCAACATTGCTTACATATAAGAGAAGGTCATCCCCATAGAGGGAGATTGTGAGTAGTTCTCCTCCCGTATGAATGCCCCAGAGAATTGCGGATGCAATATCAGGAGAGGGGTGCCCGGTTGGACCCATATCAGTACCCCACGTGCGAACGCCGAATAATTAGTACCAATAATGTGACCCCTCCACCTGCACTGCAATCTGGTTGTCTCCAAGTGTGTTAAATGAGATTCCTGTAAAAGGGCTGTCTGGACGTTATGCCTCTTAAGGTACGCGTTATCTGCGTATCTACGAGAAGGGGTGAGTAATACTCTTAAATTCCATGTTATGATGCGATGTGATGTCATAGTTTAAGTATGACTATATTCATGATTCAGAAGAGTTAAAGTTCAAGCATGTAACCATATTGGAGGATAACTTACTGGGGTAGCCATATTCGAGCACAGCAGCACCTAATCAAACTTTTCACTAAACATAGCATCAAATTTAAATATAATACTAAATACTAAAACAGCTGATCCTGCAACCGTTTAGGACTGCCTAAACCTAGAGCCATATTAGATTAGGGTAAAACAACCCCTAGGGGCATGAGGGTGCGAGGGAGCGGGTCTCCCAGGAGTCTATCAATGCAATATACCCACCCAGTAGCAAGTAAATGGAGTTCCTTTTAAAATTCCCTTTTCTATGTACTAATACATCAACTGCTCAGACCATTTCACACACTGAGGGAGCCTGTGCCCCCCTCCCCCCTCCCATAGGTAGCAACATCATCCCACAGAGCATCAACACGACAACTCACACAGATTCCTTCTTAAGCAATTAGGACCCACATTTTCAATACGAGTAAAGGATATATAGTGACTTCGGATAAGTCCTTCTGATGTCTGCCGGGTGACATCTGGCATAGTCAGAGAATTAGTGTCCAATGGACAGACCACGAGGAGCCCCCATCCTCAGATGCCCGAGCCGATAGCAGTTCTTTGTCCGAGTCTTTAGCCAAGTCCGATATCCTTTTCACTTCTTGGACTGCCTGGTGTCGTTCCTTGATTACTTGCTCTAAATCAGGAACCGCTGTCAGTTGAGGCATCCGGCTCCTTCTCAGACATCCACGTCTCTTGCCAGTTTCCGCAGTAGCTCCTCACTTACCAAACCCTCCAATTGGCCTAAGGCCTGAGAATTTCCCGAAAGACTTGAGCCAGTCCCACGCATCCTGTGGCGCATCAAAAAAATCGGGGGTTTCCATCTGTCACTACTCGCAGTCTCACAGGGAAGTATATGCCATTTTACTGCTAAAAAGGAGCCCTGCTGATGCTGAACCCCTATAGTATAGTCCTTGGAAAAACATCACCTTGGCATTCTCAACTCGTATGTCTTGCATCTTCTGTGTTTCTCTTAGAATTGAGTCCCTATCCCGGTAGTAGAGCACTTTGAAGAGATATGGATTGGGGTTTGACCCTGGTGCAAGTCTCCGGAAGGGAACACAATGCTCTCTTTCAAATGAGAAATAGGGAAACAGTGATTCCTTTGGTAGTCATTTTTCAGTAAACTCCACTGCTTCTTGGCCTTCCACTATCTCTAGCAGGCCTATCAAGTGAATGTTGTTCTGTCTTGAGCATCCTTCTGCATCCTCCATCCTCAGTTCCAGAGGATGGATTCTCACTTCAAAGGCCCCCATTTGTTCCTCCACAAGGTCCGTTGCTGGTTATACCTCAGCTAGAGTATGTTCCACATTGGTTACATGAACAGAGAGTTTCCTTTAGTCCGCATGTAAGAGCGTGAGTTCTGCTGCCACTCTATCTATTTTGGATTCCATGGATATTCTGGACCACTCAATGGCTTGAAGAATTGCATCAGACCTGTCTTCTGGCGGCAAGGTTCGTGAAGTCTGGGAGCCCTGCCGGTCCGTCTCCACAACCGACGAGACTCGTGAGGAGGTCCTGGAGTCAATTCCTCTGGAGCGCCCCATCACTGCGTGTTTTTGTGGCGATATAAATGCTCCTCACTCTGCTGAGCTGATTGAGTCCCTTTTGCGTGGTATGCCTATAAGTTGGGCAACTCTCTCTTCAAAATGAGGACAGGGCTGGCCCTACTACTGCATTTCTGCACATCATATCTTAGCCCTCGCACTATAATGGACAGATAGCGCATCATGCATTGCGTGATTGGATCCTGTAAGGGCTGCAGGGACCTCTACTGCAATTCTGCTCCTTCCAGAAAGTCCATGCCTATCTTGTCCCACCTGTGAATAATGGGTAGATATGCCAGCATGCACTATGGAGGTGTACAGTGGTGTGTTTTTCATATCTGCACTCCTGACTGGGCATGAGTCCCAGAAAGGTCACCCAGCCATCAAGTGCATAGATGGGGAAGGGTGGGGGTAGGGGAAGGGGAGAAAGCACCTGCCCAAAGTCTTTTTTACCAGCATCCAGAGGCCTGCCTCTGTTAATTATAGCCAGGTGCAGCAGCTTCCAAATGCCCATCCTCCCCAGCGCTGACTCCTCTGCTCTTCCTCCTCTCTGCAGTTATCAGCCTCCCGCCCAATTCCACAGGTGCCCGCTCCGGCAGGGCGCCTACTAGCACAGAGTAGAGGACCTATGGGGAGATCCTAAAGACCAGCACCAGCCGTTGTGTCCAAGCACCGCATGGGCTGCAACTAATTACTTCCAGCACTGGCTCACCTTACTACCGCTCTCACATGTTCGCTGCCTCTGAGCCAGGGACCACATCAGGTCCGAGATCTCGACCGTATCACAGACCCAGCATATACATGGGCTGAGTGGCTTTGTCTCGTCTCTGGGATGCTTCCTCCAGCTGTCCACCACTCCCATATGCGGGCTCTTCCCAAACTCAGCCCTGGCGGGCAGGGGCCAGCCGCAGCAGCAGCCCTCCACCTCAGCGACAATCAGGTCAGGTAGGCAGCTCCCGCCACTGACTTACAATGGCATCAGCAGGCAGGCTCCCCCTTCTTGCACACCGCGGCTAACGCTCTCTGCTTCCCAGTCTCGGCCGCCAGAGTCACTTCGACCCTTCAGTCCGGACTGTCCACTCCACTCCGGGAGATTGCAGGAGAATCCCAGGCAGCGAGATGGTAAATGGACTCAGGAATACATTGCAAGTAATTTGGGTGTAGAGCGGAGCGTCCGCCATCTTGCTCCCGCAAGCCACCATGGATGCTTCTCCATATCATATAAGCAAACACATGAAGACATGTAGAGGCCTCTGTTCCTGTCTAGAATATCCATGCAGTATGCGCTGCCTGAAAAAACTTGCACTATCTCAGTAACTACTTCAAAGATGAGATTTGGATCGAAGAGAGAGAATGACTCAAATTCCCTGCCTGATTTAAATGGACATAATGCAGCTCAGTATGAGTGCCTTCTAGTATTATAAGTCTCCCATTACGGACATATCAGAATTGCAAGTTCTGCAGTTTTTACTACATGGGCAATATACTGGGGGCATTAAAAATTGACCCCCAAAATGCGAAATGTGAGCAATTACTGCCATCTTTAGCAAATTAGCAGTAGACAAATGGAATAACTGTAGTGACAAGGTTCCTCTGGTAGTTTTTCATCTTCATGGATATGTTTTCCAGCAGCCTTTACTTGTCACAACACCATTATGGGTGGGTTTTAATTGACACTCTAGATGTCTTGGTCTGAAGGCATTATAGGAGTTTAGGCTTCTTATACGTCTTGAAGAGGGGGCGAGGCACAACAGTAAAATCAGTAAATAATATACCCAAAATGAATAATCCACTGTGATCACTGCCACACCTATCAAAGCAGGGAATCGGCTCTAGAACCAATTGCAGCAATACTACAGATCCCAACAGTAAAAAAGAAAAGATGGACTGAACTGTGTAGATTTTCAGTTGAGAGAACCAGACCAAGGTTAAATAATTTCTTCTTATCGTATTGTGGAATTTGGTGCTGGTATACCAGGAGTGGGCAGAATTATAATATTCTGACCAGTTTTACTGCACCAAATTCCATTTATTATGAGTGTTTTCTCTAGAAAGGGAAATAATTTGGGGTGGGCATTGTAGCGTCTTCCCAGCCTGGGTACGTGCCAATAACCACACCAAACAGGGAGCTTAGTATTACAAGTCTGTATTCTGCTGTGTGTAATTCCAAACTCAACATTCTAAAACAAGCTTTCATGGTATTGTGCTCTGAAAACCAACGTCACAGATCTACGGAGCCCATTAAGAGCCAAAAGGTTCTGTCATAAAATATTGCAAGACACTATTTCTACCCCTCTGTTAAATAAAAAATGTTACATTTTCTTTTACAAATCAACAAATATATATATGAAATCACATTTCTTTAATCAACCTTCTTGGGGCTTTAACTATTCAACCTGATCTGGTTACTGGAAGCTGGGAGCGGTCATCTTCACTATCAGAGATCTTCGAAGACGGTGAAGAATCAACTGCAGTCACAGGTTTTTCAGGTTCAGTCTTTCTGTCACCATGTTGATCAGAAGACCAATTAATCAAATGCTGAAAGTGAGAAGAGTCTCTGGTAACAGACTTCCCAGGACGCTTGGCCATCACCATATGTCCCTTGGTGGAGACAAGACGGAAAGTTGCAGTATCATATGGAGTGTCCTATTTTCTCCTTCACATTTGGCAAGTAATTGCTAGATCTCCTGTCTTAAACTCAATGTCATTTGCATGTCGTCTGTAATCGGCATAGGCTTTCATGTTTTCTTTGTTACCCAAAGCTTTAATTCAAGTTGTATTCTCACCTCCTTCTCTTTTTTTGGTCCAATGAGTTAACTTCATTGCCATTGCTCTCCCGAACATCAAAGTCATAGGACTTTTATGGCAAGATGGCTGCCGGGTGAGGAGCTCCGGCCAGGAGCTCCTCCGACTGGGGACTGCCTTTTGGCCCTTGTCCCGAGATTTTCTCTCCCATTCTGCAGGGGGTCTGCTGGCTGTTTTCGTGGCCTGCTGCTCACCCTCTGGGTTTCCAGAGGGAATGCTTGTGGAACCAGTGCCATCATGGCCTCTGCTTCGGTTGGGATGCCCACTGCTGAGAGGAGATGAGCTGGCGGATCTCCCCGCCGGACGCCGCCTGCCTTCCTGGACTCGACCTTTGTGCTTGGCATCCTGCGATCTGCTGTGTCCGCAGCACGCATCAGTCAGTGTTTTCGTGGGACGAGTTCGGAGATTGCACCCTGGTGGCTCCCGGGCATTGCGCTTGGAGGATGGCAGAGGAGCCTGTCTGGGCTGGATGCCCAGTCGTCAGGTTGGTTGGGCCCAGGCCGGACTGGGGAACTCGTGGCTTCTGAGGACTTCCAGTGTACTCCCAAGGTACTGATCATTTTAACCTTTACCGGCAATAAACCTTGGTCAGCTCAGCAATCTTGATCACTGCCTGACCCTAAGATGATGGTACTCCTCACCGTACGTGTGCAGAATATCCTGCATTTCGTGCAATAATCAAGGTAATCAGCATCTAGCTGTTTATCATATGTGCGCTCCACAACTGCTCTCTCCATAACTACTGACAGACAGCATAATACCCCTCGGCCTCCCCGGACTCACTCTGAAGCACTGCCTGACAAGATGGCGGCATTACATGCTTCACAGGAGCCTTCCTCCCTACAACCATGCACTAATCTCTAAATGCACAAGTGTTTGGTAAATCTGGCACATCTACCCTACGACGTCTAAACTCTGCATCACTGCATCAGTAAATCATGGAAGGCAAACAAACCTTCCGTAGTGCGTTCAGGAGACTCGGTCTGATCTCGGCCAAAGTCTAACTGGCGTCAGAAAACTTCCCCAGGCTAGATCAATTGTGCTACAATGGCGAGCTCGGCTCTCCTGGGGGCGAGCTGGAGGGTGAGGCGTGCGCGCTTCCCAGTAACACCGGGACTGGTGCTGCCGATGGAACTATGACGATGCCCCCCCGGGCGGATACCTTGAATGTTGTACTTACCATGGAGCCCAAGCAACATGGCCGATGCCCAGTGGAGCTGTTTAGGCAGCTATAGAGGAATTTGGCTCTGGTTCACCCCCTCGGCCGTCACCTACCCAGCCGGACATTGGACATTGTTTTTCATCGTCTAACTGCTGTGATTTTCCTTTCTTACCCCACCTCCTCCCTCCGTGATCCTGCGACTGCCTCCCATTTCCAGCCTTTTCTCTTCGTATTCTATCACCGATACACAGGATGTTATTTGGATCGCTGGTCCCCAACCGGTTTGTCTATCTCTCACTTTGACTGCATTGTCCCTCTGAAGTACTTTCCCCCTTGTCGGGCTGCCTGACACTATCTGCTTTCCTTGACTCTATCTGCATTCCTTACCCCTTTTTACCATTCCCCCTCGACCTGCCATTCCCCATCAGACGTGTGTCCTGGCTATGCCATGCACTAAATAACTCATGTTATTGTGTAATCACTGTTTTTCTACAATGTTTATACATGGCTCCTGTAACTGATGTTATTTTGTAACCTGTAACTCCCTGATTCCTCATGTAAAGCGCTCTGATACCTCAGGGTCTAGCCAGCTCTTGATGATTAAGGTCTCACTTCATTATATTTCCTGTCTTAAACTCTACCGAATTAGGATTCTTAACCCTTGCAGTATAACTTTTAGACGGTTCATCTTTAACATTTTTTGTTCTTTTGGTATTCACCATCACTGGCGAGAGGTTGAGCGCGTTGGTTACTCGACTGATGTGTAATTATATCTTTCAACTTCAGCATGTCGCTATCATGCCTCATGACAGTGATGATCTGGGCTAACAATATGGGAGTTGGCATATTTGACGTTAGAATGAAATTAATGAGGGCTTCAGTGGATGGAGTACCTTGACCTATCCGAAAAGGGAGCAACCTTTCTGCCCCCGAGGCAGATATCTGAATGCAGAGTGGTAGGAATTTTGCAGATCCCTGCAGCTTCTGGGGCGTTCTCTCATAGAAATGTGAAGAAATTGGTGGTTTTAGCTAACAATTAAGGTTAGGTAAGGACTCGACTGTCGGGCAATCTGGCAGTGCCTGATGGGCTGGTCTCACAGGTTAATGTGTGGGCCGTTTTTTGGCTGTTTGTGTGCCTATTTTATGGTCTGGTGGGCCAGTTCCTACTGTGGAATTTTCTGATATTACCATATGCATTACCTGCATCAAGAACAAATACATGCAGTCTTTCATAACTTGTAAAACACTTACACAGCGTGGCTTTACAGCTTCAAACCTACACCGATTTGTAATTGTCAGTCACTTTTTTAACTACCTGATTCTCTAATGGGGTCCACTTTTAGTTTGGCACCTGGGCCTAGTTTCTGCCCAGTTCAACCCTTCTTCAGTGTTGCGAGATCCACATGAGATACAACACCCTGGACTGCCCTGGGTGTCAACCTTTCAGAAATGTCTAGATTTTGTGGATTTCACTGGGTGGCAACTGAGCCAGGGCCCAAATTCTGAAGCAACCCACACTGTAAAAAAAGACATTGATTTTGCTAAGTGAAATGTGATGTCTCCAGGCCATGTTTTGGAACAAATCTACCAGCCCACAAGGGCAACATTTTCCTACATATACATAACAGAATGTTCAAGTCACTAATCAAAAAAGCCACATGAAGCTGCACCTCAAACGGAATCTCCAAAGCAAATTGTCCCCATAAAGAGCTTTTCAAAATACTGTCTGAATTCCACACACCAGAAAGCATTCAAGGAATAAATCTGAACGTTGAGGACCTTTGTAATAAACTTGCAACTCACTACATAGCCACTGCAGACTTGCTAGATTCATAGTTATTACACAAGAAAACGACATGCCTCAACTCTTTCCTAATGTACAACTCTAGTGGTGGGATAACCCCACCTCTGCTATCTTTCCAAGAATCGCCACTGACCAAATTCGAGGAACTTGTGAAAGCTAGAGGAGCAGCCAGCTGCCATTGCCACCCTTCAAAAACATCCTCCTATCAACATCAGCATCATTTGCCACCCCAGTGAGAAATCTCATCAACAATTCCCTATCAACAGGAGGCTTTCAAGAAGACTTTTAAAAAGGCATACATACACCCACTTCTAAAGAAAAACAACTTGGACTTTAAAGAATCCAACAATTACAGACCAATAGCAAATGGATCATCCCCTGTAAAATTTATAGAAAGTGCAGCTGTCACACAGATGTCGAAATTCATTGAAGATAGCTCTCTACTCTCAGACTTCCAAACTGGATTCCACCCTGGAAGAAGCACATAATCCACCCTAATCAGCATCTGAGATTAATTTAAAAACACCGTAAACACACTGTAATATTAGGAGTGCCCTCGACCTCGGACCTGGGGAACTGGGTTCGAGTCTCGGTAACAACGCTGAACATCCTGTGATTCTGGGCAAATCACTCAATCTCCCTGTGCCTAACAAAAAATGAATGTGTGTCCTCATGTAACGTAACTGGTGCTATGTAAAGCGCTCTGATACCAGATTTGGATTCGGGTCCAGTTCGCGCTATATTAAACTCTGCAAAAAAAAAAGAAAAGAAGAACGAAATCTAGTAATTGGCATGGATCCCAGATTGTCCCACACAAGTGGATAAACTAACAAAATGAAAACATTGAAACATTTCCAAACACCTAAAATTCCCACAAAATGTTCAAGCAACCATCAGGCACATGCATCAACGAAGACTTTTGCGATTCCTTAATTGCGATTGTTAAGGAATCGCAATTAAGGAATTGCAAAAGCCTATGCATGTAGGAATAGCTATAAAAATAGCGATTCCTACACATTCCTTAATTGCGACTCGCAAATTGCGAGTCGCAATTAAGGAAAGCCGTCCCATTCATTCCTATAGGCCTCCAGGCCCATAGGAATGAATTGGAGATTGCATGAGCAATTTGCGAGTACCAGTAGGTACTCGCAAATTGCTCATGCAATTTCAAGGGTGCAAGGGTGTCAAAATGACACCCTATTGCACCCCTGAAGTTGATCTGTGCACATATGTTGCGCACACACATGCTCTAAGGGCATGTGTGTGCGCAACATGAAACTTTGAAAAAAGCACAAAAGTGCATTTTACAAAGTTTTTGCAAATTACCATGAAGTTCAACTTCATGGTAATTTGCTCCCCCTAATAGCGAAATCGCTAATTTTCATACTTTAATGCATTGCATTTAAGGAATCTCAGTTTGGGATTCCTTAAATGCAATTGCAATTTAAGTAATCGCAATTTAGAGATTCCTTAAATTGCGATTTTTCTTTTGGGATGATGCATCCCAAATGCAAAAATAACGGTCGCAAAGGGGCAGATTCTGAGAATCTGCCCGTTTGCGACCGGTTTTTCCTTTGATGCATGTGCCTGCATATTCCTTAGCCTATAAAAACTGGATTACAGTAGGGGCCTATGCCGTGGTTCTTTAAGACCTGCTAGAAGATCTATAATCAAGCTGCTTTGTATCATCCGCAAGGTGGTAAAGGACCTGTATTGGTCAGCAAGAAATCAGCAAATACTCCAAACCAGAAACGTACAGACTAGTGCTTTGTCTCATAATTCTAGCATATGCAAAAACAAATTTGTGGCACATACTTCTCAGTGCAAGAAGCCAAACTGAAACTCTTTATCAGCTAAGATAAGGACTACTGGGAACCATATGACCTTCCATAGACTGGCCAAGAGCTGGCTCTTTCCTACAGGATCACAAATACACTCAATAATACCCTAACAATTTACAATGGAAGAGCACAATGCTGAAGCAGAACCCACATCTTTTGGTACCAGCTTACCATTCAAGCCAAGTATCCCAAAACAAGCACTCCAGCCCACAGAAGGCCCCAACAGACCTCAAAAGAAACACACCATCAACCGCACAAATCAAGGGGCCTAGTTTCACAAAAGAGGATGTTGTTCCTCCTATAGAAACACATCTGATATATATACGTGCTTAAATATCGTACATTGTGTGCATATATGTTGACGTATGTATATAACTATAAGCATTTAAAGAAAAATATCCTGCACTCAAAAACACCTATTTATTATCTGCAAACCTGTTTCTCTACCTATATATTCCTTCTTCCTCTTCTGCGCTTTCCACATTGACAATCTTTCTGCCACCCGTCCTTTGCATGCACTTCCATTTCTTTACCCAGATCTTTTTCCTTGCCTTTCCTTGACTCCTTGCACTACCTTCAGATTTCCATGCAAGTGCAAGCTCCCCTCAATGTGTCTACTCATCTAACTAACACGGGCACAGCTCACCCTTTCCCCACTGATGACTCACACCTAAACCCTATTAATCTACTTCTTTCCACAAAGCTGCGGGTGAATGTTTCAAATTTCCAAGCACAGGATTAAGGAAATAAGGACTACTTTTCTATGCTACTACCACTGACCTTGGGTCCTGGGGTGGCGGCGCCTCAGCTCTAAATAGATGCAAACACTCACCCATGGTAGGAGTAGCAAGCACTACATAAGGGCAATTACACCCCCCCATAGGGGTGGTAAGCACTACATAAGTGCAAAAATATCACACACACACACCGTCCCCTCCCCCCCTCGATTCATGAAGGGGAACTTACACTTTTGTGCAAGTTTACGATTTTTTGCAATTCACAAAGGAATTTTACGGGTAGTATCTTTACGACTGCAGAGTCTCTGCACTGGTGGTGGACACTCCGCACATAAAAAGATAAGCAGCCTTAAATATACTACTCATAAAATTGCTATGTAAATTGAAAAAAATCGTGAACGTACACAAAAGTGTAAGTATAGCTTTATGATTCTGGCCCATGGATTTTGTCAGATGTTGTCTTTTGACCACACTCATTAGGTCTCTCTGCTTCATCAGGGCCTGACAACTAATCAACAATGGAGTAGCTGAATGTATTGTTGGTGGGTGACTCAGACAAATGAATGTCTGTATTGTTTTATGTTTTATGTTATCAATTACGAACTGGTGTTAAACTCTTGTACTGTATTCCAATCCTGACAAGAAATCTTGGACAAAATTTGGAAATAAATGGCCTTCTTTATGACAAGTTCCATGAGCCCTTTCTAAAATAGTAAGGACTCATAGAGTGCAATTTATGTGTTGAGAGAGTAATAAACAAGGATGACATTGAACAAGAGAATTGAGAAGCAGGCAAGGAAATTGCTAACTGTATTAGCAGGTAGAGAGTATGAGCTCACAGATTAGTCAAAGTGCATGTGCCCAGCCCGGAGCCAAAGCAAGTAATGACATCATAAATTATTTGTGATTTTAAATGAGATTGGCTGAGTGGCTGCACAGAATAATACAATCTAGTAAAATGTAGTGGGGCCAGATGGCGAGCACTGAAACAGATTCAGTGGTAGTGATTATTCGGATGCAATATTTATTAGGGCGGTGGATGTTGTGGTGATTGTCCTCTAGAGAATTCTGTAGGTAAATATGCATAAAGTGCACGTGTGCAGTGCACAAAGACAGGTTCTATGTAACATGTTACCTGCGTGCAGACATTTAGGAGCACATTTAGGGGCTTGGTGCAGGCCCCTGCAGTGTGCAGGGGAGCCCGACCTTTCATGGGGCCCCATAATCCAGCAGAGGGGCCCCCATTCACCCTGATACCAATAAATGTCTGTGGGATGCGGGAGACTCAGGGGCCCCTCATCACATTTTGGTGGGGTGCCACATCATTTTGCATTACGTCACAGGAGAACATGAGAGCCGAGCTGTATGATCGCTGCTTTACGGATGGGTATAGTGTTTATCTATCTTCATGCCAGAAATGTTATAGCAACGATTGCACGCCTGGAGCCATGTGGCTGAAACGTTACAGCAAAAAAGTGCAAGACATGTCTGGTGGCTCAAAGGATTAATCTAATCAAAAAATACATTGTTTGACCACATGTCTCGGGTTCAAACCTTGACAGGTCACTCAGCCTTTCACCCTTCCAAGATAAAAGTTGTAAAATGAGTTCAGTAACAATAAATATCTGTCAGGATCGCAGAAAGATTCCTCAGGGGTGAATGTCTGCTCTACAAAAATGCCTATTAAGTTAGGCAATTTTGCACCAAATGACCAGTGCAGAAAAGAAGCAGAATACAATATTTTGAACAATGCATCCCCAAATTATTGCTTCATTACCATAAATCACCGTACTTGTGCCATGATGGCTGCCACTTCTTTCCATCTACAATACAATTGTGTTCTACTGTACTCATGTATGTGTAAGTTAATGCGTTATGTGGCAATATTCCAAAAAGCATTCATGCATAGGTGTATGAAATCCTGACCTTGAGGCACAGAACATTCCTCTTTGACCACTAACGTATAAGGTAAAAACTAGGGGTGGGCGGAATTTGCGGAATTAACCTTCGCAAATTATCGCGAGAATGTTTAAAATTATCGCAAACAAGCAGAAATATCGCGAAGATGCGGAAGTTTTTTTCCGGCATGTTCGCGAGATTTTCTGCATGGTTGCGGGTCGCCAACTTACCCATGTGGTTGCTTGCGGGCGCGGCCATCTTGTTTTGAGTTGTTCTCGCGGTGCATGATCGCGAGAAGAAAGACGTGATCGCGCGACGCATGACGTCACTGCGGGCGCGAACTGTCGCGAGACAGCGCAAATGGCTAAAAACAATACAACATCTCATGGAGAACGCGACCGGATCAAGAAAACTTGTCGGCGAACGCAGGGATTCAGGTAAGGCGATCGCGCGCGCGCGAGAATGTATCATTTTACAGCGCGAGCAAGAAACAAATTATCGCCAAGCTGCGGAAACCGGAATTTTTGACATTTTCGCGCTCTCCGCGGAACGCAAAAATGTCAAATTATCGCAATTTCCGCGAACGGAACGAAATTTTTGCCCAGGCCTAGTAAAAACCTAAAATCGCTGTTGCACCCTAAAGTGCCCCCATTGAATATTGCCTATTGCTGGTTATACATTATTAAGAAGATTAGAGCTACAAAGAGCCTTTAGTATTAATGGTGTTCTACCACAATATTGAGTTTTTAATATAGATTTACAGCAATATCAAGAATATCGACTACTACTATATCATGAAAATAAGTATGTATAGCTAAGTGTACTTTTACTATTCCTAAATCCAAATTTACTTACCTTTATTATGTACTGTTGGACTTGACCCCCACTGCAGGGCCACTCCCAAACCTTTCGCCTTCACCCCTTCTGTTTTCTGGACCTGTTTTTGTCAACTTTAAGACTCTGTGCACTTTACCCCTGCTAACCAGTGCTAAAGTGCTTGTGCTCTCCCTTTCACACATTGTACAATTGGGTGATATCTGATTGGTACATTTACTTGTAAGTCCCTCGTGTATGGTGCCATGGGTACCCAGGGCCTGTAAATTAAATACTACTAGTGTGCTGCAGCACTCTTTTTTATCATTATTAAAGCTTTACTCGATTTACATGAGTTAAATCATAAAAGTGAAAAACAAGATAAAATAAATTTAGCAAACTTTATCATGCACAATTAAAATGATTAAAGTAAAAAAAAACAGCTGGGGAAAAAAATCATAATTATATATACACATTTTTCCTGTAGCTAATCACTGAGCATAAAAAACTAGAAAACCTAAAACATGTCCCGGTAGTAAAAAAATCCTAAATTCATTTTTCAGAATTGTAAGGCCTGCCTGTCCCTTAGGATAACATTGGGTAACCTTGTTGAATTTAATAGGTGCTAACTTTTGATTGGGAGCTGGTAGAAATATCATATTTGAACTCAAATGAATTGTAATTTAAAATCCTCTTTAATGCTGAAGTTGGATTTTAGGTTACAATTTTGAAAATTCCATTTTCAGAAAGTTGGCATTTTCCTGCCTTAAACTTTCTCTGGCCTTCTAGGAGTTTCCAACTGCCTGGGCCTGTTAATTGCACCCCTATCAAGAACGCATAGTGGGCCCAGACAGTAAACAGGAGGACCTGGGTGTAGCTGGGAGGGAGCCATCTTTCCAGTATGAGAAGGGTGGGGGTGTTCCCCGTCCCACTTACATTTCAAATGGATGCCTCAGCACACTCACAAAGGAACTTGATACCAGCCTTTTGACACTAGGGTGCCGATTCCGATCCTGCGAAAACCGGGTACGAACCGTCGGTCGGAGCGTTTTCTCCGTCCGACTCATACCCGGGAAAAAAACCCTACAAACTTGCAAGTACGATTCGTACGGAAACACCATTTCCGTACGAGTCGGACAAAACACCGACCGTCAGTAAAATACATACGAATGTGATCCGGGACACCGCGGACGTGACGTCCGGACGGAGTTAGGCATGTTTTTACGTACCAGCAAGTACGATTCGTACCGACAGCAGTCCGGACGGCAATATTTTTACGGCACCCAAAAAGTGCCGGAAAAGGTAAGTACGCCGCGATGCGAGCGGTATAGGGGGCCCGGTACACGCCGCCCCCCCCAGCCCCCGTATGTACGCGCCGTCCCCCCCCAGCCCCCCGTGTATGTACGAGACGTACCCCCACGCGTGTATGTACACCCGTGTATGTACACCCGTGTATGTACGAGACGTACCCCCACCCGTGAATGTACACCCGTGAATGTACACCCGTGTATGTACGAGACGTACCCCCACCCGTGAATGTACACCCGTGTATGTACACCCGTGTATGTACGAGACGTGCCCCCACCCGTGAATGCACACCCGTGTATGTACACCCGTGTATGTACGAGACGTACCCCCACCCGTGAATGTACACCCGTGTATGTACACCCGTGTATGTACGAGACGTACCCCCACCCGTGTATGTATGGTGCGGACCCCCAGCACGTAGCGCTGGGGGTCCGCACCGTACATACACGGGTGGGGGTACGTCTCGTACATACACGGGTGTACATACACGGGTGTACATACACGGGTGTACATTCACGGGTGGGGGTACGTCTCGTACATACACGGGTGTACATACACGGGTGTACATTCACGGGTGGGGGTACGTCTCGTACATACACGGGTGTACATACACGGGTGTACATACACGGGTGGGGCGACGGCGCGTACATACGGGGGCTGGGGGGGACGGCGCGTATGCGGGCACATGTCTCCATGGTTGCTATAGAAGTTCGCTCCGTACGGTGTTTTTTCCATACGGTTGTACAATTGGACGCACGGGACGGATCGTACTTGCGCGCTCGGACTTCAGTTTTACGATTCGTACGGAAAATCATCCGGGGACGTGTCGGACACTTTTCCCGACCCGAGGACGTGTCGGGGAATTTTCCCAATGCGATTCGTATGTATTTTCTCCCATACGAATCGTACTTGCCAGTTTGTACGGTACTTGTACGATTCGTATGGAAAAAAATCCGGATACGATTCGTACGAGGAAAATTTCTCCAGGATCGGAATCGGCACCTAGACCTCTTGGTGCCTAGGCTTGGGAAGAAAGTGGAAGGAAAGAACGTTCCAGAACCAAATGCTGGGTGGATTAGAGGTTTCCCTCACTTCAAAGGGTGGCACCAGGTATAAATATTTGACCTCCTTAACCACTCATCAGTGCACTCCTGGACCTGTGTACATTACATAAGAAGGACAGCCTTGTTCCCCACACAACTGCTGCTTGAGGCCTGATTTATTCCCCAGAGGACTGCCCTGCTGCTTGAGGCCTGCCCTGCTCTGTGAGAAGGAAGACTGGACCTGATCTCTTCATCCCAGTCTACCCTGGGTGACTCATTGGGTCAGTTGGCTGACCTCTTGTTCTGTGCCACTGGGACACATTATGATCCAGAGGCCTCCCTGCAAATGACCCTGCCTGGACCTGCAACTGGACTTGCTGGGACCTGCAACTGGACCTGCCTGAGCCCTGCTGGCCTCTGCTGGAATGAATTCCTGATCCCTAAGGGCTGCCACCCCAGGTCCCGGACCCTTGGCTGGCATCTGTTGAGCTCCCCCTGTAAAATCGTAAAGTTATGAACTCTGCGCACCGGACTTTGAGAAGGTAACTTTCTCAGTGAAAGTAACTTGGTCCCTGGATCGGGCCTCTACTTCATCGTGGTTGGACTAAACTTGTGACTTTGCCCAAGTATAACACGAGCAGATAGATTCTCATTGTTAGCACTCACTGCAGCTTAAACATTTAATATTGCATATCTCCCGTTCTACTGATCGGATTTGTGTTGTTTTGGTCTCATTTTATTTAATGAGTTGTACAATATGTTTCTAAATTTGTTTGGGATTTTGACTGTATTGTTTTTTCACTTTAGTACTATTTAGCAAATTTAATTCCACTCATGTAATTTGCAGAATTTGGTGGCTCCGCTTTACTCTTGTAATGCAAAGTTCCAGCCAAATTCCACCAATCGCCATGTGGCGGAATTCTTTCTCCCACGAGTATCCAGAAATGCGAGCTAGTGAGTATGAGAGAGCTGCTTCTCCAGTAGATTTTCTACTCGAGCTGCAGCGAGATCAACTCGAATGGCTGTGTGCTCTTGCGCTCTAAATTGCAGTTTGAGCAGCGCGGCGAGCATATTTCCACCCATTGCCAGAACTCTGCAGAATTTTGTAAAGTTTTTATGTAACTTCACGGAATTCCGCAAACAGATATTCTGCGAGTTCCACCCACCCCTATTTATGATGTGCCCATCTCTCATATACACACACACACACATATATATATATAATGAGGTATCCAAATGGTGGGAGGCGATTTCTCTACAGAATTATGTAGATCAGAACATGGCGCCAAGAGGACTAAGAATTTTTATTACTCCCACATACGAAGCCCCCAACCCCAAAATGCTGGAGGAATGGTCGGAACACTCAGCTGCAAGCTCCAAAGGCATGATGGGCATATTGATCAAGTATGCTTGGCAGGACAGGGAAGAGCTTCTGAAACAGATTAAAACCCTTACTGCAGACTTGCAACAGATGGTGGACAATGATGCCTTAAAGAAAATCCTAGACTCCATGAAGGAACGTCTTACCAAGTATGAGGAAGAGATTAAAGCTAGAAAGCAAAGGAAGATGAACAGAGATTACTCGGATTATGAAAAGGGAAGGATCCTAACGTTCAGTAGAAAATATGACCATCTGTATACCACACAGGATACCCTCAGACGAACCATTCCCACTACAAGTAACATCCTGGTAACTGACACCCCCACTGTGAGTGATGTCGAATCAGATGTATCTGAAGGCAACACATCTGGCGAGGACTGCAATATCAGACAGGTCAATTTTTTAGAGGAGTTTCGGGTCCTGCAGAGGGACCGACAAACAACACGGGACAATCAACAACCGAGAACCCGGGGACGAGGAAGAGGACGAGGCAGGGGAAACGCCGCCACAGAAAAAAGAGATTACAACAACGCTGGGAACGCAGACAAAGGAAGGGGAGCCATGGGAAACAGAAAAACACGCTCCAACAGAAATTATTAATGGATATGAACATGGTAAATTTAACTGTTGTAAATCTATCCAAAAGGCCCTTATCCGACATAGAAAAGAGAACCCTATGTTTGGGCCTTTCCTTCTGTCCGTCCTCTCGTTTTAACTACACTGAAACACGTATTGACTTGTTTAAGTATGTGAGGAAACTGAAACTTAAAAAGTGGTTCAAACTGAAAGGACAAGAACATATACCTGGTAGTGATATTGCGAACAATGACGTCATGGGTAATCTTATGATCAATGATATTGATAATCTTTTGGTTTTAGCTGATTTAGCGCATGACAATACATCTAATGATGGTGAGATCAGCACCACTCAAATCTTAGGGGATATGGATCTCACTCAAGGGGCAGCAGCGTGCACTAATTTCAAAATTAAATCTACTTTTGTGCCCCCTCTTCCCCACGACAACATTGACACTTTCCAGGACTGCATTGCCAAATCTCTGGTTGATCTCAGATTCAGTAAAAAATACTCGGGTAGCCGCACTAACAACTTATCTTACACCCAAAGACAGGCACTCAAAACTCTAGCCAGTGACACCACTCTAGTTATACGCCCAGCTGATAAGGGGGGCAATGTGGTTATCCTAGACAGAGACTACTACATTAGTGAAGCATTAAGACAACTCCAAGACATCAATTTCTACATAACTATATCCTGGGACATCTACAACTTGAGCATCACAGAGATCTGGGACAAACTCACTGATTGGAAAGACAAGGGCCTTTTAGTATGGGAAGAATTTTGCTATCTTAAAAGGGACCATCCCAAACTTCCCATACTGTACTTACTGCCGAAACTCCACAAAGATAAAGTCAGACCCCCTGGTCGCCCCATTGTCTCTTCCATAGGGAGTGTAAGTGAACACATCTCGAAGTATGTGGACCACTTCCTGAGGGAATTTGTCATATCCCTTCCTAGTTACTTGAGGGATACGAAGGACTTTCTTGGTAAAATTGAGGAATTGACCTGGGAGCCCACCTACCTCTTTATTGTGCTGGATGTCCAGTCCCTGTATACAATAATCAATCACCAACAGGGGATGGAAGCCTGTGAGTACTTTTTGAGGCAAAGACCGATCAGATACAGGGAACACAGCCGTATGATTATGGAAATGATCGATTTTTGTCTCAAAAACAATATTTTTTCTTTCAATGGCGCCCTCTACAGGCAGGTGAACGGTACTGCCATGGGTTCCTGCTTTGCTCCCAGTTTCGCCAATCTATTCATGGGCTTCTGGGAGCAAGAAATAACAGCTAGCAGGACCCTGGAAACCGATTTCCGCAAAGTTGTCATGTGGCGTCGCTACATTGATGACTTGTTCATCGTCTGGAATGGTACCAGAGGTGAAGCTGAGGAATTTATCTTGAAACTGAATACCAACAGTTACAACATTGTTCTGTCTGGGAGTATCAATGACATCAAAACTGACTTTCTTGACGTAGGACTGGAGGTAGTACAGAACAAGATATGCACTACTCTCTTTCGGAAAGCGACAGCGGGCAATAGCATCCTGCATGCCCTCAGCAGCCACCCTGATACTCTCAAATGGAGTATACCCTATGGGGAGCTGCTGAGGGCAAAGAGAAATTGCAACAATCCCGATGCATACTTAGCAGAGAGGAATAACATTGTCAGCCGGTTTCAAGCTAGAGGCTATCCCAATTGGGTTCTCAAAAAAGCGAAAGAACGCGCGGAAGGGATTGATAGGGTAGACACCCTCAAAGACAGAGTAGAGAGTACCACCGACGATACTTCAGACGTGGTCCGGGTGATCCTCACATACAATTCTGATGCACATAAAATCCAACGCATCTTCGCCAAACATTGGGATATCCTGAAGTCAGATGGGGTGGTTGGCAATCTGGTTCCTGACAGGCCCAGTATCACCTACAGAAGGGATAAGAACATCAGGGACATAGTAGTCAGAAATGATATCACCGATCGCACCACTAATACTGGCCATGGCCTCATGGGATTTTTCCCATGTGGCCACTGTAAGGCCTGCAGAAACAGCACATTCAAAGACAATCTGACATATGGTGGGGTGTCCAAGAAAATCACGCAATTTCTCACATGTAGTACCTGTTTCGTGATTTATGCCATTGAGTGTACGTGCGGACTCTGGTACATAGGTAGTACCACATGTCCTGCCAAAAAGAGGGTGATGGAGCATCTGAGGGCCATTACCAATAATGACCCCAAATACCCCGTTGCTCGTCACTTTTTCTCCAAACATGGTTCCAACATTAATGACATGAGTTACTGTATCTTGGAGCATATACCTAGGAATCCCAGAGGTGGGGACAGAACTCTTAACCTCAGACAACGTGAATCTAGGTATATTATTGATTTTCAAACAAAGAGCCCAGGTGGATTGAACATGGATGAGGAAATGTCAATCCACCTAAAACAATGAGGAACCATGTAACTGTAATCACAGCTAGCTAACATTGATATGTCTTAACTGCTTCTTTACCCTTCCAGCATACCGTGTTCTTATGCTCACCCATGTACAGCTAATTTTAGCTGTTTTGCCTTTCTACATTTTAACAGTCTCTTTTTCGATGTGTATGCTATGCTATGTAATACTTCTTTATTGTGTTACTTTTATGAGCTATGTTATTCGTTGCACTGACATGTTAATTTTTTGTATTATTTACAGGAGAGAAGGAAGGAGCCCTTCACTTTGACTCACCGGCACGGGCATCCTACCCTTTTACTCCATGATTTCACTCTTCACTTGCTCATCACTTCAATCTTTTCCACTGACGGTTCCTTGATAGAGCATATGTGCACGCTCTTTGGCTAAAGATAAGTCCTATTGACCTAGTCATCACTTACACATTTTTGTTTGTAGAGCTATACTATTTCAGTATTATGCTTCTGTTCTCGTTAATTAGCGCAAGACATAAACATTACTAGATAGTTGCCTGGGCATTTGCCCGGAGATTGTTATTCACATGACCCCTGTTTTTAGCTCACGTACTTTTCGTGTTATTAGTTGGGGACATTATTGCTATGGCAACCACTATTTTCTGTATATGCAACCCGTATAATTTCTTTTGTCCAGCAGTGCAGCCATAGGGACGTTCCGCACTTGTGGAGACGCGCCATATTGCATCATTGATAAATTATTTTAACTTTGAATTTCGGATTTATTCTGAGCATGCAATGTTTACCCTTGTATCAATACTGTTTTTTACCATTCTAAGATGGCCGCTGCGTTGGCTCTAACTCTTTCTATTGTGATGACAACGTAATTTCAATGCTTTATTAGGACTGTTGGGTAACACATGTTCACACGTGATCAAGGCTTGTCGCCGAAACGCGTAGTGTGAATTAAACTCTTGGATTATTTACCTCGCTGATTCTCCTGTTTATTACTGAGAGCGCACGAACAATTATTTCGTTTTGTGTGGACATATATATATATAGCTAGTCTCTTTTGAGCTCTATGTGTGAACTTATTCACTATAAATATACAATATATGATATTTCACAGGACATACTCTACACCGTCACGATTGAACCGGAAATACACAACGGCCAACCTTACAAAACCCAGATGTCAACAGCATTCAGCAGATTTTCAGCACATGCTTTGGTCTTGGACTAGAGTAATCGGATACTGGCATTCTTTACACACTGTACTGGCTACTGTTACAGAGCTCACAACACTCATATCATGGGAAACTACAACATTAGACATATTTCCCGGAAGAAAGAGTCATAAGGTGAGGCTGCTCTTCCTGGATCTAGCCTTCTGTTAGTAAAACGGCTATTGGCTAAGCATTGGCGGGCACAGTGGGTGCCGAACTTCGCCCAGTGGTGTAGGGCTCTGCACCACTGGGTAATGCGAGGAGCACTGCGCTACACTGAGTGGGGGCCTATAGAATCAGTAAAAGCCCCATTGCAGTAGCCTAGGACAGAGGTTCCCAAACTTTTGACTCCTGAGGACCCCCATTGAGTCACCACTGTAAGCCAGGGACCCCCCAAAAATGTGTATGATTTAAAATTTCAAACATTAAAACAGTAATTCCCAAAAACGAAACACACATGTGCACACATTTTGCGACGTTACCGTGGCGATAGAGGCTTCGCTTTATTTACAAGGCAGCATTAAGCCACATAACATGGCTTAATGCTGCCTTTTAAATAAGCCCCCCTGTCACGCAATGCTTAGCGTGAAAGGGGTGGGCAGTGGGTGTTCCAGTGGGCGTTTCACCGCAACACCCAGTGATTTTGACACTACCCCCCCTACTTATAAGGGCAGCATAAATAGGAGGCAGCGCCAAAATTAAGTCCAGGGAAAACCAGGTCTCAACTTGGCAAAACAAGGAGAAACCCTTTATTTCTCCTCATATTTGCTTTTTCCATGTGGCTTGCCTTGTACAGCACACATGGAAAAAGCAAAACGCCTTGGATTGTTTATGTTCAGGAAGGTGACCCTTCCTGCACATAAACAATCTTTAAAAAAAAATGCAATTTTGTAACTTCCATGTGTGCTGCATTAAGCAGCATACATAGAAGTGACAAAACGGCATTTCAAGATTGTTTATGTGCAGGAAGGGGGACCTTCCTGTACATAAAGAATCTTCCCCTGCCTGCACACACCCTTGCACTATGGTGCAAGGGTGCCTGCATTGGCGCTACACTGCTAAGTGTAGCGCCAGCACTGGGGGCAACGCAGGGCTGCACCATATTCTTGTAAATATGGTGCAGCCCTGTGTTTTGGAAGTGGCGGAGCCTATTGTTAAGCCAAGGAGGCTAACGACACGCTCCGCCACTTCTGTTGTAAATATCCCCCTTAGTATTTTATATTCAAAGCATTTGCAAAAAACAAAACAATTTAATGGGAAGGTTGGTGCTGCAACTCCGTGAATAACTTTTAATTGGTTGGTTTTATTTTGCAGTACGCGGCTCCTGCTCCTGCCAGGGCCAGAGTGGAAAGCCAAAGCGGCCCTGGCAAATGTTTTCAAATCAGCCGCCATACGGTGCACACCAAGTGCAGTGAGTGAGCCTGACCACTACAAAGGGGGCTTTGGGGGGCTCTCCCCCCAAGAAATTCAGGAAACAGTGGTGCATTCTAAAACACATTTATCATTATATATTGAATTGTATCAGCTTTTAAAGAATATTAAATGATGACCTTACTATGCACCAGGATACAACAGTCTTTGTTGGGGTTCTTCAATGATTCCCTTATCACCCTTCAACAGTGCCTATCATCTCTCCATAGCTCATCTCTCACATGTATTTCATTTGTTTTACAGCGCCTCTCATACCAGTGTAGGATGTCAGAGCACTTTACATCACACACATATAGAGACAATGAATCATACTTGGAAATCAGTGTAGACTAGGACACTATGTAAATATAATTCAAAGAACTCACTGCAATGGAAAACCCAGTATCTAATACATCCTAGGAGCTCCCGTGGTAAAAGCACTCTTTCCCCGCATTGTTTAGACACTCTTTCACCCCATTATTTAATCTCATTGATTTTCCAGATGGGTGTTATTTATGGTGATGGGTGACACTTACGGTGTGCAGAGAACATTGCTCTTATGGATGGGTGACACTTTTGGTGTGTCGAGACTTTCCCTGCTTCCTAACCATTGTGCTTCCTAGTGGGTGTTGAGAAGCTCAGTACGTATTTAGACCCACCCCTGCCTAAAAAATCCCTCCCGACCATAAACCCACCTATTCTCTATGTTAAATGCTTGTGCACTCCTACTTGTTTACCCTCTCCAAGTTGTAATTCCCTATCGTTATGAACCTGATGTCTAATCAGCAAAACATAGGTCACTAAAAGCTTAAGGACAATTGAGACTCGCCTTTAGAGAGATATAGTAAGAGCGATAATGAGAGAGTGCAAATATACATTTATTAACATATTTGTCTGTTGAAGAATACTTATGTTGCATTTTATTAGTCTGGATGTGTATAGGACATTTTCTAAATGTTTACTCTGGAGTGGTGCTTATTGCACAGATATATAGTGTAAAACAGCATTGATTTATGGGAAAAAAATCAATAGGAATTACTTGAAATCAGTGAAATCAGACCTAAAGTACAGTTCATCTGCATAAGCTTATCATACATTAGAACATTGGAATGTTGAGAGCTCCACTGAAGACGATGGAGTGGCTCCGGGCTTATGGAGCTCCAAGATTCCAATGTTTGTCTTCATGGTTCTCCCTTTTGAATTTAGAACATTCTACCCTTAGTGGGTGGAATGTTCTAATACCCTTATAGCCTTTCTGCTGAGGGCTATATCGGTTGTTGAAGGCCCTCTCCCTCATTTTAGGCCCTCGCAGCACTCTGGTTCAGGGCATTTAACAACCGTAAAGCCCTCAGCAGTGGGCTATAAGGCTATCTTTGTCTTCATGCAGCTCAGTCTTATATGTAGTATGTCTGCAGTGCGTACAACCAGACCTCCTTTCCAGTCTGTCAGAACAACCTGCTTGTGTAATTGTCAGCAGGACACATTTGCAGTCTCTTTGTGTAACCTATGACTCATTATCTTCAGTGGAGCTGGACCACATTTATACTCTGTAGGATGTCACCCTGCCCTACACCTGGTGCACTTGGACCTCATTATGGCATTTCTGCATGACCACATTGTGCACTTCCCTCAGTGCATCCATACCTTATACCTTATTCGCAGTGTGTCTCTGTGACCTTCCTGTGCACTATCCTTGATGGATGCAGTTGAGCGTCACCGGTCTGTCTTCAGAACCTCATTGCGCACTAGCCTTGGTCAGCCAGAACTTAGTTGCGGGTCCATAATCTCTTTGTGTGTGCACTATCCTCGAAGCACTGTGATCTGGTATTTGTTAGCACGAGCTCATTGAGCAATACCCTTGTTGCCTCCAGTCCACATTTGCAGTCCTTCTGCATGACCTCGTTGTGCACCGCCCTCGGTACAGCTGGGCCTAGCCACTTATTTTATTTTATTTTTTTCATTAGGGAAAGGAAGCTCAATGAAACTCGAGACTCCCTACTGTACTCTATTAAATATTTCAAGAATAAAATGTGTGCAGCAGCTGTAGTAGGCGGCAGACCCATTAGGCTCAGTTAAAATCTGTGTCACTTTCGTGATGTGGTCAGTAGTCAGTTACTGAGCTCAGCATGGCATTTTGCTCCACTGGTTTGTTAAAGTATCCTTTTGAGAAATCTTTGAACTGTGCCTACTGAGTGACACCTGTTGGTTTTGGTTCCGGGTTGACAATCAGGTTTACATGGCAGAAATGTTGGCCAATCAGAACAAGGGAACCATCAATGCACAGAATTGGCAGAGTCTTCAGTTAGGAGGTGCGCCAATCAGTGACGTAACAATGGCCCCTGCAGCCTCCACGCTGTGTGGGTGTGGCGAGTTAAAGGGGGGCCCCTCTAGCCATATGCAGGGGCGTGCCTGAGAGCGTCTGACTGGGTGTGGAGCGTGGGGGAGCACTCCATGCACTTTGCAGTCCACCCCCGCAAGTTTCGTTACGCCACTGGCGCCAGTAAGCCAACCAGGCACACAGGATGTTGACATTGACAGGCCTAGATATATCTCTTATCAATCAAAAGGAAAACAACACTAAAAAAGAGATGGTTTCGTTAAAAATCAATTGCCGGTATTATTTTTTGCTTCTGTCTGTTTTTCGTTTGCATAGGTAGGTCTTCTCCTTTGTATATTTCGTAGCTTTATATAATTAAAATTAGGTTTCGACCCAGTTTCTTGTCAGAATTATGTTTATTCTCGTCACCTTTGTGTTCTTTTCTGGGTTTTTTCTTGTTACAAGCCATTACTAAAACAATGTCACCCTGCATTATAATTCGAAAAGTGATGGTTCCTTGCATTTCATGGGCTCAGTTGTGGTCCAAGGGCCACGGTACAGGATTGAGGCACTCAGAGAGCAGCAGGTCAGTGCCCAATCCCAATTCGGCTCTCATGTTCTGGAATGATTCTCACGACCTTGAGGTACTTCGTGCGTGTCCGTTCTCTAGATTCATGCGCCATAAGTTGTATTAAGGGCTGTCATGTAACTTTGTAGGCCTTAAGGTTATTATCAAAGGAGACAGACAGCTTTTTCATATCTAGAATGTCCCACGGGCGAAGGAGCCACACAAAGAATATAGGGTTGTGTCTTTACCCCAAAGTGCCAGGACTACTTGTGTTGCTGCTACCAGTGCCATAGTCAACTTATACCCCTGATGGATTTCGGCGACCTGTTAAATGGGAATGATCTGACCACGTGGACCACTCCCGGTTTCTCGCTACCTATGTTCCAAAGACGTGATCCAAGGTAGTTGTCACGTCATTGCAGATCCTCCCCAATTCAGGACAATGCCACAGGAAGTGGAGGAGAGAATAACCCGCTTCCCAATCTCTTCAATAGGTTAGTCTTGGCACAATTCCATTTCCCCACTCGTTCCGGAGTAATGTACCAATATGACAGATTCTTGTATGAGGTTTCTTCTGTGCGGACATTTAGGGTGAATGTGGCAGCCTTCTCAAACAGTTTACCCCTGTCTTTGAATGAGATAGTTCTACCAATTTCTTCTCCCATCTTCTGGTGGGGTGTCAATAAGAAGCGTACATAGTGTAGATATTAGTGCATTTCTGTGAGGGCCATCTTTAAAACATCGTTCGACTGCGGTAAGAGCCTGGGATGCTCCCGCCTTCATGGCCAAGTGCATGAACCAATGTTGTATCTTTGTGTATGCAAACCATTCATGTTCCGGAAGGCACATTTATGCCAAATGGACTCACATGGGAGAATCTGTGCATTTTTAAACAGTGAACCCACCATCAGACACCCCCTCATCCCCCACTGCCTAAAGCAAATTGGGGCGAACGGGGAAGGGAACATGGCGAAGCCACTCCTGAAAGCCATTTTGTCCAAAACCACTAGAGTAACCCTGGTGACCAGGGATGAATAAAGGCTCCAGACTCATTGTGCCCTCTTCAACCATAGAGTTAAGCAGAGCAGAGTTCCCACTATAGATTGTTCAATAAAGCACCACGGTTTGAGGTCTCTTTCATCCCTTCTCGACTAGGAAAAGCAGCTGAGATGCTTGCAAATAGCAGGTTAAGTGTGGAACCACCAGTGCCCCCTGCTCTGGGGCCGTAATCAATGTTTTTGCCACAATGCGCTGGGACTTCCCATGCCATCTATATGAATGTATCAATAGCTGGAGTTGTTTAAGTGTGGTGGGTGAGAGTGTGAGGTTCTTTAATTTTGACTCCATTTTGCATTCACCGCCATTTTGTGTTGCCTTTACACAGGCTGCTCGATTCACGAAGTGTCTCTGCCCCTTGGACTGCAACGTGTCAAAAAACCCCTCCGTCCTTGTCTTGAAACCCATCTCAGACACCAGCCGGCCTAAACTAATCCTTGTCTGGACTACCTAATCTCTATATCAACTATCTGTTAGCCTTTAGTATTCTTCTCGTACCGTATCTTATCTTTTGGCCTTCGCTATTCTCTCCCTGTGTTTTCCTATTCCACAACCTTTCCTTTGAAGCACACAAACATGTTCTGCCATTGCTGATTGACCTATGGGTGCTGTCATTGATTGACTTATGGGATTGGGCAAAAACACGACTCAAGGGGGACGTTCTGGTTACATGATGCCTTGTTTTGAATGTTTTCCTTTTGGCTAATATTTGGCAGATTTTGTATATCCATATTGGCATTTTGCATGCTTGCATGAGCCAGGACTGACCCTTTCTTTCATGCTGAGTTGGTAACCCTCACATATATAAGACCCCAGTGTACTGTACTCTTTGGACTGCCTCATTCAGTTGCTGCGGCTTCTGGGTGACGTAGTCACACTCATTTTGAGTTTAATAAAGATGTTCTTTTATATTTCAGTTTCTGTGCCAACTTCTTTTTTTGTTAGTTTAATCCTGAGAAGGAGTTTTGAGTTTCTTCAAGTGGAAGTGCTATAGTTTGAAAAAGGTAAAGAATCTGGGGTAGTACCCTCATCTTGATAACTGCTATTCTTCCCAACCACGAGAACTGATGGTATACCAACATTGAAAATAGTGTCTGATAGCCTTAAGAAGCTAGGAATAATTCACTGTGACCATCTGGGTGTTGGTGTGTGCAATTGAAATCCCCAAATAGCGAGCAATGTCACCAGTCCTTGGGATAGACATATATTGGTATGAGGTGTCTTGCTGTTGTGGGGGTGGGTTCAACAGGAGGGATTAGTTACATTGATTTTATAGCCTGAGACCCTCTGGAATATATGAAGCTCCTGGACGGTCGCAGGTAATGATCACTCCGGGTCCATCAAGGAGAGCATAATAACATCTGCAAACATGTTAACTTTGAACTTGTCTCTCCCTGTGGTAACCCCCTTTAGTTGTTGCTCTGTCTCACTTCATGCGAGAACAGTTAATGGGGGAAGGAGACAGGTCGCAACCCTGTCTTATCCCTCTCTCTAAGGCAGTCGGTTGAGAGGTATCCCCATTCACCCAAATCCTAGCTTGAGGCACTTGATGCAGTTGATAATTGACCAGTAACGATGAACCAGGGTCCATCGGAGAAAATGTGGTCCCAGCCCCATCTGCTGTAGGAGCGCCGTCCAATAGGTCCAGTCCACTCTGTTGAACGCCTTTTCCGCGTTTAGTAATAAGAGCAGGATATTCTTCTTAGATCTTTGGGCGTTCTCCATTATGTGTAGGAGGTTTTTATTGTTGCCCACACATTGTAAGCCTGGTATGAAACCCAGTTAGTCTGGTTCAATGAGATCTGGTAGATAAGGGTCAAATCTGGCCGCTAAAATCCCTGTAAGTAGCTTCATGTCTAGGTTGAGTAGAGAGAATGGTCTATAGGGGTGGCACAGGGTAGGGTCTTTCTGTGGCTTGGGGATAACTATTATACCTGTGTCCCACATGGTGTCAGTGAGCAGATCCATTTTAACAAATTCGCTAAAAAGTCTGGTAAGCATAGGAGCCAGCATACCACAATATAACTTGTAGAAGAGAGCAGTGTACCCATCTGGTCCCAGGGACTTATGCTCTTTTAATTTTGAGATGGCTGCTATAACCTCTTCAGTCTTTAACAGATCATCTAGGTTTTCCCATATCTCCTGAGGAAGTGAGCATTGGAGGTGTTTATTGAGGTGCCTCAACATGTCATAAGGGTTTTCTACTTCCCATGTATGCAGTTGTTGGTAATAAGCACAGCATGCGTTCGCAATGGTGTTGTCATTGTGTACTAGAGCATCCTCTGCTGTGGTGACCACCTGGAACCTTTGAATTATATCTGCTCTTTCAACTGTGAGGCGAGGAGCTTCCCTGCTTTGTCAGCTGATCAGTTATAAGATTGTTTAGTTCACAGAAGGCCATACTCTCTGTCCTCCCAGTCTAATGCCTTCAATTGCTGTCTGAGGTTTGAAACTTGATGCCAGACTCTATTAGATGGGGCTTGTTTCTGTTCAACTTTCACTTTGTCGTTCCTCATTTTCTTGTCTGTAGCTGCCATTGTGATGTCTATATCCCTTAAATAAGCTTATGGGGAATCCCATAGTGTGGAGAATGAGATAGCTGAGGGTGTCATTCTCCTGGAGAAAGCAAGTCATCTCCAGCCCGAGTTCAGCCCTTTTAGCGGGATCCTGTAATAAATATTTGTTCAACTGTCACATGGTTGTTTTGAGGGCCTGATAGTGTGTTTAATGTAATTGTGAAAGGTACATGGTCAGACAAGGCAATCGGTCTATGTCCACTGCAGCAACCGATGCTCTTAGTCGTATGGTTATCATGAAATGATCAAGCCGTGCATAAGATTAATGGGCTGCTGAGTAGAACGTATAATCCTGTCTCTGCTCATGCGGCGCACGCTACACATCAAGAAGACCAATCTCCCTCAGCCAGGCCTTGAAGGAGCCAGAGGCTGACAAACTCCTTTCGTATTTCTGATGTGGACTGTTCACCAGATTAACCATTACTATATTGAGATCCCCTCCCACAACTAGATCTCCCTATGTGTGCTCCTGCCCCCTCCCCCGTGGAGATGGCTGATTTGAGGAAAGTGTCCTGCTGGTATTTGATATACATATACATGTTGAATGGTGTATTTGTGATTACCAGTTTGGATTCCTACCAGCAGGTCTCTACCCTCTGTTTCAGGAAAGACTTCCAGTATGTCACCTTGAAAGTCCCTGGTAAATAGAATTACCACCCCTGATCTTTTGTTGATGTGGAGGAGAAGTATTGTCTGGGGAAATATGATGAGAGCAATCTGTGGTGATCCTCTGAAAGCAAGTGGGTCTCCTGCAAGAGGCACATTTCATCTCCTGTGCTTTTAAGAAATGTATTGATTGCCGTCTCTTGGCAGGGAAATTACGTCCTTTTGCATTTAGACTGCCAATCATCATCCCTTAGGAGTTGACCCCCGGTCGTTTAACCAAGCCATCCAGTTCAACCCCCTTGAAAGTGAGCCCCATCTCCCCGAGTGCCTGGCTATAGTGCAGGAACTTCACCCCTTCGTTTGGAGCTGACCAATGTGTAGCTTCCCCTCCTCCTCCTACTCCAGAAATCATAAACCTATAGACTTGAAATCAACAGTTAAACTCAAGGTTCATTGTCCGGTTAATTCGGTGGTTATCTTGGTCCATGCAGAATGCCCCCATGGCCCACCCCGCTCCCCCTACTACTGTTTGTAACTTTGTAATTTCCCCTTTAGCCCCGAGATGTTCAAAACTCTTTGTACTGTGTCATCACCCTCGTCCTGTTCCATCTGGTTATGATAGGAATCTCTGCCTCTTCTGCAGAACGGATAGGCTGGTTCATTTTTCTGGCTTCCCTGAGTGCTGCTTGCTTCACCTTCTCAAACTCTTTTGGCAGCGGGGGTCCATCCTTTGGTTCTTTTTCACAGTGTGTGATTGACGGCGTAGATTCTGTTCTCCCTGTTCTGTCACAGAAGGACCACGAGCGTCCTCCACTTATGGTCTATCCACAATCTATTGTACTTCTTTTGGGTCTTGGCATAGCGCTTTTGACACTGCCACTCAAAAATCAGCTGGAACAGATGTCCCCACTGATTGGGGATCTGCTGGTTGCAGAGGAAATATGTTATCTGTATCATGCTCAGTGCCTTTTGAACTGTTGTCATAGCAATATTGTTTAAACGAATTGTTGGTTATGAGCAACTGGCTTGATTACTAAATTTAGGAGTATAATTAGGGTAACCTACCCGTGTCTGTGGTGGTGCGTGTTTTTTAACAGGTCACTGTAACACATAGAACCACGAGGGAGAACAAACCTTTTTAAAGACCCCCTTGTTCTTGTCTCTTGTCCCTTTGTTCCTATGTAGAACATCAACAGAGCACTGTCAAGAGAATTCCTCAGGACCAGAACTAGTGGTTCTGACACTCTCTTATCTCAACATGAGGTGAGAGAGATGCACAAATATTCTGGGACCGGCAGAGTCCTGAAGAAGGCAGACATGACCCCAATCGAGGGGCACAAATACATGGCCGAAACATGTCGACGATTTGGCAGTAAGGAGGGGTCTAAGGAGCCCAATACATCTCCCAATCACCATCATCCTTCACATTTTTAATCCTGGCCGGAGGGTCCAGGAATAAAGTAGAAGCACAGCGACACCTCCGAGCTAGTTTTAATCTACACTGCACTTTCACTTCTAGTGATCCCAGTCACTTAAGAAATCATTTGTTTCTCTTTTGTGTTGTGTTTGTCTTCCCCTACCCTATTGCTCCACCCCATGCATTGGCTGCGCAGGGGTGTTTAGTAGCAGCCCTATGATGAAGCATGTCACACAACTGTGTAAGTGAGGGCAGTATTAAGACACACAACACTAGCCACCACTAGACAAAGACACTTTGTATCACTCCCTACTCCTTCAGGTGTGTAAAAGTATTGTCTGGGGGTCCAGAGTAGGTGAGTCTGTTACCCTCACCCCTCCTTCTTTGTGTGAATTAGAGCAATATTGTTATCAAAACTCAGTTTATGACCCTTGTATACAATTTCACCCAGTGTACACATATGTGGCATGAGAGCCTCCTTTTTCATCAAAGAAATGCACTCTAGTTAGGATGTCGGGTGGCGCCTCCCTCCTTTGTCCAGCCTGGTTAGCTCTGTGAGTGCAGTCTGAGCATACAGGTGGATCGTCCGGTTGGCTTCGGAGTTGGAGAATGAGTTTCTGGACAAAGATTTGGATCTCTGGGACTTCTGCTCCCCTTCGGAGGCTGTATGAGTGTGTTGTAAGGAAAGTAGGGGAGGGGCCCCATGTTGAGTGTTGCTTCGCTGGCACGTACACACACCCAAAGATAGTCCCATAAGTGGGTATTTACATCCTTGTATACTCAGAACAGGGTATTTACAGACATCTTACACTGAGTGGTAAAATGAACTTTACTTTCACACCACTGCATGTTTTTTACCTGATTACATACTGTCTGTAAACATTTTTTTCAGAAAATGGAGCAGGACAAGTAAATGATGTCATGAAACTGCTACTACTATTGATTACTACCAACTTAGTTACAGCATTTGAAAAAGTATCTTAATAGAGCCAAGAAATACATAATATAGGATTTATTTGAGTATTTTAGATAATCCTTATTTTTTTTAAGGAATGTTTGCTGTTTGGAATCAACTGAAGACATTGGAATATTTTAGGTGTATTTATATGTTTATTTGCATGAGACTGCATTGTATCACTTTTGTTTTTAAGGATGATGTTTTTATCGAATAAAACTTTATTATTCTATAAAACTTGAATTTTTGCACTATGTGAATTGCCACAATCAGTCCTATTCCTGATTCTTCATATTGTTGCCTATGTTTTTCTTCCATCAGTTTGCAGCTGCAGTTGGACAGTCGGGCTTTGCCAACAGAGGCGGGGCAAAGTGACCACACTTGAAGATTTGATTGATGATCATTCAATGAAAGCTCACAAACATGGTGTCAAAAAGCACTAAACGTGTACTCTGGATCCAACAGGAGTGATGGACACTCACCACATCCACCACTTATCACATAAGGTAAGAATATGTTGGTCAGTAGTATAAACAGGAAAAGGGGAATGGGTGGTGTGAGAGAGAAAACAGAGAAACTAGATATCATTACACTGATTCGTTACTATTCTGGGCACTGACACCTGCAAGTAAAAGTGGATACCTAAAGGCAAGGGGAGATCTCTTAACAATCAGTCATTAAATTGTCTTTGTGTAACCAAGGAGATTGAAATGATAACTACCTCCTGCTTTGTGACTATGTCCTCTCTGATGATATTAGACTTAGCGCTAACTAGTCGATAACCATCAATATTCTGTGGTCCTTGGCGACCACCACTCGGATATATCTGAGTGGTGATCGCCACTAGGTAGCTATAGTTTGATATGATTTTCCATAGAAAGAGCGTTTTTCGGTCTGCTAATAACTTTGGCCCTGTTTGACGAATCTTCATAAAACCTGAGTGCTGATTTGCTTATATGGAAAGACAACACCTTCTGGTCATATGGTAGAGGATCGGCGGCAACAAAATACCAAGCTTCTCTAATAAAATGTTCCCGCAAAATTGCAACTAGTGAACATCAAAAAATAGCCGTTAAATGGGCACCCAGAAGGAAGTGAGCGAGGTCATTACTCCCTAGGTTTTTTCGGGTGTGTGGCTCTGACCACAGAGTTCAGTGGAGTGGTTGGTTAGCGAAAGGTGTTGGGATTTGGAGATGGTCTTAGAACAGAGACAGAGCATTGGGTGGCCTCTTTTTGCTGAAACATTTCAGTCCTGTGGGCAGGCAGATTAGGTTCCCCACCTGCCCACCCAAAGTATTGGAAATTCTGGCCGGGAGTACGATGGGTTGGCAGTTGCTACTTTTGATAGGGTTCTTTCAGTTTTTGAGGTTTAGGGAGATTGGCTTTATTAATGAAGGAACAGGGAAGGGTTATGTGACGGCACAGGTCAAAGATTTTGAAATGGTTGTCGCTATAATACAGGCTTGAGTAAGTAGTTGGCGTATGATTGATGATATTGCAAGGCTTGAATTGATACCGAGTTGCAAATCAAGGTCGGAAGGGCCAGAGGATGGGATGATGGTGGGGTATTGGTGAGCTTTGAGGAAGGAAAGTGGTGATGTGCAAGGACAAGGAACTATGATAAAGGGGAGCACGAAAAAGTGCTTTGAAGTGGACAGTGAGTTTGCTGAGGAGTTACACTGGCTTGCTTGGTAAGTTGTTTGGGCTCTATGGGAGATGTAAGCATATATGGGAGATGTAAGCATATAGGGCGTTAGCCACATTTGACGTATTAGTGTGGTGGGTCATGATTTGTGCAATGTTTTACGTATTGACATACAGACCTGTCCTAGTATATGGGCCATTTTTTCTTTAAATACCTGGGCTGTGGTGTATTGCTCCTGTTCTCCTCCCTGGTGTGGTCTTTCCACATAGTAGAAAGTTCATCTCGTGACCTTGAATGGATTGGAACCCCCAGCATACAAATAGATGTATTGAAAAACTTTCCAAATTGCCAGTGCATGCGTTTTACATCAGCAGTGTTCTTATGTGTTTTTGTTGTCTTCACTTTTCCGTGTTGTTTTCTAAATACATTCTTCTCGACATTTTTTTGATAAACATTATTCGTTGATTCTTCAAAAAACTGTTGAAAGTTTGGAGAAAAATGTTGAGTATTTTTCCAACCTCACACTTTCGAGCATGTGATATTCTGTACAATGTGCTTTTTTTTATCTTTCGTTTCAGTACCATGGCTACGGTGTTGTATTTGGAACACAAATAGGAATGGATGCCATTCATATATATATATATATATCTGTGTCTCAAAATCAGTCTGCCATTTTAGCCACATAAATATGCCTTCAAACTCATGAAATGCACCTCTAACTTCCTTTTATCCTCCGATGCCCATCTTTGCCCTAAGGCCAACGAAGTCACTTTAAATTCAGAGGCTGACCTCATGGAAAAGGAGTTGTCTCAGCCCCTTCGACGCCCCCACCACCCATTCCACGTCCTGTTTGCTTAACAAATATTTCCCCAAAGAGCCATTAAGAAAATTACGGAATTGCAAATTCGGAACAGCCGGTGCCCCTATCAAAGCCCTGGAAACTGCAGCTTCCACCATAAAAGTTCATTGCACATGACTCGAAAGGCCATTTGTCGATTGCATAGCCACTACAGCTGGCCATCTCCTGTGAAACTAAAATCACACGTTTTATGTTTTTGCTCGAACCTTCGTAAAATCCAATATGTCCCATGAATTACCACGGGAATGTGACAGATGCTTCACTTTACAGGCAGGCACCTTATCGCGTGTGTCGATACAATCCCCCTTACACGTATGCACGCCCTACAGGCAATGCTTAATTTGAGCCGGAGCTATCCGGTGCTGAGCACCTGCACTTAATTGGTTTCTGGTGCTCTGCACCAGCACCTAATTGTCAACACCACACTCAGGGCAGTCTGCCACAAGGTGGCGCTGCTAATGTAATTTAGAGATGAGCAGTATAACAGTTGTTTAGGAAAACAATATACATTGAAAAATTACTAATACCTGCCTCCCCAGCCATTCCTTTAGCTTTGGGGACCTGGAATAATCTGACCTATCGTATTTACATGCGAGAGAGGTGGTTAGTACTTGTTTAGGCAGCGATGATAGGGGCGATGGGTGGTGCAAGCTGCAGTGGCCTACTAGTCAGAGCCCTGGCACTTAATATTTTACAAATTAAGCACTGCCTACAGGGCCTGCTGTCTTGTGCCCCAACAACGTCGGGTGTCCCTTCTCTGCCCGTCCATGTGTTAACGTATGGAAGGAGGCTACGAGTGTTTCCTCCTAGTCCTAAACTCGCAGACGCGCGGGAGTATGCTTTGGCTGCCGGCCCAAAATATCAGTCAGTGGGACTCTGACTCAGCCCTGGCAAGTGCTGTGACAGCCAGTGTGACCTTGAGCTGCTGAATCGCATACTAGTCTCAAAGAATACACAAGTTACAGACAAATGGTGATAAACAAATAAATGTACAGTGATCTGCACCCATTGCTTATCTGTATGAGACCGTGTGCTGTTTCTTACGTATGGGAAACAGGACCCTGGTTTCAGACGCCTCACCAGCGGCAGAGCAGAGTGTCGCTCTCTCGGCTCGCGTTCATTCAAGGCCCCCCGCTCGCTGCCCCTTGACAGTCTCCTCACGGAGAGCAGGCCTCGAGGAGGGGGCGCGGAGGAGGCTGAGAGAGGTGGTTCAGGTCGGGTCCGGGTCAGCAGGCTGCCTGCGTCGCAGCTGCTCGTGTCGCGCTGAGCTGTGCAAATTGCCATCGAGCGCTCAGTTCCACACGCACAAAAACGCAGATTTACTTTTGTGTCTAACCAATGGAACCGCGCCTGAATAACAAGCATTTGTGAAACACCTGCCAAGTGCGGTGACTAAGTTTTGGAAAAGCGCGCAGGGCTGTCTGTGATGTGGGCGGAGGTCTATTTTAACTGGATGCCGTGTTGGCCACCGCCTATGCGCCACCTGTTTAAAATATAGATTGTTGAGGGGGGAGGGAACTTTTCTGCAGCCAAGGGGGAAAACATGGGGCCCAGCTAGTGTTCTTCCAGCATCATGATATGCTCTCCGGAGGTGTTGCCAAATTATGCATTTCTGTTCTGAGTGTACATTTCTTCCCTGTTACTTTGTGTTTCTGCTGCAGCTGCATGCTCCCTGGCATGTGATACACTGGAAACCGAGCCACATGTGTTTCCCATTAGCCACTTAGCTTCATTGTTTTTGTTTCAGCTCAGAATGGAATTTGATTCGCCTTATGTTCCCAAAAATGCCTGCCAGCTGGTAAAATCCTAACGTCGCGTCACTGTTTCCATTCCCTTCGCGAACTCCATTCTTCCACACCTAGAATACATTTATTTTACTTAGCTCGAGTATTGTGCGCTTCACCCTCGAGGTGTGCCGGCCATCGCCGTGCAGTGGGATTTGAGGAGGAAGACCTACTGTTCATTTATTCAACTAATGTGCCAAGTTTAGACTTCTGCTATGTGTACTCGTCTTAAGGAAGTCTGATATTATAGAACACTGTCAGCCCTGCCCAGTCACCCATATCACGTGTGCATACATTTTTCAACTGGGAAGAGGGAGATGTTGCCAAAAATATCGGGGGCCTTAATTTTCCCCATTCACACACGTTAAAGCAAAGGCAATTTTAGGCGGGAGAAGCTAATCCTTTTTGGGTTCCGGAGTAGCGTGCTACTCGCTGAAAAGCGCTTCAACGCCTCGTCAGGGGTAGTAAGCGCTATATAAATGCAATTTTGGCTTCACAATTCGGGAATCTCCCGCCTGCATCTGGTCGCTTGGCATGTTTGCTTGAACCACCCACCACAGCCTGGTGTTTGGGGCAGCTGGACTTCGATGTGTTTTAAGGAATTGAATGAAATTCAAAGCTATTGACAGTTTGAAAATCAACAAACCAAGACAATTAATTAATACAATCTTTAGGGTGACCAGATGACTCCATGTCACCAGGACACATTTCCACTTCTGGGTTTTGATTTAACATATCAGTGTATTCTGGGAGTTGTAGCCTTGGTTCGTTTATTTTATCCAATAGACTAACACAGCTGATGACAATGATACGTAAAAACATAAGCCAGAAATGGAAAACCAGTGCTCCAGTGAAATGGAGCTACGTGGTCACCCTATACATCATGCAAGCTGAGGCCCCCTGAAACCCAACTGTAGGGAAACTCGGAAAAGGCCATATATCATTCCTTGGGGTATGGGAATTGGAACCCTTAGCCAGTGCCACTGGAATTATGCCACAGGAGATGGACAAATTATGTGGCAAGGTAAAAAAAATTATGTTTCAGGAAAAGACACATTTTGCGGCTAATGCGGTATATTTTGTGGCAGTAGTCTTTCATTATTTAGTCATTTTTACATAGTTAACACTGTCTGGGTAGAGGATGTACCTAATTAATTTATTTTTTAACATATACATTCAGCAATCAGAAAAAGAAAGATGATCGGTCACACCGTCGTAAAGGGTCGGTCACTGCTCGGCGACAAGTGGGATTGATCCGTTTGATCTAGAAACTTTTTTTCTTAAAATCTGCAAATTATGCCGAAAATGGTGGATTATGAGGGAAGCATGGCAAATCCATATTTATGCAGAAAATGCAGCAGAATCTCATAATTCCAGTGGCCCTGCTTATAGTAAAATGAAGAGACGTAGCGAACCCGAAGACTCCTGAAGCCTTTGCGATCCTTTGCCGTAGAATAATCTAGTGCATATAATCTGATATTAAACGGAATATTGCACTCTGGGTAAGCACTAGGGTAACATGCAGTCATATACCTCCTGCAGAAACTGTTAAGACGACTTCGTTTTCTTTGAAAACCTTCTTTTAATTTCCCTACTTTTTCCTTAAAACATGATTCTTTTCTAACAATGTAGCTCTGACGGACAGTCATTTTATTTTGTGTGATCCTTGTGAGTGGCAGTTCCAAAATCTACTACCAAGACATTGAGTCGACCTTGACTGCTCACCTGAAATACCTTTGGAAAGTTTGAGTTCTAAAGGAGCACATGGCCAATCCGAATGGAGTGCAGTACTGTCCAAGACAGTGGGACTTCAGTCGTAAACTGCCCCTCTAACCATTGTGCCCTATGTTATATTCCAAGTTCCTCCTTTTAATAACGCAGATGTAGCATTGGCCTTGGATTTAGTCACACGGGGCAAGGCACCGGGCCCTGACGGGGTGCCTGCAGATGTATTTCTCCACGAGAAATCATGCTGGGGCAAGTATATTTTGAATTTGGCCAACGCAGTAGCACAAGGGGCTCCGGTACCAAAGTCCTGGCTGGGGGCGGTAATAATCCCTATATACAAAAAAGGGGACAAAACTCTACCAGGGAATTACCGGCCCATCAGCCTTATAGACACAGTACAGAAGGTCGTAGGTAAAATGACACTGGCAAAAATCATAGCCTGGGAGGAAGAAAATAATGTTCTATCTCCTTACCAAGCAGGTTTTCGTAAATTTACTAGCACGATAGACCAGATCTTCCGGTTTATGCTACTGCACTGGAAGACAGTAGAGCTGGCGAAGGGAAGTCTTTATGCTGCCTTCATAGATTTACGTGCAGCTTTCGATCTAGTTCCTCGCTCCCTGTTATGGAAAGTTTTAGCTGAGATGGGCATGCCATTTGAAACTCTATCGCTAGTGATGAGATTGCACGAGTCAAACACCGCAAAGATCCAGTGGGGGAGACATGGGCAAATATCTGACGAGTTCCCGGTAGAACGAGGGGTACGCCAAGGCTGTGCCATGGCCCCGATGCTCTTCTCCCTTTACATTAACGGAGTAGTGGAGCGTATGTTGTCTGCTTCTGTAGATGCTCCAACACTTGATGGAGTGAAAACGCCAATCCTATTATTTGCAGACGACACGCTCATTCTATCCAAAAATCCCAGCGGTCTGCAGCGTGCCCTGAATATCTTCGAGGGCTTTTGTATTGATCGAGGCCTAGAAGTAAATGTAGCTAAAACAAAGCTCATGATATTTAATCCCCATTCCAGCTTTAGAGGGAACTTCCTCATGGATGGCCAAAAGGTAGAAATGGTTTCGGATTTTGGCTATCTGGGTATCCACATAGCCAAGGGCGCAAAGTGGGGGAAACACACAGAAATGGCGGCTCTCAAATTTCGCCAAAATACTGGTGCTATAAGTGCTGAACATAAAAGGTCCTTGACCAAACCTATTGCGCCAGCACTTCAAGTATATGAGGCCAAAGCCATTAGCTCGGCGCTCTATGGCTCAGAGCTTTGGGGCTATGGCAATCTAGCACCACTAACGCTCGCCGAGAAAAAATTTCTTCGAAACCTTATCGGCCTCCCCAAAAGTACACCCATGAGGCCTCTGCGTTGCGAGTTAGGCAGGAAAGCCATTTCAGATATGGCTAGACTAAGACCCATTTTATACTGGCGGCGCATCTGGGTCACCCCTGAACTCGCTCATTACGCAAGGGGCTTCCTGGATTTAATTAACTGTGATAAGTTCCATAAGATAGGTTGGCTGGGGGATTTGCGTAGAATGCTGGGGATTCTAGGCATGAATGAGCTATGGGAGAATCCAGAGGAGGCCCAGTTCCCGACTAAAGCAATTATAAAAGCAAAGTATTGGGAAATGGTAGAACATCGGGACTGGACCGAAGCCGATCCTTCTACTATGGAGGGACTATTTCTCGAAGTAAAAGCTTCCCCTTTCCTTGAGCCCTATTGGGACACTATAACCAGACCCCTGGACAGGAAGCTATATTTCCAGCTTAGAGTGGGGTCTCTCCCAATTAGATCACTAACTGGAAGATGGGCAGAGGGTAGTTCTCAAGCCTGCCCAGTCTGTAAAACAAGTACTGAGACCATTGCCCACTTACTCTTTGTGTGTGGGGCTTATCTAGTCCCCCAACGTGTCTGGCTGAGGACTATGTGCAAACAGCTAGGCACGAGAGAGAGTGACATGGCTCCAAGGATTATCTGCACCAGTCCCTCAACATTCATTGCTGTGACAGTTGCTACATTTCTGGGTTGGGCTTGGGCCATCAGAAGGAAATCTTTGGCCTAAAAGCAGTTTAGGTGAAATGAATTTAGACCATTGCCCGCTCTTCCAGTCAATGAGAATTTAGTCTCTTTATGTTTATACTGGCTAAACAACCGCATGATTTTTAGTTTCTATTGATGAATATTAATATTATTGATGTCATGTTGCCTTATTATTTTAAAGATTTTATAAGAGATTGTAAATATGTTATAAATGTTTCATGCTTTTATGAGTTTTTTTTACCTCGAATAAAGCAATAAAATGAAATGATTCTCAATAGGTAGGGCAAGGAACTCAAAGACTCAACATAAAGTGTGTATTAGTGAAAGATGGAACACATACAACATATTCATATATTGTTTGTGGTCAGTTAATAAGCGGGGTGGAGGAGAGTAGAGGTGGGGTGAGGCAAAGGATTGGGGAATTTGTTCTTCAGTAGAATGTCTTTCCCACTCTAATGGAATGGAATTCTTTGACTCTTACTTCTCTTGCACAGCTTACTATAGCCTTATAGCCCGCTGTAGCGGGCTATACCGGCTATTAAAGGCCCGCTCCCGCGTTAAAGGCCCAAGCTGAAAGCGAGGGACTTTAACAAAGGACGGGACTTTAATAGCTGGTATAGCCCTGCTACAAAGGGCTATAAGGCTATTAGAACACTCTGCCACTAGAGGGTAGAATGTTCTAACAAATAAAACAGAGGCCTCTCGAAGCCTGAGGGGATTTAAATCCCCTCGAGCTACGAGAGGCCTTTGTAAAACATTGGAATGTTGCTCTGCGGGCTTTACCGGCCCGTAGAAGCAGGGAGCACTCCATTGTCTTCAATGGAGCTCCCAACATTCCAATGTTCTAATAATTCGTAGTCATTCTTTTGTTTTCTTAGATTCTATTTGCCCATTTGAGTACGTTAACAATACATTTGATTGTGAGAGGTCTTCAGGTGGATACAGGGCATGTTGCTTTGCCCAGGTTACAATCCCTGACTCATATGTATGAGCAATGGAGGCCACACATATTGTGCTAAGTGGGTTTATTAGGGTTATCCTGTTTTTCGAACAGAATGTGTCCAATGATGGCCTGCTTGTTGCTCGATTCACGTGTGAATCAAGAGAGCACCACAGACTCAGCTAGATAATTTGCACTCATTGGGCCCATTGAAGCCTCTTTGTTTTGTATCTTTTCCACAGATGAGGTTTTAAGTGTGTCTTGTTCCTGGCTGCACAGACCTATTGTTTATCTGTTTTCCAGAAGTGTACGGTCATCTTTCTAGTTAGCTTAGTCTTTGATCACCGAAGGGGTAGTTAGTCATCTGATGCAGGACGCTATATTAGTCTCTTTCATGGCTCTCAAAACATACTGCTTTTGGACACCTTCAGACCGGCACAGAAAAAGAGGACAGGACACACCAAGTTGGTCTGACTAAAAAAGCACACACCCTGTGGATCTGGGGGTTGTTTTATCATGCATACTCTTGTCTGTTGGGTATATAATTGGTGGTTCAGCACTCAAAAAAGGTAATAGTACAGGGTAGATTTGCTTTATGAATAAATCCTTGTATGAAATATGTACTGTTGACAGTCATGACACTTTGTTATTGAGTTGCAAAAAATGTATGTCGAGAAGGTTAATTCTTTCAATAAATGTTATTTGTTTTTATCTTCTAAAAACCACATCAGCAACCAATAGCTAACGGGTTTCGTCCAACAAGGACTTCTTCAGGACTCCTAATAGTACGTCTACGTCACTGTATGTCCGGGTTCAACAAAATTAATGTATCATGTATGGCACTTAACTCTTTTTTCTATCCTAGCAAATAGGTCTTCATCAGGCAAAACCATACACGCCTACAGGAGACTATAAAGGCCAGTGCTAAATTGAAGCAATGTTTTCAAGCTGCCATACAATGCCACGTCACAAGTTCACAAGAGATACCGAATTTTAACTCTAAATGCCTTTGCTAGTGTGGAGGAGAAGTGGCCACAATATGCAATCGCATTTTACTTGTGGCTGTGAAACACCTTGAACAGGAGCTGCTGGCTACGTACGACCAGAAAGCTGCCAGTAACACACTCCCTATTTTCCAGGTAGAGAAAAAAATAATAGCCTTCTGAGGACCTGATTACAACTAGCAGTGTGTGAGATGTGCATAATTTGCTTTTACGCAATTACACAAAATTTTGGCAAAATTATGCAAATTATGTGAAATGTTGATATGTCACTTTGCGCTATATTTTAATTCGAAATGCATCCTACCGTCAATTTTGATGAGAGGTTGTATTACGCACACAAAAAATATTGCTAAAAAACCCGAAAGCACTGCAAACACAGCCACTCTTATTCTGTTGTTCCCGTGCCTGCATGGTACATTTATTTTATCGCAAATGGTACCTAATTGCGCAAAGTTGCGTAATGGAGTAATTTTGGTTGAGAACCATAACACGGATTTCCCCAATTACATGTATTACACCAGGGTAATTTACATGTCGCCCAGGCCTAATTACAACTATCGAACAATTCCATTCTGGCGCAAACTATCCCTTGTGCTAGGAACAGGATAATAGGGGGGTGGGGTGTTTCTTAATGTGCAACTTGCGCCCCCACAGAAACTGGGTATTCTGCGATATATTTTACCAGATAAAACTAAAATTCCCATCTGCCGTTATCAGGGCCCAAGAGATTTTTTGTACATCATTAAGCCTATTACCATGACAGTGAATGCCAACATACCTTTATATATGTATGGCTTCCATTAGGAATAGCGACCGAGTCAGAACTTTCACCTTGTGAAAAAAAGATGAAACGTAGCATTATGACACACAATACCGCGACACCTATGACGTAATAGGTATAAAACACTTATCCAGCATTTTATCTATTGTTATACTCACACTAGCCTCCCCACTTACCGAAGTACCTCACAGCTGCTAAATAGCCCCATGTTATGTCTGACACATTGAGCCATTCTAGGCTTTTTGGTCAACAGCATTTGCTTTAGAAATGTCTCAAAGACACCTGTGATACAATATTTAAAAAAAAATTGAAAACAATGAATTGATTTACGGGTTCCACTGTCCAATGTTCAACAGCATATAATATGTTTCTGACAGGGATTTACAAAGGTAATAAGCTATGTTATTTCCTGTCTTATAAAAGGCCATAATATAAACATGTATTTATCGTTGCGACCTTTAATCTTGAAGCCTCAACCTAATGTTCTCCTTTACTTTATTCGAGTTGAAGTTGTCTGTGAAATTAAATACTGTTATTTAAATTTTTTATGAGTTAAAGTGTGCTGACATGCCATGATACCAAGCCCTGTGATTGATTTGCCCCTTTAATCATTTGGGAGATAAGATAAGCACTCAGAGACTATAATGGTTTGTGAGGTTATCTCTCAAGACTAACACTTTCCTGGGAGGTAACTCTCTTTAAAATCTTCTTGAATTACAAAATGTAGATGGTTTCTGGCTGCGCGTGCTTCCAGCCATGGCAGGCTCATTTATCCAAAATAAATCTGAAGAACTCGAGGCTCATGTTTTAGGACGTGTAACAAATTGCACCTGCTGGTGTAGTTTTACTCAGTTAACTAAAGGAAAACATTAGGTTTAATTGATCAAACAACAACAAAAAAAGGCCAAGCTCCTCCTCACTGTGAGTTGTTGGATGAACCTAATCCACGTTAATCAAGGAATGTCAAAGCCAATTGGTCTGATCCTTGCAGAGTGCATGAATGCAGACACATGGTCTATAGGGACACATAAAGGATACACATATGGAGTTACATGCTTTCCTGCAGTCAACAGACATTAATTCACAAAAAGGCCAAAGGTAGCCTAAGTAACATCACACACCCATTAACACCGGATCTGTTCACAGGGTTGACAGTTGACCCTCACACTGTGCCCCCTCCAACAGCTCGAATTTACAGATGAAGGGCTAGGGTAAGGAAATGGACTAACAAATAAAGTTAAATGAAGCTTTTAGTGCCCTCTTCGTTTTTTCTTCTTCGCTCTACTTTCAAGACCCATGATTAGGGGTAGCAGTGGAAGTGCCACTGGTAGTAAAGTGCACGCCAGGGATAGCAACTATTATCCCTTGAGACCCCCAAATGACACTACGCACATCCTATGTACTTCTCTTTCCATCATCCACAACCATTTAACCGATCACACTTTGCATGTTGAGGTTTGAGCCAATATACACAATGCTTAACACAGAAGGACAAGTCTGTGAATGCAGTATCTCGTTAGCAAAAAAATTGGACTGGCTGAATCTGTCACTTGGCAGCAATAACACAAACCAACACAGAAGTGGCAGGTAAACATATACCACAGAAACAGACACCAGTGGACACACCCAGTACATGTGCAGGCAAGGCAGTAACTTGTACATACAGCTTACATATATATATATATGGCAACGGGACTGATCCCGGAAGGACCTGTATCTTTTCTGATATATATATATATATATATATTATCTACTGGCGGTTGCCAGTAGATAGTTATAGTTAGGACCGAGTTCCCATAGGAAATCAGAAAATTCTATTTTGAATAACATTGGCGCCGGTTGCCTTATCTTCGTGAAATTTTCAAAACTAATGGGGCGCTCCGTTCAGCTCCTATCCTGAAAGTCTTGGGGTGATTCGTCTAGCGGGGGCTGAGAAAAAAGGGGGTCCCAAAACGCGTTTTCCCCATGCATTTTCCCATAGGACCTTTAGTCGAAGGTACAGCCCGAACGGCTGAACAGAATTACATGAAATTTGGCAAAGAGGTAGTCCTCAGGTCAGGCATGTGCCTTTTGCATATATGGTGTCAATCTGTTCAGTAGTTCCTGAGAAAATTGCAGTTAAAAGTACATAAATATCTATATGCGCACACCATGCGCGCACGGTGCTCGCACGGGGCGCGCACCAAATGTCCACGAGCGTAATTCTGATTGGTGGTTAGATGTCAGTCAACATTCGAATCGGTCGTGATCAGGAAGTGTCGGACGCCATTTTGTGTGTGACAGTGAAAAAGAAAGGTGGATAACGTGAAAAGGGGGCAGGGTAGTGAGTTCCTGACCCCCTAGCCTTTGTCAGGGGGTCCCTGAAGAGCCCCGAAGGGTGAAAAAACATTTTATTGTTTTTTCAAAAAGTCGCGGGGTGCATGCACGGTGCACGCACTGTGAAAAACCCTTAAAAAAAAAACATTTTAAACTGTTTATAAGTTTATAGAAGATACTAACTATGCTGTTCAACTTTATCCAAATTCAAAATAAAAGAGCTGAGCCATTCCATATTAAAGGATACAGTCAATCTATAACTATATACATAGGTAGTTTATTGTAAAATAAATATATAAAAAATATAATAATACATACATAAATTAGCATTTTAAAAACCTTACAAATTCACTAAAAAAAACATAAGTTTCACACACGTTATAGTTAGAAATTAACTTTTTAAAAAACCTTGCAAATTCACTTAAAAAAACATAGGTTTAACACACGTTATAGTTAGCAATTAGCATTTAAAAAACCTTGGAAATTCACTGAAAAAACCATAGGTTTCACACACGTTATAGTTAGGAATTAGCATTTAAAAAACCTTGCAAATTCACTGAAAAAACCATAGGTTTCACACATGTTATAGTTAGCTGGACATTTCACTCGTAAAAAACCATTGAAATTCCCCCGTTATAGTTAGTTCACCTAACTATAACTCGTGCGACCGCAATCCACTGCTGATGACGTCACATATTACATCACTCATGACATGGTCAGTGACATCACTCATGACATCACTGATGACATCTCAAATGCCATCACTGATAACATCATCCTGTGAATATGTGTCTCTCTGAAAAATAAATATTTTTTATATATGTATATCTAAAGGTTAATGGAAGAAGAAATGGGTAAATAAGTGTCTAAATGGATGTTTTTTTTGTAAAATTAATTGTATAACTGACTTATTAACAGTATCTTAGTGAATACAGTGATGTAATATGTGACGTCATCAGCAGTGGATTGCGGTCGCACGAGTTATAGTTAGCTGAACTAACTATAACGGGGGAATTTCAATGGTTTTTTACGAGTGAAATGTCCAGCTAACTATAACATGTGTGAAACCTATGGTTTTTTCAGTGAATATATATATATATATTAGCGTGGGCCAGCATCACGCAAGGGGGACCCTTCCAGAAGTGCCCAGGGACTAGTGGCAATACCCGGACTACCCCATGCCTGATGGAGGCAGAGGCTCTTGCTGCCAGTTGACAGTCCATGAATTACACGGAGAGACGGAGTTACTTTATCGTCGTCTCCTAAGCGTTTGCCGACATCGGGATTATGAGGTTGGAAGCGCAGGGTCCAGGAATTACAATTTGCCCAGCACAGTGCTGCGATCTCAAGCCTACCATACGTCAGCCACTCACCTTGAGGAGGAAAAATCTGGCTGTATGCGACACTCGTCTCCGGTGTGAACCAACTGCATGATGGGACTTGCAGTCCGTAATCTTGAACTGGTCGAGTGTTCTCAGCTGAGATATGGTACAGGTGTGCCCCATGAAGGAGGGGCTAAATTAATAGGAGGAAACCTTGAAATTGTAACATCGGAGGCATCTGAAGAGGCTACCGCCGAAACGCGTCATGCCAGAAAATTTTAATAAATGTTTTCCTGAAGCCCTGCCGTGTCCCCTTGTCTTTTTCGGAGGAGAAGATGTTTTTGCATATTAGCGTGGGCCAGCATCACGCAAGGGGGACCCTTCCAGAAGTGCCCAGGGACTAGTGGCAATACCCAGACTACCCCATGCCTGATGGAGGCAGAGGCTCTTGCTGCCAGTTGACAGTCCGTGAATTACACGGAGAGACGGAGTTACTTTATCGTCGTCTCCTAAGAGTTTGCCGACATCGGGATTATGAGGTTGGAAGCGCAGGGTCCAGGAATTACAATTTGCCCAGCACAGTGCTGCGATCTCAAGCCTACCATACGTCAGCCACTCCCCTTGAGGAGGAAAAATCTGGCTGTATGCGACACTCGTCTCCGGTGTGAACCAACTGCATGATGGGACTTGCAGTCCGTAATCTTGAACTGGTCGAGTGTTCTCAGCTGAGATATGGTACAGGTGTGCCCCATGAAGGAGGGGCTAAATTAATAGGAGGAAACCTTGAAATTGTAACATCGGAGGCATCTGAAGAGGCTACCGCTGAAACGCGTCATGCCAGAAAATTTGAATAAATATTTTCCTGAAGCCCTGCCGTGTCCCCTTGTCTTTTTCGGAGGAGAAGGTGTTTTTGCATATATATATATATATATATATATATATATATATATATATATATATATATATATATATATATATATATATATATATATATATATATATATATATATATATATAAACAATAGTTAACGCAAAGTTATAGTTAAGGAAACATTTATATTTTCTCATATCAACAAAACCATTAAACTTTTCAAACACATGAATTGGACAGTTATGGTTATAGCACATATTTTACACTTGTGTGTCTCTTTAAGAACATTAAAACTACTCCACCTACAAAAACACAGTTTTAAACTCAATGAAGAATTTCATATAACTATAGCTCGCACCTACTCTATGCAGTGCTTAGAGAGACAAGTTTGGATTGTAAACCTTAACAGTATTATAATGAAAGTGCCGATATCTTTTGCTGTAAGTAAAGTAATATAAAAGGAAATAAGTACTGTATGGAGAAGGTGAGAATTATAGTTATCTGAAATTGTTAATGGAGTTTAAACTGCGTTTACTTAGGTGGAGTAGTTTTAATGTTCTTAGACAGACAAGTGTACAATGTGTGGCATAACATGACTATAAATGCCCAATTTTTAATGTTTTTGTAGTTTAATGGTTTTGTTTATGTGAGAAAAATATGTTTCCTAACAAAAATGTGCACTAATCTTTGTTTTTTCTTTATATTTCATTGTTTTTTAAATTATTTTATTTCATTAATGACAGTAATTTAATCATTATCTTTGAAAGATTTGTGAACTCTTAAGTGAGCTACTGTTTTGGCTACAATGTTTCCAATTGAGCTGTAATTGGGCTAATTACAAGACCCAAAGGCAGGAATACTTTATTTTAGAAATGCTAAATTAAGATGTTTTTCTTTATATTAAATAAATGATTTTGAAGTGTAATGTGGTTATAATTAAATGTATTTGTAAAGGTGAGCTTTATTTTTGTAAATTTTGCTGATACTGTGGCACATCCTAGATACTATTAAGGTTGTATCGCAGTACTTTAGATTTGTTAAAAAAAATCTGATTGGCGGAGAACACAGTCAGTTACATTAAACAGGAAGTTTACACCCCTTTCTGGTCATTTTGGTTGAAAACTTGAAGGGGAAGGTTGTATATCTTTTCTCCTGAGGGTTTCAAGTTGGAGGCTGATATTTTAACTGCAATGGTAGCTCAGAAAGGTCAGGACATGCAGGAGGAAGAAGAGGTGCAGGAACTGTTGGGGCAAGAGGAAGTGGACAGAAGGAGGAAACAGCTGAAGAAGTCTGTTGTATTGTTATATTCCATATAGGTACTCTATATAGGCGCAAGTAAACACTGCAACCTTTCACCTTTATACTTCCCTACATTTCATACATAACGGTTCATAGGGACTGACCTTTTACCTAGATACGACACTGCATTCAGAACGCGTGTTTTTCCCTGGTTCGATACTCATACATTATGCATGAGGCTTCTTGGAAGCACAGCAGGATGAACATCTCCTGTATAATATCTATATTAAAGTTCAAGCCCGACGTCATCCTTTAGGCCGACACAGTAACACAACAAGGTAGGACCCCTGGGGAGACCAGTGGGTATATATACATCATGTCTTGCTTAGACACTCAGAGCAGACTGTGACTTCCTAGCTGACACACTGACCAGAGAAGCTGAGGTTCCTGCATGCAGACGCTCCAGCTAGCAGTGGTCTAACATCCCTCACGGGGTGTCTAACTCAACACCAGGACGGGGTCCCATATTCTCTCCTTCCTCAGGTAATGGGGTTGACTAGACCTTAGAGGGATTCTTGGCATAGCGCATAACGCATAACACCTACACCGATGCTAGGTACATTTAGTTAGGGAGGCATCGTAGGAGTACACACTTTCTTATCATGTGTTTTATGTACTTGTATATTTTCATGATTACTGCAAGATGGTAGAACTGTACCATCCCTTTACTTTCGTGGTACTGCTAATCATATATCTCTGCTACTGTCTAATGGTTGTTAGAGAAAATCTATTCTACACTAGAATAACAACTGTTCAATAAATTCTTATTAAAACACCCACAGTGTTTATTCTGTGTATCTCTGAGACAAACGAAGTGAGCACAAGTGGCTGAGTGAAAAGTAATATATTGTTTCCACGATCCTGTGGGATCAGGATTGTCATGTTCTGAGGTTGCCAGAAACTAGTCTCTCCCCGATAAAAGGAGATTCTAGTGGCACTGTGAGGTAGCTTGTGCAAACAGGCTAACATATCCAGTGAGGGTGCTCGGAACCAGTCTGCCACCAAACCCACAGTTTATGTTATCCGAACGCGCAGATCCTGTATAGGATATATAGGAACTACACGACAGTATGGGATTCTTTTTTATACCAGCAGACCAAAAGAAGACAAATGCACCCCTGGTTACTTTCACCCTTTGCCAAAAGGTTATTTCTAGGGGAACAGGCCAACAATATTTCTTCAGAACATCTGGGAAACGCAAACACCTGCAGTCCATCCATGGAAGCAGGTTGGCGCATGACGAGAGAAGGCGAGAGCAAGATTTGGAAGATGGCTGCTGTAGGAACATCATCAGCAGCCAGAGGTTTCCAGTCTGCAACTCCATCAACTTCGGCAGCATCCACTCCACCTTCACCTATTCCATGGTCTTCACCAGCATTACCCGCTCATGGTTCCAGTGCTCCGGTTCACCTCTTCAGACAGGATTGGCTGATCTGCATCCATTACAGCAGTACAGCCACTTATTGTCTGCTGTGCCACCCAGTTATAGTGGCTGGGGAGAGTGATTTAAACATTCATTACCAACTAATGATGGCATGTCAATGTCCTCCACAAAATCAAATATATTATTTTTTCCCACCTTTCCTGTCCTCCTGTGTTCTGTTGTTTACGTTTTGATTCTGTTGGTCCCATTGGCATGACCATTAAAAAAAAAAAAATACTCAAAAATATCCAAATCAAGAAAAGAAGAAAAAAAAGGTTCTTCTAAGAACTACCCAAATATTTAAAATAGTAAAGAGCTTGTGTTCATAATAACTATTTTGATTTACAGGTTACATGAATATATATAGATAGATTGCATAGACATGAAAGGTAAGTGAAAGGTAAATCTGATATGTGGAGTTCAGTTGAGTGTGGTGTATTGTGGAGTCTATTTATTGTATTGCCTTTTGTTTTGTAGGTGTGTGATGTGTGAGTGTGAATGATTGAGCGAGATAGTGTTTATTGGAGCATGTTTGTAATGAGTTTTATTAACCTTTAATACAACATGTGCAGTGTTTGTGTATGCAGTTATGTATAACTGTGTATGGCCTTACATTGTTTCATATAAGCACACATGTATTTGTTAAAATGTACCAACTTTACAACATGTTTACACAGTGACATTAGAATTTATTAAGGAAACAGAAATATATGTTAATTCAATTGTATTTTTAATTTTTATGTGCTTCTCAGACAAAAGTAACTTAATTGTTACACGAGTATGTCATCATTTAGAACCTTTGCAGGTGAAAATAACCATAATGTCATAGTCATCATCAAACACTGGGAAAAACAAATCAATTCGATTGTGAAAAAACAGCATAGGTGCTGTGCATATCCAACTTTAGACACATCTATCTAAATAATCCAATATATGGAAGTAGAAAGAAGAGAAAGTACCAACAGTAGTTTTTTTTTAAATGTCACCAACCATGCAATACCACAATAGTGACATGTCTACTGAATAATGGAAGCTGTAATCTGTAATATCTGTTCATTTGCTTGATAACAGTAAAAATACAAGTTATAATTTTGGATGTTCAAATAACACGTAAACATTTTGCAATTTTAGAAGCTGGTGCATAAAAGTAAATGTGGTATCATCACATTCTGCCCAACCCGTGTTATTCTTTAATTAGATGGTATAGTTTCCTGATAGTAGTCTCTCTATGATGCAAAATAATAGCAGTAGTGCATCCTGAAATAGAAATATGAAATGCAGTAAATATAGAAATGGACATATTGATTTTCCTATTATTGTCAGTACATTTAAAAACAAAAAGAATACATATATTCCAATCATTGTTAAATGAAGGGTAGAAACTGACTTTGACTTAGAGTGTTGATAAAAGTTTGGTTGCACATCCTTACATATAATATTTTGAAATGAAATAGATTAACAGTCAGGTAAGGGTAGATGCATAAATCTTTCAAATTGTATAACAGTTTGTTGCAGGGATTCTGCTCAGGAACGGAACTATGCCTGGGACTGTAGAACATTAGTAGGTAGCGACTGCGTCACCATACCACCTCAGTACCCATGAGCCAGAGTCTGACTCGCTATATTGTCTCACTTGCCATACTAACCATATCCAGAGGGACATGTGAATTGAAACCTCAGAACACAACACTCCCGACTTTCTCAGAGATCGTGATAACAGGACACCCCCTCTTGCTTCTCACACTCGTACTCGTCCACAATAAGATCTGACAGAGACACGAACAAAGTTTGAAATATTTATTCATACTATAGTGCTCTAGAATGCAGTATTTGTGCCTCAATTAAAAAACCAATGCCTAACAAAAATACAGTCAGTAAACTATATATTATGAAAATCCCTGTCATATTATAAAACAGATTAGCCTTAACCCCCTCCCCCTCTACAGAAGGAGAATGATTATACAACAAAGGTCTCTGGGATTAGTAGCGGACCCTGTACCTTAGCATACACAGGTGGTCGTTCTACATCTAAGGTATAGCCATAATCTCCTCTCAGAATGTCTCTCTCTCTCTATGTATGTTACATTACTGTGCATACCTATATGACAAGGCTATTATGCTCACAAACAACAGCTGCACTCATGTGTTGTGTCCAGTTGCTAGTGCCTGATGAAATAACAAGGGACATTGTTGCTTGACCATGTCTGCTGTGTTCAGACTACATCCCAGGAAAGAACAGAACGCGAAAACAGCTGCAAGTTCTGTGTGAAAGTACAATGTGGCACATGTTGATATGGTAACGTGCGCAAAGCAAATGCAGCCTGTATCGTGCACACTTAGGCTAACATAGGGAAAACTACAATGGGCCATGCACTGAACACATGACAAGTTGGGGTTGAATGCAGGCAATGTATGCATTCATTAATTTTCCAAGAGTAGCTTACACTAAAGCGGTCACAACTCGGTTTGAGTTTTGTTACCTATTATTTTAGAACAGTCATATAGAATTCCTGAGCATCTTGCTGTTGATTGATAAAAAACGGAACACTACCGCTGCATATATCTCCAATATAGCTAATCCCACTTTTTGAGTGGCATATTTAGTTGTGTGATGTAACTTCTTCATAAAAAGTTGTCACACATTTGCTCAAAGATTGATGTGCATGCATGCTTCTTTTACCAATAGTAAATGTAGGAGCAAGCTAACAATCACATTGCAATAGCAATTATTTACAGTCTGATTTTGAAACTGATATCCAGTCATTTCAATATGTTTAAGGTTTTCTTTTTTGGTTCTTCCAACTCTTGTTTGTAACTGTAGATTGGTGTCATTTTTTTTCTTTAAGGGCACATACTAATTCATGTGGCTGGAATCTTCCAGACTCTGGTTGAAATGTAACAATAATTTGAAAAGAATGTGCAGTTTTAAATAAAATGCTTTCATATCAATTTAGTTGGCTTAGTTCTGATAGAATTTGATATATTTCCAAATTGTTGTGAATCCCACTTGAAGGCATGCAGTTATGATCTAGTTTTCCTGCACAATAATTGCCAAGTATCTGATATTCGCAAGCATAATTTTTTTCTTCCATAAATAGATAGAGAGTTACATTTATCCATGCAATCTTGTCCTCATTCTCAGTTTTCTCAATAACATCAATATTTTAATTTGCTTGTTATAATGTGTCCTTCGGCAACAAATGCAGATTTTATTTGGTATTTCTGCAATTTTGTCTTCAAACTCTACAATATCCAATTCATAATTGCTCAAGTCAATTAAGCATTTTGTGGTTAATTCTGAGTGAAAACAACCCCTAGACAAACATTATTTTCAGAAATGACATCTAAGTATTTAGTTTGTATGTAGTCCGTTATACTTGTTGACTCGCGCTACATGGCAGTGCAATATCGCAGACTTTAGTTGTAACTGCAATGATGGTGTCTTCACTAAGTATAATGTGCGCACAACATTCTTGATTGTTGAATGATGTGTAGAAAGCATCTTAATGTGATGAAATGTGGTGTTACCCATGTGATTTTTGAGGCAAGCTAAGGAATGTCCTTGTAGCTCCGTAATGGCTCAAAAGGGGCAGAGGTCTATGTTCTGTAGCATTCTAACGTTTTGAAGAACTGTTGATTTTCTAAATCATCAAAACTTTCTGTAGCTTCTCAATCGATGTTTCTCAAATATTGAAAATGGCAGTGCATTTCCATTCATATACAGTTATTTCTGGGGTTTGCCTTGCCAAATCATCCTTAGATGATACTTTTAGTTTTTTTTGTGTTCTTATAACATTGGCATGTAGAACTTCATAATACCATCCTTCGTTTGTGATTGAGAGGTCACAATTATTCTGTTGATGGTAACTCTCCTCATGAAAGTATTGATCATTCAGTGCTTGATGTATGCCTCTATGTGCCTTGGAAAATGTTGCAGAAATTGTGTCTACTGAGTACAGATCTACGTAATTTATGTATCTTATAAGTTCCAATTAAATGGCCTATGTTTTTGATGTGATTCATAAGTTAAATGAACATTTTTCTTTTGACAACAAACGCTTTGTCCACAATAAGTTGACTATATAGTTTGTATTTGAATTTATCCTTAGTTTTTCTTATAAATGGAACTATTTGAAGGAAATTGTTGAGGAAATGAGTTGTGTAGTGCTTTGCTAATATATTCCTAATCTTGTCTCTTCTTGTAAAAGTGAATGTTTTTTGAAGGTGTATCAGATGATTGATTAAAATGCATACCCGTGGCAAGATGTTTGTTTGTCAATTGTTTAGCAGATAACATTTGACTATTTACTGAAGTATGTTTTTGAAATAATACATTTTCAGCATTATACTGACCAGTAGTATTGTGTTTGAGTAGACATCCTTCTTCTATATGTAGCATGTTTTAAAATGTTCTCACCCTGTTGTACAAGGTCCATTTTTTTCCTGAGGTTTTGCTTTGTAGGAATTTTGTTCAATATGAGCAGATCTGGCATGAAAAAAATATAGGAAACATGTGTTTCCTTACTTATGGTTGTAAAACACGTGGTCATAAATTGTCAGTTATTTCACTGATTTACAATGAAAACAGTATACAATTAAGGTACATACCCGTGTTCAATTGAAAGATGATGATGTAACTAAAGATGTATGTAATCCAAAAGTACTGTAATATGTATATGGAAGTAGGACAGTTGTATTGCTTGCCAACAGAAACCACACTGGCAATGGTATTTGCTGTACTTTGGTAGTATTGTGCTGTGTTTATAGCCCAATTACAAATATCAGCCATTGAGATGAATGACATTTTTTTACCAGCATAGTGTTATCTAATTTTCTATTGGTTTTCATTGTCATGTGATGTAAAGTATCTTTGCAGCAGCTCTAGGGTGTTTCTATAGGCGTGTTTGTGTGAGAAGGCAATCATATAGTGCTTTCTTTATTTATTCTGTTTGCTATGTACTACTCAATTGATATTTATTCTGATGTGATCGTAAATATGTGTTTTGGAAGGCTTCGTAGCACATTTACAATTCATAGCAGCAGTCTAGTTTATGTAGCTAAATCAATCTAGAATGTGGTAGCATTGTGCTACACATGGAACCCAAAATGTATCTCACCCAATCATTGACTAGCTTAGAAAACTTGTGACTGTAAAGTTGTTTCTTACTGGCCAATGATGTTAACCTGTAAATATTAGTTTTTGTCGATGACTATTTCTTCTTCTTGCTTGAGAGTATATGAGCAAGATGGTTCATGTTTGGGTTGTTGGTCATAGCTTTGTATTTTGGGCCAGACAGAATGCAAAGAAAAACTATTTTGAAGGTAATTTAGGTTTGAAAGGAGTAAAAACTACCTGGATTGGGGAAAGAGGTTTGAGATGGCATCAATTACTTCCTCGAGTTTTGTGTTTTAGGGGATGTCTACATGACAGTTTATAATAATCCAATGTAGTAGAAATTATATTGGACACCTAAAAGAAGTGAGACTGGACACAAAAATAAAGGACACATTTTCCAAGTTAAGGCCTCTGTTTCTCAACACACATTTTGTGTTTTCAAACATTTGTCAGAGACAAAAGGGGAGCGGTCTTTTGTAAATCCTTCAAAGTTTGAAAAAACTTGCAGACATGTGAACAAGACAGTGCCTGCATTCCTGCAAGATCACAGAACGTCCTCTATTTGTCATTTAAATATAACATTTTCAGAAGTAGCACTATATCATCCAGATTGGGTCCATTTCACCACCTATGGAAACCATATCTTCTCTTCAAACCTGATATGTTGGCTTATCCAACATAACTACGTTTATTTTATTTTCCAAAAAAGGGTCTTGTAGGAGCCACCCTATGTTATGTCAAATGTAATTTGATATTGTGAAATCACTTTTTGGTCAATTTTACTGATACCGCATTACTTTCTAAACAGTACTGGGGTGCTCCGTTAAAGTTTTTAAAAAAAGGCATAAAGCTATAAAACTAATTTGTCCTACCACTACACAGTGTATTAGAAAGCCTTATTTGTTGCTGTACTGTAAGCATAAGTTATATGTAGTATTTCATATTATTGCAGAGCACATTAAAGGTGTTCTATAATCAAGATGGCTGCTGTTTCATTTTGGAAAGGTTTGGATTAGCCAAGCAGATTCTCTTTTGTCATCACCATGTACTGCAGTACTACAGCTGCACTATCGCATCTACAGATCTCACTAAGCTATTTTTCCTTATAACTTAGCTGCTACTCAAGCAATTAAATTCAAACACCAGCAAGAATCATCTGCACATCCTAATGTAGATTCATGCCAAATTTTATGACAATCTTTATAGCCATGTTTGCGCTACACATGAGTACAAAGTCAATAGTAAATTTTTTGATGCCCCTTTTTACTTTGCACACCCTTGACCAACCATTGCGAAACTTTGCACCATCTGCCAATATAGAAAAAGGAATAGGCCTGCAAAGCTTTTTAGAGATTTGCATTATGGTTGCAAACTTATTAATAGGCAAAAATCGGAGAAATTCCTATCTAAGGTAACCCAAACTATAACTACAGTGACATATATATATAAATGTGATCAAGGTCCGAGTGGGGGTCGAAACGCGTCATGACGGACAGGCTCGACAAATATTCAATAAAGTAAAACTTGATTGGCACTGATTTCTGGGTCCACTCTTCGTCTTTTTCTACCCGTGGGAGGCAGAAACATAAGGCAAATTTACGTTCATATATATATATGACATTTTTTTTACCAGCATAGTGTTATCTAATTTTCTATTGGTTTTCATTGTCATGTGATATAAAGTATCTTTGCAGTAGCTCTAGGGTGTTTCTACAGGCGTGTTTGTGTGAGAAGGCAATCATATAGTGCTTTCTTTATTTATTCTGTTTGCTATGTACTACTCAATTGATATTTATTCTGATGTGATCGTAAATATGTGTTTTGGAAGGCTTCGTAGCACATTTACAATTCATAGCAGCAGTCTAGTTTATGTAGCTAAATCAATCTAAAATGTGGTAGCATTGTGCTACACATGGAACCCATAATGTATCTCACCCAATCATTGACTAGCTTAGAAAACATATGACTGTAAAGTTGTTTCTTACTGGCCAATGATGTTAACCTGTAAATATTAGTTTTTGTCGATGACTATTTCTTCTTCTTGCTTGAGAGTATATGAGCAAGATGGTTCATGTTTGGGTTGTTGGTCATAGCTTTGTATTTTGGGCCAGACAGAATGCAAAGAAAAACTATTTTGAAGGTAATTTAGGTTTGAAAGGAGTAAAAACTACCTGGATTGGGGAAAGAGGTTTGAGATGGCATCAATTACTTCCTCGAGTTTTGTGTTTTAGGGGATGTCTACATGACAGTTTATAATAATCCATTGTAGTAGAAATTCTATTGGACACCTAAAAGAAGTGAGACTGGACACAAAAATAAAGGACACATTTTCCAAGTTAAGGCCTCTGTTTCTCAACACACATTTTGTGTTTTCAAACATTTGTCAGGGACAAAAGGGGAGCGGTCTTTTGTAAATCCTTCAAAGTTTGAAAAAACTTGCAGACATGTGAACAAGACAGTGCCTGCATTCCTGCAAGATCACAGAACGTCCTCTATTTGTCATTTAAATATAACATTTTCAGAAGTAGCACTATATCATCCAGATTGGGTCCATTTCACCACCTATGGAAACCATATCTTCTCTTCAAACCTGATATGTTGGCTTATCCAACATAACTACGTTTATTTTATTTTCCAAAAAAGGGTCTTGCAGGAGCCACCCTATGTTATGTCAAATGTAATTTGATATTGTGAAATCATTTTTTAGTCAATTTTACTGGTACCGCATTACTTTCTAAACAGTACTGTGGTGCTCCGTTAAAGGTTTTGAAAAAAGGCATAAAGCTATAAAACTAATTTGTCCTACCACTACACAGTGTATTAGAAAGCCTTATTTGTTGCTGTACTGTAAGCATAAGTTATATGTAGTATTTCATATTATTGCAGAGCACATTAAAGGTGTTCTATAATCAAGATGGCTGCTGTTTCATTTTGGAAAGGTTTGGATTAGCCAAGCATATAGCTGCACTATCGCATCTACAGATCTCACTAAGCTATTTTTCCTTATAACTTAGCTGCTACTCAAGCAATTAAATTCAAACACCAGCAAGAATCATCTGCACATCCTAATGTAGATTCATGTCAAATTTTATGACAATCTTTATAGCCATGTTTGTGCTACACATGAGTACAAAGTCAATAGTAAATTTTTTGATGCCCCTTTTTACTTTGCACACCCTTGACCAACCATTGCAAAACTTTGCATCATCTGCCAATATAGAAAAAGGAATAGGCCTGCAAAGCTTTGTAGAGATTTGCATTATGGTTGCAAACTTATTAATAGGCAAAAATCGGAGAAATTCCTATCTAAGGTAACCCAAACTATAACTACAGTGACATATATAAATAAATGTGATCAAGGCCCGAGTGGGGGTCGAAACGCGTCATGACGGACAAGCTCGACAAATATTCAATAAAGTAAAACTTGATTGGCACTGACTTCTGGGTCCGCTCTTCGTCTTTTTCTACCCGTGGGAGATAGAAACATAAGGCAAATTTACGTTATATATATATATATATATATATATATATATATATATATATATATATATATATATATATATATATTCACTTAAAAAACCATAGGTTTCACACATGTTATAGTTAGCTGGACATTTCACTCGTAAAAAAACAATGAAATTCCCCCGTTATAGTTACTGCAGGCAACTATAACTCACGCGACCGCAATCCTCTGCTGATGACATCAGATATTACATCACTGTATTTAGACACTTATTTACCCATGTCTTCTTCCATTAATCTTTAGCTATACATATATTACAAATATTTATTTTTCATAAAAACACATATGTCATCGGTGATGTAATATCTGACATCATCAGCAGAGGATTGCGGTCGCGTGAGTTATAGTTGCCTGCAGTAACTATAACGGGGGAATTTCATTGGTTTTTTACGAGAAATGTCCAGCTAACTATAACATGTGTGAAACCTATGGTTTTTTAAGTGAATTTGCAAGGTTTTTTAAATGCTAATTCGTAACTATAACGTGTGTGAAACCTATGTTTTTTCAGTGAATTTGTACAGTTTTTTAAATGCTAATTTATTTATTTATTATTTTTTTTTCTTCAGGTTTTTCACCGTGCGCGCACCGTGAAATTATTATTTTTTTTTTAAAAAGCGCGAGGTGCGCGCACCGTGCGCGCACTGTGGGCGCTCGGTGCGCTTCGCGCACCCAGCACCCACGGGTCGTAGTGCGTGCCGTGCGCGCTGGGTCCTTCTGTGACCCCCTGACCAAGGCTAGGGGGTCAAGAACTGTCCACTCTGCCCCCTTTTCACGTTCTCCACCTTTATTTTCACCCCATCAGACTGCGAGAGACAAAATGGCGGCCGACACTTCCTGGTTTCGACCGATTCAAATGTTTACCGACATCTAACAACCAATCAGAATTGCGCTCGCGCAGGGCAGGGTGCGCACACAGTGCGCGCACGGTGCGCGCGTATAGATATTGATATGCTTTTAAATGCTATTTTCTCATGAAATACTGAACAGATTTACACCAGACCTGCGAAAGGCACTTCCTTGACCTTATGGCTACCTCTCTGCCAAATTTCACGTAATTCTGTTCAGCCGTTCGGGCTGTAGCTGTGTCTAAAGGTCCTATGGAAAAATGCATGGGGAAAACGCGTTTTGGGATCCCCCTTCTTTCTCAGCCCCCGCTTGATGAATCACCCCGAGACTTCCAGGGTAGGAGCTGAGTGGAGCGCCCCATTAGTTTTGAAAATTTCGCGAGGATCCGTCAACCGGCGCAAAAGTTATTCAAAATAGAATTTTGAGATTTCCTATGGAAACTAGGTTGTAACTATAACTATCTACTGGCGACCGCCAGTAGATAATATATATATATATATATATATATATATATATATATATATATATATATATATATATATATATATATATATATATATATATATATATATATATATATATATATATATTTCAGTTCCGCCTATCAGTTGCCAATCCAGCAGGTGGGTGCCTATGTCTATGAGGGTGGATTCACGTCATGCATTTATTTTTCAACAAGAAATTATGGGAACTCTTGGGGTGCTTCAAAATCCAATTTTTTTCAGACACAGTTAGACTGCACTAACGCGTTTCGGCTGGTCGCCTTGTTCACTGTGACACATCCAAATCCGCGAAGCAGTGGCACAGTGGACCTTCTGACCTTCAGAAGACTCCTCAAGACCTGGCTCTTCGAACAGTAGCAGTTCCCCCGCCCAGCGCCTTAAGACCCTCGCGGGTATGTAGTGCGCTTTTCAAATGCCATGATTGATTGATTGATTGGACTACCAGCACGGGACTCCCAGGATCACCTTCACCTGAGGGTGGGGCAGCTGCTGACCCACGTGCTGAAAGTGCACCACAACTCCCGCTGCACGGGACGCGAAGCAGTGGCACAGCGGTCTACCGGCAGGGGAGTCCAGGCCCAGAATCACTGTCACCCGAGGACGGGACAGCTGCTGACCCACGCGCTGAAAAGTGCGCCACAACTCCCACTGCGCGGGCCACGCCCGGGTCCATCAGCACCAGAAAGAGCCGGGGCAGGGCCACCCCCCCTGGCTCTCGATGGTTTGGCCTGTTCTTTCTACCTGCTAGCTTCCTCAGAGTGCTCACCCCTGGAAAAAGGTACTGAATGAGACACGTTGGCGCTGGCATGTGTGACATTGTCTTCACCCATCCCTATTAATATTGCTTTTTCACGCTGTAACAAATTCAGGGACATTGAGATTGGTGAAACCTGTGTGTGGGTTTTGAGTGGGTGGCAGTGTGTTCAATAGGTTTGATCTCTTAGTTCTTGGACCTGTTTGACTGTTTGGCCAATTTTCAGGGTTAAACCCTTACACAGGGTTTGGCTGAGGATTTGCTGAGTAATGGGCAAAAGAAAAGGTCAAGATAAGTGTTAGGGCACGACTCGCCCTAAAAAGAAGGCCATGGGTGCAGTCTGCCATGAGAAAATGGACAGGATAGAGTCCATACTTACTGAATGCCACAAAATAGTACAATCTGGGATATCTCTCCTGTCCTCCCAACCAGGTAGTCCCTTGAGTTCCGATTTTAATTCTGGAGCCCAGACGGAACTCTCCTCTGTACCCCCTCCGGCAAATAAATCTGTTAGGCAAATCCCCCAGATGTTTAGGAATCTTAGTAAAGGAAGAGGGAAAGGTTTGGGTAGTAGGCCCATCGACCTTGAGCCTGAGCTAGTCATCCCCCTGCCCTGTAGTGAGTCTCTGTATCCCCCTGATGAGGTGTATGTAACTCAAGTAGAATGTCATAACAGATTTGAGGTCTTCGCTGATGAAGAGGTAGGGGTCACAGGGGGAGGGTTGGATGGCCATGACAAGAACTGTAAAATCCTTGTTGGTGAGATACGGGCCCTAAAAATAATCATTGAGTCTATGAGAAAAGAGGTTGCCACCCTGAGATTGGAGGTTGTTGACCTAAAGGGGAGGGTAAACAGTGGCGGTGCGTCCATTGGGGGCGTTGGGGCGTTGCCCCCCAACCCGCACCCGCTGCTCCCTCGGCGTCTCTGAACTTAAGTAAACTTAAGTTCAGAGACGCCGAGGGAGAACTGACAATCATGTCAGTCAGTATGACGTCGGACCGCCCACCCGCTTCAGAGTTTGAAGGGGGTGGGCGGTCTGGTGTCATGTTGACTGACAGGCATTGTCTGGGGCAACAGGCAGCAGCACACAAGTGCGCATGAGTGGGGACGGAGGGCGAATTTTTGCACCGTGCCCAGTCATGCGCACTAGTGTTTCCACAGGCTGGCGCATGCCCATTAGGAGAGCGTGGGTTGAGCCAAGGCTCAAACCTCGGTCTCCTAATGGGCGGTCGGGCGGAGGGTAAACCTGCTCTAAGCCAATCCTAGAGCTGCTCCAGCGCCAGGATTGGCTGAGAGGGGTCTTGCCAGCAGTGATGGGCTGTTCCAGTGTAGGCGCCAGAATCCAGATTCCAGAACGGACCCGAGGCAGCGTGGACCTGCTCAGGTAGGATTGATTTTAATAAAATCATTTTATTAATTTATGTTATTTAAAAAACCCCACCCGACACCCCCCTCCACCCCACGAGCCGCGACTGCTCCTAAAGGACTTTCCCCTCACTTAAAGTGGATGCCTTGTTAAACGTAATGATGAAACAGATTGTGAGGGGAAACACTGCACAATACTGTAATTCAGTGGTGGCTGGTGACATTTGAAAGTAGTGAGGCGTAAAAGTTCTGAGTGCCCTGTGGTGAGTGAGCATAGCGAGCGAGCCTGACCGCCTTAAGGGTGGTTCGGGGGCCTTCTACCCACAAGAACATTTTTAAACAAGAGTGGGCAAATGGGGAATTTTCAAACCAATTTGAGAAAGTGAGAAGGTTAAAAAAGCAATTGTGAAAATGTAGTTATGACATCAATAAAGAGATTTCATATGATAATGATGTAGGTAGCTGCTTATTCAGTATCCACAGAATTGCATAACAGACTTTGAGAGAACAATGAATCATATGTGTGTAAATCAGTGTATAGAAAATATTACATGAGACAAAGGGGACTACTAGGTGTAGGATTCAAGTCATCCATACTGTTAGGCATTTTAAGAGGTCTTGGTGATACGAAGAAACACAAACTCAGGATTCAGACGTAACACAGTGGTTAGTGTTAGCTGAGCTAATAAGAATTTATTTCTATCCAAACAAACCCTTTTTTAGCAACATTAAGATCATGAAAGACTTAGAAAAAAACATAACTTTCTAACCTGTACCATGTAGCGTGCATGCAGCTCTTTGATGGCAGTTCAAAGGTCACTGTGAGATACAATTGTAATTTATGAACTGCACAGTAACAGAAGGGCCTCTGTGACAAAAGCAGTAATCCACTAAGCTATGCATATAAAATTCTGCTCTGTAATCTGCATAGTACATCCATGTTCTTTCCAGCAGGCATATGAACCCTCTGTGCTCTGTGCTACCTTAAATGAGTCAAAACTGCCACGAGACAAAACTGTGATCTCTCTCCAGGAAGAACATTAATCATTAGAGTTATCTTGAAACTATTGGATGTAGAGGGAACTCTGCAGTTCATTCTTTCAAAATTACTGTAACTGCTACAAAACGGGCCCCCACTCAGTCCGGCCTGCACCCCATAAAGACATCTGTGCTGTACTTACTGCATAGAAATACACAAAACCCGCAGGGTGGAGATCTCAGCCCAATTAAGATAACCCTCTGGGTGATTGCACCTACTGCTGATGACTGCGGTTAACCTCCATACCACAAGAAATGCCCTATATGATAACTGAGTGGGTACATGCACAAGGTGCAGAGTCCGGCAGTCGCCTACTAGCCGAAGGCACAAATGATGTGAGATAGATGAATCGGTGCATTGTTTACATTTTATCAAATAATTACCAATGTTATAAATCAAGGCGGCTATGTCTCCGTACCGTATGGCAAAATGCTTACTACTAATTTGCACATAAAAGTTTCCCTGAAAATGCATCAAATAAGAAAACAAGCTTACACGCATTGATCAAATTATGTCACACATGAATTGATCTATGGAAAAACGAATTTTTCTTGAAACCAAACCAATTTGTGAAAAATCTAATGAAGGTAAAACAACACAATTTTCACAGAAACAGATTGCTTCACTTCAGTTTTGTCTGTATTAGCTGAACGCAGATTTACGCTTTTGTTAAAATTATAATTTTTGCCCAGTACTAAACTCAACATCCTCGATATAAAAATTCCCCACCCCCACAACAGACCATGAGAATTTCGTTTCAATGTAGGGCTGAAAGGCGTTCTTATGCATAGTTTGCATTGTGAAATGTCTACCCGTCTTAAGGTTCTGATTAGCCATAAAGCGTGCATTTTAAACCACTGCAGCAGAGAGCTTTTACGGTCGCTTGCTGCATTTGTGTGTGCATTTTTGTAATTACGAGAGGAGGTGCCAGGTAAACAGCTGGCTGTCTCAAAGAAAATCCTTATTTCAGTACCATTGCCCCAAGTCCCTAAAAAGCGTAGTTGGAAATAAAAAAAAAGGTGGGCAGATGGGGTGAAGAATAAGACGAATACAGTTACTTTCCACTCCTCAACCTCATGCGAATGACTCCGACCCAGTTTTTCAAGGGTTTGAGTAGATGGTAGGCGATAGCGCAGGGGAGGGAGCGGTGGCCGGAAGGAAGTCACATTTGTGTGCCAACGGGATTACCCTGATGGGTAAAACATGATGCTCGCTCCAGAGAGCGCGAGCTGAAATCCCATCATAACTCTTCTGCTGAGAATTTCTTATGAGCTGGTTCGCCAGAGAGAAAATAATTCTGTGTTCTACTAGCCATAATGCTGCTATATCAGACAGCATGGTGAAGAGAAAGCCACCTCAGTAATACAATTACAGTATTGTGCAGTGTTTCCCCTCACAAACTGTTTCGTCATTACGTTTAACAAGGCATCCACTTTAAGTGAGGGGAAAGTCCTTTAGGAGCAGTCGCGGCTCGTGGGGTGGAGGGGGGTGTCGGGTGGGGTTTTTTAAATAACATAAATTAATAAAATGATTTTATTAAAATCAATCCTACCTGAGCAGGTCCGCGCTGCCTCGGGTCCGTTCTGGAATCTGGATTCTGGCGCCTACACTGGAACAGCCCATCACTGCTGGCAAGACCCCTCTCAGCCAATCCTGGCACTGGAGCAGCTCTAGGATTGGCTTAGAGCAGGCTTACGCTCTGCCCGACCGCCCATTAGGAGACCGAGGTTTGAGCCTTGGCTCAACCCTCGCTCTCCTAATGGGCATGCGCCAGCCTGTGGAAACACTAGTGCGCATGACTGGGCACGGTGCAAAAATTCGCCCGCCGTCCCCACTCATGCGCACTTGTGTGGTGCTGCCTGTTGCCCCAGACAATGCCTGTCAGTCAACATGACGCCAGACCGCCCACCCCCTTCAGACTCTGAAGGGGGTGGGCGGTCCGACGTCATACTGACTGACATGATTGTCAGTTCTCACTCGGCGTCTCTGAACTTAAGTTTACTTAAGTTCAGAGACGCCGAGGGAGTGAGGTTCTGTAATTCTCGAGTCTGACTCCATTTTGTTCTTTGCCACCATTTTGTGTTGCCCTCACATAGGCCTGTGAAGGTAGCCTGGCGAATAAAGTGGCCTGGCCTTCTTAGTTCATGTATACATTAACTAGGTTTCTTTTTGACTCTGAAATGAACTGTAAGAAACTGACCTCTGCACCTGAAACTGACCCCGCAAAGCCAATTTCCCTGATCGATCTTTGTCTGAGATTGCCAATTAATGTTCAGGACATAGTTAACTTTTAGTTTCCTTGCACATGCCTTATCTTGTTCAGCATCTGTTACCGTTTCTTTTTTTATGTTTCTTCATTACATGGGTTATGCTTTCAATTATAGGTTTGTCCGGCTTGTGGAGATTGAATTTGGGACATTCCTAATAATTAACTTTTGGGTTGGGATACTGTAAATTGAGTTTTTGTTATGTGACACTTTGTTTGAAAATGTACCTTATTGGCTAGAATTTTGTGCAGTGGGTGTACATTTATAATGTGAATATTGGGTATAAAAGGAGACGTCTCGCCTTAGTAAAATGAGCAGTCTCCTGAGAATTTACACCGTGATGTATTTCACTGTTACTAGCTGCGGCTAATAAACTTGGTCTCTGATGCCATCCAGAAGTATTCCGTGTCTCTGTATACCAAGACAGGTGAACTCAAAGATCTTAGGCGTGCCCCTGACGCCGCTGGGTTAAACCCCGGTTCTTCAGGAGCTGCGGGTGCGGGTGGGGGGGCAACGCCCCAACGCCCCCAATGGACGCACCGCCACTGCTGTAATTGTATTACTGAGGTGGCTTTCTCTTCACCATGCTGTCTGATATAGCAGCATTATGGCTAGTAGAACACAGAATTATTTTCTCCCTGGCGAACCAGCTCATAAGAAATTCTCAGCAGAAGAGTTATGATGGGATTTCAGCGCGCGCTCTCTGGAGCGAGCATCATGTTTTACCCATCAGGGTAATCCCGTTGGCACACACATGTGACTTCCTTCCGGCGACCGCTCCCTCCCCTGCGCTATCGCCTACCCATCTACTCAAACCCTTGGAAAACTGGGTCGGAGTCATTCGCACGCGGCTGAGGAGTGGAAAGTAACTGTATTCGTCTTATTCTTCACCCTATCTGGCCACCTTTTTTTTTATTTCCAACTACGCTTTTTAGGGACTTGGGGCAATGGTACTGAAATAAGGATTTTCTTTGAAACAGCCAGCTGTTTACCTGGCACCTCCTCTCGTAATTACAAAAATGCACGCACAAATGCAGCAAGCGACCGTAAAAGCTCTCTGCTGCAGTGGTTTAAAATGCACGCTTTATGGCTAATCAGAACCTTAAGACGGGTAGACATTTCACAATGCAAACTATGTATAAGAACGCCTTTCAGCCATACATTGACATGAAATTCTCATGGTCTGTTGTGGGGGTGGGGAATTTTTATATCGGGGATGTTGAGTTTAGTACTGGGCAAAAATTATAATTTTAACAAAAGCGTAAATCTGGGTTCAGCTAATACAGACAAAACTGAAGTGAAGCAATCTGTTTCTGTGAAAATTGTGTTGTTTTGCCTTCATTTCATTTTTCACAAATTGGTTTGGTTTCAAGAACAATTCGTTTTTCCATAGATCAATTCATGTGTGACATAATTTGATCAATGCGTGTAAGCTTGTTTTCTTATTTGATGCATTTTCAGGGAAACTTTTATGTGCAAATTAGTAGTAAGCATTTTGCCTTACGGTACAGAGACATAGCCGCCTTGATTTATAACATTGGTAATTATTTTATAAAATGTAAACAATGCACCGATTCATCTATCTCACATCATTTGAGCCTTTGGCTAGTAGGCGACTGCCGGACTTTGCACCTCGTGCATGTACCCACTCAGTTATCCTATAGGGCATTTCTTGTGGTATGGAGGTTAACCGCAGTCATCAGCAGTAGGTGCAATCACCCAGAGGGTTATCCTAATTGGGCTGAGATCTCCACCCTGCGGGTTTTGTGTATTTCTATGCAGTAAGTAAAGCACAGTTGTCTTTATGGGGTGCAGGCCGGACTGAGTGGGGGCCCGTTGAGGGTTCATATGCCTGCTGGAAAGAACATGGATGTACTATGCAGATTACAGAACAGAATTTTATGTGCATAGCTTAGTGGGTTACTGCTCTTTTGTCACAGAGGCCCTTCTGTTACTGTGCAGTTCATAAATTACAATTGTATCTCACATTGACCTTTGAACTGCTATCAAAGAGCTGCATGCACGCTACATGGTACAGGTTAGAAAGTTATGTTTTTTTCTAAGTCTTTCATGATCTTAATGTTGCTAAAAAAAGGGTTTGTTTGGATAGAAATAAATTCTTATTAGCTCAGCTAACACTAACCACTGTGTTACGTCTGAATCCTGAGTTTGTGTTTCTTCGTATCACCAAGACCTCTTAAAATGCCTAACAGTATGGATGACTTGAATCCTACACCTAGGAGTACCCTGTGTCTCATGTAATATTTTCTATACACTGATTTACACACATATGATTCATTGTTCTCTCAAAGTCTGTTATGCAGTTCTGTGGATACTGAATAAGCAGCTACCTACATCATTATCATATGAAATCTCTTTATTGATGTCATAATTACATTTTCACAATTGCTTTTTTAACCTTTTCACTTTCTCAAATTGGTTTGAAAATTCCCCATTTGCCCACTCTTGTTTAAAAATGTTCTTGTGGGTAGAAGGCCCCCGAACCTCCCTTAAGGCGGTCAGGCTCGCTCGCTATGCTCACTCACCACAGGGCACTCAGAACTTTTATGCCTCACTACTTTCAAATGTCACCAGCCGCCACTGAGGGTAAATTGCGATAAGGCTATTCTACCAGAGGCCAGTCCAGCATCACTGTCTAGTGCCACCAAGGGAACTAATGTTATGTGTTTGGGGCCGTTTAGTATGGATTATGTTAGATCAGCACACAGTACTTTCCGTCCCAGGCCCCCCGCCCTCCTTCCCTCTCGTCCAAGAGGTCATTGTTTTAGTGACACCAATACCAATCTGTCAGTAGCCCCTCGTGGCACTGGTCAACGCGGAGGGGGTAGGGAGATAGATAGAGGCTTGGTAACACTAGATGAAGGGTGCTCTGCATAACCTGGCCCTGGTTTTTTTTTGGGAAAGGGCATAGTGAAGGATGGCGTCTATACTAAATCGGATGTCCAGGGTAATAAAGCAGTGATATACCTTGCAGAGGTACCCAAACTTCATAAGGATGGGTACGAAGATCAGGACTCACTTAAGAACAAGGTCATTCACTGGTTTAAGACTACCCGGCACTGTTACTCAATCATGAGAGATGATATCAAGTATGTTGAAAGATTGTCCCTTTCCGGGTCATTGATGGATATGATTGAAGTTAATTTTTTTTAATATGGCCACAGTTGTCGGTTTAATGTCAATTGACGCCCACACTATTCCCACTGCCAACACCTCTATTACTATTAGTTATAGACCCCCAGAAAAAACAGATACAGTGTCTCCCAAGTTTGCCCCACAAAGGGAGCCCACAATCGATATGGGTGATACAGGAAGGCAAGGATGACTTCAGATAGGAGGTTCGCCTTCGCAAGATAAGATGAAAATGTAAGATCCCTTGGGCTAAACGCGATCACGCACCAGTCGGAAGTTTCTTTTCACCCTAGGTTGGCCACCAACATTGAGGCCTATTGTGAGCCTCCTGTTGTGGGTTCAAGGAGGGAAAGGGCTGTTATTCCTCCCGAAACTGAGGAAAGGGGGAACTACGGACCCTTGTATTGATCACAGTAACCCGAAAGCTTGCCACCGATGTCGAAAGGTCCTGGTTTGGAACGTGGCAGGGATATCTAAGTTGTTAGTAGATCCAGACTGGTGTACCTTTTTGGACCTACAAGATGTGATACTATTTCAAGAAACCTGGAGTTTGTGCACTACCCATAGAAGTAGGTTTTCAGCATATGGCCCAAACACCACTAGGAAAGAGATAGGTAGACCCTCAGGAGGCTTAGCAATCTGGGTTAAAACTGATCTTGGGTCCAAAGTGAAGTTTGTCCATGAAGATTCCCAAGATAGATTAGCAGTAGAGCTGTCACTCTATAGAGGTTGGAAAAGTAGGAATTTTAATGTCTATAACAGAGTTGTGTGGGGCTCTGAGGAAACTAACACAATTCGAAACTTATATAATGCCCTGCCTGTACTCTCAGAAAATGTTCCTTTGCTGGTAGCCGGTGATTTTAATTGCACCTTTGAACCATTTGCCCTCACTCCATTAGACTTGACTGAGGAGTGAGATCGTGTGTGGCAAATCCCACAGTTAGATGGTCAAAGAGAGAAGGTCAGGTATTGGCCCTCACATTGCAACACAAACTAAGAGCCACTAATGGGAGAATGGAATCTGACCCAAAAGGCGATTTTACTTTTAATAGACCTGACCATGCCAGCAGAATGGACTATTGTTTGGTTGCCCACAAACTGTGGCCCATAATCCATGACATGTCAGTGGCCAAAAGAACCGACAGTGACCATAACCCCCTCATTCTCTCCCTCATAAATCTGGGTGAATTGGGACCTGATATAATGGGTAGGTTTGATTTGGGTGTCGTATCCATCGTGAATAATCAGAGAGCAATCAGATGGGACTGGGTGGAGGATCACCCAGAGGCTTTGGAAATAGTTAAAGGCAAAGTCCGTTTGGGCGTGGAGGAGCTGGCCAAATATCCCAAAGTTGAAGCAGCCATGAAATTGGCCATCCATCACGAACTTCTTTATAATGAGATTAGAGACCTGTTGGACACAAAGTAAAAGGAGTATAAATTGCAGGTAAACAATAAACAACCAAGATGCGATCCCAAGGTGGCATGTTACAACCAGGACCGCAGGAAAGCAAAGGGAGATTTAGTACGGGCAGTAAAATCCAATGTGCGCCGGTTGTGGTGGCATGTAGAGTAAAGTAGAGGCAAGCAATAGAGACAGCCCAAAAAAACTGGGAAGGTTGCCTATGGTCCTCTCTACAAAGAGCATTGAAAGCTAAGGATTCTGAGATCTTCTGGAAAAAAGCAGCCCACTGGCTCAATGGTAGAAAGCCTGTACTGGAGTTCACAGTACAGCCTGAGGAGTGGGTGTCTCATTTTGAGCGCCTCTGAGCTAGGTAACATGAAGGCTAAGGAAGCTAGTGAAAGGAGGGGGGAAATCCTATCCAGAGCAGACGAAGTTCTGCTATTTTCCTTGGAAGAAACACAAGCAGCGATCCGCTCGGGTGTTCCAGCTCAAGCCCCAGGTTCTAATAGAATTCCTGATGACCTGTATAGAGAGGATCTAACCCTTTGGGGCTCTTGCATCAACATGCCACTAACATTGGGTGCAAATATTCCCCCATCGTGGAAAATAGCAGAAATTATCCCTATTTATAAGAAGGGTGACAGATCCAACCCGGCCAGCTTTAGGCCCATAAGCCTTATTGATTCCTTGCAGAAATTGTTTTATAAGCAGATAATAGCGAGGATCCAGGATTGGATCCTAGAGTCCCAAATTTTGAGTGACTACCAGGCATGTTTTTGCACTAATACTAGTACTCTGGATCAGGCTTTTTGCCTCCTCTGTATTTACTGGAAGGAAGTGGCCATCAAAGGTGGGAAGCTATATGTGGCTTTTGTTGATTTACGGTCTGCGTTCGACCTAGTACTCCGAGCCAGACTCTGGAGAGTTTAAAAAAGAGATGGGCAGACCCTGTAACCTTTTAGATATTTTGATTCGATTGCATTCATCAACCACAGGCCAGGATTGGTGGGGGGAGAATAATCAATTAACAGAGCAATTCCCAATCCAACGTGGAGTGAAACAGGGATGTGTGTTAGCGCCCACCCTTTTTACACTTTTTGTTAACGGGGTGGTAAATTTTTAGATAGGGATGGGTGTGATGCACCTAAAATAGGTGAGAGAAGAGCTCCTGCTCTTCTCTTTGCAGATGATCCTCTTTTAATCTCCAAATCCCTGCAAGTCTCCAACAACATTTGAATGATTTTATACGATTTTGTGATGAGTGGGGCTTGGTACTAAATGAGGCCAAAACAAATTATATATGATCTTTTCAACAGGGATTGGCAAACCATCTAATAGACGACTGCATGTAATAGACAACTGTATGTAGGTAACAGTACCTTAGAGCAAGTAGCCACTTTTGATTATCTGGGTATCCACCTGACATCTAATTTAAACTGGGCTTCCCATATTGAGAAAGTATTTTTTAAAGGACACCTAGCTAAAGCCTGTGCTCTTCAGCTGGAGTTTAAGAACTTTAGTGGTTGTTTTTATGATTACATTTTTGGGACTGGAAATTGTTGAAAGAAAGACTCAGAGACATGTTTGTTTTATAAAAAGAAATAATTAAGGGTCTTATTACGATGTTGGGTGGACGTCACTGCGATCTCGGGACCAACCGACCATATGGTGCGGTCGCATACTCCCATTTCTCTATATGAGCTTATGCTGTGGACGTAGTACAATCTCCCATGGAGAAATGGGAGATTCTGTTAATCCCTGCACCCTGTGGCAGGCACCTCAAGGTGCCTGCCACAGGGTGCAGGGATTTGAGGTGCCCGCCACAGGGTGCAGGGAATAACAGCCTTCGGTGCTCAACCGGATGCCGTGGAGAAATAGGGGCCCTGCCAGGGGCCCCCACAGTCGCTTTCCAACAGGCTTTCCATGTCAGAAAGCCCAACATGGAAAGCCTGTCGGAAACCAACATTGTAATCGCAGCGGCAGAAACGCTGTCCTCAGGGATTATGCTGGGTTCTCCAACTGGCCGACGGGCTCCTAGAGCCCTTCGGAATCCAGCCGGAATGACCGGCTGGTTTCAATTCCGACTGCCTACATTGTTATTAGACGGTCGGAATTGAAACCAGAGATATCGGTCGGACCGACATCATAATCGGCCTCTAAGTCTCTGATTATTTATTTTGTCATTTCCACCCACAAAATGTAGTAATAAAAGCTATATAAAAAAAAAGCCACCAGCATTTTTTTTTGTTAAAACTTAATTGAAGAGTGTTATAGAAATCAATATTAATAAACTTATATTGTGTGAATTATAGTAATATACAGTTGATTAAAAATATTGGTGATTTTTGGAGAAAGATGATTGATCTGCGTTATTTAGATTGAAATGCTCACCCCTTGAAAAAGCCATTAGGCTCACTTTTTATATTTTGGTTTGCAGAAGATCGTGCGTGGCGTAGGGCTGGCTTCTCAGAGGCCAGGTCCTGAGGCCAATCACATGCTCTGCACAGGGGGCTGCCTGCCTGTGAGGGGGGTTGGCCCCAGGGCATGACCGCCCAACACCGCGTAGAGGGTGTTGCCTGCCTGCGGGAGGTTGGAAAGTCCTAATATAACTATAACTAGTGTCCTCACAATGTACTGCTAATTATCCCACATGTTACATCACTCATGATATGTTCTATGACACCATTGATAATATCACTGCAACATTTGCAATGACATCATTGATGACAAAACTGTGCATGGCTGGGGTGCGAGTTATAGTTACTTGAGATAACTATAACTAGTGAAATTCAGTGGTTTTGTAGTTTTAGAATGGTATATTTTAACTGACTTTTTCACCTAACTATAATGTCTCTTTAACCTTTGGTTTTTCAGTGCATTTCTAAAGTGTAAAGTCTAAGTTTCTTTAAAGTAAAGTAGACTATCATAACAATTCCTAACTATAATGCCATTTTAAACTTTGTTTTATTCAGTAAATATATTTATATATATTTACATTACTACCATATTTCATATGCTGACTATTTTAAGCCCATAATTTAATGGTAAAACCAAAACTACAAATCCCAGAATAAAATTACACTTTTTGTGAAAAAGTCAAAACTGGCTGAACGAGTCACACACGGATGGAGCAATTTGCAGCTATCCCCTTCCCCAATGTACAGAAGAATGGACGGATAAAAATATCATACTTTATGATGGTGAGAATTTGACTTGTTTATATTTTGCTGCTTTCGTCTGATTTTATATGTTACCTACATTAAGGTTGTGTGAGTTTGTGTTATGCAATACATTTAAGCATTCACAGTTTTTCTGTGTCCTGCAAGTTGCTCAGAAAAGGGCTTCTAAATCTGAATATATCAATTACATATAAGCAGCATATATTTTGTACTTATGATGCTTGGAATGTTTCCTTTTTTTACTTATCTGCTTTAGAAGGGTTATAATGCATCTAGACACTTTGTAACAGTAAAGGTGAAACAAAAACAAGCTTCCCACATGCATTAATTTGAATTCTATCTCTCTGTTGGGTTATCACACTTTATCATAAGCTAGCATTTGCATTTCTCTGCAGACAATGGGCCCAATGAATACATATTTGTAATAGGACTGAAGTTTACTTTTTACAGTCAAGTAGAACAGTTGACAAAAGCTTAAACACCGAGAAAAGTCTATATTTCACTGGAGAATAGGTGCCAAGTATCGTCATGTCATTTGTTTATGACACCCTCGGCCAGTCCTTCCTTTTTCCCCACATAAAAAAATAACAGCTCCTTTAGAGTAATACAAAATGGGTACTTTTTTGTGGTACCTAAATTACTTACCCTGGGTCACTTCATAGTGTCTTGACTACAGCCAGGTTTTTAACTAAAGAACAATAACAATGAGGAGACTTTCCTCCAAGCTGAAGGGAAGTGACACATTAGAATCAAAGGAAAGTAAATTAAAATCTAAACTGAACACCCTTCCATAATTGCACATTCAATCAATCATTACTGGTTTTCTACACATTATTATGTTAATTCCTTAACTATGGGTTATCTGTGCATGCCACTGACATATATGTTGTCCAAAGTGTATTAAAAAAACATGAACATTTTTTATTATGGCATGCAACGCACAATGCACACCAAAACACATGGCCTGAAATGCTCAGTAGACCATTTTGCAAATAAAAAGAAGGAACTCTACCAAGAGCAAAACATGGTTATGGTGGATCCATTCAAGTCACATCTGGAGTGAACATGGTTTGCATGGGTTTACACAGGGAAACTGATACCCACAGAATAGTTTGCATAAGAATTAGACTAATGAATACTCAATAGAGTTAAAGTGATTTGTGGACTTGATAGACTCCTTGCGTAACTTCCCTGGGTGAAATGATTGATTTGTCAACAGTAGGGACCACATTGGAGAGCACTTGCAACAATAAACACTGCAATGAAAACAAAACCAAGACAGAAATTGGCAAGTAATACATTCTGGTGTGAATGTGCTTAATGAATGTGAGGGAATGCCGGGTTTACTCTCAGAATTTGTTACATGTCTGTAAGGAATTTGAAACTGAGTACTACCTATTTGACATCAACTCAAGAAAGGTGCATACTTTCTGATCCTAACAAATCTGCCCCTTTTTTGGGAAGCCATTTGAAATAAAGGGGCAAGGTAAAGCCACTGGTGTTCTGTGTGAGAAAGAGTTTACAATGAAACCTGAGGTACATATCTCTAGCCATTTAAGGGTAATCCCACCCAAGTACAGTTTCACGCTTGGCAAACTTGTTGCTGGATTAATACTGTAGTCTTAACACAAAAATTCATGTGGAGCTGATTGAAAAAAGTTCAAAGCACCAGAATTCAACCCTTAGAGTGTCAAAATATCTTTTTAATTGTTGCAGCTGGGCTAGCCTTTAAGACCAAATAGAACAGGAAGCATTGATAAATGTAACACACATGTTCAGTTCAAATCTCCTTCCACCTTAGGGTCCCTCTTCTTGCATGTTGTTGGCAAACCTGCAGCTAGGAGGGGAGATGAGTGCTCTACTCCCTGAGAACTTGATGCTCGTGTACAATAGGCTGCGTTCTTACGCACATAGGTTAAACAAGTCTTCATGCAGTTTAGTGAACCTTCAAGAGTGAATGGAATGTATGTAATGTAATGTATCCAGCATTTATAAAGCGCTCTATCACCCCATGGGTATCCTGGCGCTGAAAAAACAGAGGTTCCACTACACACGCAGAGTTTACCTACCGCAGGTGATGCAACACTACACCCTGGGGAAAAGATGGGTTTTAAGCTTTTTCTAAACTGTACGAACTCTAATTCTCTGATGTTAAATGGGAGGTTATTCCACAGCTGTGCCGCTGCACAACTGAATGCTCTGCCTCCAAAGCTGGAAGTTCGTGCTCTGGTGGTGCGGGCCAGGTGAGCAGTAGAGGAGCGAAGAGTTCGTGATGGGGAGTGCCAGACAAATTCTTTCTGCAGAGGCAGGGGTCCAAGTCCATGAAGGGCCTTGAACACAATGCATTCAGCTTTAAACTGGATTCTCTGGGCCAGAGGGAGCCAGTGGAGATCAGTAAGAGCTGCAGATGCAGAGTCATCCCATCTTCTCTTTAAGGCTAACTTGTCGGCTATTGTTTGTATTCTTTGTAGTCTCTTAATGAGAAAATTAGGTGCACCAAGAAGCAGGGCGTTGCAATAGTCTAGCCGGCTCAGGATGACGCTTCTGACTACTAGAGCCCTGGCTGACAGAGGCAACATGGGAAGGATTTTCCGCAAGGCTTTGATAAGGGGGAAACAGGTGCCAACTGTTTTATTCACATGTTTTTCCATACTCAGCTTGTTGTCAAAGACTACCCCCAGATTGCTCACATCAGCCGCTGGTGTGGGAGGTGCATCTGTCTGGATAGGCCAGAATTCATAAGGAAGTGGGGGAGGGACTTTTTTCAATGTACAGTGCAGTATTTCTGTTTTCCCACCATTGAATTGCAGGAAATTATCCATAAGCCAACTAGCAGTCTTCTGCATACATTCGTGGAAGTCACTGAGTAACGTAGACTCCCTGCCTTCCAGAGACAGGATGAGCTGCGTGTCGTCAGCATAATTCACCAGCTTGATGTTATAGGATTTAATGATGGGAATCAGAGGTCTTAAATAAATATTGAAAAAGGATCAGGCTAATAGAAGATCCCCATGCTCAACCGTTCTAAAATTGGATGAAAACGGGGGGAGTCGTACCGCTTGTTGCCTATTTTCCAGATAGGACTCGAGCCAGTTGAAAGCTAGGTCTTCCAGCCCGAGTTCCGCAAGCTGCCTCAATAAAATTTTGTGAATGAAATGGTTAACTGCCGCTGCCTTATTGCAGGAGTTCCAAAACAGCACTGCCTTTACCAGGCAATAAGGACACTCCACCAATGAGATATTGTATACCAATTAATTTCTATTAAGTATATATTTCCCACCAAGGTTGAGGAATACCATATAATAATGCACCAGCCTTAAGCTAACCAATAATGCTGCCTACTAAGGGAAAACAAACCTTCTGCATGAGCTGGAACACAGGGAAAATGCCAAACAGGGTGGACTATATCTTGAGAGGATTGGATAGGTGGACTGGAAACAAAATCCTAACAACTTGATCAAATTGATCTTTAAAGCAGCCACTTGCATGTCAGTGGCTCAGGAGAAGGAACTCAACATTCCCCACTATCAATTCTTAGGAAAGAAGGCCCCAACTGGGGATACACAAAAACAATTTCCCAGACTAGGGGGACAGTGTGTCAATGCTTCACCCATTTCCGTGCCAGAAATAATCAACAGTGAACTGCTGCAACGCCGTTCTATCAGCTCTAGACTGACAGGCCAGAAGGATAGCTCACATCAGAGACCTTATAAACACATGACATCTTACTTAGAGCACATATACAAATTACTAATTCCTTAGACCCACAGGAACACTAACCAGTGCCACATCATTCTACCTTAGGCCCACACAAAAGCAGCAAACATTAAGAGATCAGTGAGGGTCAACAAAGGTACAGTCAACCTCCATCTATTCTGCACTCATGAACGGGAAGCATTATCCACATATTGCTTCATTTGTAACCTTAATCAGCATAGGCATATGGCAACTATGATGTTGTGGTCAAGTGTCTTAAGTAGACACCCTATGAATAATAGACACTTAGACAGACCTTTCCCCACACAGGAGAAAAACATTATTTCCATAGTGGTTGTAGACCAACAAACATACTCCCTAAAGGTCATCACTATAAGAAACAAAAATAAAAATCATGCATATGTCCTAAAAGATTGTTGTCAGCAAGATTATAGTGTAGGTTAACTTTCATTCTTGTGCCTGTGGAAAACACAAATGTTACATAGAAATACCTTCAGGCTATGTATCTGATCTTTGAGATTCCAGAGCCCATAGTCATTAAGAAATCTACTCTAGAAAAGTAAGTGTCACTTGAAATTGATTAATTAATTTTGAAGAATAATATAGTTTCAACCCCCTCTTGGAATGAGATGTTGATCTATCTATGTTTGATTGCTTGAATGGGTAGTTCATTAGCCTGGAAAATGTTCCCATATTTTCAGATCATCATAATTTGCTTTGTTGTCCTGTGAATTTGAGTCGTTATTTTAAAGCTTGAATGCCAACATATGATAATAGAATGGCATCTACGAAGGATAAGTAAGGGATAATGTGAGAGTATTGTCCATTGAAGAGTAGAGTTTCATCTAAAAATGTTGACCTAATGGCAGCACTCTAGTTCTTTGAGCTTACATCTTGAGCCCAGGTTTCAAAGGATCCATGTCTATTACATTAATGCCCCAATATACTATTGGATTCATAATGACAAGTAAACCTGACCCTTGAAATTTTGGCCATCAACATTGTGTTTTTCATTGTCACTGTACATTATAAATGAAAGATTACATAAAGCACAGATGCTACTTTGTTTGTGGTGATAACACACTGCCATGTATTCCTCTTGGAGCAATATAACCTTGGTCTACCCTACCAAGGCACTTGAGATGGTAGTCTACTCAACTATACACCTACTTTCAGAAACTTGCAATACTAGTTGACTTCCAATCAGGTTTTCATCCTTGTTGTGGTACTAAAATCACTATTGTTAAAATCAGGACAGAGATTCTCCACACGAGACAAAGGTTGTGCTTGTCGTCCAATACTAATGGACATTTTGGCAGCTTTACATACTACTGATTGGCCATGTTGGAATAGAAGAAAGCACACTTTTTTGGTTCAGGTTCTTCATTGACAACTGCACCAACTATGCAAAATTACTATCCTTCTTCTCTATTATTACTGCATTAATTATGGAGTCTCCTGCAGATTTTTCCTCTGCTCCTGTCTTTTCAATATTTACATTGTTCCCTGTTGAAAGGTGATGATTAGTAGGGGTAAGTATGCACCTACTACTATCAATAAGGCCACCAACACAATATAAGGCCCAGTCAAGGTCTCAGTGAATTATTACCTTGCTCAAACCTCGGTTGCTGGCTGTGAGCAGGCAGACTTAACTTAGGAAGCAGGTGTGTAAAGCATTCAAAAACACCAATTATCTAAATAAGTAAGACACAACACACCATAAAAATCCACAACCAATTTATAAGAATAGGAAATATTTGTATGATTAAAATCACACCTAAATTAATACAATCCATTATTGGGAACCAGAGATATGAATTTGTAAAGAACATATTCTTTATAGTCCCTAAAAACAAAAAGTGCCAACTTGGGACATCTGGTCGTGCCTGACTGGGACAAAGTCAACACGTAAGGCCAACCGCGATAGAGCGCGGGTCGTATACACAGAGCGGTAAGACCCAGTCCAGTTTTCCCCTTCACACTCAGTCGTTTTTCTGGAGCTTTTTCTCGAGTTATCAAGCGGGGCATTTCTTCAGGATGGGATTCGGCAGCTTGCTTCTCGTCGGGGGATTGGTCCACTTATGGAGCTTTTTCACAAAGGTTCTCAAAAGTTCTTCAAACTTCATGAGGTGCTTCCTGAAGTTCCTTTTGGGGGTTCAAAGTGTCCACAAACAAAATCCAAGGTTCCAGAGTCTCTGAGTTGCTCCTCAGAAGTTGGGACTACAGTTCCCACCATGCACCTAACCAAATCCTTTAAAGTCCAGCTGAAGGTGGTCAACTGGGTTCTTCTTGCTGGAGATGATGCAGGTGGAGCTCCTTTAACCTGATGCTTTCAGGAAGTCCACTTCTTCTTTTTTGGAAGCGATGCAAAGTCCTTAAGGCTGTAGGTCTTTAGTGTGCAGCAGATGCACTCCTTCAGAGTGCAGTGCTCTTGGTGCAGGTCATGGTTCCAGTAGGGCAGTCCTTCTTCCAGCAGTTTCAAACAGGGGATCTGAGTTGCTATGCAGCTCTCCCATATTTATCCAGTGTTCTGGGGCAATAAGTAGGGGTGTTGTGTGCAGATTTAGATTCAGTATATAGGTTTCCTGATTTATGCCCTTATAAGGGTACAATTCACATTGCCCTTATTTGGACATAGAAATTCGGCCCTTCTTTAGACATTGTCCGTACAAACCAAATACAGGCATGGCCACCTACATCCGTCCATCCACGTCACAACGAATTCTTGAAAAACCAGACCTTAAGACTTTAGGAATTTCCCTCAGCTTAAATATTGATTTCTCCAAGAACCCATTAAGTATGCATGAACATCTATTCCTTAGGGTTAATTCATGACATTCCTCTGCCCGACTTTTACGTCAATACAGGCATTCCTAGACACCTTCAAGGTATAAATATACCAGCACTTGCCTTGGCAAATTGCATTTCCCGGAGGATTCGATCCAACCCAGACTACGCGGTTCGCCACGGCAAGTCCGGAAGGAGATCGAGTTCCAGCCTGATGCACTGACCTGACGCTGCCATCCTCCTCGCAGAGAATCCAGCTCCAGTGCTCTTTGACTTCCCTTGCGGGGGGTTAGACTATTGAGTCCAGAAAAGAAATTCCAACCTCTCTCATTCTCAGGTACGGAGCTGACTAGAACTTAGAGAAACATTTGGCAATTCTTGGCTAAACTAAAATATAGCTAGCTATACTTTAGAAACGGCACCTACTTCAAACCTCGTACTGCACTTAGGTTAGGTGCACTGGGGTAGAACAATTTAGAAGCATCAGATGAGTATCACATTTTAGCATTATGTTATTTATGTATGTATTTTGATTAATATATGTCATAGCTACAAACCATGCTATTGCAGTATTATTTTATCTTACTGCTAAGCTTGTACATATTGTACTTCGCAGTCTGTCTTATGATTGTAGCAATTCATATCTCTTGCATGAGAAATAAGACTGTTCAATAAACCCTTTTATTGAAACGCCCGTCTCTCTATTTTCTGTGCAACTCTGTAGAAACGAAGCATGCACGATTGACTGAGTGAAACTGTTATCTATTGTTTCCACGATTCTGAGACTGTTCCGATTCTAAAGGGAAACAAAGTTGTCATGTTTATGCGGTTGTCAGACACTAATCCCTTCTTGTATATTCGAGAAGTTTCTAGTGACCTCTGAGTTAGCTGGCACACACAAGTAATTAAGTTTAATATACTCAATAGAGACATACTGACCGTAGTCCTTTGTCAAATCTATAGTGTATGTTATTCCAATGCACAGAGCCTATCAGGGATATAGGAACTACACTACAGGGGAGCACCCCTGACCAATGGGGTGCAGGGTGCCACCTAAAGGTATGACAGCTTCCTCCAAAGTGTGGCATATTCTTGTACTTTAACATTCAAGATGGAGAAATCTTCTCCATGGGGTGAAGATCTTGCTAAGCCAACCTACAGGTGTGGTTCATTTCCCTTAACACTCCCCTTCCAAGCCTTCTGCAAATTCGATTCCTGGAGCTCCCATTTGGCTGAGGGGTACAGGAAGAGGAGTTAGACCTGGCTGGTATCCTTACTGTCCTGCTCTCTTTAAAAAACAGTTTGTTTACCCAGCCTACTTCCTGGCCTGGTCTCTGCAGCTGAAGTCTCACCACCACCCCCACTAGATATCCTTTGGCTCAGTGCAGGCGATTTATCGCCTTATAAAAGCAATTTGGCTATGCCTGTCAAGAATGTACAATCAGGAGAGGCTGCTAGAAGGCTGGATTTTGGCTCACAGAAAAGAAAGTGCCATAACCTATTTTCCGTATTAATTATGATAAATTCAACTATGGCAAGTTGTTGGATTTATCATTACTCTAGTAAGTCCTTGAAAGTTTATTTTATCTCCCTACTGTCAATAGTTATACTTTATTACAGTATTCCGATGTTAGCATATGGAGTTAAAATGCTACAATGGGGCTCAACAAAATTGGTAATTTTTCCCTCACCAGGGCATATAAAACATATTTTAAAATGTCCCTGCATGCTTTTACATGGCACTCTACCATGGGGGCACCTAAGGTAGACCTTAAGGGTGACTTAGATGTAAAAACAAGGTAGTTTAATACTTCGGAAGTACTTTTAATTCCAAAGTCGAATTTGTATATAATTTCAATTTAAAAGGCAGCTTGCAAAACAGGGCTGGCTTTTTTAAATGACAGCCAGCAACACAGCAGTGCACACTTAAGTGCATTAAATCTGCTGGGCCTCTAAACCTACATGCCCTACCATATACTAAAGACTTACAAGGTAGGTTGTCAGTACCAATTGTAATTGCACCTAATTACCATATACCTTTTAATCAGAGCACTGGTCTTGGGCCTGGTCTGCAGAGCCCAGGGCACAGTTAGATGCAATTACCATCAGTATCAGACAAAGAACGGGGGTGATCAGGGGCAAAAAGGTGACTTTCTCACATACCCCTAAACCATATCCTTCATGCTCACAATGTCGAATTCCATGCACATCTACCTTAAATTGGAAGAAAACTGTAATTTCCAAGCAGTCAGCAGTTTTAAGCATGTCGAGTCAAGATGCAAAAAAACTTCCTTTTCTTCAGCAGTAACAAACGTTAGACCAGCCCCAGTGGTTTCCTAACCTCAGCATATCTTTCCCTTGCTTGATTTGAATGTAAGAGTATACCACCTATTCCTACTACAAAGGGTCAAAATCTGGGCATCTTGTTTGAGAAGTATCTCCCCTTCACCTATCAAGTGTACGCTGTCACCAGGAATGCCTCTTCTTCTGTACATATTTACTTACTTATTTCTTTCCCTAAAAAATTTGCTGTGATGTCATCCTGCTTGGACTATTGTGACAGTCTGTACATAGGTATACTTAAAAATTCTCTGGTGAAACTACAAAGAATTAGGTCATTGTTAGGATAAAAGGTCACAACCATTTCATGCTCACCCTCAAGGTATTTCATTGGATGCCAGTCAAAAACATTTGCACGGTCCACAAATCTCTGCATGGCATCATCCCACTAATCCTCACTAAAATTTTTCACTCATACCAGGGTCCAATCTGACAACGTCCTAAACAAAATGTCTGTTAATTCATTGGTACAAGCTCAATTCATCTGTGAAAAACCTTCCAAGTATAATGCTCAATGCATTCAAATTCCTTACAGTTTTCCTTTAGACTCAAAAGGAACTTAAAATGCATGAAGAACTTGATACCACATCTCTTCCTCTCAATCAATGGTAGGTTGACTCAAAACAAGGCAGTTATGTCTCCTACATTGTCCTCTGGCCCCTCCTACACCTAGCGCTAGACTAGCCATGCACCCTAAACTGATTATGGCCTACTGGTCTCCAAATTGAAGCTTTTTCATACCCTCTACAATTGCAAAATTGAATTTCATGCCACATGCTATGGACTGCTCACAGTGGGACCACCCATGCCTTTGATCTATATTTTATCATATTTGTCTACCTGCTGAATGGCAGAACATGTACATTTATCCCCAACACATGGATCTTGCGTTTCCTTCTCACCTAGCACTTGGAGATGCCATTTTGTGGTATGTAGCACCTTACAAAATCCAAAAAGTAATGAAAATAAAATAATGAAATATGTTTGAGTAGATGGCTATTTGTGACAGTCATAATAAAGGAGTATATTAAAACCAGATTATGAATGATTTTAGTGACAAACTAAATGATGTATTGCTGGTGCTATACTAGTCTTTATCAATTGGGATAATTTTTAAATTAATTTTGCCATGTCAAAATGTTGATACTGTCCTGGGATTCAATGCATCACTTATGCTAGCCAGAATGCGCAGAACTTACACCATTTCACATCCACTGGAATTGTCATATAAGTAAGTATGTACCTAGCAAGGGATTTTTAACTTTTCACGCCCACGAACAATAAGTTCATTAAGGGCATATCACTCCCCTCCAGACACTAAAGATAAAAGATGTGCAATATTTGTGATCTTAAGTAACCTGCAGTCCCTGATTGAGTGCAACAAAAACAGTATTCCAATCCAGTTCTCATAGACAGAGTAATGGATACAATATTTCATCAATTGAATTAGATCCCCATACTGATGAATGTTCAATTTAAACATATTCAAGCCAAATCACTTTAGTGGTGGATCCATACATCTGAGACCATAAGGATTATGTATGTGGCTTTACTGACTGGTTTAGTTATAGTCATCACACCACTAAAACTATGTCCAGTGGCTGCCGGCACAGCTCGCCTGTGGTAGGGTGGGAGGGTTGGACAGCAGGGGTGGGAGAGGGTGCGGGGCACAATATAAAATAAAATTAAAAACAAATACACTTACCTTGCCGCCGGGACCCGCGTCTCCGCTCCTGCTCCCCGTCTCGGACTCCGTCACAGCCAGGCTCCCCTGTCCAATCACAACCCTGCAGGGGTGGACATGTTCTCCATACGGGCTGTAATGCAGCCTGAAGGGAGAACAGGGAAAGTGCGTCAGATTACCACGACGTTTGGAACAAGGGATAGTTCCGGGACAGCTGCTCCGCTGGAAATACAATTACAGCTTGTATATTTGTTGACTTGAAAATTGATGTACTGGATTATATACCTAATCCAAAGGAAACTGCTCATTGTTGCTATGATTATCCAATAAGCCTTGAGAAAGCCCTGGTCCAATAGACCAAGCAGGGCGAAACATGTGTCGGCTGTTTGCACATTCAAAATCCAAAATATTACAAAAACAAGAATACAGCCAATAAAGATTTTTTTTAAAACAACATAAGAAAATTGCTTTTCTTCCAAACTAAATATTAGAACCAAACAGGATACTTTCTGGGAGAAGTAATTTCAATTAAGGAGGAGATAACGCTCAAATTTTCCTTGCAAAGTTCGCATGACTGTTTTGAGCCGCCTGAGAGGGACGACCAAACAGCCATTGTACACTTAGGAGGGTCCTACCACTCCTCCCCTGCTCTGCAGCCCCGCCCATCCCCTCACGCAAAGCTGCCGCAATAGGAAGACAAAATAAAATAATAATATTACGTTATCATCATTTTATTTTTTCCTTTTTTTCTGCTTCATAGCAGTGGGGCAACGCTCCTCCGCCTTAGTGGAGGAGCTGCCACTGACTATGTCAGTCCTATATCTGCTTATATAAAACTGTATTGTTGGTGCATCACGTATTTGAAAAATTCGTAGGTATGAAGTTAAGCAATGTGGACTAAGGCAGTTGGAATATGTTTGATCACATATTATTGGCTTTAATTACACAATACATTTGCTGAAAAGTTTTCTGCATAGCAACCTTTCTTTGTGACTCACTTGCAGCCATGACTTTTGTAAAATATTTAACCAAATGCATTAATGGAGGTTTCCCTTTCTCGGTTACTGTTGCATGATTGCCTTTGAGAGAACATTTTTGTCGTCATGATTTGTAATGCAATTTTAAATAGTGGTTCAAAAAGCTGAAAAGATAGTACACTGTCTGTAAATCCCCAAATGTATTTTACTGTCCATTGCCGAAAAAACAATCTGACTCGTTAGGGGAAACATGTACTTCCAACAGCAGCTGTCCGTGAATCGCTGCAGAGTTCTAATTAATAACTAGAGTGCCAATATTCTGCAATGAAAGCGAAGCACACCTGAATGACATGTTGTTGGAATAGGAACTGTGTGATATTACAGCATTTCCTGTAAAGCAGACTGCAGGAAATGAGTCAAATGCAGAGTTAAATTGTACAGTTTTTGTTCATTCAGATTTGAAACATGCTGTTTGGAATATAAAAGAAGAAGCCTAGTCATTTGTGGCATAATATAGTTTTCAAAGGCTAAAAATAGTTGATGAAAGAGCTCCCTACTTACATTCATCACCCCTTTCCACATCTGTTTCCTTACACAATCCATCCTCCCTGTTGCGTTATACTTCCGGGACATAAATATCTGAAAAAATAACATTTTGGAAGACTTTCATTCTAATGCATACTAATGTCTAAGCATTTATATTTAGAGTCAGACAGCTAAATGTGACTAAAATGCAATGATTGTTCTTATTAATGCATTCATAATATCTACCTATATATCAGTAAATGAGAGGCGTCATTAAAAAATCATTAACAGGAACACAATTTCAAAATAAGTACTGTGCTTGATTAAACAGAGTTATTTGATCATATCATTCAGCAAAGTACACTATTGTGTGTTTAGGTCACAATATCAGTAGCCATAGCTTTGGCGAGTTATGATCATGCTCTAGTGCCAATGAAAATACATTTCCTTATTTTGTAAGCAGGTTTTGCCTGCTTGTCTGGGGGGCAAAGGCTGTGGGTGGCGGGGGTTGGCTGCTCACATGGGGTTGGGTGCAGCTCAGGCCCTGGCCCCAACCCCACGGTGAGTATTGCTGAAGGCGCAGCAGGTGCCGTCAATATGGGGTTGGGTGCAGGGCCAGGCCATGGGCCAAGCCCTGTGGCCAACCCCACACTGTGCTTGGCTGAAAGCCACGCACGGCAGGGACTTAGCCATCCGTGGTGGCCTGTGGCAGCTTGCGACCAGGTTCTGCAGCTAACCCCATGCCATGCACAGCCAAAGGCCATGTGCAGTGTGGGGTAGACATAGTTAGGTATGTTAATAAAATATCATTTTAAATTTAAAAAACTAGAAATTCACTAAAAAAATTAGAGGTAAAAGTGACTTTATAGTTAAGTATGGTTATAATATCTTAGTTTACATTAAAACTGAGAAATTCCCCTCAAATGTCTGTTTTTCTAGTAGAGTTTTAAAGCATTGGATTATAATAGTGTTATCTGTGCCGAGCTAGAAAAATAACAAAGTCTTCAGCCATTTTTTAGCAAAGTCTAAGCTAAAAAATGACAAAATCCTTTCACCACACTAGATACAGTATTACAGCTTTAGATTGGTAAAATCCTACCCAAGCCAACTTGGAACTAATACAAGCAGTTCCCTGAGACATTTGTTTCACTCTAATTAGAGCTCATCAAATAGACATAGTTTTTGCCCAGACACGAGAGTACCCAGTACAAGTAAAGTAATACCCTTTCAGGCTCAGAGTGCCGCATAAACTATGCAAAAAAGGAAGTAGGAAGTTTCCTACTCAGCATGGAAGGCTCTATGCTAATCCTAAACTTAAAATCTCAGCTAGAAAAACTGACATTTGAGGTAAGCAGTTCTGTAGTGTTGTGGTGTTGTAGAGTGCTATTTGTAAAGGAGCTGCTCTCCACCTAAAACTTGGGAAATACCCAGAGTTCCCTACTTCCTTTAATTATCTTGATATATATCTATATAGCGGATGAATTTCGGTTTTTTAAGGATGGATCAGAGAACAAATCACAATCTGCGGAAAGGCCAGATAAGAGCAAAAGAAGGAGGAAACAGAGAAGGGGAGGCCAAGGGAAAATAAAGCTGAGGGGAACAGAGTTTGAGAATAATGCAGAACAGCAAAAAGTAATTCCTCATGGAAGGACAGTGTTGAATTTAACTTAAGAGACCCATATGACTGCAGAAACACAAATTCTGTCTCCAGGCCTATTCTGTTGCCAGGAATCCAATTTTGATTGTGCCCAGAGTATGGTGGATCTTTATAAATTCATAGGAAAACTAAAGCTTATGAAAGTGCATAAATAGAGAGAGAAGGTAGACATGGGGTCGATTGGACATACACATACTCTCAATAAAAGTAATTCGCTTATTTCAGATGTTGATTTCAACATTTGATTGAATTGAAAATTAAACATGATAAGATTATACAGAATGTGGATGAGGTTTTGAGGTCTGAATTATCAATACTGAATACAGATTATGAAGGAGGCACAAAATTCAGACCAACGTCTAGGTACATGCCACAGACCACGAGAGACACCATTGACACCTTTTCAGAGAAAATGAGTAAATAATTCAGTACAAAACAGTGCAGTTCTATGAGGCAGAAGTGGAATTGCAGTAAATAACACGTAGAGTATACTATGACTATGAGGAAGTTGAGAACTCAGACAGATATAGTTATTAGAGGTTCAGATTAAGGTGGAAATGTTGTCTTATGTCCTAAGGATATGTATATGAAAGAGGCATATGAAGAGTTGAATGATCCACAATGTTACAAAAAGATTACTGTGACCGAATACCATGGGGTAAAATGAGACTTTGATAAAGAGTTAAATGAGTGGAAAGATCAGGGTGTCAGCTCCGATAGCTTCGAGTTGAATCCGTTGACCACTTCAGAATTGGTTCGTTGCACAAAGGGTTCCACCCCTTGATCGTTTCCTCTCCGATTGCTATAATAGCACAAGAGATAGATCGGATCAAGTGAGGGAAGGAAAGGATGGGGACAGCGGGGAGGGAGACCGGCAAAAATAGAAGCACACTATTATACACTGTATCTATGCGCATTCTATACAGTACACATTTAACATGGGAACTACCTGGTGGATGCTCTTAGTACCTGTAAAAGAAAATAACCATGGATCTCATTAAAATGTCATGAACAGTACAGCGGTTCAGGGGTTGGTTTCAGGCTAGTTTGTACCCATCGTCTTCATACCCCACAAAGAACCAGTAGTGAATTCACCAAAAGAATTAATTGCATCCTTTTCTTTAGGCACAACCTCTCATCCCATGACCTCCACCGTTTCTCAACACGGCTTCGCCCAAGGATGAATATGCACTATAGTTGCCGGTTCGAACCCCGGCTTCGGCCCTCAGTGCTCCACCATGTAACGATGTTCTTTCCAAATTCAAGCTTTTTCTTTATCTGAGCATAAAGGGTTTTTTATACGATCGTCTTTTATGACAAAAGCCGTTTACTTCACGGCGTTGCTCTCTCTCTCACTCACTCGCTCCAAACAAGTAGATTCCGTAACCCCTACTCGCACTCAACCTGGTGTGTGACCAATTTGTTACCTCCGTAACGTGTCAGAACGCGTGCATCGAGTATATGCACGAACAAGAAGTTTAGGGATCTCCCCTTATCAATACTCCACAAACTAATTTTCCCCAGAGCAAACCCCACGGTGCTTGTGCACCCTTACCCGACCACGACAGCCTACCGCCTCTCTCTCTGCCCTGCAGCATAACAGGAACCATTAGGAATATCCGGCACCAGCCTTGTGCGTTTGCTCCCTTCTTCACTAGCGCGCGACGCCGGAAACAGCGTTGCGTGCAGGACACTGCGTCAGCACGTCCAGAATGCGCCGCACAGACCTCTGGGCAATGTAGTTCTGCTCATCGGAACGTCGCCTATCGGGCCTGACAATGTACCCACGAGTCGTACCGTAACAGTACATCCCTCCCCCGAGGGACGTTGTCAGGGTTTTGGTTTATCCGGATTCAGTGAATGAAATTTTCGTACGAGTCGCGGAGCGTGAACTGCTTCCGCGGGTTCCCAGGAGTCTTCCTCAGGGCCATATCCTTTCCAGGATATCAAGTACCACACCTTCCTCCCTCTTTTCTTGGAGTCCACCACTGCTCGTACTTCGTATTCCGGTTCGTTGTCTATCAAGATGGGCTTTGCGTGTCGGGGTGCGGGGGTGTGGGCTGGCTTCAATAAAGAGACGTGGAAAACGGGATGAATACGCATGTGATTAGGTAACGCTAGTTTTACCGCTACCGGGTTGATGATTTTGAGGATCTTGAAAGGACCAATGTAGCGAGGGTTGAAGATGCTATAGCGCCGAAAGCGTATATTCCTGATAACCATACCACCTCACCTTCTTTATACAATGGTTCGGGCCTCCGATGTTTATCGGCTTGTCTCTTGTACGCGGTCTTCGCGTTCTGTACGTTGCTTTGGGTGTCTTTCAGGATTCTTTGGATCCTTTTGATCCTTGTTTGTACTTCTGGTACTTTTTTTGCTTCTCTGGGCAGTATAAAGGGTAGGAACCTGGGGTGAAAGCCGTATGTGACAAAAAACGGGGCGAATTTAGTGGTGCTATGTTGAGCACTATTGTAGGCTATTTCGGCGAGCCATAACCACTCTACCCAAGCCTCGGTAAAGCCCTGTACGTAGGATCGCAAATATTGTTTCAGGGTTTGGTTTAGCCTCTCCGTCTGTCCATCACTCTGGGGGTGAAAGCTAGTAGACATGTTTGAATCAATCCGTAATGCGGAACACCACACTCTCCAGAACTGCAACGTGAATTGGGTGCCTCTGTCTGTGACAATCGTCTTTGGAAGGCCATGCAGTCGTACCACGTGCGTTAGCAATAGTTGGGCCACCTGTCCTGCAGTGGGTAGACGAGAGCATGCAATAAAGTGGCCCATCTTTGTTAAACTATCGATCACCACCAGGATTGTGGTACAGCCTTGATCTTTAGGCAATCCTACTATGAAATCTAGCGATATGTGTTCCCACGGTGTGTCAGGGGTTGGTAGCGGTCGAAGCAACCCATAGGGTTTACCGCGATCAGGTTTGGTTTGCATACAGACTTGGCATGTCTGTATCAGCGATTTCACATCGATGGTCATCGTTGGCCACCAGAATTGTCGTAGAAGTCTTTCTTGTGTCTTTTCTCTTCCGTCGTGTCCCGCGGTGGGAGAAGCATGACACCATTGTAGTGCTTCTTGTCGTAAACTCGGAGTAGGTACGAATAACTATTTCCCTTTCATGGGGAGGCCTTCTCGGACTTTCCAATCCGGGTGGTCCAACAACCATTTCTGCCATCTTGGTTTTTTCATCTCTGTTATTACTTTAGTGAGGAATTGCTCGGATTTCACCACGCAGATCGCTTGATCTGGATGGATGATGGATCGTGCTATCGGTTCAGTGGGTTCGGGTGTACTTTCTTGTCTCGAGAGGGCATCTGCCTTTTTGTTCGCACTGCCAGGTCTGTAGGTGAGCACAAACCGAAATTCCTCGAAGACCAGCATCCACCTTAGATGTCGGGGGGAGAGGAGGCGAGCTGAGGTCATATATTGCAAATTCCGATGATCGGAATATACGGTGGTAGTATGTTTGGCCCCCATTAAATAGTGTCGCCATTCTTTGAAGGCGTCTCGTATGGCGAGCAGCTCTTTTTCAGCTATGGTGTAATTGATCTCTGATCCACTTAGTTTTCTGGACATGAAAGCAATGGGATGCAAAAGGCCATTCTAGGGATCTCTCTGAGATAACACGGCACCAATTGCAACTTCGGAGGCATCGGCTTCTACCAAGTAAGGCCTTTCAGGATCTGGGTGTGCCAGGACGGGGGCCGTTGTAAATGCTTCTCTAAGCTGTACAAACGCCTGTTGGGCCTCTGGAGTCCAGGTGAATTTGACCTTCTTACGGAGTAGTTGAGTGATCGGGGCCACAATATCAGAAAATTGGGAAATGAACCATCTATAGAAGTTGGCAAATCCTAGAAAGGATTGTACATCCTTTACATTTGCAGCGGTAGGCCAATTCTGCACCGCCTTGATCTTTCTTTCTGCCATGGTTTGTCCTTGTGCAGACAATATTACCCCCAGAAATTCAACCTGGTCTACGTGAAACTCACATTTACTGAGTTTACAGTACAAATCGTTTGCTCTCAATGCCTCTAACACCCTTCCTACATGTTGCTTGTGCTGGTTGACATCTTCTGAGTATATTAGAATGTCATCTATGTAAACTATTACAAACCTGTCTAAATACTCTCGCAACACTTCATTCAGAAAGAACTGAAATGCGGCAGGCGCATTGCAAAGTCTGAACGGCATTACTTGATACTCAAATAAGCCGTATCTGGTGCGAAAAGCCGTCTTCCATTCGTCTCCCCTTCTCATCCGAACAAGGTGGTAAGCACACCGGAGATCAAGTTTGGTGTATACTACTGCCTTTTTCACTTGGTCCAACAGAACCGATATCAATGGAAGCGGGTAGCTATTCTTGATGGTTACCTTATTTAAGGCGCGAAAGTCAATATACGTTCTTAACTCTCCGTTAGCCTTCGGAATGAAAAAAAGGGGTGACGCTGCTGGGGATTTGGATGGCCTAATAAACCCATTTTTTTGGTATTTCTCCAAATAGTCTCGCAAATGCTCATTTTCTTTTTCTGACAGAGCATAGATCCTCCCACATGGCACCACCGCCCCCGGAACCAGATCTATCTGACAATCATACGGGCGATGGGGAGGAAGTAGGTCGGCCTGCCTTTCGTTAAAGACATCTAAGTAGTCTCTGTACATTTCGGGTAATACTATGTCCTTTTCTGCCGCTGTAGCTATCATATACCCCGTTTCCCGGGGTTTTTCTATAGGTTTCCTTTCCGTAAAACAGCTTTGGTTACAGAATGGGGAATCAAAGACTATGCTGTGCTCAGCCCAATTTACGGTAGGGTTATGTTTCATCAGCCACGGTAATCCCAGGATCACCCCATACAAGGGTGTCTTGATTATATTGAAGGCCAACCATTCTCTATGGGTTTCCCCACAACTGACCTCAAGGGAGGGGGTACTAAATCCTATGGGTCCTGAAACCAGATTCCTCCCGTCTACAGTTAGAACGTTTTCCAAATGTTCTTTAGCTACCTTTGGTATCTCTAAGTCCTGCACAACGTCTTCATCCATAAAGATGCCTGTTGCACCAGAATCCAAAAGGGCAGTTACTTCTACCTTTTTCCCTTTTAGATGGAATTGAAGACACACAAAAAAATGTTTTTTCTCGCCTATCACAGAAGGAATTTCATACTGGCCCTTGGCATTTCCTCCCCCAATCCCCGGGCCTCTTAGTTTTCCGCCTTCGGTACTATCAGCGGAGTAGCCCGCGCATATCCGCCTTCTCTACCCTTGGGTTTTGCCAAACAGTCCTTTACATAGTGCCCTTTCTTCCCACAATACATACATAAGCCTTGCTTTCTCCTCAGTTCCCTTTCTTCCTGTGTAAGGGCCGCTCTCGCTGAGCCTATTTCCATAGGTTCCACTGCTGGACCAGATAACACCCCAGGTGCGCGTGGTTTATCGCTCCTCAAAAAAGGACGGTCATATTTCTTTCTGTCCCCCCTTCGTTCTGAGAGACCATGATCCAAGCGTCTAGCTAGGTTGATTAGATCTGTGCAGGACCGGGGTTGTGGGTCTATTTGGGCTATTACATCTTTCAACTCATCCCTGAGACCATGGTGAAAGACGGCTGCTTGTTTTTACTCGGGCCCCTGCGTTTCTGCCACTAATCACTGAAACGCGTTCACATATACCAATAATTCACGATTCCCTTGTTTTAACTCTAACAACTCCCTATCCACTGAATATGACTGGGTTCGGTGGTCAAAGACGCCTTCAAACTCCTCCCGAAACCCGTCCCAATCATATAATAAGGGATCCTTCCGTACTAAGTGAACCGCCCATTGTGCTGCTTCCCCCGCCAAATATGAGATCAGAAAGGCTACTCTAGCCTGGTTGGTACTAAACACCTTGGGACGGCACGTGAAATGAAGCATAATTTGCGTCAAAAATACCTGTACCTTTCTTTCGTCCCCATGGAATCTTTCTGGTGCGGCTAAGGGAATGGGTGTGGGGATTTCCACCGTAACAGGAGTGGGCTGTGTTACCGACGGGCCCCCTCCCCAAGCACCTCCACTAAAGGTTCTGCTCCCCACTGCATCAAAAGGATTACGCTGCAATCATTCTACGCGCTCCTGTAACGCAGCTGTCTCTGCTCTGGAGGCCGCTACCTCGGTTTGTACTATTTGTAAGGCGGTTATAACGTCTTCTAGGGTGGTAATTGTGCCCCGAACCAACCGGGAAGTGAACCAGCTTTTTAAAAGGGAGGCCGGATATTCTGTCAGCTCCGATAGCTTTGAGTTGAATCCGTTGACCACTTCAGAATTGGTTCGTTGCACAAAGGGTTCCACCCCTTGATCGTTTCCTCTCCGATTGCTATAATAGCACAAGAGATAGATCGGATCAAGTGAGGGAAGGAAAGGATGGGGACAGCGGGGAGGGAGACCTGCAAAAATAGAAGCACACTATTATACACTGTATCTATGCGCATTCTATACAGTACACATTTAACATGGGAACTACCTGGTGGATGCTCTTAGTACCTGTAAAACAAAATAACCATGGATCTCATTAAAATGTCATGAACAGTACAGCGGTTCAGGGGTTGGTTTCAGGCTAGTTTGTACCCATCGTCTTCATACCCCACAAAGAACCAGTAGTGAATTCACCAAAAGAATTAATTGCATGCTTTTCTTTAGGCACAACCTCTCATCCCATGACCTCCACCGTTTCTCAACACGGCTTCGCCCAAGGATGAATATGCACTATAGTTGTCGGTTCGAACACCGGCTTCGGCCCTCAGTGCTCCACCATGTAACGATGTTCTTTCCAAATTCAAGCTCTTTCTTTATCTGAGCATAAAGGGTTTTTTATACGATCGTCTTTTATGACAAAAGCCGTTTACTTCACGGCATTGCTCTCTCTCTCACTCACTCGCTCCAAACAAGTAGATTCCGTAACCCCTACTTGCACTCAACCTGGTGTGTGACCAATTTGTTACCTCCGTAACGTGTCAGAACGCGTGCATCGAGTATATGCACGAACAAGAAGTTTAGGGATCTCCCCGTATCAATACTCCACAAACTCGTTTTCCCCAGAGCAAACCCGCCGGTGCTTGTGCACCCTTACCCGACCACGACAGCCTACCGCCTCTCTCTCCGCCCTGCAGCATAACAGGAACCATCTTCCATTCGTCTCCCCTTCTCACCTGAACAAGGTGGTAAGCACACCGGAGATCAAGTTTGGTGTATACTACTGCCTTTTTCACTTGGTCCAACAGAACCGATATCAATGGAAGCGGGTAGCTATTCTTGATGGTTACCTTATTTAAGGCGCGAAAGTCAATACACGTTCTTAACTCTCCGTTAGCCTTCGGAATGAAAAAAAGGGGTGACGCTGCTGGGGATTTGGATGGCCTAATAAACCCATTTTTTGGGTATTTCTCCAAATAGTCTCGCAAATGCTCATTTCCTTTTTCTGACAGAGCATAGATCCTCCCACATGGCACCACCGCCCCCGGAACCAGATCTATCTGACAATCATACGGGCGATGGGGAGGAAGTAGGTCGACCTGCCTTTCGTTAAAGACATCTAAGTAGTCTCTGTACATTTCGGGTAATACTATGTCCTTTTCTGCCGCTGTAGCTATCATATACCCCGTTGCCCAGGGTTTTTGTATAGGTTTCCTTTCCGTAAAACAGCTTTGGTTACAGAATGGGGAATCAAAGACTATGCTGTGCTCAGCCCAATTTACGGTAGGGTTATGTTTCATCAGCCACGGTAATCCCAGGATCACCCCATACAAGGGTGTCTTGATTATATTGAAGGCCAACCATTCTCTATGGGTTTCCCCACAACTGACCTCAAGGGAGGGGGTACTAAATCCTATGGGTCCTGAAACCAGATTCCTCCCGTCTACAGTTAGAACGTTTTCCAAATGTTCTTTAGCTACCTTTGGTATCTCTAAGTCCTGCACAACGTCTTCATCCATAAAGATGCCTGTTGCACCAGAATCCAAAAGGGCAGTTACTTCTACCTTTTTCCCTTTTAGATGGAATTGAAGACACACAAAAAAATGTTTTTTCTCGCCTATCACAGAAGGAATTTCATACTGGCCCTTGGCATTTCCTCCCCCAATCCCCGGGCCTCTTAGTTTTCCGCCTTCGGTACTATCAGCGGAGTAGCCCGCGCATATCCGCCTTCTCTACCCTTGGGTTTTGCCAAACAGTCCTTTACATAGTGCCCTTTCTTCCCACAATACATACATAAGCCTTGTTTTCTCCTCAGTTCCCTTTCTTCCTGTGTAAGGGCCGCTCTCGCTGAGCCTATTTTCATAGGTTCCACTGCTGGACCAGATAACACCCCAGGTGCGCGTGGTTTATCGCTCCTCAAAAAAGGACGGTCATATTTCTTTCTGTCCCCCCTTCGTTCTGAGAGACCATGATCCAAGCGTCTAGCTAGGTTAATTAGATCTGTGCAGGACCGGGGTTGTGGGTCTATTTGGGCTATTACATCTTTCAACTCATCCCTGAGACCATGGTGAAAGACGGCTGCTTGTTTTTACTCGGGCCCCTGCGTTTCTGCCACTAATCGCTGAAACGCGTTCACATATACCAATAATTCACGATTCCCTTGTTTTAACTCTAACAACTCCCTATCCACTGAATATGACTGGGTTCGGTGGTCAAAGACGCCTTCAAACTCCTCCCGAAACCCGTCCCAATCATATAATAAGGGATCCTTCCGTACTAAGTGAACCGCCCATTGTGCTGCTTCCCCCGCCAAATATGAGATCAGAAAGGCTACTCTAGCCTGGTTGGTACTAAACACCTTGGGACGGCACGTGAAATGAAGCATAATTTGCGTCAAAAATACCTGTACCTTTCTTTCGTCCCCATGGAATCTTTCTGGTGCGGCTAAGGGAATGGGTGTGGGGATTTCCACCGTAACAGGAGTGGGCTGTGTTACCGACGGGCCCCCTCCCCAAGCACCTCCACTAAAGGTTCTGCTCCCCACTGCATCAAAAGGATTACGCTGCAATCGTTCTACGCGCTCCTGTAACGCAGCTGTCTCTGCTCTGGAGGCCGCTACCTCGGTTTGTACTATTTGTAAGGCGGTTATAACGTCTTCTAGGGTGGCCATTGTGCCCCGAACCAACCGGGAAGTGAACCAGCTTTTTAAAAGGGAGGCCGGATATTCTGTCAGCTCCGATAGCTTTGAGTTTAATCCGTTGACCACTTCAGAATTGGTTCGTTGCACAAAGGGTTCCACCCCTTGATCGTTTCCTCTCCGATTGCTATAATAGCACAAGAGATAGATCGGATCAAGTGAGGGAAGGAAAGGATGGGGACAGCGGGGAGGGAGACCTGCAAAAATAGAAGCACACTATTATACACTGTATCTATGCGCATTCTATACAGTACACATTTAACATGGGAACTACCTGGTGGATGCTCTTAGTACCTGTAAAACAAAATAACCATGGATCTTATTAAAATGTCATGAACAGTACAGCGGTTCAGGGGTTGGTTTCAGGCTAGTTTGTACCCATCGTCTTCATACCCCACAAAGAACCAGTAGTGAATTCACCAAAAGAATTAATTGCATGCTTTTCTTTAGGCACAACCTCTCATCCCATGACCTCCACCGTTTCTCAACACGGCTTCGCCCAAGGATGAATATGCACTATAGTTGTCGGTTCGAACCCCGGCTTCGGCCCTCAGTGCTCCACCATGTAACGATGTTCTTTCCAAATTCAAGCTCTTTCTTTATCTGAGCATAAAGGGTTTTTTATACGATCGTCTTTTATGACAAAAGCCGTTTACTTCACGGCGTTGCTCTCTCTCTCACTCACTCGCTCCAAACAAGTAGATTCCGTAACCCCTACTCGCACTCAACCTGGTGTGTGACCAATTTGTTACCTCCGTAACGTGTCAGAACGCGTGCATCGAGTATATGCACGAACAAGAAGTTTAGGAATCTCCCCGTATCAATACTCCACAAACTCGTTTTCCCCAGAGCAAACCCCACGGTGCTTGTGCACCCTTACCCGACCACGACAGCCTACCGCCTCTCTCTCCGCCCTGCAGCATAACAGGAACCATCTTCCATTCGTCTCCCCTTCTCACCTGAACAAGGTGGTAAGCACACCGGAGATCAAGTTTGGTGTATACTACTGCCTTTTTCACTTGGTCCAACAGAACCGATATCAATGGAAGCGGGTAGCTATTCTTGATGGTTACCTTATTTAAGGCGCGAAAGTCAATACACGTTCTTAACTCTCCGTTAGCCTTCGGAATGAAAAAAAGGGGTGACGCTGCTGGGGATTTGGATGGCCTAATAAACCCATTTTTTTGGTATTTCTCCAAATAGTCTCGCAAATGCTCATTTTCTTTTTCTGACAGAGCATAGATCCTCCCACATGGCACCACCGCCCCCGGAACCAGATCTATCTGACAATCATACGGGCGATGGGGAGGAAGTAGGTCGGCCTGCCTTTCGTTAAAGACATCTAAGTAGTCTCTGTACATTTCGGGTAATACTATGTCCTTTTCTGCCGCTGTAGCTATCATATACCCCGTTGCCCGGGGTTTTTCTATAGGTTTCCTTTCCGTAAAACAGCTTTGGTTACAGAATGGGGAATCAAAGACTATGCTGTGCTCAGCCCAATTTACGGTAGGGTTATGTTTCATCAGCCACGGTAATCCCAGGATCACCCCATACAAGGGTGTCTTGATTATATTGAAGGCCAACCATTCTCTATGGGTTTCCCCACAACTGACCTCAAGGGAGGGGGTACTAAATCCTATGGGTCCTGAAACCAGATTCCTCCCGTCTACAGTTAGAACGTTTTCCAAATGTTCTTTAGCTACCTTTGGTATCTCTAAGTCCTGCACAACGTCTTCATCCATAAAGATGCCTGTTGCACCAGAATCCAAAAGGGCAGTTACTTCTACCTTTTTCCCTTTTAGATGGAATTGAAGACACACAAAAAAAAATTTTTTCTCGCCTATCACAAAAGGAATTTCATACTGGCCCTTGGCATTTCCTCCCCCAATCCCCGGGCCTCTTAGTTTTCCGCCTTCGGTACTATGAGCGGAGTAGCCCGCGCATATCCGCCTTCTCTAGCCTTGGGTTTTGCCAAACAGTCCTTTACATAGTGCCCTTTCTTCCCACAATACATACATAAGCCTTGCTTTCTCCTCAGTTCCCTTTCTTCCTGTGTAAGGGCCGCTCTCGCTGAGCCTATTTCCATAGGTTCCGCTGCTGAACCAGATAACACCCCAGGTGCGCGTGGTTTATCGCTCCTCAAAAAAGGACGGTCATATTTCTTTCTGTCCTCCCTTCGTTCTGAGAGACCATGATCCAAGCGTCTAGCTAGGTTGATTAGATCTGTGCAGGACCGGGGTTGTGGGTCTATTTGGGCTATTACATCTTTCAACTTATCCCTGAGACCATGGTGAAAGACGGCTGCTTGTTTTTCCTCGGGCCCCTGCGTTTCTGCCACTAATCGCTGAAACGCGTTCACATATACCAATAATTCACGATTCCCTTGTTTTAACTCTAACAACTCCCTATCCACTGAATATGACTGGGTTCGGTGGTCAAAGACGCCTTCAAACTCCTCCCGAAACCCGTCCCAATCATATAATAAGGGATCATCCTTCCGTACTAAGTGAACCGCCCATTGTGCTGCTTCCCCGCCAAATATGAGATCAGAAAGGCTACTCTAGCCTGGTTGGTACTAAACACCTTGGGACGGCACGTGAAATGAAGCATAATTTGCGTCAAAAATACCTGTACCTTTCTTTCGTCCCCATGGAATCTTTCTGGTGCGGCTAAGGGAATGGGTGTGGGGATTTCCACCGTAACAGGAGTGGGCTGTGTTACCGACGGGCCCCCTCCCCAAGCACCTCCACTAAAGGTTCTGCTCCCCACTGCATCAAAAGGATTACGCTGCAATCGTTCTACGCGCTCCTGTAACGCAGCTGTCTCTGCTCTGGAGGCCGCTACCTCGGTTTGTACTATTTGTAAGGCGGCTATAACGTCTTCTAGGGTGGCCATTGTGCCCCGAACCAACCGGGAAGTGAACCAGCTTTTTAAAAGGGAGGCCGGATATTCTGTCAGCTCCGATAGCTTTGAGTTGAATCCGTTGACCACTTCAGAATTGGTTCGTTGCACAAAGAGTTCCACCCCTTGATCGTTTCCTCTCCGATTGCTATAATAGCACAAGAGATAGATCGGATCAAGTGAGGGAAGGAAAGGATGGGGACAGCGAGGAGGGAGACCTGCAAAAATAGAAGCACACTATTATACACTGTATCTATGCGCATTCTATACAGTACACATTTAACATGGGAACTACCTGGTGGATGCTCTTAGTACCTGTAAAAGAAAATAACCATGGATCTCATTAAAATGTCATGAACAGTACAGCGGTTCAGGGGTTGGTTTCAGGCTAGTTTGTACCCATTGTCTTCATACCCCACAAAGAACCAGTAGTGAATTCACCAAAAGAATTAATTGCATGCTTTTCTTTAGGCACAACCTCTCATCCCATGACCTCCACCGTTTCTCAACACGGCTTTGCCCAAGGATGAATATGCACTATAGTTGCCGGTTCGAACCCCGGCTTCGGCCCTCAGTGCTCCACCATGTAACGATGTTCTTTCCAAATTCAAGCTGTTTCTTTATCTGAGCATAAAGGGTTTTTTATACGATCGTCTTTTATGACAAAAGCCGTTTACTTCACGGCGTTGCTCTCTCTCTCACTCACTCGCTCCAAACAAGTAGATTCCGTAACCCCTACTCGCACTCAACCTGGTGTGTGACCAATTTGTTACCTCCGTAACGTGTCAGAACGCGTGCATCGAGTATATGCACGAACAAGAAGTTTAGGGATCTCCCCGTATCAATACTCCACAAACTCGTTTTCCCCAGAGCAAACCCCACGGTGCTTGTGCACCCTTACCCGACCACGACAGCCTACCGCCTCTCTCTCCGCCCTGCAGCATAACAGGAACCATTAGGAATATCCGGCACCAGCCTTGCGCGTTTGCTCCCTTCTTCACTAGCGCGCGACGCCGGAAACAGCGTTGTGTGCAGGACACTGCGTCAGCACGTCCCGAATGCGCCGCATAGACCTCTGGGCAATGTAGTTCTGCTCATCGGAACGTCGCCTATCGGGCCTGACAACGTACCCACGAGTCGTACCGTAACACAGGGTCTGTTAAGCTGGGATGAATAAAGATTCATCAAGCAGGACCATCCTAAATGACCTATCTTCTAACTAATAAAGTGTACAAAAATGTTAACTATCCACCTTGTAGCCCCATAATCACCACCCAAGGCAGCATGTTTGAGAGCGTTTCCAAATATATAGATTTCTTCTTAAACCCACTAGTAGCTTATTTGCCATTATACATAAAAGATTCTATAGATTGTTTGCGTAGAATTTTTTTATATAAAGTGGGAGGATGATATGTTGTTGATGACACTTGACATCACATCCTTATACACGAGTATTAAACATAAGGTTGGATTGAAGGCCGTAAGGCATTTTATGAGAGGTAGGCCTATCGGGGTATATGAGCACAATAACTTACTTCCGAAGACGGTAGAATGGTGTCTGCAGGAAACATCTTTATGTTTAATGGAGACATTTTTCAATAATGGACACCTGCGTCATCCACAGCTATGTGAATCTGCATATGGGCTAGAGTGAGGAGAAGGTGATTGGAGGGGAAACAATGGAAAAATTAATGCAGCACATCACATTCTGTATGTTTCATAGATGACTTATTTGTGATATGGAAAGGCCTCAAGGCACAAGCAGACCTTTTTATGGATGAGATAAATAACAATCATTTAAATTTGGCTTTTACCAGCAAAATAAGTATAAGAGAGTTGGAGTTCCTGGATGTATTAGTGTCAAAGATGCCACTGGTCAGCGTGGAAGTAGAATGCTGAGAATTTCCCAACGTCCACCTCAAAGCAAATGCCTCCAGATATCATTAGGGAGACAATTTGATCCAAAGGGGGAAAGGGGAATGGGATTGAAAGAAGAGACTCTCCTGTCGCCTTGCCTAGTCTGTTGCTCGTCTTGGAAAGGCCTCTTCAGGGGCTTTTCTTATCATTAATACATTAATCAGATTCTACACACAATGCTTTACCTTGCTCTTTAAACTCAATTTTTATTATTTTCTAAAATGTTACCTTTTAGCTTTCTGCTTTATGCCCCATCTCTTTCTATGGTGTAATTAATTTTGTATTATGAGTCTTTTTCTATTTTTTAGATCGTATTATATTTTACTCAATTGCCTTTCTTGTTACATTCTTCAATTGTAATTCCACTGCACAAACAATATTTAACATTTATTTATAATTTCAGGTACTTGTATGACACTGGTATTTCGTGTGGAGAAACTGCCTCACGAGAGAACTCAGGTAAGGTTTTAAACTTCTTTTTCGTTCTTCTTCTTTTCTGTAACTAATATCGTGACAAGCGGCTGGCTCGAGAGCGAACTCAGGGGAGATTAAAGCTTCTTTTTTCGTTTCTTTTCTATACTGTAATGTGTCTCCTTCAAGGTAAACTTAAAGAAAGTGCTCAGAAAATAGCCTTCCTTCTAAAACCTCAAAAATTGCCCTAAGAGCACTCAGAAATTCTAACAGGTGGTTTTCGGAAATTTCCGGACCTGTGCTGACTCTGCTTCAAGCTATGACTGGGGACGCTGTGCCAAAATTTTAGTTACGTGAAAATACTTCACCCCCTTATTTTCCTATGACAGGTATTGCTCAACGGAAATGGTCGCTACCCAGAACAGACGAGAATAGCTATGCAGCGAAATCTAATACGTCTAATTCCCAATGCCGCCAGTACCCTGATTAGCTACCATGACGCAGATAGAAAGGCGCTGTTACTCAACAAATCTCCTCAGGTGAAGTGCGAGGAGACCAGGGTTAGTGCGCAATTCATACTTCCTTGGTCTTGTGCTCTGAAGAATTAGAGCGCTGACCAGAGGGAGAAATTCTGGTGGCCATTTTGGAATTTCTAGAATTCTAACCCTTGAACCAACTAACTTTCACTAACCCCTTCTTAATGGGTTTCTTGCTTCTGAGTAGGATTATGTTTAGACTCAAACCCCGTGATGCTCCAGGATTTAATTGGGTTCTGACAATTAGTAAGGGTAGATGCACAGAGATTAATGACAACATTATACAGAGCGCCCACAGTGGGCAACATCATTCGACATGTTCATAGTTTCCACTCAGCGCCACTTATTAAGAGTATCCCTTTTCGTGAGCTCTACAGAGCCAGAAGAGTATGGAGTATGACTGAAGGATATTGTGAAAGACAAATGATAACCAGGTTCAAGGCAGTTTCCACAAGAGCAGCACAATGCACATGAGAAACAGCATTATTTACAGCTACAAATAAAAAAGAGAGGAATAATGGACACGGATTTATCACAACATATAACCGTGAACATTTGAGAGGAAGGGCTGCCCTCCTTAGTAAACATTGCCCAGGATGTTCCCAGGAGACCCCCCCTTCCCAGGGGAAATTGACATGGCTTTCCCCTGGGAAGGGGCTAGGGAAATGTAATAAATGCAAGGCATGCCAGTGTGGAGCGAATGCTACTACAATTATAACACCACTTAATGAAAACATCAAGCTTAAGGGTAGTTTGACCTGTAGAAGTACATATTTGGCATACCAATTAACGTGCTCCTGCCCAAAGACATTTATCGGTAGCACCTCACGGCCTATATACACAAGGTGATTAAAAATGGTGATTCCAGTTACCCAGTTGCTAGACATTTTAGCTGATTTCTTGATGAAGAGGAGTCCCAGTTAAGATATAGTGTCTTAGCACAGGTGCCTAAAAGTATAAAAAGAGGAGACAGAGAATTAGAATTGAGCCTACTAGACACTAGATTCATCCTAGGCATGGACATCAATGAACCATATGGTCTCAATATTGACGAAGGACTACATACATGCTTGGGTTAAGCCTGCTTGCACATAAGCTGGACAGTTGATGCCTCCAAAGTAGGTGTGACACTGTAGATTGAGGATAGGTTTATAATGGTGAATAAGGATGTTGCTCACTAAATCAATATATTTAGTTTTTTTGTGCATTGTATTTTATAACGGAGGACATAGATTAATCTGCCCACTAAGGCCAAATGTGGTGTTTTTTGGAAAGGGCGGTAAATTAATTGAAAAGGGACATCGTCAAGCATGTCACTGTAGTGGTCAGTCCATTAGACATTTTTGAAAGCCAGAAATGGAATAATATTGTTGGGTACTGATCATGGATTAAGGGATTAAGGAATATTTTGGTTTAAAATGAATTATACCCATTATTTATAGGTGGTATATATACCAATTGTTTAGTACTTGCAAATCACGACTATTGGATTCTGAGGATTATGAATTGGCACAAATAAATAGACAGTAAAATGGCGCTTGATTTTAAGCACATTCTAATTTTATTAGTATTTATGAGATGTACGAGTGGTTAAAATGTAAAATGGTACATCTGGAAGTTAATGGAAAATGTATTGACCAAAGACAAATTGCCTTTCCCAAATCATTTGTTTGATTCTTTTGTGATGACTTAAGAATTTGTGTGAACATATACATTGTAAGATGGTGCCCGTTCCTTTACTTGAAAAGTTGTTCTTCGTTTGTGATTATGATTTAAAGGTTTAAATATAGCAACAAATATGTCATTTGTATCGTGATCAAGGCTGAACAAAGCAGCTGAAATGCATTGAGTACAGCTTCAGCAAATAATAAACTGTGGAACTGTTTCCCCTGAAGTGGCAGTCTCCTCTGAAAGGAAGGTGGGATACATATACATACATATATATAGTTTACAAAACTTTTTTTTTGCCCTGGTGAAAGGAAACACACTTGACTGCAAGCTCCAATGTTATTTTATTGCTGCCAGAACAGGAAACGGTGTGTGCCTCACCTACGTGTTTCGGTCTCCTGACCTTAATCATAGCTACAACAAGCAATCTCTCAAACTTGTTTAGTGGCTGGTGGAGAATTTATACCACTGGCCATCCAAATGGGACCATTTTTTGTGTATTCTGGTCTCAGTAGTTGCTGACAATATCTTTAAGCCCTCCAGTGAGCACCCCAATTAGAATCATTAACGCTTGTCATAATAGTCACTGCTAATATGATTTAATCCCTCCAGTGGGTGCACTACAATCATTTTCAATTTCAATCTTTAGCCAGCCTGTTGTCCCATTAATAGCCCTACTTTCAAAGGCAAAATTGGCCCTCGGAATGCAGACAGTCTGCGATAGCAGCCGCAGCCTTTCATTTCTCAAGGCCAGTATGGCGCTTACTTTTGTTGAAGTGGTGCAGTCCCAAATGACTGAGGTCCTAGCCGTAATTATTACAAAACGTACACCCCAATCGGAATCATTAACGCTGGTGACTATTGTGACCATTGTTAATGATTCCATTTGGGCAAGCAGCATATACTCTATAAGTAATTTAGGAATCCAAGGGAGAAAAGTATTTGAAAGGCTACCTGAATCATCCCTAGATGAAGAGGGTTGGAAGTGAAGCAAAAATAGATGTTTCTTAGATGACTTATAAGAAACTAGAACACTTTGGGTAAAAAAAATTATATTGTATTGTAAAGGCACATGTTTTTAGTAGCGCTTGAGCCAAGAATGAGTGTGTAACAAGATGTATTGCAGTATTAATGGGATTATCTAACACATGATTTTGTAATTCTTTGTAATCAGAGACCAGTTGGTTAGATATATTAATAAACCTCAGATACAGGAAACTGTGTTGAACATACAGCACTATGTATGAAGGAAATGAAATAAACAGCAGAAAGAGTGAATGAAATTAGACAGAGTAAAAATGTTGAGGGAGTATTTGAGGTAAAGGAGTTGCAGTGTTCTAGAAATAAGGGGTATTCAAAGACTTACAAGTTAAAATATTTCAGATGTAGAAACAGTATGCCCCTTGCCAATAGTCTAAATTGTCTGGCCTCAGAAGAAACACGTAAGAAATGTAACAAGATATTTGCCAGCACTTGTAAAGAGCAGATTACTAAACAAGTCATATGATTGAATTTGGAGAACGGGAAAAAATGAAAAGTTAGTGTTTCAAGTCCAAGTAAATTAAAATGAGAATGATCTCAGTTATACCACTAGTGTGATCGAATTAGGTGGAGAACCCATCACAGTTTTTGCTGCCTGCTGTACACCTTTCACCCTTATAGACAAAGAAGTATTCATGGAAAAATAGTTAGGGAAAGGGGTCTATACTAGACCGTCCAGATATAAAACCAGGAGAACACATCAAGGATCCAATTCTTTTGAAAGGAATGGTGAAAATACGTATATCTTTTAAGGGGAGGTCAGCCAGTAAAAAAGTTTATGTCGCCAAACAAAGATCCTGCCTACTTGGATGGAGACACCAGAAAAAACTTGAAATCAGATTAGTCCTCAAAGAAGTAAATAAAGTTCTTTTGACTGAAAGGTCATTCACTAGCATGGATTTATGTAAAAAGTTCTGTAATTATTTCTGAAACATGGGATTACTCAGGGACTTCCAACATAAAATTAAATTAAAACCCAATGCTAAACCTGCCATGCAGAAAATATGCCTGATTCCCCTCCTGATGAAAAAAAACCTTGCTCAGTGAACTGAATAAACTAATGAGACAAGTCATTAAGCCAATTGAGCTCTGAGTGCTTAGTCACAGTCGTTTTAGCCTCTAAAGTGGGAGGTTATTCCATATGCCGTATAGCTTTTCTAGCCGCCGGCCACTGGTTGTAGACAAATAGCCATGTAACAAGACTTACAGGCTTTATTAAACAGAATTGTTCCATAAAGTCGGTAGTGAGGGCATTCACTTATTCGTAGACTTAAGGGACTTGAACTTTAACATTTGGGCAGACAGATATCCTTCACCCAGTATTAACGATATGCTTAGTTTGATGAGATATGCCAGTTGTTAAATGGTCTTGACTTGTCAGCTGCTTCATATCAAATTGTGATGCATTGCAATTCAAAATCTCTAACATCATTCATCACCACTTTTGGAGCAAATAGATTTTATAGGATGCCTTTCAGCTTAGTAGAAGCATCTGCCATCTTCCAAAGATTACTGTACCATATTCTGGGAAACCTAAAAATGTTCTTTCATTTTAGTTTTTAAGGACAAGATCCTTGTTTATGGAGACTCAGTATCAGAATGCCAACTCATTGTGTGAAGTATTAACCTCACTTAGCAAACCATCAAAATGGAGAGGGGCTCGAAAGAAGTGGGCTCAGTTTACTACTTGGGTCGCCCTATCTCTGATGACAGTATTAAACCAAAAGTAGATCTTTTTGAGACTATCAAGAATGCCCCTCCACCACCTAACATGGATAAGCTCAAATCACTCTTAGGCCTTGTAGAATACATGTCCAAGTATGTAAAAAAACTTTGTTTATCAAGTATGTCCCCTTAGTCCATATTAAAGAAAATGTAGCAATTTAAATGGGATCAGAACCATGTTTTGAGGGCAGACAAAATTGCTCTTCATAAAGGTATGTGGGGAAGGACTGGAGATCTAACTCAAGAAAATCATCTAGGCAGAAGTCTTACTAAGATCAAGGCTAGAGCTAAATACTGGTTCCTAAACATGGATTCTGTTGTCGAAAACAAAAAGTTAGCGATTGTGTAGCTTGTGAATTGAGTGACAAATCCAAAATCACCAAGAAAACAACTCTGTCTCCAGAAGAGGTGCCTGATAAACCTTAGGACAAAATAGCTTTGAACCTAGAGGGACCATTACATTTCAATGGCATGAGAGGAAAATACATTTTTGTGTTGGTTGATTACCATTTAGATTGGATTATAACAAGAAAAGTACATGAAATTTGTACCAAGATGATTATAAACTACCTTAGAGACGCATTCTTGCCAGAAGTTATACTCAGAACTTTATTACCCGACAGTGGAGTGCAGTTCACATCAAATGAAAATGAAGAGCTTCAGTTGGGAATACCTATAAATCATCTTAAAACTACTCTATTGACCCATGACTATGGATTAGTTGAAAGAACAAACAGATGCATTAAATATTGTCAACATTTTTTACTGTTTCTAGGAGCCCAGTAGAAAGATCCCTACACAATATGTTATGTTAATATTGTGCCATGTCCAACGCTGTAACTGGGATTTTCCTGCTTATGCTTCTCAAGGGTAAGCACATTTTCGAACTTGAAACCAGTACCTGAATCTTGAGTTCTGGTGAGATCGATGAGTAATCCCTGTAAACCTCTATTTAACAACAACCTTAGCAGTGAGCTACCCGAGAACTGTGACTGTTTAAAAGTGCATAGAGTGGTGAGAAGATAGAGAGGAAATATGATGATTGATGTTGGTCTGGTTACTGTCTATGGGTTCAACTTACATGAAGCTGAGATCCTCCTTGGTTGGTGGTGCGTACTTGGGTAATTCTGTCTCAACGGTCAAAGCCAATTGCATTAGAGACACACATACCATTGCCTATAGGCTTAGTTTCAAAGCAAACTTCTCAAATGTCTCATCATACTAGTTGTACCTTATTACACTCAAGAGTAGCTAAAGTTTAGTGTCACTAACAGTTCTCTTTAACGTTTTTCTAACAATGATTGACTAAGCCTTTTTGCAATCTACCTAATCACATATTAATGTCATATGCCTTTGTTCCTTCAGGTGGTGCGAAGCGTGGTCTTTACCTTCGATTGCACACAAGGTGAGAACTATTAATTTAGTTATTAACTCTTTCAATGTAAAGTGCCTTGTTTTCTTAGAGTGTTTGTTAATATTTGACTTTGTTAGAATGCCATTTTACACAATGATTCTTTGACCTTAACTAACTAGAATTCTTGTCTTGTCTTGCAGATTCCGTGTATGTTGAATGCCACTAGAAAACTTTCTGTGTACCTAATATGCTGATGACCAGGACCAGATAAGTATTCTTTACTTGTTAATCATACTATTAATGTAAATTGTTCCTACCTCAACTTTGAATGTCTGATTTTGACTTTGGCAGATGGTATTTACTTTGTCTGGGCAACAGAGTAAAGTCTTTGTCGTCTCAAAAGTACCTGCCTACCAAATTTAGAGATGTTCGCCGGCACATCTGACCTCTCTTGCATTGACAGGAACCGCTATCATGGCGGTTCCTGTCAATGCACTGAAAGTTTGATGGACAGCTCTGTCAACCAGACAGAGCCATATGGCAAACATTCAATGCTTTTTTTTATTTTCAGAAACAAAATCCCAGAGCGGGATTTTGTTTTTGAAAATTAAATAAGCAATAACACCCTCACCATGGGAGTTTTCTCTCATGGTGAAGGGGTCATTTTGCTTTTTTCAGTGCTCATTAGGGATGGTGAAAATGTGTTATTTGTTCTCTCACTCTAAATATGGTGGGCAGACAATTAGAAAAACCATGCTTGAAATTTGAACCATTTGTTGAAATTTGAAGTGTGACTAACACCTTCTAGTGCTCTTGATGTGAACTATAGATGAGAGCCAAAAAATATGAAGTCTCTTGGTTAATCCTGCATGGGATAGCGACCTCTTCCAACCCTGAGTTAACTAATTTTCGGAGACTGTTGTGTCAATTTAGGACACTGCTGGTTTCCCGGGAACAAACTTTGCCTTCAGTTTTGTTGTACAGTCCCTAACGAATTGTCCTGATTTGCCACTGTAAAGCTCAATGATGCTCATTTGCATTCTGACCAATTGACTAATATGACTAGTCTGTTAAAAGTGGTTAAATAAGCTAGTAAGTCCTGGTTTCCTTGTTTTAAATTGACTGAATAAAGGTATGTTTAGAAAAGAGTTTATGCATTTTTTCCTTAACCTTTTAACATCTGTAAAACCGTAGAGTAAAGGGTTGTTTCTTTCTACCCATGGTTTTGATCATGAGACTGCATTTCCCACCCCAAATATGAAATCACAAAAGTAGCCTTTGACTGATCATAGGGGAATGCCATGCTACTGGTTGATAAATCATATGAAGCTGACATTGATTCATGATTCACATCCCCATATATGGGCTACGGACTGCCAATGGAACAGGGGTTGGTGTGATCATCTGAATAGTGTGGTTTAGAATTTGCATTTATCTTTAGCCTCAGATGGTAAGATGGCTGCTTCTGTTCTCATGGGGGTAGGCACAGCCCTAGTTGCAAATCTAAAGGTTGCCGCCTTTAGTATGGACTTAAGTCTGAATTCCTAACAGGATCATTGACAAATGGCTCAGCACTGACTATAACTCTTGTGTAAGGGTATTATTCCCTTCTTCAATATTTAAGATCATATGTGCTAGGTCTTCTACAGTTAAATGTTAGGATTCCATGTTGATCAAAGCCTTATTAAAACGTGGGCCAGTTCTTCTATCAGAACTTGGAACCACAAACCTGATACTTGAATTCTGGCAGGAGCGATGAGTAATCCGCTCAAATCTCCATTTAACAGCAACCTTCCCAGAACGTCACCTTAGAACCGCAGTTGTTTAATGGAGGGTTGGCAGTTGGGGAGAAAGAAAGGAGATATGATGATCGATGTGGGTCTGGTGCTGTCTCTGGGTTAATCTTACTTGAATCAGGTTGAGCTTCTCCTCAGCTGGTGGTGTGGAGTTGGGTAGTTCGCTCACGACCCTCAAAATTATTGGCATTAGGGACACAGATACTGTAACCTAACGGCTTAGTTTCAAATCAATTACAATTACAACTGTTTTGCAAACATTTCAAATGTCACATTATAACTGTTGGGTATTTTGAGTGTCACTGACAGTTAGTCCTCTTTAAGTTTTTCCAACAATGACTTATTATTGCTGACATCTTTGCTTATTCTGCAGGTTACAAGTTTCAGTCCCCGTAAAGCAACTCAATGGGTGACGCATCAGCTACACACATCTACACATAAGCTACAAGACATTAGCTTGAATCTTTGCCGCTTTAAACTCAATTTGTCTTTCTTATAAATTCTATGAAATGAGTACTGCTACATTTATTTACTTCCGATTTTGAAATTTGTGGTTTTAAATGCATGGTGCAAATCTAGCTACCCACAGGGTCAGCTGAGAAATTTAGAGAAGGCACCTAAAGAAAAGATCTTTTTGTATCCAGCAAATCCTTCGGCATGCTAATAGTAAGATAACTCAGCGGGTTAATGCATTATTTGTGCGGCTGCGAGGAGCTGAGTGAAAAGCCGCTTGTGTGGAAATGTCGGGCGTGTTTATGAGAACATCTTCGGCCTCTTTCAGCCCGTGATCACCTTGTTGACCGGCCCATAGGGATCTAGTAAACTAGTGAGGCACCAGCAGGGGGTTCTCCAGCACAGCTTTCCTGTGTGTTGAAGGGGTTAACCTGTGTGTGGTCCTGAGGTAGCCATGCATTATAGGTTTGTGTTAGTGTGAAAACAGTGCAGCTCAACATAAAGACACCTTACTTCCCGCATTCCCTAGGCACTGATATACCAGCACGGGGTTCTCCATCCAAGCCTCCCTGTGTGCTGAAGGGATTAACTGCTATCATAAGGGCTCGGGGATGCGCCCTTTGCAGCAACGGTCACTATTAAGCACGGACCATCTCATCACCAGGGCCCCTGAGACTCTAATGAACTATTCATGCACCAGCCGCAGTTTCCCCAGCCCATTCGCAACATGCACTGTCATAAGGGCGGGGTCATATCCGTGGAAACATTGGAGGCTTGTTTGTGTGAAACCAGCGTCAACCACCATAAAGCACTAATCAGCCTTGTAGCCAGCTGCCCCCAGAGTCTAGTGAACTAGTGATGCTTGGGTGATGAAGGTCTAGACTCACTGTGCTGTTGTCAGGGCTAACTGTTGTCAGATAACGATAGGGAGATGGCAGTGTGCTGCACGTTTGTGTAGAAATAGATGGGGTGTTTGTGTGCAAACTAGTGCCATAGCCTTGCACTGCACCTGCCTCGCCCTGTTGTGTAGCGTTTACTTGTCATGCTGAGGTTATCTGCTATGCAGGTTTTAGATACCGTGCTAAAGGGGCTAGGGCACGAGTCGTGGTCTGCAGACATGTGGAAACAGAGGTAGTGAAAACTAGTGGTCGGCCTTGCCGTCCTCCTGTCTCGCTGCTGTACTACAGGATCCAAAGGCTTACTCGTGCTCCGAAGGCGTGCTTGGAAGGATGACCAAGGACTGACAAGATCAGGATTCCACTCCAGTAAGTTCTTGCGAAGCATAAAAAAAACTTCAGGTAAGTGCAAGTGCAGCATTGCAAAGTCTAGGGACTCTTGAGTGTGATGCTGACCCTACAAGGGTGTGGTACAGCTGGCGGTTGGTTGTTGTTTGAGCATAGTATTTACACAAGTCCAGGCTCAAGATGGCTACCCAGACATGTCAATTCTCGAGGAAATTCTCACTAATTTCGTTGAATATTGCTCTGAAATGCATGTGATGTGCATGCTATGTTCTCTGTGCTGACCTTCTCTATGTTCTTCCTTTATGGACAGGAAATGGCGGGTCACTTCTCTAGGTGGGTTGGAGGAGAGCAGCAAAGACTGTGTCCGTGGGATTTGGCCTGAGAAAAGAGATTTGAAAGTGTCAGTATTTAACAAATAACTAAACTTACTATAAGGTGTTTGTAATTTCTTCAAAGCGTCAGCGGATGATGTACTCACTTGTAGTCACATGATATCTGATACAGTTATAGTCAATACACATTGGCTAGAAACCAAAATATTAGGATTCTGGAAGTGTGGCTCCTGCAAAGCCTGCATGAAATAAATTTAATAAGAAACAGGATATGACCTTTGAAGAAATCCAAAGAACAATAACCGAAAGAATTACTTGTCAAACTGAATATGCTGTTAATGTTTTAGAATGTGAGCGCAAAAAGAAATATGTAGGATGCACATCAAAGAAACTCAGAATAAGAATATTGCAGCATTTGAGAGCTATAAAGAATTAAGACCATCCTATAGGCAAACATTATTGGGAAATTCATGATGGAAATCAGAAACAATTAACATATTATGATATAAGCACATTCCTAAACACCCACGCGTTTAAAATTGTGATTATATACTCAGGAAGAATGAATCTGGAATGATCTTATTATTGGACATTGAAACCTGAAACCCCGGGGGGGGGGGGGGGGGGGGGGGGCTGGATGCATACTCAAGATGACAAAATTCATGTCCATTTACGAAGCACTAAAGTGAGATAATTAACCTTAATGTTGCGTTTACAGTCAAGGAAATTATTAAACATCTGGCCTACTGGATGCGCTGCCATAGTTTGTAACAGATGCTAAATATAATTTGAACATGTAATTTTGTGATATAGAATGCCATGAAGAGAGTTGCCTCGAAACTGAAAATATTGCATGTGAACGGAGATCTTTGGGATGGAGGAGAGAATTCCATCTAGGACCTAAAATGGTTTTAGTGCTACTTGGATTAACAAAACTGTGAGTGATTTGTGCCAATGAATTTCAGGTTGATGTGCTACATTCCTCCTTGTTCTAAAAAGGAATTATTTTAAGTACAATCATCTCTAATCAAATGTTTGCGAACTTTATCAGTGAAATTTGAGGGGCATAATTGTGGACTCTTTGCCTTCCAAAAAAACAAAAAAAGTGAAAATGGAAGGAAAGGAAAACAAGTCTGTTTTATTTTCTACTTGTGGATTGCTCATATTATCAAGTATCCCATGGTGTCATTCATAATTGTTATTATACATGCAATGATGGCCGCCACAGTTTCTAAATTAGTATGATTTGGACAGTGAATTCACTGTTTTATTGAGATATATAATAGATTATACTATCAAGTATGTTTTACTAATAGATTTATTTTTGGGATGATATCATGAATTATAATTCTCAGAATCCTATGGGAGGGACTTAATGAAAGATTACGAAGCCTGACAATAGAGATTAGAAAATGGTGGATGGAAACACCACTCACTCACTTACCTTGGTGGCGGTTTAGTTGCTTTTGTAAACATAGCAGGAATAGGGGTGGATCCAAAAAGGCAGTTAGGTCCTGTAGAAGGCAGCATTGCTGAAGCACGTAGGCCGATTGTAGGTGCTACATGTAATCGAACTGAGGAAGGTTTCTGAAAATTTATTATATATATACACATATATATATTCACTTAAAAAACCATAGGTTTCACACATGTTATAATTAGCTCGACATTTCACTCGTAAAAAACCATTGAAATTCCCACGTTATAGTTAGTTCAGATAACTATAACTCGCGCACCCGCAATCTACTGCTCATGACGTCACATATTACATCACTCATGACATGGTCAGTGGCATCACTCATGACATCACTGATGACATCATCCTTGTGATAGAGTGGCGGTCGCGCGAGTTATAGTTATCTGAACTAACTATAACGTGGGAATTTCAATGGTTTTTTACGAGTGAAATGTCCAGCTAACTATAACATGTGTGAAACCTATGGTTTTTTAAGTGAATTTGCAAGGTTTTTTAAATGCTAATTCCTAACTGTAACGTGTGTGAAACCTATGGTTTTTTAAGTGAATTTGTAAGGTTTTTTAAATGCTAAGTTATGTATGTTTTATTAAATTTATTATATATACATATTTTTTTAAGGTTTTTGATCGTGCGCGCACGGTGCGCGCACCCTGTGATTTTTTGAAAATAAAATAAAATGTTTTTTTCACCCTTTGGGGTCCTTCAGGGACCCCCTGACAAAGACTAGAGGGTCAGGAACTCTCTACCCTGCCCCCTTTTCACGTTCTCCACCTTTCTTTTTCACTGTCACACACAAAACACACAAAATGGCGGCCGACACTTCCTGATTTCGACCGATTCGAACGTTGACTGACATGTAACCACCAATCAGAATTACGCTCGCTCACGTTATGGTGCGCGCACGGTGCGCGCCTATAGATATTTATGTACTTTTAACTGCTATTTTCTCAGGAACTACTGAACAGATTGACTCCATATATGCAAAAGGCACATCCCTGACCTGAGGACTACCTCTTTGCCAAATTTCAAGTAATTCTGTTCAGCCGTTCGGGCTGTACCTTCGACTAAAGGTCCTATGGGAAAATGCATGGCGAAAACGCGTTTTGGGACCCCCCTTTTATCTCAGCCCCGCTTGACGAATTACCCCGAGACTTTCAGGGTAGGAGCTGAGCGGAGCGCCCCATTAGTTTTGAAAATTTCGCGATGATTCGTCAACCGGCGACAAAGTTATTCAAAATAGAATTTTCAGATTTCCTATGGAAACACGGTCCTAACTATAACTATCTACTGGCGACCGCCAGTAGATAATATATATATATATATATATATATATATATATAGATCTAGCACCACAGGGACACGGACACCAGAGATTCGTGCTTCGTACGATTTTATTTTCCTTGACATGACGGTATGAGGCATTTCGGCCACCGTGAGTGGCCTTGCTCACATATATATATATAATAGCTATGAGGGAGTTGTCACTGTCGAAGCAAAAGCCCTGTTCCCAGCCAAGACACTGAAGTAGACAAAAAAGTGATGGATGGAATGCTTGAATTAATCGCAGCCACTGGTAATTACTCGAACCAAGGCCCAGTCCATTGTTATTTTGCTCCACCTCAGTTTTGACCCAGCCGTAAGCAAATCAGTCTTGTCCCTGCTCCATTGTGAACAGTCCAGCCGGAATGCAGCCAGAATGCAAGGCCAGGTCCTCCCTGAACCACAACACAAGCAACCCAAGACGGTTTCACCCTTGTTGGGGATCGTCAGGTATAGCTTGGCCCCAGTGCAACAGTGTGATTGGGACCCATGTCTGGGCATACCACTCCCACTTGAGGCATCACATTGAAGTATACAAAAAAGTGATGCATGAAATGCTTGAATTAATCTCCCCCACTGGTAATTACTCTGGGCTGCACCCCAGTCCATTGTTACTTTGCACACCATGCCACTTCAGTTTGGAGCCAGCCATATGCAAATCAGTCTTCACACTGCTCCAGTGAGAACAATTCATCCTTAACAGCCAGGCCAGGTCTTCCCTGAACCAGAACACAAGCAAGTAAAGACCAGTTTTGCACATCATTCAGGACTAGCTTGGTTCCAGTGACACAGTGTGCACAGAACTCAAATTGCGCCATACCCATTCCAGTTAGGGCACCACACTGAAGTATACAAAAAAGTGATGGAGGGAGTGCTTGAATTAATCTCGCCACATCACAGTTCCATTGTTATTTTGCAACCCATGCCACCTCAGTTTGGAAACAGGCATATGTAAATCAGCCAGGGTCTCCCTGAACCAGGAACACAAGCAACCCAAGACAGGTTTCATACTTATTAGTGTTCATCAGCCAGGTATAGTTAAGTTCTAGTTGCACAGTGTTCACAAGACCCATATTTGGGTATACCCATCCCACTTAGGGTGTCACACTAAAGTGTACAAAAAAGTAATGGATGGAATGCTTGAATTAATCTCAGCCACTGGTGATTACTTGGGCTACATCCTAGTCTATTCTTATTTTGCACACCAGGCCACCTCAGTTTGGACCAGGCCATATGCAAATCTGTCTTGACCCTGCTTCAGTAGGAACGGTCCAGATGGTACAATTTCTGGAGTTGAGCATCCTTCTGAAATTGACCTGGAGGTTGCAACTACAGAAGAGGAAGACACATCTGAACTCAGCCAAAAGGGCACAACTGCAGACGGTGAGAAACTGTCTCATCCCAGTCCAGTAGCTACATCTGCCGAAGACAAGCACCCTCAGAGTAGGCTTGTCAAGCTTCTCATTACCCCGCAAGCCAATTCCAGAGAAATACCACCACCACGGTCCCACTTTATTGGATCAGTTGCAGATGAAGCAGGTCCAAATAGCGCACACAGGAGAGGCGAGTGAGCCAAAATACATTGAGCAGGTAAAGTGGGCTAAAGCATAAAATAATGAAAGTCCGAACTGGTCGCACAGACGTAAATTTCTCTTGAGAACACTAACTGTTGCTATTGTGATCGCTTCTGGTAAGAACTGTTTGAACTGATTTACAAATAATCCCATGGAGTAATCATTAATGAACTCCAACTATGCCTAATGTATGACTATGCATGTACTTTTGTATAAAGTACCAAAGACGTTAAGCAAATGTCCTAGAATAGGGAGAAGGCACCTTAGTGGTGCAACACTTGACAATGTTGTATTTTGTTTTGCTGTGATCTTAAAGTGATGAACAGTATGTTATTCTGTCTGTTATTTGATTGTGGAGTTCAGAGCTCTTGCCCCTGACACTACCTCCCTGAGAAGTATTTGACTGCTTGCACTGGCTATCCTGAGAGTCAAGTGCAGATGGGGTGTACCTGGTCCAGTTTGCAGAGCCATAGTAGCACAGACCCCAGGACATCAGTTGCAAACAGCCCCAACCACCACGGTTGTGACCCAGTAGCCTGTGCCTTCCCTGTGGTCCCCCCGAACACGATCTGACACAAGTGTTTGGAATCTTTTGAAACAAGGACATACTTTGTCATGTGCATTGAACATTGACATTTTGGTATCTATTTCCAAAAGCGATGAATGGATGTTTACCAAACTAAGAAAAAGTACCAAATGTCTGATAGGCTCCTGTGGCATGAAAAGTTGGTGTAAACTCACACAGAAAGTAAGGGGTAGGAGGAGTTGGTCCCGCTTCGACCTCCTTCACTAACTATATCACCACAATATAGAAGAGGGACTCTGTGCTAAAGTAGCTGTAGACAAAGGTGGGGGAAGACACACTGGGGTATTAAAACTGGCCTCACAACAGCGAACTGTGTCATGCTTCATCATAGGGCTGCTAACACACCTCCGCGCTGACCAATGCAGGAGGTGGAGCAATAAGGAAGGGGAAGACAATACAACAAATAAGTGTCAGTAATATGGGATCACAAGTGAACATAGGTGCAGAAACTGTGATAAAAACTGGCCAGAGGGAGTCTCTATTACAATTTTAATGTTGGGTACCCTGTTGTCAAGACGTCGATTCTCCACAGAGGCAGAAGAAGCTTATTCCCAATTCCTTCTTCTCAGAACACACTGCGTTAAGCAGCTGCTCTAAGCAGGGGGAAAGGGGAGTGGACAGAGAAGTGAAAGACACTCGAGCTGGACCTGAATTCCCTTATCTTCCATTTTCCTGTCTTCTGGGATTCCTAATGCACATAAAGGGGAAAGAAGCATTCAATAGACATAGCAGTCCTGCTCATTACTTAACAGTTCATTTCTTAACTCTATCCTACCAGGTTTGGCTGGAGTATAGGCTCCTCTTCTGTATTGAGGTCTCTCAGTCCCTACTGACCTGGAACTGCAGCTTCCTAACACAGATAGAAGATACCACATTAATATCACACCACAACGTTTAACCTTTCTTCTTACTAACTGGGAAATTGACGTCTCCTACCTAAATGATAGCTGGACCTATCTCATATGGTACTCATCCAATGTTCAGCATTATAGTCTAATTGAATGAAGGTCTCTCATGAAGTCTCTCTTCCTGAAGTCTTGTTCTGTTCACCTTGTAATATTATGTGGATTAATAGCTTCTGGAAGGTACGCGCAAAAAGGGACAAGGAAGGAAAGAATGGAAGGAAAGGAGAGGGAAGTTCGCAAGAAAGGAAGGGTACAGAAGCAAACGCGCTGCTCCAAACTTGCAGTCTCCTTAGCGCAGACGCCGAATTAATTCTTGGCTTACTTGGCTTATTTGGCTGTGAAGAATCAGGGCACACCAACCTTAGACTCACAAAATTCCTGGAAGGCTTCTACAACTAGTCTCTCACAATGCAGATATTGCAATGCCCAAAATAAGAATAGGACACTTGTACTCCGCCAACTTAAAGGGGAAATAATTCCCACTACGAAATTATATCTTTGAGAAAACGCCGCTTCCGCTAAATACTTATAAAGAAGCGCGCTTCGGACTCGGACTTCTCTTCCTCAGATACGAATTGAACTGCGCAGTTGAGCGCGCTCGCGAGCCGCATCATTCCGAAAAGCCTCCAAGACTAGAACGTCACTTTTGGAGGCTCTGGTGCCTTGTGGACCACTCGGCGGCCATCTTGAAATGGTCTTTTTCGCCGGGTTTACATTAAACCAATAATTCACAGTAGAGGGTTTGATTACTACTCTATGTCTTTTGGGATAACACTTCCCAATGGTAAGGGTATTGACCAGGTTCCTGACACCTCCAGAGTAAAATGTTCACAACAGGACCAGTGGATAGTGGTATGGAGAACTTATAATGAGCTACCAACCCCCTCCACTCTGCAAAAACTGGCGACATGTTTCAGCCGGCAAAATGCAATAGCAAGGCTTTCATCAGGACTCACTAGGAAATGATCCCTTGGGTACTAACCCTACCTCTTTAGATCCAGGGTTGAGGGGAAGACCCCCTTCTGAGTAACTGTTCAGACACAATGTGGTAGAGTGCCCTGCTCTCCAAGAGGAACCTGTAATAAAATCAATAAAAACATGTGTGAAATGAAAAGTGCTGTGCCCTCTGTGAAAAACATGATAGCAACATAAGTGGTGTGGGCCCCCCCAGAAATATCAAACAGCAAAATATCAAGGGTGTAACAACACCCACTCTGGGCATAGTAGAATGCCAAAGTGCCCGGTGGAATATATACATTTAAAATTACGTCCCAAGGAGTGCGCGTAAATAGCACACGTCAATAGCAAAGGTAATACCAAAGTATTGATTACAAGACACGCATCATTGCCAGGAGACAGGAAAAACCATAATGCATATCGTGCCGCTTACCGAGTTCATTTAAAATCTAAACTTCAACAGGCGGGGACCCCGAAAAAGAATTCCTGGTGGGACTGGACGTTGAGTATCTAATATACCGCAGAGGAAGACGCTGCCTGTGATAGAGGAGATTTTGTACTCCTTGGATTGGGATTTCAGTACCCCTATACCCTTCATTTTACACCTGGCCGAAATCGCACTGACGAAGAACTACTTTGAGTTCCAGGGCACCTACTACCTCCAAACTCATGGGACATCCATGGGGAGTGTTTTTGCCCCAGCCTAGTGGGGCTATACATGGCAGCCTTTGAGGACCAATATATCTACGCCCCAGGGAGCATCTG